>NC_134839.1:62754876-64009524 GCF_965363235.1 Mytilus galloprovincialis
GCTGTCATGTCAGTAACTGCTAGTAGTCTGTTGTTATTTATGTATTATTGTCATTTTGTTTATTTTCTTTGGTTACATCTTCTGACATCTGAATCGGACTTCTCTTAAACTGAAATTTACTGTGCGTATTGTTTTGCGTTTACTTTTCTACATTGTCCAGAGGTATAGGGGGAGGGTTGAGATCTCAAAAAACATGTTTAACCACGCCGCAATTTTGCGCCTGTCCCAATTAAGGAGCCAGTCTGGCCTTTTTAGTCTTGTATGATTTTTAATTTTAGTTTCTTGTGAATAATTTGGAGTTTAGTAGTATATATATTTGTTTAGGGGCCAGCTGAAGGTAGCCTCCGGGTGCGAGATTTTCTCACTGCATTGAAGACCTATTTTTGACCTTCTGCTGTTGTCTGTTCTATGGTCGGGTTGTTGTCTCTTTGACACATTCCCCATTTCCATTTTCAATTTTATTGAGCAAATCTGACAGACTGCAAAATGTTCATCTGGTTTAGATTTATCTGCCCTGAAATTTTCAGACGAGTCGGGTTGCTGCCCCTGAGTTAGTAATTTTACAGTTTTTTTTATTATCTTAGATATCATTATAGTATCTAAAAATATCTTAAACATGTTAATTCTAATACTATTTGTTCTGATTAAATGATTTTAACCTTACATGATTTCCAAAGCATCAGCCGTAAATGCAGGTGAGCGACACAGGCTCTTGAGAGTCCCTAGTTATTTATTAAGTGCATGGTATATTATTTGTCATCTATAATACTAAAATAATGAGGTCTAATTTGTCAGCCGTCAATGACTCATGGGGTAAAAACGACAAATCAAAGAATTCAACTATATATAGCTAATATAGGACAATGGTGTAGATTAAAAATTACACCACTCTAGACCCTTTTGTTTTCGAAATAATTAATATTCAGACCCATTTGTTTTCCACATAATTAATATTCAGACCCTTTTGTTTTCAATTGCAAATAATTAACAAGTTCCGTGTCGAATCCGATACCGATACCAATAGTATATTCACCTGTTACCTTTACCTTATCTGTACGTTCCGCATCTGACAGGCGCACCACCAAACTATATACACGGGTCATAATCACAGAGTTGACACTACTAAATTCAATCTTGTCAAATTGTTCTCTATTGTAGTATTTTAATCAGGAAGACTTTCTAAGATAACAATACGAATACTAAAAATCTGGACTTAAAATAAGTCGTATAACTCAAGTTAGGTACAGTCAGAGACATATAATACACAGAGAATATTAGAACATGTAATCAAGTCAGGGATGAATAACCTCGATAGATAATCAAGAAAAGCAATGGGAAAATTATTTCAGATCATATTATAATTTCTTTTCTAAAAAAAAACTACTTGAAATCGTTATATTCATTTTTATGTATTTATTGAGAAAAATATTTTTTTCTGCATTTCATATAATTTAAAAATTCAAATCTGGTAATGATCAATTGTTATTACAAGAAACTTTTCTTTACCGCATATCTTTGCAATAGTTTGCTCCTTAATTACACAGTGAAATTATGAGTGCATTTGTTTCTAACCCGAAATTTTGTCATCGATGACTATCGTTTAGTAAACGTTAAGCTGCTAGAAACAAATACATCGTTTAATAAACTTTATCGACCCCGCGTAGTCAGACAGAAATAGATTACACTCACGCATTGTAAACAAACAGGTAAAAGTGCGGGAAATAAATAACCAGGACTTTATGAAAACAACACGTGCTCGTAATTATTTAAACGACAGATGCAGAAACAAATGTATCGTTTACAGAGGGCCCTCATGGGGTTTTTGATTATGTGATTACTTGGCCGTTTTTTTAATGATTATTTGATTATTAAGCCAAATATTTCATGATTATTTGATTACCTAGGACTGTATTTTTAGTTTATGATTATTTGATTACTAAAGATAAGCAAATATTTAATGATTATGTGATTATATTTGCAAAAAAATGGTGATTATGTGATTACTAGGACCCCCCCCCCCATGAGGGGCCTCTTTACACGTCTCAACGATAAACGATCAACGACTACGCGACTATTTTGCGAGTACATCGTTTATGTGAACGATGTCAACGTTGACCAAAAACTGTAAGAAACAAATGGATTAAACGACTACGCGCGTAATCGTTTACATCGTTTAGGTTAGAAACAAATGCCACGGTGGGTATGGTTGTCCTGCGAGAGAACGTACTGTGCTGGTGATTCGGTCCTGACGGGTGCTGGTGATCAATGAAAAAATGTAAACAAAGACGAAAATGATGATTTTTGACGTTTTCACTCATAAAAAATGGAAGAAAACGGTTGACATTTTTCAATTTTGTTTCTTATGGGTTCATATGTAAACCATTAAAAAGTTGACCCTCTAAACTGTTTCAGTAAGCGTAACACAAAAATGCTCATTTTCAGAAAATCTAGAACTGAAAAAATAAAACAAAAATGCTCATAGAGTCCGCTTTCTATACAGCAATCCACACGACAAAACTATTTTGTGAATAAAACATTGCAATTAATTAAAATTTAGCATTTTCTCAATTTATTCATGTCCTGATACTGTACTGGTGGGTCCTGTCATTGTGCTGGTGGGTCCTGATACGGTGCTGGTGATTTTGGATAAGAAGTTGGTCATATTTGAAACAAATGTTACAAAATCAATAATATTGGGCAGATAAATGTTGTCAATAGGATCTATGACTCCTATTTTAGCTCTTGTGCATCCATTTTGGCTGTTTAATATGTGTTTTCAAATGATCGTAACTTGTATTATACATAATTACATAAAAGGGCAACATCTTTCGTCCAATATCAGATAACAATATATAGTATCTAAAATGAAAATAGTTTTATTAAGATATTAAATGCTCCTTACATTGAGGCTTCAACAATGATCAAAGCGCATGCCGCATAGACTTGTTTGCTAGCGCTCCGCATTCCCCTCCCCACTTCCACCAAACCAACCCTCCTCATTTCCTCCTTCATTGTTACAGTGGTGTACCAACACAACAAAATAATAACACAAAGACACACATTATTGAACAACGAATGCTCGCAGGTACTGAACATGCTGAAAGCTAGTTCAAAGTCGCATTTTCAACTAATAGATAAACCATGTTCTCATATACAAAAATCCAAATCGTGTCGATTAAAAAAGTCTCAAAACTTAAGTTCACATTTTAATGTTTGATGAAGCAGAACTTTAAAAGTGTGCAGTGAATCTTGTGCTCACAACAGTTATTGTCATAATTATGTTTGCATAAGACTTATAAAGGAATAAAGAAGGTACCTATTATATTTTACACTTCAATTTAATAATCATGAATGGAAGGAAATGGTACGGAAGATTACATAGGACAAAAAGAAATTGATAGTTTTTTTTGACAAAAGACTTAAACGCTTCTTTGCATTATATAGAACAGCTCTTCTATAAAAGCATGCAAAAAAAAACTTTGATTGACTTGCTTGCTATGTTTGCTTGGATGTTTTCAAACAATAGGGAGGCGGAGTTTCAATACATACTGGGATTAATTTGATTGGACAAATAAAAACTGAGAGGAATTGAAGTTAATGTATTAGAAGAGCTGTAAATTCTAAGAAAAAAATCTTGTTGTCGTAGATGGTTAAATCCTCAACAAAATCTCAATAACTTTGTTTAAACGAATAAAGGTTTCAAATCAAATGTTCGTGAACTGTTTAGCTTCCACCCTAACGAGGCATGTTAGCTGTTCGAATGCTGTTACAACTGACGCACGGAAACTTTCACATTTCCATCTTCTTTACTGAAATATTTTACCCAGCTCATACTTGACAGGATTGTTATCCTAGTAACAGGTATAACCAATGAATTGAACACGTCAAGTTAAAAATTCCACAATACTATATTATTCATTTTATGTGTCTATTTGTTCGAAAAAAGTCGAAAAGTAGAGAGTTTTTCTAATGTCATGATTATCAGTCGCTTTCTAGATCTATGCTAAGCATTTATTTCAGATGACATGGACTCCTCACCCTGGTGACCCTGCTGCGTTTCATAACTTTATCCGTATACATATATCAACAGATAAACAAAAGGCTGCAACTGGTATTTTTGTATTTAAAATGATTCGTTGTAACGAGAATTTTTGTGGTGAATGGAAACTGTGAAGGTCAAAATCTTAAATTGCTTATAAATGTTGCTGGACCCAGTTTCGTTATCTGATCTGAATTTTCTGAAATGTGCAAGGTAAATGGATTTTTTTACTCGGTAAGTTTTGCCCTAATTGCTTGAACTTTTGCAATATTAACGCCGATTTCAATGAGTGTGTAGACAAAGGGAATATTTTTGGTTATCTTGCTTGTTGAACAGAAAAGTCATAATGACACATCTTTCTGTCTGTAGGACAAGGCTACTTCGAAAGGAGGGTAATATACCTTACCTAACAATGAATTCACGGTTTATTTAACAAGAAAGCTAACCAAAGATATTACCTTTGCCTACATACTCAATGGAATCGGCTGCAACTAAAAACTCGAATACACTTTAACAGACAATGGTCATGTTTGTTGATGAATATTGTTTTTCCTCGATTCACTCTTGAGCTTATATATGATCTTATAGCGATTCGGGTTGATAACCAGTTGAAATAAAGCCAGTTTTTTGTGTGTGTAGATTTGTATTGTTTTTAACTGTTATGAAGAATTTCTTTTTTAAACTAATATACTTGTTTTATACTCAATTGGTAGTATGAAGCTACGAGATATTTTAACTTTTTGAAATTGAAGGCACAATTAATAAAGCAAACGGTAGTTTCAAATACTTTTAAATAGATTTTTAACGATAATGTATCCTTGTGTTGATCCCATGCTAAACATAACAAAAATCTCTGTTCAAAGGTCTGTGAATTTTCTACAAAAAAAGTGATTTTATTTTCACCAAATTCTCTTTTTCTACTAAATACAATAATGAACTATAAATAATAATGCTTTGCAAAAAGTTTCCCCTTGATATATGTAAAAAATTATATCTCTATTATTCCTTGTCTGTGCTGTTTTGATACTATTGCAGTTTGCACATTTCGTAATTGACAGGCCACAGAAGGGGTCATAAACCATACACGAAAAGATAAAATATTGATCTAAGTACTTAATTTGCATCTCTGAACCCCCACCCCCGGCTTGTTTTTTTTAGGAGGGTGTCTAAAAATTGTCAATTACAGACAGCCGAGTACGCATTTTACTTTCAAGGCGTGATTACGTTGATTGTTAAAGTCCTGAAAACGGATAGATGGGAACAAAAATGTTTGATATATCTGGTTTTAGATTCAGTTTTTTTAAATATAAATTAAGGCTACATTTTCATATAATAATACTAAGAATTCACATTATCATAAAATGCAGAAAAAAATGGATGAATTGAAATATCTTAGTGAGTCATTACTACAGAGATGGTGTGTTTGACACACAAAACGTAAAAGCTTAGTGATATTACCAATATTATAATAAAAGTGTATTTTAGTTGGGTAATTTTTCCATTTACTTAATTTTTTCAATTAGAAGTAAGGCACATTTGATTTTTATTCATAAAAATATTTAAATATAGAAAAGTAGGACACATTGTTCACTTCCTCCCCAGTAATTCTTTAAAGATATTTATTTATTTTGGAATTTTGAAATGAAAAAGCTAAGAAATCTTAGTTTTGTTAGTGTTCTCTAGGTTATCTCGTCTTCATTCTCTGACATATTCTAGTCTGCCCTTTCATAAAATAGTGTATTTTTTTTAATGTTCTATCGAACTTTCGAAAAAAAATACCTGATAACCGTTCAGACAAAAAAAATATGTTGAAAAAATCTTACAGATACAGCAAGTGATTCTTAATAGCTATAAGATACATTTTAAAATACAACTTTTAAATCTTACGGGAAACTATTCCAAGCTTAAAATTTTCACTGTAACCTCGCTCTAACTTATCCCCTATCCCCTATCCCCCCCCCCCCAAAAAAAGAAAACCAAACAATCAAACAAACAAATCCGCAATACTATTGTCATTCTTATAGTCATCACTCAATTGTTCAAAAAGAAATGTGTTTTAAGCTGCCAAAGACATTTTTATTTTTTGGGTTATTGTTGAAGGTCGTACGATGACGTATGGTTGTTAACACATACTTCCTTTGGTTTCTTATGGAAATTTGTCCATTGACAACAAACATACCACATCATATACTTTATATAAGTATTGTATAAATTACAACGTATTTTCATGATCTTGCAAAATGATCGTAATCCCGAAAAACGTTAACATATTTTCTTATCTTAAAATGGGACAAGAAGGGTTCCATTAACAGGCCAATAAATAAGATTACAGTTAATTTTAAAAAAAAAATAGGGGTATGTTTTCTCTCATAATAAAAGTAAACAGATTCACAAAAATGTCAATTTCAAGAAAGTAGACAACAGTTAATTAGTCAATAACAGTACAGCATCAATGATATAAAATATATGACACTTTTAACTAAAATATAAAGGCACAGAACCAGGACATAGGAGCACAGAACCAGGACCGTTTTTCTTATCACCAGCACAGCGACAGGACAATTCCGTTTAACGAACTTGCACGACTTTTTCAATATAATATTGTTGTAATATACTTTGCATGGTACTTATGACGCATCAGAGAAAAATTAAGCAACAAAACAGTCGTTTTATTTCCGTTCTGATACAATGTAAACAAACCCACCAGCACAGAATCAGGACCAACCAGCACCCGTCAGGACCGAATCACCAGCACAGTACGTTCTCTCGCAGGACAACCATATATACCCACCGTGAATGCGCTCTATGTGTGTCCGATTTTCCGGTAATTAGTCCCTTAGAGTTGTGACTGTTGATTCACAGGTGTGCGATTACGCAATTTATTGCCCTCCGATCACCTGAATTTTGCCGGAGGTGAAGTTCTATATGGATTATTACTTAGTAATTGTTTTTAAAACTAAACAAATTCTGACATATTATTTTAACCATGACCAGAACTTTATTTTAACAGAAGCACTGGGCAATACTATAGTATTCAATCAGGAAAAGAAAAAATCTTTTAACATGTCAAAAAAAGAAATGAAGCAACTTTTTCATATTGAAAAATATGTAGCCAGTAGAATTTTGTATGGTGAGAAACATTTTATATCTGTTTTAATTTAATTATAATTTTTAATTGTCGATTGACCTAGAATAAAATTATTTATGGAACCTTTGCATAAATTTCCTAAATGAACGTACATTATAGTGTTGTCGAAATCACTATTTTTGCTGCCATGAAATATTGAATAAGAATCTGTCATTATTTGTAGTTTTTGTTAAGACTTAATATCACAGACTCTGATTAAAAACAAGTTGTATCATAAGTACATTAAAATGCCCTGCTGAACTGTAGAATTTTAATGTTTTGTTTCATAGATCACCGGAGTACTACAACATTCTTATCTTTACTTTTTCCTATCGGGTAGTGAAACTTCAGTTTGAAATTAGAAAGATTTAAAATTGTGCACAAGTTTTATCTGATCTTTTGTGGGTTTATGTTGTTCAAGGTAATTTTCGGTGCAGTTATTTTCTTTTCATTTGTTACTTTTTCCTGTGTTACACGACCTTGTACTTTTTGTATTGCCCCTTGACATCTCCTGCTTCTGTTTAAACCTTTTCCACCAATTCTTTTATTTAAAACAGATGTCATCTGTTTTAAATAAAACAGTCTCATTCCCGGAATTTGTTATACAGTAATTCATTTTAATATCAGCTTTTTATAAGCATATAAACTGCTTGGTCTCTCCACACAACTTATGTTTAGGACGGAATGCATCAATAGGTACATAAATAGGACATAAAGTCACAAATTTGGTAGGACAAAAAGTCACAGGACAAAAAGTCACAAATAATTTGTTGACAATTGTTTGAATATATAAGAGAATTATCTTGAAATATTTACTTTTTAATACATACATTCAAATTAATGTTGAGGAAATGTGTCATTGTACTTGAAAAATCAAGATTTATTTAATTTTAATCATGCAAAAGATATATTTCTTGGCACCATGAAGCCATTTAAGTGCCAAGTCACTTTGACATTTTGTTTTTTTAACAATTATTTGATTATCTTTGATATATTTTTGATAAATTTTGTTTAAAACGTTGGTATATATACAACAGTTCAAGAAAAATACAAAAATATTTTTGTAGAAATAAGCTATTTTCAGAAAAAATGAATTGTGACTTTTTGTCCTGTGACTTTTTGTCCGTGACTTTTTGTCTGTGACTTTGTCCTGTGACTTTCTGTCCTACATTCCATACATGTACCAGGTTATGGATATATAAGTACACGTTATGTGCCTTTGACCTTCACAAGAATTCTTAAACATTCATAGATGTGCAAAGAATATTGTTGTCGTTGGGTTGTTGTCTCATTGACATATACCTCACATTTCTGTTTAGTCATAGCAGCTGTGCCTTTTCAATTTATTGCAGAAAATATTAGCATAAACATTTTTTCAAAACAGGAGAGGTGAAATAGTGATCACAGAATGAGGACATGTAAAACTGAAACAGATAAATATAAATAAGCACCATTGACAATTTTGTTAAAGGACTGAAACAAACATAGATGATGACCAATGTGAGTGACTAGTGTACAGTAGTAGAGTGAACATTTCTTGCTTCTTTTCAGTCTACACATTTTGTCATTTCATATAAACAATTAAATATGTTACTTTCCATGGAGAGGAAGGAATATGTGAAACGAAATATTTTGCTATTTAGTACTGTCAAGATATATCACAGGAGTGTTGTAAGATAAATGAACAGTTTCTCTTTTTTTACATTATGCTACCTTTATGCTACAAGGGTAGCATTTTCCATTCTCATGATGTACAAAGATATTGTTCTATGGTCGGGTTGTTGTCTCTTTGGCATATTCCCCATTTCCATTCTCAATTTTATAGAGTGGCCTTCCAATGATAGCTATACATGTAAATCATTGTCTCATTAGCATGTGTATATATGTCTCTGGTACAGTGTTCAATTTGTTAGCGGGCATGACGTAAAACAGCGAATAAAAGAATTCAACTTTATTTATAACTAATATAGGACAATGCTGTTGATTAAAAAATACTCCATTCCAGGACCTTTTGTTTTCCAAATAATTAATATTACCAATAATTGATAAGTTCCGGGTCGTCGGAACAGAATGATTTTGAAAGCAGAGAAAACTGTGTATCTTTTAACCGGCACGACTTAATCTATACTATTAAACGAGAAGACCTCATTTTGTGTGTCGCTTTCTCTTCCTTCCACAATAAATCAATCATCATGCCTCTGTGTCCTATAGGTAACATACATAGTCGCATTTGTCATCCGTTCTTATGATTATTCAGATTGAGTTATTTTAGGAGAAAAACGACAAAAAAGGAGTCCGGATATGATTCCGTCATCAGACTGAATTTTAGTCATAGATAAGACTTCCGGTTTGAAACATGCACAAATACAACCAATCGTATGATAGATAACAAAAATGAAAAATAAATAAGCCAATCAGAGCGTTCTCAATATCATGGTGTTTAGATCGCAAGAACCACAACTATTATACCTCCTTATAGAGGACAATTATTTTTCGCGTTTATCTACATGTAAACTACGATTATACTACTTCAATATGAGACTCTCTGTATTCTGTCTACTGTTTTCTTTTAAATGTTAACGTTTACTATCTAAGGGGTCATACCAGTTACATATATATTAAAATAAGTAAAACATGTGACACAAGTACAACCAATCGTATGATAGATAACAAAAATGAAAAATAAATAAGCCATTCAGAGCGTTCTCCACATCATGGTGTTTAGATCGCAAGAATCACAGCTATTATACCTCCTTAGAGAGGACAATTATTTTTCGCGTTTTATATCATGGTGTTTAGATCGCAAGAACCACAATTATTATACCCCTTGTTGATGCCTTATGTGTTCAAGAACATGAAGAGGATTAAAGAAAAAAAAAGAGAAGAGAATTATTTTCGGCGTTTATCTATATGTAAATTACGATTATACTACTTTAATATATAGAGGCTCTCTGTATTCTGTCGGACTTTCTATGTTAGTATAGAAAGTCCCTGATTCTGTCTACTGTTTTCTTTAAAATGTTTACTATTTAAGGGGTCATACCACTTGCATATATATTAATAAGTAAAACATGCTCAACCGCATCTAAAACTACCTCGACCAAAAATTTTAACCTGAAGCGGGACAGACGGACGGACGGACGGACGGACGACCGACCGACCGAACGAACGAAAACAAAGATGCACAGACTGGAAAATATAATGCCCATAAACGAGGCATAAAAATTTATGGTTGAAAGGGAAAATAGTGATTTGGCAAAAATGAAAGTAAGGTAGAGATTAGAGGGAGGCAGGACCTTTTTCGGGGTGTCGGGATCGGGTGTTTTAAGCTCGGGATTTGGGGATTGATCCTTACAGAATCCGGGAATATATTTTTCGATTTCGGGATTTCGGGATATGAATTTCTTTAAATTCTGCATTTCTGCATCTCGAGAATTCATGATTTTAAGCCCGGGATTTCGGGATCAGGACCCCTCCGACCACCCCTCAAATTAGCCTAAGTCGGTCTTAGTCATTTATACATGATTCATATCCTACCATTGGTATGTTAATAAGGCTCTCAAAATAAAAGGCACTGATGGATTGTCCTAGAAGCATATTTTATTAGACTAATAATGGTCTATATATAAGCAGTTACATTTATTTCATGTTTGAAACGGTGCAAATTTTTAATTTGTTTTGATTTTTACCAAAAGAAGCATTGTAGGCTAGCAAAGGAGAAGAATAATTGTGGTCTGAGGCCAGAAACACGAAAATAATTGAATTTAACAGAAAGGAAACAAATATCGGACTTTGGAAAAAAAGGAGAGGGCTTTTGATACCTTTTATGAAATTCTCCATACATAATATCTTTTACAAAAAATCATCCCACAACAGTTCACAAGCTGTATTATATATGCCCGCGATTTCGCGGGTGTGTTCTAGTTATTACTATACTATATATAAAAATATTAATTTTCGCGAACCATTTAGGTCACGGAAATTCCAAAATATGGCATCAGTAAGGAGAGTTGTGCAAATAATGTGAATACACAGAACCCCCATCCAAATTATCTTTAGCTAAAAGTATTCATCATTTTCTATTTTATATGTACCAGCAACATTCCATTTTTCTATAATTTCGATTGAAATATTCCAAAATCTGAGTTAAAATCGATCGAATGCCCCAAATAAACATCATGTCTGATTGGTTGAAGTACTGTGGCGTCAATGATTAGCATAATAAGCCTCGATGTAAAGAATAAGCCTCGATGTAAAGCACACGCTTCACATGAATAAGGAGAGTTTTACAAATAATGTGAATACACAGATCCTCCATCCTATTTATATTTTTCTGGAAATGTTGCAGTGTTCATCATTTCTGTTTTGATTCTGCTCACAACATTCCATTTTTTCTATAATTCCGATTTAAATATGTGGAACCCGCAATAAAAATAGATGGCCTCAATGATCTAAACAAAAAATTCCGTTACCCTGAGTTCTACGATGTTACATTAGACTGGGATCCGGCCCAATCTAGCTGCGCGTCGTAAGGTCAAGATTAGCCAGGATCCCAGTCTAAATTATGTTACATAAACCCAAAACCATATCACACAATTACAGAACTTTGCGCTCAAATGTAATTCTTGGGGAAGTATACGGGTAACTTCGTTTACGAAAATTTATACACACTTTATCATTAACATATTACCTGGCTTTTGCATATTCACTATTTTTTATTCTGAACTGTAGTCGAATTCAATTCTATACATTTTTTTTTACATGAAGCAATAGGAGTAAGAATATTTATTTAGCGCCAATTTAACCAGCATCACAACAAAATTATTTACCGGTATTTTTGTGAAATTTCAGTTCTATAGGTTATCAATTAGAGAAATGTTGGCAAGTATTACTTATTTATGTTAAGGTTCTACTGATGTGATTCTCTAGACCTTTTTGACGGTCCGTTTTATCCCTTTTATCTCAATACTATCTCCGATGACAGGAATGTCAACTCGACCTATTCGTGTCGAAAGTGAAAATCCACTCTATTTGATGAAATAATTTCTTCTTCAACGGTTCATGCATTATTTTTGTATTATTTGATAACCAATCACATTCACGTTGCATGTTTGCATGAAAATGGTTATGTACATGTATTAGTGAATTGTAAGGGCGATGCAGCATGCGAGGTCAGTGCGCGATCACGTGACATTATTATATGTAAACAAACATGCTCCCCGTGTAACACGTGTCTGAATTATCCTTTTAAAGTGTTATGAATCTTTCAATCACTATTTTATGATATTTTTCTTTTTGTTTTTAGGTTTGCATATCAGTAGTCCAAGTGAATTAGAAATAGTTCCGAGTTGTGTGTGTGGTTTTTTTTTAATAGTCTATAGAATTAGAAGGTAAGTCTACATAAGTTATATTTACATGTAACTAAAGTCTAAAAAGATGACTCCACTTTCCCTCTATATTTAAAACCCGCTTACCAATTTAAACAGCATTTGCTCGCCTTGAAAGCTAATTTGCCCCTTCCCCGTCATTTCCCTTTAAATTTGCTCAAAAGTCATACTTATAGTCCATTTACATTAACGGCTGATTTGTGATTTTACCAAATTTTCATATTGAACACATTTGACCATTCAGTATGAGTTCCCATGTTTTTTTGTCTTATATGAAGG
Organism: Mytilus galloprovincialis; assembly: GCF_965363235.1. Classification (NCBI taxonomy): domain Eukaryota; kingdom Metazoa; phylum Mollusca; class Bivalvia; order Mytilida; family Mytilidae; genus Mytilus; species Mytilus galloprovincialis. The sequence continues at coordinate 62,767,709 of NC_134839.1, forward strand.
AGGTTTTAGGTCATCTTTTTCTAAACACCTTATTGCTATTTGTCTGTCTGGATTGTTAAAACCACAAAATCAGATAGTGATGAATATGCAAGTTTTCAACAATCCCGGAAATTACACTTTATTTAATTATCGCTATTTAGTCCAATCTGGGAAAAACAGTAATACACTGTATGTACAACTTTCTGTTTGGGTCATGCGACTGAAAATAAAGGTTTTTTACTAGAGAGCTGAGGGAGGAAAAACTTTAGAAAGCGATCATCAAGAAACTTTAATAGTTAATAATCCACTATTTTTCGAAATTGAAAATTGAAGTAAAAAATTATTTTGTTTTAAGTATTTACAATAAGTTAAAACGGGTCTCATTAAAAAGTATTGTGCATGGTGAATTGTTTCAACGGCCCCCAGATAGCTTCAACTGGATGAAAAAGTTGTGTAATTTTAGAATTCATCCGGTATGGAATAAATAGCGATTAGGTGTATTGACATCCACGAAAAAATATAGGAAGTAAGATACATGTAACTCCCCTTTAGGTTTTGATAAATATTGGATATGACATTAAGAAGTTATAAAACTGTATTCTTTGAATATGTTTCTAGCGTAACATGCACGCTTAGTACTGCTTTTTATACGTCCTTCAAAGACGGGACCTATTATGGTATACAAATGTCAGGTGTCTGTCTGTCTGTCCAGCGTAAACATGTGGCACCGTAACTTGAGAACGACTTATCCAAATTTCATGAAAATTAATATAGTTGTTTCTTAGGCTTAAATTAAAATATTGTTTGTTTGCAGTTTACCGACCGACCCTTGAAAATCCTCCCGACTGTGAAAATTTTATTGCTTTAAATTTGAAGAAATTTTTTTTAATACCTCTATTGACGCGATCCGGAACTTTGGGTTCTTTCCGGAAATGATTTAAAGTCTGGGTCAATTATGCATTTCAAGTTCGGTTTTTCTTAGCTTCCCGTCAAGCGTTCATGTCACCATTTAATGATAAAGCACATGGAAATTGTTTATAGGTATCCATGAAGTCACGGAGGAGTACTTTACGCTGTCGTCTCGTGTCAATTTTAAGACAAATAACAAACAAAAAAGTTTATTAGTAAACTGTTTATACAGATTCAGGCACATGTAATGATGTGTGATGATATCATTGACAATGATGCAGCGGATATTCATAACTGACACGATAACCATTCTGTCTCAAACAAATCGGGTTCAGAATCTGTGGAGCCTGACTTTATGGAACCAATTTCAGTGGTTAAATAATTCGACAGCAGCTTGAAGTATGGCATATTTTCTACAAATCGTTGTGAAGACGACAAAGATGAAACCACTCCTCCGTGACTTAAATCTTCATGGATATCTGTAAACACGCCTGTACGGAGGAAGGGCTCATTTGAAATGTTAATGGATATAGATCATACCAAATCAATAAGAAGCAACCCTAACTACACAAAGATGTAGAGAAAATGAATGGTTAGCTTGAAAAATAAATATACTCTCTCTATATTAAATCTATCTTCGATTGCAATGAGTATGCTCCTTTAGGATAAGGGGGGCTGTCCCACTCATTGCAATTATTCTCTTTCTTACAATATTAAATATACCCAAACTGTGTGGCCTGTGTGAATTCAATTAAATCATGTCCTTAGGAGCTATGCTGCCAATTTTTTTTTATGCATTAAAAACATTTCAGTACAGACCATTTACTTTTAATGGGGTGCTATGGATTTCACCCCAAACTTTAGATTTCTTTGGTTTTCATTAAAGCCTGGCAAAATTATAACCTTATCACATATATAATTAGATATTGTTAGAAATATGAAAACAGTCGGATGTCTTAATACTTTTTTTTCAAGTTGCCTTTTTTTCAATTGAGGAAGATTCAATGGTTATTTTTTTTTTTTATTATTAAAAATACACTCTTTAATAATTGTCTTATAAATCTATAATATATACATTTTTCTGATGAAAATACTCTACTCATGAAAACATTCTAGTCAAGAAGCATACATGTCTGAATATATTTCTTTAAAACAGTTCTAGTCATAATGACATTCCTTGTTTATAAGTGTTCCAGTATTTAATAATTATATCATATTTTATGTCATAAATTGGATAAAGACACTGTTAAAGTTTCAGTTTTGGTTAAAAAGTTTTTTATTTGAAAATGCCTGTTCATTTGATGTTGGTTTTCAGCATGTCCAGTGTTTGTTAAGAAACTTGGTTTAGTGTATAAACTGCTTGTTTAAACTGTATTTTGGCTGATAAAATAAAATATTTTTCCTACCTACCGACCCTTCAGTCTGAAGGTACAGTCGGAAAACAGCAAACAAACATATTTTTAAGGTTGGCCTTATGATGGTCACATGATCTGTATACTTTTTGGTGAAAATAAGATTAAAACTTTTTGAGTTACGGCACATTGTAACTTAAACAGGGGGGTGTTTTTTTCACATGTCACACCGTATCTCAAAAACAATTCTTGATTATGGCTTAAAACTTTAAACACTTCTTAGTTACATTAATCTAAATATCTGTATACTTTTTGGTGATGATTCAAAATTTCATATTTGAGTTATTAAGTATTTATCATGTTTTTTCCAAGTCCGGATCCATAATTAGTTTCAAAAACCGGAAGTGTGCCATTTGGCCACAGACCACAGTTAATTTCTCTATCATTTCTTTAGAACATTTTGTATCATTAAAAAAATTGCACCATGCACTTTTGTCAAATTTTTTGTGTGTCTTATGTATAGCACTAGTCCAAAAATATATCCAAAATTCAGAAAGATTGAAGCAATCACTTTTACAAATTTAGCCAATATACATCCATACCCCTATGGACAAGTCAAGAGATGTTCCGAAAACTGTAAATATGACCTTTTTGCACTTGGCCTAATCACTCATTCCATATCAAAATGAGTTTAAATACAACATCCAAAAAATTATTTTACCTCTCATCTTTCATTTCCACCCAATAAAATCTAAGAAATGAGTGGGGAAGGGAAAGAAAAAAAATTAAGGAAAAATACACTCTAATTAAAAGGAACTACATTCGTGAACAACGAAAAGCGGGGTCATTAATTGTGGTCTTGGGCCATTTGCAATGCTTTTGAAGCACCTGCTGTGCAAATTTCTTGAATTTTAATCTATTTGGAATACCTTTTGACATTAATAAAATGTTTTACTGGCTTTCTATGCAAGAGGAAGCAAGAGAGAAAAAATATTATGTCATTTATCAGAAGCCTGTGTCAAAAACAGGGTCGGTTGATAATTATTATTGTTTTTTTTTTTTTGAAAGATCCAATAAAAAAGTTAGGGTCGGGGCTAAAAAACAGGGTCGGTCAGGTTACCTGAAACACAGATTTTTTTTTCTCGGCCCAAGGAGAGTTGTTAAAATAATGTGAATACACAGAACCCCCATCCAATTACAGTTATTTTTGGAAAACAAATAGTGTGATTTGTCAAATTCAGCTGATTTTTTAATCGTCTTGAAAAAAGTGTACATTTTATGAGGGGGGATAATCCCGAGCTTAAAAACACCCGATCCCGGAGTCCCGATAAAGGTCCTATCCCCCCTCTTTTATTGTCATGTCTAAGAATTACTGTTTAATCTTCATTTGGCAAGAATACTTCAATAAGATACCCCCATACATGTATATGGACAGATCATATGTTATCCTCTGTCATTTGAAATTGTGATGCCAGAATGCATTCCCCCCCCCCCCCTTCTTCATAACCACCATCTTGACCATCTTTTCTTGGCCATCTTAAATGAAAAAGTTTAGACGGTAAACTATGCTTGAAACACGTGTGTCACTCAAACGACTTTAAAGTAGTCTCCCTGATCAATTACTTACATCAAAGTCAAAGGATAATTCAAGTTTTAAATCGGAGATTTTTCTTGCCCTTTAACATTTATTGTCACAACAACAACTTTCTTTTCTAAACTATCTTTACATGGAGAGGAGACGTCAAAAGAGTTCTTCAAACACATGAGTCGAAAAGTGGTAAATAACTCCTGTATGTGACATTTAGTGGAAGTCATTCAACCATATCATTTTGACAAACAATTCAATCAACACCTTTATTAATTAGTCCTTTGTTGTCGATAGCTGTAAATTGCAATCAGCTGATAAATGATTTTCTGTCAAAATCTTAATGAGGTCAAGGTGAATTCCGAGTATTGTCTGATAAGTTAAAGTCTGAGAAACTCGAAAAAAGTAAATAAACAAGAAGGAGGAAAATAAATCTTTCTATATATTTCTTTCGCCAAATTCTTAAGCAAATGACGAATTTTCATCGCCACAAGTATTATTTTTTCGCAAATTGGGAAAAATGGCGACGGCCAGCGGAAACCCTGTGTGAGGACACCCTATAAAGCTTGTGTTCGTGTTGTGCTAAAACATTTTTAGTATGCTGAAAAATACCAACATTAGAAAAATAAACAGATAATTGATATTGTAAAATATCATTGGTTGAAGAGCCAATGATTTACATACATGTATATACATAAATATATCAACCATAAAATACAACCAGGGCTTCCAAAACGGTCATATATTCCGGTCATTTGTATAATGTCCGGTAAAAGACCGGCTGGTCAAAGCATGAAACGGTCATATACTTTTTTAGTTTTCAAGGCTTTTTCGGTCATTTTTACATAATTCACGATCTTTTTTGACCCAACCTTTTGCCTTTAACATCATCACATTTCCGGTCATAAATGTGACATGATGATTAATTACTATCAAAACAACACCTACTTCAATACTTTCTAATTTTAATCAAGGCTAATTAGTAGTTGGACAGCTGAAATCTACCTGTTCAGGTGACAGGTGATCTATGTTCAGTACCGGACATCGTATAAATTGATCGGTTTATTCACAATTTTTTTCTTCCTTTTCAGCGGTTTGTTTCTAATTGATTTAGTCCAAAAGATTAAAATTATTAGAAATTAGTTTATCAACATGATTTGATGAAAAATTTAAAAAGGTTTTAAATGAAAAATCGTCAGAACTACGTCGTATGAACTAGAACACGTGTGCGCATGTGCACAGGTGGGAAATTTAATTATGCATCCTACATTTTTTCAAAAATGCTAAAATTATCATTGATACATGTATCTAACGTTCGTTTCAAGTATTTTGTTGAAGAAAAAACGTGGAAAGAGCTTCTTCGCTCATGATCAGTCGTGCTTTGTAAACGTACACGGATTTTACGTATCCGTTCATGGTCCATGTTTTACCATTGTCAAGTCAACATCCGGTTAACCTCTCCGGTTAGAACAATGTGAAACGAAAGTAAAGGGTTTTTGACAATGTCATTTTGCACAAATAAAAAGTCTAAGGCAGATATGAGCACGCTGATGTGCACACTTAGAATGATGAACTGCCAATTTAACAGTTACATCCGTACCATATCAAAGTAAAGTTTAAAATAGTTTTTTTTAATGTTATGTCAATCATTGGAATGGCCATCTGATTACCATAATTGCCTTTTGTGACTAAGTCTTAAGGGATTAAAATCGGGATCAGATATGAAATGTCCGGCTGGCTCCAATATTTTTTGGAAGCCTTGAATACAACTGAATTAATTTACACCACAACTGTTGGAAAAAACCTTTATGTCTATCATGTATATAACTTATCTCATTCTAGTCCATTCAACTGACAGAATCAGTGTAAATTTCATGAATTCTTTAATATCATTATACATGTATAATCATGGACTATTCTTTTATATAGCAATATCTGTTAGCCATTTAGAGGTCTTTTGCATTTAAAGTGCAGTTTAAGTGGGCTTATTTTGGGAAAACGAAGTCAATTTCCAGATCATAGTTTACATTTTCTTTATATTTTGCTGTGTCAAGATAACCTCAATATCAAGGACAATATATAGACCCAAAAACCGTTTATCACATTCTACACATGAGATTTTAGCAGGAAAGACTGTGATTGGAGTATTTAACCATTGCAACTTTTTAATTTGATCTCCTCCACTAATTGAAGTAGAATATTTAATGAAGGTGTGTCCACAATTTAGAATATGTTTATATATGTACAGAAATGATGTTGAACCTGTTTTATAAATTGAAAAGGTTACATTTTCCCCCTTATTTCAAAATCTAAGCTTGAACCTCTGCGGTCTTACAAAGTTGCCCCCTGCCGGGAATCTGGTTGTAACATGTACAACAATCAAAGATCAACCCACACTAAACTGAATGTAATTGAAAGACATCTAGAGGTTGATATCAGAGGCAGATTTAGGGGGGGCCTGCTTTTTGAGACAAAATTTGGTTGCTTATATAGGGAATCACTGAATCATGACTTGAGCGAGCCCCCTCTTAGGTCAGTCAGTGGGCCCCCACTTAAAAAAATTTCTGGATCCGCCACTGGATATACAGTATCTAACAGAAGATGAAAAAGGGAACAATATGGTGAATTTTTGAGATTTATATTATTTCATGTACATGCATTTGAAATATATCAGATATATTGTTTGATTTTTTTTAGTTCTAAGTTCCAAGGTGACCTAGCTTCCATTTTAGAAATCGGATTTAAATGCTAGTCTATCAGAGGGATTTTTCCTTTTAATTGGTTGTAGATATGGAATCTTATTTTACCATGAAGTCAGATTTGAAAATGACTTTGGGAATGAAGATGTTGTAAAGACTGAATGTCAGTTTTAGTCTTATATACAAACATGTATGTACTTTATAATTTTAGTCTTGCATGTATATAATTATGTGTACAATACATATATCACTGATTCAGTGGCAATGGTAAATAGACACTGACAAGTCTTAGATCTATAATATTTTATAGTTTTGAATGTTTTGTCCATTGACTAAAACTAGGTGGAGGTTTGTGTGTTCTTATTTCCAACAGAGGTACACTCAACATATATCAATATGTGCATTAAGCAAATTGATAGTTGCTAGATACGGAATGATTATACAACAAGAAAGTTTTAACCTGTGTATATATATACTTAAAATATGTTAAAAAAAATCATGTCTTTTTCAGGACTTCCGAATCCAACCATGTAGTATGGAATGTCGTTGAGATGTGGTTTTGGTCAATGGATGTTAATGAAGGACCAGTAGTACAAAGTATATCACTGGATTTAGCTCTTTGTCTAAGTGTATTATTAAAGTACTTTGCTTTGAGCTCAGTTCATTGTTATGCAATTCATTCTTTGTGAAATAAAGATTTGACAGAAGACTCTCATGTACAAGGATTTGTCAAAGTAGTACCACCTCTATTTACAATGTAAGTATTAGGGAGATAAAAGCATTCTATTTTGATTTGAACCAAACATATTATATAAAAAAAGAACAAATTTACCCAAGAATGCTACTCCCACTACTAGCAATATGATGCTAGGTTGTTTTAATACATCTGTAGACTTTACTGCCTACTTATGACTCAGTCCTGAGTGTAAATGGTCCTTCAACTATGTGGGGAAAAAATTATAAGGCCTATCTAGGCTTATCAATTTTGAAACTATATTTCATTGTACATATTTGAAATTTTTATACAACCACAGAAATTTTTGCAGTTGAAATACATGTAGGTATCCTGTCGTCGTCTTCCCAAGACGGATGGTTTCCAGATAATAACTTCAGTATAAGTAAAAAGGAAGCCATTAAATTATAACATAATATTTATAATCATAAAAGGAAGCTTGGGATTGTTTTGGGGCGGTTATATATATATAGTCCCTAAGGTTTATGAATAAGGGTTCCAAAGGTGCCCAAAACAAGCATTAATCTTGTGTCAGTACAAAAAGTTGTGTATAAGTATTTCAATTGTTTTGAAACTGTACCATAATATTTAATACCATAAGTAGAAGTTTGGGGTCTATTTTGTGGGTTATGGGGCAAACAGTCGAGGAATTGAGGGCCAAAAACAAACATTTTTGTAGATTCAAGGCAATAAATTGGAGTTATCTTTCTTTGTCCAGAATGGTTGTTGAATTAATATTACCTAAAACCATTGCTTTATGAAATCTTCTTTGAAAATTGGAGTTATCTGTCTCTGTCCAGAAAAGTAGTTGAATCGACTTAAAATAATGCTATGTATACAATATACAATGCAAAATTCACTTTACTACCAACTGATAAATTTAAGCAGTCTTTAATAGCCATTCAGTGATTACAAGCACTTTGATTATCATTCTAGGGTTATCCCCTTTCACAAATGGAAAAATTTCTCAAGTTTGTCTGCACTAAATTTAGTGAAATGTGTATACAAATGCTTATTACCGGTACCTCTAAACTTGGTTTAAGTTCAATTTTTAGCAGCTTCACTTTTACAGTTCTTGATTTATGTACCTTTATAACGTTATATGCTAGCGGAGGCATCATCACCATGACTGTATGACATTTACACTTTAATACTTTATGATGTATTAAAATGAGTAGTTGAATAATTACTGTTGCAAACTCCATTAAAAATTTGATTTGACATCATTTTTATACAACCGCAAAAATTGAAAACTTTTTGGTTGTACATTGGTATCACGTTGGCATCATCGTCTTCATCCAAAGATATTCGGTTTTCGCACTCTAACTTCAGTAAAAGTAAAATGGAAATATATGAAATTTAGACACAAGATTTATGACCATGAAAGGAAGGGTGGGATTGATTTGGGGTATTTTGGTCTCAACAGTTTAGGAATAAGGGGCCAAATTAGCATTGTTCTTGGTTTTTGCTCTATAACTTAAGTTGGTTAACAGAAATCTATGATATTTTAACATAAGGTCTATGGCCACATAAGGAGGGTTGGGATAGATTTTGGTAATTTTAGTTCCAACAGTGTAGGATTTAGGGGCCAAAAAACAGGCCCCAAATAAGCATTTTTCTTGGTTTTTGAACAATAACTTTAGTATAAGTTAATTGAAATCTATAAAGGTTTATGACCACAAAAGGTAGGTTTGGATTAATTTTGGTCCCAAGGAATAAGGGGCCAAAATTAAACTTTGTTTGATTTCATCTAAAAAATGAAATACGGTATTGTGCTTCTTTGATATGCCAAATCTAACCATGTCCAAATTCTTAATTTTAGGTCCTGTTTTCTAATTGGTCTACATTAAAGTCCAAAGGGTCCAAAATTAAAATAAGCTTGATTTTAATAAAAATTGAATTCTTGGGGTTCTTTGATATGGTGAGTCTTAACATGTACTTAGATTTTTGATTATGGGCCCAGTTTTCATGTTGGTCCAAATCGGGGTCAAAAATTATTATACTAACTGAGTATTGTGCAATAGCAAGAAATTTTCAATTGCGCAGTATTCTGCAATAGCAAGAAATCTTCAATTGCACAGTATTGTTCAATACCAAGAAATTTTCAATTGCACAGTATTGCACAATAGCAAGAAATCTCCAATTGCACAGTATTGTGCAATAGCAAGAAATTTTTAATTGCACAGTATTGCACAATAGCAAGAAATATTCAATTGCACAGGATTGTCCCTTTTTCAAATTGGTTTACATTAAGATCCAAAGGGTCAAAAATTGAACTTTGTTTCATTTCAACAAAAATTGAATTCTTAGGATTCAAACTCATTGATCTCAGGAATTTCTTCACTGTCGTTCCCTCAATAACTGCATTAAACAGTTTCTAATCATTATTCATTCGAAACCATTTTATTATACCAATGTCTCACACACAACATAATATAGTATACTGTTGTCTATTAGTCCATCATCCACACTTCAGACAATAACGAGAAAACACTTCCCCCTACTTTCAAGAAAATTTGTTGAAATGTTTATATCTATTGACATAAGCTCCACATCGATTTTATAAATTTTAGAATTTTCATTATCATGTTATGAAGAGAGATTTTATCCTTAAAAAAGAGAGAATTTTCCAATTTTGAACAATAACACAAAAATGCATCCATCACCTTTAATTAAACTTTGGTGAATTGTTTACACCATTGACCTAAGGTCCCTTTTGATTGTAATAAATTTCAGATTATACATTTCTGTGTTATGAATTTTTATATATGCTAAAAAAAAGAAGGGATTTTATAGTTTTTGGACACCTTTAAGTGCAGGAGTTTCTGGCTACATTGGAAACCCATTGGAGGCCTTCAGCTGTTGTCTACTCTATGGTTGGGTTGTTGTCACTTTGACACTTTCCTCATTTCCCATCTCAATTATTCACATAAACACTTCCACATCATTTTATAAAACTTGGGTGAATTGTCTATGTCTGTTGACTTCAGCTACATTCCAAAATTTAAAACAAGATTAACAACTACAGGTCCCCAAATAGCCTTCAACAATGACAAAAGCTCATACAGCACTGTCAGCTATAAAAGACCTTAAAATGACAAATATAAAACAACTGAAATGAGAAAACAAATAGACTAATAATTGTACAAAACAAAATAGTTCAACCTTTAAGCAAGCTTAAAAGGAATCAAGACATATCATGCGCTTACAGTGCAGCTATTTATTAACAAACTCCATATTCAAACACTCAAACAACTAATTCACAGAGAGGGGTGGAAGTTGAAGCCCCCCTTTTTTTTTTATCAGTCAATGCATTTGAATGAAGACATGTACACATCAACTCAATTTGTTAATACACATTTCCAGTCTAGCTTTCAATACATTTGTAACGACCTTTAACCCCACTGACAATTTGCGTCTGTGTCCATACTTGTACCAATAATAAAATAAGGCTTACGCATAGTTATATACTTTAATTCAGTCATGGACCCGAGATATATCACAGATGTGTTCTAGTTGTAATTAAAGTGTATTTAGATGGACTGTGGTACAGCAATGATCACAACTAGAATTCAGAACTAAAAAAATTCTATGATACCGCACATCAAAAACATTTTGAGAGGACACACAATCAGTATTGGTTACCCTAGAGACATATATACACATGTATCTTTAGTTTTCCCATGGCATGATGGCTGTATTGATAAACAAAAAATGAAATTCAGTCTAAAAAAATGTTTGTCCCGAGAAAAAAAAATCACCTACAGCCGATCGGGATGGTCGTTGCCTAAGGGTTGTTGGCTGTTTTTTGGAAAGAACGGGAGCGGGTTTTTTTGCCTTCAAAATTTGTCTCAAAGAAATCTGGGATCAGTATATCTAACAATATTATAAAAAAAATTATGTTCCTGAAAAATTAACAACTGCATGTGTCCTCGGGCCGTGGGGAAGGATTGTGGGAAACGATTAAAGATTATTCATGTTTTATATTATTATGTTAATGACACCTGTTCTTCCAGTTCGTTCAAAACAATTTTTACATCAACATGTCAATGATCATCGACGTCATTAGTATGTTTTTAGCCACACTACGTACGACATTCGTGTCACGTGACACATCACGTTTTTGCCCACGTTCCAAATTGTAAACATTACGTAACTTCAGTACATACGAAGAGAAGTTTTAACGCAATTTCTAACGTTTTTGGAAATAATATTACGCAACTGGGTCAGAGAAACGAGTACCGCAGTAAGTATATATAATCATATAAATGAATACTTTTGGAAGAATTTTATATTTTGAAATAGCAATCACTCGTTTGAATCGTTACGTTGATGTAAACGAAATGTAAACAAGGGTCTAATTAAACAAATCCTTGATCTAAATTAACAATATTTTGTTGTTTTATAGAAATATACACCGTGATATTTTAAAATTACACATTGAAATTTTATGAAATCCATATACATTGTAATTTCAAAAATATACATTGAAATTTTAGATAACACATTGAAATTTAAAACATACATGGAAATTTTACAAATATACATTCAAACTTAAACATATTCATTGAAATTTTAAAAACACATTAAATGTTATTAATCTTTAACCTGATAACATTTGGGTCATGATGCTTGAGGGGAAAATGTGACCAGTCACATCTATAAATATGGGTGTGACCCTATACACTATACAAATCCTTTGTGTAATAAATTCCTGAAATTTAATCAAAATATCTTGAATTATCCTGATTTAAAAAGATCAATTGGTGGATATCTAGTCGTGGTGGATATCATGGTTGCGGTCATAACAATTATAACAATTATCAAAGTCGGGGTCTGGATATGGGTAGCCTTAATTACCTGATACATTGTGTATTTAACTATCTTGACTATCTTATTAAAGAAGATAAAGTTGCCAGTTATAATTAAGTTTTGTTTAATACATATTGTAGCTAGATTTTGTTTTGCTTTCTGTTTTGTATAAACTTTAATTGTCATTTATAACTATCAATGATTATATAGGACAAGAAAAGGTTAATTCATATTTACCTTTCCTAAGTTAGAGGAGTTAGTTATTTCATAAGATGGAAAAGAGTTTTATTACTTTACAAGGATTTCATATTCATATTACATTGCACCTGCCCAAAAGCTAACTATCTATCTAAAAAAATAATATTGTACAACTTAAATAGAAGTGGTCAGAGGGAATTCAAAAAAAAAATAATTGCTTAAACATGTTGAAGAGCAATTATTACCAGTCAAAAGAAAAACAATTCTTTCCACAACATAACATTTTGTGTTTGCAACTTCATTTTATGCTGACCAATCAGAAGACGACACACTTGAAAACATAGAAAAAGATATTATTAAGTTTAGTCAACAAGGTAGTATTATATTGTGTGATGACTTAAATGCAAGGACAGGGTCATGCAGAGCCAGATTTTATAATTAATGATGTTAATGATACACATATACCAATGTACATGTATGATAATTATAGTTGTGATGTTATTCAAGAAAAAAGATGTAGTTATGATATGAAAGTTAAGATTCAAGAGGTAAACAGCTTCTGGACTTGTGTATTGCGTCCAAATTACGTATTTTATGGGAGAATGTGGGGCGATTCTTATGGTAAATACACTTGTATGAAAGCAGTAGGTAGTAGTGTGGTTGACTATGTTATCGTGTCAGAAGACTTGATTGCAGACACTTTATTTTTTCATGTTGCTGATTTGTTATCAACTCTGTCAGACTGTCACTGTAAACTAACATTTGGCATGTTAGCTAGTTACTCACCTAAAAATAAGGAGCAAGACATTACTATTTTATTTCCAGGAAAATATATTTGGTCAGAAACCTCTACACAAAAACGTCAAGATACTTTAATAGCCAGCCAAATATTAGAAACAGTATTGAAAAAATTTTGGACTCAAAATTAAATCTTTCAGATAACTATATTGAACAAGCGGCTAATGAATGTTTTAGTATAATAGATAATGCTGCCAGTAAATGTTTGATATTTCGTAAAACTAAATTAAAAGGTGTACATGATAAACATAAAAACAAAAAATGGTTTGACATAGACTTAGTACAAAAACGTAAAAGTCTTTATTTCTTATAAAGGTAAGCTATTATCAAAATTCCCTTGGGAATCTGTAATTAATTATCTCATTAAAGAATTTAAAGAAAACATTTCAGATGGTCCAGAAAATTCTATTCAAAGTAATGTCTGGTTTTCATATTTTCAATCTTTAAATTTTAACTGTGACAAATTTGAAGACAGATTAGAGGAAATTAGTAAGAAAGTAAAAAACAGTAGAAAAAAATCCAACTTTTTGTGAACTAGATTACAAAAATTAATAACCCTAAAAGAAATTTTGGATGCTATAAATAAACTAAAATTTGATCGCAATCCAAATTCAGAGCTGTATCAAGCTTGAATGTTGTGTTCATACTTGCCCCAACTGTTCAGGGTTCGACTTCTGCGGTCATATAAAGCTGTGCCCTGCGGAGCACCTGGTTAATCATGAATTTTGCACTGAAGATAGACTTGCCAAATTGACAATTAGTGCAATAAGTTAAGCCCATCTTATCAATATATAGGATTCATATTTGGTGAATATAAAAATAAAGTAAATTTATAAAAACAAGCATGACAATGGCAAAATTGACATGAAAATTTCTGCATTTGGAGTAGATGCTATACAATGTATGTAGTTATATAAGACACATGTATATTTTAGTTTCTTGTACAATTTGGAGTTTAGTATGGCGTTCATTATCACTGAACTAGTATATATTTGTTTAGGGGCCAGCTGAAGGACGCCTCCGGTTGCGGGAATTTATCGCTACATTGAAGACCTGTTGGTGACCTTCTGCTGTTGTTTTTTCTATGGTCGGGTTGTTGTCTCTTTGACACATTCCCCATTTCCATTCTCAATTTTAGTTATATTCTTAGTTTATTTGAATCAATTTATCACCAATGAGATCGTGATTATTATACATATCTCATAATCATGTGGTACATTGTATCTTGCATGTATCCTTTTTCAGGAATGTCACCTCAGATAGAAATATGTACATATACATGTATATAGCTTTTTTATGTTGAATTTTATTTGATTTGTAGGAAAATGTCTGGCCACAGTGCAACCAAGTTGTTGACTATAGGATGTATGATTTTCGTATGGGCTGTGATGATTGTTGTAAATGCTTTAGCAACAGTTAAACTTGGTAGAGATATAGGTAAGATTTTACTTAGTTGTTAGGTAAATACCTTTACAATCACTCACAAGTTACCCATAAATTTAGGTTGAAATGTACATAGTATTATTATCAATGTAATCTATTTTCATATTAAAAGACAGTAACACTCACAACTCACAACATCTGACTACTTTTTGTGGATTATTAGCACACATTATTTGATGTATATTGTGATTTTAACAGACCCAGCTTTACAAGGGGGTAAAGGGTTATTTTTCATGCATATTTTTTGTGTTTGGTTCGATGCGTGTGGTTTGTGTTTCCCCTTTTCCCCTTATTTATTTTCAGTGTTCATGTTCGTATTCTTTATTTTTCGTGCTTGTCCTGCATTTGATTAAAAAGTAAATCTGGACTTATTCAAAGTCGGCCCTAGTAAAACTGTATTGTATTGTACTGTATATTGTATATACATTTGTATGTTGTATGCAATAAAGTCCATTAAATTATTATGAATAATTTTTTTCAAATCAGATGCATGTAAAGGACACTAAAAAGTAACCACAGGGTCTTCATTTGCAATAGAAATGACTGCAATTTTTGTCGAGCCTTCGACTTTAGTCGAAAAAGCGAGACTAAGCGATTCTACATTCCGTCGGCGGCGGCAGCGTCCACAAATATTCACTCTGTGGTTAAAGTTTTTGAAATTTTAATAACTTTCTTAAACTATACTGAATTTCTACCAAACTTGGACAGAAGCTTGTTTATGATCATAAGAAAGTATCCAGAAGTAAATTTTGTAAAAATAAAATTCCATTTTTTCCATATTTTACTTATAAATGGACTTAGTTTTTCTACGAGGAAACATTACATTCACTCTGTGGTTAAAGTTTTTAAAATTTTAATAACTTTCATAAACTATCCTTGATTTGTACCAAACTTGGACAGAAGCTTGTTTATGATCATAAGATAGTATCAAGAAGAAAATTTTGTAAAAATAAATTTCCACTTTTCCGTATTTTACTTATAAATGGACTTAGTTTTTTTGCCAGAAACAAAACATTCACTCTGTGGTTTAAGTTTTTAAAATTTTTATAATGTTCTTAAACTATCCTGGATTTCTACCAAACATAGACAAAAGCTTGTTTCTGATCATAAGATATTATTCAGAAGTAAATTTTGTAAAAAAAAAATTCACTTTTTCTGTATTTTACTTATAAATGGACTTAGTTTTTCTTCCAGTTAACATTACATACAGTCTGCAGTTAAAGTTTATAAAACATTTATTAGATTCATAAAAAATCCTCGATTTTTTCCCAAACTTGGAAGCTTCTTTCAATCAAAAGACAGTATCGAGAGGGAAATTTTTATTGATGTTTTTCCTCATTTTTGTTGAGTCTGCGATTTCAGCAAAAGTAGGCGAGACACTGGGTTCCGTGGAACCCTTACAAATTTTTTATTCAAGAATGCATGAGTTATTACTTCTAGTTCTTTTTTCCTTATAATAATAAAAACAATTTTATTTCTTGTACTTCGTTTTCCCAATTTTTATTTTCAGTGCAATTATTTTGGAATTTTTATTTCACTTCTTTTCGTGGTCAGTCCCTCCCCTTTATCACCATCCTTTACATTTATGAAGAAACTTTTGTGAGAAAACTTGAGCAAAATACTACATGTACTATGTATATTTATTTATACAGTTATGAAGTTAAATGTTGTTTGATTCAAAGTTAAAATGTTTGCTTTTAATTCTACTTTTAGGTTTATTCAAGAACACTACTGGTGACATAGCAGACAAATACTACACTCAAATAACACCAGCTGGATGGACATTCAGTATATGGGGAGTCATTTACACATGGCAGGGGATCTTCATGGTATATGTATTGACAACCATTTGTAGAAAGGTCCGTAACCACTATCTTTATCAGATGTCAGTACTTCCAGTAGCTGTGTATGGCATTTATATTGTCAACAACTTGGCAAATATTGCCTGGATCATAATATGGGATAGGCAATATACCATTGCAGCACTCTGCGTCATTTTGATCACACCATTCACATTATATGTGTGTTTGTTTCTTTCATTTCGACAGCTCTACAGAAACTTGGCTTACCTGTCTAAAAATGATGCCACCAAAGAAATATGGTTTATCAGATTTTTCATCCAGAATAGTTTAGCTTTTTATGCCGCTTGGGTAACAGTGGCATCATTGATTAATCTTGTTGTTGTTCTTGTTTATGATGCTGATGTTGAGCAGGAATTGGCTTGTACCATTACACTTGGAATCCTGTCTTTTGAAATTGTTGCATGGTTTATTATCGATAATTTTATTATTGACAAATATGTACGTTACACTTTCAGTCCATATATAGTCTTTTTTGTCGCCTTAATTGGATCTTTCACCAAGAATTATGATTTAGATGCAAGATATAGAATTTCTATCTTCTTGCTTGTCCTGATGTGTACTGCAGGAGTTCTCCTTATAGTCAAGATCATCACTATAATAATTCGCTATATTAAATATCCAATCAGGTCAAATTTAGAATATGAGGCTACTTTCTAAAAGAAATAAATATTACGGAAATGAATCTAAATCATCCGGAGACTGATAGCTATGGCATGACTTATGATAAAATATTTGAAATTGCTTTTGTATCAGGTGTAAATGTTGTACTGTGTACTACACAATACATGGTATATTTGTAATGTTTTTGTAAATTTAATTCTATAACGTTGTGACAAGGACGTATATTAGTTATACGTCCTTGGTTGTGAATATACAATTTTTGTCTTCTGGATTATACTCATACACAACTTTTTTTTATTTGATATTTGGTTTAAAATTTTCTTTCAATTTGTTATATATTCTTTAGTTTATAATTATCTTCTCAAAAAAAGATGAAATTAAGAAAAAAATATTACTAAGAAAAATTTATATTAATCTATCGTTTAGATTTCATAATGAAAGAGAAAGTTTATTTTTGTGATTAGATGGAAATTGCATTTGTATTTTACAGTACATGTACACTACACTCACATATATGTGCTTGTAGATTTTCCTCACATCCCTGTTTTGCTAATATGAATTTCTCTGGTTTATTCGTTAAGGAAATTATTAATTTTTCTTTAAAGTTTCAAACAGCAAAATAAACTTGTTCTTTTCATTTTGTGGTTGTATAAGATTCTCTTCCTTTATAACTTATTTCCATAAAGTATTTTGAAAGAAAAAAGTTGTGATATTAAAATGATCAGTGGCTCACCATTATGCATATTCCAGGGTATTGTAACATTTACTATTAGGGTAATCAAATTTTCAATAGTAAAGTTACACAGTTACAAACACAAATATAAGCTATACAAGCATTATTTACAAGCTAAAGATCTGAATATGATTTTGATATTATATATTAGATGATCTGAATAGAATTTCTTTTTCTTATTGTGAAAACGTTTTTGGGGGCTTAATGGTTTTTGGATGTTTTATTGAAGTTTTGTGCATTTATATATATAAATATTTACCTTGTATCTAGTTAGCCATGACAATGAATACAGCTACCTCTAAATAAAAGACTTCAGTATGGTTAGGGAATTTGTTTAACAGTAACTTTGGTGCTGAAAGTATACTTTTGGTTTTAATTTTGCAACAACATAATATTTATTGTTTGTCTTATACATGTATGTACATTGTTAACTTTGTAAAGTACAGTATACACAAGATGACGAAAAAGAAATACTTTTCAATAAAAAAAAAAAAAAAAACATTTGACTGCTGGACAAGACTTTTATAAATCAAGCAAAAATACTTGATGAATTAAATTTCAATTTTCAGAAAAGTGGCCTTCATTTAAAAACAATGTCCCTCTGCCCTTAGGACCTAGATAGATAAAACCATGGAAGTATTATATTGACTATCAATATAATACTTCCATGATAAAACTTAGAGAAGATATTTATCAGGAAAACTACCCTGCTATCTCCTGCTTGCTTTATATTTCTGTGAGAAATGAATATAAAGAGTAATATTTAAATTCACCATATCTTATGTGTGCTGTATCTAGTCAATTTTTGCTTGAAATAAACTGTAACTGTTTGATACAATTGATATTGCCATTTTATATGTGATACATGAATTGTATTTGATTTTGTTAAATCCAACATGATGTATGTGGGCATTCTCTTCATATTTAAAACCTTTTGCTTCTATTGTATGTCAACCCAGTGGCATAGAATCTCAATAGACAAATTTTTGTAATGTCGATTTTGATGGAACAAAATTTTACCTGCCAATTATATTTTTATATAAAGATAAGAAAAATACTGTAACCAACCTACTTTTGTGAGCGATGTATTTTCAAGTATAAAAATAAAGTACATATAAATAATCATGAATATGTGAAACAAGAAATTAAGTATTTTAAAAAAAAATTGCCGGTTGGTTTTCAGGAATATGTTTATTTTTGTATTTGTCATTTTTTACTTGACAAAATAGCCTTGTATGTACCTAGAGTAAAATATGATTTACATGTATATTCAGATAATAAACTTTTATAAAGTTTTTATGTTTGATCAAATTTTGAAATTCTGAAAGAACAGAAACATGGTGTTTGATTGACATCTTAGTATTTCTTTTTCATCCCTTGAATTGCAGGTCAAATCAATACAAGTCTTAGAATGTCATTGTTTGCTTCTTCAATAAGCAGGAGATATATAAACTTAGTGATAAGACTTGTCTACTTAGAAACAGAACTATAGGTCAACTGATTATTGACATAGTATAATTTACATGTACATGTAGATACAAATTTTACTAGAAAATATTGCACTTTTAACTCACCTAGCCCAAAGGGCCAAAAGAGCTGTCACCGTCCCTTTGTGTCAATCTCCTATAAACTTTAACACAAAATTGATCACAAGCATCATTTGTTAAACAAATGTTTTCATCAATTTTGCATGAAATTCACTATTTGGCAGCCAATAAGTCAAATGGCCATAACAGGCAGACAACTTCTTGCATGAATTGCAATTTTTGAATGATGATTATGAGTTTCGTGTAATTTGTAAGAACTAGTATAGTAAATAGAAACTTAACAACAAAAATATTCACTTGGTGGTCTTCATGGCTGAAATCATATAGACCACTCTTTATATGAGATATTTCCCTTGAATGATGATTACAAACCCAAATAGTCCAGTGAACTATTCACATCACTTTGCATCTGTCTTTGTATTTGTCCTTTTACCATTTGCAAAAAACTAAAACAGATTTAGAAAACCATGAACAACAAAATGACTAGCAAGACAAAATTTACAAGAGAGTCAACATTACCATAATCGTCTCGGACTCTCCCCTTATGAGTTATTTCGATTAGGGGACATCATTAACCCATTTTAATGAACAACAAGAATGTGTCCAAAGTACACGGATGCCCCACTCCCACTATCATTTTCCATGTTCAATGGACCGTGAAATTGGATAAAAAATATAATTAGGCATTAAAATTAGAAAGATAATATCATAGGGAACATTTGTACTAAGTTTCAAGTTGATTGGACTTCAACTTCATCAAAAACTACCTTGACCGAAAACTTTAACCTGAAACATGCACTTTCATTTTCTATGTTCAGTGGACCGTGAAATTGGGGTCAAAAGTTTAATTTGGCTTTAAAATTAGAAAGATCATATCATAAGGAACATGTGTACTAAGTTTCAAGTTGATTGGACTTCAACTTCATCAAAAACTACCTTGACCAAAAACTATCGTAGGTGGGGCATAAAAATAAATTTTCTATAAAAGATTGGACTTCAACTTCATCAAAAACTACCTTGACCAAAAACTTTAACCTGAAACATGCACTTTCATTTTCTATGTTCAGTGGACCGTGAAATTGGGGTCAAAAGTTTAATTTGGCTTTAAAATTAGAAAGATCATATCATAAGGAACATGTGTACTAAGTTTCAAGTTGATTGGACTTCAACTTCATCAAAAACTACCTTGACCAAAAACTTTAACCTGAAGCGGGACAGACGGATGAACGAACGAACAGACGAACGAACGAACAGACGGACGGACGAACGAACGGACGCACAGACCAGAAAACATAATGCCCCTCTACTATCGTAGGTGGGGCATAAAAACTAGAGAAGATAAATAGAATAAAAAAAGCAAACATGATATGCAAGCTTAAGGGAGGATAAATATACCAAAAGGGAAGTTCAATATCATCAGTCGAAAACGAACCGACAACTCCATGGTTAAATAAAGGCAACAGTAGCATACCGCTGTTCAAAAGTCATAAATCGATTGAGAGAAAACAAATCTTGGTTACAAATTAAAACTGAGGTAAACACATCAACTATAAAAGGAAAACAACATAACAGAAAAACTGGAGTGCAACAAAAATCCAAAGGACAATGCAACACACACAGAAACGAACTATAAGATAACAACTGCCATTTTTATACGACCGCAAAAATTAAAAAAGTTTTGGTCGTATATTGGTATGACATCGTCGTTGTCAGCGTCGTATGAAGACGGATTGTTTCCGGATAATAACTTTTGAATAAGTCAAAAGAAATCAATAAAATTTTAACACAATCTTTATAACCACAAAAGAAAGCTTGGGATTGATTTTGGGGGTTATGGTCCCAAAGGTTTAGAAATTAGGGGCCCAAAGGAGCAAAAAACAGCATTTATCTAGTTTCAGGACAAAAAGTTATGTATTAGTATTTCAATTGTTCTGAAATTGTACCACAATGTTTAATACCATAAGTAGAAGGTTGGGATTTATTTTAAGGGGTTATTAGGCAAACAGTCTAGGAATTAAGGACCAAAAACAAGCATTTTTCTAGTTTCAAGACAATAACTTGTGTGTATAAACTGTATGGATCACTCTGACATTGTACCACAAGTTTCCATATAACACAGGGAAAGCTGGGATTCAGTTTGGGGTTAATTTTCCTGAATATGTAGGAATAAGGGGCCAAAATGAAGCATTTTTCTAGTTTACAGACAATAACTTGTGTTTTAAGTGTATGGATCTCTATAAATTTTTACAAGAGGGTTAAATAACAGTAAAGGAAGGTTGGGATTGATTTTGGGGGTCATGGTCCCAATAGTTTAGGAATAAGGGGCCAAAAAGGGGGCCCAAAATAATAATTTTTGTAATTTTCAAACAATAACTTGTGTTTAAGTGTATGAATCTTTCTGAAATTATACCACACGTTTTCTTACCATGAAGGGATGGTTAGTATTGACTTTGGGGGATTAGGGACAAAATGTTTTGGAATTAGGGGTAAAAAAGGGGAAAAACTAGGTATTTCTGGTCAATGGACAATTAAGACAATTTAAAAGCAGTGTAAAGGATGTAATTCTAAAACATTTAACATACAATGTTGTGTATGTTCGGATTTACCTCCCTTACATTACTCTAGGCCTCAGAACACAATTATTCTTCCCCTTGGTTACAATGCATTTTTTAGTTAAAGTAAAATTGAATTAAAAATTTGCACCCTAACAAACATGAAACAAATTTAACTGCTTATTGACCATTATTATTCTAATAAAATATGCTTGTCCCAGGACAATCCATCAGTGCTTTTTTCTTTTGAGGGCCCTATTAGCATGCCAATGGTAGGATTTGAATCTTGAATAAATGACAAAGGCTGATTTCTACCCTACTTTCATTTTGGCCAAATCACTACTTTCACTTTCAACAATATTTTTTTTCCACATGTTTTACTTATTTCAATATATATGCAACTGATAGGACCACTTAAATAGTAAACATTTCAAAGAAAACAGTAGACAGATTACTTGGGAAGAAATACCCCATATAATAATTGGGAACTATATTCCTAGACCACGAACAAAGGGAATTAATTGTGATCTGAGGCCTATATATTATGTATAAAGAAATGTCAGGTTTTGGACTAATTGCAAAATAAGGGGGGTGGTAGTTGTTTTCAATTTTTTTTCCTTCCAATTTCTCAAATTCAAAATTTTTGAAAAGTTAAAAGTATAAATCTTTAATTGCAAAATATTGCGCAATAGATTTGTAAGAACTTGACATTTGTTTTGTGTCAGAAACTCATATTATGTCAAAAATTTGATCGCAATCCAAATTCAGAGCTGTATCAAGCTTGAATGTTGTGTCCATACTTGCCCCAACTGTTCATGGTTTGACTTCTGTGGTCGTATAAAGCTGCACCCTGCGGAGCACCAGTACACAAAACACAACACAGAAAGCTAGAGACTGAGCAACACCCCCCCCCCCCACTAAAAACTGGGAATGATCTCAGGTGCTACACAATAGTGACATGTACATAGTACAAACCTGGTGATAAATCTTATTCAGTAGGTCACATCCTGGGAAAAAAAGGATTGAATGTAGAACATATCCCTTGTGATCAACGAAGGGATGATTTCAACTTCAACACTTGGAACACTTGTTTTCATAGCTTCTATGTGAACAGCAGTTCTCTATCAAAAAAAATATGACGGGGAAATACAAGTTCTGTAATATTGTATCAACTGAGAGATATGCATTTCAGATGCAGGCGCTACTTGGATTTTGCTACATAGAAATGGAAGGGTCACAATTGGGAAGCTGAAATAATACCTATTGTCGTAAAGATTTGATTTCAACCGACCCTCATTGTCAATTCCTAGATGTTAGAAACGATATGAGGCAGAGGGGCTGTTGTATTCTTCGTCTCAAGTTCGATTGGATAGATGTAACAAAAGTAGCAAAATTTTGAATTATTTAGTTAGCAAATCGTTCATATAGAGGAAAATAAACTTAAAGGGTACTACATATTTCTATTCATTCTTTGTTACAAGTACCTGTATGAAAACAGCCTCATATGAAAAAATAACAAGAAGAGGAGCATATTTTATTCCCATGGGAAAACTGATTGTCGAAAACCACGTCCTCCAAACGTAACACATATTTTGTGAATAAAAAAAATCAAGCATCTTGATAAAATCAGTTTCAGAGAATTTTTTTTTAAATCGGAGAGATTTTTTACAAAGTACGGTATACCGGTATCCCTCTCTCATATCAGACAAGATACTTGTTTATAAGTCAGGAGCCTGTAATTCAGTGGTTGTTGTGTGTTACATATTTGTTTTCGTTCATTTTTTTTTTGTATATAAATAAGGCCGTTAGTTTTTTCGTTTGAATTGTTTTACATTGTCATATTAAAATATATTTTAAAGCTGACTATGCGGTATGGGCTTTGCTCATTGTTGAAGGCCGTACGGTGACATATAGTTGTTAATGTCTAAGTCATTTTGGTCTCTTGTGGAGAGTTGTCTCATTGGCAATCATACCACATCTTCTTTTTTATATTTGAGACATTGTCCTCACTCTTTTTGGTGTACATATGATAGAACACATAGAATATATTTAATTTGATAGTTAAAAGTTTAAGTGTTGATATGAGTATCAGTAACAAAAGTTTTTTACATATAAGAAATTGATATTTAATTATTATTCTTCCATTTTAATTCCAGTAAGATATGATTTAATCAGAGCCGACTAAATAGCAAATTTGCTATTTTGCCGGTGCCGATCAAATAGCCACTGCCTTGTTTTACACATTGGCCATTCTTTTTTTCAAAGAAAACAGGACCAACTCTTTCAAATTGGTTTTTAGTTTGGAATTGGGAATACTAGTGTAAAGTGTAGAAAAGTCAAATGTTTTAATAATTTTGCGAGATGAAAAGAGTCTTAGATTGTATGTCTTCTCATAAAGGGTAACAGTAATCAACCCCCGTCCCAATGTCAAAAAATCGATTAAGCAAAAACAAACCCGGGTTACAAACCAAAACTGAAAAAACATATCAACCATACTAAAAAATGAACAGTACAACAGAACCACAGAACTGCAACAAAAAACAAACGCCAAAACAGATAGAAACGTACTATTTGCCACATTCCTCACCCGACATAGAACACCTGAAGAATACATTGGTTGGACGAAACCGGCTTCATTACCAGCCCAACCCCCGCCCTTATGGCAATGTTAAAAACATCTCGCGACAGGAACACAGCACAAACAAACTGAAGAACTGTAAGGATAGAGAAACACATACATGAATAATATAATAGAACATGTTAACCGACACCAGAGACTCTCTGCCGACACCTTCCACGAACCCACGACTGCACACCCGGACACCACAAACTAAGTATAAACTGAGCTTCACATGAATTGACCAACTCCACAAAAAGTGACGTATTTTATGCAATGCCCACACCACCACAGGCAAATCTCTAAAAATAAATAGACCCGTCAAAATTAACTTGCGTTACTGTAATACGTATTTCGATCTATCATAAGATAGATAAACAGAAAGATAGTTCCCTTCTGTGCCCTGTAAACTACGAAGTTTTAAAACTGCAAAAGAATTAAAACAGCAAAGACAATGAATAAATTGTATTAATAGAGATTGACCATTTAGTACATATACCAAGGCATGCGCGTAGCTACGTTTACGTCAAAACGCCCGGGCGTACACTTGAATTTTGAAAATAGAACAAATAAATAATCGACATAGAATAAGAAAAACTGGTCAAAAGCACATCAGCCTTGTGCTTCTTTATTCAATGGATTGTAATTTTGAATAAAAAGGGACTAAATTTAC
The DNA here is from genome assembly GCF_965363235.1 of Mytilus galloprovincialis. Lineage (NCBI taxonomy): Eukaryota > Metazoa > Mollusca > Bivalvia > Mytilida > Mytilidae > Mytilus > Mytilus galloprovincialis. Next base: position 62,792,822 of record NC_134839.1, read on the forward strand.
TCAAATAGATCATTTAATATATGTGTTCGAATCTTTTGTAAAAGTCTTAATCTACTATGATTGAATTCTACGTACTTTTCTTATATTTTAAGCAATTCACTATCTGCTCAGATTCGATATGCTGTTTGTATTTTTGTCGAGCCTGTGATTTATGTCCCAAAAGCGAGACAAAGCGGCGTCAATATTTAGGTTTCGAATGTGGAATTAGTCTTTTGAATGACTCTCCGTGAAATTTTACGAAAGTTGGACAGAAACTGTTTATGATCGAAAGAGTATTCAGAGCAATATAATAATGCAATTCTATCTTTAATTTTTCCGCATTTTAAGGACAACATGTATTTCTTTCTGCAATTAATAAGTGGTCGCAGTTTTGGCTTACATTTGTTATTCCTCAATTACATTAACTACTTGTCGAACCTTCATCGAATTTTATGAAAATGCCGAAGAACCTTTTTCTATGACTACTGTCTAAAGCTAAAATTTTGAAAGTATTTGTTTTCGTTCATTTTTTCTGTTCTTTTCTGATAAACAGATAGCCGGACTCCTCTTTACGCAATTAATTGTTTTACATGCTCAATTTATAAACCTTTATAGATTGCCGTGAAATATTCCAGATCAAGAAAAAAGTATCAAAAGAACATTTTAGATTTTTTTTTAAATACCTTTAAAGGAATGATAAATTGATTCACTTTGTGTGGGAAAAAATCCTAGGTGTTCCAGACTTTTTTTTATATTGCACCTCTTAGAAATAATTTTTTCGTGTTCACTAACAGGTGCTTTTGTCGATTGTATGCTCACTCACGGCACCCTTTAAACTTATTTAAAAGTAATATTTGTTTGGAAGTTTTCTCTAAAACCAATGACCATTAGGCTAGCTTCCAGTTTAACACGATGAATAAGTTAACCAGTGGCGGATCCAGAAATTTTCATAAGTGGGGGCCCACTGACTGACCTAAGAGGGGCCCCGCTCAAGTCGCGCTTCAGTGATTCCCTATATAAGCAACCAAATTTTTTCCCAAAAAGGGGGGGCCCGGGCCCCCTGGCCCCCCCTAAATCCGCCTCTGTTAACATATTACAAAATTTAAGCAAAACAAATAAACCATTTAGATTCAAAAGTATGTTGCTATCAATGATTTTTTACTGACAGGAATCATTACGGTATCTCATTCTCGATAGCTTTCGGGGGCTTCGTCCCTTTCGAACTCACTACCAGTAGGTGCTTTAACATTGAGCGGTTGGCTACCCTCATCTCCCTCGCCAAGGTTCGGGCGTACACGTAAAAATGACCCAGCTACGCCACTGCAAGGGTAAACTTCGTACAAAGCATTATTATTTATAGTTTAATTGCATTTAGTAGAAAAGACAATTTGGTGAAAATAAAACAAAGATTTTTGTAGAAAATCCACAGACTTTAATACATAGTTTTTTGTTATAAAATTTGACGCATAGATTACTCACACGTTTTTAACACATATAGTCTGTTGTGCGACATCCTTTTGTAAAACCACTTCTAATAATATCTCTAGTTATTTTTTTTAATTTTTTTTTGTCAACCTATGGTGGCTGGGGTTCGTGTTGCGTAGTCCTTAATAGTTTTCTATGTTGTGTCTTGTTTACTATTATTTATCTGTTTGTCTTTTTACTTTTTAGCCATGGCGTCGTCAGTTTATTTTCAATCTATGAGTTTGACTGCCCCTCTGGTATCTTTCGCTCCTCTTTTATCTGCAATGGTTATGCCCCTGTAGTTTGCTGGATCATGCTTAGAGCCAGACTTGTATAGGGGGTGATAAAGGATCATAAAGCTTTGGCCCCATAATGTGGGAGTAAATACTACTTGAAAATACTAAATTAAAGAGTTTTTGTATTAGAGGGATACAATCGGTTTGGCTATATTTTATCAATACATTCGAGATCATGCTAATATAAAAAAAAAAGAAGATGTGGTATGATTGCCAATGAGACAACTCTCCACAAGAGACCAAATGGACACAGAAATTAACAACTATAAGTCACCGTTCGGCCTTCAACAATGAGCAAAGCCCATACCGCATAGTCAGCTATAAAAGGCTCCGAAATGACAATGTAAAACAATTCAAACGAGAAAACTAACGGTCTTATTAATATATAAAACAAATGAACGAAAAACAAATATGTAACACATAAACAAACGACAACCACTGAATTACAGGCTCCTGAATTGGGACAGGTGCATGCATACATAATGTGGCGGGGTTAAACATGTAAGCGGGATCCCAACCCTCGCCTAACCTGGGATAGTGGTATAACAGTACAACATAAGAACGAACTATAAAAATCAGTTGAAAAAGGCTTAACTCATTAGATGGACAAAAATACAAGTGGACGTAGCCGGGTACTTGTGAATCAACTTGATTTAGAATTCTTTTAAAATACCTTATATTATGATCCACATTTGAATGCTATATGTATTGGAATCAGCAGCGGGTCCATGTTTTTAAAATTAAAACTAAAAAACACATTCTGAAAAAAAAACCAAAATAGGAGGTGCATTATGACAGCATATCTTAAAGAATCTGAGAAAGTTTCATAAAATTATGATAAGTGATTTAGGAGGAGTTGCGGATGCAACATGGGTACCCCCTATTTTAAGGCAATGGCAGAGTCCATGTTTTTTCAAATAGAAACCCAAAAAATGATTTTGAACAAAAACAAAATAAGATATGCAAAATGGCATTACATAATTAATAATCTGAGAGAGTTTCATTTCGTTCGGATAAGTGATAAAGGAGGCGATTCGGATACAAAGTTACAACACTGTTTGTGAAACTGTTGCATTAAAGAACATTTTATTTTAATAGATAAAAGCAACAGTTGTATAATGCTGTTCGAAATTCAAAAATTGATTTAGGAAAAAACAATTCCGGGTTACAAACTAAAACTGAGGGAAACTGACACATCAGATATAAGAGCAGAACAACGACACAACATAAAACGAACTGTAATATAACAATGGCAATTTTCCTGACTTGGTACATGACATTTTAAGAAAAAAAATGGTGGTTTGAGCCTGGTTTTGTGGCTATCCAAACCTCTCGCTTTCATGGCAGTGTTTAATATAACATTAAAATGAGAACATTACATGATAGGACTACAATACAAATAACAATACAAACAGCGATCAAAAAGTACCCGGAAATATGTGTTTAATTATAGCCAATTGTGTAAAGATGTTAATAATGTATCAATGAAAATACACCTGTAGTAATTCCGAGTACATGCATGGACCAATTTCTCATGTTATAACAGGAGATCTTAACATCGTTAAAAACCGAGAGTTAAAACCATTCCTCAGTAAAGGACCTAAATATCGTCCTCCGTCAATTACTAATTGGAATGAGTGTCTTAATATCATCCACGACTCACTCCGTACTTACTGTTTGAAATGGATAAAACGGGAAAGAGCTGACAAAAAATCTTTGGACTCTTTTTTTTTTGATTCAGTAATGAACATTATTATAGTTGATATACGTATTCAACTTCTAAAGAACATTTTACTCTTAACAACGACCACAATAAACCTATTTCTCGTATCAAACATAAGCTAAAAGAACTAGCCAAGGAATTTGTTTTTGTCCCGGCCGATAAAGCTTAGCAAGATATTATTATTGTTTGATGTAAATTTTACATTGAGGTTCTGAAAAAAGAAATCACCAATTCACTAACACTCCATTTTCAGAAAACGACATCTGTAATAAATATAAACTTTTAGCTACCTCTTTACAAGCAGAACCAAATACAATGAAAGTCCCAACTATGTATTGGCTTCCGAAGCTACACAGAACACCTTACAAATATAGATTTATTTCGTCTTCAAGCCATTTTTCCACTACTAAATTGTCTTTTCTTCTTACAAGTACACTTGGTACAATCAAAAACCTGATAATAAATTGTTCATATAAGGCCTTTGAAAATAGTGGAATGAATTACTTTTGGAGTGTCAAAAACTCGTTGGAAGTATTTGATAACATTGATTGCTTATTTTGGTGATTTTGAATCTGTTCAAAGTTTTGATTTTTCTACCCTGTATACCACATTGCCTCACATTCTTATTGAGAAAAAACTAACACATCTAATTAAATGGGCATTTAAAAAGTCAGAATGTGAATATATATATATATATGTTCAAACTCTTTTAGGTAATTTTTTAGTAGCAACAAACAAAAGAACTATGTCAATTGGACATGCTTTGATACTGTATCTGCCCTTGAATTTTTACTAGATAACAATTTTGTTCGCTTTGGAAATTCCGTATATCGTCAGGTTATCGGAATTCCAATAGGAACTAACTGTGCACCACTTATTGCAGACCTGTTTTTGTATTGCTATAAGTTACAATTTATGACAAAAATCAGCAAAGACCCATCGAAACAACATCTGATTTTATGGAATTAACACCTAGCAAATGAAGCAGAAAGTGCAGCTTCAAATCTGAGAATGGAACAGATCTACCAAGTAACTAAAAACTAAGTGGTAAAAAAGCTAAGATAGATACTTGTATGCCAATTAAAGACAAAAACAACAATATGCTAACGACAGAACGAGATCAATATTTAAGATGAAAGGAACATTTTCAAGAGGATCCTAACCGAAAGATCCAGATAGACCTATAAATAGACACAGACCCACCTTAAAAAAAAAGAAATACAGAAAGTCATTAAAAACACAACGGGTGCCACATGTGGAGCAGGATCTACTTACCCTTCCGGAGCACATGCGATCATCCCTAGTTTTGGGTGGGGTTCTAGTTGCTTATTCTTTAATTTCTATGTTATGTCATGTGTAATATTGTTTGTCTGTTTGTCTTTTTAATTTTTAGCGATGGCGTTGTCAGTTTATTTTCGATTTATGAGTTTGACTGTCCCTCTGGTATCTTTCGTCCCTCTTTTACACCCAGTATTTCCGAAAATATGAGAACAAGCTGATATTCCTATCAGTTGGTCTGAAGGCAACATCATAACAAAATCAGAAGACTTACGTTAACTAACTGTAAACAACTGGAGATGAATCACCTTACTATCCATTCTAAGTAAGGTCTTTTGCATAATTTTTTATATCAAGAATTATAAAGGCTGTGGATAAGAAACTACGACAAGTACAAGCTGTTTTTAGAAAAGGTAGAGGCTGCATATAGCACATATTGCGAAAATGATTGGACTAAAAATCAATGCCAAAAAGACAAAGTTAATGTATCTCAACACAGAGAGACATCCTGTCATATTTGAAGAAGGGAGACAGCTGGAAATAGTAGATTAATTTAATTATCTATAAAAAAAAAGAAGATATGGTATGATTGCCAATGAGACTACGCTCCACAAGAGACCAAAATGACACAGAAATTAACAACTATAGGTCACCGTACGGCCTTCAACAATGATCAAAGCCTATACCGCATAGTCAGCTATAAAAGGCTCCGAAATGACAATGTAAAACAATTCAAACGAGAAAACTAACGGCCTCATTTATATAAAAAAATGAACGAAAAACGAATATATGTAACACATAAACGAACGACAACCACTGAATTACTAGGCAGTTGTATAACAACAGAAGAGGTGCTGAAAGAGATATAAAGATCAGAATAGGAAAAGCTAGATCCGCATTCATTAGATTAGGCAACATCTAGAAAACAACAGCCTTTTCAAAGAAGACCAAGCTCAGACTCTATATCAGTTGTGTACTATCTGTTTTCTGTATGGCTCAGAGTGCTGGAGAATGACTGAGAAAGATATCAACAGTCTCTTAGATAGCTTCCATAACAAATATCTGAGGAAGATAATGAAAATATACCGGCTAAACAAAATCTACAACAAAGACCTACATGAGATGACCAGCACCAATTAAGGACATGCATGGTGTCTTTGCTGATACATAAAAGATGGAGGTGGCTTGGTCATGATTTACGCAAACCGTCTGAAGACCTGACCAAGGTAGGCTAAGCCCTTAGATAGACACCAGAGGGAAAAAAAAGGAACCCCTAAATGAACATGGAGACGCACCATAGAAAATGAGCTAAAGGAAAGTGGATATACCTGGGACACAGTGGAAAGAAAAGCAAACAACCGAGAAGAGTGGAGGAAACTTGTCCTTGTCCTATGTACCATAAGGCATAGCAAGGAATAAATAAGTAAGTATTGCAAGCAAGACACAGGGTTCTTCGGAACCCTGGCACTGTTTTGTTTCAATATTTGTAAAAAAACAACAGTTGTTATAGCAAGCAAGGAACCCTACACTTTTTTAAATATTTAGTTGGTCTATCCATAGTCATGTTTTTTTTTCTTCATTCAATCAATTTATGAGATTTGAGCATCGTTGAACTTAAATCATACATTATATGATTTGTGGTATATTTTCAATGATGGTTTACATAAGGTGTTATTTTAAGGTCAACCATAGTTCATTTGTGTTACTATTGTCATAAATTGTTTCGATAGTTATTTTCTAGTACAACGTAGTTAAATGTCTTTATTTTGTTTTTCCCAACTTATGTCATGGATTTGTTGAACACTTCCATTTTTTGTCTAAAATTGAGAATGGAAACAAAGTGTTTTTCTAAGGAGTTTCCAGGTTATATTTTCAATTTGGATTTGGTATAATTCGTTATTTGGCTCCTGTAATAAAGAGATTAAATCTGTTCTATCAATTACACAAACTTTTTAATCGGCGTCTTTGTCAACATACTATCAACTACAAAAACCTTTAAGTTGACACCACTGTCAAATATGCTATCAACTACAATACAGTTTTTGTTGTCTTCTTTTATATTAGATATGTTTGTATGTTTGTTTGAATTCTCAAATCAGATCTGATGTATGTTTACACAAATTTGGCTGCTGGATTCCAATTATTGTCACATTTACGTCTGTTTGGGTTCGTCGCCAAATTTTGTCACTTATATTGCGGTACTATAAACGACTGTTTTATAAGTTGGTCAGCTAGCAATAAAACCAGGTTTTAAACACCAATTTCTCAGTCGGAAAATGTCTCAGTGTACCAAGACAGGAATAATATGATATGATAGTTGTTTCACTCGTTCCGGCGATTGAAAGACGGTTTGATTTTGTCATGGACAGTTTTATAGACTTCGCTTATTGAAATTTACTTGGAGTTAAACAGTTTGGTATTGCTGTTATATTTTTTCTCCTCCAACAATTTAAGTTTTTTTTTTACTGAACTGGTTGTTGGTTTATGTCTGTCACAGCATATTTGTTTTTCATAAACTGCGAGCTTGGTCACAAAAAGTTTTTTTTTATTTATTGTGTTGTTAGGTCACAAGTTTTGACGAAAAATGCATATCACATTTTAATTAGTATCAGTGTTTTATATCTGATTAAAAGATAATACTAAAGGAAAGAATCTTAAAAGTGGTTGGCATATGCATCATTGAACCTTTGAATAAAATATACAAAGGCGTTGAATGTATGCTTTTCCATTATAAGGATGATCATATGTTCTTGTAAGTATATAAGTATGTTATGCTACAGGTTTTAATTTGTTCCATGCATGGTTTGTCATATATAAAATATTTAAACCTATTATTAAAATAGTTATGTGTAATAATTCAGTAATTTACATGCGATAAACATTTAAGAAATAATACAAAAGCACATGGAAAATGAGACGTCTGTTAATATTAATACGAATATTCGTGTGGATAAACATGAAGACAAAACATATAGGACTTAAATAAACGTGATGTAGCCTTGAAAATTTGGCAATTTATTAATTTGGATTATACATTTATAACAGCACAATATTCGAAAAAACTGGTATGTCACTAAAGATTATTGAAAAACACATGCACCTGTCCTTGATTTCTCTCTCTCGTATAATATTAACAAGTAATATACAAATCCTTGTTTTTGGTATTTTATTTTCAAACATGTAATGTCCGGAAACTATTCCGCTTTCGTTTTGCTATTTTACACTAAATTCAAGCAAATCAACTCAAGAACAAGAACAGAAAGATGCTGAAAACCTTTGCTCATTTTACGCTGAGGAGAAAACCACAAGGTCTTTTGAATATAAGTCTAATGTTCCCTGTCGATATGTCAAATTAACCTTATGAACTGACGTGAAAAAAAACCTCCAAAAAACTACAAGTATAAAAATCTCAAAGTCTGGTAGTGCTTGGAGGATCAAACATACTATATAATTTTCTAATCCATTTGATATGCGTGCCCCTCTTAGTTTGAAGTATAACTTAAAAAATGATTAAAACGTTCTCATATTGACATTTATAAATTTTTGTAAAGTTTTGTGATGTTAGCTACACATAAAGAATATATTTTATTTTTTTTTTGAACCAAAATTTTATAAAAAAAAAATTAAACAATTAAAAATTAAAATTAAACACTGTTTATGACCATGTACTGATGATGTACTTGTGATTGGTCCATGGCCATATAGTTGTGATTGATCCAAAGGTAAAATGAAGAAACTGCCAAGATTTATTTTTAATGGTGACCGATTTGAATTAAATTTGCAACTAGAAGATTTACACAATCACTGTGTATTAGCCAAACTTCTAAACAGTTTTCTGTATAAAACAAAAAAAAAATTTTTTGAAAAAAAATTTTGGAGACATAATTAAATAAAATGGCTTGAACACATATGTCACATATATGTTAATTTTTTGGAGGAATCATATGAGATAATTTAGGATAAATACAAACAAAATCCTATTCAGATTGATAGTTATATTGAATTAACAAAACTTGTTCAAATTGATCATCATTAATTGATTAGGATGTTGAAAGGGCAGTAGAAATAAACATGGCAAATCCATTTCACTCTGCATACTAACATGTTTATTTATTTACCTGAAACTTATTTAAATTCAAAGGTGAATATTTACTTAAACATTGACTTTATTGATGTAAATAATTGCCATTATTGACATAACAACAGCTGTCTGTCAGACATATTTGATTTGAGTGCAGTCAGCTGTAAGTTAAACATTGATGCACAATTTCACAAACACAATACTCTGCAGACAGAACTTAGTGTAAATACTGCGACCTACCGCTAGCATGAAAATTGATCTCGATCACAGCGGATTGATTAAAGTTATAGGTGCTTGTACCCTTAGATAACACACATTGTTAATAAGTATATACTAAAACTGCTCAAATTGTAAGCAGTGTCTCGTAACCTTTAGATAAAGTTGACAAGATTTGTACTTGTTTAATTCAAATTATTTAAGTTTTTGTAGTTTCTGGTTGAAAATGATTATACTGATCAAAATTGGTTGGAGTTCATCTTAAGCTATTACACTTGAATGGAATTACTTACTCGTTAGAAAATAATAAAATTAAACAATTCATCATTTATCACCACTTTGGATGTCGTTCATTAATCATGTCTAGTTATCTTTTAAATCTCATGGAAAGTATGGCCTATTATTGCTTTGACATTATATACAAAATAAATACCAATTCTTTTGATTTGGTGCAAAGATATATTGGAATTTTACATATTGATTGGGTCGCTCTTCTTGACATTGTCATACCCAACATCCCCTGTTTTGACCTTTTATTCTTTAGGAAAATAAACTATCCGCGAATTATGAATTTGGTACAATGAATGACTAGAATTCCTATTCAAACTTATCGAACAAAATAACAACACCCAAAGGAGTGAATATATTTTTGAATATTTTATGATTTATAAACCTTTTTATTGATATGTCCTCCTGCAAACCAACTTTTTGTGGGTGTACAAAGGAATCCCTATTTTTTTGGCCGTCTGTGTTTCTATTCATGTGCCTTGTCACTTCTACACCTCCTTAATTGTGTGACTGAAATGGATGAAACTTTCCATAGTTTAAGAATTCTCTATCTGAGAATGTCCATACAATCAGATTGGACGATAAACTTCCCTAAATAGTCGACTAAAATTTACAAAAAGGAAAAACCTAGCACATCTGCCAGCTATATACAAATCAAAAGTGGAAGGCTATTTAATTTTGTAAAAAAATGCTTGGTGCTTGGTACATGTATGTTTTTAGTCAACAAGGGTATATAAAAGTCGATTAACTTGCAATAATTTTTTTTTGTGTACTTTTGCTGTTTGTCCTGGATTTAGTTCCAGTAACCTTAAACTGTCAGTGAATCTAAATTTTTCATGTAAATGGCAATTTACCATAATTCTGGAGGTATTGTCTTGTCACAAATAAGAGAGATGAAATAGTTTGATAAGCAACTAATGACATGATGAGTTTGGATCTTTGTCCTTTAAGACAACTTAATTAAACGCTCAATTGATCCTGAAAACTAGTATCAAAATTGTCTGTGTTTAACAATAGATGCTCCGATAACCTCATTAAAATACATGATCCATGTAATTCTCTTATTTTTATGATTGAAATATTTGGAATTTTTCCAGACCTTGTCATGAAATTATATAGTATCATAAATAATTGTCTTACTGTAAATTCAGAAATTATTGCAAGGTTTTTATTATTGTGAAGAATATGACAGGGTTACATGTATTATCACAATAATTCAAACTCTCATTTTGAAATTTTTATATGAATTAAACAGTATTTTTCTCAATATCACAAAAATTTAAATCACATTTTAGTCTTAGATCATAGATGACAAAACCATATTGGCAATGAGGATTGAAAAATAAAAAGATGTAATTGTACTAATTTTGTCTTTGATATTTTATGTTTGTCATAGGTTCTATCTGATCTACAACATTTTTGGCATGTTGGATCTGCATAATTGCTTTGATGTGGATTAACAGAAAGAATTGGACTGTGCTAATATAAATGGCTTATAATTTAAATTTTAGAACAACCTGTCCTCTCTAAATAAAACATGAAGGTTAACAGACATTAAAATAAAAAAAATAATTTTTATGGCTATTATGGTGTGTGATATTTACATACATACTTTTTTATTAATAAATATTTTATTGTAATGGGAGAATTTCTATTTTTTTGCAAGGCAAAAACCAAGTGCCACATTTAACCAAAAAGAAATCTTGAGGTCAACACATAGATTTAAAAATTGACAGGAGTCTATGCAATAGGTCAAACCCTGAATATTTAACAGTAAAGAAATTGTGATTAATGCCCAATTCTCAAAATTACAAAACATAAAGTCCATTTTCACTAAACAAATGCAAATTATTTAGGACCACCCGAATCCCGCCTCTGGGTGTGCAATTTTCTCCCTGTGTTGAAGACCTATTGGTGGCTTTTGGGTGTTTTCTTCAGTGACTAAATAAAACATGAAGGTAAACAGACATTAAATTAAAACAATAATTTTTATGGAGTTTGTGGGGTGTGATATCTACATACATACTTTTTATTAGCTCACCTGGCCCAAAGGGCCAAGTGAGCTTTTCTCATCACTTGGCGTCCGTCGTCCGTCGCCGTCCGTTGTTGTTAACTTTTACAAAAATGTTCTCCTCTGAAACTACTGGGCCAAATTTAACCAAACTTGGCCGCAATCATCATTGGGGTATCTAGTTTAAAAAATGTGTCCGGTGACCCGGCCAACTAACGAAGATGGCCACCATGGCTAAAAATAGAACATAGGGGTAAAATGTTGATTTTGGCTTATAACTCCTAAACCAAAGCATTAAGAGCAAATCTTATGGGGTAAAATTGTTTATCAGGTCAAGATCTATCTGCCCTGAAATTTTCAGATGAATCAGACAACCGGTTGTTGGGTTGCTGCCCCCCAATTGGTAATTTTTAAAGAAATTTTGTGGTCTTAAATACTATTATAGATGGAGATAAACTGTAAACAGCAATAATGTTCAGCAAAGTAAGATCTAATTATAAGTCAACATGACCACAATTGTCAGTTGACCCCTTAAGGAGTTATTGCCCTTTATAGTCAATTTTTATCAATTTTCATTAATTTGATAAATTTTTGTAAGTTTTTACAAATATTTTCCTCTGTATCCAAATGGCCAAGTCTATATAGATAGAGAAAATTGTAAGTAGCAAGAATGTTCAGTGAAAGTAAGATCTACAAACACATCACCATCACCAAAACACAATTTTGTCATGAATCCATCTGTGTCCTTTGTTTAATATGCACATAGACCAAGATGACCGACACAGGCTCTTTAGAGCCTCTAGTCAATAAATGTATACTGTGATGGTAAAATTTCAGTTTTTTTGCAAGACAAAAACCAAGCGACATATAATCAAACAGACATCTTGAGGTCAACATATAGATGTAAAAATCAATAAGTGTCTATGCTACAGATCAAGCCCTAAATATCTTACAGTACAGAAATTTTGAACAGAGACTAAATCCTCAAATTACAAAACATGACGTCCATTTTCACTAAACTAATATACATATTTTTAGCATATTGTACTTTAGGGGCCAGCTGAAGCCCACCTCTGGCTGTGGGATTTTCTTGCTGTGTAGAAGATTTATTAGTGGCTTTTTGTTATTTTCTGTTCTTTGGTTAGGTTATTGTCACTTTAATTTGACACATTCCTCATTTCCATTCTCAATTTAATGTAAAATATGACATTATACTGATTGATTAGACTCCTGGCTCTATAGTAAAATGGACATGTTTCTTTGTATACTTCTATATCTTGGTTTTTATGCCCATGTCGTAGTGGAGGGGGCATTAAGTTTTACCCTTGTCCATCTGTACATACATACATCCCAAATTTGGTTTCTGTTCTCATAACTTTAGTTTACTGCAACCAAATGTTATGAAACTTATGTAGCGTCACTTTTACTATTCCAAAGTTATGCCCCTTTACAAATAGTTTGAATTTTGGTGGTGTCACTTCAACTGTTCTAGAGTAATGCCCCTTTACAAATGGAAAAATAGGAATTTAATATCTGTTCTAAAAATATCAATGATGTAATTGTTAAAAGTAATTTTTATTATTGGAGTTATCTTTCTTTGTCCATAATTGTAGTTGAATCAACTACAACCAATGCTTTATATAATTCAATGTTCACTGAAAAATTATAACAATCTTTCTTTCAAGCACTTTCAACTTAATGTTCTTCATTTTTTCCCTTTATAATTTTATATGATAAGCAAGCAGGGGCTTCATCTGTGTCCCATGGACACATTCCCCATTTATAGTTTATTTAAGTTAATTCTCATGTACTTGTAAACTAATAACCACCAGTGGACTTTGAATATTTTATGGACAAAGCAGTGTCTTCTTTAATTGTCAAATAGTCTAGCAAATATTGGGAGGATCTTTGGTACATAGTTGTATGAGTTTTTATAAATTTATTATGTTATGTTTAGTTCTGGTTGACTTTACTGAATATGCACTACTTAAGGTCATGGGAAATAGAAACTTCCTGTCCTTTTATCATCCTCCCTTGTATAAATTTGACTTAAATTTGTCATTTAATATGTAATGAGCAATTATAGATCACAGACTTGATTAGAAATTCATTCATGAAAATGATTGTTGTATGTTGGATTGTTTTAGATTAGAATATCAAGTGTAAATGGATTTCAGGTTAAAAAAAAATAAATTAAAATATTACATATATATATACAGTAGATATGTTGTATGTATATCACCAAGGAAAAATGAGGTATTTTTCCTTGGCAATAATTTTGAATAGTTTTATATAAATAAATCTATATTTTCTTTATTCTTAAAGGTTGAATTAAAGTGTTAGAATATCAACATGTCAAAACTGAGTAAGGGCTTATTGCAAATATTCCACATCTTAAAGAGAATATAATTAGACTGTCTTTCTTAATTCTGGATTACGGAGTAAAGTAAACTTGAGGTAAAGCTATTAGCACCTTCAAAATATTACAATAAGACTGTAATTAGCTATTTCCTATTTAAGATAAAATACAATAGAAGTGTTATATTTTAGTTACATAATTTTATACTTTAACTATTAGATTGTAATTGATAAAAAGGTATCTAAGGGACCATATGTTCAATAGTAAGGATTAAAATAATTACCCTCCCCTTTTTGGGAGTTATGTATTTTGATTGGTCAAGTTACTATTTAATAAATGATATACATATATGGTTATTGAAATTAGAAGAGAGAGATGCGTTTTTAGAAAGGGACTTGGATATATTAACTTTATGTAATTCAGAGGATTGGATAATCATAGGCTTTGTCACATCATGGTGACTTAGTTGCATATCCGTATACATGTATTACTTGTGTTGTAAATATGAATGCATGATCTATTCGAGAATAATCAATATACAATCATTGAACTTAGTGTTTTATTGACTTTTTGTGCGTTATACAAAGAAAACCAGACAATGCGTTACCTATGCTCTACCATCATTATTCAGAGTTAGTTCCCCTACAATATAATATGATCAGAACTGGGTCGCAGAATGTCAGCTAGCTCCCCCACTTATTGACATGCGATCCAGTCCGGTCATATGTACATGATGTAAGTTGAAAGGTATTTACCACAGTTATTTCAATTGCTGTGATTGATAGCTAATTTAGTATGATGTACTTTAATGGAGGCTTTGAACGCTACTAGTATATTGTTCTTTACAATCACAAGGGTCTACATTGTAGAAGGAGTAACTGTTTTATAGTTTTGAGTTGTTGGGTTGCTTTCTCATTCAAGGGCACATACTCCATGTCTCCTTTATTCATATCTCTCTCTGTTTGATTGAGAGTTACGGTATATATTTCTCTGTTCTTGCACACTAACACTCTTGCAAGAAATATTGTAACTCACTCTCAACAGAATGAGAAACCCTCTTTTTAAATATAATAAAAGAAATGAGAGTTATAAGCCAAATTCTAGGGGCATACATAACATACAGTTGGTTTCATATCTAATTAGTTAAATTTTATAACTTATTTGGACTAGGATTGATAAATTCTTCTAAACTTGTTTGTTACACAAGTTTTATTAAGCCACATCAGCAATTCATACATTTTTTTTATGGGGAAACCATCAGTATCAAGCTTATTGGGATTTTTTAAAAATTATTTATGATTAGAAATATGTGTTCAAGTTTTAAGCAACTGTTTATAATTGAAAAAAAAAATCAAGATTCAAGCTTCAGTATCAAGCTTATTGGGGTTTTTGTTTTTGTTTTTTGTTTTTTGTTTTTTGTTTTTTTGTTTTTTGTTTTTTTTTATCATTTTTGATTAGAAAAATGTGTTCAAGTTTTTAGCAACTGTTTAAAATTGAAAAAAAAAAACAGTAATAGACAAAGTTGTGTCATATTTGTTCAGACTTAATGTAACATATTTCTTATATTGATGTTTGTTTTATATATAAATATACATCAAATATTTATCATTTAAATGGACGTCTATAATGGTTTTGAAGCATGCTGAGTACAAATGAAAATAACCGATGAGGTTGTGTAAAAATATTTCTTGACCACTCGTATTCAACAATGTATTATAGATTTCCATTGTATATGTGTAGGAAATTAATTGATTTAAAGTTTTTTGGACGACATCCAATGTTGATTGAACTTCACTTCTATAAATTATGTGGTCATTTTGGTATCCAATTTCAATCCATAACCATGAACTGATGAACTCTGGTTGGAAATGTATTCTAAACATCCCCTTATACAAGCTAGCACTCCTAGCAAGGTTTTAAATACATGAAATAGTTCTAGATTGTTGCATTTCTTACTTGATATGATATTGCCTTAGATAATAACAGTATGTATGCAAGTAGTATTTTCCCCTTGAGAAATGCTGTTCAAGGAAACCTGATACTCCCTAAACCAAAAACAGAATTGTTCAAAAAATATTTTATGTATTCTGGACCATTCTTGTGGAATAATTTGCCAATTCCGTTAAGAAATATATAAATGTTAATTCTTTCAAATACAAAATAACAGATTACTTATTGAAATCAACCTAGCTGTATAAATAATATTAAAAACTGATTATGTCATCATAAAATTGAGAATGGAAATGGGGAATGTGCCAAAGAGACAACAACCCAACCATAGAGCAGACAACAGCAGAAGGTCACCAACAGATCTTCAATGCAACGAGAAATTCTTGCACCCGGAGGCGTCCTTCAGCTGGCCCCTAAACAAATATATACTGGTTCAGTGATAATGAACACCATACTTAACTCCAAATTGTAAACAAGAAACTAAAAATTAAAATAATACAAGACTAACAAAGGCCAGAGGCTCCTGACTTGGGACAGGTGCAAAAATGCGGTGGGGTTAAACATGTTTGTAAGATGTTTATTTTTTCAACACATTTTATCAAGTTGTATTGAACATTATTATCATACTTGACTTTTTGAGGTTTTGACTGAATTAAAGTATATAACTATGCGTATGCCTTATTTTAGTATTGGTATTGTCATCTGATAAAGTCATGTCGATTATAAGATGCACAGTTTTCTTTGCTTTCAAGATCTTTCTGTTTGAACCCATCGACCTGG
The DNA here is from genome assembly GCF_965363235.1 of Mytilus galloprovincialis. Classification (NCBI taxonomy): domain Eukaryota; kingdom Metazoa; phylum Mollusca; class Bivalvia; order Mytilida; family Mytilidae; genus Mytilus; species Mytilus galloprovincialis. The sequence continues at coordinate 62,809,247 of NC_134839.1, forward strand.
AACCTATCAATTATTGATAGTATTAATTATTTGGAAAACAAAAGGGCCTGGAAGGGATTATTTTTTAATCAACAGCATTGTTCAATGTTAGTTATAAATAACATTGACCTCTTTGATTTGCTGTTTTTATACGTCATACCGACTAACAAATTGAAACTGTACCTATAGGCTTTATTTTAAGTCCAGATTTTTAGTATTCATATTGTCATCTTAGAAAGTCATAATGATTAAAATACTACAATAGGGAACAATGTGACAATGATTGAATTTTGTAGTGTCAACCCTGTGATTCTGGGCGCACTACGTTTGTGCGCATTTGGGGATTAAAATGTTTTACGTTTGCGCTGCTTTTGATTACATTTGCGCGCATTCATTTTACAGGTAAACTCAGGTAAATAAACTCATCATAGATACCAGGACTAAATTTTGTATATACGCCAGACACACGTTTCGTCTATAAAAGACTCATCAGTGACGCTCGAATCCAAAAAAGTTAAAAAGGCCAAATAAAGTACGAAGTTGAAGAGCATAAAATATAAATAAAAATTGAATTAAATCATAATTGAGGAATCATTTCAACAGCATAGAGCATGGTATTGTTATACTGTCATGCAATTCCAATCTTGATGCATTATGCACAAAAGCTTCAGAAATTTTAATTGATGGAACTTTCAGTTACTGTCCAAAAGATTTTGAAAAACTTTACACGTTTCATTGATTAAAATTGGGACATTATGTACCACTAGTATTTGCTCTCTTACCATCCAAATCAGAGGAAATTTACACTGTTTTTCTCAACATGATATCTTCGTTGTGTATTGTTTAAACCAAGAATCGTACATATTGACTTTGAAATCGCAATACACAATGCATTTAGATCGGTATTTCCAGAATAGAACGCTGCCGTTTTCATTTAGGCCAAAGTTGGTTGCACAAAATTCAGAAACTATAGGGCTAAGTGTTAAGTATAAAAAACGAAGAATGCGAAGTTGGATAAATAAATCAGTATTATTACCTGTATTTTACCTGAGTTTACCTGTCAATAAAATGTGCGCAAATGTAATCAAAAGCTGCGCGCAAACGTAATGATTTTTGCGCGCAAATGTAATGGTAATGCGCGCAAACGTAATGCACCGTTGTGAAATGGCCCGTGTATATAGTAAAATCCTAAATACACTGTTTGGTGGTGCGCTCGTCAGATGCGGAACGTACAGATAAGGTAATAGGTATAAGTATTGGTATCGGTATCTGATTCGACCCAGAACTTCTTAATTATTGGCAATATTAATTATGTGTAAAACAAAAGGGTCTGGAGTTGTGTAATTTTTAATCAGCACCATTGTCCTATGTTAGCTATATATAAAGTTGAATTCTTTGATTTGTCGTTTTTACCCCATGACGGCTGATAAATTGGACCTCATTATTTTAGTGTTATAGATATGTTTATTATGTAAGTTCTAAAAATCCCAAAGTCATGACATGTTAAGTTAATCACTTTCCCAATGTTGTTCAACATTATTTTTATACTTCTACAATAAACTTTCATTGGCTTTATCTAGTTTTGAAAATATTTATATTAAAAAATTTTGTCATTAGCCTACAAATTAGTTTTCCTTTTGAATAAGAAGCAAAAGATCAAATGTCTATTAATGCCAAATTTTTGTTTTCATTTGACACACATATTTGAAAATCTATTTCTGAAAGTTATTCTCTGTTTCATAAAGGGGCTAGAATATGTTTAAAGAAAATGGGTAATCCTGACATAAGCTTTACTTATTACACAGTATTGTGATTTATCATATATTTAGTACAAAATACAGCTATTTTGTATATCTAATAAAGGTTGTTTTTCCAGTCTGTATCACCTACCCTGTATCGCATACCCCGTATCGTATAGCTAAACCCGTATCGCATACCCCGTATCGCATGGTAAAACCCGTATCGCATACCTTTTTTTTTTTTTTTTTTTTACATAAAGTTTTTTGTTTTTTTTTTTTTTGCTTAAGAAAAAATTTCCTCAAAATAGGTCATTTTTTTTAATGACGTCATTGTTTGGTATGTAACGTCACGAACGTCGAGTTTTCATATTGTATGTGACGTCACGAACATCAAGTTTGCATATTTTTTGGCACACTAAATGCAACTATGAAAAATACAAAACACTCAAATAAATACAATAATAAACAAAATATTTTTAAAACAGCAGCAGGCAAATGGTAAGGTAACCCAGGTGCTTTGTATAAGCAGTTACTTTAAGGCTTTGAACCAAGACAAAAGCAGAACTGAAGGTAACCCAGTGCTAATCTATCGGGATCAGAAAACAGTTCATATAATATAATACTCTTCTGTTGAAATATATGATAAAGCGTATAATACATGGCAAAATCCGTATCACATGCCGTATCACCCTCGACCAATATCATCCCTCGGGCCTAAAGGCCCTTGGGCTGATATTGATGTCTCGGGATGATACGACATATGATACGGATTTTGCCATGTATTATTCTCTATATATTAATACCAAATGTGTGAAAAATAAATTACAATACAACAGATTATGACATTATATGAAATAATACAATGTAATAAACATGATAAGTATTGTATTTGAATTGTTCATATTCAAAATAGTTTTAGAAAATTGGGGTAAGTTTGCTCTATTGTCTATGTAGGAAATGGTTTCTATATGTCCTTATGTATGTTTTTAAACAAATAACCATCATCATAAGAATACACAATTAGTAAGAAATACATGTACCACAAATCTGTAGAAACTCAGATTGACATTCAAGATTAATTAACAAGCAAATAGTATTAATTGTTTGTGTAGGTTCATCTGATGAGTTAATTCAAGCCCTTTTCAATATGCTTTTTATAAGACCGCAAAAATTTTAATTTTTTGGTCGTATATTGCTATCACGTTGGCGTCGTCGTCCTGCGTCGTCGTCATCGTCGTCTTCGTCCAAATACTTTTAGTTTTCGCACTCTAACTTTAGTAAAAGTGAATAGAAATCAATGAAATTTTAACACAAGGTTTATGACCACAAAAGGAAGGTTGGGATTGATTTTGGGAGTTTTGGTCCCAACATTTTAGGAATTAGGGGCCAAAAAGGGCCCAAATAAGCATTTTCTTGGTTTTCGCACTATAACTTTAGTTTAAGTGAATAGAAATCTTTGAAATTTTGACACAAGGTTTATGACCACAAAAGAAAGGTTGGGATTGATTTTGGGAGTTTTGGTTCCAACAGTTTAGGAATTAAAGGGCCAAAAAAGGGCCCAAATAAGCATTATTCTTGGTTTTCGCACAATAACTTTAGTATAAGTAAATAGAAATCAATGAAATTTAAACACAAGGTTTATGACCACAAAAGGAAGGTTGGGATTGATTTTTGGAGTTGAGGTCACAACAGTTTATGAATTAGGGGCCAAAAAGGGGCCCAAATAAGCATTATTTTTGGTTTTTGCACCATAACTTTAGTATAAGTAAATAGAAATCTATGAAATTTAAACACAAGGTTTATGACCATAAAAGGAAGGTTGGGTTTGATTTTGGGAGTTTTGGTCCCAACAGTTTAGGAATAAGGGGCCCAAAGGGTCCAAAATTGAACTTAGTTTGATTTTGACAAAAATTGAATCCTTGGGGTTCTTTGATATTCCGAATCTAACTATGTATGTAGATTCTTAATTTTTGGTCCCGTTTTCAAATTGGTCTACATTAAGGTCCAAAGGGTCCAAAATTAAACTTAGTTTGATTTTGACAAAAATTGAATCCTTGGGGTTCTTTGATATGCTGAATTTAAAAATGTACTTAGATTTTTAATTATTGGCCTAGTTTTCAAGTTGGTCCAAATGGGGGTCCAAAATTAAACTTTGTTTGATTTCATCAAAAATTGAATAAATGGGTTCTTTGATATGCCAAATCTAACTGTGTATGTAGATTCTTAATTTTTGGTCCAGTTTTCAAATTGGTCTACATTAAGGTCCAAAGGGTCCAAAATTAAACTAAGTTTGATTTTAACAAAAATTAAATTATTGGGCTTATTTGATATGCTTTATCTAAACATGTACTTTGATTTTTGATTATGGGCCCAGTTTTCAAGTTGGTCCAAATCAGGATTCCATATTAAGTATTGTGCAATAGCAAGAAATTTTCAATTGCACAGTATTGCACAATAGCAAGAAATATCTAATTGCGCAATATTGTGCAATAGCAATTAATTTTCAATTGGAGTTATCTTTCTTTGTATAGAATAGTAGTTGATAATATATGTTGGAAATTTGCCAGACATGACTATGATGTCATTTTCTATTTTTATTTGCCAATAACTTTATGTAAATAACTTCATTGGAAATTTGCCAATATAAAATGTTGCTGATGAAGCTTTTTTTCCTTATCTTATCTAAAATGTTTTTAGATAATGTATGTTGGACATTTGCCAGACATGACTATGATGTCATTTTCTATTTTTATTTGCCAATAACTTTATGTAAATAACTTCATTGGAAATTTGCCAATATAAAATGTTGCTGATGAAGTTTTTTTTTCCTTATCTTATCTAAAATATTTTTAGCTCAAAAGTTGTGTCCATACTTGTTCTCATTTCAGATTTCATAAATAAAAAGAAAATTTCTTCAAACATTTTTTTGACAGGATTAATATTCAACAGCATAGCGAATTGCTCAAAGGCAAAAAAATTTTTAAGTACATTAGACCACATTCATTCTGTGTCAGAAACCTATGCTGTGTCAACTATTTAATTTTAGATTTAAATAAGTTTGAAGAAGAAATCTTTAATTGATTTGTAAAATCTTGACATTTGTTTTGTGTAAAAAAAACCATATAATGTCAAAAATTTGATCACAATCCAAATTCAGAGCTGTATCACGCTTAAATGTTTTGTCCATACCTGCCCCAACTGTTCAGGGATCGACCTCTGCGGTCGTATAAAGCTGCACCCTGCGGAGCACCTGGTTATAGTTTTGTCTTGTGTTGTGCTTTAACATTACTGTCCCATGTTTGAAAAGGGAGGGGGTTGGTTGCATGCAAACATGTTTAACCATTAACCACATTCTGTATGTGACTGTCTCATGTCTGGTGCTTGTAATTTGTTATTTGCTGCTTTATATCATGTCTGTTTTCTGTTCATTGCTTTGCATTTAATTCAGGCTGTTAGTTTTCTTGTTTGAATTATTTTACCTTTTATGATGTCAGGGCCCTTTGATGGCATGCTATGCTGTATGGTTTTTGCTCTCTCTTAAAGGCCATGCAGTACCCTAAAGTCATTAAAAGGTCTCTGGTTGATAGTTGTCTTATTGGCAATCTCTGATGGATTTCATTGGGAATCATACCACATCTCTTTATTTTACATTTAAAGTCAAGAATATAGCCTGCTTTGGCAATTTAGATTAGTCTTAAACTTGCCTATCATAACATTAAGTTCAATGGTTTTCTCTGGGCACTCTGGCTTCCTCCACCAACGAAAACTGGCTGCCAAGAAATAGCCCAAAGTGGAACTTAAAAGTGGTGTTAAAACAACAACAATCAATCAGTCAACCTTAATTGATAAGAGTTACATTTTAAGAAAATTATTTTTGTTGATAAGTGTACAAATAGTTTAAATTTCAAGAAAATATTACATATTTATATATATGTGATAAAAACATTTCAAATTTATGTATTTTAAGTAGAAATTGTGAGTTCAGAAATTATTGCTATATTTGAGGAATGAACAAAAATTTGAGATTTAAATTATATGTAATTTCAGGAAAATTTGCATACAGATTGATAATCAAAAATTCAAGTTCTTATTTTTGTGATACTCACACAATCGCATTATTTGCATTAAAAAAAAAACTTTCTGAATTTACAGGAATTTAAGATATGAATAAAAGTATATATGTTAGGTAAATGTCAATAAGAAGCTGTAACCCTACAGGTCAACTAAAGGTCTTCCACTTCAGACCTATGTCTACACAATTAGTCAAGCTTTAAATAACCCTGATTCCAAAAACATTGTTAGTTTTAAATTGAGACTATAAATATCTACCAAAACACCAAACTCCTTAAAGGACAGATTACAGGATGAAAATTTGACGGACCTAAGGTATTTTTCTAGTCACTTTTAAGCCATCTACTTTTTTCTTGATTATTGGAATTACAAAAGTTACTTATAAGGACATAGACAAAATTACTTTAGAAAAAAAACACTTTTAACTCCGAAAATAATGAAAGTAAAATGGACAATAAAAACACAGATACAGGAAATTTAAGTCATGTTGACCCATTGTTGAACTGGTATGAAAGGCCTTTGAAAATGGAAATAAAACATTCAAAAAGGACCATTAAGTTATTTTAAAAGTGGCAAAAATATTTTTCTAACTATTATTTAGTATTAGAGTGGAAGGTGTCAAAGTTTATTTGATCACAGCATTTAATAAAAATGAATTGTATAAAATTTGAATAAATCTTAAATAGAAATAATTTGAAAGTGTGATTTTCATTAAAGAATGTGTGAGAATGTATTTCCCTATCATAACACATTTGATTTAGATCATTACATCATCACCTGTTATAATACATTAATGTTTTGTTGTCATACAATAATTCAATATTGCCTAAATCTAGTTCTAACAAAAGGCCAATCTCTTTTATTTTACCTGACGATTTTAATAGAATGTATTTACACTTCAGAAGTATTAAGGAGATTAGCTTCCATGTAAAGGTAACCTGTCCATTTACAGATTTATTTACATTTTTCTATGTCATGCTCTTTTATACTTGTTTAAATGACCGAGCAATTAGCATCATAATGAATGTCTAATGCCTTACTGTTATTCAGTGATAAAAGAAGTGCTGTTGAGAGTCGAATATCAGTTAATGCTTGAGTGATTCCCCTTTAATACGTATATCAATACCCGGGATTTACAGTGATGACACAATTCAGGCTGTTGACATTTGAAAAAAAGTATTTTTGATCATCCACGGATGCGTAACAGAACAGCCGTTGTAGATTTCATTTAATAGTTCAATTATATAATATTTGTAGGATTACAAAAGCCAAATTGGAAATGTACGTTACTGTTATTGATTGTAAGTTTTTGTTTTCAAACATTTGAGAATTCACATATTTTTTTTAACTTTAAAATACTGCTTCAGTGATTGTGTTCTTATTAACTAATAGAATATGCATTTCTATTACAGAAAACATCAGTTAGTGGTAGTTTATAACTGATAACATAATCATTAGATTTGAATTGAAATTGTTTGTTTGAAATTTATCATTTTTAAATCTTTTTTGTCATTCTAACTGTTGCAGAATTATTGGAGAAAAGGCATTTCATATTGAAAACTTTTGTCAAATTTAATTCAGTGTAGGAATCTGTTTCAAAAATTGAATTAGAGTTGTAATTGTGTTACATGATCTTTTTAAGTACATGTATTTTATATCTCAAACCATTAATTTTATAATTCATGCAATTTTGTACTAAAATGAAAATCATGTTTTGATATATGGATTCAAACTTTAGGGTGTTTGAATGAAGAATAAATTTCAAATATACTCACTTTTTAATTCTCTAAGCCTTACAAAAATGTAATTAAAGAATTGATTCATATTCAAAATGATTTGTATTGAGCAGGAATTGAAAATTTCTCAATTTAAATTTTGTGAAATGTAAAGTCGATTATAGGTAAGATGCTTAGTCTTCAAATTAGGTTGGTTAAATTGCTTGTAGCAGGATTTATTAATTTCTCAATTTTGCATTGATCAAATATCAGTAACTTTTTGATTTTTATTTAAGAATTGAATGCTTTTTTTTGTAACTTCATTGGGGTGTAAAAGCGTTGACCGAAGTACATTTTGTATGAAGCGCTTACTAAGTTGGCAGCTAAAGAAGGAGGATTTCTGGATGTTAATTAATGTTAAATGATGTAAACTGATGTTAATTGATGTTAATTAATTATTATTGGATTTGTGTTAATTGAACACACATGTTTGGTTTGACAATTACAAGACATTTGCGCAGACTCATTATCCTGATCGCTGCCGATTGGCTCTCTCACAGAGACCAGGCGACGCGGCCAATGATTATAAGGAGTTCAAGCCCTCGTGTGGGAGAAAATCTGAAACGGAAAGGGCTTGAATTATTCGAGTTACAGTTTAAGTCAATCAGAATAACGTATTATAATGAAACATACATCTAATGTAATTATTTTGATAATTTTTAAAAAGATACATTTGAGAAATTTGTAAATTCATTGCCATACATTTTTTTCCGGCACTCAAACTCAAACTCAATGTTGCTTGATGCCAAGAGTTTTACGTAAGTTACTGTAAATGTTAGTGTTGTGGGTTGGACATATTTCAGGTGCATATCAATATTGAATAAGTACACCTGTATTATAGTTCAAACATATCCATTGCTTTAAGATTGATTATAAAGATCATTGAAGAAAATCTTAGAATAATTAAAGTTTTTTGAAAAATTACTTCAAACACATATAAAGTGATGATTTAAGCTGAGAGTCTATTTGAAACATCTGTTACCATTCAAACAACATATGAGCATCTTTTGATGGTACAGGTGTTTGTTTGTATTGTAACAGAACTTGTAATATCTCTCACATTTGTTTTGAAAAAATTACAAATTAAATTATATTTATTATCCTAAAAAGTTATAGTGTTTTTTTTCAATTACTGAATCCTTGAACCTTTTCCAGTCACTTTAAACAGACAGGTTATGGTAAATTTTTACTAGATTAAAAACAGGATTGTAGCATCTTTTGTTAAGGGTTTAGGGAAAGGTGTAAGTAAGTTAAAGTCCATATAAGTATAGACAAACTCTGTATGATAGACTTGGGTAAACAAATTTGTACACAAACACAAAAACAAGAAAACAAATTTGTACACAAACACAAAAACAAGAAGACAAAAACAAGAAGAATTTTTTGACATGAATTTTCATGTCAACTTGTAAATTTTAAATGATTGTATCAGAATTAAAACCAATAAAAAATGAAAGAACAGTAAACATTTGAATGAATAAAAACTAAAATTTTATAACCATATATGTGGACTCATTATTATTCATTGAATACCAATTTTTGTGGATTTCATGGTAAATCATGAACCAAGAATTGAATTCAACCATGAAAGTATTATATTGATACTTATAATACTTCCATAATTCCATGAAGTACAAATTTTCTTCAGGCATGTATGCCGACTTTGGAAAAAGCTTGAAATCAAATATCCACGAACGTAAAATATTTTCTCAATCCACAAAAATTGGTACCCATAAAAATAAGTGAATCCGAAGTTAAAACATAAACTATTATAAGAAGGACACTTTTTAAATATAGTTTTTAAATTATTTGAGGTCATGCTCGTTAAATAACTTAAATTGGACCATGTTTGCTGATTAAACAAATTGCGATTTAAATCAGTTAGCTTAATTTTATGTAAAGAAGTGGACGAAATATGCTTGTATGTAAAATATCAATATTTTGTTTGGATTATATTTCATTGAAATCTCATTTTTGAAAAAAGCTTACCCTGCTTTTTTAGGTCAACAGGGTAATGTCTGATATTAGCATTTAACCTCATAAGTCTTCTAGGTCTTTTTTATAGTCCTTATGCCGATCAAAAGGTCAATAATTTCATAAGCAGTCCCAAGATCAAGAAAAATAAGAATCTTAACATATTTCTTTTTAAAATATGTTGTACAATCTGAGTGTCTTTATATTTATAGCTTTCATTATTAGTTTTCAATTGATTATTCAAAATTGACAAAATTCTATGCATTTTTCACATAAACGAGAAGGACCTTTTTCATGATGACACAACAGCATTAGTTTTGATGTCATTGATTAAGAAAAACCTAATGTTTTTGAAACAAATGAATTTTAAATCAAAAGCTTAAATTTCACTTAAATTTAGAACTAGAAGGATTTTTATAGCACATTGAACTTTCCAAGCATTTCCCCCAGAACATATAACTCAGTCTTATAGCAGATATAATTACTTGTTTGCTAAAATATAGTAAATGCCCATTGTTTATATTTTATGGGATTTGAAATGTGCATTGTCTTAAATGCTCTAATGAGCAAGAGCACATTTAAGTTGTTATTGTAAAGCAAAATTATATCCGGGTGAAATTTGATCCGGAGGAAAAAATGTCACAGTAGTTGTTGTTATATTTTTATCCGGAGGAAAATATTTCCCTGGGATATTTTTTCCTTTGCCGTGAAATTCTATCTGGGTAGGTTACTTATTAAATAGTTATTAGAAAAAAACTTATCCTTTAAAAATACTATGAAATAACAATAGTGTATTTGAAATAAAGTGAAATTGTTAAAAAAAAAAAAAGATTTATAATGGGAAATAATTTCACAAATTATCCTTGAAAAAATTAACTGAAATATTCAAGACATTCCTTTTAAAAAGAAAATTATCATGAAACATAGGGAAGAAAACCAGAAGTAATTTCAAAGATCGTTATTGTGAAAATAATATCATGATCAAATAAGGTTAGTGTAATACATGTAAAAGTGAGTTGTTTTCAGATCTCAGTACAAATATAAATCTAAAAGTAAGGTAGAAATATAGTTGCATTACTACTGTTAACAGTAATAGAAGAATTTGATTATGATGATATTTTTAACTATATAAATAGTTTTGTCTGGGGACAGAGATGTAGTTGTTGATTATATGGAAATCAGATAAATCATAGCATAACAATATATTGGAACAAAAGCATGTTTAACAGCTGCATAGTTTTTACCTGTGAAATATTATCTGTCTTATAAAATCAAGTTGTAAGTCATCTTTTTATATAAATGAATATATAAAAAATACGATTCAAGGAAAAATTTCACTATAAAATAGATTCAGAAATATATTATATTAATATCTTTAAATAATAATTTGCTCATAATTACCTCCCTTTGATAGATTATGCAAATTTGGTCTACCTTTGTGAAACATTTTATAATTATAGTCCGGTATATATTAATTGTGAGTAACTTATATAGTAGTAAATGGGATTATATTTCACACGGTTCTGTGAAATAGAGTACGGCAAATGTATACCGGTACATACTATCCGCATAACACAGATAGATTTTCCCTCCTCAGGAAAAAATCAACCTGTGAAATACCATGCCTGGAAAAAAATTACCGGGACAAATTATCCTCAGGATAAAATATCACAGTGGAAGAAATAAACCGTTACATTATCACCTTTTTAAACAATTTCATGGATTTTTTATGCTGAAAATACTTCAAAATTTATGTTCATGTGAAAGTGTTGATTTATCACATTTTCATCTGCAACAAAACCATGAAACATCATCAGAGACCCATAATACCAATGTTATTGTGTTATAAATCTCTGTTCAATATTAATGTGCTTTATTTTGCTTTAATCTGTGTGTCTTATTTAGAATGGGCAACACAGAAAATTTTAAAACATATTTGAGTTGAAAAATATCAATTGTAAATTAACTCGTTTTTGTGAAGGTTTTATTTCCACTTACTTTAATGAGTAGAAAAAAGAATGTATACAGTCTTGAAGACCCATTGGTGGCGGACTGTTGTCTGCTCTATAGAGGGGTTGTTGTCACTTTGACACATTCCCCATTTCCATTCTCAGTTTTATTAAATGTATAAAACTTAGATCTCGCCTTATATCGATCTATTATTTAAAGAAAGTTAGAACATTAGGAAAATAAATTTGTGCAAGGTGACATATGAAGAGTATCTCTTCCTATTTAGAGGCACTCATAGACTTGCTGCTGGTATGGGTCACTCTTTTTAGATGTTATAATATATATTAGTGGGATGGGATTTCACTAAGGTAATATAACAATGGGTTGAAATTTATATGTCAATGAATCATTGTGTTCATCTTCTGTTAAGAAACCTGTAAAACTGTGTCCTGACCTTTTTTGTCCAATAATATGAGTTATACTGTATGTGGTTCACATCTAAATAAGATGTCATGATAACTGGCAAATATATAAAGGGGTTATTTTAAATTTCCTATGAAATATATGAATGGGAGTGTTTTGATAACTCCAGCTGGACATCTGTACTCACATTTGGCTGTTGAGACACCCAGTGGCAGTGGAAATATATCAATGATGTTTGTAAAAGTTTTTCTTTACTTTTGAAGGGCTATTGCATATTTATGCTGTAGAATATTCATTGGTAATCAGAAGCATTAAAAAGTATGCAGTAGGATTTTGTTCTTTCATAGATTTTCAAAACAAGTATTTCAACATTTTTTCTCTTCATCTTTTGGAATAAATAACTCAAATGTCTTTCAGTTATTATAATTTTCCTCAAGACCTCTAACTCCAATATATCCTATGATAGTATGGTTAAGCAAAATAACGTTAGGGTAATGATGTATAATTCAATTGTTAGAAAAGTTATGTTTTACCAAGTTCTGTAGGTCTAAGAAAGTCATAAAACACTATGTCCATTAGCGGATCCAGGGGGGCCCTGAGGGATCCGGGCCCCCCTTTCATGGGAAAAATTTGGTTGATTATATAGGGATTCAATGAAACATGACTGGAGCGGGCCCCCCTTAGGTCAGTCAGCAGGCCCCCCCTTAGGAAAAGTTCTGGATCCGCCACTGATGTCTACAAGAATTAAGATGACAAATACAAACAATAGCCCCAAAAAAATAACAGAGTGACAAACACATTGATTGAGCAACATTTGTATAACCTCACAAAAAACCCAGTTACAAACCTTTTGTTAGCCGGTAGGGTCGGCAGGGTGGTTTATGGGGTTCGATGACTTTCTCTTTCCTAGAAAAAAAAACCCAAAAGTACTATTGAAGATCATTAAAGTGGAGACTGAGATTGAAGTGTGACTATCAAAGTACTAAATTACCCTCACCCATTGGCGGATCTAGGAGGGGGGTTCGGGGTGTTGGAACACCCTGTTTTTTTGGACGATCAATGCATTTGAATGGGGACATATAGTTGGAACGCCCCCTTTGTCCTGGGTTGGGAACCCCCCCCCCCCCCCCCCCTTTTTAAAATGGCTGGATCCGCCCCTGCTCACCAGCCAACCTATGCATTCAAGCTACAGGTTCTGATTGCGACATGGAGAATCTATCGTAGTGAATATTTAGGTTAGACCATAAGAATTTAATTGTTGGTCAAATGTGAAATTTTTTTTTTTTTATAAAATAAATGTTTTATGAAGAATTGTATTGATAATGCATTTGCACTATAAAACTTGGTATAGATACTGTTACTTTGGTGATTTTTTGTTGCCCTTTTGTCAGTTATCAATCACCTCTGTTATACAAATAGTATTATATAAGTTGATAGTGTTATGATAAGATATACAGTAATAGAACCCAAAATTTTCTCTTCTTATTACATATTGAATATTCCAATCTTTTTCCCAGTTTGAGAATATACAGCATTATAATCAAATATTGACTTGGATTTGATTACATGATAAGGTATAGAATTCCAGTAATATGGCTAATTTTCTCTATATTGAGCTATGTTGTAACAGTTTAATTTGTAGTTGAAATTTCTATATTGACAAAGTCAATATTCTTTGAAGAGCAAGACAAAGTTATTTTTAAAATAAAATGAACCCGCCTCCTACTTCTAATGACAAAGATACCTTGGAAAATGTAAAGACATGAGATTACTCCTCAGAAAGTAACAATTATAGCTGGTAAACATTGCCTTTTGAAACTTGTTATATCTAAATTTACTGATTTTCTAGTCCAATATTTACACACAAGATATAGTAAACAATCCGTGCTAATGACAGTAGTAGAAGTAGACCGCCAGTATAATGATGTAAATTAAACTAATTATCTGCCCTTTGATTGACCTTGTATGCAAATAATTCTGTCACCCCATGGACAAACACAGATGTGACCATGGAATACTTTTATTTATGATAGAAGCTGAGATAGAAGTAAAAAGAAATGAGCAATTATTTACCAAGATTGTTGTTAAAACGTCAGTTATTGAATTGGTTTTTGCTTTACAGAGTCATTTATAGTCAATATTGAGCTTGTTCATATGGATTGCTAAACTTCATGCCATTTTTTCAAGTTTCAATTTGAATTGAACTCACACTGTGTCTGTACCAAGTCAGACTCTCTCTTTGAATATTTTTACATTTGTCATTTCAGGGCATTTTATAGATAAATATGTGGTATGGGCTTTGCCCATTGTTGAAGCTTTAGTGTGACCTATAGATGTTGATTTCTGTGTCATTTTGTCTCTTGTAAAGAGTTGTCTCATTGGCAATCATACCACATCTTTTTTATATATATATCTATATCATTTATTGGAAGCTGTCAATTTCGCTTGTATACATTTATTTGATTTAAAAAAAAGGTTTTTGGAGGAGTTGGTGGGGTCTGTTGAACTACCCAAAATGTTTGGTAATTCCTACAATCTTTGTGTATGTATTTTTAGATATGTCAGATTTTTGAATTATAAGTAAGAGATCTTGCCTACTGTTGATTTATTATTTTTTGTGTTGTACAATGTACCTTTTTTTTTGTGTATTGTATGTGTAAAAGGAACCTGGAATTCTAATTTCAATGAAGAATAATTGTTAAATAGCCTAGGTTTGAATACAAACTTTTGCAAAACCACAAAATCATATATCTCCGAAATGTATGTATCTTAATGTATGTTTGAGTTGTTGAGACAAAAGTGGAAAGCGCCATACATGTTTGCAAACACAAATGCATATACCAAATTGGCCATGACAGAATTTACAAAACTATAATACTATTCCATGTAACTAATTGTCAAAAGAAATATAATTGTATTGGTAGCCTAGTTATTTTATAATTTGATAATTATTTTGTGTTTGATACTAAATGTGATCTTAAGTGATCCTGTGAATGCAAGCTAATACATAATTAAGCTGATGAAGTTTGTATCAAAAAAATAAAATGCCTTCATTCTTTTAATTATCAGAATGTTTCTTAAAAGATATAGAATTTACAAAAAGCATTGAAAAAAGATATTTTTCACACCAACAAGACCAAGACTTGTGATAGTTGTTCAGTTGTATGAATGACATTGCCTACATTTCATTGACGCCAATTGTCATGAAAAATGTGTTGTTGGTGCATTGTAATTGACGTCATTGTCTTGTATATTTTTAGTATCACATCCTGTCTATGATCTTAAAAATCATTAGGCAGCAGGATCAAAAGGAAAATGTACAAATTGCTAATAATTTAGGTTAACGAATGCTTAGGATTATTGGAATTAGCTATTCATTCACAGATTTTAACATTCAGTGAACATATAAAATAGGTTTTAATTAATCCTGATTATATGCACTTTTATAGACATCTTACTACAAAAGTTGAGGGAAGTCAACTTTTCCATTTATGGCAAAATTATTTGCTTATTTATGACTTTATCATGTTTGAAGAAAGTTAAATTAAGTCCATTTTATATTCTCAGCTTCCAGAAAAGTTTCTGGTTAAACCTTTGACTCAGGAGAAAATGTAGTTCATATAAATTACTGATTTTAACAGATGAAGTGTGTAAAAAAACAATAAATTCTTCAGATTTTACATTTAGACTCCATCTCTCAAATGAAGTTGCATATCAACCTTTTAATTCTACTGAAAATTAATGGAATTTAATTGAATTTTAACATCCTTGACATCAGTTAAAGTATGTTTATTTCAGAATGTGTTTATTTATGGGTGAATTTCATCACACTTTCTAACGTTTGTAAATATCTGTAGGGTAGATAGTTTGGGTTAGTAACATCATAAGAGGTATGTAACCCCACCGTGTGACAATGTAAGGAAGAGTTCAATATTTAGATTTCATTTAAAAGATAATTTTGTGTGAATCACTTAAATTTGATATACAATATGCGAATATAAATTCAATTTGTTTCTAAATCATTTTATTGTATAAAGTTTCTAATAACATAAAATGAAATAACTACATTACCTTAAAGACACCCAGTATAATGCAATTATATTTATGTTTATAGGAAAGATATAAAATAGATTTTCTAAAATAATCATAACTTTTATCTAGTATTCATTATATTATTGGTATGCTGATGCCCATATTTTAAATATTGTTTAAATGCCACCATTCACAATTTTCATCAAATGTGTATATAAAAATAGGGAGATGTGGTATGATTGCCAATGAAATAACTATTCACTAAAGTTTAATGAAGAGGATGTAGGCAATTATAGGCAACCATACAGCCTTCAACAATGAGAAATACCCATACCTTGTGGTCAGCTATTTAAGGCCACTACATCAATAATCTGAACCAATTCAATTGAGAAAACTAGAGGATATCTTTTATGTGAGGAAAAATTTAGTTGATTATATATAGGGAATCACTGAAGCATGGCTCCCCTTAGGTCAGTCAACGCCCAAGCATTTTTACAAGCAACCACCATTTTAGGACATGAACATGTATCTTGAAATATTGAATCTACAATCATGTATGTAATTTTTCTATCATTCATCATGTCTAAAAAAGTCAAAATCAACATTTTATAATTCCCATTCTTAGCCTGCAGTCTGTAATTAATTTCAGAATATTAATTCCCATAGTTTTGTTGCTGCTAGTAATTTTGTAGTCTGAACATTTGTTATCTATATTAAAAAAATCATCTGGGTACTGAAAAACTGTAATGAGAGATTTTTATAATTGTTTTTATTTTAAAGACAAACCAACATTTAATTATATTGATGAAATATTATACTTTCATTTACAATTGACATGTTTCATTATTGTTAAGGGAAAACACATCTCTATAGTAAAATAAATCTTTAAAAGTACATTTGACCCAGCTAACAAAAGTGCAAATGTTCTATAAATGGAACAAAGTTTCTGAAATCTTGCACACTGAAATGTACATCTTCTGATAAAATAGAAACACTATGGTGTCATAGCATGTGAAAAGCATGTTAATATCACTATGTGAAAAGCATGTTAATGTCACTATGTGAAAAGCTTGTCCAATGATGATGTTGATGTCACTGAATTGTCCATCCAATGAATTTTCTTCTTTTGTTTTGATTGACAGGTGCCATAGGATAACCAGACTGAAATAAAGGAGACTGAAGTTAACATTTCAGAACACCAGAATACAGCCAAGGAACCATCAACAAATAGAAGATTTGTAAGTAAAACTGTTTTGATATTGAAAGTTTTTTGTACAGGAAATTCATGAGGTATAAGATGAAAGAAATATACAATATTAGGTCAATGTCAGAAAAATATAAACTTTTTTGAATGAGTCTGAGAAACTTGGAAAGGGCTAGGTTTTACCAATTAAGCCCTTCTCCAGTAATGTGTGCCGAATACAAAAAAGTTAATATTTTTATGACATTGACCCAATACTGTTTTTATACTGCAACTGAAATTAAGACATTGATAGCTATTTTTAAAAATTATAATACATTGTACAAATTTCAAACTTATTTTCATCCCTTCAATACTGAACACCTGATTGTGGAAAAA
Organism: Mytilus galloprovincialis; assembly: GCF_965363235.1. Lineage (NCBI taxonomy): Eukaryota > Metazoa > Mollusca > Bivalvia > Mytilida > Mytilidae > Mytilus > Mytilus galloprovincialis. The sequence goes on from NC_134839.1 coordinate 62,826,769, forward strand.
GTGATCCATGATGAAATTGACATTGTACAAAATATAGCTGTGTTTCTATTTTTAGGAAATAACAAGTTGCAGTATGAAAATATTAGGTTAATTTTCTCTTGAATTGAAAACTTGGTAAACTGTGCAAACTTTAGTGTTATAGATACATTTTTTGGCCACTCTTACTGCTGTGAAACCATTGTAGAATTGTCTTTTGGTTATCATAACACAATAGCTTTGGAATACAGTAGCAACCACATACAGCCTCCCTACGATAGGCAGTGGCTGTCATGTTTGGGCTCTAATCAGTGGCGGACCCAGAAATTTTCATAAGTGGGGGACCATTGACTGCTGCTCCCATCACACTTCAGTGATTCCAACCAACCAAAATTTTACCACAAAAGGGGCCCAAGCCTAAATATGCCTCTGCTAAATTATCACTTCAAAAGTTTCAAATACACATTACAGAGACCTTAATGAAAGATTTGATATAAACACCCTAGATCTCCAAATATAAAAAAAAGAACATGTAAGATATGAACTGAGAAGTTGGGACAAGCCCATGCACATGTGGCAGATCCAAATATTAAAAGCTTTAATTTTAAAAACTCCTCTAATGTCATGTATTGAATATGATATGATATTTTCATACATACTTTCCAAATACTTCTTGTGAATTTCATAGACAGTCAAAAAGTGTTAAAGTTCTTGAACTTTATAAATTGAAAAGGAGATTAGTAATTAATTAGTGTGCCAAAAAGGCTCAATATAATTGCATGCTTGATTGGGTGGTCAAAGTCTTTGCACTGCATTGTATTTATTTTCATGTGTGTATTTTTGATATGTAAAGATCAATTTTATATGGTTAAAATTATTGCAGTATTCAGCAATAATGTTAAAACAGAAGATTTTGAAGAAAGCATTATTTAATACAGTGGTGTTCAATTGTTTGCTGTATATATATCATATCTGTTTTTCATTTATGGTTTGTACATAAATTAGGTTGTTAGTTTTCTGTTTTGAATTGTTTTTGCTTGTTGTTGAAGGCAGTTCAATGACCTATAATTGCATCCTCTTCATCTTTTGGTCTCTGTTGTAAAGTTGTCTCATTTCATGGGGGGATCCGGTGTGGGGGGGTGTTCTGGGGGTTGGAACCCCCCTTTTTTTTGGCCGATCAATGCATTTGAATGGGGACATATAGCTGGAACCCCCCCCTTTATCCTGGGTTGGGAACCCCCTTTTTAAAATGGCTGGATCCGCCCCTGCATTTGCAGTCATAGTACATTTTCTTGATTTTATATGGTTGTGATATTACCATAACTGATTTTTGGCAATATTGCTTATGTATTTGCATATGTATAGTGATGATATCATTGGAATGTTGGCGTTATATTACATCAATAAAGACACAAGATGTAAAAAGAAAGCTGAGTTCTGAGTTTTCCAAATGACAATAACCATCATACAACACATGTGGACATATATCTTAAGATAATGTAGTTTCACATATACCAGAGTATAACTGACAATATTATTTAATGTAGATATGTTTTTTTCATTCCATTTAATATTCTGCAAAATATGTTATAAAGGACCAAATTCCTGGTTTTAATGATGATTCAATGTCATTTTATTACTTTGGTCACATTAGAATTCTAACATTAAACGTCAATGACAATGCTTATGTCAAGAAATATGTTTTATAAAATAGATATTAAATATTTATATAACTTACAAAGAACAGTTGTGATGGGATTCAGATACAAAATGTGATCCTCCCACATTATGTCTTTCTTTTTGAAGTATTGATAGATTTACAGATGTTGTAATCCATCTTCTATTTACATAAACAATATACTTCTGATCTGTTTACCTGCGATTGAAATATAATTGCAGAAATGTAAATGAAACCTAACATAAAAAAATGTAAAGAAACAGATATGTTGTATAGATAAACACAAAAAGGACATGATAGTGGTTTAATTGGGCATACAGGGCTATTTAAGATTCAGTTTCATTTGAAATCACTAAACTGTTGATATCAGTAAAGGGAGAAATATATAGTAATTGTTACCTACATAAATAATTTTAGCTTCAAACTGTAAAGTGAAGGGGATTGAATATGATGACCATGTTATGCCCCTGTCTGTTTTGGTGTATCATTCGAATTGTAAGCGGTTTTGTTGATATTTTTTTAAACATCCAGAGAATATTCTGTTCATATAATATAATGGCCAGTGCACATTTATATTTGATTAATTATAAAAATTAAGAAAGTTGCCTTGACATCCTTTTTCACTGGACTAGTCCACATTTTTATTTAGTGGCCAGCTGAAGCCCACCACTGGATGAGGGATTTTGTTGCTGAATTGAAGACCCCTTGGTGGCCTTTAGCTGTTATCTGCTCTTTTGTCAGGTTGTTGTCTCTTTGACATATTCCTAATTTCCATTCTCAATTTTATCCTTATAGCATTTGTTGGTTCTACACAGAAGAACAAGACTTCTATATAAATAGAAGGTATCCTAGCAATGAGGAAAATTTTCAGAGAATTCAAATAATAGCAAACTAAACAGAATGTATAATTTAATGTTGCGTTTTAGAAGATAGAAATTTATAGACAGAAACGTTATTTATGGTTACTTGAAAAAAACATGTTTAAAAACAACATGCTATATGGACCACTGTACCCTTTTTGAACAGAATATACTTTAAAAAGCAAATGTTTATTAGTTTTATAAACTTAAGCTTCATATTCCATTTTTATATTTAATTTTACAATGAAATTAAGTCTCTTTCACTTAAATCATTAAAATATCTATTGGTGTAAACTATATGTCAGTACTTTCAATTATGAGATATTATTTTCATCACTTGCATGAAATAAACCCACTCAGAAGTTATATGGGTCTATTATTATTGTCAGATTTCTATTAACCATATGTGAGAATTTATTAGTTTTTATTTGCTTTCTCTCAAACATAAAGTGATTTGGGATATTGTCAAATTATAATGGATTAAGAAATTTGAACTTAAAGGAATGCTTTGTTGAATAGGATTTAAATATATTTTATATTTATTTTATAGATGTTTTTAAAAGCCATGTTTTATAAGAATGTATGTTAATTGTTTTAAACATACAAGGTCTGAAATATTAATATCATACAGTGCTACATTTTTAGTGCAGTTTTACAAATCGACAATGAATTAAAAACAAATTGGTTTCAAAACTGGACTTGGCTCCATGATCAGCTTGTTCAATCTTTTGGGGTAAATTTACATTTCTTTACCATATTAAAGATTCATACTGACCATCAAAAGGAAGCAACACATGTTTTTGTGAGTTTGTTTTGTACAATTAATTGAAGAGTACAGCATTGGTTTATATATATGCAGTTGACAGGTGCATTAACCCATGCCATAGGTCATATCTGTGTGCATGCAGTAGGAATGGACAATGGAATGGTTGCTTTGCATGAAATCCAACTTGTGACAATCTCTGGTGGATATTTCCTCTCGATCATTCATGATGCATATCAACTGGAGTTGTTGCACAGAAAAAAATATTGTAAACATATTGCTCAGACTTGACGTGCTGTTGCTACTCACTAGGTGGTCTTGCAGCCCTTTATCTTATGATGATAAAAATATCAAGTGTAGATTACTTCAGTAAATTTTTTATATGATACAAAGAAAAATTTCTTAGAAAGAGTTTCTATCCTCAATAATTATAGATCCACCAATGTTTTATGAATGAATTTAATTGGGTATACACTATTTCTACAAGGTTTTCATCTTCCTCTGTTACCTGGTGATGATATGATAATATATGAATATAACTTGCCATGTAAAACTGCAGATGTTTATTGGCAACCAGTATAATAGTGCCAGTAGTGGAAATTGAGACATCTTTTTTGTTGTTTACAGATTTTTAGAACTAATTTGTTATCAACAGCTTTTTAGAGATGCCTAGAAAGAGCAATATTCATTATTGAAATTTATATCTAGTAGTACTTTATTTGTTGAACTTCAATCACACATCTTTAAACACATGTTTTAGTCTTTGTAATGTTAACTCTATACTGTGGTATTCCTCCATTAGAAAATCCCCCATTAAATCCTTTTTCATCCTAACTCCTTGGGTGATCTCACATTAGTATGCATGTAAAATTTTGGGGTTATGAGTATGATCCTGATACAGATCATTTCAAAGACTTCAAAATTGGTAATTTACTAGAAGTCAGGCAGTGTTTGTCCAGATAGAATGACATGTTTTCCTGCCAACTGCTACCTTGTAAACTGTTAAAAGCAATTTTGTTACCATTAGCTTAACTTGTCAGTTTACTACAAAGCAGGGTCATCTTCATATCACATTAACATGTTCTGATACTTATATGTTTGTAATATTTGCTACAAGACTTAAAATACCAATCCATCAATCCCTCCATACCTCTTTATCACACAATGAGTACCCTATGTTCAGATAGTATCCAAAATTACACCTATAATTTAGTATATCCTTGTGTATCCACTTTTAAGGGACACATAAAACATTAAATGTATTGTTTACATCACAGTGCATAGTCCTTTTCATGGGTTAAAGCAATGAAAGTCAATAGGAACAAGGACTTTGAATAGGTCCAAAATGCCAGTATAAAATTTACAATCTTTTTTTCATTAAATGGACTTGTTCAGAAAGATGTTGAAATATGGGAACATTTTTATTTGGTCTCATATAGATAGGTCATGGAATCATTTCTGAGAAAGCTGAGACTTAGTTCAAGAAGACAGAAATTTGTATATATCTGAATTCTTAAGATTCTTATGTCTGATTCAATGGAACTTTTGTTATTTATGACAAAAATTGTGTAAAAATGGGTCTAACTGAATTTTCTTTCATGTCAACTTGAAGTTTATCATGTTACCAAGCAACATGCTAACTTATCAGTCAGACAATTAAAAATCTGGTCTTTTTTTTAGAGAAAGTTATATTATTACCACACGGAACCAACTCATAAGTATGTACAAATATCACACACAAAGCCAAAGCAATGCTATACAAACATCTAAAGTTAGTAAATGGATGGTATTCTATTTACTTTACATGTGTGCTTTTAAGAAAATGATTTTCTGTCAATAATTAGCATATTCAACCCTTACAAAAGGAACTATTGTAGAGAACTTTAATTCCAATTAGAAAAACAAATACAGAAGGTTTATGTGGAAATTTAAATGGATTTTTATTGTATTCAGACTTTGAAAAAGATTGAGTATTTTTGAAATTATCTGAAGTATTATAATTAATTATAGATGTCTGGATTAATCTAAGTGGTTATTTTTTTATTCGGATTTATATTATACATCCAACAGCTGTAAGTTAAAACAAAGTTTTTTAAAATTTTTTTCCTCTTTCAACAAATTGTCTCTGTTAAAAAAATGAAGAGTTTTCTTACAACAAATAAAACAAAGCTTTTCAGACAAGAAAATCATTTATTGATGAGGGGGGTAGGAGGGGTCCTGATCCCAAAATCCTGGGGTTAAAAACACAAAATCCCAAAATCCCGAGCTTAAAAACACAAAATCCCGAAATCCCTGGCTTAAAAACACAAAATTCCGAAAATCCCGGGCTTAGAAATAAGAAATCCTGAGGTCACTAAATTCAAAGAAAAGAAATCTGAAATCCCAAAAGGATCAATCCCGAAGTCCCAAGCTTAAAAACACCCCATCCCGGAGTCCTGATAAAGGTCCTATCCCCCTCATTGATGACTAGGACAATGCTACCTGCATATTTCATTTTTTGTGAGGGCAACATCAATGTACGATTGATATGGGAATATTATTGAATGTCACATGTTTTAAATTTTTGTTTATTTTCAAAACTTGTTTTTTGAGAGATATTTTCTGAATGTATGTCACTTTGGTTTTAGATTATAATACAAAGCACCAAAGTTGAAGAAAAAAGCAAAAATCTATTTGTATAATTTAACATACTTTTTCTTGACCTCTGGGAAACTATTAACCTGATAACAAAGAAATAAGGAGATGCGGTATGATTACCAATGAGATAACTATCCACCAGAGACAGCATCAAACAGGCCTAAACAACAAGCAAAATCCTAACCATATAGAAATCTATAACAGGCTCTACCCAGCATGACAAGATGTAAAACTAAAGAAAAAACCAACTGTTTGATTTATTCTAAAACAATAATGAAAAACACAAACAAATAATGACAGACAGCACACTGAATACCAGGTTCCTGACTTGTGACAACCACATAAAGAACCAGTAGTGTTAACAGACTACTAAGACTGTTAAGATAGATTGGGCTACACTATAACCACAAGGACTTAATTTGAATTTGTGTTGTCATAAATATATATAAAAAATGTGTTCTCTTTATTCCTTTTAAAACACCTGACTTTGTTATGCATTAACTAAAGATCGGTGTTAACTTTACAACAAAATCTAGCCTCAGCTGAGATAATAAATAGTTAATGTCTAATTATATAGATACATGAGACATATGAGTGATTTTTCTAGCTGTGCTCAGAATTGGTGTATTAAAAAAAAAAATAAACTTAATAGGCCTTATATATTACAATATTCATATGATAAGGTAGTTATTTATAGACAATATAATGAATTATTCATCTTTTTTCCCCTGTAGAGTTGTTATATACTGAACCTTTTTTTGTTAAAAAATGAATACATGATGTAGCGGAGTTGTCATACATAGGATTTATATTCTTTATTGCTCTTACATAGTGATATAAAACAAAGTGAGAATGGAAAGTTCTAGTTACACAGCCTTAACTCTCTAAATCAGTAATTAAGTAGCCATGTTCCTTTTAAAACGGCAGTTCCAGAGTCATTATGTAATCAAAAGCACATTAAACATTTATACTGTGGAAAGCTTGGTGTAAGTTGTTTATTGAAGGCAATTCAACTCACTAATTTGAAAAGTGATCTCAGTTATGACATTTACATTTGTGTGGTACGTTTAATTTTCAAAAACGACAAAAGCATTGTGGAAATTTGAGATTTTGAAACCCCTGTGTAGTCTCTTTAATATTCGTGTTGGTTTCGATTTAAGCTGTAAATCCTCTTAGATGTCTCGTTAGATTTTTTTTACCAATTGCCACCACAGATAGGATCAGATTGTACATAATTATACAATAATTCCTAATTTTATAGGGTGTAGGTCTATTTCATATATCGATCAACTAGAACTTTGATGTAAAAAAAACATATTAAAGGAATAAAGAAGGGTTACAAATTGTTTTTTTTATAATTGCTAAAAAAATCTTAATAAAGGATATTATAGCTATCTGATGTAATGGTTGCTGTTGTAACTCTGAAATTTTGTCATTCCTGAATTATAAAAGAATGGATTTGGATAAAGGTTAGCCATATTGAATGAACATTTCACTTACCATATTTTATTATTGGTTATTTAAGAAGTACTATTAAGCATGCACTGTTTAAAGCGTCTTCAACTTGAATTTTATTGAAGGCAAACAAGAAATGTACACGCATAAAAAAATACCATACATCATTGAAAGTACAGTAAGGTTGAAATTTAACTTCCGGATAATTGAACCTTAAACATGACTGCATTTTCCATTTGAGAGGAGTTTGAAATGTAAAATATTGTCAATTTAAATTCTCCTAATTTACATCTTTCTATCAAATGGAAATGTTTTCACTAACAGGAAGAAAAATCTTTGATCCCTTTGAACAATTTCATTAGACTAAAGAGAAAAATTTCTTGCATGGAAAAGCTCTTGAAACAAATTGCAGAATATCTAAAAAGCAAAAATAACATCAAATGGTAGAGGGGTAATCCATTTCCCCAAACTCTTCATTAACATCATTATAGAAAATTAAAATACTTCACAATGCTGTTTGAACAAAGTAGCTTTGGTGAACAGGAAAATGCCTCTAAGTGGAAGACAAGGAATTCATCATACATCTGAAAAGTTGACAAGATTTAAACAAAGGAGGAGCTTTGTGTGTAATAATCTGTGTCTTAGATGTTTACTGCTGCAATGAGGTGTAGTAATTATATCTCAGCTTTTTTATATGTTTTTTATGGAATTAGCGATCATGACAAGATGAAGGCATGGGCTCAGTTTTCCATAAAATTTTGAAAAAATAGTTGAAATTGAACCCATCACACGTAAATATGCATGGCAGATTTTTGGTTGTCTATAGGTGGATCCAGGGGGTGGGAAAAAATTTGTTGATTTTATAGGAAATCACTGAAGTGTGACTGGAGTGGGTCCCCTCTTAATGCAGTCAGTGACCCCCTGCCCTCCCCTCCCCCTTTATGAAAAATTTCTGGATCAACCGCTATTGTCAATCTTTAATGAGTCACATAACTTGACTCAAGAGATTATGCCACAAACATTCATCTGTTGTTATAGATGTTTTTCACTCATTGACACCTACCTACCCTTGTATTCATATTATTTGAAGGTTAATCTTTACCACAGGAAAAAAATATGTGTTTATAAACAAAGATTGTCTGTTTAACATAAAGTTTATGATATACACCAGATTGGTAGTTAACAGGTTGTATGTAAATTTTCTTTTATGAAAATAAGATTAAAATTTTCAGTGTGGCATCTGTAGCATCTTGCTGAGTATGAAAGTCACATTTAAAAAAAAGTTTTCTGTATTTTATTGAATCGGGATTCATAATACCTGTAACCAGAATCTTCTTTAACAGTAAAGTAAGTGTTTACCCATGAATATCCTTATTTTTGATCCCTCTTTCCCCAGTTCCCACCCCACTGACTCCCATTTCCCACCCTCTCATTCATTATCTTTCTGTCTACAATTCTTTTTTGACCTTTTGTAGTGTTGGTCATCAAAAACAAGTGAATGATGCAATATTCTTTTGCAAAACTATTGTAGGAATACTTTTATGAATATTATTTTTTTTAAATACCTTGACATTTTTTCATTCTCCAATTAAGTAATTTTTTTACTTATATCTCCTGATAACAATCTGTTTTTGTAATTTTGTACCAGAATATATATTTTGTTATCAATCATAATTTATCCATTTAGGTATAATGTTATGATTATTTTGCTGGAAAGGATGTATGGTTTTTTAATAGTGGTACATGTACAAATATCATACTATATGACTGAATTTAAAAAATATTCCAAACATTGAATAAAAAAAGATGGAACTAATGCTTAAGGTCTCAACTATGACACTTCTTTGGAAGTTTCCTTAATTGTCCCATGGAATGATCTACTCCCAATTTTAGATAACAGAAATATGTATAATCCTCTAAGTCTATGATGAAAATAAGATATCAGATAAATATTGAAATGTTGTAACTAAATTCTTTGCAACAACTGCTTCTTCATCTATTTGTTATTCATGCTTTTCAATTTATTTTGTCTGAATGGTTTTTTTTAGCAATTGTTGCAATGTGCCTGCAGATATTGACTTATTTGTTTGGTATATACAGTTGTAAAATGATAAGTGGATTTTGTATAGATCTGGCAATTAATAATGATATGTAATAAATGAACATAATAGGACAAATCAGTTTATTTTCAGTCACTTCGTTAAAATATATAGTGCAAGTTGTTGTTTAGCAATTTTTTTTTTTCGGCCATGTTTCATTTTTGTATTTTTTTTCCATTGAATATATGATTGTGACATGTTATCTCTGGAAAGAGATTAACCAAAAATATCATTTAAACTTAAAGCAAACTTCTATAACTTGAAATTTCTGAAATATAATGTTACATTTTGCATGTCTTCTTGTCCAGTTCTATGTCATGAAACACAGCCTCATTATTTGCTTGTACAATTATAATATGGGACTTTTAAAACAAGAATGATAACTTGTTTTTTTAAATGGAAAGATATTTTTAGCTCCTGGTGTAACAACACTTTTTTGGGTACTGTTAAAAGAAATCATTTGTATTTTGACTTTGCTTTTGAATTACAGACTTGTTGATTAGTGTCTGACTGACAAATAACTCTTATTCCAAGACATTAGACTGACAAATAACTCTTATTCTCGAGACATTAGACTGACAAATAACTCTTATTCTCAAGACACTTTAAACTAGAGGCTCTAAAGAGCCTGCGTCGCTCACCTTGGTCTATGTGAATATTAAACAAAGGAAGCAGATGGATTCATGACAAAATTGTGTTTTGGTTATGGTGATGTGTTTGTACATCTTACTTTACTAAACAGTCTTGCTGCTTACAATCATCTCTATCTATAATGAACTTGGCCTAGTAGTTTCAGTGGAAAATGTTAATAAAAATTTACAAATTTTATGAAAATTGTTAAAAATTGACTATAAAGGACAATAACTCCTTAGGGGTCAATTGACCATTTCCGTCATGTCGACTTATTTGTAAATCTTACTTTGCTTAACATTATTGATGTTTACAGTTTATCTCTATCTATAATAATATTCAAGATAATAACCAAAAACAGCAAAATTTCCTTAAAATTACCAATTCAGGGGCAGCAACCCAACAACGGGTTGTCAGATTCATCTGAAAATTTCAGGGCAGATAGATTTTGACCTGATAAACAATTTTATCCCATGTCAGATTTGCTCTAAAGGCTGCGGTTTTAGAGTTATAAGCCAAAATCTACATTTCACCCCTATGTTCTATTTTTAGCCATGGTGGCCATCTTGGTTGGTTGGCAGGGTCACGCCACACATTTTTTAAACTATATACCTCAATGATGATTGTGGCCAAGTTTGGATTAATTTGGCCAAGTAGATTGAATTAATTTGATAATTTGAAGGAAATTTTACTGTTTTTGGTTATTATCTTGAATATTATTATAGATAGAGATAAACTGTAAACAGCAATAATGTTCAGCAAAGTAAGATTTACAAATAAGTCAACATGACTAAAATAATCAGTTGACCCCTTTAGGAGTTATTGCCCTTTATAGTCAATTTTTAACCATTTTTCGTAAATCTTAGTAATCTTTTACAAAAATCTTCTCCTCTGAAACTACTTGGCCAAATTAATCCAAACTTGGCCACAATCATCATTGGGGTATATAGTTTAAAAAATGTGTGGTGTGACCCTGCCAAGCAACCAAGATGGCCACCATGGCTAAAAATAGAACATCAGGCTAAAATGTAGATTTTGGCTTATAACTCTAAAACCAAAGCATTTAGAGCAAATCTGACATAATCTATTAGGTCAAGATCTATGTGCCCTGAAATTTTCAGACAAATTGGACAACCCGTTGTTGGGTTGCTGTCCCTGAATTAGTAATTTTAAGGAAATTTTGCAGTTTTTGCTTATTATCTTGAATATTATTATACGACTGCAAAAATTTTAATTTTTCGTCGTATATTGCTATCACGTTGGCGTCGTCGTCTGCGTCGTCGTCGTCGTCCGAATACTTTTAGTTTTCGCACTCTAACTTTAGTAAAAGTGAATAGAAATCTATGAAATTTTAACACAAGGTTTATGATCACAAAAGGAAGGTTGACATTGATTTTGGGAGTTTTGATCCCAACATTTTAGGAATTAGGGGCCAAAAAGGGCCCAAATAAGCATTTTCTTGGTTTTCGCACAATAACTTAAGTTTAAGTAAATAGAAATCTATGAAATTTTGACACAAGGTTTATGACCACAAAAGGAAGGTTGGGATTGATTTTGGGAGTTTTGGTTCTAACAGGTTAGGAATAAGGGGCCAAAAAAGGGCCCAAATAAGCATTATTCTTGGTTTTCGCACTATAACTTTAGTTTAAGTAAAAAGAAATCAATGAAATTTAAACACAAAGGTTTATGACCACAAAAGGAAGATTGGTATTGATTTTGGGAGTTGAGGTCTGAACAGTTTAGGAATTAGGGGCCAAAAAGGGGCCCAAGTAAGCATTATTCTTGGTTTTTGCACAATAACTTTAGTTTAAGTAAATAGAAATCTATGAAATTTAAACACAAGGTTTATGACCACTAAAGGAAGGTTACGTTTGATTTTGGGAGTTTTGGTCCCAACAGTTAAGAATAATAAGGGGCCCAAAGGGTCCAAAATTGAACTTAGTTTGATTTCATCAAAAATTGAATAATTGGGGTTCTTTGATATGCCGAATCTAACTGTGTATGTAGATTCTTAATTTTTGGTCCCGTTTTCAAATTGGTCTACATTAAGGTCCAAAGGGTCCAAAATTAAACTTAGTTTGATTTTGACAAAAATTGAATCCTTGGGGTTCTTTGATATGCTGAATCTGAAAATGTACTTAGATTTTTGATTATTGGCCCAGTTTTCAAGTTGTTCCAAATCGGGTCCAAATTAAACTTTGTTTGATTTCATCAAAAATTGAATAATTGGGGTTCTTTGATATGCCAAATCTTACTGTGTATGTAGATTCTTAATTTTTAGTCCCGTTTTTAAATTGGTCTACATTAAAGTCCAAAGGGTCCAAAATTAAACTAAGTTTGATTTTACCAAAAATTGAACTCTTGAGCTTTTTTGATATGCTGAATCTAAAAATGTACTTAGATTTTTGATTATTGGCCCAGTTTTCAAGTTGGTCCAAATCGGGTCCAAATTAAACTTTGTTTGATTTCATCAAAAATTGAATAATTGGGGTTCTTTGATATGCCAAATTTTACTGTGTATGTAGATTCTTAATTTTTAGTCCCGTTTTTAAATTGGTCTACATTAAAGTCCAAAGGGTCCAAAATTAAACTAAGTTTGATTTTAACAAAAATTGAATTCTTGAGCTTTTTTGATATGCTGAATCTAAACATGTACTTAGATTTTTGATTATGGGCCAGTTTTCAAGTTGGTTCAAATCAGGATCCAAAATTATTATATTAAGCATTGTGCAATAGCAAGAAATTTTCAATTGCACAGTATTCAGCAATAGCAAGAAATCTTCAATTGCACAGTATTGTGCAATAGCAAGAAATTTTCAATTGCACAGTATTGCACAATAGCAAGAAATCTTCAATTGCACAGTATTGTGCAATAGCAAATATTTTCAATTGCACAGTATTGCGCAATAGCAAGAAATATCTTATTGCACAATATTGTGCAATAGCAAGAAATTTTCAATTGATTGGAGTTATCTTTCTTTGTCCAGAATAGTAGTTGAATCAACTTAAATCATTGTCAATGTATATTCACTTTTACTACCAACTGATAAATTAAAACAATCTTTACCATTCAGTGATAACAAGCACCTTTTGTTACATTTTAATAGTTTATAATGTATTTAAATGAGTAGTTATTGTTGCAAACTCCATTAGAAATTTGAATTGAGATCAGTTTTGGAAAAAGGGGAAGGAGGATGTGAAAAAAAAATGGGGGGGGGGGGGGTGTTAAAATTTTCTCATTTCAGATTTCATTAATAAAAAGAAAATTTCTTCAAACATTTTTTTGAGAGGATTAATATTCAACAGCATAGTGATTGCTCAAAGGAAAAAAAAGTATTTTAAGTTCATTAGACCACATTCATTCTGTGTCAGAAACCTATACTGTGTCAACTATTTAACACAATCCAAATTTAGAGCTGAATCCAGCTTGAATGTTGTGTCCATACTTGCCCCAACCGTTCAGGGTTCAACCTCTGCGGTCGTATAAAGCTGTGCCCTGCGGAGCATCTGGTTATAGATAGAGATAAACTGTAAACAGCAATAATGTTCAGCAAAGTAAGATCTACAAATAAGTCAACATGACCAAAATTGTCAGTTGACCCATTAAGGAGTTATTGTCCTTTATAGTTAATTTTTTAACAATTTTCTAAAATTTTAGTATTCTTTTAAAAAATCTTCTGCTCTGAAACTACTGGGCCAAATTTAACCAAACTTAGCCACAATCATCATTTGAGTATCTTGTTTTATAAATGTGTGGCGTGACCCTGCCAATCAACAAAGATGGCCGCCATGGCTAAAAATAGTACATAGGGGCGAAATGTATATTTTGGCTTATATCTCTGAAACCAAAGCATTTAGAGCAAATCTGACAGGGGATTAATTGTTAATCAGGTCAAGATCTATCTGCCCTGAAATTTTCAGACAAAACAGACAACCTGTTGTTTGGTTGCTGCCCCAGAGTTAGTAATTTTAAGGAAATTATGCAGTTTTTGGTTATTATCTTCAATATTATAATAGATAGAGATAAACTGTAAACAGCGATAATGTTCAGCAAAGTAAGATCTACAAATAAGTCAACATGACCAAAATTGTCAGTTTACCCCTTAAGGAGTTATTGCCCTTTATATTCATTTTTCAACAATTTTCATAAATTTTTGTAAATTTTTGTAAATTTTTAGAATATATTTTCCACTGTAATTACTGGGCCAAGTTTATTATAGATAGAGATAATTGTAGCAAGAAGAATGTCCAGTAAAGGAAGATCTACAAACACATCATGATCACCAAAACACAATTTTTCATGAATTTATATGTGTCCATTGTTTAATGTGCACATAGACCAAGGTGAGCGACACAGGCTCTTGAGAGCCTCTAGTTATTCGTGGGGTACATATTTATGTGGTTCATGTTGTAAAGAACTGAACATATTGAATAAATGTTCAACAAAAAACAAATATTTTTATAGACTGGTTGTCTGCCTGTGGAAAAACAATGTATCCACAAAAAGTCAATGTTTTCTCAATCCATGAAAATAAGTACCATAGAAAAAATTAAACAAATTCATAGTACTTACTATTGCACAGTAGAGTTTTAACCGGGCCAGCCAAACAGTAATATAAGCTATTGATCAGCCCATTATTTTATTTTTTCTTTCATCTGTCTTGGTGGTCTTGTGGTTTTACGATGGCCTTAAGTGTTTAAGGTAATGTTCACAATCACAGGCTCAGGGTCAAACAAAAGACTCAAAAATTGGTATTTTGAACTTCACTGTAAAGCATAAAGCAAAGTATGTGCATTTCAAAGAAAGAGAAAGACTATTCAGCTCAGAATCAAACTAATGTATCCAGGTAAGGCCTTGAAGTCATTAAACTTTCGAGTCATTTTTTTTGTACTCCTGCTCAAAAATAAACCAATCAAAATGCTGGATTTCATGTTTCAAGCATGTTTTTTTGTGCTCCAAGCACTGAGCAAAGTTTAATGACTTCAACCCAAGGAGATATGTCTACCAAGCAGTTACCTTGTGAACTAGAACCAGCTCAGCCAGTTAAGTACAAAGCAGGGTTCATATTTTATCTCATTAACATGGTTTTATCCTGATATGCTTTTAATATTTGTCGTTTCAGATTATTAACACCAATCCATCATCAACATCATTATTGTATACAGTGAAAAAATTAGAAGACAAAATATTTGAATCTATATGAGCTGTAAGTATGATATTATTGTTATGTTACAAAGATAGACAGAAAACAATTGGAAATAACTGTCTGTTGCTTATAATGATGCTGATAGGTTGTACAGTGATTACCATGATTGAATAAACATCATATAGCAGTAGTCCTTTTCACAAAAAATCGTAAGTGTAAAATTTATCGTAAGTCTAAAATATTCCATAACAATTCAACTAAATATTTTTTATCATAAGATTGATTTTACACTTAAGATTTTTATGTGAAACTTAACACTGGACTATGGTGACTTCAATGTAACTATAAAAGGAAACATACTCTGGATTTTGTACGTCTTCAGAGAAATTATTTCATATTCTCCATTATTATACTCTGGGAGTCTCACAAGACTAAATACCATTTAAAATGACTTTATCTTCAATATCTACAATAATTTTTTTTGCTGTCATTATGAAAGTTGACAAATGTCTTCAATATATATGTTATCTAGTGACATTTAGGTACAACGTACATTCATAAAATCTAAAATAGATTGAAAAATCTAAAGTAGTTTAAAATAGTTTTAAAATAAAACCTTTTTATACCATATAATGTAATCTCTTTGAATTTTAATTTAATTTGAGTGAAAACAGAATCTTCGATTATATGGAAAATAAAGTTACTTTTTTTTAACAAACCTAATTATATCTCAAATATGGCTGAAAACAATTTTTGTTTTGGTTTGATGTTTTTCTTTTAAGTTTCTGATTAATTTCTTTGGGTTAGATGTTCCTCTTTTATGGTCAGTGCAGTTGGTCATGGGTTTTTATAATACCTAGGCATGTCAAATAATCAAATTACAGATTTTAAAATTTATGTTTGATGCCTCAATTTTCCAACTGGTTTTTGTCCAGCCTGCGACTTCAGCTCAACATAGGGATAGTGATCTGGCAGCGGTGGCTGCGGTGTTATCTAACTTCTTAAAAACTTTATATTTTAGAAGGTGGAAGACCTTGATGCTTCATACTTTGTATATAGATGCCTCATGATACGAAGTTTCGGTCAGTCACATGTCCAATGTCCTTGACCTCATTTTCTTGGTTCAGTGACTACTTGAAAAAAAAGTTAAGATTTTTTTGTAATTTGAAATTCTCTCTTATTATAAATTATAGGATAGCTATATTTGGTATGTGCGTACCTTGCAAGGTCCTCATGCCCTTCAGACAGTTTTTACTTGACCTAGACCTCATTTCATGGATCAGTGAACAAGGTTACGTTTTGGTGGTCAAGTCCGTATCTCAGATACTATAAGCAATAGGAGAAGTATATTCATCAGTAAACAAGGTTACGTTTTGGTGGTCAAGTCCGTATCTCAGATACTATAAGCAATAGGAGAAGTATATTCAGTGTATGAAAGGATTGTAAGGTGTACATGTCCAACTGGCAGGTGTCATCTGCCCTTGACCTCATTTTCATGGTTCAGTGGTTATAGTTAAGTTTTTATACGACCGCAAAAATTTTAATTTTTCGTCGTATATTGCTATCACGTTGGCGTCGTCGTCCTGCGTCGTCTTGCGTCTTTCGTCGTCGTCGTCCGAATACTTTTAGTTTTCGCACTCAAACTTTAGTAAAAGTGAATAGAAATCTATGAAATTTTAACACAAGGTTTATAACCACAAAAGGAAGGTTGGGATTGATTTTGGGAGTTTTTGTTTCAAAATTTTAGGAATAAAGGGCCAAAAAGAGCCCAAATAAGCATTTTCTTGGTTTTCGCACTATAACTTTAGTTTAAGTAAATAGAAATCTATGAAATTTTGACACAAGGTTTATGACCACAAAAGGAAGGTTGGGATTGATTTTGGCAGTTTTAGTTCAAAAGTTTAGGAATTAGGGGCCAAAAAAGGGCCCAAATAAGCATTATTCTTGGTTTCGCACAATAACTTTAGTATAAGTAAATAGAAATCAATGAAATTTAAACACAAGGTTTATGACCACAAAAGGAAGGTTGGGATTGATTTTGGGAGTTGAGGTCTGAACAGTTTAGGAATTGGGGGCCAAAAAGGGGCCCAAGTAAGCATTATTCTTGGTTTTCGCACCATAACTTTAGTATTAGTAAATAGAAATCTTTGAAATTTAAACACAAGGTTTATGACCATAAAAGGAAGGTTGGGTTTGATTTTGGGAGTTTTGGTCCCAACAGGTTTTTAGGAATAAGGGGCCCAAAGGGTCCAAAATTGAACTTTGTTTGATTTCATCAAAAATTGAATAATTGGGGTTCTTTGATATGCGTATGTAGATTCTTAATTTTTGGTCCCGTTTTCCAATTGGTCTACATTAATGTCCAAAGGGTCCAAAATTAAACTTAGTTTGATTTTAACAAAAATTGAATCCTTGGGGTTCTTTGATATGCTGAATCTAAAAATGTACTTAGATTTTTGATTATTGGCCCAGTTTTCAAGTTGGTCCAAATCGGGGTCCAAAATTAAACTTTGTTTGATTTCATCAAAAATTGAATAATTGGGGTTCTTTGATATGCCAAATCTAACTGTGTATGTAGATTCTTAATTTTTAGTCCCGTTTTCAAATTGGTCTACATTAAATACCAAAGGGTCCAAAATTAAACTAAGTTTGATTTTAATAAAAATTGAATTCTTTGGCTTTTTTGATATGCTGAATTTAATCATGTACTTAGATTTTTGATTATGGGCCCAGTTTTCAAGTTGATTCAAATCAGGATCCAAAATTATTATATTAAGTATTGTGCAATAGCAAGAAATTTTCAATTGCACAGTATTCAGCAATAGCAAGAAATCTTCAATTGCACAGTATTGTGCAATAGCAAAAAATGTTCAATTGCACAGTATTGTGCAATAGCAAGAAATCTTCAATTGCACAGTATTGTGCAATAGCAAATATTTTCAATTGCACAGTATTGCGCAATAGCAAGAAATATCTAATTGCACAATATTGTGCAATAGCAAGAAATTTTCAATTGATTGGAGTTATCTTTCTTTGTCCAGAATAGTAGTTGAATCAACTTAAATCATTGTTTTATACAATGCTCAATGTATATTCACTTTTACTACCAACTGATAAATTAAAACACTCTTTACCATTCAGTGATAACAAGCACTTTTTGTTACATTTTAATATTTTATGATGTATTTAAATGAGTAGTTATTGTTGCAAACTCCATTAGAAATTTGAATTGAGATCAGTTTTGAAAAAAGGGAAAGGGGGATGTGAAAAAAAAATGGTGGTAGGGGGGGGGGGGTTAATTTTTCTCATTTCAGATTTCATAAATAAAAAGAAAATTTTTTCAGACATTTTTTTGAGAGGATTAATATTCAACAGGATAGTGATTGCTCAAAGACAAAAAAATTATTTTAAGTTCATTAGACCACATTCATTCTGTGTCCAAAACCTATGCTGTGTCAACTATTTAATCACAATCCAAATTTAGAGCTGAATCCAGCTTGAATGTTGTGTCCATACTTGCCCCAACCGTTCAGGGTTGAACCTATGCGGTCGTATAAAGCTGTGCCCTGTGGAGCATCTGGTTGTGTTTTGGTCTGTTTTTTGTCGAGCCTGCAACTTTTGTTGCAGAAAGCTCGACATAGGGATAGTGATCCGGCGGCGGCGGCTACGGCGGCGGCGGCGGCGGCGGCGGTGTTAGCTAACTTCTTAAAAGCTTTATATTTTAGAAGGTGGAAGACCTGGATGCTTCATAATTTG
This sequence comes from Mytilus galloprovincialis, assembly GCF_965363235.1. Lineage (NCBI taxonomy): Eukaryota > Metazoa > Mollusca > Bivalvia > Mytilida > Mytilidae > Mytilus > Mytilus galloprovincialis. Next base: position 62,845,770 of record NC_134839.1, read on the forward strand.
TATATAGATGCCTCATGTTACGAAGTTTCCGTCAGTCACATGTCCAATGTCCTTGACCTCATTTTCATGGTTCAGTGACCACTTGAAAAAAAAGTTCAAATTTTTTGTAATGTTGAATTCTTTCTTATTGTAAGTAATAGGATAACTATATTTCATATGTGCGTACCTTGCAAGGTCCTCATGTCTGTCAGACAGTTTTCACTTGACCTCGACCTCATTTCATGGATCAGTGAACAAGGTTAAGTTTTGGTGGTCAAGTCCATATCTCAGATACTATAAGCAATAGGGCTAGTATATTCAGTGTATGGAAGGACTGTAAGGTGTACATGTCCAACTGGCAGGTGTCATCTGACCTTGACCTCATTTTCATGGTTCAATGGTTATAGTTAAATTTTTGTGTTTTGGTCTGTTTTTCTCATACTACATGTATATGCAATAGGTCTACTATATTTGTTGTATGGAATGATTGTAAGGTGTTCATGTCTAGCGGGCAGATGTCATGTGACCTTGACCTCATTTTCATGGTTCAGTGGTCAATGTTAAGTTCTTGAGTTTTGGTCTTTTTATCTAATACTCTATGCTATAGGTCAACTATATTTGGTGTATGGAAATATTTTATGATCTTTATGTCAGTCGCGCAGGTTTTATTTGACCGTGACCTCATATTCACGGTTCATTGCACAGTGTTAAGTTTTTGTGTTTTGGTCTATTTTTCTTAAACTATTAGTAATAGGTCAACTATATATGTTGTATAGAAGCATTGTTAGCTGTACATGTCTGCCTGGCATGGTTCATCTGACCTTGACCTCATTTTCAAGGTTCATTGGTCTTTGTTTAGTTATCTTGGTTAATGTTAAGTTTATGTGACAGTTGTTATAAAGCTTAACTTTATACTTAGGACTATCAACATAATATCAATGATTAATATAGAAGGCAAGACATTTCAGCGTGTGCACTCTTGTCTTATACTGTATGCTGTAGGTCTACTATATTTGGTGTATGGAATTATTGTAAGGTGTCTATCTGGCAGGTGTCATCTGAACTTGACCTCATTTTCATGGTTCATTGGTCAATGTTTAGTTTTCTTGGTTACTGTTAAGTTTATTTGACACTTGTAATAAAGCTTTATGTTAAGGACTATCAACAGAATATCAATGATAAGTAAAGAAGCAAAGACATTTCAGCGTGTTCACTCTTGTATAAAAGAATAGACTTGTTAAATTGTTTATCAAGTCAATATCTATCTGCTCTGAAATGTTCAGATGAATTGGACAACTTGTTGTTTGGTTGCTGCCCCCCAATTGGTAATTTTTAAGGGAATTTTGCCGTTTTTGGTTATTATCTTGAATACTGTTATAGATAGAGATAATCTGTAAACAGCAATAATGTTCAGCTAAGTAAGATCTACAAATAAGTCAACATGACCAAAATGGTCAGTTGACCCCTTTAGGAGTTATTGCCCTTTATAGTCAATTTTTAACAATTTTTGTCGAGCCTGCAACTTTTGTTGCAGAAAGCTCGACATAGGGATAGTGATCAGGTGGCGGCGGCTACGGCGGTGGAGTTATGTCACTTCTTAAAAGCTTTATATTTTAGAAGGTGGAAGACCTGGATGCTTCATACTTTGTATATAGATGCTTCATGTTACGAAGTTTCCGTCAGTCACATGTCCAATGTCCTTGACCTCATTTTCATGGTTCAGTGACCACTTGAAAAAAAAGTTCAAATTTTTTGTAATGTTGAATTTTCTCTTATTATAAGTAATAGGATAACTATATTTGATATGTGCGTACCTTGCAAGGTCCTCGTGTCTGTCAGACAGTTTTCACTTGACCTCGACCTCATTTCATGGATCAGTGAACAAGGTTAAGTTTTGGTGGTCAAGTCCATATCTCAGATACTATAAGCAAAAGGGCTAGTATATTCGGTGTATGGAAGGACTGTAAGGTGTACATGTCCAACTGGCAGGTGTCATCTGACCTTGACCTCATTTTCATGGTTCAGTGGTTATAGTTAAATTTTTGTGTTTTGGTCTGTTTTTCTCATACTATATGCAATAGGTCTACTATATTTGTTGTATGGAATGATTGTAAGGTGTACATGTCTAGCGGGCAGATGTCATGTGACTTTGACCTCATTTTCATGGTTCAGTGGTCAAAGTTAAGTTTTTGAGATTTGGTCTTTTTATCTAATACTATATGCCATGGGTCAACTATATTTGGTGTATGGAAATATTTTATGATATTCATGTCAGTCGCGCAGGTTTTATTTGACCATGACCTCATTTTCACGGTTCATTGCACAGTGTTAAGTTTTTGCGTTTTGGTCTATTTTTCTTAAACTATAAGTAATGTATATTATATAATATAATATGTTGTATAGAAGCATTGTTAGCTGTACATGTCTGCCTGACATGGTTCATCTGACCTTGACCTCATTTTCAAGGTTCATTGGTCTTTGTTTAGTTATATCTTGGTTAATGTTAAGTGTATGTGACAGTTGTAAATTAATAAAGCTTAGCTTTATACTTAGGACTATCAACATAATATCAATGATTAGTATAGAAGGCGAGACATTTCAGCGTGTGCATTCTTGTTATTAATTTGGTAAATCTTGATAAGTTTTTACAAAATATTTTCCTCTGTAACAAGAAGGCCAAGTTCATTACAGATAGAGAAAACTGTAACTAGCAATAATGTTCAGTAAAGTAAGTAAGATCTACAAACAGATCACCATCACCAAAACACAATTTTGTCATGAATCCATCTGTGTCCTTTTTTTAATATGCACATAGACCAAGGTGAGCAACACAGGCTTTTTTAGTTTTTCTAGAAGTAAAATATGTAAACAACAATGTTTGGGTTTTTTTTTATGTTTTCTTTTTCATGCGATCAATCTTCTTGTACAAAACTGCACACTGTTTAGTTAATGTTCATATAATTGACTTTTTGGGTTATTTTAACTTTACCAAGGTAGAATATCTGATAATGATATTTTAATGGTCTCAAGAGATGTTCCAGTTTTTTATTGCTTGTCTCTTACCAGTACTTTATGATCCATTGATAAAATAGATAATCATTAATATAAAGTCAGGACAGGCTGGATCTAGGCCAGTCATTTAGTTTTCAATACTGAAATTTGGTGCCAAATATGATTTAGAACAAAATTTAAAAGATGAATTCAGTGTAATTATGTGTATGTATTGTATGTTACTGTTTAATAACCCAGATAATATTCAAATTATTCATATTGTTCAAATATGGTTGTGCAATTACATCAAATTCAGAAGGATTTGACTTACCTGATGCTAATTTATTTGAGTAGTTTAATTATTAATTCTAGTAAGTACTTACCTGCAACACAAGTAGAATGTTGTCATCCTTAGGGTTTTGTGGTTATATAATTTATTTATTTACTTATTTTGTAAATGATATTTTTGTGACATAATTTCTGTGCATTTTTTTTCTCATAATGTCAAGTTTACTTGCATGGTTTGATATTTCTTCAAATAGAACATAAAAAAGAAATCATTTGACCGCATTTGGTCATCAAAAGCATAGCTCATACAATATGTATGTATTGAAAAAAAAAGAGTTTGGATAATTAAAACATGAAAATCCAAGTTACTCTAAAAATGTTGGTATATAATTAATGAAATCAGCCAACCAAAATACTGCATTTGGTGTTCCAACCACACATTTTGTACTCCAAAACTCCAAGTACAGATAAAAGTTATTTATCGAAAGGCCAGAAGTAACTTTGTTATAATATCAAATATGTTTTTTTTTGGTTGAAGTATGTTGACCCCTCTGAACCAAATTGAGTCTGTTTCCATTATATGCTTAAAAATCTTCTCCATCAAACAGTGTAAACCAAGCTATACATGATGTCTCTTATGGCATCTTTTTTGATAAAAGTCTATCCAGGGATTGATAATTATTATAAATCACTCTCTATATAAATTATTCCCCCCCCCCCCCCCAATGACAATGTTTACTATTTTTTTTTGTCCCAGTTTTCTATCTTTCAAAACTAATTTGTTTGAAAGTATACTAGTAAATAAAACTAATTGACATTTTTTTAGCTGATTTAATTTTCTCAGTGACAGGTTTTTCAGTAAACAACTTTGAATAATTTAAACACCATAATTGAATAAAAAGCAAAAAAAAAAAAAATCAAAAAAATCAGAGTTATAAAGTCATAAGAACCCTCAAATTAAAAAAAATAATGCATATGTTTTTTTATAACTCAATGGATAGTTTTCATTTATATAAAACTTATGTACATAAACTTTTTTCTGAAGAAAATTCTTTAATTTATTCATATTTAGAAGAAGTTTACTTTATTTTAATTGCTTCCTTCCAGGACCTCAGTGTGACCCATCTCGTAAAAATCCGGTGATCGCAATATGCATGGATGTCCTTAAAATAAACTATTATCTGAATTTACATGATTGACACGTGCTCAATTTCCATGCTTTTTTGTTGATTTTTTGTTGATTGTTGACAAAGTTAGGTGACAATCTTTAAACTTGGCTTCAAAACACGAACTTTAATTGCCTACCATATTTTCACATCAACACTGACCAATTGAAAAAAAAAATTGACGATTATACGAAATTGATGCGAAAAAAATGAAAAATTCTTGAACAGAAGACTAAGTTTATGATGTTTGTATGCATTGGTTCAAGAATTGGAAGAACATTATTTTTCACTGGTCACTCGTTTCTTATGACTTTAAATATAATATTTGTAAGGTTTCCATATTTTTCGTGTTTTTTTTTCAAACATGTTTAATATCTGATCTAAATAATTATTAAATAAAATGAATCAAAATAAACATTGGCCATAAAAAATATAAATATTCATTTAGCGAACTTTAGTTCTTTATCTGTGAATGTAAATAACTCAAAAGTAGTAAATTGACTGTGACATGACTATGCATTTAGTGGGTACAAATGCCTATAAATATTCAGAAAATATTATGATTTGGATGAAGTGTCATCAAAGAACTAAAATAATTCTGAACTGCCTAAAGAAGGAATCTATAATTGCTACTATCTATTTATGTTTTTTGTCTAGCCAAATAAAGCATTATATAATTTGTATTTATATACAAGCTTTTTTTTTCTATGAGTTACAATGAGCATTATTTGATGGCAATTTTCATAAACAATAGGCTGCTTGACCAACAATTCATACTTGTTTGACTCCTAACAAGAGTACATAACTGTTTCAGTGCACTTCCAGGAAAAAAACATCCAACCTGACCAAAAACTGTAATCATGAAGCACTTTTACTGCTTCAATTATCTGAATAAGTTTAAGTTTCAGTCAAATCCAGAATATATAATAAGTATGGTGAACATTCTTACCATCTAACTTTATAGAACTAGAAAATTAAATTTTGGAGGTCACTTGAAACTTGAATCTTAATTAACCGCCAGTCATATGATTTGATGTTAGTTTGATGCTTCAAGTTAGTTGTCCATATTCATTTATTTGCCTGGCTTTAATGCCAGACATTATGAGCCATCGCTGCTATAGATAATTTTTACATGGTTGAAAATCAAAATTCATAGTTCCTCTTGACACAATTTGAATTGGTATCCAAAGAATAAAAAATGACTCCACAGTGTTTGGGATTTACATGAAAAATGCTGCAACAAGGTAACCTTGATAGTATCCCGATTATGTCATTTTTATGCATGTGTCCAGTCATTGTAATCTGTGTTTTTTGTATTTTGTGGCTGTTTATGTAAAACATAAACCAAGATTTATGGCTTAGTAAATGACAAAAAAATTAGCTCTATCAATAATGAAAGTCAGTCGTTGGCAGTGAATTAAGAGCATTTGATGAAATTCCTTATTAATCTTAAACTACGAATATCTTTATGTAGCCAGTTGTTGCGTCAATGTCCATTTCTGAACTTAAAACCCATCATGTATGATAGCAAATTGGCGAGAGAGATACTGTTTAATTCTGATGAAACCCTAAATAGCCTTAGACACATTCATCTTAGCTCAGTTGATTATAGGATAATAGAAACCCAAAGAGGAAGCTTTTGTTCGAGGTGGGAATTCTAATATTACAAAAAGTCGGAGTGAAAAATTTCATGTTTCACCTTAATTTCCGCTATGTAGACAAAAAAGATGGGTTTAAAATGTCAAGTATGATCAAATCAGATGTCAATCAGTAGAATGGATAGATAATTAAATAAGAGCATGGTATGGAAATGCTTTAATGGAGATAATTGCCATTTTGGGATATTGTTTGACTCTAATGAAATTTTATATTGTTTTGGTACTTTTTTCAAAATTCCAAAATGTTCTTGAATATTTTGAATTAATAAATTAATTACACAGAACTGTTAGAAAAGCTTTATATTTTTGTTCAAGTGTTAAGATGCTTTTTGTTCAAATTATTTCTACTGAGCAAGAGATATTTGACGTCATTATATAACACAATTTTGGATACAGATTCCGGAAGTCAGAAATTTGCATATAAATTCAGAAAGACAATTGAATTAGGACCATCTTTTATACAGCTTCTGTTTTTACAATTAGTAAACCTTCAGGACTCTCTCTGTCAATTTTATCAATCAAATTCATAGTTTTGGCTGGAAAAGAAGATTTGGTATAATTATATGAACTTTGATTAGAGAGTAAAATAACAGAAAAGAACTTCATACTTTTGCACAAAATAAATCAGAGTTTGACACTATTACAATAGATTTTTACTCTTGCTTATGCCTTTTTACTCTACTTAACAATGTTACAAAGGTGAGACAAACTATTTTGTTCTAACCCTCACTTCACTGCTTTTGAGACTTTTGCATAGTTTTCCTATTTCAAGTTCTGCCTTTAAAAATTCCAATATTTGAACTACTATACCTATACTATTGAAATTACAAATAGGCAAGACATATGTGTCAACAGTTTATTTGTAAAAGTACAATTGCTCAATCAACAAAAAGGCTTCCTATGTTCTGTAGACATCCTTTTATAGCAGACTATGCGGTATGGGCTTTGCTCATTGTTGAAGGCCATACGGTGACCTATAGTTGTTAATGTCTGTCATTTTGGTCTTTTGTGGATAGTTGTCTCATTGGCAATCATACCACATCTTCTTTTTTATATATGCTACACTGTCTCATTTACAAAATATTGTCCTTTGAGTGTAGCTACCATGAAAAACAGTAAGTCCAAATCCTGATAATAATATTCAACCTGAAGCACCACAAAGAGAAGTCTGAAGTTATAGGGAAACTCAGATGAGTCTTGTTAGTTAGCTTTGATATCACTCTGAGGAATTCAAGAGGTTAGTGGAAGATAAATGAATTTTTAACCTTAATTTGCTTAAGGGAACCATCCATGAATTTATAAGGATTACTTTTTATTAGTGTACGAATTGAATTTGTTTGTTTTGAATTGGAGTTTAGGCTTTGGTTTGAAAAATTGTGACCGGCATAAAATAGTGATAGAAATTCAAAATGTATGATATTCTATTTATGTTATGACTTTAAATGGTATTTTTTCTGAGAAGAGTAGGAACAGGAACATTTGTAGCATTGAAATAATAAAAGCACATTCATATTGGTCTTGTTCTTAGGAAATTAAAACTAGAATGTGGAAATCTAGCCAAAGTGGACTTTATATTTAAAGCAGAAAGTAGCCAGATAATCTCATTCAAATAAAAACACATATCAACGGAGATGCATTTACTTAAAAGTGTGTGTGGCCAGCTGCAAATGTATTGCTTTGATTCAAACCATAAAAGGCAGTAATGAAAAGTATCCTTTAGTACCGGTAGGTTATAAATTTAAAGTGATGGGACTGAGTGGTATATCGGACCATAAAGTACACATTAACACCATATCCTAGGGAGAAATTTTGCAATTCATTTATATTTGGTTAACTTGACCAGGCTTTCAACACCCAGAAGTTATAAAATAACTATTTATTTCACTATTTAAAATTATCAAGGGATACCATAGTCTGCAATCTTTACAGCCAGTAGAGTAGAAATAATGGATTAAGGAAATATTTAGAGACATTTGGTAGGGAATTATAGTCGTGATGGTAGTAAATAAAAACAATAAGCTGTTAACTGGTTGATTTATTTGAGTATTCACATGTGCAGTAACCAATTGTTTTTTTTACCTCTGTTTTACCTTAAAATGTCTGTTGCGGACTGATTGGTTGTCTGCTTAAGGTACATTCTTGACATAGGCAGAGTTGTTATATTATAAAAAAGAAACTGTGGTGAGATTGCCAATGATTACCAATGAGACATCTCTGTTATCCTTTTTGTTTGATTAAACTGTATGCCACAAGTAAAATATTAACAAAATTATTCAAGTGAAATTTACTAGAATTTTGAAGTAAAAATTTGATAGTGTTTGATGAGGGATGCTTTTATAAGATACAAAATAAAATTGAAAATTAAGATAAAAATGCAAAGCAAATGAGTTTATATTCCCTATAAGCCTTGTTTATAGTTTTAATTTTTGTGGAATAATTTGTACATTAAAACATAAATACTGTTACCATATTTAGCTTTGCTGGAAAGACAAAACCTAATGGATTGTAAACTGATCATGAAGTGATGTGGAAATTTGTTAAAAGTAAATTATTTATTGTGCTTTGTAATTATTTGTGACAGTAGGAAACTGCTGATAGACTATTAATGGGATTTGTTTGAACAAAAATATACACAATTTATCACATACTTTTCCTTCTTTTACGTGTATGATGCTAGATTTGTTTTTGGATTAAGATATTTTTGCAAGTATAAAAATAAATTCAGAAAGAAAATAGCAGATACAAAATTTATTGGGAAACACACACATTACTGAAGAATACAACAGGTCATTTAAGCCTAAAAGTCTAGAGGTCAATAAGTAGGAATAAAAACAGAAGTGTGGGGTAGATGTAAATTAATGTGACAGCAACACAAAAAAAAACCAAACTAAAAGACAACCAGAGGTCATGATAACATAAACTTTAAATTTGGTAGCAGTTATGTAAGCTTGATTGTTTAAGGTACAAAATTTATCTTTTTATAAATATACATGTGATGAAATCCGTTTTATACCACCAACTTGGTCTTTCTGAAACTACAAGATAACCGATGGATGAAGATATTGTCATATTGTGAATTTCCCTCATTTATTAGATAATGGTTGTTGATACATTTGTGGTATGAATGAGGGGGTATAGGACCTTTATCGGGACTCCGGGAATTCTTGTTTTGAATTTCGGGATGTCAGGATTTTAACTTTTTTAAATTCGGGACTTCGGGATTTCGTGTTTTTCATGAATGCCAATCTGACAATCATGCACCAGAGATAAAAAGCTAGCATTTATAAAATATACAAAAGTTCATTCATAGTAGACCTTCAACCATGACCAAAACCCACACTGCATAGTTAGTATAATTTGCCACAGCATACAAAATATGTACAACTATTCAAATGAGAAAACCAACAGCCTGCTTTATGCTAAACAATGAACAAAAACAAATATTTCAAGTTCAACAGCAAACACTGATTGATTTTAGTGTCTTTATTTGGTGTGTTCACATTAGACAATGTTGAGCCCAACCCTTTCCTCAGTGAACTATGCTTAAATTCTCTTTGTTTCTAAAGCTCCCACAATAATACTGGACACTTTCTTACAGTATACTATAGGGTTATTGCATGAATATTGGGGAATATTGTCCTGTAGAATTTTATATTGCACGAGCTTGCAAGTGCAACATATGTTCTACGAGGAACAATATTCCCCAATATTCATGCAATAACCCTTTTATTGTATAGCAATATAATATTTGAAAGTAAAAATTGGTTTAAACTAAGATTTTGTCGTTGATGACGTCATGAATTTTGAAGATTTACTGCACTAGTGCAATATTGGAATTTATTGCACGCTAACTTTTGGTTACTTTCTGTGGGAAATATTATATTGCTATGCAATAAATAAAGATATTGTATATTTTACCATTTTGATACTGTTGTACAGCATTTGTTGATCAGACAATTGAATTTCACATTTATAAATTGGCTGGCAACATTTCACTTTGGAATAGCAGCCTTGTATTTTTCAATTACCATTCTTCTGCTGTTTTTTTTTTGTATTTACCATAATTTTGAAATAAATTTTTAAGCTAGATTTTAATAAAAAAAATAGTTCTATTATTTATGACATTTTTATTTTATGTACCACATCTTAGATTATTACCTTTTTACTGGCAATTCTTTATAAAAAATTAAGAAGGTGATTTCTAGTATAGAAATAATATATATTTTTTTTATGAGACATTTAAATTTGAAATTTAAAAATATATCTGGCTATGGTTAGTATATCTAACTAAATTCATATAAATCGAATAAAATGATACTAACTAACTATAACTCATAAATTTTGAACACAAAATTCTTTGACAGTGCAGAACGTCTAGAATTCCTCTGAAAAGTAAATTAATTATATAAGAAAATGAAAAAATATATGAAAATAAGAGAAATATATATGAAAATAAGAAAGTAATTATGTCAGTTGATGCAGGTGATTTTGGTATGTGTATAAACAAAGATCAAAGACATGGTGTAGTAATATTACAGCATATTCTGCCAAAGAATGTATTTAAAACAGTAAGTGATAATTTATGGAAACCATTGACATATGAGCATGCAGCTAAGGCTTTTTCTATTCTTGGAAGACCATGTTCTTATTCAAGCCTAAATGTACTGATATACTTCAAATAGTCATAGAATCTATTTTTTTTTAATACTGGTAGTCCAAATACCATGTGCTAATTCAAGATTTAAAGTACTGGTAAAGTACTTCAAATGATCACCAAATATTTTTTTTAATACTGGAAGTCCTGAATAACCATGTACTTTTTCAAGCTTAAGTACTGATATACTTCAAATAATACAATCTATTTTTTTTAATATTGGAAGTCCAAATACCATGTGCTAATTCAAGATTTATAGTACTGGTCAAGTACTTCAAATGGTCACCAAATATTTTTTTTTAATACTGGAAGTCCTGAATAACCATGTACTTATTTAAGCTTAAGTACTGAAGTACTTCAAATAGTCATAGAATCTATTTTTTTTAATACTGGAAGTCGAATACATGTGCTAATTCAAGCTTAAGTAATGAAGTACTTCAAATAGTCACGGATCATTTTGATAGCCATTAAAAAAATACAGATCTTATCATCTTAGTGATTCAGATTGATTATAGCTTTATGTAATTGACTTAATACTGGTACTATGAGAACATTAATCGTTATTATATTTACATTGAGCCAAATAGTCAAAGGTTTGAGGAACTTCTATGACATATTAAAGAAAAATATAGAGCATACAGTAAAGCATAGGTCTAAAATTATAACCAACTTGTTTAACTGCAAAATTAACAAACTTTTGATACTCCAAAAAATCTGTGAAAATCATCAGCTATTTCCCTTTAATTAGCTTAATTCATAGACGGAATAATCAAATGAACAAGAACTTCATACAACATCTGAAGGATTGAGATTACTGCCTTCTGATATACTGGTATCACCTGTCATATTACTGTTTGTCATATTTTAAAAATTACTATATAAACCCTAATGTTAGGATCTTTGTAAAATTGTATTTTTAGAGTGTCATGAAGTGGTTTTCTATAGGGCAAACAGCTGTGAATTTTAGAAAGGCATTCAAAAGATGAATGAAGAAATTGGAATAAAGCATGTGTGGAAAACTTCAGTGTCATGACACACTAATAAAACAAGTTTAGTAAAATGACATTGAAGATTGTGGTGACCATACAGCAATGGACAAACATTTCGATGACACCATATGGCATGCTCTGAATTGCCCTTATAATGTTTGGATACCGGAATACTTGAAATGCTTGAAATTGTTATTAAGCTTTTGATTTTAAGAAGAGCTAGAAGTTTTTCATTTTTACATGAAAGGGATCCTCATAAATTTTGCTAAGCAGATGCAAAATACAACTTAACTCTTTTATTCTTTGGAATTTTGAAGACATTAATTTCCCATTATATACTTATAACTAAATGTTATAGATTTCAACAAGCCAGAAGATTTATGATTCTTTTATGAATTAAATCTTCTTTGTTTTGTACTGATTTTTATAGCAGTCATGTCATTAAGATTTTATTACAGAAGTAATTGGTAAACTTTGAAATGATTTTTTTGTAAATTAAGGAGTAGAATCTGTTAATTTGACGTAGTTTGTTTGGTATGTAAACTACCAATTCCTTTGATAAAAAATAAAACTAACCTCATAATCCGTCTGTTTGATCTTGAAGTATAATAGCAGTAAAAGAACAATACTTTAATGGAATAAACCTATCAATTTGTCAATAAATTTGAATGAAAAAAGAAAAGGTGAATTGAATTGAAAACCTAGCCTGTAATTACAGTCATTTTTAGTTTGTAATTTCTGTGTGAAGATCCTGTGATCTGAAAGTAATCGTACTAATTGCATGTATTTCTTTTGTTAATCTTATGTGTGGTCACTTTTGTAGTTTCTGGCCTTTTGACTCCTTTATTGCTTTGAATGTTTTGTAAATCTTGTTGAAATGAGTTTAAGTTACAGTAGTCTGATATGAGGGTTCACAAACAGAGCTGCTTGCTTCACTTGATCGTAAAGTTGTGTTCTTAAACAAACTTTAGGAAGTGTTATGATCAAATCTGAAAAAAAGTTGTACATCTAGATCTGGACAGGGTGCAAAAATGGAGCAGGTTTAAAAATAAAATTGTGAGATCTCAAACCTCACCCTATACCTCTAGCCAATGTAGAATAAACAAGCACATGTAGCAACCTTCCAAATAAAAGTAAATATAGGCAATAGTCAATGTACAGCCTAAAACAATGTGCAACACAGCTTTGAAAGTCCCTGTCATGAAAAGCTTTTGAATAACAATGTATTAAAATGAATAAAATGAGTCTTTTATTGGGTTTGTTGTTATTATTTATTAAGAACTTTATTAACAGAAGATACAGATTAAAAAGTAGTAATACCATTTCATTAAAGTTTTCATTAGATTTTATTCCCATTGAGAACAAAATTTGTATTTGATGCTGAGCATTTATTGTACACAAGGTGTCACCAATGCAATCTATTACCTGTACCATATCCAATATAGCCCTTTCACTAAACTAGTACAGTTACCTATTGAAATGATTACAAGACATATATTGTATGAACAGAATGTAATTTGTAAAATGATATGATTTTAATAGGGTTCAATAAAAGAATCATGTTGAAATAACTTTGCATGAAATCAATTATCTACCAAACTTATTTTTGATTGATTTATATGTTATGACATAAGTATGAAATATAAAGATTAATTATTGTCTCATATTTGCTACATAAAGGTTATATTAATCCAAATACATAGATGATCATTTTCTTCTATATCATGTTTCAGATGATCTCCATGGGAAAAAATTAGTTTCCCATATTTGAAAAGTATTTATTTTTAAACTTGTCTGGTATTTGATTGCATCTCAATCATTTCAAAAGGTGTTCAACTCCTATTGAAAAGGTGTTGTGGTACTTTTTTTTATGCTCAACCTACGATAGTAGAGGGGTATTTTGTTTTCTGGTCTGTGCCTCTTTGCGTTCGTACGTCCGTGTGTCTGTTCGTCCCTTCGTCCCACTTCAGGTTAAAGTTTTAGGTCAAGGTAGTTTTTGATGAAGTTGAAGTCCAATCCACTAGAAACTTAGTACACATGTTCCCCATGATATGATCTTTCTAATTTTTATGCCAAATTATAGTTTTAACCCCAATTTCATGGTCCACTGAACATAGAAAATGAAAGTGCAAAGTTCAGGTTAAAGTTTTTGGTCAAGGTAGTTTTTGATGAAGTTAAAGTCACATCTACTTGAAACTTAGTACACATGTTCCCTTTGATATGATCTTTCTAATTTTAATTCCAAATTAAAGTTTTGACCCCAATTTCACGGTCCACTGAACATAGAAAATTATAGTGCGAGTGGGGCATCCGTGCACTATGGACACATTCTTGCTTAAAATGTGTTGGGGCCGTTTTCAAAAAGTGTTTGGGCCCCCTTTTATAAGGTTTTGGGCATATTAATTGCAATTAAATTCTTCTTTTTTCTCCTCTTCCAGCTAGTTTTGTCCAAAGGACCAATGTGTGACCTTTTATGCCATCACAACAAAATAGTGATAGAATTATTTCAAAGTTTGATGCTAGATTCATCAGATGAGCTTGTATATCTGATTGAAAGAGTAAGAGGACATTGGTAATACATCAAACTACCAATACAAAATCTTAAAAGACATCTTGGGATAAGATATACAGTGGCGGATCCAGAAATTTTTATAAGTGGGGGCCCACTGACTGACCTAAGAGGGGGCCCGATCCAGTCACGCTTCAGTGATTCCCTATATAAGCAACCAAATTTTTTCCCAAAAAGGGGCCCGGGCCCCCTGGCCCCCCCCCTAAATCCTCCTCTGATATATTTGAATGGAAACTGCAAAATTCTGTCATTGGTAAAATAAATTCTATCCTTTGATGCATTTGAAAACTAGACATGATTTCTTAAATTTGTGCTGATTTTATCCATTTATCCAAGTTCTGGATGAAAAATTGGTATTCTCATAAATTGAATATTTAACATCATCAAAAAGCATAAAACATTAGTCTGTTATGAAACGAAAAAGCAATGTTTTTAAATGGTTCATTTTCTGCTTGACTTTTGACTTTTCTGAGTGAATTTATTCCAAAATAAATGAATGAAGTCAATAAATGCCGGTAAATAGATTACATTTGAAAAAATAATTATAGTGAGTAATTTACAAGTCTGTCTCTTGGAAATTAGGAATTCAGAAAATGCTGTGGCACAAAGGCCTTGGAATACTAAAATAAGGGAGAACAATCAGGAGTTTTTCATGAAAAAATGCTTCATTGCATCATATGTAAATTTATTTTTTTGTATAAACAATAAATCACAGGTTTTTTTTTAAAGAATAATTGATGCATAATATTCCGATAAAGTCTTTGAATATATAGATTGACAGATAGATTTTTTAAATATTCTGGTTTGCTAGAACTGCTTCTGAGTTTGACAAACAGTTGATAAAAATAGTACAATGGAAAATTGCAAAAGATTGTTGTAATACTTATTAACAGCAGTTTTATGAAAATAAATGTACTAAAGATATAAGAAGATGTGGTTTGAGTGCCAATGATGCAACTCTCCATTTGAGTCACAATTTGGAAAAGTAAACCATTATAGGTTTACGATATTTTGATAAATTGCTCAATCACTCACTTTGCTCCGTTTATTGAACTTTGTCATTTTCTAGAAAATAGGTTTTTCATTTTTTTCCTATTTAGTAGTACTTTTTTAATCCAGTATTTCACTTGTCCTGCTGACTGCTAGTATTGTATTGTTTTTCTACAATAACATTAAAAAATAAACGATTTGATGAAAATGCATTCATAATCGGAAATTAATAAGTTTCAAGCTGTTGTTAATGAATTAAGACGCAGATCAATCAATATTTTTTCTCATATTAAAACAATTTATAATGAATACAATATTTCATGAATTGTGCAAAGAAATATTCTAAAACAAATTAATTTTTCAAGCTGTTTCAAGTTTTCAGTTTAAAACAATTGATTTTCTTTTGCAGATTTCTGATTTTAAAGAAAAATGTGTGAGAACATCTGAGATTTTTGATAAAAATAACAATTTTAAGAAATAGAAATATCTGCAGACAGATCAATTGTATAGAGAAAAATGTCTATAAAAACTACATGATTTCAGCATGAAAATATGTTTTATTAATTAAACTATTGAAGCGTAGCTTGTTACATGGGATGAATATTTCAGTCTGCATGTTATCTATGATGAGTTGTATGGAGATAGCTGTCAAGATAAAGATGAGTTAAATATAATGAAAAGTAGTTCATTATATGCATTAATTTGTATAAGGGAGGTAACTATTTCACTGGAAGCTACTTTTGTACTATTCAGGTGATGTAAGTTATTTTGATTCTATCAGAAAAAAATCTTTAAATGAAAAATTGAGACCTGTTGTTATTTTATAATTAGATTGCAGACAAAAGTAATAATTTTTTAATTATCTGGATTCTTAATGAGTTATTGTTGTTACACTTTTCTATTAATTTTTCATTGATAAATACTTAATATCTTTAAAAAAACGAGCAAATATGTGTTGAGGAAAACATGTAATCTATATTGAAAATTTTGCTAATCATTAAAAAATAAGAAGATGTGTTATGATTGATTTCCAACGAGACAAATCTCTACTAGAATTGAAATGATGTAGAAGTGGACAACTATAGGTAACTTTACAGATTTCAACATTGAGCAAAGCCTTTACTGCATAGTGAGCTATATAAGGCCCTGAAATGACAAATGTAAACCACCATTGAGAAACAAGAGAACTTGAAAGGCCTGGTTTATGTACAAGAATTAAACAAATATGATGTACAACAACTTAGACAACCACTGGCACTGAATTACAGGCTATTGATGAATAAAGTAAATTATGAATTAGGATACTGGATATGCAATCAGATTATATATTACATAATAAACATGCAAAATTTCTGAATTCACAGCAATCATCACAGTCAGAATTTGAAAGCTGTTTTCTTATTGCTGTCTTTATCTTGGTGTTAAGTAAAAAGGTTTTCAGAGATGAGCAAGACACTTAACATATAAATGATTGCCCTTGCCACTGCTTAAAGTATGCTTCATGGAGAATTTTCAGACTTAATTCATACGATGTGCCTTTTTACAGTGCTTATCCAGTGACCTTTGGGGTATCACATTAGCAAAGACTAAAACAGTTTACCAAATTGCAGTTAGATTTCTACTCCAACTAACTGATCAACTGGTAAATTATTTTAGCAGATTGCTCAAGTGAAATGCTGTTAGTAAGATGTGAGTGCTGTAAAATAAAAAGTAATACTTACCATCCAGAACCATTTAGTTGATACCTTTGTCAATCATTTCTAACAAAAATAATATCTTACTATAGTATGAGTCACTGAATAAAAAGGTCTAATTTTGACATGGAAACTTCTATCATAAATAAATATTATAAATGAATAGTTCAAAACATTGTTTTGTAGGTGTATGTTTTATAGCTTTGTCTTCTTAGAAAAAGTTATTGTGCAATTGTGATTCGAATAACATTTTCTATACAAATTACTGATCTGCTGGCATTAAAGGGAAATAATTTATATTGAGTTCAAATGTACACTAAAAATTTAATCAATGATACCAGGCTTATGGTTTTGCCTTAAAAAAAAATCATCAACACGACTTGAATAAAAAAAATTGAAATGCAAAATTAGTATGAAGTTGAAGGGCATGTAGGACACAGATTAGAAAGGTTTTTCAAAATACTGCTTATAAGTTATCTTGTGCTCCTTGGAAGAGAATCCTTTATACTTTGAACAATTCAACATTTTGCAAAACAACTGTTAATCTATAATTTTACCCTATCAATAAAAATGCATGTCAAAATGAAATTGCTGATTACTGGGCTGGTGATATCTTCTTAATTTAAAGGGGAATTTGAATGATTTATAGAACTTTGAATGTGTTCAATAATAGGGTTTTAACAGCTTTTTTTCAAAATTTAAAATCGTCTTTCATCATTAAATAAGTTTCATGGTTCTTTTCAGAACAGAGGATAAAAGTTGAATAATCACAGAAATAATGTTACAAACAAATTAAATGGGGGAAATTTGATATTTGTCAGACAGAACAAAATTTTCTGATTTTCAGTAATGTAAATTATTTCCCTTTATTGCCAGCAGATCAGTAATTTGTTAGAAAATATTATTCGAATCACAATTGCACAATAACTTTCTCTAAGAAGACAAAGCTATAAAACATACACCTACAAAACAATGTTTTGAACTATTCATTTATAATATTTATTTATGATAGAAGTTTCCATGTCAAAATTAGACCTTTTTATTCAGTGACTCATACTATAGTAAGATATTATTTTTGTTAAAATGATTGACAAAGGTATCAACTAAATGGCTCTGGATGGTAAGTATTACTTTTTATTTTACAGCACACACTTCTTACTAACAAAATTTCACTTGAGCAATCTGCTAAAATATTTTACCAGTTGATCAGTTAGTTAGGGTAGAAATCTAACTGCAATTTGGTAAACTGTTTTAGTCTTTGCTAATCTGATACCCCAAAGGTCACTGGATAAGCACTGTAATACATCTGTGATAAGAAATAACATTCAACTTTCTGAGTCTGTGTCCACAGGTCAAAGTTGCAGTTATCAATTATTCTGTCATAAAACATAATATCCAAACAAATTTCTTAGACAAGCTAAAGATTTTTTAATCATCAACATAGAAACACGAAAAACCTATTAATCTCCAGCTTTTGTAGTCTTCTTAAATGTTTTTCGAGACTAAACAGGTGCTTTATAAGCTCTCCAGAGAATTTTATGGAAAATGAGAAGAATTGTCCTTGTTTTTGACATTCAGGAGTTGATGCCTAAGAAATCTCCTTATGGATTCTTAGAAAAGCAAACGATGTATTTATCAAATCAACCTTAGGGAATAAGTGCTAATAAGTAATTCCCGTTATAAATAGTATATTGTTCTATTTTTAATTTCCTAAGCTGTAATAAATGTTTATGATTTAGAGAAATGTGAATTGATCTCAAAACATTAATTGATCCAGAAGTAAAAATGATTAAGGACTTGGTATAAAAATATATTGCCTAAAAGTCATACTTCAGTGATTCCCTATATAACCTACCAAATTTTCCCCACTAAAGGCCCCCTCCAGGGCCCCCTTGAATTGCCTATGGTTTTCTAAAGTTCTAACTCTGGGATGAAGAGTGATTCTAACAGTTGTTTTGCTCTTACAATTGTTACTTAAGGTGGGGTTATATTTTTAATTGGAAACAACAAAACTTCTAAATACCCACTCGAATTGAAACTCTATAACAATTGCTTGGTAAAAGCTTTTTTATTGTTGTTCAATATCAATTTTTTATTAAACCAATTTTTCCCTAAGGTAATCGTGACTATCTGCGATTATTTTTAGAAAAATAATGACATATTTATTTATCTTTTGTTTTTGTCTCCATCTTAAAACCATTTTATTGCTAGAAAATAAGAAGAGCTTTACCTATTTAAGTCTGTAGAGAATTCTTTTATGATAAAGACAATGTCCTGTTAAGAAAAGTATTCATATTTCATGTAGTCTCGTGAGATATCAATAAAGATTTATATTACAGTAGCTTGTTAAATTATTATCATCATTTTTCATATCTTATGTATGTCTGTAGGGGGACTTAATGCCTGTTGATTATATATGTTTTCTGGTAAACATAATAATTTGCTTAATTAAAGCCACATTGGTAACTGGCATCTTACTTAATGTTGATTTTAAGGTAGGAAAAGCAACAAGGCATCGTCAGTTTTATAATCAATATCAGAAGTGATCATATTGCATGTAAAATATTTTATTTTTACAGTGATGAGAAGTGTTGGGATTTATAAAAATTTGATTGGGACATTAAAAGGATATTAACTTACTAATTCAGGTAAGAAAGTTTATAAATTGTTGTACACCATTAATATCAGAATATTTGTCCATAAGTTCCAGAAGAAATATGTCTTGTAGTTATTTATTGATTGATAAAAAAAGCAGAGGTTACAGATTGTCTAAAATTTGGCTTTTCCTAACTTATTTATGCTCATCTGGCTGAAGGCCTTAGCTGTACCCTTTTTGCAATGTGGTGTCTGTCGTCAGTTGACTCTTATAGAGGACTCTAAATTTCCTCTGCAACAACTGAACCAATTAAAATGGCATTATTTTTTTTTTTTAAATTTTGTGTTTTTGTGTCTTGTTATCCTGAAAGCTATAATAGATAGGCAGAAAACAAAGACAGTAAATTGAAGATAAGCAATACAATATTTAAAAAAAAAAGTTTAACCCAATCATAAAATTGATTCCTTATAACCGTTATAATAAGCCCGTATATGACAGAAACGGTGATCTTTAAAAATACCATGATTACTAACACCATCAATCTTGAATGACTACCTAATATAGAAGGTTATATAGTGACAATTTTTGGCCAGTTTTAGCAGTTTATCATGTTCCATGTATCTTGAAAAATGTTCTATTTCAAAGCCAGGACAAAAACACAAAGAAATAACAAGAGATGAAAGATAACTGACTCAAAAGACACATGGAAGTGTTTTGATTTTACTTTTTTTCTAAGAACATCTATGCAATATTCATGTATTCTTTGATTGAGAAAATTAAGCTATTATTAAGTTTTGATGTTTTTGTTTATATTGTGCTGTTCAAAACCTATGACTTTATTGATGTTCACATCTTATCTCCTTTCATGCATTGTAGATGCAAGAGCAAATACTTACATTTTCAATTTTAGTGACAAACTTCCAATTACTTTGTACATGAAATGTTAAAAGCGGTGTTTTTGTACATGTAGAACCAAAAGCTTTTCCCCATAAAGTCAATTGAACACTGTTTTTTCATGTCTGTTCAGTTTAAAAAATTACAGGAATATATTTTTGCTAAAATTGTAAATCTTTAATCCTGGGTTATTTTGATTTTTGCACTTATATTAATGTGGTTCTTCTCAGTGCATTCACATAAAATGTTCAATGCAATTCGAATAAATGTACTAAAAAGCAATTTCTTTTGGCTATAAAGGAGGGCTTTGGACACATCCCCAATTCCCCTGGATCCACCCCCTTGTACTTTGATGTTAAAATAGTTCAGACACATTTATTCACACTTTAGTAATAGATGGGCCTGATGGAGAGACCTTGAATTGGTTGTCCATGTGATAGTCTGACCACAAAATATGTAGTTTTGTTTTGTATTATATAACTCAGCAATAATTTGTTTGAGATTACCTTACAACTGTGTAGTATGATACAGCAATTTAATTCACTAAAACTGCTAAATATAGGTAATTACAAAAAACTGTATATAAAAATAATTTACTGCTTTACATACTATAACTGTAAACAAGTCATATTTAACAAGAATTTCTATAGACAGTTTATTTTATCATTGTCTCTGATTTAAACCATACAACATAACTTTAATAATAACCATGTAAGGGAGACAACTCTTTTACCTTTTTATCATTATTTTGTACAGAGTATAATAAAAAAAAGTATTAGAGATATATTGTTAGATATCTTTTTACCTGGTAATATATTGCATAAACTTAAGATAAGCTGTGAAGTAAATAAATATAAATGGCTTCTTATCATGTAGATATTTAAGTAGATAATAAGTAGAATTGCAGTTTATGTTTATTTGAAGTGCCTGTTGATGATATGATGTTATAAAAACACATGCATTCATAAGTAAATTACAAGAATGTAGTCTTTTAAAATTTAATGCTGTTGAAACGGTAACATTGTAAATAGATGAACCTTCTTGCACTCAAAATTCATTTTTTGTAAGGTATATTTGTAATTCTTGGTGTTAAAGAAATGTCCATAAAAAGGTTAAATTGCCTGAATGAAGAGTAAAGAAACACTTGCTGTGTTATTGAGATATCCTATGTACTGCATCATGATGAAATTTTCTGAATGGCATTGAAGCCATGCAGAGAAAAGAAGAAACTTTTTTGGCTGTATGCAACTGGTGGAATATTTCTTAGGACATGAGTGGAAGGGAAAGTGATTAAGGCTAATTAATGACATATGCTAGGTAGACAAGCATCATTGTGTAACTGTGGGGTAAATAGCTTTTTCATGATCACACAAAAATATAGGTCTTTGTGATACTAAAACAGCAATGCAATTAAATAGACATTTGTATTAGTGTTATTGTGTACTGCACAAAAGTTCTTGTGATTGTCATTCTGTGTACAGCATTCTAATATATGCTTTTGAGATATTGCATTTTAAAAGAAGAAATGGATTTGTGATCAATGAAAAACATATGTATTTGTAATATTGGATTTAAAGAGATCATAAAAGTGTTATTTGGACAATAGATTGAACTTCTTGGTATCTCAATTATAGTTTTGAAAATATATATGGTATTATTAACATTTATTTGTTAATTTCAGATTGCCTGAAACCCATATTAAGAGGATTATTTTTATGAAGGTGCTGGATTTTTAGTTAATCAAATCTCAAAGGTATGGTACCATATACACAATTGCAAATGTTCTTAGAAAAAAATGTATACTGTTAGTTCAGAAAATTTAACTTTCAACTAGAACACACCCGTGAAATTGCTGGTCCGTGACTGAATTAAAATATATAAATATGTATCAGCCTTATTTTAGCCTGGATACTTAGTATTGATATTGTCATCTGATAAAGTCATGTTGATAATAAGATTCACAGTTTTCTCTACTTTCAAAATCTTTCTGTTTGAAACCGTCGACCTGGAACTTATCAATTATTGGTTTAAATATTAATTATTTGACAACAATAGGGCCTGGAATGAAGTAATTTTTTATCAACAGCATTGTCCAATATTAGCTATAGATAAAGTTGAATTCTTCGTTTCTCTGTTTTGCATCATGCCGGCTAACAAATTGGAAACTGTACCTATACGCCTTATTTTAAGTCTAGAATTTTACTATTCGTATTGTCATCTTTTAAAGTCATACTGATTAAAATACTACAATAGAAAACAATGTGACAATGATAGAATTTAGTAATGTCACCCCTGTGATAATGATCTGTGTATATAGCAAATCCTAAATACACCGTTTGGGGTTGCGTCTGTCAGATGCGGAACATACAGATAAGATATAGGTAACATGTGAATATACTATTGGTATCAGTATCGGATTTGACCCGGAACTTGTTAATTATTGGCAATATTAATTATGGGGGAAACAAAAGGGTCTGGAGTGGTGTAATTTTTAATCAACACCATTGTCTTATATTAGCTATAAAAAGTTGAATTCTTTGATTTGTCGTTTTTACCCCATGACGGCTGACAAATTGGACCTCGTTATTTTAGTATTATAGATATTTCAGATTATTTTTTAGATTTCAGGGAATTTTGAATGCAAATAACGATTCTTGGAAAAATAATGCTATCAAAATTTAAACTGGGAGACATGATATCACTTGACCTAACCAATTTTTTTCCCGCAATAATAAAGAACACAGCAAACTTTATGAATTAACAGGAATTTAATCCTATATGAAATCAGGTGGCATAGGAATTTTTGCTAACAGTATGTTATGGGTTATACATGTATTATAAGTTAAAATGTACGATCTTATGTTACTTTCATCCACACCATTTGGACTTGATGGATAGTTGGCCATCACAATTCACCACACAGTCCTGTAATATTCTCATATCCAAAACTGCCATCATTTCTCATGTTTCCTGAAAGTATGCAAATATGAAAAAATGATGGTAATCAATTAAAACAGCACATCTTTAATTTTATGGGTTTTATCTGGTGTTGACTACCATGTATCAATAATGGCATGTGTTTCACAAACATTACTGGTTTTTTATTTGATATCAAAATTTGATAAGGGAATCAAAATCAGTTCACATAAAATACTGAATCAAATTCATGCCTTTTTCTTAAATTTTGCCAAATGTTTCAGGAATTCACTGAAGCCGAAATTGGATATGTAACCTTGGTTTATGATTGTGTTGCTTATATTCTATTTCGGTGGGACGTTTATATTAGATCTGACCATTCCCTGTTTGTTACTCTGTTTATACATAGTTTGGCTTCGTAAAACATTTTATGAGGGTCAGTTTATTTCTGTAAAACCCACGTCAAACCAAAAACATCTGTTAAAAGGGAAATCAATGCTGGCTATTCAGACTTTTATTACACAGGATAATGAAATGTATTAACAAATTGCATTGTTTTTCAGGTGCAATTTATTTTCCCATCCCATGAAATAATTTGGAATTAGATGTTTTTCAACAAATATATTTAACATCATCAGACAGGGTTGGGCTAGTATAGAATTGTATGAAAGTATGGAATGAGTTTAATATAGATGTTTATCTAATTGATAAGTTACAAATAATACTAAATTATCTGATTTTTACTGACTTGATTATTGAAGGAATAGCTTTTAATATTTGACACTGTTTGCAGTGTCATCATAATTGTCTTCAACAGCTACATTTTGTCAAGTTGATCTGCTGTATAATTTAACTCCCCTCTCCTTCAAATAGTAACAACCTTTAAAGATGGGTTCATGGGTATACATAATCACTATGTCACTGGGGTAAAGCTGATGACCGTAACTGCATTCACGGTCATCCCAAGATGTCGGATGAAAAATTAGGTCAGTTTCTGTATTGTCTGTTAAAGTGTTTCTATATCATTTTCTTTACAAATCATACATTGAAACGATGTAAATTTATAAAAGAATCACTCGAAAATCACTAATTACTTCCGAGAAATGTGCATGAAACGGGAAATTCGATTTGAAAAAATCGTTAAGATGACCGTAAATCATAATCAAAATATTTTCAAGATGACCATAACATAAAACAAGGATGACCGTGATTGGTAAAAAGATGACCGTAACTTGTAAAGGATGTCATGACCGTAATTTGTAAAGACTGACTGTAATTTATATAGGACGACCGTAACTTTTATAGGATGACCATCAATTCTAAGAAATATCCGTATTGTATTCAAAGCTTTTTTGTTGAGTTTGTCGATCTCGATAAGGGCTCGGTTAGCGGATATAAATATGTTTCATAAATTTCTTTTTAACCGGATTTTTGTGACAAAAATGTCGATTATTGATTTGGGGATGTACGACGGGCGGGCGGGCGGCAATCAAATGTTGTCCGTGCATTAACTCATGAACCATTCAACCAAAGCTTTTAAAATTTTAATATGTTGTTACTAACAACTAAATGAAGGTCAAGTTCAATAATACCGTTCAGGAGTTATGGTTCTTGAAAGATTGAAAAATGGAGTTTCCAGTCGTGTCCGTGCATTTACGCATGCACTGTTCTACCTAAGCTTCCCAAATTTTAAAAATATGTTGTTACTGATGACAAAATGGAGGTCAAGTTCAATAATGACGATTTTGACTTTTACCGTTCAGGGGTTATGGTTCTTGAAAGATTGTGAAATGGCGTTTCCATTCACGTTGTTGCATTTACTCATGAACCATTCAATCTAAGCTTTTCAAATTTTAAGATGTTGATACGGATGACAAAATGGAGGTCAAATTTGATATTGACGATTTTCACTTTCACAATTCATCAGTAATGGTTCTTGTGATATTGCCAGGACACAAATAAATATTAATAAATCCGGTTTGCTGTCGTTGTGACAGCCTCTTGTTTTGAACTATAATATAATTGGCCATATTTAGGATTTATAACAATGATAGTAAATTGCATATATCTCGTAAACAATGAAATATTTATTGATATCGACGTTAAAATTTTAGCGCAAATTGACAGCGATACGACGAAAATTTGAAGAAATATGAATGAGTCCCAAGTACACGGATGCCTCATCTACACTATCATTTTCTATGTTTAGTGGACTATGAAAATGGGATAAAACTGTAATTTGGCTTTAGAATTAAAAAGATCATACCATAGGGAAAACGTGTACTAAGTTTCAATTCTATTTAACTTGAAGCTCCAGACAAACGGACAAACAAACAGACGAACGGACGAACGTACGCACAGACCAGAAAAACATAATGCCAATAAATGGAGCATTAAAAACATTAATAATACATACGAATATTTGGTAATCGAGCCCATGTGTATGGTTCCAGAGGAAGCAGATTAAAATCTCAATTTGTCTTGATATATGCAGGCGGAAACACTTTTGAAATAGAACAAAAGAATCGAAGCTCTGTATTTATCGAGAAAGCGATACATGTTAACTGTAATGTTTGATATAGCAATAAAATTTTAAAAAGTTAATAGAAACAAATAAAACGACAATTTTCTTATTTTAAAAGTTTTCAATGTATCTATTACATAGTAATGCAAAACAATAAGATATCAAGTCGACGACATGGTTCTTATCGGGGCCTTTTATAGCTGACGATGCGGTATGGGCTTTGCTCATTGTTGAAGGCCTTACGGTTGCCTATAGTTGTTAATGTTTGTGTCATTTTGGTTTTTTCTGGATAGTTGTCTCATTGGCAATAATACCACATCTTCTTTTTTATATATAGTATCTTAAGTTGGATGTAGAAAATGCATAACCTCCAATTTCCGATGATCACGGACGGACAACATATCAATCTTTTAGTTCAGAAATTTTCGTGTCTGCCCTTCCATTATGTGAATCAAGAAAAAATTCCCCAAAACAGGTAACGATTGTATCGAAAAGAGAAAAATCGAGTGCACCTTTTTATGTTAGGGCATGTTTGGGGTGTATATTTTGTCTTTAAAACGTACAAAGCAAGAGTATTTTATATAGCATCTCGCTTCAGATTCTATCATTATTATATATCAAAGCTACAGGTTGACTTTATAACGTAAAAAAATGACAGTACGAAAAGCTGAAATATATGGGTCAAGTGAGATACCTATCTAATGAATCACAAAAACAGAGTAGGTGTGTTCGAATAGCTATTTTTTTCTAAAAGTACTTGACGACAGTCTTTTAATTTGGATGATGAAAATGAATATCTTCGAAAAAAATATGATTTTCTTGTGTGTGATAACTAGGGTTTATAATCTTCAACCACTGAAAATGTTTAGTCTGCCCTTCCACGAAATATTTAATTAGAATTTTTTTAAATGCTTAAGAATTTTCAAAAATTCCATCTGACTGGATAAATTTATCAGTTTTCAAGAGCAAAATTGGCAGAGCGTCATCCCTACAATGGCTCCCATTTCTACGATTGTGAGCATGAACTAGTGTAATGGGGAGATAACTTTGAAGAAGTAGAATCCTGACTGTATGAATAACATTTCTGTATATATACAAATTGACAACGTTCCGCCTTGTGATACGCTTTTCGTACAATACTATTTTAAGGATCTACTTTGCTGGTCTGGAGCTCACCTTCACTAGTTTATTCGAATGATATTTTCAAAATATTTCTGTTATTTTATTTGCTCGACAAAATGAAAGACGATATAATATCAATGGGTGTACATGCAATTTTTTGGCATTTTTAAAAATGTGTATTTATTATATGTCATTAAAAGGAATCCCAGAAACAAACAAAAATCTTTTGTCGAGCAGTTGAAGGCTGTGCACCCCATTTTTTGTTATTATGCTTGTAAGGTGTCATTTTATCGCGCTTTTGTGGCATGTTTTCCCTTCCTGTTCATTTGCATGTCTTTTGGCAATCATTTGATACAAAAAGATAGTTATATAATTACGGATATTTCTTAGAATTGAGGGTCATCCTTTAAAAGTTACGGTCATCATTTACAAATTACGGTCATCTTAAAAGCAGTTACGGTCAGCCTTGTTATGAATCGCTGATTCTGTTACGGTCATCTCGATTGTGATTTACGGTCATCTTGGCGATTTTTTCAAATCGAATTTCCCGTTTCATGCACATTTCTCAGAAGTAATTAGTGATTTCCGAGTGATTCTTTTATAAATTTACATCGTTTCAATGTATGATTTGTAAAGAAAATGATATAGAAACACTTTAACAGACAATACAGAAACTGACCTAATTTTTCATCCGACATCTTGGGATGACCGTGAATGCAGTTACGGTCATCAGCTTTACCCCAGTGTATGTGTGCAGGTTGAATTATAAGTGGTAGGTCTGTTTTAGAACATTTAAATGTCTTTTATGTATTGATATCTGGTATTATTTTTGCTTATCTTTCATCATACAGTTCTTAACAGTTTTCAAGAATTCAAACAGTTCCTTGTTATAATATGATAACAGGAGATGTGGAATATACATCAATAAGACAACAACTAAACAACAAACTTAAACAAAAGTTTTAACTCTATCTGCAATACAAAAGCTATCTATTCTTTACATTCAAATTAAGCCACAATTTATAATTGGACACTGTATAAGTAATGAAGTAAAATTTATAGACAAAATAAGTTTTCTAAAATTTTTGTACCCATTTTTTTAGAGGCTTGCTGAATCAAGCCTTGGGGTGTTGGATTTTCTCACTATGTTGAAGACCAATTGGTGGCCTTCACTTGTTTTTTGTTCTTTCAGGCTGGGTTGTCTCTTTGACACATTCCCTATTTCCATTCTCAATTTTATTGCAAAAGTGTCATTTCTTCTATTAACTATTTTAGCATTAGACAATTATATCTTTGTCCTTTTTTGGAGGTTCCATTGTGAATTTCATGTTTCCTTATCTCCAGAGGTGAGAAGACATTGTTCATGCAGCCTATTGATTTGTCTTATGTTATCAGTCAGTCTCAGTAATGATGGGTCATTAATTACAAACTATTCCTGGTGTGAACATCTGACTTGGTCTGGGACTGAATCAAATTATGAACATGAGCAGTAGTTACAATTATACAATCTACATGTACATGTATACATGATACAAGAATTTGATAATTGTTTTATTTGCCAAAAGTATATTTGTTGCTTATGATTGCTCATTCCTAGAGGCTTATTTCATACTACCGTAATTCTGAATGGATATCCATTGCGCAGTATAAAATTTTTAGATTTTCATTATGAAATTTAGCTTTTATTTATCAGACACATTTATTAATGACAACACACATGAGAGCTAGAAAATGCAAGCTGTCAAATACACAAATAATAATATGCAATGGAAATATAAAAAGCTATAAAGATCTAATGTCTGTCAGATTATTGTTGAATGAACATCTGACGTAATATTAGTACTTTTTAATTTTCAAATTTAAGGGCCAAACAAAAAAATTTTTTTTTCATTATTAAGGTTGAAAAAAAAAATCCTACCGTTATAATTCTTCTGCCAAAGTTAATCACTAATACAGAAAATAGTTGATGTGAAAATGATTTTCTGTTATTAATAAATCTTTCTATTTGAAACTTGTAATATATTACATGATTGCAAAAGAGAACTAATAACACCAAGAAATCAATCTTTTTCCATATTAAATTTGATAAAGGGAGGATGGTAGAACATGGTAGAATGTGACATCAACAGTTTTTGGACAAACCTTCTCTTCCCTTAACCTCTATTTGATAACCAGTGTTGTACTTTTATTGATATTTGTGCTGTTGCTATTACAAAGAAGTGATTTTAAGTTTGTGTTTATCTTTTCCTTGGAGAATATTAGATTCATTTAAATATAATAAAAGATGTTCTCAATCACAGGCATTGTTGCTTTGAGAATAACATTATAAAACTGTTATACATTCTGTCATATGTTTATATATAGTCATATCTTATTTTCAATATCATAGATAAGTTTGCAGCATGAAATTTAAACATGAAAGATTGAAATCTTCTATCTGAAACAGAAAATGTCTTTTATAGTTGATAAAATTTGAAACAAATCATTACAAAAGGATTTAAAGAAACTCAATCAGTAATTTTATTGGCTGAAGTGTGTTGCGTAAAATTTGAAAAGATCATTAGTTTTAAGATCTATGTAAGAAATTGGTTGCCTTTATAACGTGATAACAACGAGTCCTAATTGGCAGCTTGACTTATTATTGTCTTTAATTCCATTTCTGTTCAGAACATACAGAATTACGGAATCAATATAGAAGGAACTGTACATTAAATGCTTATTGTTTTCTTACAGATTTTGCGTTAAGTGTTGGATTATTTTATGGAAATATTTACATAATTGAGGAGCATTCAACAGATTACGAGGTAAGTCACAAATAAAATGATTGCGAAGAGCCGTGAAAGAAATTGACATTCTGTCTTCTTATATATGGAGGATATACATCATTAGACTCAGATTTCATGTTCATTTAAAGAAGCTTTTGAACTTGTTATTGGAAAGTGAATACTTTCTGTGAGTACAAACTATCAAGAAAATGGGAACATTTTTTACGTTAATTAAAAGATTAGAAAGAGCAAATTTATAGGCATTTTCTTGAAAAAAGGCTACAATATTTTGATGATTTTGGCTTAGATAACTTTTTTAGCCTGTTCATTTGTTGGATTCATATAACTTATCATATCTAGTATTATAATGATCGAATGTTCAACATTACATTAAGATAAGGTATATATTTTTAAAATAAGATGAATGATTTGAACTGATTTTAAGAATTTTACTTGCCACTTGTTTTATGCCAAAATTTCTACAAATGCCAGTACATGTATACCAAATAACATACAAAACTGCTTATTTAATAGAGTTTTAGACATTTCTGTCACAAAACTTGACTCAGTCAGCCACTTTAGTATTTAATTTTGTTATTCTGAATCTTTAAGTCTGATAATCATACTATAACCCCAGGTATATATATCAGGATGTAGTTACATGTATGTTGTAATGATTGTAAGTCTTTTCTTAGTAGACGTCTGACATACTAATTTATTCTCCTACATTTCCCAGCTACAATGACTTAAATCACTATTTAATGGAAAATCAGTTTGAACAAAGCTATCATAATGAATTTAGATCTTATTGAATTTAACTATATTCTATTGAGTATAGAGCATAATAGACTATTATTTTAGTACCGGTCTGTAATAGAAATATATTCAAAGACAAAATGTACAGTTGCAGTAATTGCAAATAATAAAAGTAACCCTTTTAAGATGAAAGAGTAGAAACAAATGTAGAATAAAGAGAGAAGTGAGATGTTTATCAAAGTCTTAACACAAAAAAAAATAATAACATTTGAGAATTGACACCATTGTAAAATATTTAAAACTGCAATTCCTGTGTAAACTGGAACATAAAACCTGCACACTAAGCTTTGAAAAATGTGCCATAATTACAACATACATCAAGGTTCCTAGCTGCCATCCCAAACATTACACCACTGTATCATTGTTGTAACAAACCACTTAAAAAACAAAAGATGCGCCTTTCTGAGTTTCCACAACTGGCTGCTATATGTTACACACAACATCATTGCTATTTTGTGCCTGTCTAAAGCAAGGAATCAAACAATTACTTGTTGCTTGCTATATTTATTTTGTAATTGCATTGCTGATATGATTATTTGTCAAAAATGAAGTCAATGGTTTTTGCCCTTATGATATACTCTTTTGTACCTACATTGATGTGGTTTTATTCATCTTTCTTTAAATGGCTGATCAAAGACATTGTATTGACTTTTAAGTTCTTTGTTCTTGCTCTGTATCTTGGAGTATTGCCTTTTATCAGCTTTACACAACTAATTCCCTCATGAAGACCTTTGTCTTGTAATTATTTTTTGAATGAAATTTCAGTAGATATTGCATGTGAAGCAGAATCTGCTTATCCTCTTGAAGCACTAGTGATCACGTCTTTTTTTGGTTGGGTGTAGCTTAGTTTTTAATAGGGCTCTTCACGGTTAGTTCCGCCATATTGGATAGGGGGCAGATTTTTTTAGAAAGAAGTGGAAATAGTATGAAAGTATGGGAAATCCTATGTGTGTTTCCAAGCAACTGCTCTGTTTTAACCTCCATTATGAAAATCTGCCCCCTATCCAATATGGCTGAACTAACCGTGAAGAGCCCTATTTGTTATGTAGGGTTTTGTGTACTGTTGTTTTTCTTTTGGTATTTTTTTTTATGTCAACACATTGGCAGTTTTTTTCCAACATATAAGTTATGAATATCCCTTCGGTATCTTTCTTCTCTCTTAAGGTTAATTTCAGTTTTAGATATTTCATCAAACTTATTTTATGTGTATTTTTTTTAAGCATTAAGTTGACATAATAATTTCCTATCTATTTCAATGACTTTTCATTGGTATGCTTTAGGGAAATATATACTACACAGCTTTAAATCAAATATCCTTTTTCTATTCTACTACATGATTACACTGCTCCTTAGTGACTTTCATAATCTGACTGTAATTTTTATTTCATGAACATTAGAAGGAAATGTCGGTCTAATAAAGAGTTATTAGGCCTACGTTTCTATTCCCCCTCGTTTATCACTCGCTGTAGAAAAATGTTTGCTTTGCATGTTGATGATAATTAAAGAATCTTATGTAACTAATGAAGTCTTCATACATTGCCTTGTTTAATAGAGTAGCACAGACTGCATCAGATTTTAACTATTAACAAAAAGAGGCAATACAAGAAACGCTAAATTAAATTTAATTGAGGTATGGTTCTTTGGATTGGCATTGACATGGTTGTGCGATATGGCATTGTAATAAGCTTGAATTTGATTGACGCAAGAGTTCTTGTTCTTGATTAATTAAACCTCTTACTGTCAAATAAGAAGAAGTATTTTCAATAGATCTCTTATGGACATTTACCAATTTATATATAGCTGTCTTCAATTTGAAAGTTAGGTCCAAATATTGGTGTGCTTTATGAACTGATACAACAAATTCTGTGTTTAGATGAATTAGTTAGGACAGCAATTACATGTTCAACAATAAAGTTAAAAAAAGTGAGATCGATCTTAAATTTGAGTTTTTATGATGTACAGTATAGTTAGAAGGTGTGACCTTGTTGAACTTTGGAAGTTTTTTCATGCTTGGTACATTTATATGAAACTTCATCTGTTATAAAATGGCATGCGCAAATCCAAAGAATTAAAGATGATCAAGTTGAGTGAGTAAAGATCTGTGTAATACATTTGTCAGGAACTTATCTAAGTGGTTGACAGCAGTAAATCTGGTGCATCTAGTTTACTTTTTACTTATTCAATTAGCAGTTTCCAGTAATTGGGTTGAAAGTCATAAAAAGAAGTGTGTCATTGGCAATGCTACCTGTTACTTGAAATTATAAGTCTCACTTGGTAGGTTGAATGTAAAAAAAGTCTTATATATTGTATACTTTTTGTCTATCCATCCATATGTCTGTAGTTAAAAAGTTTTATTGGAGTCAAGCATCACTTTGTCTCACCATGTAATGTCTTTTTTAGACTCTTTTATCTACAACACCTTTGAAAACTTTACATATATACTAACCAATGAATATAATCTTTATCAAAAGTATATATGGAAACCTGCCTGCTTTCTTTGATTTGTAGATTTTAATTGTTTATGTCTGGCCTGCAATGACAGTCACAGAATGGATAATAAGGCATGCTGTTTCTTGCTCTCAATCTGTCATATGTTGTTAAAAGCTTGAAATGTCAGGTTGCACAGGCAAAATGATTTTAAACTAAAGGGAGATAATTTTATCAAACATTCATTAAGGCTGAAATGATCATCCACCTGAACTTGTACAACCTGACTTTTTTCAATTATTCTGATGACATGATTTACAGGCAAGAAAAGTTTTTTTACAGTTCAGGAATTCAGCTTTCTTCTATTGGCGTAATAAATGTTATTTTCTTCATCTCATTGCGCTTCATTTTACATCAAAGGTAGCAACAACAAAAATTGGCTGCTTTTAGGTAATAAGTAATAATGAGGTAAATTAGAGTGTAAACTGAGAATATATATCTCTAGAAATCAGTGTGATATTGTTAAGAGGGTAATCCAGTGTAAGAACATGTATTTCTAAGCTATTTATTTAAAACAGAAAATTGGTGAACAGTATACATGTACATGTCGATAATATATGATCCTCAAAAATGAAGAATTTATTATGATTTTAGAAATGCTTTCAGTTCAGAAGAATGATATCATTGATTCTTACTTATGTTAATGAATTAATAATATTTTTACTCAAATATAGGATTACAAAAAAAGATATCAAGTCTTGCAATGTAAGGAACCTTGCTGGATTGACAGAAATGAGAAGCTTGCATTTATTGTGGGAGTTCAGTTAATTGGTTTTATTTTATAAAAAAAGTTACATAAGTCAGTGACAATGAAATTATCCAAAATATATATGATCTTCTCTGATTAAACAGTAAGATTAATATCTAAAGTGGAGGAAGAAATTATATGGTTGGTTGATAATTTTATGGTTTCTGCTGTAATTTTGTAGGAGACGGTAATAGGGGCCATTTTTGGAAGACTTTTAAGTTTACTTCTAAAAGTAATGTAGAATAACAGAAACTCTACTATGGTACAATTTATAGAACAATCCAGTTTTAATTAAATAAATAAGCATAAAGATTGACATGGTATAAGTGTTTATATGACATATGCCAGACAAAAATCTATACCTCAACACTGTAAATAGTATGCTTCATTAAAGCTTCTTCATTTCTTCTTGTAATTGACAGTTGCACTGGATTTCAGCCTGAAAATGGTGAATTTTAAACCCAGTATTTGACTAGTGTAAAGTATGGACATTCTTTTTCCAATACTCTCTACTAATTGATGTTTGATAGGATAATCATCTTGGATTTTTTGAAAAATTTTGTTGATTTTATTTTATGAAAGTCTTATGGTTGATTAAAGGAAAATTACTTATACTTTTGCGTTTCCATAACCAATTTGAGCTGTTGTTGTAGTCATTTTCTATGAACATTGTCAGTTTTTAAAGTTTTTAATACTTCTAAAACAAATCTATTCCTACAAAACTACTTTGAAAGTTGTATTGAATTACCCTGCTAAGCGACCATCAGCTATTGCACAATGTGATCTAGACAGTAATACACCTACAAAATATCCAATAGAATTTCTTAGTAATTCAATAGTATGACAATTGCAGTCAATTTTTGTGAAATCTACAGATTGTTCAGTCATTTATTACAGTAAGGACAAATACCATGGATTTTTTTATGTCTGGCCGGGTACTAAAATTCTGTATTTAATTTCTTGGAATGCCTAAGTTCTGCACAAGCCAGTAGAAAATTGATACTTTGTCAAAAGCTTAATTTTGTTGTTTTCTTTTTTCTGCTAAGTACCAATGAATATTACTTTGTTAAATGTTATAATTTGTTGTAACTTTCACTCATGAATTTTGGTACTCAACTGATATTGCAGAATCCTGAACAATGATGTTATGAACCTCTTTTATGTCTTGACTGCTTTTAATGATTAAGTTAGAAAAATAATAACATTTATATGTGTCGTCTTTCTTCCTTTTTGAATGAAAAATTCCTTCTGGCAGTAGTTGGGTACTGTCATGCTGAGATTATGATCATTAACCTTTCCTGATCTTGATACAAAACTAGGACACCATGTTTGGAATAAATCTAAAAGTATATCTGACAATGACCAAATTCAAAAACAGTATGTAACAAACAGATTGATCATTTCTAGAAACCAATGCTGGAGCATGAATGAATAGATATAATATAACCAAACTGTCACAAAAATTAGTTCAATTTTAACATGGAACTGACAGTTTCAGAAATTAGTTTGCTGTGGGTTATCAGAAATGATGGCATAGAAAGAAACTTTTCTGTTAATGCATGTTGCACAAAGACAAAGGTATATAGTACATTGTACTGGAAAAAGTTGACAACTGTATGAGATTCTGGTACATTGTATATGTAAAATATTACTAGCAATAAATGACTTGTATGCCGGTTTTAATCCTGTCACATTTTTGTTGGTAAATGAATATACAGTTTCTTTTAAAGACAACTATCAGGGGTTTGACATTTGATACCGACAAAACCTCAAGGCTTGTTAAAGATGTGATATATTATTACTTTGTAGGAGTTGTAACTAAAAGAACGGAAGAATCATTGTGGTATTTTCGGCATGTCCTTATAGAATTTTATTTTTTGGCATATTGTATGTCCATGTGAAAACAGTACTTTAAATTAATTGTGGAGGTCCTGTTACAATTAAGGCACAAATTGTATGAATTTTACAGAAAATTTTCATCTTGTTATTGGAGTTATATATAAATGTCCTTCAATTACAATTTTCAAGATTTTTTTAGATTTTAGTCACATCTTGAAAACTGTCACAGTCCACTCCATATAAGAGTTATTCCCTAAGTTGAACATTTAATATTTGTTGTTGTTGCATTTTATATTTCTCTCTCGAAAACTATAACAGATATAGAGCAATGATAATTTTTAATCAAAATCAAACAGCAATCTTAAGATAAGTCGCAAAATTGTTATTGTCAATTAAGTCCTTGAAGGAGTTATTGTCCTTTAATGACCATTTTGTCATTTTTTAAAAAGTTTTTGTGACTGTCTATAACGATATCTTGAGAATTATAATAATAGGTAGAGAGAAACTGAGAACCTGAGAACAGCAAAATAAGATCTGTAAAAAGGTGAACATAATCAGGGTCTACTTTTTATCTATGAGTTACTGCCAATAAATGACAATTTTTAACAATTTTACTGTTTTTTTGCAACTATTTAAGCAAGATATTTAAAGAAAGAAACTGTAAACAGCAAAACTGATCAACAATGCAAGATTTACAAGAAAATAAAAGTGCTGCAATTGTCAAATGACTCTTTACTTAAATATTAATGTCCTTAAATGTTTTTACCATTTAGATAAATCCTTAAAACATCTCTTTGGATCTGGAATCATACTGAATTTCAATATTAGTTAGTGTGTGAAGATGTCTATCATTGTTTCTATTGATTTGAATGTTACATATTTTTTACCAAGGTGAGCTAATCAGGCTTCTGGGACTTGCTAGTTTTTAAGTCAGAAGATAGTGCAATTTTCAGATGTGAGAATTATCAAGAAAAAGTTATTAGTGGTAACAATTTTGACATTAGTGTCTGCTGTTTTGATTTTGGATTTATACATTTGAAATGAAAAGACTGAGAAAATTTGTCACTTTATAAAAAACTTCGACTTTTTCCATGTAATTTTGGCACTGCATGAAATTACTAGAATAGCTTGAATGATGCCACAATATGTTTCTGTGATTAAATTGTTTATAAATATTGGAATGATATTATTCAGCATTAAAACCAATAAAAACATAAACAAAAGTATTCAAGGGGGGATTCTGAAATATTTTGGTAACTTCATACTGAGTTCAGGAAAGAATTCAACGGTTTCTACATTAACCACTGAATGAAAATTGGCATCATCTTCAGAAACATAAGGATGTCAATGGATTCTACTAATTACACATCATGTGCTACTAATTAGTTAACATAACAAAAGGGAAAGGTCATTTGAGGATAACTGTCTAGAACATTTAGTTTAGAATGCTAAAGAAAACTTAATGTAAGCTATGAATATTTTTCCATCCTGGTCTTAATTTCGAATGCATCTTTACAGATTTCTTGAGGTTAAATAAGAATCGAAACACACATCACTTTCATTTTCATGAGAAAATAGGGCATACAGAAATTACAACACTTAAATTGTTGTACAGATTGGAACTTTTTCCAAATCATTGTTCTAAAAAGAGATGTTATTTCATATGTTGAAAAGACATTTTAGAGTTTTGAATATTGGTGAAAAATTGCTATTTGCAAATGTGTCTGAAATGATGTTTAAATTTAATATACAGTCTTAAATATTTTGAAAAGTGCAAACAATGTCAAATAATTATATTAGATTTATCTAAGACGAGCTAATAATCTTAGAGTACAGATTTAGTCACAATTGTATTTAATTTTACTAAATCAACATGGAATATAAATGATTGGTAATGTAGAAAAATCATTTCTCATATAATTTAGAATCCATCAAACTGAGATGAGCTTCATAGAGACCACATCTATCTTGCAAAAGTTTTTCACATCTAATTTTTCTAGGCAAATTGCTCCTGGAGATCAATCCATCTTTTCTTTTAGAGGAGCATTTCATCATTTGTATGTTTGAGGCAATTTGATTTTACCACCTGGGGATACTGTTTAAAAAAACAAAGCAGTTATGAATGTGTCATTAGAAAATGAATGTATTTTTGATAGAAAAGATGGAAACAGATTTATCGTAAGCCACACAGATTTTTTCTCTCACAAAAACAGCGTTAAAAAAAAGGATTTAAAAAAGATAGAAGAATAGATCAAATAGTCAAAGTTAACAGTTCTTCTGTGTCTTGAATCCCAAGTACTGCAAAAAAGGTAAAAATCTTAAATGAAGCGATTCAGTTTGTGACATTAATTTTTGTTTTATTTACAGCAAATCATCATACCACATCCCCCTTTTCTCATATTTCATATTCAGAAACATTAAATATTATATAATGTGCTGTTATTATTTCCTTTGAAATTGATATATGATTCCCTTTAGAAGTAATGTGCATGCAAATCTTACATTTTAATCCTAGAAGTTGGGAATGAAGATTATATATGCATCTGTAGTGGTTTAGAAATGTCCTGAGACAATCCGGTCTAGATCAAACTTGGTATGATAGTTCCCTAACAGCAGAAGACAAGTTTATTTCATACTAAAATCCAGGTCACCTGTTTTGGCTTTCCAGGAGATTGTCTGGGTTTGCTTCTTCTATGGTTGATTAAAATCCAGCCTTGCAACCATAATTATGCAATGCCTCTAATATTCAACTGTTTCAATAACATGTAGAAAATTTCCTACATGCTTGCAATTGTTCCTGAAAACAACTTCAAATATTGTGCTACATTCAAATTAAATTGAACATGTTAGATTTATATGATAACACATATAATTACAAGCAACAAACAATTACTGTACACTTTAACATAGTGAATTATGCAAGTAATGAATAAATTAACCGTTTTTGATAGTCTACAATTGTTTGTTCTAATTAGCACATGGAACTAAGTGTTCCCTGAAGAAGTAGATATTATCAGATCATATTGAGATTGAATTTTGAAAATTTGTAGTTTGTGTTGTTCGATGATATATATCAATAGCTGTTTTCCGTTAATGAAAAAGGAAATATGTATCAGCCTTAAACCTTCAAATCACATGATAAGAAATGTTTCTAAAAATGACAATGTTTTCCAATTGTAATACAAAAATGCACTAAGTAAAAACTAATCGCGAGAACAATCACATCACTTCACTCTTTTTCCTTTACAAATAATTTGTCATTCCTTTCCTGCAGTGAAATTAGATGTCACCATGGAAGCCTAATTTGGTGTCACGAGAGCTCATTTGTTTTCTGTCCATTGGCATGGCTAATTAATCAGAAAAATAATTGAGCGTTTACTTTACTTATTTCTTGTGTCCAGTATCATGAGGGTCTAGATTGAAACAAGCACAAATTCTGAGGACATAAATTCACAGAGTAAGGGGGATATACAAACAAAGGCAAAACAACATTTAGCATTGTCATAAATCATTGATATAAAACGAAATATATGAGAGCAGTTTTCTTTTGTCAGACATTAAAAGACCTGTGCATGATGCACAAGTTGTTTGTTCAAAAGTCAAAAGTTTAAAAAAAAATGGAACTTAATTTTCAAGATTGATTATTAAGCTCTTTCTGTTTTTTTAAAGTACTTAACCACTGATGTATTATCTTTGAAAAAAATCAGTCTTATAAATTATATTGATTAACATATGATACTCTCTGGTGGTAATTTCTAATCACATTGTAATACATTTTATGCATGCTGTTTATTTTGTAATCTGCACCTTATTAAACTTGTACTTTCCTGTCTAAGTACTGAATGTTTAGTTATGATACCAGCATGCAACATCGCATGCTAACCTGTATAAACATGTAGGATTAATGGTATATTTCTGTTTGGCATGAAAATTCTTGTAAATAATGGAAATAACAGTGCAGTCTGAACATTTTGCAGGGTTGATTGAAGTTATTATTATACTAGTTTTATTTTATAAGTGAAGGTATGAATATTTTGTAGAATAAATGCACTTTTTCTAAAAACTTCTAATAAATATATTATATGATATGAGAATAAGGAAAATGTACAGGTATGCTTGGCAATGAGACAAAAACAAAGACCAAAGCACTATAAAGATGTGTACCATACTAGTAACATGTTTTTTTTTTAATTATTGCAAAACTAAATGTTTTTTCTTTATTTAAAGAATTAAGAATTGTACAGTCCTTTGAAAAAGTATATGACACAAATACTCATGCTAGACTCATAACACTTAAAAAATGTATTTGTGTACAGATTATATTGTTATCAACAGTTTTTTATAACTCTGAAAAAAAGACTTTTGTCTGAGAAAACACTTTTAAAAACAAAGTTGGATTTACCGACTATCCTGCCCACTCATATAATTTTGTTTATGTAACATATATACTCTTGACAGTAGCTGCGAATGGTCTCAGTTGTTAGACTTGACTTTTCCTTGTCCTTAGACTCTATTAGATTGCATATCAATTGACATGACGATGACAAATTCTGTTGTTTATACTATGGACAAATATCTTGGGGAGATTGGAATTAACCAAGGGAAAATCTTCTGCATTTGTCTTGTGAATTTGACAGAAAATGGAAATTAATAAACCAACTAAAGCAATCAAATGGAATCAGAGGTTAAATTAGGGCCAATTGTAAATGTATGCTTCATAGCAGTTTGAAAGGTCATTGTTAATAAAGGCAAGAATCTGTTGACCATATCTGACCATCATTCAATATATATTGGAATTATTATTGGATTAAAGGTAACTATGTCAAAGATGTTTGTTTGATGACACTACAGAGGTGCTTTGTGGAAAGTGAAAATGAGCAAAAAAAAGGAGGGAAACAAAGACTTTATTGATTTTTTTGATATTTTTTTATAAAAATTTTGCAAATAATTTCCCATTTACATGAGACATCGACAGGTATTCTTTTTTGGACTCTTATATTGTCTAGAGTGGCTACATGTTTAAATTATACATACATTATTATAAATGTAAAAAAACATAAACATATGACATTTGAAAAGGTGAAGAAAGATTTGAAATTGCCATCATTATAAAAAAAAAACCAAAAAAAACCCCTCAGTTTAACAGGTATATATATAGACAATATCTTTAGTACAATTGTATAAGTCTTGTTTGAGTTACACTATTAAACTAGTGACTTAAAAATGGAATAGAACATATTTTTTAGGATTGAGATATTTTCTTATGGTAAATTCTAATACAAGGTTTAAAGGAATTTTTTTTATGGACAAATGTTATTTTCTTTAAAAAAATTCCAGAGCCACTACTAAATCAATTATTTACAGTGACAAAGAAAATTGATATGTTATAAACACAAGTCTGGAAAAACAGTCTATTTCTTAATCTTTTTAATATAGCCATTGGCAACTTCAAAGAATATTTTCTTTCAATATCAATTTTTTTCAGCCCTCTAAAAAGATGTAGTAGTCGAAAGGTTAAATTACAGCTAATTGTATTCTACTTCAGGAGAAAGGCATTAGATTATCAGCGCTTTGAACTTCAATTACTTTAT
Source organism: Mytilus galloprovincialis (assembly GCF_965363235.1). Classification (NCBI taxonomy): domain Eukaryota; kingdom Metazoa; phylum Mollusca; class Bivalvia; order Mytilida; family Mytilidae; genus Mytilus; species Mytilus galloprovincialis. The sequence goes on from NC_134839.1 coordinate 62,887,046, forward strand.
AATAGCTGAAGAATTGAGTTTGTAAAGAACAAAACTCCTTAGGCAAATATTTTCCATGTAAATTTCACTCTTTTGCTTGACTTGCAAGAACTAATTATTAAAAAAAAACAAAACAAAAAACGACAGCAACAACAAAATATGCTCTAGTCTGGAAACAATGAGTTTTATATGATTCTGTGCTGTTTTAATAAAAATCATCCACAAATCCACTCAAAGGTATTGTTCTACTTCTTTTTGGATATTCAAGAAAAAGACAATACATACTTGAAATCATTTGGTATACTGTTTCAGCAACTATAATAAAGCATAATGTCTTAGGATCACTTTGAGAGCTAAAATGAAAATGGAGTTGCCTTTTATAGAATAATCACTTTTTGTTGATTGGAACTGATCAAATGCTATCAATTTCATTGTTATATCTAAAAGACAATCATCATCATCCAGACACCAAACCAGATTATGGAAAGGTGAATATAATTTTATTACTAGAGACAATTTTTTTTTATTTAAAAAAAAAACATTTTTGTTTTTGTTCATTGTATAAATTTCTAAAATATTTATCATGTTTTACAAATTTATATTTTAGATGAAATTTTGATAACTCAAAACCCCAAAGTTATGGCCTACATGAAAATATGATTGCCATAAATTCATTTTAAGAACATTGCCAAGCTGATTTTGACATTTTAGGATGTTTAACCCCCAAAGTGAGTTGCACCAAATGTATTGGTGAGCATGCTTAAAAGTTCTAAGATAAAAAGTTATGTCTAGAGAACAAATTTTTCTCCAGGAGAACAAATAATTTGTGACACAAACTTCTCTCATCTCAACCACTGTAAAGTAAAACAATTCTGTCTCATTTTATGATTGTGAGCAGCAGCCAACAGAATGTTAACAATATGTATTAATAACTGTCAAATATAAGTGCCAACAACTGGTAAAATTGTGACAATGATTGTATAACAAAAGAACATGAGGTCTTTCTGCATAATTTACTGGTGCAACCTGTATTATTTGTGGTTGACACCATCAGTTTATTTTTATTACAGTGATTGAATGCCATTAGTGATTCAGTTTTGGTAGTATGAAAACGACTTACAATTTTTTAACTTTATAAACATGTATGAAATTGTAAAATTTCTTCTCTTAAGAGTAAATATGAGTACCATTTAACTCGATATGTAAGGTGAGTTGAATAAATGTGTCAATGTACATACAAACTCAATGCAAGAAGAGACAGAATAAAGCTAGCTCCATCAATAGCTTAATCACTGTACATCCATGTTAAGCTTGGTAGTAAACTTCAGCCCCTCTTCTACAACATTTAATCTGTCTGCTCACAGTCATCAAATGGGACAGTTGTTTTATCTTGCAGTTGTTGAGATAAGAGAAGATTGTTTAACAAATTATATTTTTCTTCCTGAGAAAATGTCTTGTAAGTTTCTCTCTCATTGATGAGTTTTCAATTGTTTCATTAAACAGATATAACAGTGGTAAAAGTTACACAATAAGTAAATTAAATACTGTTCTGTTGTTATTTCTAACTTTTGGAGGTTTTTCTCAAATGAAAATAGACTTTATTTCATGTTTGATCTACCAGAAAGTACAAATTAATGTTTGTGGAAGCAATGCAGATTGTAACAAGTTATTTTTAAAGTTCATTAGTTTCCTGACAAGAAAGAAGATTGTTAAAAAATATTTTTTGATACAGTTAAATGCAGTTAGAATTAGGAAATTTCATGTTTCCAAGTTTTTTTTGAAAATAGAAAGATTTTGTAACTATTCATTAAGACTGAAAATAAAACAAGAGTGAAGGGAAAAACAGCATTCTTATTGATTGGATGATACAGTATAAGAGAATAGGCTATTGTGGAATAGAGTTGTGGTAGGGATTACAGGGCCTTTGTCCATTATTGATGGACATACAGTGACCTATAGTTGTTATCTTGTGTGTCATGTGGTATCTTGTGGAGAATTGTCTCATACACTTACATTCATACTACACCTCCATTTTGATATGAAAACAAAGTAAACAAAAGGTACTGGGATAAATCAACTAATCAAGTTTGGTTAAAAGTCACTCACTCAGATTGGAATTAAGAAACAAAGTTGACAGAATTGAAGTTTGGGAAACCCCTTATTTTGGTTTCTGTTTGCAAGTACATGAATTTCATGAAAAGTGACCCTTATAATAAGTTTGTTAGACCTAAGATCAGGATCTCAAATTATGCTCTTCAACTTATTTGATTCGGACTTCGTTGATGAGTCTTTTGTAGACTTAAGGATTGTCTGACATCCAGAATTTTGAGCCTGGTATCTATGAGTCACTTGTTCACAGACCTGCTATTAAAACTTCTACTTGTAAACAATAAACTTGTCTTTCATAATAGCAATCTATCTCCAAGTGACCACACTGACGTCCTGATCTAAATTAAGTGTTAATAGTATGGGTAATAATCTATAATGTCTCTCCCAAGTATGTTCACTGGCGTACTGTTACAAGTGCATTAAGATAACTTTTGATGATTGGTAACATGAAGATATTGGAAAAGTTGGTTATATTGAATTTTAAAGAGACAATTTGTCTAATAGACAAGAAATGATTGCCATGTTGTCATTTTGACCTCTCATTGTTAACTTAATTATAACTATCTCATTTTCTAATGTGAAATATTGTTTATTTGGGAATTTATGGTAAGGACAGGAAGTGAACCAGACTCTTAGATATTTCTGACCACCATAAATAAATTCTTCCTTAAAATAGTTGCTATGTTGCTCAGTTGCCAGTCTTCTTTCCAACAGGGTCTTATTTCGAACTCCATTAAACCATGCCTATTAGTTTTAATAACCTTTTTTTTAAAACAGTATTTACAAAGAATAGAGAGTCTTCTGAGTTCTCTCTATTACAAATTTGATTTTTTTCCCTTAAATATAAATTTGTCAGTTCATTGATATAATTTGATTTATTTTTAATTGAATCATTATGACACAGACTGAAATGGTTTTGTTACCCATCTGAAAGTACGTTCATAATTTTGATGATGCTCAAAGTGTAATTTCATTCAGTTTTTGTATTATTTCTAAAATTAACATATCAGCAACATCTTTTTATTTCTATTCACTAAAATTTTAAATCCAGGAATTAGGAAAATGGTTTCTACAGATCCTCTAGGTCATTATATGTTCACCAGCAGTGGGAAATAATTCAAAACCTCAAAGTTTTCAAACAGATTCACAATCAAAGAAAGGTTCATGATCAAAACTAAGCAAAACAGATTTATTTAAAGTAGGTTATACATAAAACAATACAACAAATGTTTGGCAGCAATCACTCAATAAAACTAAGTAAGGGCCAACTGCAGTTCTTATTTATTTTGATGAGCAGTTAAAAGAAAGTGAGGCAGTTGATATCTATACACAGAATCTTTCAAAACTATTTCAAAAACACTCGCTTGGTTGAGAGAAAAAAAATATATTTGACAGACAGGTCTGTAAAGGTAAAGAAACTTCTAGTCATAACAAGTTCATCAATCCTTACAACAGCATGATTCTATTGTTTGATTTACTATCAAGATGGTATAGTTAATGCAATTGAAAAATAGCAATAAAAACTTCAGTAATTTAATATTTTTGTCATACATCAACATTTATAGATCCTATATAATAGATCTGTTCTTTATAAACTGGATAATTTTTTTATATCTTTATTTGTTAAACATTGAAGTTTTAATACTGGTTGGTCCATGGTAAATTCTATACATTGAATTTTCAATTATTCAATAGTGTATGCCTATGATTCCTTTCTAACACTGGATCTAGTTACAGATTGCCAGACAAGAGTGATTGTCGAGACAATTATTTAATATTTCTATGTTTAACTTGTCAATAACTTTTGGAGGCTGACATTTAAGTTAACTACTGAATCTTCCTGAAGGTCATAATGGAATCAAACTGCTGCCTATCTATAGTAAATATGTTTTGTATTGAAAAAATGTCAACATTTTATTGACTTTAGATTTTTGGATTTCTTTTATCAACAAAATATATTTGTTATTGTTTTTTTTGGTTATGATATGGATATGGAAGCGTTTTCTTTGGGATTAGATTTTCCTTTGTTCTTCAGATTATAAAAAAAATATAGACATTTAGACTACTGCATTTTAATTAATTTCGTTAGTTTCATTTTGTGTTGTTGGAGAAAAACGAGTTATTTTAACCAGGGAACACATTTTAAGGTTTCATCATTTGATCTTATCAAAGTATATTTAAATTTGTAATTTCCAATAACCATCAACATATCATCCATTCACACTGGAATCACACTCCTTAGGTTGATTAAAACACTGTCAACAATGAAAATAATTGATCAGTGTTGAGATTTTATTAATTTTTTTTTGGCTTGAATACAATTGTTTTACAATTATAGTTATAAAAAAAATTTCAACATATTTTGACCAGTATTTGAATGAAACAAATGATTTGACATTACATGACTCAGTGAAAAACATATATCCAGAAATATGATAGCTGGAAACAAAAGAAAAAAATCAATCAATTTCAGGTCTATTTAATTTTCATCAATGCTGTTATTACACAAGTTGAAATTCATTGGTATGTGATATTGCCAAAGTTAAACATTCATTGGTACAGTTATTGCGCTAGTTTAACATTCATTGGACTGTTATTGGTCAAGTTAAACATTTATTGGTACTGTTATTGGTCAAGTTAAACATTCATTTGTACTGTTATTGTCCAAGTTAAACATTCGTTGGTTTTGTTATTGCACAAGTTAAACATTCATTGATACTGTTATGGTACAAGTTAAAAATTCATTGGTACTGTTATTGTCCAAGTTAAACATTTATTGGTACTGTTATTGTCCAAGTTAAACATTCATTGGTAACATCTATTGGTACTGTTATTGTCCAAGTTAAACATTCATTGGTATTGTTATTGTCCAAGTTAAACATTTATTTGTACTGTCATTACCCAAGTTAAACATTTATTTGTACTGTTATTGTCCAAGTTAAATATTAATTGGTACTGTTATTGTCCAAGTTAAACATTAATTGGTACTGTTATTGTCCAAGTTAAACATTAATTGGTACTGTTATTGTCCAAGTTAAACATTAATTGGTACTGTTATTGTCCAAGTTAAACATTTGTTTGTACTTTTATAGCCCAAACATGCATTGGTACTGTTATTGGGCACGTTAAACATTCATTGGTACTTATTGGGCAAGGTAAACAAATTCAACCACAGTTTGAACATATAATAAATAGAAATTTTTCTGGTTGAATTATATTTTAGTTTTGCTGTCTCATTCACAAACACCTTTTAAAATTTATTGAATTCTGCAAGACTCAAAGCAGAAGCTTGTTGAGTTTTATCTTTTAAGCACATTGAAGAAAGAGAAATTTGTTTATTGGATTAACAGGCATGTTACAATGTTTATTGTGAATAAAAAGATTGAATTGGACTATTAGTAGTCCCTGATGATGTCATGCATATCCCAGTTAAGCTCCGTTATTATAATAGCTTTGGTACTGGCATGGAAATATAGAGATTCTTAAATTGAAATTTGCTATTGAAGAACTCAGAAAATCATTTGAAATTAAGGAATGTATCACCCACATTTACAGATCTGATTCCTTGGCTTAGGGATTTTGCAAATTACTTCAATATTTTCATTAGTTTTTTATTTTCAAATATTTTGGTTTCCATCACTGAAGAGACATTAATTATCGAAGTGCACTTTTGGTGCAGTTTAATTGGTATTGTTTCAATCTTGAAACATCATACTTTCTTCAATAGACCACTTTTTTTTATTTTTAGTGTAGGAATAAAAACGTATACTTTTACATTATTTTCCTTAGTAAAGGTTGAATAAAGTTTTTAATATAGACTATAAATTTTGTAACTTATTGGCAGAAATAAATATAATTTTGTGTGCATGCAATTTTCTGAAACTCTTACATCTGGGAATGAGGAAAACAAATTTGAAAGCCATTAGGATATATTTAAATATTTCAGTAGTTTACTTGACAACACATAGCCAAAGCAATTCATGATAAACTCTCATCTGCAGCCTGTGGGAGCTTAATTTTCTTAATTCTAAATTTATCAATGGAAACTTCAAGAAATGCATGTTATAAATCATGTGAATGGCAAACCAATGATTACTGTGGTAATGATATCCTCAGGGACTAAATGTTCTACTGTCACTTCAAGTTGGAAGTTTGGTATAAAAAAAATCAAATAAAATCAGAAGCTACAGTGTTTTACATTGAACAATGAGAGCTGAATGGCTCATTTATATCATAAATGCATTGTTTTCTTTAACCTATGAGGTCTCTAGAATTGAGAGAATAGTTTGAAATTTACTTGCACTATAATTTTGAACAAAAATAGAACAAAACCAGTGGTTTTCCATATATGTTTAGCTTAACCTTGTATGATTCTTTTATAGTCATAACATATTGGCATTCTTCTCTCAAAATTTGTATATTTCAAGATAAAGACATTTCTTTTTATTAATTTTCTTTCCAAGATGGCAGAGGAAATCAATCTACATTGATTGTCATAATATATCTTAGTATTTTAGCCTGTGAAATTGAAATGTTTGTAAGCATTGCTTTAAAGGTTCCTGTTTCACACTGTCAATTGATATACCTCTGTGGTGTTTGTCTGAAGGTACTCAAACAACATTGTCCTCTACATCAATGATAGGATGTCTTAGATCACCAAGTTCATTTTGTATTTTTTATTATCATTGTATGTTATTCTGGTTTTATCTGTAGTAAAATATATAATAAATCAATTTATATACCCCAAGATGTCTTATTTGTAAGAAAGTTTATAAAAGAAAAATTGATTTGTAAATTTGATTTAGCAGTTTATGTTCAAAAGTTTTCTTTTGAATCTCACCATCAACATACTTTTCTATTATGTTCGATTGATGGTTTTATTACAGTTTGATTTTATTATTAAAAGCTAACAGAGCTTTACTCATTTCTTTATTGTGTAAATTCTCGCGGAAAAATTAGAAAGACTTTTGAATTGGTTAACATTGGAAAAACGTCTGACTTTTATATTCAAATAGATTCCTTGAAAGGAAGTGATATTATAATAATCTGATTAATGATACAGATAGAAATGTATTGATTTAGCTAATCGAGGTAATCGGTTATTGGTAAAAAACTTGGTATTGGCAAAAGCTGAGATTGGGCGACACAATGTAAATAGAGTTTTCTACATGTCTGGTTTGGGTTTAATCCACCAGAAAGTTAATGGATAGGAATCAAAAGTTGAAAAATAACTTTGGTATGTAAAGTTTTTCCTCCTGAAAATATCTTTGTAGCCACATAAACGTAGTGCATTTACTTAAAGATCTTGAACAAGATCTCGATTCAATTTCTGGTTCTTGCGTGTTATTAGTTTTGATTACATTACAGCAATTATTTGTGTAATATTATTAAAAGCTAACAGAGATTGACTCATTCCTTTATTGTTTAAATTACCTTTGGAAAAATGACACATAATTTTTGAATTGACTAACATTGGAAAAATGTCTGACTTTTTATACGACCGCAAATTTTGAAAAAATTTTCGTCGTATATTGCTATCACGTTGGCGTCTGCGTCGTCGTCGTCGTCGTCGTCGTCGTCGTCGTCGTTGTCGTCGTCGTCGGCGTCCGGCGTCCGAATACTTTTAGTTTTCGCACTCTAACTTTAGTAAAAGTGAATAGAAATCTATGAAATTTTAACACAAGGTTTATGACCATAAAAGGAATGTTGGTATTGAATTTGGGAGTTTTGGTCCCAACATTTTAGGAATAAGGGGCCAAAAAGGGCCCAAATAAGCATTTTCTTGGTTTTCGCACCATAACTTTAGTTTAAGTTAATAGAAATCTATGAAATTTTGACACAAGGTTTATGACCACAAAAGAAAGATTGGGATTGATTTTGGGAGTTTTGGTTTCAATAGTTTAGGAATAAGGGGCCAATAAAAGGCCCAAATAAGCATTTTTCTTGGTTTTTGCACAATAACCTTAGGTTAAGTAAATGGAAATCTATGAAATTTAAACACAATGTTTATGACCACAAAAGGAAGGTTGGTATTTATTTTGGGAGTTGAGGACCCAACAGATTAGGAATTAGGGGCCAAAAAGGGACCCAAATAAGCATTTTTCTTGGTTTTCGCACTATAATGTTAGTATAAGTAAATACAAATCTATGAAATTTAAACACAAGGCTTATGACCATAAAAGGAAGGTTGGTATTGATTTTGGGAGTTTTGGTCCCAACAGTTTAGGAAAAAGGGGCCCAAAGGGTCCAAAATTAAACTTTGTTTGATTTCATCAAAATTGAATAATTGGGGTTCTTTGATATGCCGAATCTAACTGTATATGTAGATTCTCAACTTTTGGTCCCGTTTTCAAATTGGTCTACATTAAGGTCCAAAGGGTCCAAAATTAAACTTAGTTTGATTTTGACAAAAAATGAATCGGTTGGGTTCTTTGATATGTTGAATCTAAAAATGTACTTAGATTCTTGATTATTGAAGTTTTTTTGGTCCAGTTTTCAAATTGGTCTACATTAAGGTCCAAAGGGTCCAAAATTAAACTTTGTTTGATTTCATCAAAAATTGAATCCTTGGGGTTCTTTGATATGCCAAATCTAACTGTGTATGTAGATTCTTCATTTTTGGTCCTGTTTTCAAATTTCAAATTCTACATTAAAGTCCAAAGGGTCCAAAATTAAACTAAGTTTGATTTTAACAAAAATTAAATTCTTGGGCCTCTTTGATATGCTGAATCTAAACATGTACTTAGATATTTGATTATGGGCCCAGTTTTCAAGTTGGTCCAAATCAGGATCTAAAATTATTATATTAAGTATTGTGCAATAGCAAGTCTTTTCAATTGCACAGTATTGTGCAATGGCAAGAAATATCTAATTGCACAATATTGTGAAATAGCAAATTTTTTTTTAATTAGAGTTATCTTTCTTTGTCCAGAATAGTAAGCAAGAAATATCCTATTTGTGCAATAGCAAGAATTTTTTTTAATTGGAGTTATCTTTCTTTGTCCAGAATCAACTTAAATCTTTGTTATATACAATATACAATGTATATACACTTTTTACTACCAACTGATAAATTTAAATAATCTTTACCATTCAGTGATAACAAGCAGTTTTTTTTACATCTTAATATTTTATGATGTATTTAAATGAGTAGTTATTGTTGCAAACTCCATTAGAAATTTGAATTGATATCAGTTTTGAAAAAGGGAAACGGGGATGTGAAAAAAAAGGGGGGGGGGTAAATTTTTCTCATTTCAGATTTCATAAATAAAAAGAAAATTTCTTCAAACATTTTTTTGAGAGGATTAATATTCAACAGCATAGTGATTTGCTCAAAGGCAAAAAAACCCTTTTAAGTTCATTAGACCACATTCATTCTGTGTCAGAAACCTATGCTGTGTCAACTATTTAATTTTAGATTTAAAAAGTTTGAAGAAGAAATCTTTAATTGATTTGTAAAATCTTGGCATTTGTTTTGTGTAAAAAAAAACCATGTAATGTCAAAAATTTGATCACAATCCAAATTCAGAGCTGTATCATGCTTGAATGTTTTGTCCATACTTGCCCCAACTGTTCAGGGTTCGACCTCTGCGGTCGTATAAAGCTGCGCCCTGCGGAGCACCTGGTTTGTATTTACATTCAAAAGGAGTATGTAGTAACTTGACATCAACATCATTTTGTTTGTCTCTGGTGAATAGTTGTCTCATATCACATCTTGTTATTTTTATGTTATGCTTTTGTTAGTTTTGCAAAATGCCTCAGTAGAAACACATTATAGCTATATTTAGAAAACTACAAAAAAGCAATCTGCTTTATTTGTAGGGATATAAGGTAATATATTGCATCCCACTTGTCAGCAATAGACTTGGGGAATAAACCTTGAAATCATAATAGGCTTCACTGCTTCTTCATCAAATATTTAAACTTGGGCCTAAGGAAGAACATGCACTATTTTTGATTTTAAGACCATAGAGAAGAGATGCACTTGGAACTTCAACATGATGCTGTATCATATTTTACCATAGTGATGTGCTGTAATTACTATGTTAATTGATTGTTTTTTGAAGATATTAGTGTGAACTAAAAATGAATGTTTCCTATGCAGTCAGGATTCTACTTCGTCAAAATTATCTCCCCATTACGCCAGTTCATTTAAGCCATTGTAGGGATGACGCGCTACCAATTTTGCTCTTGGAAACCGATAAATTTATGGACATTGCACCATTACGATCCTTACATGTCAGTTGTTTTTTTAAAGACAAATGTATCAACTAGCTAATGAGCATCAGTTAATGATCTTGTCTGCATTGATTCAACTTAAAAGTATTGTCTGATCGGTTGTCAGGTGGTATTTGGAAAATTAAGAAACATTTAAAAAAATTCTAATTAAATATTTCGTGGAAGGGCAAACTAGATTTTTTTTTTAGTGATTGAAGACTATAAACCCTAGTTATCACACATAAAAATTAAAATTTTTCGAAGATATGCATTTTCATCATCCAACTTGAAAGACTGTCGTCAAGTACTTTCAGTAAAAAAATAGCTATTCGAACACACCTACTCTATTTTTGTGATTCATTAGATAGATATTTCACTTGACCCATATATTTCATCTTTTAGTACTGTGATTTTTTTATGTTATAAAGTCAACCTGTAGCTTTGATATATAAAAATGATAGAATCTGAAGCGAGACGATGTATGAAATATTCTTGCTTTGTACGATATCAAGACAAAATATTAAACTCAAACACGCCTTAACATAAAAAGGTGCACTCTAATTTCTCTTTTCAATACTATTGTTACCCATTTTTTGGAATTTTTTCTTGAGTCACATAATGGAAGGGCAGACACGAAAATTACTGAACTAATAGATTGATATGTTTTCCGTCCGTGGTAATTTTTTTTTTTAAATCGGAGGTTATGCATTTTCTACATCCAACTTGAAAGATACCCATGTCGTCGACTTGATATCTAATTGTTCTGCTTAACTATGTTCTAGATAAATTGAAAACTTAGGCAAACAGTGTTTTTAAAATAAAACTCTTTGTAATTGAGAAGAAATTTGAAATTTTTTTGTTTCTATTAACTTTTAATTTTTTTGTCACTTATAATAGTAAACATTACAGTACACATTTATTGCCTTCTCTAACAAAGAGCTTCGATTCAACTGTATGTGTGTTTAAATAAATCTTATTCTTTTCCCTTTGTTAATTGTCAGACAATGCACTTTTGTTTGCATGTCATGTTGTCATTGTGCCCACAGTACAAAAGAGTGAAAGACAGCCTACAGGAATTAAACTTGAAATTCTACATGAATAAATCAGAGTTTTTTTTACCACAGGGATGAATGTTTACTAAGAAGAGCTGAATCTTAATGAGGGTTCAGTCTGTTTTCTACAAAGGGATCTATACTATATACTTTGAATGGATACCTATATCAGTTAGACTTAAACCTTGTAGACTAAAACACTACAATACATGTCTCAGTTGTTATTCTGCTGTCTATTGTACTGTAAAGGACAGAGCAATTGTATTTATTGGCAAGTCTGCTTTGGCTTATAGGACATTACATTTAATTTCTGTCTACTGATTGTTATTTCACAGTGCAAACCACTTATAGGTCATATTAAGCTCATTCTGTTCAGATGAATGATTTATTAGCAAAATTTTAGCAAAGGTCGATGTTCAACAAAAGCAAAAGTACTGGTAGTTACTAAATATGAATTGGCATAGGCGGATTCAGGGGGTGGGGTCTATTGAACCTATTGATAACTTTTAATGGCATCAGTCCTGATATATGCATACCAACTTTATTTTTTGTAAACCTCTGTGAATCAGAAAACAAGAACGCCAAGGATGTTTAGTAAATGGTGAGATGAAGACGGTAAAGTGACCTCTTGTAGTAATATTACACTTTTAAAAATGCTCTGTATATAAAGAAGATTTGGACCATAGTAACTCCATAAAGTTTTTGTCTGTTATGTTTTTTTTTAGAAAAATATGGCAATTATAAGTGCAGTAAACATTCAAAGTATATGTATAGACAATAGAATGACCAAACAATTCTAAAAGAGGGATGAAAGATACCAAAGGGACAGTCAAACTCATAAATCTAAAACAAACGGACAATGCCATGGCTAAAAATAAAAGACAAACAAACAACAGCACACATAACACAACATAAAAAACTAAAGAATAAACAACACGAACCCCACCAAAAAACTAGGGGTGATCTCAGGTGCTGTAAACAGTTTAGTTTGACATACATACAATTTGTAAATCTTAAAGTTAGTATCCATTACTTTGGTACTGAGATTATCCCCACTTTGGGACATTGATTTTCCTAAAAAAATCCAGCTTCCTCCACCAATAAAAACTGGCTGCCAAGAAATAGCCCAAAAATGGCATTAAAAGTGAAGTTAAAACTCCAACAATCAATCAGTCAAACCTAAAAAAATCATGAGCAATAACAGAGGAATTTCAGATGCCCAAACATTAATTATTTATACTTTTGGTAGATTGTCATTCATATAAGTACCTCAAATGCTTAATTATGCTAATATACATTAGCATGAATACAATGCACGAAATATTTACCATTGTAATTAAATCATTTAATAAGCAAGAAACAATCATTCAATTAATAATATACACACCCAAGTCTAAATATGCAAGCAAATTTATGGTATCTATTTGTGAAGAAATGCTTGTGTCCATTCAGATAGCAATCATAATTTTGACACTCTTTTATTATAACAAAATAGTATTGGAAATACCATTCTTATATATGATGTGTTTGTGAATATTGAATTTGTCTATGGTGATAATTCTGTTGTCTCAAAAGATATTGTCTTCCTATATATCAAGAACAATTGTCAAATTTACTCAGTCATACTGTAATTGAAAAATATGTTTTCGTATTCATTGATATACTAGATATATTTATTACATTTCTAGTCAATAATTGCCAGTAAATGATAGATTCTGAATGTTTATGTAACAATCTTTATACTGATTAATGTGTTTTTACATATAGAATATTACAGTTCTGTTGTTTGGCTTTTGTCTTATGTTTTTATGTTGTTTTTTTTTATTTGCAGTTATGGTTTCACTTACAACATGTGATGGTTGATGAGTTTTTATTACATGGAAAATGTAAGTATTTCAGAATAAGTACATCTCTGGAAATTATGCATAATGATGTTGATTATAGTCCCTCATATTTTGGATCAGCCGTAATGTTGGAAGACAAATAGAAGGTTGATGATACATGTATTACATATGTATATATGATCAAATCATCTATCTTAAATTATAGATCCATTTATCATTTCAGGGTATTTTTTTACTTGCTATGTCACGTATGGATTTTGATCAGTGTTAAAGGCCTGATACAGTGACATATAGTTGCGTCTACATCATTTGAAATCAAACATCATCTTTTAATTTGTATACGTGTTTCATGAATACTATAGATTGATTTGAAACATATTATACATAAACGGACATAAGCATATTGACTTTGCAAATGTTGTGGATTACTTACCTCAGTTTCAAAAATTGTTTTTATACACAATGGGGATCATAAATCAAAATCTAGGGGATAATTAATGTACAATTTTCTATGTTATTTTTTTATCTTACAATAGACTTAAAATGGAGAAAAAATACATGGAATGATAGGTCCCTATCAAAGGATCATTACAGTAAACTAGACTTTTTACATTTTTTTTAACTTTTATTTACGATTTTGGGGGGGATGAAAATGTCATAACTGCGTACTATACACAACTGCATACGGTAAGTGAAGCAAACTAAATGTAAGAAGACAAATGATTGTCATGTTATTGTCAATTTATGAAATTGATATACTTTTAAGGTAATTAGATTCAGTTAAGTACATTATGTTGTTATTCAAAATTAAGTAAGGTTAGTTCTTAATAAGTTTTATTAGAAATTTATGCAGTGAAGATTTGAAATTGAAGGAATAATGTACAAAATATTTACAAAAATTAGAAATGAAGTCAGAACTAATGTGTATTATATGGTAATAAACTTGATTAGAGTATTATTAAATTCATACATGATTGTTTACAATTTAATGCTTTCGCACCTGATTCTTTGATTTGATGGACAATATGTGAATCATATTTTAGTTAGGAAATGATCCCCTTTTAAATAGTTTGCATCAACCCTCAAATGAATAAGCAAAGGAAAGAAAATTTTCTATTGAGTCTGAATAAGTTAATCTTCCATGAATTTAAATCAATCAAATCATTTCAAGCTAATTTTCAGGTGATCATCAGGTAAATAAATAAATTTGTTTATAATTGGTGATATATGAAACTGATTTATCAATGGCTCTAGATGGCTATCAGATTAGTAGTAACATCTTGTTTGCTGTGAAATATAAGAGCTTGTAATTACAGTCCTTCAAAAGTAAATTGAATGGTATCAATTTGTGTCTAGATAGGTATGGATTAAACACAAATTTCTTTCTGTAAAAGAGAAGATTGATGTATTGACTTAGGTATGAACATAGTATACAAAGCAGTTAAAATGAGCAAAAGATATCAGGTGTGTCCTCTCTTCCTCTTGTGTAATTGGACAAAGATGTTTTTCCAGTAAAACAGTGCTTGTTAAATGAAAGAAACAATATAAGTTATAGACTTATATCTATTTTATGATTCAGGATGGATCATTTAATTATTTACAAGCATTTATGAGATATGTTTGAAAGATTTTAAATTAAAAAATAAATCTATCCCTAAAAGTGCCAACTAAACCCCAAAAAACAAGGAGTTGTATTTATAGTATGGAATTTTCACATTAAGAGCACTAGCAGTTGATGATCTCATTATTTTATGGCAGTAATTAACATAGAAATTAGGATTAGACACAGTTGGTTCACATATGATCTTACAAAGTTAATGCATTATCTCAACTTGCACATCCATTGATTTTCATAAAATCTTTCTGAAGCTGAAAAACTTGATTGAAACACCATTTGAATTATGGTTGTAATAAAACGCACAGCTATTTTATGACAGTTTCTCTCTTCAACTCTAGATTTCTGACAAACTTAACTTGAATTAAGGTACTCAAATCAGGAAAATGTTATTATGCCCCATCTAGGTTGGTAGGGGCACAATATATATTTTTTGGTTTGTACATCCCTTTGTTAATCTTTGATAGTATCGTTACCATATCTGGTCCCCTCTTCTTTATCCTTGGCTTATAAGACAGAAATTGTGAATACAGTGCTACACTATAAAGTCACGCACAATCATAATTACATCATCTTCATCAAAGAGAGCACTTATACTGAAATTTTAGTTATTAGGTTAAGAATTTAATTCACTTCAAATTTCGTGAAACTTAAGCTACACATGTTCATCAGTATGATTTGAATTTTTAAAATATGCTTTTAATATGGGGTTTATGGTGGCTGTTTGTCTTGTCTGTGACAAAAGTCATAAAATGCCAGACATTATAAGGGATCACAATCTTGTAGTGACTGTGGAAACTATTGTTTAACCTTTTTACTTCTGAGGGTATATAAGTTTCTTTATTGTACATCCTCATCCATAAGTGCTATTTTGGTTCTCAATTCGAGACCTACAGAGAGTTACTAATGTTATTTAGTTGAAGTAAACCTATTTTTCTTTGAAATGATGCCTAATATAGCACTGTTGTGAAATCCTTGTAAGATTTTCAGAAGTGTAATGATCAGAGGGGTCTATTTCATTAATTGTTGTAGCTGTTGTACAGAATTCCAATACCCATAGTATGTCAGAGAATCATCTGATTGCATTGCCAAAGACTGTTAAAAAATATTTGTTATCATTGTCAGATTCCTTTGCCATAACTAGTAACAGTTTTTTTAATTTAAAATACATGTGAAATAATGTTGAAAAAATGTTTATTCAAACAATGATTAAATGTGTTTTTAGTGACTCATGTTGTAATTAATTGTGCGTATTAAGCTAGGATGTATTCCCTTGATAACTTGCTATTAGACATAGTATTGCCTTGGGAGGATTGGAAAAAATATATGTGAACAAATTGATTGTCCTAATACCAAGTAATTGCTTTCATACCAAATCCTCTACAGGTCTCGAGAATTACAGTGTAAAGTTAGTTATAATTTAAGAACAAAAACAAAGAAAAGAAAAAAAGAGTTATTGTTGTGATAATGCTCATAACCTGAACAAAACAACAACTATATATAGCTACTACATGTACAAAACAACAGGGCACAGTACGTTTGCGCTTTTTTACCTGTAAAACGATAGGACACTTGTGCTTCAAATACTAAGGACATTTGCGCTTTAAATTTTGATTCACCTGTATTAAATTGACTGGACATTTGCGCTATTTAACCATTATAGTCGTCCACCTGTAATTTCAGTGAGAAGTAATATTTGTCATTATTAGATAAATGGTGCAGAATCCCTCCATGCCCATTTTAATGAACAGTTCTACTCACTGATTCTGCTAAAAAAAAATTATCTTATTTGAAGAGCACATTTAACAATAGTTGGTGAATTACATTAATATAAGATTTGTTAAATTGATGAGCAGGCACCCAAAACTTGAAAATCATGATTATTTATTTGTTATATGTTCCAAATACCAGTCAGAACAGATAACAAGAGCTATTTTTTTCAGTCCTTGGGTGTCAAGCTAAAACTGACGTGTTTTTATGTCTTAAGAATGTTTACTTTTACTTGTTTTAGCTGTATATAAACTTTTAAACATATATCAATGTGCTATGAAATGTGCTATGCAATCATTTAAATTTTTTTTTATCTATGCAAAGTCAAACCTGCCGGTCCCAAGCCTGGATAAAAGAGGAGGATAGTCATTAAAACCAAATATTGCAAAAGCGGAAATGTCTGATGTAAAAAGCGCAAATGTCCTATGATTTGAAGCGCAAGTGTCCAAAAATAAAAGCGCAAATGTCCTATGAAAAAGCGCAAACGTCCAGTGCCGAAACAACAACCATAGCTATTACATGCACTAGCTATAAAATGTACCAACAGCTATATATAGCTACTACATGTACAAAACAACAACCATAGCTATTACATGTACTACCTATAACATGTACAAAACAACTTTATATAGCAACTACTAGCAACTACATGTACAAAACAACAAACATAGCTATTACATGTACTAGCTATAACATGTACAAAACAACAACTATATATAGCTTCTACATGTACAAAACTACAACCATAGCTATTACATGTACTAGCTATAACATGTACAAAACAACAACTTTATATAGCAACTACATGTACAAAACAACAAACATAGCTATTACATGTACTAGCTATAACATGTACAAAACAACAACTATATATAGCTTCTACATGTACAAAACAACAACCATAGCTATTACATGTACTATTTATACCATGTACAAATGTACAAAACAATAACTATATATATAGCTACTACATGCACAAAACAACAACCATAGATATTGCAAATACAAAACAACAACCGTTATATGCTTTTACACAAAACAAAGCAGTGATAGATATTACATGAACAGAATAATAACTATAGCTACTATATGGATATTACATGAACAGAATAATAACTATAGTTACTATATGGATATTACATGAACAGAATAATAACTATAGCTACTATATGGATATTACATGAACAGAATAATAACTATAGCTACTATATGTACAAAACAACAACCAAAACTATGACAAGTACAAAATAATAATCATAGACATAACATGTACAAAACAACAACCATAGCTGAAACAATTACAAAGTAAACAACAATAGTGGTTACATGTACAAATAAAACAACCATTGCTGTAACAGGTACATAAGTACTATCATTTAGCTGCTACCACATGTATATAACAGCTTTTGGGAATGATGTTAAACCCACTCATATTATTTTGATACTGGTTCTTTTTTAAGTCTCTACCTAAGTGGCTAAGGTTAATGATATTTGGTATGCAGTACATGTAGTAAATGACACATCTCATTTCCATGGAGATTATTTGACCTTGCCCTTCTCCGTCATTGTTTTTTTTACTTTAAAACTACGGCATACTTTACATTTCAAAATTTGTGGAAATCAGTTATAGATGTGGAAACTTATCTCTTAGGTCCAAAAATAGTTAAAAAAATATAAGGACCTAAAAGCTACATTTCTGCAGCTAGATCAGTTTTAGATGGAACAACAATGGTGAAGCCAATGATATTTGGTATACAGTTTTATTAAATAATACAATTAAAACAGCCCTTATACTACCAAAATGGCATGTGTCATACTGGTGACGTCATCCAGGTCATATAACTCATGTGATCTATATTGCTTTTCGGCCCGGTCCAATATTTCCAATACGGACTGGCAAATTGCATTGAATCCTGAATTACATTTAAACATATATTGTGCATGTAATTCAGGATTCATTGCCAGTCTGTATTGAAAATATTGGCCCTATATTCACATTTGATGTATGTAATACAGTATTCAGAACATTTAGTCTGTATTGAAAAAGTTGGATTATTTAATAAAAGTGCTATGAACTGGCTGTTTCTGTATTGGCACTGGTATAGATTCCCCTCATCATGGTTCTTTGACTTTGAAACTTTTGCATAATTCTGATGTTGAAGTATGAGTTTGGTCAGTTTACTGGGAACTACTTGTGATAAGTCAATATTCTTTTTAGCATTAGCATTTCTCATTTCCAAGCAGGTTACAATAGTATCTGACTTTTCACCTTCAGTAATAGACTTGTAATGTTTTGCATAATGTACATGTTAAAGTTTTACCATTTTAATTTTACCATTTGCATTATACTATCAATACATGTATTAATAAAGATGAAACATATATCTCTGTGTCAACAGTATATGCAACATCAAATTTAATACATGTACTAAAGAGTTCAAATGCAAAAGAAGGTATTGTTCTGCAATATGTTGCATTAAAATTTTCTTTTATCTTTATTGTGGTATTAAAGTTTCCTTGATATAGTTATATTGCCTACATTGTTTTACTTGGTTTGATATTTATTGATGACAGTCGCAGGACAATGCATGAGTCACTTAAGCATTCAGGACTACTGAATTAAATAAATAGGCAAATTTACAATTTATAGGTTAGAAATGCACGGGTTTGGTTCACAGAATATATAAGACAATCTTTTTCCCATTAGAGTCTTCTTCATTGCATAATCACAATAATAGTAACTGTGAAAATAGATTATTTGATGAAATAAATGGATGTATTCCGTGCATTATTTGTACCATTGTAATTACAGCTATATAGAAAGATACATTGCATTGATGACATTAAAGTATTTGATTGTACATGATTTATTGAATACATTTTCTAATTATACAGTGTGAATTCATTGGAATATATTATAACTTATTCTTTTTTTTTTTTATGAAATTTGATTGTCTTAATGTTGTCAGTTTTTTGTATCACAGATTTTTGTGGCTATGACAAAACATGTTACTGATCTGTTTATGAAGTGATATTGTATATTAAGAATAATTATATCAGACTTCAAACAAGAAGTAAAGTTTAATAGAGATTTCATTCTTCTCAGGAATTGCTTTCTTTTGCTATTATGAGAGGTAGGTGATGTTTATTATATGGCTGTAGTTATAATCTTTAATTTGATACCTTGTAAAAAAAAATATTGTAATTTAGATATTTTACATTTTTGTGTATAAGTTGCATTTATATGGTAATTCAAGTATAGTCATCTCAAAATGTACATAGAAATAAGATGGAAGGGATTTAAGTCATTACACATAAATGTATTGTTACCTTTGTAAACTTAAAAAAGTATAATAAATGATTATATAATTAAATAATGTTAAGCCATTAAAATATATTTTCATAATGCCCCTGCTGCTATGCAAAAGGAGCAGTAAGCATTTCACTTAGTCATTTACTGCTCTAGAGTTATGCCCCCTTATAATTTGAAAGATTGCATTTTTATTTGTTTTTCACTCTTACTTGAGTTTAATTCATGCAAATTTTATGAAACTTATACACAAAGCTTAAAAAACCACCAGTTGAAAAGAAGAGTCTGAATTTGGACAGTGAGTAGCAGACTCTTCTAGAGTGGTGCCCTTTATAACTTGGAAAATTGGAAAACTTGAGCTGCAGGGGAATTTATGTTCTCAGACACATTCTTGTATTATTTTTCTTCATTATGTATAGTTCTATTAAGTTTGAACTTAGAGAAAGATTGTGCTTGAAGCATGTTTTTGAATATAACCCATATATAAACACTTTTAAATTTGGATAAATTAACTTCAAAAGAAAATCTTATAGAAGTCAAGTATCTGATATAAATAAATAAGAACTAAAGAAAACTTTATGTTCCCAGTACTTCTGTGAAAGGATTAGTATTCTTTAAACTTGAGGAATTGTTTATGAGCTCAATAGGAGCCGAACCTTTTAATTACTGTATGATAATGTACTAAATCTTATGTTGTCAGAAAGTACTCATTTTATTTTATTTACATTTGACAGAAGTGTTTTGATAAACTAAGTAATTATGAAAATATGAGTAGCCTTTCATAAATAGAGACTTAAGTTATGGATTATGATAAATGTTGATATTATTCTATATTATTATAGTAGATCTTATTAAATAGGTTAGGGATTACCTGTATTAGAAATTATTTCTTACTTAATTATATAGAGAGTTTATGTTAATTATGCAGTCTAATTATGAAAACATGGCATAGTTAAAGGTGAAATTGATTACTGATCAAAGGAATTTTGTATCCACTGATGTAAGTTATAATTAGTTAGAATTATGATGTATGATTTCTTTAATTAATAACAGGATATGTATATAGTTTTTTCATTATGATGGTAAATTTTGTATAAAATTCTGTCTTTTATATTGAACAATGGAAATTTTGCCAAATCTCTAAAATTTGTGAAAAAATATTACGTGAAAAGTACAACTATTAAAAAAAGTCTATTAAAAAAAAAGTCCAGACTAAGAATTGATATATAATTGTTTGTGCCTTTGGTCGTTTTTTCTAAGAATAAAAAGACAAAGATTGATAAGGATGATTTTTAATATAATTTTTATCGTCTATTTTCCTCCTGGGTAAAATTGCCCGACTATTCACATTTAAAGTATTTCTGTTGTTTTTATAAAAGTATCAGTTATTTTTTTATTCAAGACCCTAAAATAACTCTAAATTTTTGCAATACATCATAAAGTTAGACTTTTAATTTCACAAGAAACTTGCAGCCACAGCCATGATTGTAACTTTTTGGAAAATTTTGTATAGATTCTATTGATCTAAAGTAGAAATTTTTGGTTGAGCTCAGGTGGGCATTAGTGGACAAGTGCATTATGCATGAAACGATTGGTAATGGACATTAGAGACATTAGTAACTTTGGAAGACCTTCTTTAAATTTAATGAAATTCAAAAAGATTTTTTTTTGCATTGACACCATTACTCTGACAACATCTATAGTAGGAAGAACACAGGGTTATATGGAACCCTTTATACATTTTTTTCTTCTTAAGATAGATAAGTTATAAGTTTTGTTCTAAAAAAGACAAACATTTTGGTCATCAGCTAAAATTTGATTGACAATTTGTATTTTGTAAGATGCTTTTATCGTCTCTGAATTATGTGAACAGTACCACCTTGAACTAGACAGTCATATTTTATAGAAGATATTCATAGACTACAAAGAAAAGTAAAGATTGAAATTGATAAGTTTTCTTATATATCTGTAAATAATACCAATTATTGATAGTGATGTAGATAATGTTTGTCTCTGACACTATAAGTAACAATTCTGACAATTTGTCGATAATTACACCTGATTGGTTTTATGTGATATAAATTGTTTTACCCAGTAATGTCCAGTAGTTGTGTGGCCATAATCTATCATTGGAAGCTGTAAAAAATGGACTGTAACCATTATACTGACAGAAGTTCTCTAGTATAATTTACAGATATAGGAAATTAACAATGACAGGATGGATGAGAATGTGAGGAGGTTGACCCAGCACTTTGTTGATTCGTCTTAATTAATGATTTGTTTGTATGATCAGCGTTTACTAATTAGAACTTTGCAGGGTACATAGTCTTGATAAACTGGAACTCTCTGACATTGCACTTGTATATCTGTTTCAACAGATATTAATTACTTACATCTGAAAAAGGAAGTAAAATATAGGAAGGGCTGTAGTGTGACCTATAGTTGTTAACTAGTCTACATCATTTGCCGTCTCTTATGGAGGCTTGTAATTCATTTGCCGTCTCTTGTGGAGAGTTGTAATTCACTTATAAAACTTAAAGGATTAATTAGATAATTTAGGATTCATTGATTATCTGACCATCGCTTTTATAAACCAAAAAATTATGGATTGAATTAATTTCCAAGTTTGAGCTATATTTAATCTTTTTAAATTTCAGAAAATAGGCTGTAAATTTGATAATAAGAAGTAATTTAGGTAATATGGTGACCTATATTTGTTAACCTCTTTGATATTTGTTCTGTGGTGGAGAGTTGTCTCCACATCTTCTTAATTTTATAATAATGAACTCTTTAGCAATAACGACATACCGGTACTTAACAGAACAAATCTCATTAAATATGACACCATAATTAAATCTGTACCAATTATACTGTATTATATAAGTAACAACACATGCAGGGAAAAATAAACCTATCTATATTTTTTTTCATCAGCAAAATTGCAATATGATTGAAGCTTTCTTTGTCTTGATAATATGTCGAGCAAAAGCAAACCAGTAATAAAATCTCTTAAAAGGGAAACAACTCATATTAAAATGTAATTTTGAAGTTATTTCTGTGTTTAAATGAAATGAATAAAAACTTATTAAATAAGAAAAGGGTTTAATTAAATTCTGACAAAAAACCCAGATTAAGCTAATAATACATATTCTGATGCCTTGTCTAATTTAAAAAAAAAAAATCATGGCTTTAAATTTTCTTTTGGTCATAATTTGTTTATGCTAATCCTAGCCAGGACACAAACCATAGCGCAAGGAATCTCTCAGCATCAGTCACATTCCACGACAGCAGTCAAAGCTTGAATGATGAGGAGCCTATTGCACAGCAAAGGCAAGAGACATCACATCAGAAAGAACGGATAGCATGGCCAAAGATGAACAGCGAAGCCCAATGGAGGAATCTGAACGATGATTTAGGGGTAATTCTAGAAACATCACTCCAAGGATGTGTTGAGAGGAGAATAGAAACACTGACTACACTAGTATATAACATCGGGAAGGAGAGATTTGGTGTTGAGGAGAGAAAGGAAAGGAGTAACATCAAGCAGACGCCAAACAGGAGAGAACAGAAGATTAAACAGCTAAGGAAGGAGCTCAAAGACCTTAACAGAAGGTTCAAGAAAAGCAATGAGATAGAGAAGTTGGGAATAGCTTGCATTACAGACAATGTCAGAGAGGAATTGAGAAGAACTAGAAGGGCAGAACAACTCAAGAATAGCAATAAGAAGAAAGCGAAAAATAGAGCAAACTTTATTAAGAATCCATACAACTACACGAAAACACTGTTGGGTGGAGAAAGAACAGGGCATCTGCATTGTAGTAAGGAAGAAGTAGAGAAGTATCTGCATGAAACACACTCAGACAAAGAAAGAGAGACACCTTTGGGATATTGCCCAAGAGTTGAAGAAGAAAAACAACCAACGATAGAATTTGAAACAAAGGAACCAACATGGAAGGAAGTTTGTGAGGTGGTAAAAAAGGCAAGAACAGGATCAGCACCTGGGTACAGTGGTGTACCATACAAAGTCTACAAGAAATGCCCAAAGATACTTAGAAAACTGTGGCAGCTATTCCGAATACTATGGAAAAAGGGAACCATTCCTGAGAGCTGGCAGAAAGCAGAAGGATGCTTTGTACCAAAAGAAAAGGATTCAAAAGATATCTCACAGTTTAGGACAATTTCATTGTTGAGCGTTGAGGGAAAAATCTACTTCTCTGTATTGGCAAACAGGATGACAAAGTATATGGTAGAGAACAGCTACATTGATACATCTATGCAGAAAGGAGGTATTGCAGGGTTTTCAGGATGTGTAGAACATACAAGTGTCCTTAGCCAACTCATACATGAGGCAAAGACAGGAAAGAAGAACTTGGCAGTAGTCTGGTTAGATCTGGCAAATGCGTATGGATCAGTACCACACAAATTGATAGAGATGGCAATGGATCACTACCACATTCCAGAACACATCAAGAAAATAGTCTTAACGTATTTTGATGGAATACTGCTGCGATTTACTGTAGATAACAAGACCACAGCATGGCAGAAATTAGAGAAAGGAATAGTAACTGGTTGTACCATCTCACCAATACTATTCATTATGGGTATGAATATCATCATGAAGGCAGCAGAAAGAGAAACAAGAGGTCCAAAGACAGATTCAGGGATTTTTCTACCAGCAACAAGAGGGTTCATGGATGACCTTACAGTAACAACATCATCCCATATTCAAGCAAGATGGATACTGACAGCACTGGAAGAAGTAGTCACTTGGGCAAGGATGAAATTTAAACCAAGGAAATCAAGATCAATGATACTGAAAAAGGGGAAGATAACAACAAAGTTCCAGCTTAAGATCCAAGGGGACGAAATACCAACAATAGTAGACAACCCTATAAAGTGCCTTGGAAAATGGTTTGATGATACCCTTAAAGACAATACCAGTGTGAAGACAGTACAAAGTCAGGTTGTAGAATGGCTGAAGAAGGTAGATAAGAGTGGATTGCCTGGGAAGTTTAAGGCTTGGATATACCAACATGGGCTGTTACCGAGACTGACATGGCTTCTCATGATCTATGAAATGACAGCAACAACAGTCGAATCTATAGAAAGAAAGATAAACAGCCACCTAAGAAGATGGCTAGGAGTACCACCAAGCTTTACAGCCATAGGCCTTTACAGTAGATCATCACAACTACAGCTACCTTTAACATCAACTTTGGAGGAATACAAGGTATCAAAGAGCAGACTTGTTATGACTCTCAGAGACTCGAAGGATAGCAAGATCAGTGAGGCAGGAATACAGACACGTACTGGGCGTAAATGGTCAGCAAGAACTGCAGTCAATCAAGCAGAAAGTATTCTTCACCACAAAGACATAATTGGCAACACCTGTACTGGTAGACAAGGCTTAGGAATGACACATTTCCAACAGTGGTCAAAGGCAACACCAAAAGAGAAGAGTAGCATGGTACAGTCAGAAATAAGAACAGTAGAAGAAGAACAAAGAAGGACAAAAGCAGTGGAGCTAAGCCGTCAAGGTGCATGGATGAAGTGGAACTTGCCAGAAAGAAAGATCACATGGGCAGAGTTATGGAGGATGGAACCATTCAGAATCTCATTCATGCTTAGGTCTGTGTACGATACACTTCCTTCCCCTTCAAACTTACACCAGTGGGGGCTGATAGAAGAACCAAGCTGCAAGTTATGTGGTGAACGAGGTACTATGGCACATAAACTTTCAGGCTGCAAGGTTGCTCTGACACAGGGAAGGTATCGATGGCGACACGACAAGGTCCTAAAACATCTAGCGGAAATCCTTGATATAGAGAGAAAAAAGAAGAGACCATCAAAAACAGAGGCAAAACAGATCAGATTCGTTAGAGAGGGAGATACTGGACATGCAACAAAGTCTCAACAGCACTTCATCTTGGACAAGGGCAGTGATTGGAACATGAGAGCTGACATTGGAAAGAAGCTTGTGTTTCCAGAATGCGTACAGACAACCCTACGCCCAGACATTGTAGTGTGGTCACAGCCTTCAAAGATGATAGTTGCAATAGAACTGACAGTTCCTTGGGAAGAGAGATGTGAAGAGGCATACCAGCGGAAGAAGGAAAAGTATACAGAGCTGATGACAACATGTAGAGAGAGAGGTTGGAAAGCATGGCTGTTCCCAGTAGAAGTAGGCTGCAGAGGTTTTCCTGCACAGTCAGTATGGAGGATGCTACAGGCAATGGGAATAGTTGGAAAGGCAAGAAAGACAGCAGTAAGACAGCTAGGGGAAGCAGCAGAGCGTTCATCTTGCTGGTTATGGCATCGCCGAGATGATCTGAGCTGGAAGCCGAGTGCTGATGAGTAGAGGTTTGGCCACCTCTACTGACCCGCCAACCGGAGGATGTAATGGTACAGGGTCGAAACATCTGGTGAAGGTTGGAACCATCTGAAGACATCAAAGCACCCGGCAGAGAGCGACAGGGATTCAAATATGAAGAAAGATGAGCAGTCAAGAGAATATGACAGCAGAAAAGCAGAATACCACCATCTGTAAGTAATAAAAAAAAAAAAAAAAATCCATGATCTTGAGGACTGTATGGTGATTAATGTAAGGTTCATTTTGACTATCAATTCTTGTTGAAAAATAACTCATTGTTATGTACACCTCGTCACCTTTAATTCCAGTTCAAGCTTGTACTTTTGAGGTAAATGTTCTTTTTAGCTCACCTGGCCCGAAGGGCCAAGTGAGCTTTTCTCATCACTTGGCGTCCGTCGTCCGTCGTCCGTCGTCCGTCGTTAACTTTTACAAAAATCTTCTCCTCTGAAACTACTGGACCAAATTAAACCAAACTTGGCCACAATCATCATTGGGGTATCTAGTTTAAAAATTGTGTCCGGTGACCCGCCCAAGAAACCAAGATGGCCGCCATGGCTAAAAATAGAACATAGGGGTAAAATGCAGTTTTTGGCTTATAACTCAAAAACCAAAGCATTTAGAGCAAATCTGACACGTGGTAAAATTGTTTATCAGGTCAAGATCTATCTGCCCTGAAATTTTCAGATGAATCGGACAACCCGTTGATAGGTTGCTGCCCCTGAATTGGTAATTTTGAGAAAATTTTGCTGTTTTTGGTTATTATCTTGAATATTATTATAGATAGAGATAAACTGTGAACAGCAAAAATGTTCAACAAAGTAAGATCTACAAATAAGTCAACATGACCAAAATGGTCTGTTGACCCCTTTAGAAGTTATTGCCCTTTATAGTCAATTTTTAACCATTTTTCGTAAATCTTAATTATCTTTTACAAAAATCTTCTCCTCTGAAACTACTGGACGAAATTAAACCAAACTTGGCCACAATCATCATTGGGGTATCTAGTTTAAAATTGTGTTTGGTGATCCGGCCAACCAACCAAGATGGCCGCCATGGCTAAAAATAGAACATAGGGGTAAAACACAGTTTTTGGCTTATCACTCAAAAACCGAAGCATTTAGAGCAAATCTGACATGTAGTAAAATTGTTTATCAGGTCAAGATCTATCTGCCTTGAAATTTTGAGATGAATCGGACAACTCGTTGATAGGTTGCTGCCCCTGATTGGTAATTTTAAGGAAATTTTGCTGTTTTTGGTTATTATCTTGAATATTATTATAGATAGAGATAAACTGTAAACAGCAAAAATGTTCAGCTAAGTAAGATCTACAAATAAGTCAACATGACCAAAATGGTCTGTTGACCCCTTTAGGAGTTATTGCCCTTTATAGTCAATTTTTAACCATTTTTCGTAAATCTTAGTTATCTTTTACAAAAATCTTCTCCTCTGAAACTACTGGACGAAATTAAACCAAACTTGGCCACAATCATCATTGGGGTATCTAGTTTAAAAATTGTGTCCGGTGACCCGGCCAACCAATCAAGATGGCCGCCATGGCTAAAAATAGAACATAGGGGTAAAATGCAGTTTTTGGCTTATCACTCAAAAACTAAAACATTTAGAGCAAATCTGACATGTGGTAAAATTGCTTATCAGGTCAAGATCTATCGGCAACAACAAAAGAAAGAGAGTTTTTAACGACCTCAGCTGGCTATACAACCCTTGCACAATCAACTGAATTTTGCAGAAATCATTAATAGGATAGATTGCCCTTATATGATAATTTTTTATTACCTTTTTGGTTTTTTTGGCAAAGTGGGGGGGGGGGGGGGGGGGGGGTTGCGCAACAACAAAACTACTTCACAACTTTCTCATTACTTTGCATTTCTTGTTAGATAAATTTAAAAAAAAATCTCCCCTAAAACAACTGTTGAATTTAAACAAACTTGGTTTAAATCACCACTAGGATATCCAGGGACCACTGTGTATGATGACCCTGCCTGCCCACATGGCTGAAATAAAACATAGGTTTCAAATGCACTTTTTAGTATCTAAACGACAGTACAACAGTTGCGTTTATCATGCAACAATTGTAAATAAAAATATCAGGTGAGCGACACAGGGTCCTTGGACCCTCTAGTTTTCCAATACATTATTATTGTTAAAAAAGAATATGGGATAATTAGAATTGAAAGCTTAATATAGGGGTATACAAATTATGACTTCAAAACATTTTTAGTATGTAGCACTTCCTTCGGTCAACATTCTACACTTCAATAAAGCTTCTATATCCATCAAGCGACAGTAGACATATTAATTATAGAAGAAATCTTTTCAGTGGTTATAATGAAATGACAATGGCAGTTTAATAATGACGAAACTGTCTAGGACAGGGATTATTTATCGCTGATGCAGTAACAAAGTTAACTAATTTCATGAAATACCATTTGTTATTTGAAAGCTTTGTTTATAGATTTGATAAGATGAGTATAGGATATTTTTAAGACTATATGATTTATTGAGATTTAGTTGTATGATTCATGTAGTTATATTTTTTAACCAGTAATCTTTTTATTCTTTGACCTTTTCTTCATATTGCCAGACTCAGACTTCTCCGATTTAAGAGAACCTTAAAAAATTAATCTTGATAATACAGCTTCTGTAAAAGCTTTTAATCTAGATTACCATTGAGCTAAAGGACACAAAACTTTTGAACACAGAACTTACTTGAAGCGTGTTCTGTATTATTCTGTATTCATTGCAACATTATTTTTCACACTTAACATAAAGATGGAACCTTATCCCCTACAACTTCAGACTGCTTCAGTAGATTTTCTCTCAGGTAACTTAGTTACAGTCAATCAGACACATTCAATATTTTGTTTTCAGTTTTCATTGGAAATCTTCTTCAGAAAATCATAGCATTTGACTTAATACACCAAATTTAAAGTTATTACCGAGATGGACATATTAACCACTTCTTTATTCCCTGAATGATATTATCACATTTTTTAATCTTAGGCTAAGATTTTTAGCACTTAATTAACAGATTGTAAACTAATTGCTTATTTCCACTGAGACCTCATTAGGAAAATCTACAGGTTAATTTCCATATTATATCCCTTTCATTTAGATAGCTCTCTTGATTAGTCTCTGTTGCTTCATTTACTTTAATCTTATCTCTTGTATAAACATTGAGTCACTTCAATATTGTAGACAGATGGTCCAACATGGTCCAACAACTTATGGATGAATATGTGTTTCTGAATCTAGAACATGTTTTTTGCATGAACCCCCTGAGGGGTTCATGCTTATATATTGGCGAGTTTTGGATGTGTCTATGGGCCACTCGATATCTCTCGGCCGGAAGTCAGTATAAAATTCTCGGAACGTCTCGAAAGTTTTCGGTCATTGATACAGGTCTAAACAGTATGTTATCTACGGCTTTGATATGCTCCCTTGAATTGGCCCTTGACGACGCAATTATTGTTTTAAAACGACCACTGTACACTGTTTGTATCTGGGTCAATTATAACGTTGCCTCGATAACATGTAAACTAATTATGTTTGAAGATTTAACCACGGGATACTGACTGTGTATTTCATTATAGACTTACATGGAGAACATTCTGGTTAAACTATTAATATTAGATCGGAAAACAGAAAGATAATATTCTTATCAAACGTATTTAATTCAATCGGAATGAAAGAAATATATACCAAATATATACTGTATTCATGTTTCTGAAGAAACTAACAATGATTGAAATCAGAATATTTTTAGAGCTGCAATTAAGGAATAAGTATTTTATATATATGACAATTAGATACTCTGCTTTGGTATTTTTAAATATTCATTTGTAAAGGAAACATAAAAATTAAATCTAAATAAATTCTTGCATCCTACAAAAAAAAATGTTTACAAACAATAATTATTATATTTCTACGTTTTAGTATTTAGGTTTGATTAGTAATAATTTTATTTTTTTGTATTGTAATATATTCATAAAACGGAAAGTAAGATGAATTTATTAAATATATAGATTTTAAACTTGTGTGTTCTAAATTCATAAAGCATTATTTCAAATCCTTGCAGCTCACAACAACCGTAAAAATAATTTACAATATTCAAAACAAAATTTAATTACAACCATAATGTTGATTATTTTATACTGTTTTAGTATGGTATCCACTTCAGGGACTCTAACGAAATGATTCACACAGGCGTTGGTTCATCAAATGGAGTTTAATTTGTTTTAGTATGGATTTAGTAGTTTTTGCTTATATTTTGTATAGTAATATATTCACATAGTGGAATGTAATAATTTAGAAATAGATTAATTCGATAAATACAATGTCCATCTGTAAATACTTGACGTTCGTGTTTATTGATATTATATATTTATTCCACTGCATGTTGATTTTGATGGTGAAATCAACATTTGATTGGTTGAAACTATCACACGTGACGTCGAACAAAACTTCATATTCCCCTCTGAGTATCATATTCCCCTCTGAACATCATATTCCCCTCTGTAGATCAGGACCTCTTAAGGTGGTATGGGTGTCTTCCTCCATCTTGGATTGTAAAAAACAGAGAATCAAAGGTCCAGATTTTCCATCAAGTTAGCAAAATTTGATGCAGGAATGCAGATGTTTAATGTACATTTTCATTTAAAAGTACCAATTTATAAAAATATAACTTCTAAATATTGATATTTTTGCAAATGTTAATTATTTTTGGTTGTTTTTATCTTTTTAAAAAATTGGCATTTTAAGGGGAGGTAACTCTAAAAGGTGCATTTTCTGAAGGATTCTGTATGGAATTTTCCTATTTTGTATTTTAGCCGGAAAAAACGTACGGTGACCCTATCTTTTCTTTTGATATTCTCAAAGCAGTGTCTGAAAGCTATCTTTTCCTGAAGCATTTAACAATTCTATCATTTTGTTTAGTTTCTAATCACAAAATGGAGTTTTTTCCTGTATAATCCATACAAAATGTGTCATTTTGTCCCGTCCTGTAGCTTGAGAAAATGCACGGTGACCTATCATTTTTATTATATTTTTCAACATGTATCAATAGATACAACGTTTTGGCAAAGTATGAACAAATTCTATCATTTTTATTTTAGACTCCTATACCACCTTAATATGACGTTACGCGCGGTTAATGTGCATACCGTTTTGAAAGTCGTTTAATTAAAATAGCGTTAGATAAGTCATTACTGTGTTTAAATTTATTCAAGCGTTAAAATAAAAAGACTATTAATTTACTTTTGATCAGGACTGTTTATGCCGTGTTTAGCTATTAAAACAAGCAGATAAGAAAACAAACGTATACACATTAATATAGTATATTCAGTAAGTAAACGAAGCATAGGCAGTGGAATAAAACATTCATTTCCCTAAGCTTCGAGAGATATGAAGATTTGTTCACCCTCGAAAAATCACATTTCCCTCGGGCAAAGCCCTCGTGAAATATGAATATTCTTGGGTGAACAAATCTTCATATCTCCCTCAGGATCGGGAAATAAATGTATAATATTCAAAAGAATTTGAAAAAGAAATACTGACAGGAACATTAGTTTATTATAAAATTTTGATTCAATTTTTGTTTGTTTGTTTTAATAGTTTAACCTTATAGCATCTACTAATTGTCGAGCCTGCAACTTTTGTTGCAGAAAGCTCGACATAGGGATAGTGATCCGGCGGCGGCGGCGGTGTTAGCTCACTTCTTAAAAGCTTTATATTTCAGAAGGTGGAAGACCTGGATGGTTCATACTTTGTATATAGATGCTTCATGTTACGAAGTTTCCGTCAGTCACATGTCCAATGTCCTTGACCTCATTTTCATGGTTCAGTGACCACTTGAAAAAAAAGTTCTAATTTTTTGTAATGTTGAATTCTCTCTTATTATAAGTAATAGGATAACTATATTTGGTATGTGCGTACCTTGCAAGGTCCTCATGTCTGTCAGACAGTTTTCACTTGACCTCGACCTCATTTCATGGATCAGTGATCAAGGTTAAGTTTTGGTGGTCAAGTCCATATCTCAGATACTATCAGCAATAGGGCTAGTATATTCGGTGTATGGAAGGACTGTAAGGTGTACATGTCCAACTGGCAGGTGTCTTCTGACCTTGACCTCATTTTCATGGTTCAGTGGTTATAGTTAAATTTTTGTGTTTTGGTCTGTTTTTCTCATACTATATGCGAAAGGTCTACTATATTTGTTGTATGGAATGATGGTAAGGTGTACATGTCTAGCGGGCAGATGTCATGTGACCTTGACCTCATTTTCATGGTTCAGTGGTCAAAGTTAAGTTTTTGAGTTTTGGTCTTTCTATCTAATACTGGATGCCATAGGTCAACTATATTAAGTGTATGGAAATATTTTATGATCTTTATGTCAGTCGCGCAGGTTTTATTTGACGGTGACCTCATTTTCACGGTTCATTGACAGTGTTAAGTTTTTGTGTTTTGGTCTATTTTTCTTAAACTATAAGTAATGGGTCAACTATATATGTTGTATAGAAGCATTGTTAGCTGTACATGTCTGCCTGGCATGGTTCATCTGACCTTGACCTCATTTTCAAGGTTTATTGGTCTTTGTTTAGTTATCTTGGTTAATGTTAAGTTTATGAGACAGTTGTAATAAAACTAAGCTTTATACTTAGGACTATCAACATAATATCAATGATTAGTATAGAAGGCGAGACATTTCAGCGTGTGCACTCTTGTTTTTACTATGGTACGGTTTTGAAAATTGTATTCAATGTGTTGACCAACTATCCTACACGTCTTGTTTCATTCACATTATCATGAGATCACATTTCAAAAGCACAGTATCGTTTTGCGTTCTCAAAAATTCCGGATAAAATGTCAATTCGAATTTAACTATTATATTAAGATATGTGATGACGCAAATGCGTATTCTTTTCCTGAGTATCAGCGAGATGCTTTCTATTTACTATTTTGTGCGCTAAAATAATATACTATACTTGCATGCAAAACTATTAAATTCACTGGTGAAAGCTTATTTTTGTTTTTGTTATCTAAATTTAGGACACGGCAGAAAGAGATTTACATGTGACTTTCAAGCATGGTCATCATTACTAACGGTATTCTGACCTCGAGTTGTTTCTCTTTTGTTTCTTTTTTGAGTCACTGTCCTATTATAAACTTTGACATTTTCAAAAAGCTATAAGGATTGTCTACCTAAGGGATTCCTTAACTTTGTTATGTATTTAGCCTTTTAACTTTTTTCATTCGAGCGTCACTGATGCTTTTTTTGTAGACTTAACTCGTGTCTTGCATACATCATTTTAATTCTGGTATCTTTTTATATCTACATACCTTTTTATATAAATTGGTTATTTTGAAAGTGTATACAGGTATTCATAAACTTCTGAATTAAAAAATTCTTCGGCAAAACTAAGTTTCCCTGTATAATGTTTGAATTGATTTAAGTAAAATCAGGAAATCCTTAAAATTTGAGATGTTTTATGAGACCAAAATAAGTCTCTTCATAAGAGGTCCGAATCAATTGCATGCCACAGGTTTCACCCCATAAAACATCTACCATGAGTAAAGACAGCTTCAAATAAGAGTTGGGTATAAAGGCATTCATGTAGGAAACAAAATATAAAGATATGATAGATAAAATAAATGCATCCAGAATTCCAGATTATAAAGCAAACTGAGTGCATAAATTTATATTGCGATAGGTTTCTGTAATTTGCATAAGACATCCGGTTAGTAGAAATGAGAATTTGCCAAAGGGTTATAAGTGGAAAAATTATGTACATTCCCAAGTAATAAATAGAATAGTTGAGCTTAAAAATGACTATTCAAATCGGCCCATTCAAATAGAAGCTGTAAATATATATACTTTCAACTGGCTTCTATTCACAGTCAATTATTTCAATACAAAAGCAAACACAAATTCAGCAACAATCTTTTGGTGACCCGGCAGTCAGCGGTCTTAGGTTCATGTATTGCTTTTCTTTTTTTAAAGAAAGCAACTTGTTTAAGAGTTTGATCATAGGTGTCTTGTTCCTTCAGCTTTTTATAGCCTAACTTTAAGTTTAACCCACCATTTTCTTCAGAAAATGCCTGTACCATGTGAGGAAGATATCACTTGTTTTTTGCTTGTTCCTATAATGATAGATAGCATTTGTTTTTTGCTTGTTCCTACAATGATTGATAGCATTTGTTTTTTTGTTAGTTTTTATGGACTTTTGAATTTGCCTTGAAGTTCTGTATTTTTTTCAACTCTTTAAATAGCAGATATTTTTTAATAAAATATGTTCTATTGTCTCAGAATAGAAGAAGAGCTGTATTTAAAAGACTTCAGAGCTACTTCCTAATAGTCAATATGCACATTCCAATTCATTGAAAGATGCTTATCCTCTTGAAAACAAGTGATGGAAGTTGTTTTAAGTGTTAACAAGGTTATTAAGTTCAATATAAACATTGTAATGTATAGAATGCTCATTATTTCTAATGTTAGAACATCTTATCTTGGGTAACATGGTCCATACAACAGCTGACCTGTAGAAAACAAGTTCATCCTGGTAAATTATTTCATACAGAAATAAGTAGATATCTCAAAGGTATTTTACTCTGATATCTGAAACTCACCTGTTTTTATTTGCTCCTGGTGTGATAAGTCTTTTAACATTCACACAAAATGATTGACGAAATGTTAATAAGATTTCAATATTGTTTTCTTATGACCAGTTTCATGCTCAGTTCGGCATCTTGTTAGAAATTTCTGAGTTACAATATTATCAGAAAATGCAATAAAGTGCACAACTATTCCCTCAGTTCATTGTTTTCTGAAGTGACACTATTGAATTTTTAATGTTTTAAAAGTTTGATTTAGTAAATATATTTATTGTTCGAGTATATGTTTTTCTCTATATTAAAATATTATTCTTTAATTTGTAATTTTACACAGAAATGGGCATTTAAAATAAGTTTGCTTGGAACTTTCTAAGGGATAAAGGTTAGCAGAGAAGACTTGTTTTTCCATTTTTAACCTGATTTTTGTGACAAAAATGTCAGTTATTGATTTGGGGATGTACGGTGGGCGGGCGGGCGGGCGGGCGGGCGGCAATCAAATGTTGTCCGTGCATTAACTCATGAACCGTTCAACCAAAGCTTTTAAAATATTAATATGTTGTTACTGACAACTAAATGAAGGTCAAGTTCAATAATGGCGATTTTGACTTTTACGGTTCAGGAGTTATGGTTCTTGAAAGATTGAAAAATGGAGTTTCCAGTCGTGTCCGTGCATTTATGCATGAACTGTTCTACCTAAGCTTCCCAAATTTTAATATGTTGTTACTGATGACAAAATGGAGGTCAAGTTCAATAATGGCGATTTTGACTTTTACCGTTCAGGAGTTATGGTTCTTGAAAGATTGAAAAATGGAGTTTCCAGTCGTGTCCGTGCATTTACGCATGAACTGTTCTACCTAAGCTTCCCAAATTTTAATATGTTGTTACTGATGACAAAATGGAAGTCAAGTTCAATATTGACGATTTTGACTTTTACCGTTCAGGAGTTATGGTTCTTGAAAGATTGAAAAATGGTGTTTCCAGTCGTGTCCGTGCATTTACGCATGAACTGTTTTACCAAAGCTTCCCAAATTTTAATATGTTGTTACTGATGACAAAATAGAGGTCAAGTTCAATAATGACGATTTTGACTTTTACTGTTCAGGAGTTATGGTTCTTGAAAGATTGAAAAATGGTGTTTCCAGTCGTGTCCGTGCATTTTCTCATGAACCATTCAACCAAAGCTTTTGAAATTTTTATATGTTGTTACTGATGGCAAATTAGAGGTCAAGTTCAATAAAGTCGATTTTGACTTTTACCGTTCAGGAGTTATGGTTCTTGAAAGATTGTGAAATGGCGTTTTCATTCACGTTGTTGCATTTACTCATGAACCATTCAATCTAATATTATAAGCTTTTCAAATTTTAAGATGTTGATACTGATGACAAAATGGAGGTCAAATTTGATATTGACGATTTTCACTTTCACCATTCATCAGTAATGGTTCTTGTGATATTGGCAGGACACAAATAAATATTAATAAATCCGGTTTGCTGTCGTTGTGACAGCCTCTTGTTCTTTGTTTAGGTATCCATTCATGAAAATTTCGTAAGGTGACTTGTCTTAAACTTTTTGTTCTGAAACTGTTTTCACATGATATTTATAAAAATCAGAGGTCAATTAAATCAATCTTAACTTTCAATATTCTCAATCAGGCTATCATTGAAGTGTATGAAAGCAAAGAGATTTAACATTCATATAGCTATAATCAAAGAATAAGGACTCATACACCTCAGTAATGATAATGGTTTATATATTTGGATTGTTGACTCTCTGATGGACAACATATCTAATTAGTTGTGCTATTGTTATGTGCTGGTGTAGATGCAACAAGAAACGAAGCATCACATTTACTTAATTGTTATAACAGTAAACAGGAGGAGAAACCGCAATACTAAACATTTGAAAACAAGAACTAAGGTGTTGAGGAAATTTAGTTGTGGATATCAAAGACAAGAACTTGGGAGTTATGAAAATTTAATTGTGAAATGAAATGCAAAAATATACTTTTAATATTTACTTGTTGAAACTAATGTTTTAAATAATGTGCATACTATTACAGTAACTTGTGTCTATTGAGGATACACCTAGAAGATCTGTTTTATATCTGTGGTTTTTGGATTATCTATACAGAGCAAGTCAGGTCAGTGAATGGGGAATCAATTTCTTATGTAATTTACCTTTTTTTTTTCTCAACAAGATCGTAATCATAGTGGCAATGTCATCTGGTTCAAAAATAAACTGGAAGTATATACTTTTTTTTAGCCTACAGGTGTAAAGAAGACATCATAACATCATTAGTACTATGATTTTCATTTAATGATCTTATTAAAGTATATGAAACTTCATTTGGATTTACCAAAAGACTCAGTAGATGTTTTGATTCTCAGATGTTTGATTTAATGTAAAGAGATTTTGACATGCAACTTTGATTACAAGTAGTTCAGGCTATTTGAGGAAACTTAAAAGGGACAACAAGATGAATGATTTCTATTACAGAAACACAGAAATTCAGTCATATATAAAGGGCAGTGCTCCTTTTTTTTTGAGAAATATCTTCTTTTTTTAAAAGAAGAAAATGTTTTAGTACCTTTGATCAAAGTATATAGTCTGTTTTATATTTCTATAGACAACATATTAAAATATGGAAAATTTAAGTTATATGCTTTCCAGAAAAAATAAGTTTCATTCATAGATCATTTTTTTCCTTTTAAAAATTTTGCTTTAAAAATACTTTGTTAAATCCCAGGAGAAAAATTATTTCTGAAAAACAAGTTAGATGAATTGCTTACAGATAGAAGATTTAAGAAATACATAATGTTGTCTGACTAAATATGCAAGCTCTAAAGGACAGTCTCAATCTTATTTATTAGAGAGAAAAAAGTATTGATCTGTACTAAGAAGAAAAATAGATTTAGATATTCCCTAATGTAAAACGAATTTCAAGTTAAATTTTCAAAGCGAAACTGTGGTTTTGTAATATTTATAAGATATTGCAGTAATTTAAACTACAGTTTGTTCTAATAACATTCTTTTGATGGACGCATTTACACCTCTATCAAATATTATTCATGTATAAATTGTTGGGCCGACTTTTTCTGCCAAATTTTGATATTTTTTACTTGATGGTTAAGTAAAACCAGATTGGTTCTTTAGTAGATTTTATGTTCTATTGAACTTTCCTGTCAAATGCTTATTTGAATTCTCCTAATTTCTCATGCATGTGACAATGTGACTTTGCTTTGATGAAGCTTTCACATGATTTCAAATTTCTAAAGTTTATGTCAAAGTCTTAGATGTAAGTAAAGATTCTACTTGTGGACACTATTAGAAGAACAGCACAGATACCTATTGGTTGTACTTTAACCAGCAGTTTAGAGCAATTATTGCAGTAATAATTCCTTCTATTTTCATCTTTATAAAAGATGATTATTATATAAGACAGCTTGATAACAAGTGACACTGAATAACTGATGAAACGAAACAAAAATGTATATTAAAAACGAAATTAAAATTCCAGACTGTGCTGATTTGGAGATAAACGGCTACAAATTCCCTGAAGACCCATGATTTTAACACAGTTGGCTGAAATGATGTAGGTTTTTCACAGACACAAAAATCATTTCTGTTAAATATTGCATGCAATAAAAGTGTAATAATGACTTTAGATAGAATTTGTGAATCCATCCATTATATTCAGGAAGTCAATTAAATGTTATTGTTTAATATTTTTCTAAGGAAGACTTTTTTTTAGAAATGTTATTTAAATAGGTCTTAGTTTCCTCCCTCATGAATTTTAAATTCAAACCTGATTTCCTTTTTCCTCTAGACTAGTTTCACCTACCATGTTATTGAGCTGTAAAAATTAAATATCTGTTGGAATTGAGTCTGATTTAAATTTAAGAGTAATTTTCCAGCAGATTGCTTTAGTACCCAAAGGATTTTGTCCATTAAAAAAAAATTGAGGTATCTGTATGTTGTCTGATATTAACAAAGGACTAATGAATGGTCTGAAATTTACATTGATACAGAGCAGAAGTTATTATTGAGTAGTGTTGTAAGCTGCCAATAAGTTCCAATCACATCCTTTCACTCAAATTAACATCATGGCAGTTTCAATTGAAAATGATAGTGTTTAACAGTCAGGATCCTACTTCGTCAAAATTATCTCCCCATTACGCCAGTTCATTTTCACAATCGTAAAAATGGAAGCCATTGTAGCGATGACGCGCTACCAATTTTGCTCTTAAGAAACCGATAAATTTATCCACATTGCACCAATACGATCCTTATATGTCAGTTATATTTTAAAAGACAAATGTATCAACAAGCTAATGAGCATCAGTTAATGATCTTGTCTGCATTGATTCAACTTAAAACTATTGTCTAATCGGTTGTTAGGTGGAATTTTCGAAAAATCATAAACATTTAAAAAAAATCTAATTAAATATTTCGTGGAAGGGCAGACTAGATTTTTTTAGTGGTTGAAGACTATAAACCCTAGTTATCACACACAAAAAAATAGAATTTTTCGAAGATATGCATTTTCATCATCCAACTTGTAAGACTGTCGTCAAGTACTTTCAGTAAAAAAATAGCTATTCGAACACACCTTCCCTGTTTTTGTGACTCATTAGATAGGTATTTCACTTGACCCATATATTTCATCTTTTAGTACTGTTATTTTTTTGTGTTATAAAGTCAACCTGTAGCTTTAATATATAAAAATGATAGAATCTGAAGCGAGACGATGTATGAAATATTCTTACTTTGAACGATATCAAGACAAAATACTCAACTCAAACACGCCCTAACATAAAAAGGTGCACTCGATTTTCTCTTTTCGATACAATTGTTACCTATTTTTTGGATTTTTTTCTTCAGTCACATAATGGAAGGGCAGACACGAAAATTACTGAACTAATAGATTGATATCTTTTCCGTCCGTGGTAATTTTTTCAAAAAAATCGGAGGTTATGCATTTTTGTCATCCAACTTGAAAGATACCCATGTCGTCGACTTGATATCTAATTGTTCTGCTTAACTATGTACTAGATAAATTGAAAACTTATGCAAATGGTGTTTTTGAAATAAAACACCTCGTAATTGAGAAGAAAATTGCAGTTTTGTTTGTTTCTATTAACTTTTTAAAAATTTGTCACTATAGTAAACAATACAGTAAACATTTATCGCCTTCTCTAATAGAGAGCTTCGATTCTTTTGTTCTATTTCAACCTGGTTACCGACTGTTAAATTCAATAAAATGCTGATTTTAGCTTGACGGGAAGCTTTTGTGAGTGTGAATGCTTTTGAAACCAATTGCTGCTAATTTTCAAGAATAAAAGTGAAAGCAATTGAATTGGTAAAAGTGATAGAGATTATAATTTATTACAACTACAATGTAAAAGTTTTAACTTTGCCTAAATTTCAAGATGTTGCACTGTGCATGAATTAAAGAAAATGATTTTAATGATTTCTTGATTTTGGTGATGTAACTTTTAACAATTTGGTTGTGAAACTTTTCAAATGTTGAATTCTATATAGTGACAATGTGCAGGTGTTGTTGTGTTGCATCCTACTTGTAATTGAATTTGATAACCCATTTCATTCGAATTACAACCCCAAAAACATAAATATTTGAATGATATGATTGTCATAAATATATTTAATAAAATTTAATAACTCTTGTTGGATTCTCGAAAGGAAGGTATACAGATATAAGACCTGGTACTGTTTTAAAATATAAGAGAGTTAGAATCCTATAGATTTATATAAAAATCCTATGTAATGTAGTAATTTAAATTGATGACTTACACATTTGTGCAGTTGCCCGTAGATTTATGACGTCATAATGCGTATGCTATTATATCACAGTTAGAGTCGATTGTCCCTTACAATGACTGACCTCATGTCAACCAACATAACACATTTATAAAGATGGTTTGAAATTCAGAAGGTTGAGTGCTGAGACATAGCTAAGATTTTCAGAACAAAGGAAAATTTATTGGACATTTTACTTTTTGCTTGTATTATCAAAATACATTTTTGTTCTTCATCAAAATATAAGTTGATTGTCCAGTTTAAATTGTCCTTGGAAACTGTCAGTTTTAATATAGTAGTCCTGTAGTAAATTTGATAACACATTGTCTGAAATCTCAGAAGTGTTCAAGTCAATTACTCTGTCACATTCTGTCAACATTTTCTGATACCTACTTAACTGTTGTCATGAAGAATTGTAAAACTACAGGATTTAAAAAAATAGTTTATACAAATAGCATAGGTGGATCCAGAGCCCCCTTTTGTGATTTTTTGGTTGATTATATAGGGAATTACTGAAGCATGACTAGAGCGCCCATATTCAGAACTGTGTGTTATTTTAAAATTCATCCCTGCTGTATTCTTAAAAAGACAAAATGTCTCAATAATGTCATGAATAATTACAACCATGGTTAAATGTTCAAGACCATGGTTGACTATGATCATGGCTAAAGAATTTATGACCATGTTTATTCTTATACATGACCATGGGTTCACCATTTTTATTCTTAATCATGACCATTGTTAATATTTATGACCATGGGTTGACGATGATTATTCTTAATCATGACCATGGTTGACCATGCTTATTCTTAAACATGACCATGGTTAATATTCATGACCATGGTTGACCATACTTATTCTTAAACGTGACCATGGTTTATATTTATGACCATGGTTGAGCATGTTTATTCTTAATCATGACCTTGGTTAATATTGATGACCATGGTTGACTAT
Organism: Mytilus galloprovincialis; assembly: GCF_965363235.1. Classification (NCBI taxonomy): domain Eukaryota; kingdom Metazoa; phylum Mollusca; class Bivalvia; order Mytilida; family Mytilidae; genus Mytilus; species Mytilus galloprovincialis. Next base: position 62,928,711 of record NC_134839.1, read on the forward strand.
GTTTATTCTTAATCATAACCATGATTAATATGTTTGACTATGGGTTGACTATGTTTATTCTTAATCATAACCATGATTAATATGTATGACTATGGGTTGACTATGTTTATTCTAAATCATGACCATGGTTAATATTTATGACCATGGGTTGACCATGTTTATTCTTAATCATGACCATTGTTAATACATGTATTGATGACCATGGGTTGACCATGTTTATTCATAATCATGACCATGGTTAATATTTATGACCATGGTTGAGCATGTTTATTCTTAATTATGACCTTGGTTAATATTAATGACCATGGTTGACTATGTTTATTCTTAATCATAACCATGATTAATATGTATGACTATGGGTTGACTATGTTTATTCTTAATCATGACCATTGTTAATATTGATTACCATGGATTGACCATGTTTATTCATAATCATGACCATGGTTGACCATGTTTATTCTTAATCATGACCATTGATTATATTTATGATCATGGTTGACTTTATTTATTCTTAATCATGACCATGGTTAATATTTATGACCATGGTTGACTGTTTATTCTAAATTATGACCATGGTTAATATTTATGACCATGGATGACCATGTTTATTCTTAATCATGACCATTGTTAATATTGATGACCATGGTTTGACCATGTTTATTCTTAATAATGACCATTGGTCATAATATTTATGACCATGAATGACCATGTTTATTCTTAATCATGACCATGGTTAATATTTATGACCATGGTTTGACCATGTTTATTCTTAATCATGACAAAAATTAATATTTATGACCATGGGTTGACCATGTTTATTCTTAATTATGACCATTGTTAATATTTATGACCATGGTTGACCATGTTTATTCTTAATCATGACCATGGTTAATATTTATGACCATGGTTGACTATGTTTATTCTTAATCATGACCATTGTTTTATTTGAAATAAAATGTTTATGACCATGGGTTGACCTTGTTATTCTTAATCATGACCATGTTTATTCTTAATCATGACCATGGTTAATATTTATGACCATGGGTTGACCATGTTTATTCTTAATCATGACCATGGTTAATATTTATGACTATGGGTTGACCATGTTTATTCTTAATCATGACCATTGTTAATATTTATGACCATGGGTTGACCATGTTTATTCTTAATCATGACCATTGTTAATATTTAATAACAGGGTTGACTGTTTATTCTTAATCATGACCATTGTTATTATTTATGATATGTTATTATTTGAAATGTGATGACGATGGTTAATATTTATGACTATGGTTGACTATGTTTATTTTTAATTATGACCATAGTTAATAGTTATGACCATGGCAGCTTGACCATGGTTGACCATGTTAATCCTTAATTATGACCATGGTTAATATTTCATATGACCATGGTTGACCATGTTTATCCTTGATGTTGACCTTGTTTATTCTTGATTATGAGCATGTTTAACCATTGTTAATTTTAACCATTGTTAAACATGATTATGACCATGCATGGTTTATAATTATGTCCATGGTTGACCATGGTAACTCACATGTGAAATCATGGAATATTATAAACATTGCTGTTCTGATATGGTAGTTAATGGACAACAATTAAATACCCTAGTATCCATGGTCAACTATGGTCTTCATTTGGCCTTTGCGTCACTGTTAGGAATGATCTATAACAGGGTATACATTAGAAAAAGCTGATGGAATATATAAATGTTAACTTTTTTAAGGAAAGGGCTCTTTAGTTACTAAAAGTAGGCATAAAAATTAACTATAAACATCTTCATCGCTGCATGTGTATATCAGTGGATAAAAATTCTAAATTGTGGTAGAAACTTTCTTTGGAATAACTTTAAGTTGAATCTAGAAATCTCAGAAGAAAAAGGAATTTGAACCCATATGAATCTGATATTTAACAATTGATTTTTCCACGAATTCAGCATCCTAGTTATTCTTTCCAAAATAAATGTATTTTCCACTTTGGTTTCTTTTATGTATTTCCAAGCTGTTTGTTTGAAAGAAAAAAAAAATGGAGAAATATTAGTAATTTCACACATTCCTTGTATTGATTCAACATAATAATTATACATAAAGAATAAAGGAAACACATTGATTGATTTTGCATCCTTTATATATATTTGATTACATTATTTTATATAATAAAAACATATATACATTGAAAGTAGTATATTTCAAAAGAAAAATAATTTTGTATTACATTACCAAAATTGATAGCTTTCTGTACTTGATTGTGAAAGGTTATAAATTGAATTTGATTTGTTTTGGAGTAGTAAGGTAAATTCAGTACTAAGTTTATGGAAATTTTCATCTTTGGAGATTGTAAGTTTTAAAATAGACTTCAGTGCTTAAAAATATACTGACTGTCCTTTGGTTGTTGTCTAATTGAAGTAAGTGCAGTAACCTTTTAAATCTGCAGCAGCCGCCAGTGATAACAGACAAAACCAATGGACACTTTGATAATAATAATGATCATTTATTGTTTGAAAAGCTTATATCAGGCTTGGATTTCTTTTTTGAATGATTTCTTGTTTGGTCATATCAGGGCTTTTTATAGCTTGCTAATTTTGGTATGGGTATTGTTCATTGTTAAAGGCCATATGATTACAGTTTCTTCCATTCTTGTCCTTTAGTCTCTTTAAGGCTGTTGTCTCATTTGATATCATACTACATATAATTATTTTTATTTAAAAAGGCTCAAGGGTATAAAAATTTCAGAAAAAATTAAACATTTGTTTTAATTACAAATTTTATTTTTTTACCTTCAGTAGTTGTTACTTTATCATATGGTACAAAAATTATTAAAAAAAAAATTCTTGTTGGCCCCAGATGACTTTTAAAATGTAGATATCACTGAAAAAGCTACAAATTATCTCCCTTTGGTGCAAAAATGCCATTTTTTGGCATTAAAATTGAAATATCTTTTTTAATTTATCGGTGACCTAGGCTATATTTTTTTTCTAATTTTCAAATAAGCTGTACTTAAACTAAATTTTGTAAAATTTGAGCGATTTCTGTAATAATGTTCTTTTTATATTTCGATATCACCTGTATTTCTCCTATTAGTTCAACAGAAATAAGGTATCCTTACAAAAAAGTATGTTTCTTTCAAAGGCAGATTGTGAGCGTAAATGAACGGTGACCCCATTTTTTTATTTTATTTTTCTATTAAGAATTAGATAGATAGATATAGGAAGATAGGAAGTTGTGGTGTGAGTGCCAATGAGACAACTCTCCATCCAAATAACAATTTATAAAAGTAAACCATTATTATGAGGTCAATGTATGGCCTTCAACACAGAGCCTTCGCTCACACCGAACAACAAGCTATAAAGGGCCCCAAAATTACTAGTGTAAAACCATTCAAACGTGAAAACCAATCTGTATAAAAAACAAGAGACACATATAAATTACATAAACAAACGACAACTAATGTATATCAGATTCCTGACTTAGGACAGGTGCAAACATTTGCAGCGGGATTAAATGTTTTAATGGTACCAAACCTTCTCCCTTTTTCTGAAACAATAGCATAACATCACAACATAGAAAAACACACAATAAAATATAATTGGAAGGCTTAACTCAATCAAAAAACGTAAATAAACACACTATGAATGAATAAATTTGATCTGTGATATCTGAATGCAAATGCACAGTTAATAAAATATTAGGGACAAACATTCAAGGCCAAAAAGCAAACAAACAGGTCAAAACAAAGCCATGGCAAGACCCCAGGGCAAAATATTTAACCCTTCGAAAATAATCACTTTTGAAAAAAAAAACAGTTTTAATAATATATACAGGTGAATGAAAAATAACTTTGTCGTTTTAGGTTACACTTGTTATGTGTATAAAATTCTTCAAATAATGAGGAGTTCCAAGAAAGTTCTGTCCTATAAATACATAATTTAACACTAGATGCAAATTGGGGTGAATATCAACAATAAAACTATACAATTAGAAGTAGCTAAAACTTCCCTGTACAGATTTAAGAAGAATAATCTTGAAGTTCATACAAATGTAGTATGAAGAAGTGAAAATTAGTAGATATTCCAAATAATCAAAGCCGGTATATAGACAAGATCCATATTAATATAAGATAACAAAAAAAGCATTATACACTATACCAGCAGGTTGAATTAACCAGAAAATACGATTTGAGAGTACTCGCAGTTACTGACAGCTAGTTGAAAGCCAAAAACAATTAATAATTAAAAATCATGCATCAGAGACTAAAATCAACTAAAACACATCCCAGGGATTTAGTATTTTAACGTCATGAACAGTCAGAGAAGACATGACTTGTGCAATGCCAAAAATAAATGTATCGACAGATAGTAGGATAGTGAGGAGTGACTTCTATAGAGATAACAATTAACGTGTGTGTGTCTCTATACATCCAGTCTCAAAAGAAGATACAAGTTCATTTGTACAAAAATAAAGCGAAATCTTGTATTAAATATTTTTTTTTATTTAGACCCGTGAGCCACCTTAAATGTATGATACACTTAATTATGGACAATTTGTACATTTTCCCTTTGATCTTACTGCCTAATATTTTCTATGTCTGGACAGGACTTGATATTTAAGATTAGGCAATGGTGTCATTTTTTCATGTCCATCCATGTGTGAGTTTTCAATAAAATCCACAAGATTTCATTCTAACAACCTATCAGCTATCACAATGTTAGAAATTCTTGCTGTTTAACAGTTAGTATCAAAAACAAAAAGGCTATTATTCTATATACCAGTATATCAAACTTAGTGTTAACATAGCAACTTCTGTTCTGGAAATATTATCAGTTTGAATTCAATGGGTAAGCATGATCTTTCTATGACAGCCTCAATAGTTCATTTACCCAGTAGTCAAAGCTAGTATTAGAAAATGCTATCTAAGGGTCAAAATCTGAAACAAAAGCAGAATCTGAGTCAGGGAAATGACAGTATTTACCATCATTTATGTGACATATTCATGTAATTGTTATTCTCTAACTATAACTGTAAAACACTTTTAGCAATGAAATCAGTTTATATGTTTTCATTGTAATTATGTGAATGGAAAAAAATAATGATGTCCATTATCAATAATCCAAATTACTACCCAGGTTCAAGGCTTTTTTGTACAGTTTAATGGTTACTCTTTTAATAATGAGCTAGAATTCGTGAACATAAAACACAGAGATATACAACATAAAGATATTAACGGTTTATGTTGATCAAGGAATAGTGCTAATTATTTCAATTTGGCAGGCGTATGTTGACTCTCTTATTACAACTTAAGTTTATTTTTTAGCATCAAAATAGCCAGAAGAATGCTTTTGAAAAAAGATCTGAAAAATATGAAGTAAGGAAGAAATTAGAGCTGGAGTACATTTCAGTGTCATTTATAATAATAATTTCGTGTTTTATTTGTGAGAAAACAAATCGCTAAATTACAACATGTTTCATGCACTTTAAGTAATTTAAAAAAAAGATTTACAGAAGGAGATTTTGACATGTTTATAGATTTGTTTCATAAAAGAACTGCAAACAATATTGCTTTGTGCATGTATTGTCCCTGCAGGTTTAAACTGACTGCTCTTTGCCTTTTTCACTACAAATAATAGAAAGTTTTGCATAAAAATTGTGGAAAATCCGTCATTTAAGCTTCTAAACCATTATTGCATCATTTTTCATTACTTTCCACTCCATAAATGATATCAACAGTGTTACATACAAATATTAATATTAACTGGATTGTTGATTGTATTAATAGAAAATTTGGCATTTGTAAGTTTACCAAATAACTAATTCTAAGTCGGCAGAGTAAAAATGAACTGTGTTCATTTTGTATAATAATTGAATTATTTACAAATGGTATATTATTACATCATTTGGTCATTGTTAGAATTTCTATTCTGAATTACACCCTTGGGAAAGTCAGATACAAAAGCTTTTGTTTTGGATTACAGTCGTTTGAAAGAAATATTATAGAACCATATTGCTCTGTTATTTGTATTGCTTTAAATACTCCTGAGAATAGTGTTTGAATGTTAAAAGAGTAAACTCTCCCAACTCCTTTGTACTCAGGATGTCATGTGCAGCTGATTTTGTAAAATGCTACTTTTTTCATCTTAGATTGCTGACATGTCGATACAGTATGATTGATGTTTATAGTGAGTAAAACCTTTGATGAAAGCTTTCCTATTGTATATCTGGTTTATGTCAAGAGTCTAAAGGCAACATGAAAGATAATTATCATCAATAACTTTCTTTTTATGGATACGTTTTGTTTAAAATGATGAATATAGGGAATCTTTCTGAGATACAGGTAGCTATAGTATTTTGTAATTTGATTTTTTTTACTTTTTTAATGGTTACGTATCACTTTGATTCAAGATTAGCACTTTGTATTTTTTGCCTCCAATCTTCACATCATAACATTTTTGTTTTGTTGTTGCTGACATATCAAGCATCCTATTTTAACCTCTAACTTTGGCCTTAGATTGTGGATATACATGTCAAAGTTTCCTAAGCAAAGTTATACAACAATCAGTTTATTTAATTTTTTCACATGTTTTTTCATTTACACTTTTATTTTGTCTTTTTTTTTAGCTTTCTATGTTGTTTTTTGTATTACTGTTGCCTTTTGGTCTTTATTTTTTTGCCATGGAGTTGTCAGTTTATTTTCAAATTATGAATTTGAATGTCCTTTGGTTTCACCTCCCTTTTTATTTATTAATGGATGCTGAATGTCAAGCAGGTCATATTACAGACACATTGAAATACATGCTTTTCTCATTATTGAGAGCCATTATTTTAATTTCTGTGTCATTTGGTCTCTTGTGAAGAGCTGTCTCATTAGCAATCATACCACATCTTAATTTTTATGTATACTTTGTCATATGAATATACATTTGTACGGTGTGCTTTGAACTTATATGATTGACAATTAAACTCTATTTTGCCAACTTAACATGGTAATGATATTAAAGAAATCTTAGTTTGGAAACATTCCTTCACTTTAGAGCAAAGCAGCTCTCAATCTTCGGGAAGTCTATTTTGGGAGTCTTTTTGTGGTAAAGCTATCTTAGGGGGTCTACATGTTTTAAAGCTGTTCGGTACAAGGAATACAAAATGCCTAAGCTTGTGTGTTCCCTGTTGCCTGAGTACATCTATATTGTTAATGATTTATACCTGCTTCTTGTTATGATACCTGTCTGATATTAGTGATTAGCTACTGTTGAAATACACTGATGGATAAACACATCTTTTTTCTTCACCCTTGCAAAAATGCTAGAACAACAAGAAGATAACATTGAAAAGAGATTTTATACAGAAGTAGTAATTAAGAAAGCTGTACAGTGAGTAACCTATAATTGATTATATCCTTGTCATATGAACTCTGGTGTATTATAAGTTGTATCATTGGCAATCATACCACATCTCCTTATTTTATATTAGCTGAGTTTTGACATTCTGTATTTGACAAGTTTGTTGTTCTATCTATGAATGGTGAAAAATAGGCTTGAAAACTGGAGAAAAGCTTGTATTAGTTTGAATTAGACTTATATTGAAAGACATTGTTTGTATGATTCCAACTTAGTATTGCTCAGAAGTCAAATTTTAATTGACTAAGATTGTCTCTTTGGAAGGGGAAAGAACCCATTAAATGATAAGCTATGAATTCCTATCTCTGTGGTTTGCCTACTTGTCTAAATATCTTTGAAAGTCATAGTATTCTTATTATCATCACTGATCTGATGAATAATAGACCACTAAATATGACTTTGTATCTTCTGTCAGATGTTTCAAAATACAACTTTTTTTAGACTGAATAAGAACTACTTATTTGTAATGTTTACATAGAAAAGTAAAATCCTATCAGTTTTTTGCCTTCTTTGAAGATAAATTCCCATGAGTTTTTTGTATTTAAAAAAGTAGCCCTTTTTCAGACTTCAAAGATACCAATTATATAGCTGTAGATAGAATGGAAAAATTAATAATGGGTTTGTCATTTTCTTATTTTCTTGGTCAAAAATAATAATTTCCTGCTGGTTCTGTTAATAAACAACAGCAAGGAAGCAGTTTTATAAATATCTTTTGTCATTCATAATTTGATATATATTGCATTTCCTACCAGACAGGACTGTATATTTTCTTTTGTAATGGATATTGATCACTTTTATTGACAAAGATGTTATGATATATAGTTTCAAATTATTCTTAAAGCTAAAAATATAAGGATGGAGAGAAAAAAAAAAGGGAATTGAGTTTTTCTACATCAAAGTTTTATCTTGAAAAATCATTTGTAATATGATTTTTTTAAGTCCTTCAAATCATGTTAGAAGTAATATAAGCATTGGTGTGCATCTGTACGTCTATGTGTACATCCAATTACTTCTGTTCTGTTTTATTGTCTTAGGAGTATCAGTCCTTCCTTATAGTTTTCCTTGAATATTTGAGAAAATAAGATATATTGATACTGTATGGTACATAATTTGGGTGGAAGTATATATTTCCAGATATGTTACTGTAATCTGCATCGTGCTTGAATATTTGCAAGACTCACTAAAGAATCTAGGAGCAGTGATATAAAGATGTTCAGTCTTTGCAGACATTATTCATTTTAGTTGTGTGCCTTCTTTTGTTGATTCATTTAATTGAATTGCCCTTCAACTTTTTCATGTAAGAGAATTTCATTTGCTTCTGTTATTGAAACGATAAGAGCTTTTCTCTCTGAAAACTTTCATTTCTCTGTGAAAATCAAACCATTAACTGTTATATCAGGAATTTTAAATTTGACTGACTGCCTTAATTGAATGAAATCAAGAATCACATCAGTGCATTAAAGAGATTAATTTCGATAAGAAGTTGAATATTTGTATGAAATTTGACATTTCAGAAGATGTGTTTAAAATTTCTGAAAATGTGATTAAAAAAGTCCAAATCAGGCCTGATGAATAGTCAATTTAATGCTTATTCAAATGAAAAATTGGTCATGTATAATTGCATGACAGTGAAATTGAGTGAGTTGTGCATTACTTCCTGCGTTAATAATCATTTATAAATCTGAAATTGATTAAAGTCTCTGTGTCTTCCTATGAAAACTGACGTAGTCACTCTGTTGGTTTTAATGAAATTTTTCTATTTACTTACAACTCTTGTAAGTACAGATACTGTCTGCAAACCAAAACTAGGAGAATAGTCTAAAAATCAGAGTTTAGGACAATATTGCATAGAAGGACTTGAGACTTCAAGTATCCATAACTTTATACAGTTCTTCATTGCATTTTGTAACAGTGAAAATTTATAAATGCACTACAGGTCAAAAAATAGTTTCAAGTCATTGATCAGTTATTGTCGCCTACTGTTTTGTGCTATAACTGACTCATTGCATTTATATGGCATGCAACTGTTATCTTAGGATAATTATTTTGATCTTTTGCGAAACCTTTCCATTTCTCTATTCCATTGATGCAGGAAAATAATTAATTTTTTGATTTTTTTTTTAACACGTAGGATTCGCTGCATGTACAAGGATAGTATGAAGTCATTGCTTTTAATGGCATCCTTGATTTTGGGAAAACTGAATGTAAAAGAAAGCTAGCAATTAGATGTAGGTGTAACAACTGAGAATTATGTCTCATCCAGACATTCATACTTTTTTTTTTATATTTATTACCTTTTCTAAATTAGAATAATATAACAATACCTCTTATAGCTCTTAATAAGGGAATTTTTTTTATTGCCACTGGACATTAAGCAACCAACAATCATGGCATATTTTCAATAAACACCAAAGACAGTTTATTTTTGTCTGTTCTCATTATTGCTTACCAGTTACAATCACTTATGGTCATATGTTTGTACTGAGAAGTGAAGTATTATAGATTTAGTTTGTTTGCAATATATTACATAATTTCAGTTGCCTATTGTATAGTATTTTAACAAAATATATATTAAATTGGTCTTTTAAAGTTTTTAACTCCTACGATTATCCATTCATAAAAAGTGTGTCATCAAATGATATATTGCCTTTTAATATTCTTTTTTGCATCTTTTCTCCTGATACTTGTTTACTCTGCAAATTTGTCCAATAATGATGGTATAACGAAGAAGTGATTGAGAGAGCTTTGGGTTAATTTGTCTCTTTGAGCACTTTCCAGTATCAAAATATATCATCAAAAGTAATTTGCTTCTAGGGCAATATTTGGATAGGAGTTTGAAGGATTGATTAACTTGTAAAAAGTGTATTGGTTTCAAATTAAATGTGAGGTGGTGGGAGATATAACGTTAAGAAAAACTTACAATTAGAGTTTGATCAAACATGAACACTAAGTTTAAGTCAACAATTGGGTAGATGTCAGTACAAAACTGTAGACAACTTGAGGATGTGAACATGTCATGTCACCATTTTCTGATTAAAAAGATATATATAAACAACTGAAGGGAAAAAAGGGAAATACTAGAAGTTTTAGCCATTGAAATGGAAAGTGACAATTCCATTTGAGAAATAAACAGTTTTAATGCCCCCAAAAAAAACCAAACAAGACTATGAGCCATAATATCTATTTTTAACAAGAACTCAGTTTTGAGAAATTACAATCTAAAGGTAGTAATCATCAGTATAAACACCTCCAAATGGCTTCAGCATAAACATATCATTAACAATCAAAGTAAACATTGAAAATATTCAAAGAATTATCTATTTGAATGACATTAAGTTTTAGTATTTTATAGCCGCATAATCTCTTGCACTCTAATATAATGATGTTCTTTTACTATGCAAACAAAACCATGTGTAATTACAATAAACATGGGAGCAAATGTCAAAAACGTCACAAAAAACTTGCAACGTCTTTCTTCTTGGATAAACTTCTGAATACGCAAACAAATCATTTGTTTCATTAACAGATTGTAACTGCATGATTTACAGGTAAACATCAGCACTAAAGTATTGAAAGTCAAATCTGATAAAGCCAAAATCTGTGAGATCTTTCAGTGGCTAACACTATTGTAAGTGTTGAATTTAATTAAAGACCTATCTTTACTGTAATCTGGCTGGCTGTCTGTACCTTCTGTTACCTTGGTCTAGGTCATCAACCAATCACTCATCAGATGGCAAAACAACCACCTGTGGTACATACTGAAAATGAAAAACACTGCATGTATGCACCAGCCTCATAATGCACAGTAATGTTATTTCCTCTAATAGAAAGTTAAGATCTTTAAATTTTAATAAGTCTTCAGCTCATTGTCTTAAGATACAAAACAAAACAACCACCTGTGGTATATACTTAAAATGAAAAACACTAGTCTGCATGTACATATGCAACAGCCTATACTGTACAGTAATGTTATTTCCTCACATAGGAAGTTTATATCTTTAAATTAGAAGGTGAAAGCGGTGTGTCAAATTTATATGAGTTTAACTAACTGCAGCATGTCAATAAATTTAAAAATAATTTGTTTCACTAACTGAAACACTGCTAATACCTTTTGTTGACATTACTGCACTCATGTGCTGGAATTAAATATCGCCTTGATTTTCCAAAATTCAAATTAAAAAGAATGACATTTTAGTTCTTTGTGACAAATAACCGTCAGTTTCTGATTTTTTACTTAATTTACTAGTAATTTGTTTCCACTTTATTGTCAAGGGTCCTTTTGAGTTGATGGTTATGCATTTGTCATTTCTAATTAATGGTTTGCTTTAAAAAGACATGTTCTATTATAATCTTCAAAAACCATCTCGTTTTCTTACTGAGAAAAAAACATTTGTCTGTTGTCTGCTCTATGGTCGGGTTGTTGTCTCTTTGGCACATTCCCCATTTCCATTCTCAATTCTATTCATAATAGATTCTTAAAATGAAGTAAAAAGTAAAATCACTAAAATACTGAACTCCGAGGAAAATTCCTAACAGAAAGTCCCTAAACAAATGGCAAAATCAAATGATAAAACACATCAAACAAATGGACAACAACTGTCATATTTCTGACTTGTCTGTACAAATTTGAAAGAAGTTATAAACAATTCACCAACTGAACTGCACTGTAACTATGGTCAAAATGGTCAAATGATCAACAGATTTTAAAGTAATTTATACCAGGACTAAACAGGTTCCTATATATTATATTAAGCCAAGCCTAGTGCTTTCTATAAGATCAGATATCAAGTAATTTCAGTTTGATCAACCTGTTCTAAATGTCAGACTTTCTAATTACGCCAGTTTGTATATTTAAAAAAATATAATGGATAATTACTAACAGTCAATAACCCGGAAGACAGGAAGAATTGAAAAATGTTAGTAATGTGATACTTGATTGCAGCTGATTGTTTTTTATGGCCCGGCAACAAAGTTGTCGTGCCATATAGTTTTACCCTTGTCTGAAATTCTGTAATTCTGTCATTCAGAAACAAACCATTATACAGAGTTTTTTTCTAAATGCCTTTAGATATTGGGCTCACTTTTGGTATGTGAGTTAACCATGATGAGTTACATATCTGAAGTTTCAGTTTCGTTCTGCTACACAAATTTTTGCCAAAATTACGGGCTTTGGACTTTGAACAATTGTTGAAAATAACAGTTATACAGACTTTTTTCTAATCTAAAGCCTTCAGATATTGGGCTGATTTTTGGTATATGAGTTAACCATGATGAGTTACAGATCAAGTTTAAGTTTCGTTTTGCTCTGCTAATTATTGGTGAAATTAAGGGCTTTGGACTTTGATGAATTATTTTAAATCACAGTTATACAGATTTTTATCTATACGCCTCCAGATTTTGAGCTGATTTTTTATATGTGAGACTACCATCATGTTTGTGTCCACATGTGTTATTGAAATTGCGGATTTTTCTACTATTGAGGACGGGGCCATTCGTGTTGCTTTGACACATCTAAAATTGAGAATGGAAATGGGGAATGTGCCAAAGCGACAACAACCCGACCATAGAAAAAAACAACAGCAGAAGGTCACCAACAGGTCTTCAATATAGCGAGAAATTCCCGCACCTGGAGGCGTCCTTCAGCTGGCCCCTAAAAAAATATATACTAGTTCAGTGATAATGAACGCCGTACTAATTTCCAAATTGTACACAAGAAACTAAAATTAAAATAATACAAGACTAACAAAGGCCAGAGGCTCCTGACTTGGGACAGGCGCAAAAATGTGGCGGGGTTAAACATGTTTGTGAGATCTCAATCCTCCCCTATACCTCTAGCCAATGTAGAAAAGTAAACGCATAACAATACGTACATTAAAATTCAGTTCAAGAGAAGTCCGAGTCTGATGTCAGAAGACGTAACCAAAGAAAATAAACAAAATGACAATTAAAAACCAATTGTTCAGAGAACAATTGAAAGTCTTTCCACATCAAAGAAATTTTGATAAGATAGTTTCTTCTTACTGATGCTATAAATAAAGGTGTAATTATAATTTTGAGTGAAATAAGGGAGATAACATGCTACTTCCGGTCTCATATGATAGCTGCTTTCACACTGATTCCAAAAATATATATTGTTTCTATATACTTTTGCATGTAGAATGGGAGATAATTGGCCACTTCCGGTTTGTTGGAAGTAATTTTTAGTCTTCAGTCATCAGTTTATGTATCTATATGACAAAATATATGGATTCTGAGTACTTTTATATGGAAAATTTGCAAAAAAGGCTATTTCCGGTTTTCTCATTTTTCAAGGTCATATATCACCTAACCTTTGTACAAGGTCAAATGGCTTTATAATGAAGTTAGTTGAAGTTATATTCAAATAACCTCATATCAAGACATTTCAGGGGCACTAACTCCAATAAGATGCCATTAAATTGTATAAGACTTAATGTAGCATATCTTCATTACAATAATGCAGACATTTTGCACTTGTTCTTTTATATGTATCTTTCAAAGTGTCTGAGAAAATGCAAAAACAAGCAAAAGTCACAATTGAGAACTTCACTTTGACCTTTGACCTTGACCTCATTTTCTAAGTTAGGACATAGGGGCCTCAAATAAAAATATCCCAGGCTTATACGGTTAACGGTTGATGAGTTGAAAACACGTACTGACAAATTTATTGTGTAGGGGTAGATAACTCCTATGAAATATCATCGAATCGCTTCGTTTCAAATTAGCCAAAAATTTCTGAGGATGTAACGAACAATTTGTAAAAGGAATTTTGTCGCTATCTTTTTTTTGTTACGAAGGAGATGCACACACATGATAAACAGTGAATAGGGAGATAACTCTTACAAAGAAAATGGTTTGCCTTAGCAGGGTAAAATTTAAAAGCGCATAAACTATATGATACCATATGAGAAATATCTAAGCGACATATTGCGAAACAAACATTTATCGCAAGAACAAAATTTGGCAGAAAAAAAAAATAATCAGAAGAAAAACAATAAGTCTTTCCACAGAAAAGTGGAAAGACTTAATAATACATAAATAACAACAGACTACTAGCAGTTAACTGACATGCCAGCTCCAGACTTCAATTAAACTGACTGAAAGATTATGATTTCATCATATGAAAATCTAGTCTTAACAAGGGATAAATCATAGTCTTTTCCAAATCGTGATCAAATAAATGCCAGTGGTAACATTCACTTTTGTAAAAGTTTGTTCTGATCAAAAGGATATATTATTTGGTCAGAAACATGACAATTTTAACAAAAATTACATTGAATGATGGTTCTTTTATCTCCAAAATACAATAATTGGCTAGTTGCAGTACTGCAAAACTAGGTTACATTAGGTTACATATATGCATTATATAGTATTCATTTTTCATTTTTTAATGAAAGACAACTTGATTGTACAGTGGAAGGTTAAAGCAGAAATCTTTTAAGGTTAATGGTACATGCATTATCACTTCAACAAAGTTCAAATGATTAAATATTTAATGTTTAACATTCGATGCTCATCAGCTAAGTTTTTTAGCATATGGACAATTATATTTCCCAGTGAGGTCCTCACAATTTTGATGCAATTTTGTTACGATTTTTTTTTTTGTCATTTATGATTTGAATTAAATTGATCAATCACTTAAACAAAAGTTCTTGCTAGGAGACAGTTCATATGAAATTTTCCAACGGGAAGTGGAACTTTTATAGGTCAAGAAAACTAATACTTTCTCCTGGCATTCAGATGCAATTACTGCTCATATCACATGGTGATTGATGATGGACTTTTGACACCCAAATGAATTATGGGTAATATTTGTAGATAAATCAGTGAACAGGGGAACAGATCAATTGTAGCTAGCAATTCCTTGTATAGTATAATTAGAGGGACAAATTACCATTTGAAGTGGTACATTTATGTTATAAATTAACAATTTGAAAGTGATGATTTTGACTTAGATTGTATATTGATAAAATGCTCATTTGCTGTGCAGAGAAATCAATATTGCATTTGATAGTTTAATGTTTTATTTGTTGCAGTGTGTTAATGCAAGTTAAATTGGGAAGACTCTTTTAGAGGCTAACATTAGTTTGATTTGTTGATCTCTAGTTAATGACTGTGCTGTTAGAGAAGTAGAAAGTCATTTAAATTCAATTGAGGCTTAGAAAATAACAAATAACACATTTTGGTTACATGTGAAAACTGTTGTGCTTACTGGCACCAAAATGAATAATGTTCTTGAAAAAAATGTGTATCAGATGATGCATATCAAATTAAGCACTCATAATTGTTGAAAAATAATTTTTATCAAAATTATCGGAAAATATTGGATAGTTAATTATGGTTTTATGATGAATGGTTAATGAATCATGATTTATTGACTTTAAGTTGCGTGGAGTTGAAATCTTAAAATGTGAGTCTTTTCAGAAAGGTTTATTCTTTATATAATGATTATGCTTCAATTTTTTACTTTGTTCTAGTTTAGTAATTTCTTTTGACCTTTACTTAAGAATTGAATGCTTCTTTTTGTAAATTTATTGGGGTGAAAAAGCGTTGACCGAAGTACATTTTGTATGAAGCGTTCCGCGCTTCATTCTAAAAATGTACGCACGGTCAACGCTTTTACAACCCTATAAAGTTACAAAAAGAAGCATTCAATACTTATAATTACATTTTTAGCTATGATCATGAAAACACGAATTTTATATATTTTATTATTTAATTCACCTGTGCACTTTATTGTTTGAGCACGTATTATCATGAGTGAGAAGTTGTATTGAACAATGCAACTGCTTACGGAATAACACGTGATATGCATTTAGCCAATCAGAATAAAATATTATAATGAAACATACATCTAATATAATTATTTCCAATAAAAGGCCTGTAATGTTAGTGAAAGACCACATTGTTCCCCGTGGGCTGAAGGGTGGTCTGAAAAGGGGTATCATTATTGTTTCACCAATTTACTTAAAGGGAGGCAAAAGATACCAAAATAAAATTCAAACTAATTAGTCAAAAACCCTGACATTATTATGTAATGCCAAAAAAAAATGATCAAAAGACAAACAACAGTATACAAAACACAAGTCACACATTGCTAAAAACAACAGTATACAAAACATAAGTCACACATTGCTAAAAACAACAGTATACACAACATAAGTCACACATGGCTAAATACAACAGTATACACAACACAAGTCACACATGGCTAAAAACAACAGTATACAAAACATAAGTCACACATTGCTAAAAACAACAGTATACACAACATAAGTCACACATGGCTAAAAACAACAGTAAACACAACACAAGTCACACATGGCTAAAAACAACAGTACAAAACATAAGTCACACATGGCTAAAAACAACATTATACACAACATAAGTCACACATGGCTAAAAACAACAGTCTACAAAACACAAGTCACACATGGCTAAAAACAACAGTATACAAAACATAAGTCACACGTGGCTAAAAACAACAGTGTACAAAACATAAGTCACATGTGGCTAAAAACAACAGTCTACAAAACACAAGTCACACATGGCTAAAAACAACAGTATACAAAACAAAAGTCACACATGGCTAAAAACAACAGTATACAAAACACAAGTCACACATGGCTAAAAACAACAGTATACAAAACACAAGTCACACGTGGCTAAAAACAACAGTATACAAAACACAAGTCACACATGGCTAAAAACAACAGTATGCAAAACACAAGTCACACGTGGCTAAAAACAACAGTATTCAAAACATAAGTCACACATTGCTAAAAACAACAGTATACAAAACACAAGTCACACGTGGCTAAAAACAACAGTATACAAAATACAAGTCACACATGGCTAAAAACAACAGTATACAAAACACAAGTCACACTTGGCTAAAAACAACAGTCTACAAAACACAAGTCACACATGGCTAAAAAACAACAGTCTACAAAACACAAGTCACACATTGCTAAAAACAACAGTATACAAAACACAAGTCACAAATGGCTAAAACCAACAGTATACACAACACAAGTCACACATGGCTAAAAACAACAGTATGCAAAACACATGTCACACATTGCTAAAAACAACAGTATACAAAACATAAGTCACACATTGCTAAAAACAACAGTATACACAACATAAGTCACACATGGCTAAAAACAACAGTATACACAACACAAGTCACACATGGCTAAAAACAACAGTATACAAAACATAATTCACACATTGCTAAAAACAACAGTATACACAACATAAGTCACACATGGCTAAAAACAACAGTAAACACAACACAAGTCACACATGGCTAAAAACAACAGTACAAAACATAAGTCACACATGGCTTAAAACAACAGTATACACAACATAAGTCACACATGGCTAAAAACAACAGTCTACAAAACACAAGTCACACATTGCTAAAAACAACAGTCTACAAAACACAAGTCACACATGGCTAAAAACAACAGTATACACAACATAAGTCACACATGGCTAAAAACAACAGTCTACAAAACACTAGTCACACATTGCTAAAAAGAACAGTTTACAAAACACAAGTCACACATTGCTAAAAACAACAGTATACAAAACACAAGTCACAAATGGCTAAAACCAACAGTATACACAACATAAGTCACACATGGCTAAAAACAACAGTATACAAAACATAAGTCACACGTGGCTAAAAACAACAGTGTACAAAATATAAGTCACATGTGGCTAAAAACAACAGTCTACAAAACTAAAAACAACAGTATACAAAACACATGTCACACATTGCTAAAAACAACAGTATACAAAACATAAGTCACACGTGGCTAAAAACAACAGAATACAAAACATAAGTCACACATTGCTCAAAACAACAGTATACAAAACATAAATCACACATTGTTAAAAACAACAGTATACAAAACATAAGTCACACATGGCTAAAAACAACAGTATACACAACACAAGTCACACATGGCTAAAAACAACAGTATACAAAACACATGTCACACATGGCTAAAAACAACAGTATACAAAACATAAGTCACACATGGCTAAAGACAACAGTATACAAAACATTAGTCACACATGGCTAAAAACAACAGTATACAAAACATAAGTCACACATTGCTAAAAAAGCCTCCATAATTTATGGGTACCAATCCATAGCTTCTTAGTAGACAGATAAACTGATGATGACCCCGTAGGAGTAAGTAATAAGACGTAATTTAGATTGTGATGATTCCATTGTCTTTACTAATAGTGTCCGATATATCTCTTACATCTACATTAGCTTTTTTCCGGTCAACAACTTAAACTTGTACAAGTAAATAAATCAAATCACACATAATCCATTGGCTAATTTCCTGGATAGTTTGTGTCATATAGATTACATCTTAGAGAAATAGACAAATGTGTCAGACAATTTATGGCCACTGCTTTACAAATGATGTATTATTGATTCTATATAAAGTATGGAAAAATTATAGGTCCATATTTTTCTGATAACCTTATGAATATGATATTTATTTGAATGTCTGATCATTACAAATTGTTAGATT
This sequence comes from Mytilus galloprovincialis, assembly GCF_965363235.1. NCBI lineage: Eukaryota > Metazoa > Mollusca > Bivalvia > Mytilida > Mytilidae > Mytilus > Mytilus galloprovincialis. The sequence continues at coordinate 62,947,695 of NC_134839.1, forward strand.
TGTTTTTGAAAAACACATCTTGTTATGATTGTTCATTGTCAGGCGAATTCTTTATGTTAGAAATCAACACTGTATGAAATATATGAAAGACAGGAGATGTGGTATAATTGCCAATGAATCAACTATTTACCAGAGTTGTTAAAAGCAATTTTAGGTTACGGCTGGCCTTCAACAACAAGAAAAACCCAAACTGTATAGTAAAATCTGTTTATATGATTGACATGGTACTATTATTGAATTAGTTGATACTGTTTGTTGAATTTGCTAAATAAAGATTATTTTACCATAATGGCATTAATCAGAAAAATTACTTACATACTTACGCCATCTGGTTGTTTGCAATTTATTTAAAAAAAAAAAACTAAATTTACAGTATAGAATCATATGTTGCAATATTTTGCAGAATTGAAGCAGTATGATGCGAGCAAGATTTTTTTTTTATATATAGGAAATTTTCTTAAACACAAATATCTGTAGTCTTATTGAACTAAGAATCATCTTGTTGTAACTTTTCTATAATCCTAAGACAAAGAGAGAAACAGATATAATGTTTCCATGTAGGAGGAGAAGCCTTATTTTATCTTCAACTTTAATATACTTGTCTTGTTGAAGTGCTTTAATAAGCCTGTCATATTTCAAGGAGATTACATATCAGTTTTTTATTTATATTTTCAGACCAATATAAATGGTGACGATTGTTGTTGAGAAGACTATAGAATGTAAAACCCAGTATGGAATATGGTATCCTAACTGGAACAGCATCTGACATTCGTCACTTCTTCCTTGTTGTCACATGCCTTGTTTCTTTATCTGCTGCACAGTATAGCTGGAGACCAGGTAATATTATCCATATATTCATTTACTACTTAGAAATCACAGAACTGATACATAACTATTATTTGTATCACTGTATTGATGTACGCTGAAAGGCCTTCAACAATGAGCAATTCCATTACCAGAAAACAAGTTATAAAAGGCCCAAACATATCAAATTTTATACGATTCAAACAGGAGAACCATTAACAGCCTGATTCATGTACAAAACAAAAAACAAATATAATTTACAGCAACATACATTACAACAACGTAAATTACAGGCTCCTAACTTGGGACAGGCACCTAATGAATGTGCGTTCTTCAGTGGTTGCCTTGCTCTCCCCTAAATATATTGCATTTGCATTGTATTTAGAACTTGATTAAAAGATGGTTTTAAAATCAGTGCCATAATATCATGCACCGTCAGTTTTATGTGTGAGGAACATTTTGTCATTAGAAGACCTAATAATTTAAAAGGAGCTGATGGTTTATAATGTGTAAGGTATCACTGCAAGAACTGTGAACATGTTTGCTATTATTCCTTGTTGATTGATTTATAAACTAATTAGTTTACACGATTTCTCTGTCAGATATGATAGCAGTTTAGTGATATTAATCAGGAATATCTTGAGAAAGTAGAGTATATGTACAATCAGAAAATTTCAATAAGCCCTGCATTTAATGCAATTATAATCTTGTGGTATCTGTTTTTGATATGAATAGAAAAGTTACAAAAACTTACCAAATGTAGTTTATTGTGTGTTGTAGGGTTATTATAAATGTGATTATAAACAACTTAATCTATTCTTTTATTTCATTGATAATCATCAAAATTTTAATAATTAATTATTACATCTAATGTAATATGTGTTTAGTTTTTTCATGTTAGTTTTAGAATATAAATGAAAGAATCATGCAATTATTCTAAATAATTATTTGTTTAAAATTTGAGACCAGACACCCAAACAATATAGATGCTGTATGTGGTTTATTTGTTGTATGTTATTTATTGTAAATATTTGTGTTGGAAATCTACCAAAGATTGCACATATCTATATCCTATCTGTCTGATATGCCAGAACACTATTTACATAACAGTAACACTTTCTTCTTTTTTATTAAATTAAGGTGCCTTGATTCTGACACAGAAAGTATCTCTCTTTTTGGTTATTCATATTTAAACGGTCCTCATTTGTGTAATGACACACTCTAAGTTAAGTCTTTAAACTTAAAGTTGACTTAAAACATGTTTTGATACTTTTGACTCCCATGAATGTGTTACCCACAGATACTCATTTCGGTAATACATGTATCACAATCTTAAATAAGTCATTAACTTCATTTTTGGCAAAAGTTGCCATTAAACAGTTTTGCTTCAGGAATACATTACTCTGTTTGGCATTAAAGTTAGCATTTTCGAATTATAACTTTGAATGTTACTTATGATGATCCAGAAAAGAGCTCAGAATTCAGCAATGTTTTCTGTGTCTTAATTTTAAGTCTGGTTTTATCTGAATACAACTTGAAAGTGACTAGTTTATTTGTTGAAGTATAATCTCATTTTCTCTCTACATAAAGCTTGCACTCCTGTAAATTTTGAAAATGCAATTTCCCATAGGAACTCCCTTTGGTGCTACTGCTATACGTGCCACTTTTAATATTAAGTTTTGAAAAAAAAATTATACCCTAGAACGGACAGTTGATATGCAGTACTTTTTTATTCAAAGGTCAAAACATGGTGCTGTGTGGCAATATTTCCAACTTTTATATAAAGCCCAGAACTCTCAAGAATTTTAACTTATTGTTTAATTTAGTACTACCCCTACCTTCACTTTAAGTCTTCCTCATAATTCAATTTTCCCCTCTTTCATGTGTTTTATTCTGATTACATTCCCATGCTATTTCTCTTATTTACCCTGAGACTAGACAATCATTTATGATAAGCTTGGAGAGCATTTAAACATGTAGTGGGCAAACGTTACTTTTGTTGGTACTTAACTGTCCAGTGATTATCTCAATTAGTGAAATAACATACTCATATCAAGAAAAAGTAAAACACACAATGAATACCAAATTCCTGATTGCATTTGTATTAAATTTGTAACTTAAAGACAAAAATGCTTCTGATACTATGAAACCATATTTTATTTGATACTATGTCAAAGTGTGCAGTTAATGGCAGTAAGTTCATGGTATTTTATTAAGAGATGTCATTAATTGATGATGAAATCATTCTTTTTACACCATAAAAATGGAATCTGTTCTTCTAAACACATTTTCTTGAAATGCATCCCAATAAGTTGATAATACCCTTAGTTAATGTTGCATTAGTAGGAGTGCACTATTCTGGTGTTACATAAATATTTTTGGCTGATAAACAAAACAGAATTGTAAAAATCTGGTATATTATTCGTACAATCGGCAGTTATAATCTCTTATTATATAAAATTACATGCTGCTGGAATTTTATTACCAATGACAAAAGCATACTGAGTAAATGTTTCAATGAATATAAGTAGTTGCTTCTGATTAATGACATGGATCCTCCCGTTGCTTTGAGAAATGACGTGCACTGACGCAAATTGACTAATATCTCAAATTGATATCGCATGACATAGATGATAAACAGCTTGGAAAAAACTTTTTTTTTGGAAACAGTGCACAAGGTTGCAGCTGATATTTTTCTTGAAATCATTTTTTTTTCTACTTCTAGAGTATCCATATACTCTTTACATACTCTTTTACTTCCAGAGAAATTTGTGTAAGCTACATAATAAATTCTTTTGAGGGAGGGGATATGCAGCATTGATACCTATTTAATGGTTACATTAATATCTTTTACTTTGATGTAAATCATTTTCCATTTCCATAGCTGTATTTTATGTCTTTGATGAAGATACTAAGGGTTGCAGAAATGTTCATAATATATTATAGTCTGAATATTTTTACCTTTCAGTGAGCTACAAACAGCATAATTATCATTATCACAGTTTATATTAATTGCAAATATACATACAATGACTTCAATTTACAGAACTTTACCTTGATACTTTTTTTTAAAATGCAGGTCTTCTCATTAGTATAAAAATTTGGGACCAGTAACAGATCTAGAGTGGAAGATTTTTACCTTCTCAATGAGCACCTAATTTTTTTCTATGAATAATGTCAAACTATGAGTTGTCAATTTTGAATGTTGTATAGTTTTGCTGTCTTTGAATTGTTTTTGTCTGTTTAGCAGGGGATAGATTATAATATTTTCTTGTGTTATAACAGTAATTACACTAGATTTCTTCTGGTTTTTAATATCATATTTAAAACACATTCAAATAAGTTACCCATCTAAAACTAAGAATGACTTAGTCTAATCTGAATAAAATCATGTCAAAATTGGAGTTACCAGAAACCAGATGTTATCTTTTAAACCATATTCAAGCAGACCTCTATATTTTGTGAGATCGATTGAACAAAGGTCAAGGACTGTGTCAGTAATTGATAAAATTGGATAAGATTTGTTATTCTTGGTTATTTTTAAGACCCGTAAAAAGTGGTCGCATCATATAACCAATCTCCTGTCATGTTGTTTTATCTCCAAATTACTAGGAGATAGGGAGTGCCTTCTTTTAGAGCCTTGCACAGATTTAACTATTTGGCCAACCCTGTTAAACATATGGTTGATAATGAGGGACCAATTATTATGGTCTGACATTAAAAAAGTGCTTGGATGCAGGTTAATGATTTAGATCATAAAATTGTGACAGTTTTATTCTACTGACATGCAGTTTTTCAGTTTTTATGTATACATTAATGCATTGGTTATTAATTAAATGAAGGGTGGGGATTGTATGCATCAACAACACAATAAAACAAGATAAGACTTCTAGAGGTCAAAATACATGCAGTGTTCAAGAGTTTAAGAGGATTAGCAGTCAAAATCCTTATACCATATCTGTGTGCCCCTTCTGTGAATGGGTGACTTCAGTCAAATAAAGGCCTATTTTTCATGATATCCCAACTAAAAACAAAATTTTAAATTGGAATTGGAATTGAACCAATGAAAATCTGAATAAAGTAGAAAATCATATATTTACTATCATAAAAATTACTGTCCAGTTCCAATTCTGGGAAGACAGCAAAAGGCCTAGAATTGGTGAAAAGACAGTATCTCATTCATACTTTATTTTATGTTCATAGATATGCCAAGTTAGAGTTAAAATTGAATTAGAATTATGAGTGGGAGCAGAATTGTCTCTATTTTCTCAAATGAACCTTTCTAGATCGTATATCAAAAACAACAATATTTTGGCAGAGAACAGTATTCTTAATTGACTTGATGCTTATGTTTTTTTTAATTAGTGCATTTAATTTGTTACATATTAACACTGTTATTTAGTGGATTTTAGACTTAATCTATAATACGTTAAGATACTTTTATAATTTTTCAATGTCATTTACAGTTTTTCCCCCCATTATTTCTGTTTGTATAATACAAAATTAAGAGAGGGAGGCAAGTTATTTTTCAGTCCAAAGAATGATTAGCTTGATAATTTTTGTGAACGGGAACAACCTATTATCATTGTTTCTTAATCTGAAGTTATTTCTATATAACAGAGGCTTCAAAGTTGCAAAGATGGTGAATGTGTTTTTTCTCATTGTTGAATATAATATTATATAATTGCTTATATCATCTTTTGTGGATACATGTAGTTGTTTCATTGGCAATCATACCACATCTCCTTTAATTTTTATATTGTATCAGACTACTGTAAATTCAAAAAAATATATCAAGGTTTTTGATTATAGAAATTGTGCGACTAGCAGAGTTTTGCAATAATAAGATTTTTCACTCTGATATCTGGTACATATATCTGTATAGAGTTTTCCCTGAAATTGCAATAATTAGCCTCACTTTTGTGTCCATTCTTAGAAAATGGCAAAAATAAAATATTGCAATAACTTCTGAATTTACAGTACTTACAAATATTTGAGCTTTACTGAGATTCAGTTTCCAAAAAACTATTACGGTTATAAAATGGTTACAAAATCAGATTCAATTAGAGAGGTTAAAATATATATGCTTTATTGAATAACATTGTGATATTATTCTGACTGTGCATGATGTTTAAAGAGTATAGCTCAGACAAGAATTATATAACTGTACTCTAGAGGTTTGACTGTAGACAATGTGATGGTAGTTACTATGACAGTTTTATAAGGGTTGCTAATATCATCAGCTTATACAATTAGTCTTGATCCCCACGTCTGTTTTCGATCAAATTTCCTTAAGATATCTGTTCTTACAAGCATGGCATGGTGTCTTATGGACACATTCTTGTTTAATAAACAAAAAGATAAACTCTAAAACTGAAGTTATTCTAATAATGTCATACAGTACAGTCACGACATTTAGATGTATGCTTTGAATTCTTAACACTTATATATTAGTACTCTGCTCCTGGCATGCCCAACAATATGATCAGTACTTTGTCATGATAGAAGAAGTCATTATTATAAAATAAGCATCAATAGAATTGTTCTCCATTTCTTTTAAGTATCCTCTTAGTTTGTTATAATATTATATGAATCGTGTTACCTCAATTGCCAGCTTACCTAAGTGCTGTGGCTTTGATCTGATTAGTTCTGAATGATACATTGTATTTATACTATTAGGAATAACCAGAGAAGAATGCTCCAACTGCAGCTGCTTTTGATCTGTCTGAAGACTTTTTCTTCTCAAGCATATTTTGAATTTTTGAGATTAGTGAGACATTTTCCACTAGAACTGCCTACCCTTGTGGAGCATTGGGGTTCATTAGTAGTTATTTGAAAGGGTTTTTGTTCTTATTTATTTTAAGTTATCCAAGTTGAAAATTTTCGTCACATTTTTCTCAGGAACTGCATTACAAGGATTTCTGAAATTTGGTTTCAGGGTTTATATAAGTCAGTTATACCGTGTAATGTGCTTCCACATTCATCACTCAACAACTTCCTGTTTACCAAACACTTACATTATTTTACTGACATGACATCCAAGTTGAAAATTTTAAGTCACATTTTTCTCACAAACTACATTAATTTGGTTTCGGGGATTTATAAAAATCAGATATACCTTGTGATTCGTTTTCAGATTCATCATGTAACAACTTCCTGTTTACTGTTAAGTATTTGGGTGGGGGTATCATCAGTGAGCAGTATATAGCTCACAGTTTCACTTGTTTTCTCTGTTGATGGGTTACCAGTTGTCACATATTTCAAGGCTTTTAATATTCACTTAGTCTAGCATAGTGACCAAAAACCTTTTTTTTTTATAATTTACAGGTGAATGGAGCTCATGTGATGCAAGTGAATGTGGCCTTAATGGAAAACAAGATCGATATGTCAGTTGTATGTTCCAAGATCGAAATGGACAACTCAGTTATGCTGAAGAAGAAAACTGTCGGTATTTACCACGTCCCATTTCACAACAAATGTGTAACAAAAAATGCACAGATCAATATCAGGTCACTTGGGCAGCAGACACATGGGGTCGGTGTCAGCTTTTACCGAATGTTAAAACATGTGCCCGTGGAATGGGCATTAGATATCGTAATGTCACCTGTGTTATCAAATCGGATGGCAAGCTGCAGGATGATAGCATTTGTGCAGGATATGAAACAAAGCCTGCTACAAGCGAAAGCTGTGATTTGCAATGTAAACAAGACTGTATTGTGACCCCATATGGTCCTTGGTCAAGCTGTGATAAGTGTGAAAAAATTGCACAGACTCGAACTAGGATAGTAGTCATTCCAGATGATCATGGTGGAAAGGATTGTCCGCCATTTTCAGAAATTAAACCCTGTAATAATTGTTCAAATGTATATTATATTTATTTAGGACGATGGTCACCCTGTCATACCATGGACATTCCTGAAAATTTTCCCACACATTCATTAATAGGTCGTGAAGAACGTAGAGTTAGCTGTATTGATTCCATTGGTGCTACCGTTCCATATACGTAAGTTTATTTCTCAGTATGTTCAAATTTGCATTATCTTTCCAAAGCACCTGAGTCTGTTTCAAATGAATCTGCTTTAATTTAACATTGCATGATTATCTAACACTACCACAAATAGAACCAGAGAAATATAATTGTACACACTGATAGTCATGATAACAAACTTAGTTTAATAAGGCTTGCATCTGGGAGCAGATGTAGAAAAATCGTTCTGCTCTCCGAGATGAAACTTGGCATAAACCGCTACTAGCAAGTGTGTTGCATACACAAAAGAAACCCTACAGATAAAGTTGCGTTCTCTTATTTTAAATACCTTGGAGTTCTTGGCTTGATTATTCACTAATACTTTAGGAAAACCATATGTTGATGATCATGGTAAAAATGTTAGATGATTTTAGACACCTCTGTGCATATACATTTACATTGAAAAGGCCTAATTACATCACAATTGACTTATTTCCATGCTGTGTGGTCTCTGTGAACACTCCAATCACTATGCTGTAGTTTTATTTGTCATTTCCAAAAACTGAGGAATCAAAATGATGGTCTAATCATATATCATTGCAACTATCAAGCAGAAAAGTCCAGAACTAAAATAAATACTGAACCCATAATTCAGTAAGTATGGTATAATAATATCAAAAATTACAAATAGTAAAACAATATAGCCAACAGAGAATTAAGTTCATATTAAGAACAAATGCTGTTGTAAAAACTCCACCTCCCCCCCACCCCCCAAAAAAACGTTGAGTTTATTAATTTTATTGCATGAATAGTACAGTTAAAGGTGTATTTGATGTATATTGAACAAGTGTGATACAAACTTTTGTTATATAGGAGCTGTGGGAAATTTGACTTGGTTTAACCAATCAAACATTCTATTTTACAGAAGATGTAAAGAACACATAAATCTTCAAGGTCAAATCATAACTGATAGACAGTCATGCATCATTCCCCAAGATTGTGAAATTTCCGAGTGGTCCCCATGGCAGTTGGTCAATAGCAGCTGTCTGTTGGAGTCTGGATGGACTAAACCTGGACTTATGAAGCGTGAACGATCAGTGAGAAAATTACCTCGAGGACTTGGAGCTTCTTGTCCACCATTAGTAGAGACCACAGCAGTTCATGGAACATCTGATAAATCAAGATATTGTCCAAGGTATGTCTATAACATCATATCTGCAACCAGTTACAACAGGAATTCAGTAATGACTTAGTGCATATGCTTATCCTGTCATCCAGATCTGTTATATGTCCTTAGATACATCATAACTTGAGTTCAAAACATGTTTGAGTCTTTAACTGACCTTGATCAAACTTTCTATTGTTTTGACTCTTGACATTGAATCTCTAGATCAGTGTTGAGGGTAAAAATTGTAACATTTAACAGATAATCAAAGCTAAAAAAAAGAAATACATAAAAAGTACAAAACAAATTACAGTGCAATGAGCACTTCTGCAGATTGTTGAAGACCTTTTAGTCAGTATCTAATTGAAAAACCCGTATTACAGTGTTGTTCCTTGGCTGCATTGCTGTTTGCAAGTATTTCAGGAACTTGTCTCATATTCAACTTATAGTATAATACCTTTCATTCAACAGATTCAAACTTAAATTTGTTATGGTGAATTGTCCAATATGTGCAAATGATAATACTCGCCTTACATTAATGTAAGAAGCCAGTCATATAAATAAGATCATTTATACTAAAAGGAATACTTCGTTCAGATATACGAACTATATTTGCAGTTTTAAAATTTGTTTCAATAAATTTTATGATTGGTTTATTTGGTTCACAATTTGATGTTTTAAAGTTAATTTAAAAAGACACTTCATCATTTTCTTGGTTAAATATTTGTACTTTTATTTTGTTATTACATGTAGAATGATATATACCATCAGGTAAAATGTCCAATTGATTTGTTTGACAACTTAACATGACTGATATAATTTAAGTTCTATTTTCCTTAGTAGGTTCTAGTCAGCAGTGGTTTCATTTGTTGTGGTCTATTTTGTTACTGAAAATTTTCTGAAAAATTAATTACTGTTCAGCTAACTTGAACTAGCATAGTGTAGATTAATATTGCATGAGACGGAAAACAGAAGAACTCGTTAAGCAGTAAGGGGTACATCTTTGAAATCCTAACATTAGTTACGGGAGACTGTTTGCTAATGATACAAGAATTCATGCATCTTTAATCAATGCATTCCTGTGTAGGACATAGACAGATTTTTTATGCTGCACTTAACACTTTAAACAAAAATTTCCTTTGATACGAACATTTGACATATTGTGACATAGATATCCTATTAGTTTTGATCTTTCTAATTACTGAATGTTTTTGTAGAAGATGTTTATGTTGAGTTATAAGGTACTTAACAGCTACCAGTATTTAATGAAATATGTAAATTTTAGAATAATTTAACCATGAAAAAATCTTTCATATTATTTTTACTTTTAATGTTACATAACAAGGAATTAATATACTTAAAACAGCCTCTATTAATATATTGTTTGATATATTTTTAATCAAATTTATTTGTATATTACCAAAAAACCATATTTAAAATGGTGGGATAAATGATAATTTGAAAGTATAGCTAGCAACTAAATAACACTATCAATAAACATACAAAGCTGTAGCCTACCTTTAACATTAAAATTACTTTATTTTGATCTAATGAAGAGTTTTTTACTAGATGAACTGGAGAACCGAATTGTCTTGTTGGGTATTGGTGAATTTCTAACTTTGGTACTCCCTCTTACTTAACCTTAACAGCAATAGTTCTTGTCTGTTGAGTTATGTCATGTCAAATGTTGAATGTATATAACTATTTAAATCAATGAAAGATAGAATTGTCAAACCTGCTATAAGGTCTTCTCTCTACTCAGTTGGCCTTATTCCTGCCTACTTTAGAAATGCCTTAGGATTTTCAACCTAAATTCAACAAATATCTTAATTATAAGCTTGAGGTCAGTTTTGTCTCATCTGATAAATTAAGTGACCTGTAGGAACATTGAAAGATTACAATATTTTTATTTTTTTTCTCAGAAATAAGTGGTTGACATCAAGTTGGAGTAAGTGTCTCTCTGTAAATGGAGGGTTACAGTGTACAACAGGGATGCAGCACAGAAAAGCTATATGTGTGGAGGAAAATGGTAAAAATAATAGAAATATTGAGGACACATGTCCTATAAACTCTTTGAAAAGGGAAAGAAATGTGATTGGCATTTCTGTTTGATACTATTAAACCTTATTATTCAAATTAAGGAGAAGGTATTACATGAGGTATTATTTGGCCAATGAAATACCAAAAGTAAGGTAAATTCTTCAATGATTGGCATATTTGTGTTACAGTTAAACATACATGTATAAGGTTTTTAAAATCTGGACACGGAAGTAAATGTTTGTTGTAAAGTCACTGTGAAGCCATAACTTGTGGCCTATTATCTTGTTGTAAAATGTTGTTTTTGGATAGGGAGTTAGCTCAAATCTAAGATCTTAAAACTAGGATTTTTTGCAGTTTAGCATTTAAACAGTTCTACAGTAGTCCTCTATTGGAACTGTGTCAAAAATCATATACTAAATATATACCATGACAATATTGGTATCTGGTACATAACCTTGACCCAGTAACTATACAATAAACAATGTGTTAAAGAAGATCCACAAACAAATCAGTTAATTTTACTGCAAGTTCAGTTCTTCATAGCATGGCCATTAATTATTCTAAACTGTCCCTGATCAAAGATAAATTTGAGGAATTTGAAGCTGCTAATTATGTTTGCCTGAAGAAAGGGGGTGTTGTATCAAGTACACATTTTGTTCTGTGTTATTGCAGGTTTATAGATCTAAGTGTTTTGCAGATAATTGCCCATCATTTACAAGTATTTCCATATGAATCTTTGATAATTCCTAAACCTTATTTCTCTAGGGCTTTTTTTAGGTATTGCTCATCTGATTAATGCTTTGCTACAATTCATTTATAACATATGAACTGCAGGGCTACATAGATATCATTGAACCCTGGAATTACCAATTTAAATTGATTCTTTTTTATGGATCTGTCCTTGGATATCACCTGCTTCCTTCCTTCTAAATCTTCCAATAATTAAGAAATAATTCATGGGGGCTTGAATATATCGTTATTTTACCACGGGTTGGCCCTTTATGACAAATATTTTACCCTGAGCGATAGCGAGGGCTAAAATATCGGCATAAAGGGACAACCCGTGGTAAAATTTAAATATATTCAAGCCCCCATGAATTATTTCGATTCTGATAAGACAAATATAGCAATTGTTTTGGTTCAAAGCGCACTAGATGGAGGCAAATATTTGCCGTTCCCATAAATTAACCCATTTTAAGATTGGCGGTAAAGAACGGAGCAAACAGATTTAGTGACATGCTCAAACTATTTACAATAATATATTTAGATAGATTTGGATGAATTTTAATGATAATTTACTTATATATCTTCTATGTATATAAAAAAGGGCTTATACCACATTTTAGTATTGTTTGTTTACGTTTCATTCTGGTGATGATTTTCGGTATCAGAAGCGTGTATTTTCCCGAAAAATGCTTAAACTATTACGTTATCATTCTATGACGTCGTGTACTCCATCCATAAACAATCATATGACGTGGAAGTACAATCAGAACAGCCCAACCAATATATTCATATTTTACCACGGGTGTGTACTCAAAGCGTTTGAAGGACGTCATGTTAGAATTAAGAAATAATTCATGGGGGCTTGAATATATCGTGATTTTACCACGGGTTGGCCCTTTATGACAAATATTTTACCCCTGAGCGATAGCGAGAGGTAAAATATCGGCATAAAGGGACAACCCGTGGTAAAATCTAGATATATTCAAGCCCCCATGAATTATTTCGATTCTGATAGGACACATACGGCAATTCTTTTGGATCGAAGCACTCTAGGTGTAGGCAAATATTTGCCGTTCCCATAAATAAACGCACTAATAAACTAGTGTAAAAGAACGGAGCAAACTGCATTATTGACATGTTTAAACTATTTAAAATAATGTATTTAGACAGTTTTGGATCAATTTGAATGATAATTTATTTATATGTCTTATATGATGTACAATAAAGGGCTTTTGCCACATTTTAGCATCATTTGTGTATGTTTCCTTGTGATGATTTTCGGATTCACAAGCGTGTATTTTCCCGTAAAATGCTTACATTCTAACGTCATTGTTCTATGACGTCGGGTATCTCATTCATAAAAAAGCATATGACGTGGGAGTACAATCGGAACAGCACTGGCAATATATTCATATTTTACCACGGGTGTGTACTCAAAGCGTTTGAAGGACGTCATGTTAGAATAAAATATTTGTCGTCACAACAAAGGCAATGTTAAGAAAGCTAAGGATTAGGAATGTGACCTTTTATGTCGATATCAATTTTTGGTATATTCCTCTCCTATGTTATCAGCAGGTTCTAAGAGAGCGTTATTTATGTTTTATTTTTTAAACTTTTAAAATATATAAAAAAGAAGATGTGGTATAATTGCCAATGAGACAACTCTCCACAAGAGACCAAAATGACACAGAAATTAACAACTATAGGTCACTGTACGGCCTTCAACAATGAAGTAAGACTGTTTTGACATATACATTTTTATGTGGATATTATGAGTTCATGAAAGAAATTATTGAAGTTTTTGATAGCCAGAATTTTGTGGTACATGTATTAAATTTATTTTTGAAAAATTAGCCAAGAGTTGAAAAAGCTTATATGTTCTTTTTATTAATCTTATTATTTTAACGTTATTTTTTATCAAATTTATTTTGTTGTTATTAAAAGAAGTTTTTATGAGTTTGTAATGGAAAGGATAAAATTTGCCGCAAAGTACACATAGCTCCATTGCAGTTAATGAAATGCAGCCCCTATTTTAATATATAAATGTATAAATAAAGAAATCCATTACTGTTTAATTGTATATTGTATTATAGAGAGTGGTGACCAGAAACCAGTTGATGATTCTTTGTGTACCAGTCCTCGTCCAACCATATCACAGTTGTGTTCAGCAGACTGTGACTGGGATTGTACAGTGTCATTATGGTCACAGTGGAGTGACTGTACTGTGACTGAATGTGAAGCATATGCAAGGAAGAGAAGGAACAATCAGAAAACAGGTGTGTTTTTCATGTGTCAGATATGAACTGAAGTGTGCAGAGTTTGTTGAAGCTACTGGAAATTAAAACTGACTAAGGTAGCAAATACTTATAATAGAGAATCTCCATAAGGCCAAAATATTCAAGTCAATCTTCGAATAATATTACAAAAAGAACATTACATTTACAAGTTACTTTATAAGGAATGTGATTTTTATAGGAACAAAAAGAAAGATGAATGTTTGCAGTCAGAGATTTTTCATGGCGGTATAACTTTCTCACATAAGTCGATTTTGTTGTGTTTTCCATGTAGTACTTTCCTATCAATATTGCATTCAATATTTTTGACAGTTTCACTATATAAAGCGTCTTATTACATCATACTAATTTGCAAAAGGTGAAATGATTGAATAAGAGAAAATTACAACAAGCCAAAAAACTGTGCAAGAAGTAATTGGATTACTTCAGAAATAAATCTTGTTTTTGTACAGACCGGAATCTCTCATAATTATGATGAAGAAGGTTAGGTTTGTAATTTTACAAAATTGCACTGTGACCCAGTGGACAAGGTCAGACAGATATATTGAATAAGATAATAATTCCATAGTAATCTTTAATCTAATGAGACTTCTGTCTGCCACATGTGTCATGGAAATTATCCAAGATGATAATTGGGATGGTCCGCTTAGTTGTGAATTAATTTGCCTAATCATGAAAGTACCAGTAGCAAAAGTGTCGCCAATCATTACATTAGAAATGAAAATATGATTTTTTTCCTTTGGAGGATGGGGTCGAAGGGGTCCTGATCCGGTAATCCTTAAAAACATGAAATCCAGAGGTCCCAAATTTAAAGAAATTTAAATCCCGACATCCCGAAATTCGAAAAAAGAATTCCTGGATCCGAAAGGATCAATGTCGAAATCCCGAGCTTAAAACCCCACGATCCCGGATTCCAAATCATTGTTTAAAATGAAAGTAGGTCAAATATTGTGTTTCTTCAATAGTTTTGGCAAAGCTAAAATTATCAATGAAGTTTTGGCAAAACTCAAATTATCAATGTAGTTTACTCAAGCACATTTTAAGGTTGGATAGTCTTTACACCACTGCCTGTTTTACTCCACTCTTTTCATGATTACAGAACAACATACCGGTATATAGCTATATTGATATGTACACATATTTATAATTCAAATTTAATGTCATATGTTCTTGTTCAACACACAGAATGCATATAAACTTCTGTTAAATTGCTGATATTTATAATAACTGACTTATTTTTCACTTTCCATTGCATGTTAACATTGGTTTTTATTGCTTTCGTACAATGTAAGAAAATTTAAATCTCAAAAATGTCTTGTTTCTGTTTTGTTAATGGAATTCATTCTGAACTATGATACATCAAGGAAAAATAAAGTTATGAAATCTCTGGTGGCCTTGAAATAAATATGTATATACTGCAGCTGTGCTATTTGAGCAGTCAAATTGCATTGACCGTATATTCATATGTGATATACAGTCACTGACCGTATATCACCTTGTTTATGACGTTGACAATGTGTTTCCGTAGAGTTTTATTTATGAAGTCAATAAAACATACAGGTTCGCGGAAATTTATCGTTGTCCGCTTCAAATTAAGAAATGATGTTTTTACCCAAAATACTTCATTTAGAACAGTTTTAAGAGTTGTAGTATATAAAGAATAACCGTACATTGTCTCGAAATATCAATGTTATTTGTACTCGGCTCGAAACAGGTAGAAATGCTCGGCATAGCCTTGCTTTCTACCTGTTTCTAAGCCTTGTACAAATAACATTGATATTTCAAGACAATGTATGGTTATTCTATATTTATATAGCAGAGCATATGTATTGTATTAGAGAATCTAAGTACGAAATTGAATGCAACTAAGCTCTATTATCTGCTATGATATGGGTTGTTAAGTTATATAATGATGAGAAAATTACAGACAATTTTATGATATTAGTAATGAAGGGACACTTTAGTCAATGAGAAGGCTTAAAATAAATAAATTGGTCTGACCCACTTGTTACTGTAATTGATGACAAAAAATACAAGTATGCTTCAATAGGTAGCATCTGATTAGGTATGTACCAAACTACCAATATAAATTTATTGTAGCACAGTTTGATGAGGTACTGAAATAAGAAATACAATTAGAAAACTAAGATTATTTAACTGTTTTCTGTGACCCTTTGTTTTTGTTTCTCCTGTGACATATTTGTCACTAAATAAGACAAATAGTTACTTATCTAGAGGCAGCTTCTACACCATTTGCTCTTTGTCTATAGCATAATATTTCATCATTTTGAAGATAGTTATCAAGCCGAAGCCCGCCTCCGGGTGCAAGATTGTTTTGCTGTGACCCAATGGTGGCCTTGCATTGTTTTTCTGCTGTTTGGTTGGGTTGTTGGCTCTTTGACACATTCCCCATTTTGATCTGCTATTTTGTAACACCTTTACCTAGCTAGATGAAAATTGAAGTATTGAAATATGTAAAAGTCAAAGTAGACTAAGGTAATACGTTAATAAGACTGCAAGCCAGTGACACCACTGACCAAAAGAAACCATTTTCATACTAGAGAATTATGTCTGATATTTTTTTATTTTGAATTTCATATGAAATTTTTTTGTGTATGGGAAGGTTGGAAAATTATTATGATAAATAAAATTAGCAAGGAATGTTCTTCAAATCCATTTTGTGTTGAAAAGAATTGAATTATATGGGATTTCAGAATTATATTTAAGCAACCATATAATTTTCCCTTAGCAGTATAAATATTAAGCTACAAATAATAATTTGTTTCATGTTTTGAAATGCATGTCGGTCTGACATGGCAATAATACTATATAATTATAATAGGTCTAAAGAAAGCTTAGTCAATTACAAATATGACATACAAACAAACCAGATTCAATTATATTTCCTATTAACTTAGAGCCTTAGGATTCCCAGCAGAATAATTAGCAGAATATTTCAGGATTTATAAATAATTGACTTATATCTTCCTTGTGTGCTATTTATGATGTTTAATATTTATATCCTTATTATTTATGTCTATTGTACAGCAGCCTGAGCGCCGTGGCAAATGTACTTTACTGGATTATTGCTTCTTTTGTGTTTACATTTTTTAATAGGTTCTAATCCTTTCGATTTAAGTTAAACCTCAATTAACTTACAAAGTAACATGTTTCTATAATAACATTATAAATCTCAGTATTTGTAATAACAGGGCAGCGATTTAGAACAAGAGAGGTACTAACACGGCCAGGAACAAATGGAGAACAATGTCCCCACCTTAGTGAAACCCAAAACTGTGATCCAGAACCTTGCTATTTTTGGAACACATCATCTGGTCCCTGCAGTTTGTCCAAGTTTAGATATGGTGAAAGTGAAACTTGTGGTGTTGGTATTAAACAGAGAACCGCAACATGTGTTGATAAGAAAGGGGTAGGTAGTACACACATCTGAGCATAACAGTTGTTTGGTTGATGTTTCATTGAAGTTGAAGTAAAACTAAAGTTTTGTTGTTTGTAATTTACATTAGGAAAGGTTTTCCATTCTACTTTTACAAAATGTTTAAACATCAGTTAAATTTTTTTTTTTTTTTTTTTTTTTTATCTTATTTGATAATACAGTTAAATCCCCTAAATTTTCTGTAAAGCTTCCTGAAATAGGGCATGCTTTTGATGGAGCTTTTAAGGTTTGCAAGAAAAGGGACCCAATGGGATTGTGTTCTCTTCTGCCATGCGAGATATCTGCATCCTGATTCTATTCAAATAGAGTCATCATTAGATAAACTTATGGTGACAATGTGACATTGGATTTGTTATTTAGGGTTAAAGCTGCTAAAACTCCTTAAATGTTCCTGAAATAGGGCATGCTTATTATTACAACCCCTCAACACACACTCTGTTTATATTTAAGAATGATTTGATATATGGTCTGGAACTTTTCAATGGTGAATTGTTACATAAAAATTTAAAATTTCAGATCTGCAAGCTAGGCAGTCCCATTTTTTTTTCAATACTTAGAAGTTTTATTTAATCCACTGAGCATGTCTACCCAATGAGTAGGGTATACTTTTTAATTTTATTAGAGAAATATACATAATCCAATTTGCCAAGAAAACATGTTTTTGTCTACAATGATAACAAGTTATTGTTTTTATATCAGAAAGTTCCATCTGATATTCTTCAGAACTCAATTTCTTTAACATTAACCAGCCCACTGAGACGTCTAACTCATCATCTTGATGAATGATCTAATTGTCAATTATATCCAAAAATACACTTCAATGACAAATTAATTAAATTCCTTCATTTTCTTCATTTTATAAAGTACATTTTGTTTTACGCTGCTGATATGTCTTGTTTAAAACAATAAGTAAATTTGGAAGAAAAAAGTTTAGAAAAACAGAAGAAGTAAAAGTGCAATCCAAAACATTGAGTTCACATAATTTGATAAACCTGTTTGTGTGCACTGTTGTAAGTTGTTTGCACATGAACAAGATGTGACTTTAATTTGTATAATATGAATATTGGACATAATCTTAAGTTTTGAGGCTAGTATAAAATTTTATTGAGTTTTTAAACCATTAAAGTGGTGCATAACGTGAATCATCAGTCTTTGTTTAATCGATAACCATCTTTGTGTTAAATATTAAAATATGAAGGTCAAAATTATGATGTGACCAAAATCAAAAAAGAGTAAAGTTTCAGATTGACTGCAGGGTAGTTATAAATTAGATATATTTCAGTTTTTGGTTATATAAGGTTGCTATTTGATTCAGTGTAAAGGAATTACATGTAAAGAATATCTTCAATTCAATGTGATCACCATTAAATATATACTTTCTATGTTATGTCTGTATCATTGTCTAATGCACAAGAGATATCTATATTTGTGGCTGTTCTGCTATCTGAAATTATGGTGGACTAAAAATACATTTATAATCCTTCACTATACTCATTGATAAGCTTTTCTAAAAATGAATATTTCTGTATATAAAACATTAATAAATAATAGAAGCTGTATTTTGAATGATTCTGACAGTAATTTTAAAACTGCTTTTTAAATGTCACTAAAATCATCAATGTTAAATCATATCAGATTTCACATTTGTCATAGCAATAAAATGACAGTTATATTCATATTTGTATGCACATTTATAGTTCATTCATTAAAAATAGATACATCTTTACAATTTACACTATCAATAGTTTTAGTCTCAATAGACTCTTAAATTTGTTCATTGAGTCGTAATTGCACAGAGCTAATGAAATGTGAATTTTGATGGCTTTAAACTATTTCAAAGAGAATAAGATGCATGTTAATAATCTCTAATTAAGTCAGATTATGGTTGTATTGCTGTGTGTACATGCTTCTCTCTAAACTATGACTGCCATGGTATTTTTTTTTCCTAATGTTTTAAGTTCATTTGTCCTATTTATAAGTGAAAACTTTTGCATTGTTTACATGAAATTGTTTGTGATTAGCTTTAAGTTTATGGGGAACTGCTAGTTTTATGTAAATGATCTTTGATGTGCAGTTGTCATAATTAACATTTGCACATCTCATTTCTATGAAGATGATTTGGCACAAACCTTTTTTCTGGCCTTGTAACTACAATAGTTTTTGATTACTTTAGTTTAAGATGAACACTTATGGTAATCCAATGCTAATCGGTATGCAGTTGTATTAGCATTTGCATGTCTCATTTCCATGTAGACTGTATCATGGTCCATTAACTTTGAAACTTATGCTTTGTTTATATGTTAAAGTTTTTGTTTTGAAACTTGTGCTTTGTTTATATGTTAAAGTTTTTGTTGAGGTCAGTTTAAAAGGAACCACTAATGATGAGTCAATGGTTTTGATATGTTGTTGTTTTAGCATTGGCATTCCTCATTTTCACATAGGATATTTGGCCCTGCAGGACAGTCATGGTCCATTGACTTTGAATATTTTGCAAAGTTTACATGTCAAATTATTGTTGCTTTAATTTCAACATTTGCACCGTAGACTAAAAAATTACACAGAGACATATTTCTGTGTCAACAGTTTATAATTATCCTTTCCCAAACCTTAACTGAGATTTTTCTCAGCTGAATTGTAAGTTATGACTTTTTGTAAGTGATTAATTTTTTATGATATAATAATTGAAGTCTGGCTTGCTTCTGATTTAGATTGATCAGTGATGTCATTATTGTATTAAATAATTTTGTAGTTATGATGGAAGAAGAAAAAGAAAGATGCATGTGGCCCCTGGCGTGTATGTATATAGATTGAAATCTTTTTGCTTGCAAATCTACAAAAACAAAGTTAGTAATATGTAAACTAATGCACTTTTTGTTATCAGATGAGAGTGAGTGATGACTTATGCTCGTCATGGGAAACCAGACCAGAGGCCCAAGTGTTATGTGAGATTCCTTGTCGCTATGACTGTGTAACATCAGAATGGGGCGAATGGTCAGAATGTCCAGACATCTGTGAGACTGAACAAGATGTTTCCTACAGACCAAACATGAGATCAAGACAAAAAACAATCCTGGCTCGCCATGGACCAGGTAATTCTTAATGAAATCTATTGCCTAAGAGTATGGCTACCTAATTAAAATATTTCTTATCATTATGGTTAATCCTAAAATATTGGAAAATACTTACTCTTTGGACGTGCAAGTATTTGGGTGACTTAAAAATCAGATATTTAATGAGACTTCAAGGAAAAAGGGAAGAGATATACAATTATTCAGGTCCTTTAAATATACATTTTTAACAACACATTTTTGTTACTAGAACAGTTGCACCAAAACCTGATAAAAGAAATTTTCTGATGTAAATTTTAGGGGGCACAGAATGTCCAGGTGAACGAGAACTGATAGAAAATAAACCATGTCCTACTGTCATAGAATGTGCTGTATTTATATGGCATGCAGACCCATGGGGAAGTTGTGAACTGGAGGATAGAAACAGAAAATGTGGTCGTGGAAGGCAGACTAGGGGTGTACACTGTTATAATCGCAACAATCAACTTGTACAGGATGAAAAGTAAGGATATATACACAAACATTTTCTGTTTTTTGAACTTGTAGTGTAAAGTAATGTTTAGTAGACATTGTGGTTTGTACCTATTGTTTAGGATTTAGAAATATTAAATATCAGCCACGAGTCACAGTATCTTTTAGTTCAGTGACAGAAGCAAACATGATAAACATGAAATATTCTTATTGTGTACAAATGATGCATGGTTATCTATTTATTAGGTTGTATGAGTGGGGTTTTTTTTATTGAAAAAAAAAAGGATTCTCTTTTGTTCTTTCTAACAGTAAGAAATGTAAAAAATGGATTTTATGTATTAAATCATGTTACAAAATCCTTGTATGCACTTATGAAATAAGTCAAAGGAACAGCACATTTAAAAAAGTTAGGCAGAATGATATTTTCTTGTCTTAAAGATTGTTTATGAAATTATTTTCTTGTCTCACAGATTTTTATTGAATAACTTTCATGTATTAGTAAAGGTACATTTTTAAATTACAGGTGTACACAGTCAGTCAAACCTGAGAGAACCAGAGTTTGTATGATACCATGTCCAAGGGACTGTACTCTTACTGCATGGTCTGACTGGTCTAGTTGTTCAGCTTCTTGTTTTATTAGTAAGTTTTGTTAGTCATAGGAACATGATTATTAAGGATTTCTCAAACTATAAAATTAAGAATTGGAATTGGATTAAAATTTTTTTGTAAAAAAAATATATATATACTTCTGTTCTCGTACTTAAAAGGGTTACATGATCAAAGCTTTTACAACCTTATAAGAGTTCAAAAAAAAAAAAGAAGTATTAGAATCATTTCTTACAATTTGATTTTTATGCTATAAGATAAGAGATACCAGTTATATTTAATGTTTACATTTTCCAATGCATAGTTGTGATGTTATCATAGAAAGCATATATTGTCTTGAATGTTAGGACATTACATTAGGAAATAAAATTAAATTTTTGAATGCCCGGCAATTTTTTGGGAGGGGGAGGAGGGGTCCTGATCCTGAAATCCCCGACTTAAAAACATGAAATCCCAAGGTCCCAAATTTAAATAGATTTTAATCTGACATCCCGAATTTCAAAAAACAGAATTCCTGGATCCCAAAAGGGTCAATCCCGAAATCCCGAGCTTAAAAACACCCGATTCAGAGTCCTGATAAAGGTCCTATTCCCCCTCTTTTGTAAGCCAACCAATATTACAGATTCTTTTGAAAAAACATGTATTGTAATTATAAATACATTCTTTTATAAGTCTTCAAAATGTATATTAGCCTTAAAAATGAAAACAAAACGTGTTTAACCCTTTCCTCCATGGATTTTTTTTTTAGCATACTTGATTTGCATAGGATTTTTTTCATCAAAAAAAATTAATAAGGTTTAAAGTGTTAATGCATTGTGAAAACAAATATTTCAATGAATTTGAAGTCAGATATTCTCATGAATCTCCTTTTTATATTGCATACAATTTTTTTTAAATCTGATGCAGGCGTTTTTGAGTCAAAGCCTTTCAACTGAGGTACTACACAGGCGTCAAAAGGCGTCATTATGGAGTAAAGGGGGTGGCGTCAAAAGGTGTCATTATGGAGGAAAGGGTTAAGGGTAATAAAGTTAAGAAATTTATACAAATGGTCACCTACATTGGAATCTATATATCTACATTCATATACTGGTACCAGCAATTCTATTTTCAAGTAATTGTTTTCTTTTACAGATAAAGACAACATTCCTACTAGGGCTCGGCAGCGATTTATTCTTCAGGAACCTGACAATGGTGGTGCTCCATGTCCAGAGGTATTACAAGAGGTGAAGCAGTGTATAGAATTACCCCTCTGTCACCAGTTCCAATGGAAAATCTCAAACTGGAGTGTTTGCATACTAGCTCCAACCATTTACAACTGTGGGAAAGGGCTCAGAGCTAGAGGTAAGATAGGACAAACAGCCTTAAGATATAAGAAGATGTGGTATATGTGCCAATGAGAAAACTCTCCATCCATCACAATTTTATAAAAGTAAACAATTATAGGTAAGTACTGTCTTCAACACTGAGCCTTGGTTTGTTTATATTCCTTTGCGAAATAATATTAGAAAACACATACTGTAATTTTAGAAATTATTGCATACATTTATTATTATGATTTCAACACGACAAACCAAAATGTGAGAAATGTTGTTGTTATTTAAGGAAAAGTTGCATACAAATATATGTGTCTGATTTCTGAGCGCAACATCTTATTGTTCTAATATTCACCTAGTCCTGGAAAAAGTGATAATTAAAACTTTGCAATCATTTCTAAATTTACAGTATCGATTTTCATATCAGCAAATTACTTTTATTATGGAATAAAATTTAGATGGATTTCCAAGATAATTAAAACCCTGAATTTTACTACCCAATAAAATGAACACTTCCATTAATTTTGTATCGGAAAACTATGAATTCATTAAACAGTGAATCATAAAATTTAAATTTATGAATTTCTACTTTAGACTTGACATAGATCAAATCTTGGTGCTAATAAATCCAAACAATTATTTTGCTTTTTTATTTAGTTTATTTTTGCTAGATGTAACCATCTGTATCATTGTGATTGTTTAACAGTTAAGAAAATGCATACATTAGTAACCTTTCATCACAAAACATCAATTATTTATTTGTGCTTTAGGTTTTTCCATAATGGAATTTATAATGAGTTATTTCCCTTGTAGACATTGCATGTATGGCTCAAAATGGAACAGATCATCCAATAGAAGACTGTCTGAAGTTCCTTGGTCCAATGCCTACTATTGCTGAACCATGTTATATGACATGTGACAGGCAATGTCTGTTTACTGATTGGTCAGAATGGAGCCACTGTATTCAGGGGTGTAGCGGTCATCAGTTCAGGTCAAGGGAATTGAAAGGTAAATTTACAGGTTACTTATACCCCATGCAATTAGCATGCATTGTGAATGGTTATGGCTTTGTTTTTACTTTCAAAACCTTTAAAAGGTTCAATAATCAGAAAAACTTGATGCCCTACATTCTAATACAATCCATGCATTCTTGTTGGAAAATGACGCTTTCAGCGGCATATTTCCGATACTAGTGAACTGAACTTCCATTACATTTCTCTGCCTACCGCGCTTGGTTCGTATTTACTTTCCATTACATTTCTCCGTCTACCGTGCTTGGTTTTGTATTTACTATTTTACATACAAACTGGAATTTGTGTAGTAATCAACCGGAACCAGTTTACATACCTCCGGTCCTTCTTATTACCAAAAAGATCGAAGTGTACCAACCAATGTTAAGATATTCATAAATCTATTTTTATAACTTTATTGATTATGTGAAGTAAAACTAAAAAATTGTTAAAACATTAAAGATATATAATTAATCGGGGAAAACTTGATAGTCTTTTCTTTTTACAAACAACTGCCTTTTTTTATAAGAAAATATAAAGTGTCTGTGTTGGTCAACTTTCTACTGGTTATAAGACAGATCGAAGTACCGGAAATCAGACTCAATCTTTGTTTACAAAGTTACAACAGTAGAGTCTGTAACATACTGTATCTGTATGACATGTGAATAAATTGTCGATATCGATGCTGGCTTTAATACAACGGTTTTATTGGCGGGGCGGGAGAACAGATTTGAAGCTCTCTACATTTGATGCGTGCACAACAGTGTCGTCTAGCTGATTCGGCGCGATAACCGTCTTACAGAATTCTAGTCAAATCCTGAGGTCAAATCGGCACTTGGTTAAATTGGCACCTGGCCAATTCGGCACCCGATATAGTCAAATCGACATCTAGTCAAATTGGCACCTGGTTAAATCGGCACTTAATATAGTCAATTCGGCACCCATGTTAGATTTGTTTAATATATATTTTTAACAGTATTTTAAGCAAAAACAGTATAAATGAGGAATGGGTTGTCCAGAAATTTTACAGTATTTACCCAAGAAGAGGTAGATAAGGAAGGGGTTGGCCAGATTATTAACCTGATTTTATCATGTTTATTCACATTTTTAAGAGTTGAATTATTTATATATATTATTGGATGCCTAATTGACTTTAAAAAGGTGCCGATTTGACTAGATGTAGATTTAACCTGGTGCCGATTTGACTTTTTCTATGGGTGCTGATTTGACTTATTATTAAGGCCCTAAAGTGAGTGAATATTGTACGGTGTTTTACTTGGCGGAATGTCAATACACTCACAGTAAGACTTATTCTTTACTTGCTTTTCCACAATAATTGTTTTGTGGTATTCTTTGAATTTCTCGGCAGTTATGGTTTTCTTCCGACATGCTTTTAAGAGGAATTCGTCTGGTTCAATAGCGTGAATCAGCCCCTCAACTTCTTTGTACATAAATACTAACTTTGGATTCAACCCCTTGTTCGTCATTGTCTAGAGATCTTGTTGTAGTTCCAGTTTGGCAAGCATTTTGGAGACTTATCCATCCTCTTTCGACTTGTAATCTCTGATGATAAATTTTGCCGTTTGACATGTTTATTATTGTTACCAGGTAGGGGTCGCATACGATGGCTCCATATTAAATTACGAGATCAATTCCTAAAGGTTTAGTTCATTATCCAATCTGACACAAATTTCAATAACTGGAATGCCACCCAAGTTGAATATATGGTGACCCACTATAACAGCATAATTACTTGGAATTGTGTTTAATACCATGATGGCATAAACTTAAATGGAGACAAAATTTAACATGAAAGATTGTGGATTAGTGTAAAATAAAAAACTAGCTTACTATGATATATGGTTAAAGAATGAATATCAAATTATATGGGTCATGGGCAGAGTTGTTAAAGGGACCTGACTGACGTGAAATAAAGAAAATCAAAGGAGTATCCCTATTTGTCTAATCTTCAATGTGAAATAAAACAAGTATAACAATATTGTGTAAATCTACAGAAATAAAATTTACTTCAAGTAACAGAAATAACTACATTTGTGTATGTCATTAGTAACTTATTAAATGAGTATGTGGGTAATTAGTCCTACAACAAATGACCTCAGGAGCATTATTTACTATTTTTATTTACTGTTCTGATAATTTTGTTTTACTATCAATGTGTCACACTTCGCATTCAAAAATTTAAAAAAAATGAAAATATCAGTATAAAAACATTAAAAATTGAATAAAAATGCGAATTCATATGTTATAGGACTAGTGGGGTATAAGAGCTTATTACAACAGGCTCTTCATAATCATTTGGTTTGAAATGATACTAGTAGTCTGTATTCTTCATTTAGAAAAGTGTAATTGCAAGAAAAAAAAATACACATTACTTAGAATACTTTAGATCATTCAAGTAGTCTTTTATTTAGTACATACAAAAGAACAACCAGTAGTCATTGGATATTGTAGATCATATAAATAGTCTTGACCTATTTATGAGTACAAAAGAACAGCTAGTAATCATTGGATATTGTATATCATTCCAGTATTCTTGACCTATTTATCTTTACAAAAAAAAAAAAACAAAAAAAAAACAGACTGTAGTCATTGGATACTGTAGATCATTCAGGTAGTCTTGACCTATTTATTTGTACAAAAAAAAACCAGCCAGTAGTCATTGGATACTGTAGATCATTTAGGTAGTCTTGACTCTTGACCTATTCATTTGTATTAAAAAAAAAAAAACTAGTCAGTTGTCATCTTCACTTCACACACTCATCTACAAATATCAATTATATGCTTACGAGACATGTTGCAATGTTCAACTTATTACGGTATGTGGAAATCAAGACTTGCATGAAAAATATCCCAATATTAGAGGCAATGGCGTCATTTTTCCTCAGAGCTTTCAGCTCTTTGATTAATTTTTACCCTTGAATGAATATATATCTATTCTTAGTCAAAGATTTTGGTATCTTATAAAATGTCAGAATATTAATTTATTTTAATATTAGATAATTTATTGGGTCAAATGTATTTCTGATTTTTTTTATGATTAAAGGTTATTCCTGTTATCAATTATTATGTTGTTCTTTTAAAAGGTGGTCAAGGGGTACCAGATCAATGCCATAACAACAATTTGTATCCAACTTACCAAAAACGACCTTGTCAACTATGTGAGTCATTAAAACGTACATCAATGGGTGAATGGTCAGACTGTATCCTAGAACCAGTCAGACATGACTATATAACAAATCAACCAGAACTGACCAGCAGTAGAGGAAAGAGGACTCGTAACACAACCTCCCTTGATATGGGATACATTTGTGGAACAGGAAAAAGGATTAAAGTAGTGGCTTGTAGTAACCAAGGATTAGGGATAGAGTCAGCAGACAAATGTAATGGAGCAGGTAACTGTCTCTTATATTTCTATCAATATTCGTAAGCTTAGCTGTATGGTCTTTCTTTGTGTTGTGATCTCACCACAGTTAAAGTTTTAGGAAAAGAGTATAGTAAATTAATAGATTTATGTTGACTGAAATCTAAAGCTGCAACAATCATATGTTGAATAAAGAATAAAGTACAATGTCCTTTTTTATGCTTCCATTTGACCAGAGTACATGGCACAGCTCTTTATACCCAGACTCCTTGGATGTGTAAAAGACAACTATAAGATTATACATTGTGTTTTAAAGTTAATCTATTTATACCCAGACTCCTTTGATGTGTAAAAGACAACTATAAGATTATACATTGTGTTTTAAAGTTAATCTATTTTACAGGTTATGAAGAAGAAGTATGCTTAATACCATGTCCAGTGGATTGTGAGATGTCCGATTGGACGACTTGGAGCGAATGTCCTGCTAAATGTGGTGCTGGTGTACAAACAAGATATCGTAGTATCCGTAGACTTCCATCAGCAGGAGGCAGACAATGTCCATCACTTGGTGCTTCAAGCAAGGTTACTGTTTGTTTGTGTTTGTTTCATGTCAATCCCTGCTCCAATTGTGTTTGTTAAAATAAAAAGATACATAATTGCTATAGGCTACACTCAGATGAAAAGTTTTATTAACAACTTTAATCATCTTCTTTTGCAGTTTTTAGATTTATAGGAACTCTTCAAAGTCTTGTAATGTTGTAATATTAAGCTGAGTTTTATTAAATACTTAATAGAGAGTCAAAAAACAAAAAAAATATTTATGTACAAATTTCGTTCTGTATCAGTCAAGTATAAATACTAGCTTTATACTTTCAAGGCACATATTATTTTTTTATTTTTATTTTAGGAAGTACAAACAAGGCTTTGTCATCCTGAGTGTGTACGATATGTATGGAAAACAAAAGCTTGGGGTACTTGTATTCCTCATAATCAACAGATCTGTGGTAATGGAACTCAGACAAGACATGTTAGGTAGGTATTAAAATAGTTTACCACAATCCTTTCTAATGTTATTCAATACACTGTTTATTTCATGTGCTTGATAACCTTTTTATTCTGGTGATTATAACAAGTTCAGGAAAATCTCAACATGCCTTACATTTTAAGCATTCTGACTTGCCATTGATCAAGACTTCTAAATGATAAAATAGAAAGACTGGACATCACTTTTAAGTTCTACTTCTGTACAATGTACTTTATGTTATGCTATCATGTATTTAATTTCCGATAATAAATTCTTTTCATTTCTTTAGGAAATTAATATGCATTTAAGTATGAATAATCAACTTGGTCATTATGGTCAAGATGCTTTTGATTAATTGAGAATTCTTACTCTGGGTCCATGAATGCAAGTTCTGACCAAAAGGAAAGAAGCTGTTCATCAGTCAATTGAATGCATTTATCTCTGAATTTATTTTTATACGACTGAAAAATTGAAAAATTTTTGGTCATATATTGGTATCACGTTGGCGTCAGCGTCGTCGTCGTCCGAATACTTTTGGTTTTCGCACTATAACTTTTGTTTAAGTAATAGAAATCTATGAAATTTAAACAATAGGTTTATGACCACAAAAGGAAGGTTGGGATTGATTTTGGAAGTTTTGGTCCCAACAGTTTAGGAATTAGGGGCCATAAAGGGCCCAAATAAGCATTTTCTTGGTTTTCGCACTATTACTTTAGTTTAAGTAAATAGAAATCTATGAAATTTTTGACACAAGGTTTATGACCACAAAAGGAAGGTTGGGATTAATTTTGGGAGTTTTGATTCCAACTGTTTAGGAATTAGGGGCCAAAAAAGGGCCAAATAAGCATTATTCTTGGTTTTCGCACAATAACTTTAGTATAAGTAAATAAAAATCAGTGAAATTTAAATACAAGGTTTATGAACACAAAAGGAAGGTTGGTATTGATTTTGGGAGTTAAGATCCCAACAGTTTAGGAATTAGGGGCCAAAAAGGGACCCAAATAAGCATTTTTCTTAGTTTTCGCACCATAACTTTAGTATAATTAAATAGAAATCTATGAAATTTAAACACAAGGTTTATGACCATAAAAGGAAGTTTGGGATTGATTTTGGGAGTTTTGGTCCCTACAGTTTAGGAATAAGGGGCCCAAAGGGTCCAAAATTAAACTTTGTTTGATTTCATCAAAAAATGAATAATTGAGGTTCTTTGATATACGCTGAATCTAAGTGTGTATGTAGATTCTTAATTTTTTGGTCCCGTCTTCAAATTGGTCTACATTAAGGTCCAAAGGGTCCAAAATTAAACTTAGTTTGATTTTAACAAAAATTGAATCATTGGGGTTCTTTGATATGCTGAATCTAAAAATTTACTTAGATTTTTTATTATTGGCCCAGTTTTCAAGTTGGTTCAAATCGGGGTCCAAAATTAATCTTTGTTTGATTTCATCAAAAATTGAATAATTGGTGTTCTTTGATATGCCAAATCTAACTGTGTATGTAGATTCTAAATTTTTGGTCCCGTTTTCAAATTGGTCTACATTAAAGTCCAAAGGGTCCAAAATTAAACTAAGATTGATTTTAACAAAAATTGAATTTTTGGGCTTCTTTGATATGCTGAATCTAAACATGTACTTAGATTTTTGATAATGGGCCCAGTTTTCAAGTTGGTCCAAATCAGGATCCAAAATTATTATATTAAGTATTGTGCAAGAAATTTTCAATTACACAGTATTCAGCAATAGCAAGAAATCATCAATTGCACAGTATTGTGTAATAGTAAGAAATTTTCGATTGCACAGTATTGTGCAATAGCAAGAAATATTCAATTGCACAGTATTGTGCAATAGCAAGTATTTTCAATTGCACGGTATTGCGCAATAGCAAGAAATATTTAATTGCACAATATTGTGCAATAGCAAGAAATTTTCAATTGGAGTTATCTTTCTTTGTCCAGAATAGTAGTTGAATCAAATTAAATCATTGTTTTATACAATATACAATGTATTCACTTTTACTACCAACGGATAAATTAAAACTGTCTTTACCATTCAGTGATAACAAGCACTTTTTTACATTTTAATATTTTATGAATTTAAAAGAGTAGTTATTGTTGCAAACTCCATTAGAAATTTGAATTGAGATCCTTTTTGGAATAAGGGCAAGGGGGATGTGAAAAAAAAATTTGGGGGAGGGGGGGTGTTTTCAATTTTTCTCATTTCAGATTTCATAAATAAAAAGAAAATTTCTTAAACATTTTTTTGAGAGGATTAATATTCAACAGCATAGTGAATTGCTCAAAGGCAAAAAATGAATTTTAAGTTTATTAGACCACATTCATTCTGTGTCAGAAACCTATGCTGTGTCAACTATTTAATCACAATCCAAATTTAGAGCTGAATCCAGCTTGAATGTTGTGTCCATACTTGCCCCAACCGTTCAGGGTTCAACCTCTGCTGTCGTATAAAGCTGCACCCTGCAGAGCATCTGGTTCAATTTTGCAAATGCTGCATTGAAATGAAACAATACATTTTTGTAAATTTTGGTTATGCATTAAATCTAAGAAAGCAATTTGAAAGTAGTCTTTTGAAATGGATTTCTGTTGATGATAATTATCTTAGTGATGTTTTCAACCTGTAAATCAAATTAAATGTATTAAAGAAAAAGTCAGAACACTAAATCTTGTCATTGAACTTTAAAAGGAAACAATTGTTTTTCGTTTTTCATGTCAGAGACTAATCAAGTTTTTGAATTATGCAAACATATTTAAATGTTTCACTTTTGTGATTGGCAATGGAAAAAAAATATATCAGAAGTAAAATGAAATGGATGGCTGGGTAACTTGAAAATGCACAATTTTTTGTATTTTTTGATTGTTGGGTATTTTTTTGTTGGGGGGGGGGGGGGGGGGGGGGGGGGAGTGGGATAGGGTCATCGGTTTTTATTTTGATTTGGGTTATTATGAGCTGGTGATGGAAAATGATGTATACTTGTTTCAGCAGTGTCCAATAATGATTCGAAAACCTAAATTTACAAAGTATTATAAATTTTATGTGATTTATATAAAACTTTATTCCTTTATGACCATTAGATGTTATGCTGTGAATAGACATGGATTTACAACAAGTGCAGCCTCTGATGATGTGTGTGTAAATCAACGTCCTCCAAAAATGCAGCATTGTTATTTATATTGTTTGTCAGATTGTGTGGTCAGTGTTTGGACAGCATGGACTTCGTGTAGCAAGGTAATCTTATTTTTTTTCTAAGGTTTAAACTGTTTGGTTCATTGATGAGAAAGTTTGACCCATCACTTACTGTAAATTGTGCAAGAAAGAAGATAGTTTTTAAATCATTGATCATACAGTTATTGGTTTGGTAGGAACTGGCTTTAATACAAATTGATTATAAAGTTTATCAATGTTTTGAAACTTTTGCATCAGAGTCATATTGTTTCTGGAAAATATCATTGTTTTTCAACTGCATCATTTGTATCTTTATGAGACATCTGATGTTTGAGAAAAATGAATAACAGAAGTATATCATTCCTTCATCAAACCCTCATTAGAACAAGAATATATGATGACAGAAATTACAAGTAATAGACATCGCAAATGTCCTTGTAAAATATTTCTTGTGAAGAAACATCAGAAAAAAATAATTAATATTTAGAAATGTACAGTATTAAGGCTTATCATATGAGTGTCATGTAAAATTTTTTATGTTGTAAAAGATTATATTTGGTACAAGAATATGCCTTCCTGGTGACACCTTATTGTGAAGACTAAATTAGTTTTATCTTTATTTTATAGCCCTGTAATCATAATGATAGACAAGTGAGGACAAGAGAAGTTTTACGTTACCTGAATTACAACAACTGTCCGGAGGTTCGTGAAACAAAACCTTGCATCAAAAATGACAATTGTATTGAGTACTATTGGGAATGGTCATCCTGGACGACTTGTTTAATAAACAATGGTATGGACAACTGTGGAGTAGGACATAAAGAAAGATATTTAATCTGCAAGAACCACTTTGGCCACACTGTGGATAGTGAATTCTGTGAAGTGGTAAGTGTATAGTTGACAGTAACTGCATCAAATAGTTTTCTCAATTGTTTTATATTTTTCATGTCACAGCCTTTTATTACCGACTATACAGTATTGGTTATATCTATTGTTGACAATATGGTTGCATAAAATTGCTTTAACATCCACTTAAATAATAATTGAAGATTGTTATACCCACATTAAGAAAAAATAACACACATTTTTTATGGTATTTTGTCTCAGCTTTGTATAGTGATAGAAATTGTAAAACATCTGACTCTATTTCTGGTTGAATACAGTATAGTTACCAGGAATTGCTTACATCCACTTCATTTAAAATCTGGTGGATAATCATCTTTTTGGCAATCATTTCACATCTTGTTTTTCTACTGTATATATATTATTGCAGGATGCAGATCCAGTTTCCGAGCCATCTGTTGTGTCTTGTGAAGAAGTCTGTGATGTTGATTGTCTAGTGTCTGACTGGTCAACATGGTCATCCTGCAGCAAAACATGTGGCCTAGGTAATTTATTCAATATAAATTAAAACACATTTTCACTAATAATGATATGATACAAATTTTGACACTATATACTCTAGAAATAGAATTTTGTTTCAAGGCAAAGAAATTTCATTTAATATGTAGAAATATTGAAGTTTCATGGAAAAAGAATATATCCAAGATGATTTTATTTTTAATTGCAATTATTAGGAGTCAGTCAAAGGGAGAGAACTATTGTGGAACAGTTCAGCAGAAATGGAAGACCATGCCCAGATATTCTTAAGCAGAAGAAACCATGTTTCCAACAAGGCTGCTACTCTTGGACTGTCTCTGTCTGGTCAAACTGTACATCCCAGGTAAGATTTGTAAGCGTTATCCTGCATCATCAATTCTGTATTACATTTTTACCATACATATAGTTCTCTCTTATATACTTTACACTAAAATTATATGACGATGACAAAAGTGACCATTTCCTTCTGAAAAAAAGTTCTCGATATTGTACAAAATTTGTATTAAATGAAGACATGTTTACAGCCACTCAAGTTTAAAGATTCTAAGAAATACAAGTTGATATATCAATTGAAAAATAAAATAAAAGATATTAAAGTAAGAAATACTACTCAGCTTGCAAATAAGACCATGCTAGTTATAGTTGTCACTTTGCAGCTGTTGCCCATCCATTATTTGACTTTTTTTATCATCTACTCTAAATTTTATTGCTAATTTTAACCAGTGTATCTGGAAAAGTAAATCGTAGAGAGGCTGATTCTTCTTAAGCTAATCAATAAGAGAGGCTGCTGATATTAAATTCATTTTTCTATTTTCTAGCAGCTGAAAAATTTCATCAAGTAATAAGTTTTTGGTTTAAATCACCATCAATGAAATTTACAAAACTTGTGGTATATAGAATGAAATTCAAAACAGTGTGGCTGTGGCCATTGATTGACACATTAAATTCATCCATTGACTGGGAAAATTTACGTGAACATTTGTCTGTAACGACCACTGTTCAACTGTGGGGTCACCAAAGGTTTCTTAACGCCTTTAATTATAAAATAATTCGAAAAATTAATCAGGAATAACCTTTATGTTTTGATTTATATAATTGATATAAATCAAAACATCGTGTTATTTCTGATTAATTTTTTCGAATAACTTTATTAAGGTGTTGAGAACCTTTGGTGACCCCATAGTTTAAGTGTCTTTAAAAAGTACACAGTGAGCAATGGTCGTTACATACAAACGTTCACCTAAATTGTCCCAGTCAATGGATGAATTTAATGTGTCAATCAATGGCCACAGCCACACTGTTTTGAATTTCATTCTATAAGAGGGTAGTAATGCCCCTTACAAGTTACAGTCAGGCGTCAAACGGCCATTTTTGGCTACTGTTAGCATCAAATTGATTTAAATTTTACTGTGATTTGTCAAAATATCCTTATCCTAATTTGTCAGAAGTCTCAAATATATCGTTACCATATTTTTGGAAAAAATTAACGTGATTTGTCAAAATCATTCGATTTTTATATTTTATCGTCATGCACCAAAAATTACCATTAACGTCATATTGAAAGAATTTTTACCGTTATTTGTCATAAAGGTACACCCATTACCACCCTCATATTATTCATCAAGTCAAATTTTTTTTATTGTGATGACAGGAGTTTTGTATTTGTTTTTTCTATTTTAGTTTGGAATATGTGGACATGGGATACAGAAGAGAAATATATCTTGTATGAGTGAAGATGGTATTGCCTTAGCCCCAACCAAGTGTTCACCAGACCTTCATATACTTATTATGCAGGTGAGTAATGTTATCCAAGTTCTGTGGATTTTACAACTAATTTAGATAGTAATGATGTACACATTTTATATAAGCTCATGTGCTAACTTTTGTAAAACACATAATCAAATATCCATGAAAAATATTTTTTTTCTTAATTCAAGATTATTTGTAACAATGAAAATAAGTGACTACAGTAATTACTGGAGTCATCAATCAATCTTTCTAAAACAAAGATTTTATTATAACATTGTATCACTAATTCCAAAAACTATTAACTGTGAAGAATATACATATAAATTCTATCATGGCATCTAGTGAGTTAGGATACTTCTCAATGTAAGACAGTTAAATTCTAAAATTTTAAACACAATGCTTGGTAAATAATTTTTATAATGAACCTTTTTTTTTCACTGCAATTGTCTTCTAAAAGAGAATTAATTTTAGCAACATGTCTATATTGTCTCATAGGAAATTTTACTAGACGTCCATGAAAAGATATTTAAGGATGTTTGGTACTTTGTTTCAGAACAAAAAGCTTTTTAAAAGACTATAATAAATTGATAGAATATAGCTAATGGAACTCAAAAGCAAAAATTAATGAAAGAACATGTTCTTGTTTTTGAGATATAAGCCATTGAAAATTTGGTGGGAAATGATTTTCTCTATACATTTCATACATTTAACATGGATTCTTTTTTTTATTTTTTGAAGACTGAGAGACCATGTACAGTACCATGCCCTGGGGAATGTGTACTAACAGAATGGACTGAATGGAATAGATGTTACTTGTCAAGGGAGGACTTCAGAACTGGTAAGTATTTCAATATCCTTTCATTCTGTGTTTTGAAATATTTAAGGCTTAATGCTATTGACCCCCTCAAGAGAGAAACTGGTGTAAAAGGAGCTGCTTGGAATATTTCAAAGGAGAGAGACCAGTAAGATTATAGATAAAATTGGATTAGTTAAGGATGTTTGCTGCTCAGTTTCAAAATAAATAACTTTCCATAAAACTAGTAAATATTGATAGGGGATTAATTGAGGAATCAAAAGCCAAAACAATATAGGGGTCACTGTGCTTATTTTCAAGATATTAGCCATTGGAATTTTGGCGAGAAAATGTTCTCTGTTGATTTTTAATAGCTTTATCATTGACCAGTTAAAGTTCTCAAAAACTATTAATAAATAAATAAGATTTTATAAGACTTTTACAAATGGCTTATGATTATACATGTAAAAGATTTATTAAAAGAAAAATGGGAGTTCATGGGCAAAAAAAATTTAAGGCATTCAAATGGATAAAACCAGAGGATTTGGAAAATCTGACAAAAATTTCAAAACATGACAAGCAAACATCTTTAAAAATTAATCTTTCTTGAGGGTTATCTTTTAGAGAATGTGCTTTACTGCAATTCATTATTCATATGCAGATATCATGCAGTGGACTTTTGCTGAACAGTGGTAATACATTTCAGTGCAGTATAAGCATATGAGTACTAACATTATAATAACAGATAACTGTACCTGACCTAGACTACAATTATCATAAATAAGTTATCCAACAAATCTGAGGACATACTCTTTTGGTTCTCTACTTCTTACAAAAGTCTCATTTGTTACTAGAAAATATAAAATTTAACCTTTTCTTCACCTCTACTTCATTTCATCAAATTAACATATATTCAATTGGCACATGCAATAAGAGATCAAAGCAAAAAATGAATTTATACACAATGCCTATTACCACAAAATACAGATCTAGCTTGAATTCTGGTTGACCACAAAATACAGATCAAGTTTGAATTCTGGGTGCACCCCTTAAACCGTTCTAGAGTTATGCCCCTTCACAAATGAAAAAATTGCTGAATTTTTGTTTCTGTTCTTTAACTTTAGTCTGCCTCAACCAAACGCTATGAAACTTATACAAAATGCTTATTACCACAAAATACAGATCAAGTTTGAATTGTGGGGTAATGACTAAATTTTCTAGAGTTGTGCCCCTTTACAACTGTTTTACACAATACTTATCACAACAAAACACAGACCAAGTATGAATTTTGGTAGTGTCACTTTTACTGTTCTACAGTTGTTTCCCTTTATAACTTTATATGATATGCAAGCAGGACATCATCTGTGTCCCATAAACACATTCCCAATTTATATCATATTTGATAAAATTATAATATACTGTAAGAACTAGCCATTTCATGTAAAATCTCTCTCTCTCTCTAACTCACTCTCTTTCTCCATTTTATTTTGATACAGAAGGATTTTTACTTAATTTTAATTAAAAGTATGTTATATATTTGTTTTTCAGAGAGTTATAGGAGTCTAGGAGTTCAGAGTAGATCTAGAGCTGTGTTAGCATATCCTAAATTAAAGAATACACCTTGTCCAGACAAGTTGTGGGAAAAACGCCATTGTGTTGCTGAAGAAGGAATGTACTTTGAGTGGAGAACAACTCCATGGAGTGTCGACCAACATAGAACTGTTTGGTGTGCAAGATCTGATGGACTTGTAGTCATAGGTATTAAATGTTTAATGCCAAAGGAAAAAGGAATTTTAGGGTTTCGAGGTTCTGAGTCTTTGTGTGTATTTGTTTAACCTACGGTAGTTTTATTAACTAGAGGAGTATTTTTTTACAATAATTGTATAAAATACACATATTTTTATTGGATTGTTTTTGTCATAATCACTGAGCCTAAGCTAGAAATAAGTATATTTTATTGAAGTTGATATATAAATGAAACAACATGTCTTTTATAATTTTTAAGTAAATATTTGCTTTTTCTCAATGTTATCTTCACAGTTGCTATATGTAGAAAGTCTGTAACATTATTTGTGAAAGTACAGAACTATGTAAATTTATCATATTACCTTTGATAACTATTATCATTTTAGGTGGATGTGATATTGAGAGACGTCCCTCAACCAACTTGAGATGTGAACCAGTTTGTCCAGTACAAAGTCATTGTAACGATACCGATATCTGCATATGCCATGAAGGCTATGTAGCACAAACTAACTACAGAGGTATTCTTCAGGCCTGTTTAGAAGCTAATGTTACTGTGGAAAAAGATGCTCAAGAAACAGGTCAAAGTAGGTTATTACTTTGTAAAAAAAACAACAAAATGTTAAGGATTTAGTTACGTTCTTCCAACTAACTTAATTGATATGCTTATTTCAATTTTGACCATTATTTTGAAATAAAAAATAAACCTCTCAATAGATATGTTATCTACTGTCAGATGTAGGAATTATATTTGAATTTATCCCATTTCTTTTATATACCAATATAATTCTATTCTGATCACTAGAAAATCTTGATTTTTCATACTGGGAATTAGACCTCATATCTGATACACAGCAACCCAAAACAACTAGAAAAAACATATAGAGGTTGACTTAATTTCTTTAAAAAAAAGATGGGTCACTTTACAATATGTAACTCCTATATGTCTTAAAAAAAAGGAATTAATTAATAGAGACTATCAGAGATCTGTCATCTACCCATAATTCTCCAAGTGACATTAAAGCACAAGAAACATTCACTGCCACCTGCCTTGATACATTTACATAATAAATTGACATGATAGAACTCGGTATCTGAGATCTACCTGCATTCTCAGCCAACTGGTACATATTCATTTCATATACATTAATGTCAGGAGTAACATTTTAGAATTTTATTAAATTTATTTGTTGGTTTTTAGAAAAAGAAGAGACCAGTATATGGATGTATGCAGTGTTAGCTGCTGGAACTGTCTTTATTATATTTGTGGCTCTAGCTTTCTATAACATGAGGTAATTGTATTTTACTTTTCAGTGAAAGTATTTTGTTAAAAGAGATGTTCTTTTATATAAATGTTAGATGTTTAGATGTGTTAACTCTTTGTACTAAAATTGTAATGCAAGGCAGAAAAGTTTATCTCTTCTTGATAAAGAGTAAAAAAAAAACTTTGAACCAAGACTTTTTAGTAACAGTATTAGTTTTATCTGCCTGTCTGTATGACACTTTTGTGATGCACAAGGCTTCTCAAGATAAATATTTTGGAAGTAGATTAGTAAAAGTAAAACTGCAGTCTTTATATCATGTATATGAGGTTGATATGTAATAATGGAACCAGCGGAAATAGATAAATATAGTTCATACAACATCACATTGACTTTGTGTAATTGCTACAATTGTTATTAATTAATCTACTGCAGCCTTGTCAAATGGTCATAAATGCCTTATGTA
Organism: Mytilus galloprovincialis; assembly: GCF_965363235.1. Lineage (NCBI taxonomy): Eukaryota > Metazoa > Mollusca > Bivalvia > Mytilida > Mytilidae > Mytilus > Mytilus galloprovincialis. The sequence continues at coordinate 62,986,594 of NC_134839.1, forward strand.
TATTTAGATCTATATTAAATGAGGTTTTATATCATTGTTCAGGCTGCTTTTACAACCTTTAATAGGATTTTTTAAGTATCAAGTAATCAAACATTGAGAGAAATTTCGGGATACTTTTTATTTTGATTATGTACATTGACGTTTTGGAATTTGGGTCAAGTCCCTTGCATTGCACAGAGAGATAACATTAAATGTTTATTATGTTGAATATTTATTTGTTTATTGTTGTAACTCACAAAACGCACTTTAGCTATATTATACAGTTTCATTTTCAGCTAGTTAATCTTATGTTACACAGATACATGTCAGTATATCACATTCTTGTATACATTTGCCACACAAAGTTTAGAGGACAGTATTTTGTTGTACCTGTCTGTCCTTGTATTTGTCAATCTTCCTTTTGTAAACTGAAGGGGTACCTGATTTGTCTATTCAGCAATTTTCCATCTACAAAGATAGTTTTTGTCAAATACTGGAAATGTGCAATTTGTCAGGATGAATTTTTGCGAACTGATCAAAAAAATTAAAAATAGATTTACTTAAAGTTAAATATACCAACCAATAATTTGCATAGCACAAAAGTATCAGGATTTTAACTGTTAAGAATCATTTACAGAGGGTAGCAGTTGAAATTAAAACTTACCATGTTATACATGATTGCTATTGCTTTTATATATGTAGCAAACTATCTGCTCAACTGTAATCTATAATTTCCATACTGGGGCAGTATTGATATCTTAGTAAACACTGGATACATGAAGATGGCAAACTACGTAGTAATGCTCATTCGTTAAAAATCAATAGTGAAAGTTTTGTATAGGCCAAACAATATGATACTGTTCACTCCTTAAAATTCAATGCTTAATATCTTTGGAGGGGCATACTCTTATCTAGATTGAGACTAAAATGTTAAAAAAATATTCTGTTTATATTGTAAAATTGTTGTAAACTGTAGTAAAACAGGTATTTATACCAAGAACATCTCAAAAATTGTCAAAGGGATAAAGAAATCTTAAATAGAAGCAATTTTGAAAGAAATTGAGAATTCATTGAAGGGAAATTTTTATGGATGACTTGAAATGTTCGAAGGAAAAAATACTTGCTTTACTTTTTTTTTTATAATTTTAGTTAAATTTATTTTTCTCACGTTTTTATGTTTATCTTTTCTGCACAGCGAACACTTTCGTTCAGGCCCTCGTCCTCGAGAGGCTGAAGATGAAGAAGCTGCAGAGAAACTGAATACTGGGACTATAGAAAGTAGACGAGAAAATGGGGTACAGAGAGAACATTGTCCAAATGTAAACACCCATCTTTCTGCTCCCACACCAACCAATACTAATTACCTGTATGAAAATAGCACAACTAATGCGTTATGGGTGAGGGCATCTTCCAAAAGTGTTCGCAGTCGTGTAGTTAGAAAGTTTTATTCTATGTTGTATTTTTGTGGGTGTAGTAAGCATGTGCATGAAACGGATTGCAAGGAAACATATACTGCTTATGTAGATAACAATGTAGATAATGGTTCATTCATACGTGTCCCTGAAGTTGACTATAGTGATAAACCTACAATAAGCAATGGAAGTTCTGTTGATATTGAATTAACAGAACTACCTAAGAAATTTACAGGTAACGGGTCAGATTCTGCTATATCTGTTCAAAATAGTTCTAATGACAGTGGCAGAACAATTGAGTCTTATACTTCAGCTGCTCCTACTTCAAATAAACGTTTAAAAAATAAAAATTCCTTTGACAAACAAAGGTCATTTGATAGTTACACTATTGCTGAATGTGATGGTCAAGAGACAGAAGATGGAAATAATATTATCCAATTTGTACAGTTAGAGCATGTACCTACAAACTCAGAGATATACTCACCTAAATCTGCACTCTCCAATGATTCCAAAACAAACTTTTTTAGTTTTGGAGGAGAATCAGACATTAATGACACAGAGGATGATTGTCAACAATGTCTATTCCTAGACAGTGGAAGTGGGCTCTTCTCTGTACACCATACTGACTCAGATCAAGAAAGCAGACGACCATCTGTTCATAAAAGTGAATCTGATCTCAGTTTAGTTAGTGAAATGAACAACTTGTCAAAGTTGCTTTTTTCTAAGCAGTATAATTCAGAAGACTCAGATTCAAAAGACTATAATGATGAAGTTATACAGGAAGAAAAGCCGTTACTGGCCAAAAAGCCAAAGCTTCAAAGACAAACTAAAATAAGTGGCAGTGATGAAAGTCAAAACAAACAAAGGTTGTTGGGTAACCTTGATGAAACTGATGAAGGTCGTATATCAGAAATCAATTTAAATGACTTGGATATAAATGAAAATGAATCTGAAGCAAGAAATAAAAAAGGAAATAGATCAAAAAGTGAAGGTCAAAGTGATAACTTTGGGGGAAATGATGTAAGTGCATTATCTCTTGAAGGACGAACTGATTCATATGATACCTTTAAAGATTTGATAAGTCATAAATGCATCAATGGGAGCAAGAAGAATAAATTATCTAAGAATACAACAGTGTAGGACATTTAGTTCACATGAGAAAAATTGTATGCAGATACTTGAATTGTAAAATAAGTTATATACTATCATTTTCATAGTATGTTGACTCACAGACTTTTTATAAATTCATTCATTAAACTCATTTTCCATTTTGTAAAAATTCATTCATCAAACTTCAATTTTACATGAGCATTTCATGGTTTGTTTAATGGTATTTTCATGAAATTTCAAGCAAATGTGCAGAAATGATAATGATTATAATTTATACTTTCCATTTTGAACAATTATTGTCATTTCTAAACAAAATACTTTATCAGGTTGAACCTAAATAGCATGTATTTTACAAAATACTAATGTTCTTGAAAAAAAAAACAGCATTAGAAAGGTGTATGTAATATATTAGATAATTATATATTTTATAGATACATAGATGACCGTTAATGTTTGCATGTTAGTAAATGTTTGCATGTAATGTCCACTATATATAAATTTGTTTTATTTGAAAAGACCAGTCTTTTATTTCCATCTTATAAAAAAGGTTATCAAAGTTTTTAAAAGTGCAAAATGAAGTTTTTATGTTTTTATAAGTTGAGAATATTTGAATTACTTATTATTTAGAAGATCCACGTTCATTTTGGTTTTTGGTTGTAACATAATATGAACATGGCAATCAAATTTATCATTTGAAATCAATTGCCCAGTGTGTCATTTCTGTTTGGAAAGGGTGTTGGACTATTGGCAATCTATTGAATTGAATTGAATGAATCTTTATTGCATTACCAACAACATTGCTTTAGCAATCAGTCCATATACTTAAATAGCAAAGTAAAGTCTAATATACACAAACAAAACTGAGTTATTGCACTTTTATATTTTGATTACTTGAACTGGCACATTATTTATCACTTATGTTTTGTTTATGAATGCAATCAGTTATTGTTTACATTTATTTTTTTGTTTATGTTTACATTGCATTTGTAATTACCATATAATATATGCATTGAAATAAGCATTATATGTTTGTTGAATATTTCATGTGGTAGAATAAATTAACATGCATTTTGTGATATGGATATTTTTTTATTAGTCTTTTTTTCCATAGTGTTTACAGTCAAGACAGATGTTTGTAAAAAAATCTTTTCAGTTTAATATTTTCACCCTTTTAAACGAGATCTGATCAAGATTTGTTATAGTAGTCTTACATTTAAGTTGGAAATGTATTTCAGTAAATCTTGGCAACCTGAATGGGGCAGAGGTTTTTTGGTGACAATTGTATCTTCACAATTCTTGTTCATACAACAATAGTGTTCACCATAATCCTCAGGATTAATAACTTTGAGACCCTTTACAAATGCATTTTATGGTGATAAGGGGGCAAATATTTCCTTCGGAAATTAATTTTCGTCTTTATCTGTTGACCACTTGACAAATTGTTACCAAATAGCATACAATTGTCTCTAATCAAATCTCACTTTGTTTTGAAGAGATGAAAAACATGCTGCATAATCTAAGATTCTGAATTGCCAATTTCAAATATATTCACTCTGAAACTCGATGGGAAATGTTTGAAATTTACAGTTGGCAGTTTATCTTCAATCTATGAGTTTAAATCTTCACCACTCTTTAACAGGATTGCTGATTTGAAGACCTTGAAAAAAACACTCCTCATTTAATTTAAATTTGGTAACAAACTTATGTTGGTAGAAATATGTTGAGCAATACATTGGTAATTTGTAGTGCTGTCATTGGTAAATAATTACTTCATTAAAACCATAAATGACATCATGTCATTCATAGTTTTGCTAGAAATAGTACCATTGCACTAATGTAGGAAATCTATCTTGAGTGCAGAGAAATAAATCCCAGCAACAGAAATGTATTAAAATTTATAAAGACCTCTAGTTTTATTTGTATTTATAATTAATTGTTGTTTGCTGTGCATCCAGAGCCAAATATTTAATTTATATATTTACAATTAAAACAAATTAACAACAATCCAAAAGGTAGGTTCTTTATTATAGGTTGACAGGGGTTATATACTATAGAATTGAACATTTAAACTTTTTATTTTACTTTTCGACAAAACTTATATTTATGGTGCTGGTGCTCTCTATCTATTTAAATAAAAGCTGCTTGAAATTAACTATTTTTTCCCAGCAATTGGAAAAGTGATACCAATGTCATATTCAAATTGGGTCATCTAACTTAGTAATCCTCAATTTAACAAAGGCATTTTTCACACCAGTTCTAAATGTAAACACCCAAAAATGATAGCATTCTAGTTTTTAATTTTAAGTCTGGTTGCAGAACCAAATAACTTCAATGCATAGATAAATAGGCCAACTGTCTGAGAAGTGCATTAAGATAACAAGTAAGTGACAAAAAAATAATAAATTTTAATCTGAAATTAACCAATTTGTATCACTGCTATAGTGGTCTGTGTTGGTGTTGGAGAACAGTTAAAGTTGTCACCATTTAAAATTTGTCCATCATAACTACAGTATGTGGAATAACACCAGTTCCCTGACTGACCATGACTTATTTCTTGTCCAGGACTATATTGATGTCCATTGAAGAAGCAGTAACCAATAGGTCCACCAAGAGTTGTTGTCGTTGTTGTTGACCTAGGGCAGTCTGGCTCATGTAAAGTTGTTACTGTTCCCTTATGGTTGCAAACCAATGCATATTTGCAACCATCCACTGTAACACCACTCTTTATTGTTGATCCTTCAAGGTATGATGTTCCTTTGTATAGGCATTTTGGAGCTGGTTTGGGTGTTGGAAGTTCTCTGGTTATCAGTGGAAGCCCTGAAACATTCATATTACTGAAAATAAGTTATAGCATTTATATTAATGAACCCAACTTTTATCCAAAAATAGCATTGGAAACTTGAAAAGAAAAAAAGATCAGGATAGTATATGCATATACATTTCGAGCTTGGCAATTTTTTATTGTTGTATATGATCTTTAGATTCCTTGTTTTGTATTATATAGTATAATATACACATATAGTTAGCTGTAGGTGACTGAGTGACACAGTGCAGACAATGCTGTCTCGATATCCCATTCGACCTTAGATGGATTTGGCTATTATATAAGATCCTTGTTGATTATATAACTCTTCAACTGTTTAGATTCTTATACATCCTCGCCTTTCAAATATTTGGTTTTGAACATTCCTGATGAAGGCAAATCAACAAAAGAACATCGAACGCATGACATTTATAAGTTTGTTTTCAACTATTTACAGCATGATTCCTTCCAATATGATTGCTGTGAAAATAAACAAGAATTTTTTAAGAAAAAAACAAAATCTAAAATAATTGATGCTCCGTCAAAAAACAATAGACATTACAGAAAATTTTGTAAGTTATTTTCAGGCATTTACAGGAGCCTGTTAATTATACCAAGATCTTTCATGAATCACATACAAAAAAAAATGTGACCGGTGCATCCATACATCTCCTTTGGATGTTGAAGCCATCTGCATTTTAAAACAGATTGATAACAAAATTTTAAGGAACACTTACAGACTTAAGCCTAGATGCTGAAGTCGGTGATTGAATACAATTATTGTTTTGGGCTACAATAAGATAACCTTTATACAGTTTAGTTTTGAGAAAAATTGACAAATAATTACCGAAGACCAATTTTTCTACCGATTCGAGCTTGTGACTCCATTTTTTTTTTTTTTTTTAGAAAATTTAAATATTTTGTGTCACCTGTGATTTACAAACCTATTTAATTTTATCCCTTTTTTATGGCTGTTTTATATTTTACGTTAGAATTTTACATTTAGAGTAACCCGAATAATTCAGTCGTTATATTCCGCTGATCTACGAAGGCTACATTGTGTGGGAGAAAATCGGACACGGAAAGGGCTTGAATTATTCGAGTTACATTTAGAGACATTAATTGCCGAAATGCACATCCGGTGCAGATAATCCGTTAATCTGGGAACACTATATCTAATGTCAATATGTATGTTCCTGCATTAATATTATTGCAACATACTTTATATGCATGTACCCATCAAAAATACATATTAGTGAAAAGCATGATATTTACTATATTAAATTTTGTTTTGTTTAAACAATATGTCTAAAAAATAGAAATACATTTTACCACAGCTGGTACTTCCAGACGATATCAGGAAATAACGAACAAAACCATGTTGTTTTCTTTAATTATCAAGTCTTTTTATTTTCAATGAATAATTTTACTTACCGTTTGTTTCTATTAACAATATCAAAAGACTAATGGAGGCTTTGCAAAAAGTGAATCCTAAACAAATTGAACCCATGCTTTAGAACACAGAACTTAGTTACCTTGATAAGTAATGACGCAAAACTAGTGATAAGAATGGAGATAAATAATTTATAAAATGTCGGCAATGATTTTGGATTTTCCCTTTAAAATATATCCTCGATGTTAGCTTTGTTTTGACAATACTGTTTAAGTTTTCATACATTTTCCCTGGGAATATTGTTGTATTGAGCCTGCCTTTAAATACACATGTTCAAAAGGACTCGGTTTTGTCAGTCATACAAAGTACTTTTATACAAAGCCATTGCACTTATCTGAGCAAATATTATTTTGCATTACCATGACCATTTCCAAAATACAATTGGGTTTGTACCAGTATAGTATTACGATCATCTAGCAAATCGTCAATGCAAATGGATTTAGAAAACAGTTCATGTGGATGAAAATGATTACTTTTTCAACAGTGTAAATCAACTCTTGGTTTTGGATCCCAATTAAAATTGCACAACTGACCGAAACAAACAACATCATCACGGGAGTTTTCTTGACCCTTAACAGGTCATTTGATACCATTAAACAAATCTTGGGTGGAATTTCTTTCCCGAATTCAAGACAATATGGCATATGTTATTTGGGGTACCATAAAAAAGATCAAATTGGAAAAATTAGGGCTGCCGAGAAGGTATGCACAGGCCGACTGCAATTTCCTGCTAATGAATATAATCAGACCTAAGGGTCACATAAATAGAAATATTTTCAAGTCGCTTCAATGAAGGGAACACATTTGGTTCCACCGCTGTGAGTGTCCATTTAAATGTCCAAATGAAGTATGTTACAAAATATGTCGCAGTGTTAGTGGTCAGACAGACGATTTTTCTGTATTTCATCCGACTTTCACAGATTTTATTTTAAAAGAGTAATTTTTATTTAAAAAAAAATAAAATAACAATTCGAAGCTCTTGGTTATGAATCTGTGTGGGAAAAATAATCGAAGATAGCAAAGAAAACATTCTGTTATATAGTTTTTGAATGTAACACAAAATATTGATTAGGCACTTCATGAAAATTATGAGTAACCCAAATAACGTTGTATTTCAAAACTGATAAATAATAACTATATCTGATGCAGTCGTTGGTAGGTAGAACATGTTTACATGTACCATGTGGAACAACACATCTCGTCAAAAATAAGAAGTGTTAAAAGCATTCCTAACATTGATCGTCGCTTGTTACAAGTGGTGTAGATATATAAAACTGCACACAAGTTTTATTTCTCTCGAACGCTCAGTTATGATTGTGAGTTGTACCTAGGAGCCAGTAACGCTAAGCTTTAATTTTGTACATCTATTTTTCTCGAAATAAACTAAGATCAACTAAACCTATTTCCGACAAACTTGCGGTTCAAATGAAACACCTTCGTCCTTTTTAATGACTTTCCATTTTTAAAAAAGAGATTTGAAAGAGACATCAAACTTGCAAGTATAAAAACAATCGGATAACGTCGTTGCAAAACACACACACAACAACACGACGAAAAGATAACAAAACACAACACACACCATGAAAACGAAGCCTTTAGTATGACTTTGGGTATTTTAAGGCAGACTTTTTACACATATAAGACTGAGCAACACAAACTCCACCCAAAACCGGGAGTGGTTTCAGGTGCTATGTTAAAGACGAAAAAATGATATTAGTCCATGCAACTATTGTGATAAAGGTGGTGTTGGATTTGACAACAATGACACAACGACCAAACGATACAGCGAGTCATCATTCAGTCTTCCAAAATATAAAGCTATAAAATGTCCCGATTCTGAACAGTTGTGAATATGTTTCACGGTCACTACCAGTATCCGTTCTTGTACATTTTCTGTACTGTTTTGAGAGCCCTAGTCTTTCGTGCAAATAAATTAGTTTTACTTTATAAAATATTCTTTATTTCAGTCGGAACTTACGGAAGGAGAGAGCTAAGTCTAAACGAATGGTAGTAAAACGGTCAGGATCGCTTGATTCTTTAGGGGATAATAGATCAAGTAAGGACCAAAATGGCCATGTTTCCGGTGACAAACTCGTGACAACTACATACATTGATTCGGATTTTGAAAAAGGTTCAATGTTCACTGGGAAACAAAGTGTTATATAATACACAAGCACACATTATCATATGATATAATTTCAAGTAAAGTGAAAAAGTATGACAATACTATATCTTTTCAACTTAACATGAATAACTTTACTGCGGGGCAGCATGATAGTCTTGTTGGAGTCTTTAAAATGATGATTTACTGTAATTTGATGTGATTTTGTGACATGATTTATAACATATGAAAAATTAACTTTTACATGTGATTTTGTACTAGTTTTAAGAAAAAACGAATACATCTGAACATTTTCAAGTGTTCATGAAACAACTACAACTCTGTCATAATTGATAAGTCATCAGTGTGCATTTCCGCTGAAAAGAGTGAACAATTATAATAATATTAGCCTGGGATCCTGGCTCACACTCAACAGACGTGTGATACGTTTCACTCATTGTATGTCATTAACAAAGAAGTGTTATCATTTATCATTTAGATTGAAACATTTCTATTTATTTCATTAAGTATATTTTATTTATATTGAATAATTGGAAATGTTATACGACTATTTTGAATTTAGATATAATGTATATATCTTTATTATGAATATTTGATTGTAACTCATTTCCCCATTTGTAAAAAAAATTGCATTTTACGACAAAAGTCATCTTTACAATAACATATGAATAACTGTAAAAGGTGATCACTTATCATGATTCAAATCATGCATTTGTTACATTGCTCTTTTATTCATAAGTTTTGTTCATTGACTGTTTACGCATGTTTTGGAACTGTTCGTATATACAAAGTAAACCTTCGAAGACAAAGTTGCTTTAAACTATGTCTCGGTAGACGTGAGTACACATTTATCTTAACAGTCTAATATACCATTAGAAGTTGTATTTCTATGTCGAATATAAACTAAAATTAAATGCATAAGCTGTTTTACTCAAAAGGTTAAACGTGTAAACTTTGGAAATGTTTTCAGACAAAATATTTGATATTGGAAATACTCTCTCTTTCAATTACAGTCAGCTTTAATCGTTTAGAAGGGCATACATACACAAAATAAAACATATTCTATGTACATTTGATGTATTAATACGTTGTAATTTTTTCGAATGTGTGAAAAAAAGAACGATTTGTTTTTAGATTTATGTTAAGCAGTTTTATAAAATGATGAATTGGAGACTCTTATACTTGTTGAATGCTAACCTATTGTCTTCTTGCAAACGATGTATCGCAATCATGTGATTTCTTAATTGGATTATTGGGGGTACGTCATTTCTATTTTCCTGCTACTTTTAGTTGGTGTTTTTTTTTTTGTGATTCTAAAGACAATCTCACAATAGAGATCTGTAGGTTTTCCACATTTAAGTCACATAATACTTTAAAATTAAAAAGGTTTTACTTGTACGTAGACTTATTTATCAAGTTCTACTCATATTGGATTATTGACTTCCCGTGATCTTTAATTAACATTTAAAAAAGATTATCATATAGGTTGTTTATTGTTTTGGTGTTTTTATATATATTTCTTTTACAATTTGTAACGAAAATATATATAAAAACACCAAACCAATAAACAACCTATATGATAATGTTTTTCTAAATGGGAACGCATGAGAAGAAAAAGAATCTAAACATCTCTTTATCATTGATTTGTTTCTCACATGCTCCATATTTTTGTCACAATCTGCTTTAATTGTTTTTCAAGGTCGTGATTTGATGAACTACGACCAGAAGAACCCGAAAGTAAATAAGTATCTGAAGTTCTCCTCCAATAATCACAGAATGAAATTTATTTCGGTGGTTATACAATATGGATTCGAAGTAAATGTGAAATTAAGTGCACAGATAACTTAATTTAGTATAATGTATGCATTGGTTTGATAATTTCCTAAACATTATAAAAACCAGAAACCCGAGTCAAATGACTAAAGCGCACATATATATATATTTTAATACTAAACACTTAAATTTTTAAATGACGTCTGTGAAACGTTAATTAGACTTTTTCATGGAATATTGTTTGTTGAAATTTATTTATATATTAAACCATGTAACGTGAATATTTGACTTTAAACTAGAAATTTTGCTTATCGTTTTGTGCGGTGCATTATATGAGCTTGTATTACTATTATATTGGCATAAAAAGCAACACATTTACACAAATCTTTAATTATATGTGAGTGCATTCATTTCAAAGGTTAATAAAGTTAAAATTTATGATATATCAGGATATAAAGATGAATTTAATATAACAATGTATATATGTTTTTTCCCTTTCCAATTTCGGCGTAAAACAGTTAATTTGTTAAGTCTTTTAAACTTGGTATGTTGTTTATTTGAATTTTCAAGAAAATTTCAAGAGTATAAACAAAATGGCTTAACACGACGAATAAATTATTCTCGGTCATTGGAAGATCATATAGCGTTTGTTGATTATAGGGATGCCTAAAAAAAAATCTACTCTTAAACATGGAAATTAAAGCGTAGTGAATGGAAAATGTAGTTTATTAAATGATTAGCATCTTTTGGAATTATAATAAAAAATATGAAAAATATTTAACATAAGTTCTCTTTTTTTCCCTACGTATTTATCCTCAATTGTTGATGTATTTTCCAATGTTTTAGCTGAAAAATAGATACGCACAAATACAATAAAAATCTTGTTTGCTATCGTAAGAAAAAAATTACTAGCTAACTTCGCGCAAATGTAATGCGCTTGTCTTTTAAAGATTGCCTTCTTCTGAAAAATACTGTGTTTAAAATTTTAATGTGTGATTTTATATGTTATCAGTAATGGCATTTATTGTATGTACAAATTTAAAATGGATGAATATATTTTTCATTTTTATTTATTGTTCATAGTTATCATGTAATGTACATTATCATCAAACCATTCTCAAAATAATTCATTGTTTTGTTATAAAAAAAATTATCATCAATAGTTTCAATAGTTTCAATTTGTTCTTTTGAATTATTATAGAGATGATTGAAGATATTTCAGGAAAAAGTAAAATCACAAAAATACTGAACTCCGAAGAAAATTCAAAACGGAAAGTCCCTAATAAAGTGGCAAAATCAAAAGCTCAAACACATCAAACGAATGGATAAATAACAACTGTCATATTCCTGACTTGGTACAGGCATTTTCTAATTTAGAAAATGGTGGATTAAATCTGGTTTTATAGCTAGCTATAAGTTATTTTACTTGAGTAGAAATCATGTTACAGCGAAATTATTACAGACTTACTTTATCTCCCGCTCGACGCAATGGTCGTTATACTGATCACATTGTGGTTGTTTGTCTTTTCAGTCTCTAGCTATGTTAAAATTACGAATGAAAGTTAATTCGAATATGCTACGACGTCTCTCCCCATTTAGGATGTGAGCAAACTTTTTTTGTCTATTGTTCTATCGCATATCAGTCCTTTTTCTTTTGCTTTTCCACTTACATAAAAAAGGACGAAAGAAATCGCTTCTTTATACTTGATACCTTTATTTCACAAAAAAAGTCCAATCAACTTGAAACTTAGTAAACATGTTCCCTATGAAATGATCTTTATGCCAAATTTGAGTTTTGACCTCGATTCCGTGGTCCACTTAACATAGAAAATGATAATGCGAGTTAGGCATCCTTGTACTAGTGACATTATTTTTCTTATACTTGATGGCTCTCGGATGAATTGGGATATAATTTTTTTAAATATCAATCAGAAGTTGGGAAATCTCATCAAAATTGCAGGCTTATAATTTGGTTCACCATTCTTGCGTTTCATCTACGTGAAACTCATCAATGATGTTCCATTCAGAAGAGCTGGTATACCTTAATCAAATACAGAGTTGAAGACTTGTTTACCGAAAAAAAAATGAAGTTGTGCCAAAAACGACAAAGGCAATCTATATATGCGGTAGAAAAACCTTAGTGATATGAATATTTGAACATTTGGCATCGACAAAACGGTTACAAACACTCGACAAAGGTACCAGGTCCCCAATTACAAGACATCACAAAAGTTCCCGTAAAATTTTGACGTCGTAATAGAAAATATCTGACGCCACAATGGACAAGTGATTGTTGTATGACGTTAAATGTTCAAGCGGGACAGATTTCCAAATAGCGATTAGGTGTATTGTAAAGATGAAAAATCTTTACGATTAACATTAAACAAAAGTGTTTTGATTGTGTACGCTTTACACGTACCCATAATCAGTTTGGGCTCATGGTCACATGAAATGGAGCTTTTTCTGCAACAGTGGTACATGTTCATTCCTTATTTTTGTGCATGTTAAATCATTTGTGAAAACAACTTTGATTATATCAACAAAAACATTGACGACAATAGCATCAACGGCTGGATTTTTTTATGCACCACAAATTCCAATGGTAATAAACGTTCACCCAGCTTGAAGATTTTCGTACTCATGTGAAACAGAATTCAATTCTCAAAGACAAACAGAACAAAATTCTTGCAAAGTTCTTTAATTTCCGTTTCTGATATATTGATCATGTCCTGTCACTCAATAACCCACATATCAGTGCTTGAATCTCGTAACTAGTAAATTTATGGTAGAGGATACTTTGGAAATAAGTAGGCTTGATTCTTATTTTGAACAACCTTGATAACGATATAGATTGACAAATGTTAACAAGAATCCATGATTAACGTAACTATTTCAACTTCCCAATTGACAGCACATTTTTCTCAGCAGTAACCTACAGTTTGCCCAATCGTATGGTTTCACATGTTTCACCAAATACGCTACGCTACGCATAGTCACCTTAAACTGACTTCATAAACAGAGATGAACTGCTTACACAAGAATTTAACAAGATAAGAAAAACGACTGAAATCGACACTTTGTAAGTTTTATGGTCAAATCAGAATTTGTTGACCAATACGATGTACCTGTAGCAACTATCTACCGACATATTTTGCAATCTATCTTGGGATACCAGAATCGCCTGAACGTGGATTCACATGGCGGATTATACATGCATTTTAGGATATGTTTACCTAATCAACGAACCAGGTGTTCCTTATTGTTCGTTTGTTACCTTGGTTTTTATATCCTTGTTGAATTTTATGACATTTCGTCGTGTGAATATTATAATGTTATAAGTCCATTTTACAGTGGAAATGAGTTATGGGTGTCAATAGTTTCGTGCTGCAATGTTTTATCTCCCTATATATTTAACCAGGCTTAATTATCTTCAAATTTGCCTAAAACAGTAGTATTAAAATGATATATCTCCAAATACAATGTTGTATTCAGAATTATAGTGATCTAAGTACAAACCAATGAAATTGACGGATTCTGGGTCACATGACAAAAGTTTACCAATGGAGATAGTATGAAATGAGGGCATTATAATTTAATAGGACTTTATGGCACTTTCATACATAAATATAGTCTTTACATGTTGTTAATATTATTGACAAAATATAGAAATTTTCAAATGGTCCAAGTGACAGCTTTTTAATGAATAATAGCAAAAAATATACATTTTGTTTAGCTGAAACATATACAGATCCCTTTCATATCATGTCATGAACTTAATGTCCAACTGTTATGATTTGCTAATTATGATTTGTTTATAAATCAGCATCCTATAAGGAGTTAAGGTGCCATTTTTGTAATTCTTTAGTTTTATATTCATAAAGTCATTGTCTAATTATTATGTGTCATTTTATTACTGTCCTTTTAGAAAAAGAATGTCCAATGACACTACATGCCCGCCAATGATCTGTATTTAAAATGACTAACAGTTTGTTCAGACACAGACCCATTACAGGCTTAACCTTAAGATCATATCAAATTAATTTTTACATTCTTATCCCCATCCGTTCCAACCAATTAGGTTTTTTATGTATTTTTACAAAGTTCTTTGGAATCTGTAATAAAAATACGTAAAAATAAAATATAAGAGTCCAACTCAACCCAATATTTTCAATTTAGGTGGATGAGAATCTATCAATTAACTTGATCTGGCCTTACCCTAACTTTGGGTCTTTAGCATTGACTTTTTATTACAAAAGACAAAGTCAATAAGTCTTGACTTATTACGACCCAAGCATCAACTTTGCATCAAACAGTCCACATCATAAGCTATCTATGTACAAAGCTGCTTGATGATATCATAACTCTTATATCAAAAACTTAAACCTGAAACTTAACCTAGTTTTTTAACATTGAAATTCTATTAAGAAAGACAAAGTCAACGTGTACCTTAACCTTGCAAGGACAGACGCATAGACAGAAGAACTATACGTCCAGTTTGCCTTGCAGGCATAGCTATATAGTTCAAAGAAAACATAAGACACTATTTTAACCAACAAGATTGTGTATGGCCTTTGTTTCTACTGCCGATTTTATTCAATTTTAATGGCATATACATTGCACAGTAATAATATTATAATGTTTTATGTCCAATACCATTTTTATTCTTTCAACTTTACTTATCACAAGATTAAAATGTACTATCTCCAAACTTGAAATATGAAATTGCCGAAATAATATATACTTGATCAGATTTCTGAAAAGGACAATTTAATCAGATGTGTTGGAACTAGTATTACGCATACTTTTTGCATAGCTCTTGTTTTATATGACTGGATATCAGACTGTCCAATTTTAAATGCCATTTTCTCAGTTTTAGAAAAAGGGGACATAAAACATTATAATATTCACACGACGATTTGAACATCAGTATTTACAGTTGTCTAAATTTATGGTTTAATAACTTTTAATTCAATACAACTAATCGCTATTTGTCCACCATTACTGGACATCATAAAAGTCCCGTAATTTTTTTTACTTCATAATTACAAACATTTGACGCCACACTTTAAAAGTGATAGATGTATGACGTTAATAGTTCAACAGGCGCAGATTTCGTTTCAGCCGGCACATATCCCAAATAGCGATAAAGTGTATGGTCAAATTTTAATACAACTAAGTATCTTCAGTTGAGGTTTCTGTTAATTTAAATATCGTGTTTGTGTTATATTTTAAATGAAACAATGTAATTCATATACCACATACTCTTATGAAAACAATATCTAAGATATCATATAAAAACAAATTCATTCATGTTTTCATTATTTTCACGATACTTTAAACATCTATCGACTAAATTAACATTGGAATATTTGCTAACTTTGAATGGAACGAAAGTGCATAATTTTTGATAAGGAAAGGGATTTGTGTATTGTTTATGGTTTTAAGCGAAATGATGTATTGTGTATGTGTTAGAAATTAACATGTGATTAAACTTTCTTCAACATTTTAAATAAAGAAATGTGACGACACTGAAGGGACAATAAATTACAAAAGGCAATCAAATCTTGAAATAAACTCCACTACGTGGAAAATTAAAAACTTAGTAACAGGAACGTCACAAAAAAATGAGGAATCGCATGTGCTTCTGAAGATTTGAAAGATCATGTTTCTTATACATTACTTATGCGTGTTCATCATGGCATGAACTTATTTGGAGAAAACACTCACTTGCTGAACATAGGAAAAAAAGAAATGCGTACGACTACATCAATTGGAATAGTATTATGTCGTGGGGAACCACTTCAACTTAATCACTAGGAACCTTTGGTTCAACAGCTTCCTAGTGAGGAACAATTCTCTATGAAGAAAATCTTTAGGAGAAACTCGAGCATTGTAATATCGTAAAAAGATATACATGCCATATAAAGGCGTTGCTGGAATACTGGTAAAATGTACACAGAACTTGAATGATCAAAATAGGAAAACTAAAAATTCTCTATTTTGTCATAATATTAAGATCGTAACCGATCCTCATTGTCATATTATCGAACAGACATCATCTATATAGCCGGACGTCAAGTTAGCGTATAAGGCAACCCTTTTTTTAATTATCATTCATCTGATTCATTCAATCCGGCTTCAAGTTGAGAGTTCAAACATCCAAAGAAGTTTTTTCACTCCAAAAATGATTTATGCCACTATGTTCATATATTTTATTACAATAGTTAATGATAAGTTCTTTAATTGTAGTCAATGAACTTGTTAAAAGCTCTGAAAGATTACTTGTAGAACACTTACTAGAGACCGAGATAAAACGATATTTAAATGTTTTTTTGTGTAGTTTAGGTAGCCAATACATAGAAGGGACCTTCAAATGTTCAGAAGAAGCCTTAAACTTTGATGTGGTTATGCTGTGTTTGTTTACTATATTACTCTCTGTGGAGCGGATGGACTTGAATGTAGTTGAATTTAAAATTTCATTCTTGAGAACGTCCGTGTAGTATTTACGGCATACCGCCACCACATTGTTGGCTGCTTTGTCGGCCGGTACAAACACAAACCGCTTTGAAAGTTCTTAAAGTTTATTTCTTATTCTGGAAATAGGTGTATTATGTACTCTATTGTTTAATTCTAAATTATTTTCATAATGTGATATTCTCTTATTTACCACATTCATATATTTATTTAAATAAGAATCAAGAGATTTTTTATGAGATTTTTCCCGTTTACACCACTTTTTACAAAACGAGGAAAGCGCATCTTTGGTGACTTGACGACACTCTTTCCAATCTATTTTAGATGAAGGACGATATTTTGGTCCTTTTTTCAAAAAGTTTTTTAACCTCTCTGTCTTGGACGATATTGAGGTCCCCTGTAATGACATGGCCATAGGGAACATATCTAAACTTCGACGATTCACAGTTTCAAGTTAAGGGAGTATTATTATCTATATTCACGTCTGATGTAACCGATGTAAGCCTTTTTCAACTGATTTTTATAGTTTGTTCTTATTTTGTACTGTTACAACACTGTCCCAAGTTAGGGGAGGGTTGTGATCCTGCTAACATGTTTAACCCCGCCCATTCTGTATGTATGTGCCTGTCCCAAGTAAGGAGTCTGTAATTCAGTGGTTGTCGGTTTTTTTTATGTGTTACATATTTGTTTTCGTTTATTCATTTTTTTGTACATAACTTAGACCGGCAGTTTTCTTGTTTAAGTTGTTTGACATCGTCATTTCGGGGCCTTTTATGGCTTACTATGCGGTATGGACTTAGCTCATTGTTGAATAAAGGCAACAGTATTATACCGCTGTTCGAAACTGACATATCGATAGAAAAAAAAAACAAATCCGAGTTACAAACTAAAACTGAGGGAAAAGCATTACATGAGAGGAGAACAACGACACAACAGAATGCCGTATAGTGACCTATAGTTGTTAATTTCTGTTTCATTAGGTCTCTTGTGGAGAGTTGTCTCATCGACTTTTTTATATTACAGTAATTGCAAGTACTCTTGGGTCGATATTTTGTGTATTTTGCCTTGCTGATAGTATTTTATGTCGTGCTTCCCGCTCATCACATGCTTCAAGCTATTTCTAAATGATTTTTAAAGTTTATGCATTTGTTGTATACTATATCTTCCCTAGGTAGAGGCAAGGTATGCAGTGGTTACTGTGCATCATAGTTGTTTTCGTTTATTGTTTATTATTGTTTTATAAGTCAGTTTGTTTTGAATTGTTTCAAATTTCTTGTCAGTACATTTTATAGCTGAATATACGGTATGGTTGTGCTCATTGATGAAGACCGTTCGGGGACTTATCTATCCTTTAAATCGTTTACGTTCAAAATATAAAAATATTCAGTACATTCTGTTTTATATTCATAATTTTAAAACAACGTTATATTCGTTATCACACATATAAATATATATTTACACATTTCTGTGTTTCCTGTAGATAAATGCGCGCAATTGATAAAACAAATATTGCGTGCATTAGTAAAAGGGAATAATCCCGAAACGCCTGCAAACTTGGCAATTTTCGTTGATTGAGGAGAACATGCATTTTCGTGAATATTTGATTTCTTTGTTTTGCAGAAGTCTTTATGCAAGCCTACAGATAACCTAAACAGAAATAATATTTAAATTCGCGTGTTCCTACGAAATCCACATAAATTCGAATACCACGAATAATAACTAATCCACAGTATTATGTTTATTTCACAATAACATAAATCAAATACGCTATAAGCAATGCAATGAGCAGTATATATGAAATTATCATAAATAAAATATCAAGAGTTTTTACTATGTGTTTTACAGTCAATTTCTGTTTCTTTTCCGGGTATTCCTCATCCGAACCTTCACATTCATTAGAATAAGATACACAACAACAACATGACACAAATCGTACAAGATACGAGTTGATTGACCCTATATTATCCTCATGGTGATAATACACAGTCATAATGACACCGATTACAATCACACCACTGAGTACCATTATCAGAATCATTACGACAAGCAAGAGACACATTGGATTTGACGAAGCTGGGAGAGAGCTTGCAACTATCGTAAGAAATATAGCATATGATAACAAAATTGTCATTCCAAGTGAGACTCGCTCACCAGAGTCAACCGGAAGTAGAAACACTAATGGGTTCATCAACGCAAACAAGATAGTAGGAACAATAATAACTACAATATAATAAACCGGTTGTCGTTTAATTGACAGTTCGAAAATAATTTCAGTGATGACGTCTTTATATTTGATGTATTGTCGATTATTTGTTATATCCCAATTAGAATTTTGAGTGAAGTATGTCATTATGCCGGCGTCACCCATTGGTACATACATGGTGTCAGTAACCTGTACACCCCACATGGCAAATACGAATTCACATGTTTGAGAATCGAATGGGAATTTCAACATATTCGAAGGACATTTTGCTTTGAATATTCCTCCAGGTGTCCAACTTACGTTTCCATTGTATGCCAGTATAGCATAGAATGGTGCATCGTCTCCAATAGGTTTTAACTCATCAACACCGTTCTCTAAATAAACATAAGGTACCCATATGTCGTTTGTCGTTATTGTAATGTGTTCTTTATTTCCATATATCTTAGGTTCCCATGTAAGCCTTCTATCATTCCAGACCAAGTTGATTGCTGCTGTGAGAGAAATCGTCTCCTCCGTCTCTTGAAATGAATTCATGACCAGCGGTGCTACCGCAAAACTAATCTCAAGCGGCAGCGACTGATTCCATGCAGGTATTACTTCCTTCTGGTATGAATCTGTTAAATTGTTATAAAGATTTGCAATATCATGAACAGTTTGACATTCTACGGCAATTGAAAAGACAATTAGGCACACGACATAAAAGAAAATACAACACATGATGAACGTGATACTTTAGGGTAAAAATGGTAGCCTAAAATTGAAATCACAGAATAGAAAACTGTTTCCGGTTAACTTCCTTTATACTAGAATGAGTTTTAATAATTCGATCAAAAATGGTATAGTAAGCATCCACTCGTTGATTAAAATTATGATGTAATCATATGATTTTTACTTTTCAGAAATTCCTAGGTTAAATAATCCAGTCAAAAATAATATAATAAGTACCGACTTGTTGGTTAAAATTATGATTTAATCATATTAGTTTTACTGTTGAGAAGTTCCTGGATCAAATTACAATGTATGAATGGTGAGCGGTCTTCTAAATTTATATTAACAAAACATAATCGTTCTAACCCTGTAAATTGAACGCGGTTTGATGAATTACCTGATCCTATTATTGGGTAAAATAGTATTGTGTACCTAAATAGAAGGTTGAGTGAACAAATACAAATAAAGAGAAATAAGTTAGTTATTTAAAAAATAAAAGAAATAGAGCACTTTATTGAAACCACTTTGTTTTGATGTTTCAAGAGAGAATGTATATATTTGTTCACCTATTCAAACACAAAGGTAAAAAAAATCAACGTTATGGAAATAGAATAACCCAAAATATTTCTTTTCGTTTGAATTTAGGATTTTGTCCTGTTTTAAATATAGTTGAATATATTTAAAACTGGTTATAGAAGTTGTAAATAAAGACAGCAGTAGTATACCGCTGTTCAAATGTCATAAATCGATTCAGAGATAACAAATCCGGGCTATAAACATAAACAGAGGGAAACACATAAATTATGATAAGAGAACAACGGAATAACAGAAACAGAAGTGCAACAGCATCAAAAATATCAATGGAACATACATTGAAACGAACTATTAGACAACACTGTAATGTTCCTGACTTGGTACAGGAACAGTTTGATTGCATTTGTTAGTTTAGATAAATTGATTATATATAGTGCATCATAAGTCTATTTGCCCGTCTGAATCATTACGTTAATTTTCAATGTACATCATATAGTATATATTCAGGTTGCACTCTAATAAACTATTTATTCATTCATTCCAGCATTTATATATGCACGTGATAACCTTTGACGGTTGAAAGGGTTGGACTCTGTTGTATTATAAAAAGAATATCATGCATATGGATCATATCGAGTTTAAGTTCACCTACATACAATGATGTATTGAACAATTTTGTTGATTGCAAATGTCAATTTCAATATTGTTGTTAAACTATATCAAAGTATTATGTTACAAACATTGCTTTCAAGAGAAAAGAACAAATTACTCCTAACAACAAAACATGTCTTATCAATACAAAAATTCGAACGAGCAGACGAGGGGGGATTTAAATGAAAAAGGGACGAGGATGGGTTTAAAAATCAAAAGCCTGGTCTGGTAAGAGCTGAATATCAAAAATCTTGATTAAATTTGAATGAAAACACAAATTGCAGGAATAAAATAAATATGAGTAACCGCCTTTACCCTTATATCACCTTATATATTTACCTTGTTATTTACATATGTTAATTTGTTCAAACTGATACTGAACATTTCTGGGAGGTTTTATTGACCATGATTGTTTACCAGTTCTATCAAATGTTCTTTTGTTGAATGATGATTTGGGAAACATAAATTTGTTGGTTTCTTTAACGATACAAAGGTTTCACAAGAGAAAAAAACGGTGTTTGGGGAGATAAAAAGTAAAATCATAAAAATACTAACTTAGAGAAAAATCAATTCGGAAAGTCCATAATCACATGGCAAAATTAAATAACAAAACACATCAAAAACAAATGGACAAGAACTGTCATATTTTTGACTTGGTACAGGCATTTTCAAATGTAGAAAATGCTGGATTAAGCCTGGTTTTATAGCGCTAACCCTCTCACTTTGATGACAGTCTCATCAAATGCCGTTATATTTACAATGATGCGTTAACTAAACAGACACAATAAATAAAATAGTCAAAATATGGGTACAGCAGTTATCATCGTGTAACAATTTTAAAAGGAACAATTTAACAGAACACAAAAACATCTATCTACAAACACATTTCATTGATTGCGTGTCTGACGTCAGACTACTCATACAAAGAAAAGTGGTCGATGAAACAGTACTAGTGTCATTTTGAAAATCATATTTATTGTTCGATATTATAAAAAAATATATACAGGATTAGTTTTCAGCATCGTTTCACCACCACTGTAAATCTGATTGATAAAATCTGTCGTAGGGTTGTCCTTGATTCCGATGTACTTAAATTTAACAACTGTGGACTTTTGATTAGGTCAATACGTCATAAATGGACCTGTTTCGATCATATTGACCGATGATTAAGTCCGGTGATTTCGACCAGGTGTTTCCGTCGTAAGTAACCATTCTGACATATCGACTCGACGTTACTATTTTGAGAAATAAAATTAACGCCATGTTACTATTTTGAGAAATGATATTGACGTCATGTTACTATTTTGTATCACAAGGCACACTTGTACACAGTACACCAAAGACAAATACATAAAAGGTAAATAGTACACTCAATGAACATGACTGTACAAGTAACACGCAAAGAGTTTGCATATGTAGCACATGATGAACACACGGTGCAATCGGAAAACACACAGAGACAACACGAAGAATAAAATGTTGAACGTTTCTAGAAGTGTAGTTGCGTTATGCAAAAAGCAATTTGTTTTAATTCAAATTATATCTGTGCGTTCTCTATTGCAAATATTTGCTTCAACATATTTACATTAAGAATGACATAATTGTTGAGCGATACCTGCAAACTATATTTACTATTGGAACATATATTTGATAACCTGTACTTTTTATTTAACATTAACTTGGCATACATTTGAAACAATGATGCAGTTTTGCATACTGTGTATTTCAGTTTTAGTTATCGGATCGAACATTCTTGTTTCAGCCAAATTCTTTCAGGATATTTTAGAAAATTATGAAAAGGAATTGCTTCCGACGTGGAATTTATCAATACCACTGGAGATACATTTCGATTCTGCACCAGGTACTTTAATTTCTTTTGTTGAAGTGGAGGAGAAAATTGGCATTACAATGACACTAATAATGAATTGGACAGACACACGATTGACGTGGATACCTAAGGATAAGTATGATAACTTCATTATTGTGACAACGAAGGAAATATGGCTTCCCTATGTTTACCATATGGACAGTGTAGATGGAATAAAACCAGTTGGATATGACTCACATTTTTATGCCATTATAACTGCACAAGGGCAAGTACGTTGGTCACCAGGCGACATTTTTCAATCCAAATGTAACACTGATGTTTCTAAATTTCCGTTTGATTCACATAGTTGTAAATTGAGGTTTATGATGTGGATATCAGTACCAGGTAAAGTTGAACTTACAGTTGAATCGGAATACCCTATAATGAAATATTTTTCCCCAAACTCAGATTGGAGTGTAACAAAAATACGTCAAAGTATTTCAAAAATGGATTTTCCTATATATAAAGTTGAAATATATTTTAAACGACAACCATTATATTATGTAGTAACCGTCATTTTACCAACATTGATGTTTTCTTTGATGAACCCACTTGTATTTTGTCTTCCCGTCGAATCAGGAGAACGAATTTCTCTTGGAATGACAATTTTGTTAGCGTACACAATTTTTCTTACTATAGTTGCTGCCTCGATCCCTGCAAAATCGAACCCGATATGTGTACTTATTTTGGTTTTAGTTTTAATTATGTTAGTAAGTGCAATAATAGTTATTTTTGTTATAATAACTGCCCATTTTTATCATAAGGAGAATATAAACGAGGTTAATCCCTGCTTAAAATGGTTAAGCATATGTTGCCAGCCACAAAGCAATACATATGAATGCGAGGGACGAAATATGCAACGTTTATCAGGGAAAAGTGTATCAAAAGGTCTTGATATCATTTTTGCAGCTTTATCATACTTTTTATTGGTAGTAATTTTATCGACATATTTTATATATGTGATGTCATAAATATGACATTGGATACGACAAACACTATGACTCATAAGTAAATCTGACACTAAGGTGTTTTTGTTCTTGTCTATTTTATACAATTTATGCTTTAGAAAAGTTTCCCATTGAATACGAACTGCTTATTGGAATAAATCGACCAATATTCAAGTTGATTAATCAGCAAATAATAAAGAAAACCAAAAAATAAAAAAATAAATCCGAGGAAAATTAGAATAATCTCTATTATGTAAACAAAAAATTGTATGCCATTCCTTGTCGTTACCACAATTTCGTCCCCTTTTCCTTGAATGTGACTTCGTTGAATTACATTTTCAACGAATTTGTACTTTAATGAGCACCACAACACGACGTGTGCCACAACACATGTGGAATAGCTTCTGCTTATCCTTCAAGATCAGTTAGAACCACACACAAATATATACACACAAACACACACACATACACACACCTTCCCGGTAGTGCGGTTCCTCAGTCTTTTGTTTTCTGGTGTGTTGTGTAGTCTATTTATGTCTCTTGATCTCTTGAATTTTTCGTTTTTCCATAGCGTTTTCGCATTTCTACCTCTTACCTCATTGTTCGTGCGATTATAAATAGTAAACCATATTCTCCGTCAAAATTTAATATGTAAAGAAGATATATTCTTTTATTTACTAATATTTCCTACTATACAAGTTTGTGTGATGTCATTCGCGGAGGCCATTCGACGACCTGTTGTATTTTTTAAAAATTTCAATTCAATGTGTTATGGTTTTTTTGACTGTTTGTAGTTTTTTTTTCTTTTTTTTTTTTATCAAAGGTCAATAAGAAGTAGTTTTTACATAGTTAACACATAGAAAGTTAAAATGTCCTGAACCAAGTCAGGAATATGGCCATTGTTATATAATAGTTCGTTTATGTGTGTGTTACATATTTATTTTGTGTTTCTGTTGTGTCGTTGTTCTCCTCTCATATTTGATGCGTTTCCCTCAGTTTTAGTTTGAAATCCGGATTTGATTTTTCTCTATCGATTTATGAGTTACGAACAGCGGTATACTACTGTTTTAATATGTGTGATTAATTTGTGTATATTGGTGTATTGTTCAGATATAACAGTATTTTTGTACACAAAACAAAATGTAAGCCAATAAAACAATACATGCAGTAAATTTTATTTTAACTGTAAGCAATAAAGTGTATTGTGAATTTTGAAGATTCCTTATTTAGCAATAGATATTATAAAATGCTAGACTTTTATTTTAAACATTTTTGTATTGATGATTGTATTTTGAAGTGAAAAGAAAATGTTTGAAAGGTGTATTTTAAAACATAATGACAGCATGAAAGTGTTAAGAATAAATGTGTGACTGAAATGAATGCTTTGTTTTTTTTTTAAATTCATTGATAAGCTGCTTTGGTATATCTGTTTAGGGTACATATGGATTGCTATTTTATTGAGATCGTACTGTGATTTATATGAACACATTGTTCATTTGTTTGCAATAACTGTTTATCTTTTGCAAGCTTAACTAGAGAACCGGAACAGGATCCTTTTATCTTTAGTTTGTGAAACATATGCCACTATTAAAAGATGTATATTAAAACTTTTTTTTTGGAGAAGACCATCCAGATTCCAATTTGTACAACTTTAGTCTGTCCATAATGTAAAATACAGATAAGTAAGGAAAACATATATATCTTGCTGAAAAGATCCGTAATTATTGATTGTATTGTGTATTTTTTGTGATGTAATTTCATATTGTTTTTTTGTAAATTATTTACTGGCTGGTCACTGATAGTAGTGTGATGTGAATATTTTGATGTTTTTATTCTATGAGCTGTATTTTTTATGAGTAAAATTGTTATTTGTCGCTTGTTTTGGTAATTATTTTTCGTTTGTTTGGTATGTACATTTGCACTTTCTTAGATCGAGACAATTTTTTTAACTTACAACATACATTTTGTTAGTTATAGTTAAAAATGTATCGAGACCGGCATAAAAATGTATAAGTAACGAGATAACTTCTTTTGCAATGGAAGTTTGGTTTCAAATTTGACTTGTAGATTGCTAAATTTGGAAAGATAATATGTTGTGCGATTGGACATTTTTAAATGAATAAGGATACAGTATTTACTTCAGTAAAACTGTCTAGTATTTTACATTATACACCACCCCCTATTAACGTCTTTTAACGAAAAGTGTGTGTGTGTTGATTGGCATTAAAAAAAAGCTCCATCATAAATCTGCATCAACCCAAAAATGAAATTAAGAAAAAAATATTTTGTTTCCCGTCGGTACCTAATTTACAGATTTAAGGCAATAGAAGTTTACCAATGCTCGATTCTAATAAAACCAGTGGCAAGATACAAGTAAAAACTTGGAGGAGGGATCCCATGAAGACAAAAAAGATCGAGAACGGTTGCGTCAGCAGGGTAAGTGCCCACTGCTACATTTGCGTAACGCTCATTGTTAATCAAAAGTTAAATAACAAAATTACCGAACTCCGAGGAATGTTCAAAACGGAAAGTCCCTTATCAAATGGCAAAATCAAATACTCAAACACACCAAGTGAATGGATAAAAAAAAAAACTGCAAAAAAAACACAATCGGAAAAAAGATACAATTGGTAAACTTACAGGTCCGATGACTATATTCAAGATCTAAGATCTACATTACAAACATGGCTGCGTAACTGAGGATGTGGATACACTAAAAATAAAAATACAGACAATATCACATTATTATCTTTAAAAAGATGAATGATCGAAAAATATAAAATTGAATTAGAACAAACATTGAAATATTCTCTAAATGTATTTATTCGAATACCAAAGTTGGTGATATTATCATTTTTGAATACAATGTAATAGAATAAAAGGTTAAATAAATATTTACAGGATTTAACTGATATTTGTTGAAATGCTGAAGAAATCAATTTACAAAAATGTATACATACATGTAAATGTTTGTAAAATTTTAGTGTTGATGGAATATTGACATTTAGAACAAATAGAATAATTTCCAGGAATTCTGTGTGGATTTGATTTGATGTTTAATTTATTTTAACATTTACTAAATTAATAGTGGTAGACTATTTATTATCAATAATAATCTCCTTATTGCAAATGACGAAGGTTGGTTTAACTAAAATTTTATTAACTTTCTATGGATTACAATAAACATCATTACATCGTTGATGGTATTGATTAATCTTGCGAAATACTCGTAAAATAATTACTCCATTAAGTTTTTTCAGTGAAGTGAAAAGATATGCTTCTGATTATACTGTTTGCAGTTTCAAGAAAAAAGTGTTAATCCTTTACGAGTGACAAAAACCATTTTTTTTAATAGAAAAGACTTTATTAAAAGTTGCATGAATCGCTGCTTAAAGGGTATTTTTTTTAAAGTTGGCTTGCACAAAAACTAAAAGACTGATTACAAAATTGTATTCATGAGTACTAAGCATGACTAACAAATTGTGCTGTCAATCAAAATATCATCTCTTTAAATGCAAAGCGTGCCTCCACATTAAATATAACATTAATCATAACATTGTATCTATGACGAATAAGCAAGAAAAAGTAAAAGTAAAAGTAGAAAAGTACTGAACTCCGAGGAAAATTCAAACGCAAAGTCAGTAATCAAATGGCAAAATCAAAAACTAAAACACATCAAACAAATGGACACCAACAGTCACATTCCTGACCCGGCACAGGCATTGTCTTATGAAGAAAATGTTGGTTGAACCTGGCTTTATAGCTAGGCAAAACTCTCACCTGTAAGAAATCGCAAAAAAATCAACTATATTGACAACGAAGTTAGAGAAAAAACAATCAGACACAGAAACTCATGCTTGAAGCATTTTATATTAAAGTTTTTTTCATCGTAGAATTAATTCTGATACGAGTTGATTGTCATATTTAGATATAGGAAGATGTGGTGTGAGTGCCAATGAGACAACTCACCATTCAAATCACAATTTATAAAAGTAAACCATTATAGGTCAATGTACGGCCTTCAACACGAAGCCTTGGCTCACACCGAACAACAAGCTATAAAGAGCCCCAAAATTACTAGTGTAAAACCATTCAAACGGGAAAACCACCGGTCTAATAATACCCACATTTTCATGTACAAAACAATATACATTAACGGTATTAATTTTTCGGCACGAGATGCGTAAGTCGACATTAAATTTCGCTTCAGTGATGCACGAGGCCAAAATATTTAGGAATTCAAAAATTACTGGAAAAGGAAAATAAGTTTTTAAAACAATTTTTTTTGGGTATATTTTACAACTTCATAGTTTTTACTTTTATGACAGATACCACTTGTGATCAACATCTAATTAACCTCCCGAAACATCTGATATTACCTGAGATGACTCAAATTTTACGTGGGGTACGTTTTGTTCAGTAAATGTGTTTTTTTGTAATTGTTTGTCTTTTCGCTGTTTTTTCGTTGTTGATTTAATGTAGATTGATTGTCTTCGATTTGTGATTCTTAAGCGTTTCCTGTGTATATTCCGCTTTTTTTTATTGAACACTATGTATATCTCTGTTTGCTCAAATTAAGGTATACAAAGTATGCACAAATAAAAAAAATACGGAAAGAAAGGATATGGAAAGGTGTATTAACATGGAGACAGTCTATACATATCTACAAAGAACTAAAGCGATTAAAAGAATAGAGGATTGCGTTCAATGTTGTAGCTTACCAATAAAAAAGACGTGAGTAGTAATTATCAACCGATGCTTTAAAAAAAAATTTGGGAACATTTTTAGATCTATTGAGTGACTGTGCTAATGAGATGCTCAGTAGTTCAATTCTGCATCGGTTTGCGTAAAAGCTTTGATATGGAATGCTACACTTTAATTGTCAATACAAACAAATACTAGACCGAATTATCTGTCATTCAATAGCTTTTTTGTTGGCGGTGCTTTTGTGACACAAATGCACCAACCAAAAAAATAAAAGAGCTTTTGAACGACAGATAATTCGTTCTAAACAAAGACGAGACTTTTTTGTATTGAAACATAAAGATATGATGTTATAAAGATGATATATGTAGCTTGGTTTAAAAAAAAAATCATGCCTTCTTTAGTAGCAGGTTCGATATTTTAGACAGAAAGTGTGATACATGATGAAATATAGGCTAACATTTGTCTAAAAACTCAAACTATGCAAGCATACCAGTAGTTCATTAAGATAAATATACCTTCTCGAATGAAGTAAACAATAAGGGCGACGGATTTATATATGTTATTTTTGTTTCCATATCCATAAAATGTCTATTGTATACTTGTATATAATTTCGGCACATTTGAAAAATAAAATATTTTTTAAACTGAGTACACAATTTCATAAGAGCTTTAAGTTTATTTTTTCAAGATGATATTCATTTAAATGTCCACATTTCTCGATAGGAATTTTGTTTATTAATGCCTTAATCACTAGCTTCATCTGTCCAGCTACTGACACCATGGTTGCTGCTACATCAGTCGGGCCGTCGTTCTACTTATGACAATAAAATGATTCTTGGAAAGTTTATTTTTCAATGTTTATGTTTGTTGTCATGGTAAAGAACGGTTGGTTGGTTTCAAAGAAGGAACAATTAACATAATCTTAGCAGCTCCACTTATATACGCTTCTCAATCATAAAAAATAACGGAAAATCTACAATGTTCAAAATCAAGCGTTATATTTTTAAACAGTAACATAGGTGTATGTTTCAATAAAGCCTTATCTACGCTGGCCTCTTGCATCACCTTGATAAATAGACAAATAGATATATTTTCAAATACGTCGTGTAATTTCCAATTTAGTACAGGTTTACCAAGGATCTTTTGGAAAAGAAAATTTGTCATGGCAGGTTTTATACCATGAAGGCAACACTTATGATTTGAATATGATGAAGTCATGTGTTTATAACAATTTTATACTACTCACTTACAATACTTTTTTTTATTTCTTTAAACATTCCCCCAAGTATGGGTTATACAGATAAACTCATCATAAATACCAGGATTAAATTTTTTATATTTACGGAAGACGCGTGTTTAAAACAGGTTTAATCCACAATTTTCTACATTTGAAAATGCCTGTAACAAGTCAGGAATATGACAGTTCTTGTCCATCCATTTTTGATGTGTTTTGTTATTTCATTTTGCCATGTGATTATGGACTTTCCGAATTGATTTTCCTCTAAGTTCAGTATTTTTGTGATTTTACTTTTTTTTCGTCTACAAAAAACTCCTCAGTGACGCTCAAATCAAAGAGCGGTTTCAATGAAAAATTTGAGAATGTTCATAATGATTATGATCTTCAGGTGTAAGTATAGAATTGTGAAAGACACTTTTTTAATTCCATGAATGGGAAGGGATTATTTTCAATACTTTTCATTCGTTCCTTTTCGGTAGGGATTGGGAGCAATGCAAACACTATTAAATAATCTTTGTAGATGTTCTATATATAAGCTAGCATTATTGATTTTAAGTTATATGCTTTTTTTTTATTATCCCAAAACAGTCAAACCTTGAGCATTTCCGAGAAAGTAAGTCCAGAAAATGGCGTAGGACGTATTTAAAAATTTTAAAACTGTTGTTTTTCTTTTTCTCCTGAGATCTTAAGTTACCAGAGTGATTCTCTGGTTCATAACTCAACTGGTTGCTACATTTTGACGGAGTAAAGATATTCATGGCGGATGATTAAGATCTTATGAATTGGTAAAGCGAACAAGCATAGGAGTTCATCTTTCAACCTTGATTTCTCGAACGGTAAATTCATAGAAATGACATTATCAATGATTGAGGTCATATGGAATAGGATCCCAGTTAGGGCAACCAGTCCGGTACCCACTAATGTAGTTTAAAAAAAATTATAACATTTGTTATAAATTGTGTAGTGTTATTATTTCACTAGTTCTGTAACTGAATGTAGATGTATTTGAAAGGGTAGGCTTTCTAATTTGAATTTCTGTAAAAATTTTGATTGATTTAAATGTAATCTGGCGTCAGTACATAGAGAAATTTGCCTAAATTCTAGCCTTTATTCTTCCTCGGAAGTAGACAGACTGACCCTGTTATCAATACAAACAAAATTTTGCAACGGAATGCCAGTCATGAGGCACTGAGATTATATTTAGACACTTCAAAATGAATGCCTAACATGAAAATTGTTTATTGAACAAGACCCTATGTATTTACTTGATTTTTAATGCGTTCCAATGGGGCAAATGATTGGGTCCCCGTTCTATATCAACACTACATTTATACATGTTTTTGTGTAGTTTGACATCTTGACTGGTTCTATGCTCTTGTTAAAAACTTGTTGTATCGGTCATAAGTCAAGAGACATTATGTACTTCTCGAACTAATATAGCAACCCTATGAAAATAAAACGGACTGAATGGCACATATGACTTTCAATCGGTTTCTAGATTACAATAGGCTAAAAACTTTCAGAACGATTGATGCAACACTACCATTCAATTCTTTTGATTTGTAAGGGTATTGACCTTTATTTAATCACCTACCAATGATAGAATATAAAATTTTGCTACCTCACAAATTTTTATTTATATCAGCGAGCACAAAAACAACTAAACAAATATGATTGCGGAATTAAATGCTGACGTCTTGTTAAGATTTTTAATTGAAAATGGTTCCAGGCGGTTTGAACCAAATAAACGAAGAAATTAAGATTTAATCCCTAAACGAAATTTTCAAAAACATCATTACTGAAATAATATTGCAATTGGGAGCATTCGGAAACATTCATTAATTAGATGTTTGAATCAATGAATATTAATGTGAATAACATACGTTTTTATAGAACAATTACATTCCTATACACTCTATTTTGTTAGTAATCAAGTCATGCAATTTAATCAAGAACTCAAAACTAAAATAACCCTTTTTATGACCAAGAAGAGACCATGTCCATCACAAATAAATGTTTAGCATTTACAGAACGCATCATTTGAAACCAGCATCATCGCTACGTGAACACCACAACCATTTTGCTGATACAAGAATAAGTTTAGAAATTAAAGAACTAATAAGGACAACTCAACCTAATTCAGTAACTTAATTGATATAGATTTAGAAATGACGCCAAAGAATGCACATGTTTTGTTGTATATTTTTATGTTTGTAGTGGTTCATGCAACATGCAAGATTTTACCAGACATTGCAAGTCTATACAAGAACATCACAAATGGTTATCAAAAGGAGGTATTTCCGACGTGGAATCAAACACAGCAACTGGATATATATTTTACTCTTGCTCCATTAGTTCTAAACTCATTTTATGCAACTGAGGAAACGATTTCTTTGACAACGGCAATATATTTTATGTGGGATGATTTGAGGTTAACATGGGAGCCTCTCCTTTACGGAAATAAGGAAAGTATAACAATAACTACGACCGATATATGGCTACCATACATACACATGGAAAATAGTGTAGACGAATTAAAAGCAATTGGTCATGACGCTCAGTTTTATGCACGTATTACCCACAATGGAAGGGTTAAATGGACACCCGGTGGAATACTTAGAGCAAAATGTCCATCAGACATTCGTAGATTTCCCTTTGACACGCAAACATGTCAATTTATTTTTGCCATGTGGGGTGTTGAAGTTAATGATGTAAGGTATATTCCGGTTACAGATGAGGCTATAATGACTTATTTCACCAAAAATTCTGACTGGACTGTAACGGCAAATCGTCAGTTTGTACGTTACAAAAACATAACAGTCGAGTTTATCTTTGAACTTTCAATCAAAAGACAACCCTTGTATAATGTCGTAGTCGTGATTCTTCCAACATTTGTGTTTGCGCTAATGAATCCACTCGTTTTCCTTCTGCCGGTGGAATCTGGTGAGCGTGTATCCCTTGGAATGACAATTTTATTATCTTATGAAATATTTCTGACACTTGTTTCTAATTCGGTACCAGCGTCGTCAAATCCAATATGCTTACTTTTGTTAATATTGGTAATAGTAATGATGATCAGCGGAGGAATTGTTATATGCGTTATCTGCAGCATCAACAACTATTATATTGAAGACGTTAATGATGTAAATGTATGTGTAGAATACTTAGCTGTTTGTTTTCGTCAGAAGAAATGTATCCAACTATCGGCTGAGGAGAAAACAGATGAAAGTGAAAGTGCCAACTTATCAGTGAAAGATTTAGTCAAAACAATTGACATAATGTTTCTCGTTATTTCGTATATTCTTTTTGCTGTTGCATTATCTACATACTTTATATATATTTGTTCCACACGAAACGAGTAAGTTATGTTTAAAATATAGAATGAAATTCAAAACAGTGTGGATGTGGCCATTGATTGACACATTAAATTCATCCATTGACTGGGACAATTTACGCGAACGTTTGTCTGTAACGACCACTGTTCACGACGACCTACGATAGACATTTAAACTGTGGGGTCACCAAAGGTTTCTTAACGCCTTTAATTATAAAATAATTCCAAAAATTAATCAGGAATAACCTTTATGTTTTGATTTATATAATTGGTATAAATCAAAACATCGTGTTATTTCTGATTAATTTTTCGAATTACTTTATTAAGGTGTTGAGAACCTTTGGTGACCCAATAGTTTAAGTGTCTTTAAAGTACATAGTGAGCAGTGATCGTTACATACAAACGTTCACCTAAATTGTCCCAGCCAATGGATGAATTTAATGTGTCAATCAATAGCCACAGCCACACTGTTTTGAATTTCATTCTAAATCTGCATTATATTATTATCAGCTAGTCACTCTACTGACATTTGTTCATTTAAAGTTATTTTTACTTTTTATGCCCCACCTACGATAGTAGAGGGGCATTATGTTTTCTGGTCTGTGCGTCCGTTCGTCCGTCCGTCCGTCCGTTCGTTCGTTCGTCCGTTCGTCCGTCTGTCCCGCTTCAGGTTAAAGTTTTTGGTCGAGGTAGTTTTTGATGAAGTTGAAGTCCAATCGACTTCAAACTTGGTACACATGTTCCCTATGATATGATCTTTCTAATTTTAATGCCAAATTAGAGATTTCACCCCAATTTCACGGTCCACTGAACATAGAAAATGATAGTGCGAGTGGGGCATTAGTGTACCGAGGACACATTCTTGTTAAAATATAAATCATGAATGCCCAGTTTTTACATATTTGTCTTTTTAGTTATAAAGAAAGGCTAAGGCAGAGAACTTCATTGGACAATTCTTAAAAAATTGAGACTTTCCCCATCTATGCAATTCTTTTACTATTGCATTCGGTTTTTTTGGGTTTTTTTTCTTTGACGAAAAGTGCATATAATGGTTATGAGCTTTTATTCATTTCTTTGCAATCGTATATATAAGCTTAAAGATCTAATTGTATCGCTACACTAAGTTGTTATCAATTGTTATCATTATTATAAAGACAATAATTCAATCTCTTATCAGAGACAAAATAGAAAGGGTTAGCTAAAAAGAATTTTAGATGCACAGGTTTTTTTTTTTTAAAGTTGTATCAAATACATTAATGAATAATTAACTTTGTCTGTGTTAAAATGGAATTGCGTTCATCTTCCTACTGCATATTGCTTGACATCAGAATTATAAGTACGTGTAGTGTTATTGCAAGTCTTCGGTTGCATTCGTTTAAAATGCTAGTATATTGTATCAAATAAAGAGAAATTAAACAACGGTATGCGTGAAGGGGTTGTGTATCACCTTGTTTAATTTTTATACAAAAGACTGGACATTGCAAAATTGGATTGTTATTAAAATAAAACACCTATAAATAGAATGAAATTCAAAACAGTGTGGCTGTGGCCATTGATTGACACATTAAATTCATCCATTGACTGGGAAAATTTACGTGAACGTTTGTCTGTAGCGACCACTGTTAACGACGTACCTACGATAGACATTTAAACTGTGGGGTCACCAAAGGTTTCTTAACGCCTTTAATTATAAAATAATTCGAAAAATTAATCAGGAATAATCTTTATGTTTTGATTTATATAATTGGTATAAAACAAACATCGTGTTATTTCTGATTAATTTTTCGAATTACTTTATTAAGGTGTGGAGAACCTTTGGTGACCCCATAGTTTAAGTGTCTTTCAAAAGTACATAGTGAGCGGTGGTCATTACATACAAACGTTCACCTAAATTGTCCCAGTCAATGGATGAATTTAATGTGTCAATCAATGGCCACAGCCACACTGTTTTGAATTTCATTCTAAATGATATTAAGTTTAGTCTATATAGAATCGACCACACTACTCCATTGCAAATTAATAATGGCATAGGTCACGTGATATATGACTTCCCTCTTCATGCATGAGGCACCATAAGGTGCACGTGAAAAATATTCTTGTGTGTATAAAACCAATTTATTTAGGTGAACCTAGATAAATAACCCTTATGCTAATGATATTTGTTCATTGTGTAACGAGTCCGTTAGTTCCTGGGTTGAGGATTTTGTTATTTATTTGTGAAGAATTTGCTTATGAAAATGATATTTTATCTAAAGTCAAAAAATCTACAGCCCGTAACAGAGAAGTGATCGAATTGATGTTTCTTTACCGTCAAAATTAGCTACGTTATCGACAAACTTAATTGAGTAGTGACCGAACTATTGGTACTTTAACGTTAAAAAGATAGACAATTCTGACAAACTTTCATGTATCGATAATCAAGTTTAATACCGATGATATTGAAAATAATTCTAATAATATGAAACAAAATATGTCCATGCACCATTTCGATTGGGCGAAAAGTAGTCATTTCTTCTAAGTCAGAACAGAAAAAAAGATTTATGGAAGACGTCTTGATAGTATTATTTCCTTCACAATTTTACCCAAAACTAAAAGAAATATACTGGTAATCAATTAAAAAGGTGTTTGATAGGAATGAAGTCCTTTATTTTTTCGGACTACAATGTGTACCGTATGTGTGATGGATTTGAATTCAATCAATAACTTTGAAATGTTTTCTCATATGTATACACAAAAGGGAGGACTGGTATTTGTACTTCTGTTAGAATATATCTTCGTCCGTTTCACATGCCAAACTTTTTTCTAGTACAGTTTAAACGGGAAAATTTTGTTGAGAATTTTTTTAATATGACAAAATAACGTTCAAAACTATTTCTTGCAATGGCACACACAGAGAATATTTTTTTTTAGTAAAATTCAGTAAAAAGAAATTTCTCCAAAATATACCATGGCCAGGACCTGACAGTTTTTAGCAGTGTACAAATGAAAATCGTCCGGAAAACTACGCTTGCTGTCATTTTGAGGGATCATGCAACATTTCACCTATTACCCATAAACAACATAGGTTCTCAATTACTAAAAAAAAGTTCTAAAAGATAATTTCAAATCAGAGTAAACATATTAACTTCCTTATATCCAGTCGAATTTGTCTATAGGTTACACAAAGCTGGTTCTTAAAACGTTTGTATCAGAGAAAACATTTTAAAACATGTAGGGGAAATGGATTTCCTCACCATTCACATATAATATTCCGTATTTCTGTTTTTTTGTTCGATAATGTAAATTATACGACTTTTTTTTATGACTACGTGAACTTGTGCCATTGATTTTTGCTGGTCTTTAGGAAGACATTTACAATTGTGCAGTTAACGGAGGCACTTATACATTAAAGTATTAGCAAATGTTCTACTAGCGTTAAGATTGAATGCTTAAGGTCTTACTACATATGAATGTCTGTTGTGTATCTATATGGTCTAAATGTAAGTAAAATGCGATTAATGTATTATTTATGCTTTCAGAATTATGATGGGATATCTATATAAATGAAGAATTAGTGTTAGTAATGTGTTTGTCGTAAATGAAGTTATGCTGAAATGAAGTTATGCGAAAGTCAACGTTTAGTTTGTAAAGTAGCTTTAAAATATTTAAGATTATGATATAATGAGGTATATCTAGATTTTTAACATTTGTTCACACTGTTAATATTTTAATATTCTATCCTTTTAGACAGAAGATTTTGTGGCATGTATATGTAAGGACAATTTGAGTCTTAAATAAAGAATTTATCTAATCTTTTAGACTAATATTTATTCTAACGTTTACCATAACATTCAAAAGATTGTAATTTTTAGTCTGGGCTACTACCACATTTGATTTTTAAACACCAATTAGTCAAAAAATAAAAGAAGGAAATGTAGATTTATTGCCATAATTACAACTCTCCACTCAAAACCATATGACGTAGAAGATTGTAACATTGGAATATTTTGCCAGATATAATGACGAATTTAAGTACGGAATAACTTACTATCGGGATGAATATTGTTACAAAAAAAGAGATCTCATCATTTCCAAAGAAAAGGTGAACTTGAGATGCTATCATAGAAGTGTTCTATTTATCATCGAAACTATAAATATAGCAGAGAAATGTGATAAATAAAAAGCCAGCAAAAAAAAAATTAAATAAATAAATAAAACAACAACTAAATACCGAACAAAACGAATGTATTTTATTTTAATTTCCTTAAGTCGACGCCACTGTTGATGTCACCGAGGAGCTGAAAGATGAAAAAGAACTTATATATACCAATACCAAATCTTTATTAAAAACATCTTAAGCACCTTATACTGCAATTTCCTGAATCTTTTTATTATATATTCATGAAAATCATTAAAAAATTTAAACTTCTGACCGGTAAAAATGGTTAAATTTTAATAGTTGGTGGTTTTTTTCAACAATTATATTTGAGTTGATAAGTATGATAAGTACACATTAAGTTAATTTCTGTTTGGAAGTATTTACTTACATTGTGATAGAATGAAAGATTATTAACATTTAATGTTTTATTATATAAAACATATTGCAAGGTTTCAAAGAAGGCAAAAAAATACTCTACTTAAGATTTGTTCCAAAAGGACGAATTTTTCTACATGTCTAATGATAAATTAGTACTAGTAAGATTGAATTTCTTAACCTAAGCATACGGGCCCAGGCATAGAATCTAGTACGCTAGAAGTGCATTTTGCCTATATAAGACATCAGTAGCGCTTTAATCAAGCATCTCACCGTTATCAGACATATGGTCGTTTATTCTTTTTTCTTTTAAAATAAAAAAAAAATAATAATAAAAGAATGTAGAGTTCTGGTAAATCTTTATTTTGACTAATATAATTTCATTTTGAAATTTACTTGGTCATTTCAAGACAAAATTTTATGTGTACTGATTGGCCGTGAAATCTTATACAATCAACCAATTAGGTGTATTACAGTTCTTCTTATTCATTTTAATAAAATAGTTCCTGCAATTAAACCGTGCCCAGTTTCTTAAAAGAGGGACGAAAGATACTAAAGAGACAGTCAAACTCATAAATCTAAAACAAACTGACAACGCCATGCCTAAAAATGATTAAATCTGACGAAAAATATGGTTAATTGGAAACAACCATGGTAAATATATAGTATGACTTACGGACTTTCACAAATAAAATTTGTCAATTTTTGACATTCATAATCCACCCAGTGAAAACTTGTGAGACTGAATAGTGCTAAACAATCTTCTTCGTGCCCTTGAAAACTATTTGGTTCACCAGGATACCAGTCGGTATACGTAAGTCTTTTCTGACTAGTTTCCCAAACCCAGACGCCTTCTGTTTGTTCATCATGAGCTCCTAACCAAAAGAATTCCTGAAGTAGAAACACGTGTGATCAGTACATGTAGTAAACTAAAATTCAATATGACTGGAATTCAAACAATAGTTTGAGTGAAATGTGAACTAAAACTATACCTGCTTAGTGGTGGAGAAGTGAATATTCTATAATAATAATTAATTTATTTCATCAAAGTGTCGGACAATAATAATAATAAAACCCATACACAGCTTAAATAGGCATATGAGACACTATATTATCATTTGTATGTACAACTACATAAATTATTTATAAAAAACTAAAATACAAATTGGGAAACCAAGTAAAATGTCAAAATGTTTTATATTATCAAAATTGTTAACATAAAAGAAAACATAAACAAATAAACTTTAAAAAAAAAAACCGACACAATTGAGTATGAAGAAAAAAGAGTTTATATGAAAAGTTTGAGAATAAAAAAAAAAATGCATCTTTTTTTTTAGATAGCCTATAAATTAAAATACAATATGGATAAAAAAAAAATCATAAAAATAAAATAAAATGCAACTTTTACTTATACGGAAGTATACAATCAAGAGTGCAAATTGATTTTCAATGCGCGGCGTCTTCTCGTCATATAAAAAAACTAAGTTAGATAACTTGTATTGTTATTCAGCATTCTGTATTTGAAATACAAATTCATAAACATCAGACTTTGTAAAAAAAAATTATCCATGTCCATAGCTCTGTGATCCCAAGTCACTGTAAATGTCACAGGTAATCAAAACGAGTATCTCTTCTTCTATTGCATGATGACAAAATGGACAAATTCTTTCATCTGACGGTATTTGTGAAAAATAGTAAAACAAGTCGTCGTGTGAATATTATAATGTTTTATGTCCCCTTTTTCTAAAACTGAGAAAATGGCATTTAAAATTGGACAGTCTGATATCCAGTCATATAAAACAAGAGCTATGCAAAAAGTATGCGTAATACTAGTTCCAACACATCTGATTAAATTGTCCTTTTCAGAAATCTGATCAAGTATATATTATTTCGGCAATTTCATATTTCAAGTTTGGAGATAGTACATTTTAATCTTGTGATAAGTAAAGTTGAAAGAATAAAAATGGTATTGGACATAAAACATTATAATATTATTACTGTGCAATGTATATGCCATTAAAATTGAAT
Source organism: Mytilus galloprovincialis (assembly GCF_965363235.1). Taxonomy (NCBI): domain Eukaryota; kingdom Metazoa; phylum Mollusca; class Bivalvia; order Mytilida; family Mytilidae; genus Mytilus; species Mytilus galloprovincialis. The sequence goes on from NC_134839.1 coordinate 63,026,449, forward strand.
AAAATCGGCAGTAGAAACAAAGGCCATACACAATCTTGTTGGTTAAAATAGTGTCTTATGTTTTCTTTGAACTATATAGCTATGCCTGCAAGGCAAACTGGACGTATAGTTCTTCTGTCTATGCGTCTGTCCTTGCAAGGTTAAGGTACACGTTGACTTTGTCTTTCTTAATAGAATTTCAATGTTAAAAAACTAGGTTAAGTTTCAGGTTTAAGTTTTTGATATAAGAGTTATGATATCATCAAGCAGCTTTGTACATAGATAGCTTATGATGTGGACTGTTTGATGCAAAGTTGATGCTTGGGTCGTAATAAGTCAAGACTTATTGACTTTGTCTTTTGTAATAAAAAGTCAATGCTAAAGACCCAAAGTTAGGGTAAGGCCAGATCAAGTTAATTGATAGATTCTCATCCACCTAAATTGAAAATATTGGGTTGAGTTGGACTCTTATATTTTATTTTTACGTATTTTTATTACAGATTCCAAAGAACTTTGTAAAAATACATAAAAAACCTAATTGGTTGGAACGGATGGGGATAAGAATGTAAAAATTAATTTGATATGATCTTAAGGTTAAGCCTGTAATGGGTCTGTGTCTGAACAAACTGTTAGTCATTTTAAATACAGATCATTGGCGGGCATGTAGTGTCATTGGACATTCTTTTTCTAAAAGGACAGTAATAAAATGACACATAATAATTAGACAATGACTTTATGAATATAAAACTAAAGAATTACAAAAATGGCACCTTAACTCCTTATAGGATGCTGATTTATAAACAAATCATAATTAGCACATCATCATAACAGTTGGACATTAAGTTCATGACATGATATGAAAGGGATCTGTATATGTTTCAGCTAAACAAAATGTATATTTTTTGCTATTATTCATTAAAAAGCTGTCACTTGGACCATTTGAAAATTTCTATATTTTGTCAATAATATTAACAACATGTAAAGACTATATTTATGTATGAAAGTGCCATAAAGTCCTATTAAATTATAATGCCCTCATTTCATACTATCTCCATTGGTAAACTTTTGTCATGTGACCCAGAATCCGTCAATTTCATTGGTTTGTACTTAGATCACTATAATTCTGAATACAACATTGTATTTGGAGATATATCATTTTAATACTACTGTTTTAGGCAAATTTGAAGATAATTAAGCCTGGTTAAATATATAGGGAGATAAAACATTGCAGCACGAAACTATTGACACCCATAACTCATTTCCACTGTAAAATGGACTTATAACATTATAATATTCACACGACGAAGTATCACACCAACAGTTATAATAGTTTGATAGTAAAATAGATACTCAAATATGTGCATAAATTACCAGAGGGCCAGTCAAACTCATAAATCGAAAATAAATTGACAACGCTATGGCTAAAAATGAAAAAAAGACAAACAGACAAACAACAGTACACATGACACAACATAGAAAACTAAAGAATAAGCAACACGAACCCCACCAACAACTAGGGGTGATCTCAGGTGCTCCGGAAGGGTAAACAGATCCTGCTCTACATGTGGCACCCGTCGTGGTGCTTATGTGATAACAAATCCGGTAAATAATCTAATTCGGTAGGTCACATTCAAGAAAGGGAAGGGAATTGTAGTTACGACGTAAGGAACATATCCGATATCATTTATGAAACGGTTATTCCATAACGGTCAACCAACTCGTGATGGCGTCCACCAAATTTACGAAGAGATGATTTCAACCGTTTGGAACTCTTGGAACCAAATTATATACACATATTTGCAATATAGCAATTATATATAGTTATAAAAAAAAAAAGAAATGGAATAAAACTTTTAAAATTGTATTTGAAAATGAGTAATCATCAAACAAAACATCGTTCAGTTGATTTTTCAAATACCCAAATAAAAACCCTTTCGATGCATTTATAGATAGAAATAAGCAAAAATAATTAAAAAAAAAGAAATACTTAGATATTGTCTGTTTTTGCAAATTCCTTTTCTATATTAGACTAGTTTGTATAATTTTACTTACAAATTGTGTGATATTTCTCTGTAAAAAAATGAAATATTAAGTTACAACGATTTACAAACTGACAAGATGGTAGCCAAATATACATTAACGTGAGAACACTACTTTCTGTATACAAATAAAAACCAACAATACCCCCCCCCCCCTCAAAAAAAGACAAAAAAAAAAAAACCAACAACAAACAAACCCCGACACATATCGATGTTTAGGGATTCATACTGACTCGATATTACTACTTCTATTAATAATAATGGTTAAACTAAATACAATATATACTCATAGTAAAAGGAAATAAACTAGATAATAAAAAAACACGATACCCTCACATATTCATATTCGGTAAGCAACTTGAAGTAAAGAACACAGTCGTTTTATGTACGATTGAAAGTTAGTTACCACATGCCAACCAGCTGCTACTTTTTCGAGCTGATCACTTTCCTGTTTGTCGTTTATTTCAGCCAGGTATCCTCCCTTAGATTTACACCACTCCTGAAAGTAGAGTTTCATATATATGGATCATATATAGATATAGGAAGATGTGGTATGAGTGCCAATGAGACAACTCTTCCCAAGTAACAATTTATTAAGGTAAACCATCATGTTTGGAAAAGAAAGTTATGAAAGCCTTTAATTATAATGACTAGGTTAATAAACTCAAATAAAGTAATCGATCTTCGATTTTCTATAGGTATAATCTTTGTGAACATCAAAGTAGGTTTGATCATTTTCTTTGATGCATTCGTGAATTTGTATGACTCGTCAACTATACCAGTAATGTAGACTGATTCTGTCGACTTATATTTCTATCTTATATTCTTTTCAATCGTTTTCGTACTCGTTAGCCAGTGTCCCTTTCCTGTGCGATGACACATAAGTTGAAATTTGGCATTAAAGTAACTTTAGTTGAACCGAGTACTGGTACGAGACCACAATTGTCGTCCCTTGATTTTCGTTATAGTCCCTAGTGTTGACAGTGGGTTACTTGCCATTTATTTTTATACCCCTTCCAAATTTATTTCTCCATGTTGAATGCCTCAAATTGCAAGTAGGGGGGTGAAATTACACTGTAAAAACAATTGGGTCCAGAATTTTAATGGAAAGTAGTGATTTGGTCCAGGTGAAAAAGGTTGGAAAAGAGCACTTCGGAAGCTGTCAAAAGATTTCAAGACGCCCTAAAGACAAAATTGTCCATATGTTGAGTTAGAGACGATGAAGTTTTCTATAATTTTGATATCATTTGTCCCAAAAGTAGTACAACACACTGTAAAAGTTTTTTTCAGAAAGCGCAGGTGGGATTTTTTTTAATTTTCATTTATGTTCTAAAAGAAATGCACTACGAAATAATTGTGGTCTCGGACCTACTCTTAGATCGACACTTTTAGTCTTTTATTATCCGTGTTTATTTCCGAGGTAAACCCTTTGCTACTATTTGTTTTGTTTGTTCTTAGGTCGTGTTGTAACAGCACTAGCCTAAACCATATGGACATGTAGTCACAAAGTTGTTGTTGGTTGTTACCTGCATTATTTTTATTTTCGTTAATGTTTTAGGGTAGTGTGTCTTTTATGAATTCAGTTAAAATCTGGCCGTTGTATTTTTCTCTCTTTTGATTTTTCTCACACTTCGTGACGTCATTCCGTGGCCTTTTATGGCTTACAATAGGTATTGATTTTACTCAATGTTAAAGGTCGTTTTTAGGCACGTTATTGAGCACATTTATGTCATGTTGTCGAATTAGGACACATTCAAACACCGAGCACTATCATATCAGAATGTATAGTAACAGTTATAAATGTGTGAAATACAATAAGACTAAAGTGTCTGAAAAGTGACTGACAGTATTTAATTTACACCAACTACAATGTCTGAACAGTATTGATTTTAACACAAAGAAAATTGACATATTTATTGATTATTGTTAACAATCTCAACGAAATCTATTTTCTCGCTAAAGTCGGTACAGCGAAAGTGAGAAAAGCAATCGAGTTGAGATGACCAATGATAACTTGTAACAGCTTTATTGGCTTTGCTCATTGTTGAAGGCCATACGGTGACCTATAGTTGTTAATGTCTGTGTCATTTTGGTCTTTTGTGGATAGTTGTCTCACTGGCAATCATTCCACATCTTCTTTTTTATATTATCGCTATTTTGCCCATGACGACGTTGATAGATAGATGGATAAAGGCAGATGTGGTGTGAGTGCCAATGAGACAACTCTCCATCCAAATAACAATTTAAAAAAGTAAACCATTATAGGTTAAAGTACGGCCTTCAACACGGAGCCTTGGCTCACACCGAACAACAAGCTATAAGGGCCCCAAAATTACTAGTATAAAATCATTCAAACGGGAAAACCTTACATGAGCTCTTACATTGACAATGTGGCTGGCATCGCCCTTGGTTTCTAGCGATTTTTTTTTGTATCATTGTACTGTGTTGAGTTATATATATTCTCTAATGTTTGCGTTATTTTCGAATTTCTTTATCGGTGTCACAAAAATATTTCTACTCACCAGTGAACAATTTGTTCTCGGCAAGTGATTGGTCGAAATTTAATTGTGACGATAAATTTTCTTGGTTTCTTCAGAATTTTTATATTGTGGCGTCATGAAAAAAGGCGACCATGCCTGATGACGTCACATAAAAAGTACATTACTTTCTCCAAATCTTTGAATAGGAATTATTGCAATCACTAGAGGAACAGATTTCACAACTATAACTCGTGTATTACGATATTTCTCCTATCTCAACAGTTAAATTTTGATTATATTTTAAAAAAAGTTCGACAAGCCTCGCGCTTTAATACCACTTATCTGTAATCATCAAAGTTTAAAAAAAGAGGCATGACGCGCATAGTAGATCATAGTTTGGGATTTGCTTCAAATTGATTAAATTTGATAAGGCTCATCAAATATAAAGAAAAAATGTATATTTCTACCACTACAACAAGTGCGTTGCGATATTTCTCCACCGTAGACAGTGAAATTTCAATATTTAAAGCGCAAGGCTTCCCGAACTTTTTTAATAATTAAAATGCACTTGTTGAGAGCGGAATACTAGCGTAATACACGAGTTCTCCTCACTAGTGAAAAATCTGTTCTCGGCAAATGATTGGTCGAATTTTCTGGGTTTCTTCCAAATGTTCCTATCGTTACGTCATGAAAAAAAGCGACTATGCCCGATGACGTCACATAAAAAGTACACAACTTTCTTCTTTGAAACAGAAGGATAAAAATCATTCGAGAAACAGATTCCACCGCTATTACTCGTGTATTACGATGTTTCTCCACTCTCGACAGTTAAATTTGGATTATTTAAAAAGATCAGCAAGCCTCGCGCTTTAAATATAAAAATTTGACTGTCTCGAGTGGAGAAATATCGTAACACACTTGTTACAGTTATGAAGTCTATATTTATACTGTTATATTCATGATGTTTATAAAATGATAATGAATTATAATCCTGGTACCTTTGATAACTATTTACAGCACTGGGTCGATGCCACGGCTAGTGGATGTTTCGCCCCCGAGGGTATCACCAGCCCATTAATCAGCACTTCGGTGTTGACATGAATATCAATTATATAGTCATTTTTATCAATTTCCTGTTTATAAAACTTTGAATTTTTCGAAAAACTTAGGATTTTCGTACCCCATGTATAGATTACCTTAGCCGTATTTGGCACAACTTTTTGGAATTATGGGTCCTCAATGCTCTTCAACTTTGTACTTGTTTGGCTTTATAATTATTTTGATCTGAGCGTCACTAACGAGTCTTTATGTAGACGAAACGCGCGTTTGGCGTAATAAACTATAATCCTGGTACCTTTGATAAATATTTATCCTTCCTTATGAAAGATTTGCTGAAAGTTATGTTCTTCACATGTGACGTCTTCAGGCATGGTCGCCTTTTTTTTCATGACGTCTTAATAGGAAAATTCAAAAGAAACTTAGAAAATTTGTAGACTTAATTAAATGTCGACCAATCATTTACCGAGAACAGATATCTCAGCAGTGATTAGAAATGTTTTTCTCGCACCGATCAAAAAATAAGAAAAGAGCACAAGAATTAGAGAATGGAAATAGCGATGAAGTGAAACACATAAACGATTATTTGTACAATTCTAATTTATAAAGAAACATGACTCCAATATTCAACATTATTCATGAAAGTGAAACCAGATTTAACTGACTTATTTGCTTCCACCCTTTCAGATCTGTAATAAATGTATCGGTCACATTTGTTATGACAGACAAGATAAATGTCCTGTTTATACACACGTAAAAACGAAACAAAATACCAAAGTGAAATGAAGACAATGTCGTCCCAATTAAAGGATACAGTATTCCTCCGCTGTAAGTAAACACTATATAACTTGTAAACGTACATACCATAGCATCATGCCATGTCATTTTCTCGTCATTAAAGATATAACATGAGCCACCCATGTTAGTCCAGCCCTGAGGACATGCTGCATTTAAACTATCTGGAATAAACAAACAATCCATTAGTCTTAAAGATGAAAACGTTTATTAGTTTGTCCTGTTCAGATCATTATAGTTACGAGCGAGCGAGCGATTCTTTACAAAACTTTATCGAAATGTTTACCTATCAATCCTAATGTTAAAACCAAACCGATGGCTAAACATAATTTTTCCATTGTATGGTATATAAGGTAATGTAACCAAACTATAGATTGACTGTCGTTTATATAACAACACATTTTATTTGTTCAGATTATTCAAAAACTGATAAAGCATACCGTTCTAGTTAATGAAGTGTTTGGTCAAGGTTAAAAACTGGTATGGAGACCAAAGGAGAACGAACAAGGAATGGTACCGCATAGCGATTGTTGAAAGGTTAAAGATGAAAATGAAGCTTAATTGTACGCCTATCATGATTTTTTAAGCAAAAAGGACAGCCTCTTTTATTCTATATAAATGTATGAGCGTAACGATATGACATCGTCAAACATACTTTTTAGAGATTTACTATTGATGTCAATTTCATATAGATTTGTGTACAGAAAAGCAATTTTAGTTTATAGTAAAGCATTTCACCAAATGACTAGTTCGCAATAAATCAATGTAAATTCTAGCACACCCACACAAATGTTTTGTAATATGCGTATTATTCCATAAACTCAAATTTAATACTATGAACGTTTTTTTTGTGTTTTTTTTTTTTATATCTAGAAGTATTTTAAATATCAAATTTGTCTTCTAATTGAAAATAATATAACACAATTTAATCTTTAACCAATATTGAAAAAAAATGTTTAATAAGTTTTTTTATAACATTATAAAATACAAGATTAAACGATGCAGTACTCTGTCAGATAATTTTAGACAAAGGGAAATTCCACTTACACTAGTAACTAAATATAACCCTACAGTTATAAATTTTAACAGAGCTATTAAGAAGCATTGGCAAATTTTGCAAAGAGATGAATATTGTAAAACAATATTTAAACAGATGCCTATCATTGCATATAAACGCAGTAAAAATTTAAAAGAGCACCTAGCAAAAACTAGACTTTTAAATAGGGAGACTTTTGAGAAGGGACCCTTGCTAAAATAAAACTTAGCTAAAAAATCCCGAAACATCGTTAATTAATTATATATATATTTCTAGTAAAAAAAAGGCAATTAGTCATTACGACTCTATAAAAACGGTGTCAAGTCTTGAGGTTTAAAAATGTATGTTGGTGATGGGAATCTTTGCATTTGTGGAAAGTTTACCCAAATGTTTGTTAATTTGATTTAAAGGTCATAGGTCAAGTGATATGAAGGTATCAATGGTGTTTGACACACCATCTCAATTTAATACACCTACCAAATATGATAAGTCAATGTCAAAGGATAGATTTATACCCTGGACAAAGTTGTATGAGAAGAAGAAAAACTACTAAAACAGTATGACTCCCTTCATCTGAAGGGAAGACATTATAACAATGCAAAACATTGAGAAATGACAAAAAATAATAGAACAAAAATTACAAAACAATGCAATAACCATTGAAGGTCCAACATTTACTCTCAGAAAAACAAATATAACATTGGGTGGGCTGGAAGGGTAAACATGTGAAGATGACAACTTAAAAACTTTTTTAAAAAACATTTCTAAAACACATATTTTTAAAATAATTATCATTCGTTTATTCACAAAATGCCAATCGAATGACCTCAGCTTTTTTAAAAAGCTAATCTTGTAGTCATATAATAACACAAAATAATATACATATTAACTCGACACTTAATCTAAACATCCCTACAACAAAATGGGACGACCAAACAGATTTCCCAATTTTAATAAAGGTGAAATATGTAGAATAAGAATTGTGCACTCCGGAATAAGATCATAAATAAAGCCCTATACAAAGTGTAAACCAAAAAAAAAAAATAATGTATGAAATCATTGTTTATTACATCTGCTTGCATAATAATATTGAAGTTGAAACTAACAACGATCACGTGTATCCTGTCAACCCCTGAAAAACATAATATTGTCTTCTTAACTACTTCCGCAAACCGTGGTCTGGTAAAATGATATATTGTTATAGTGTATGTTAACTAGTTTAGTATTCATGTATTAGGGAGCTACCATTTGATTTTTATGGGGGGGCTAGGATGAAAATTGAAAAAAATAGGCAGGACAGGAGTTTTGAGTAAAAAAAAAAGGCAGGATGAGACACTTTGCAAAAAAAAAGGCAGGATGACAATTTAGGTAAAAAAAGTCAGGATAAACTAATAAAAAAAAGGCAGGACCAAATAGAGTTAAAAATAAAAAGGCAGGACAGAGATTACAACTAAAAAAAAATGCAGGACAAAAATGTTCATCCTAGCCCCCCATAAAAATCAAATGGTAGCTCCCTTAGTATTTTTACTAATGAATTTGTGCCATATTTGTTGTTTTTATTTCGTTTTAGGACATCGTAACTTTTAGGACTATCCTAAGACACCTATTTATATATCCTAAGCTTAGGACCAAATTTAGGACATATCTTATTTTAGGACACCTTCGTTAACCTGACTTAGGACTAAGACATGTCCTAGTCCTAGGACGGCTTCGTTGACACGGCCCCTGGTATAGTTCTGATAAGTCCTGTAATACTTTTACTCACGAAGAATTTTTTGTAGTCAATCCAAAGTAAAAAAATAGAAAAGGTGATAAGTTTTCTCATTGTCGAACACCATTGTGACAAGCAAGCAAATTATTCTGGATTATAATTACTAGAAATCGCGGAACAATTGGGCAAGTGTTGAAACATAGTGTGGACACAGTGAGTATTTGGACACGGTTAATGCATTTTTTTGTCTTTAAAGAGACGAAAACGAGGAACATAACGCAAAAGACGGGCATCACCTCATTCATCTCTGTTGGAAAATAAAGATATCAAATAACCTATATTGAAAAAGTGTGGCAAAGTGGGATTTTCAGTGAGTTCTTTTTGTCCTTTTAACTCAATAACCGTATGAACTACGTAAAATCCTTTGACATTACCGAAAAGGATCAAAAGTATTCAATGAAAAAAATCCCATCTAATCGGATAAAAATAAAATCCAAAACACTTTACCAGGAATCAACCCCTCTGTATCAGAAACCGTTGACGCCACTCCAAATCTGTTGACATACTCAAAATCCATTAAAATAAGTTGCAAAATCAACAATCTGTATATATAAATATGTGAACATTAATTTTCCCAACCTAACCATTTCGCATTTCGCGGGCAGTACGTGGACTTTAGTATGTGGTCTTCGAATTTGGATTTTTTGGCTTTTTCTGTGGAAAAAAGATTGTTTCAAAGACAAATTAAGGAAGTACAAAACACTACATGTATAAGTCTTATCACAAATATTTCCGACTTTGTATGGTTTTGGTGGAGTAACACTACATTATACATCTTACCATTTATATTATTCAATAACAGTTTATAAAACAAACCATCTCGCCATATTATGCATGAGTAGATAATTTTATAGCTATTGTTGTGGAATATTTTAAAAACTGACTGTGAGTTCAATGGTATATTTTGCAATGAAAAGAAATAAGAAGATGTGGTATGAGAGCCAATGAGAAAACTCTCCATCCAAGTCATAATTTGTAAGAGTAAACAATCATAGGTCAAAGTACGACCTTCCACACGTAGCCTTAACCCAAATAGCAAGCTATAAAGTGCCTCAAAATTTGTTTTATTATATTTTCGCCACAGCTGCAAATTTCTCCAATTAGCTCCTGTATGAATTGATCTTTATCTCCCTCCGAAATGTTTGAGACGTCATAGGATGTAAATCAAAGCTGTCTTAAAAGAGTCATATGTAGCTATGATGCTCTTATGACTGTCATAAGTGAACATTATTTTCTGTTATTTTAAATAATGATTTAAAAGTGATAAATAAAAAAATGAAAATGAAAAGTATGAACATAATAATTATTATCATTCTTAATATTTACGAATATCTTTTTTTTTTTTCATTATAATGAACATGATTTTTTTTACAAAAAGGAATTGAAATATGAGTTGATAATTTGTTTAAAATTAGTTTGTAACATATAATAAATCTTGAACTTCGCTTTTGTGTATTATCATACATGCATTGTTATTTAACTGTGTATACTTTTTGGATTCGGTGCATCGAGTACCCGCTTAACGAAATGCCCGTGCACATACGTTAATATAGTATTGTTTACTTGTTCGAATTAGGGGGGGGTTCCGGGGGTTGGAACCCCCTTTTTTTCGGACGATCAGTGCATTTGAATGGGGACATGTAGTTGGACCCCCCTTTGTCCTGGGTTAGGAACCCCCCTTTTTAAAATGGCTGGATCCGCCCCTGTGCTACCTCCAACTGTCCAATATTTGATATCGCGGGTCCGTGACTATTAGTATTGTGATCTGATAAAGTCATGCCGATTATAAGATACACAGTTTTCTCTGCTTTCAAATCTTTCTGTTCGAACCCGTCGAACTGAATATATAACTATGCGCAAGCCTTATTTTAGTTTTAGTATTGTCATCTGATAAAGTCATGCCGATTATAAGATACACAGTTTTTTTCTGCTTTCAAATCTTTCTGTTTGAACCCGTCGAACTGGAACTTATCAATTATTGGTAATATTAATTATTTGGAAAACAAAAGGTCCTGGAATGGAGTATTTTTTAATCAACAGCATTGTCCTATATTAGTTATAAATAAAGTTGGATTATTTGATTCGCCCGCTAACAAATTGAAAACTGTACCTATGTATACGCCTTATTTTTAGTCACAGATTTTTAGTATTCGTATTGTTATCTTAGAAAGTCTTACTGATTAAAATACTACAATAGGTAACAATTTGACAATTTAGTAGTGTCAACCCTGTGATTATGACCCGTGTATATAGCATATTAATCCTGAATACACCGTTTGGTGGTGCGCCTGTCAGATGCGGAACGTACAGATAAAGTAATAGGTAACAGGTGAATATACTATTGGTATCGGTATCGGACTCGTTCCGGAACTTCTTAATTATTGGCAATATTGATTACGTGGAAAACAAAAGGGCCTGGAGTGGTGTAATTTTTAATCTACACCTTTGTACTATATTATTTATATATAAAGTTGAATTCTTTGATTCGTTGTTTTTACGTGATGACGGCTGACAAATTGGACCTCGCTTATTTTAGTATTATAGATATAGATAGATATGTAGTAGTATCAGAGATCAATATTTTATTTAGATTGGAAAGACGTCAGAAAAATGGTTCAACTTATTGTAATAAGGTTATATGTTTAAAAAGCTGTGAAAATTAAAAAAAAATGGTTGAATATATAGAGATTTCGAAATGGTTGTCTGACACCTGAACTTGGTTATTAAAAGGTGCATATCTTAACCTAATGTTAGCTTATTGATAAGAAACTAGTGAAGTTATGATAAAGAATCAGGAGTATTTGTAAACGTAGGCGTACACAGCAATGTTAACATCTACATGGTTTCTGGTAACATTGTTGTTTCTTGGTAAGGTTTTATTTTGTTCAGTCATATAACTTGGTTTTCAAGAATACATTGCAAACTGCGTAATTAATATTTTCAACCGCAAACCTTACACAACCTCACATAATTTCTTATCTTACAAATTCGAACGATTTGTTTTATCAAGTTGGATCATTGCTTTTTAACGGAGTTGTTGTTGGAATCTAAATTAAGTCTTTAGGAAGCTTGGGGGTTTAAATTAAAATCCGTAATTTTTTTAAATAATTTGTCAAAATGTAGTTTACATCATTCTTTTTTTCAAAAATATAATAAAAAATATGGTTCACAGGTTTTTTTTTTTCACGCTACAGGTTGTGCAAAATTGTGAGATTTTTTATAGACAATGCATGGAAAACCTAATTTCGTCTCATAAAACTAAAACTACACCATAGAATTTTGAGATAAAATATGAGAAGATAGATCTAATACTATGTTTTCTAATAAGAAAAAGAAAAATGGGCCACGGAACTTGTTTTCTTGCTACATAATAAAATAGGTTAATTCCTTACACAATCTATCGTAAAAGTTACTTTAACTTAATTATCTCCCCTTAAATAAATAAATAAATAAATAAATAATCTTTATTTCAAGAGGATGATCCCATTAGTTAAAACTAATCTTCCTGAGAGTCCTCAAAATAATAATAACATATTTATAAGTACATAGAGTATTATAAAGTTATATTATACACAATATACAATTGTATTTAAATAATAATGAAAAAGCATATTAATTTGCACAATTGATGAAAAATTTGTAACATTTTGTTTTAAAAGATACAAGTGTATTACTTATTTTTATTTCATTTGGTAAGCTGTTCCATATTTGAGAACCTGAATATGTAAATGTTTTCTTTAAAAAATTTGTTTTTGGTTTTGGAAGATTTAATACTTTTTCATCAGCAGAATGTAAGTTATAATTTTGATTATCAGTAAAATGAAAATTTTCTTGTAAATAGTTAGGAACCATACCATTTAATGATTTAAATACAAGTATTGCCTTTTGGTATTGAATGCGTTTTTCCACATTTAACCAGCGTAAACTATTAAACAATAAACTGGATGATGTCATTATGTCAGCTTCTACTATAACCCTAAGTAGCAGATTTCTTTAATAACTTATTAAGTTTATTTATTCCACTTTCACAACAGCTTCCCCATATATTGCAACAATAATCAAATAATGGCAGAATATAAGCATTAAAATAGATAATACGTATATGCATAGGTAAATATTTTCTTAGCTTTTGTAATAAATTGATTCTGTTTGATATAGTACATGACATTTTATCTATCTGCTGATTCCAATTTAGGTTTTTGTCAATATATAAACCAAGAGGTTTTCACAATCTACATTTTCTATTTGTTCATTTGAAATATTGATATCTAAACTGTTTCCAGTTGAACAAAGTCTTTGTTTTGAACCAATAATCATTGATTTACACTTTTTGGCATTTAATTTCATACAATTTTGCGCACACCAGTTTTCAATTACATGAATATCATTTTGAAGGTTAGAAGTTAACTGAAGTAAATTATTATCTTTACAATGTAATGTAGAATCATCTGCATATAAATCTATTAATGAATGTTCTATATTAAGTGGTAAATCATTGATATATAAAATAAATAACAAAGGGCCCAGGATAGAACCTTGTGGTACCCCAGTTTTTATGCATTTAGTATTAGACATGACGTTATTGACCTTAACTTGTTGGCTTCGTTCAAACAAGTATGACTTAAACCAGTCTAGTGTACAATTTGAAACATTATAATATTCCAGTTTTTTCAATAAAATTATATGATTAACCAGATCAAAAGCTTTCTTTAAATCTAAAAATATAACTCCGTTTATCTCTCCATTATCTATATTTGCCAACCATTCATCTTCTAATTTAGTAAGTGCAGTAGTACACGAATGTTTAGGTCTGAAACCTGACTGTGTAGTATTAAGAAGGTCATTACTATTTAAAAATATATACAAACTATTAGCTATATGTCGTTCTATGATTTTTGAGAGACAAGGCAAAACTGCTATTGGTTTATAATTATCAGGATTACAGGCATCGCCACTTTTAAAAATTGGGCAAACTCTTGCACTTTTAAAAATACTTGGAAATTTACCACTTTTGATGCTTAGATTAAATATATATGTCAAGGCTGGTGCAATGACATCGCTGCACATACTTAAAATATTTGGTCCGACATCATCTAAACCAGTTGCTTTAGACTTGTCAAGTTTTTTTAAATACATGTTTACATCTAAAATACTCATTTCTGGTATAATGAATTTTTCACTACCCGTTTGTAACTTTGATCTTACAAATTTATTGAGTGCATCAAATCTGGCACCATCATCATTATTACATAACTTGTCATCAACTATACTTTCAGCAATATTTGTGAAATGCACATTAAATGTATTTGCTATATCAACATCATTTTGAATTACACTATTTTTATATTCTAAATGCGTGATATTATTATGTACTTTTTTAGGATTTAGACTTTTGACATACTTCCAAATAGTTTTACTATCTTTACAATTTGAAATAGCATTTTGGAAATATTTTTTCTTTGCATGTTCTATTAAAAATGTAACCTTATTACGCCAAATTTTATAATTATATATATCACCAATTCTTTGAAAATAATCTCTTTGGCGTCTAGCGCTATTTATATCAGAAGTCCACCACTCTGGTTGTTGGGTATTTTTCACCCTTTTAATTTTCTTAGGAGCATGTGTGTCTAGGGTGCTCAGAAATAAATTATACCAATAATTAGCTGCTTCATCAACATCTCCAATCGATTCAATGAGATAAAAAGGAGTATTTGTTAAATTTTCAATAAATTTATTTTTATCAAATTGTTTGAATGATCTATATTCTATGGACAAATGCTCCATTTTTGTTATTTTGGGGTTAAGTTTTCTTGTTACGCAAACAGGATAATGATCACTGACAGCATAACTAGGCACCTTTACTTCTATAATATGGTCTACATCGGTCGTATATATATGGTCTATGATAGTTGCACATTTATCTGTTACTCGTGTCGGTTTATGTACAATTTGTTGTAAACCATACAAATTAATACAGTCCTTCCATTTTTGATTTCCGACAACTGTATGATTTATATGTGAAAAGTTTATATTAAAATCTCCTAAGAGTATAATTTCTTTATTTTCTGCAGACGCTTTATCTATTTCTTTTTCAGCTGAATCAATCCAAGATTGAAATGAACTCGGTGGACGATAAAAAATGCCTATTAAAATAGAGTTTGTGTTTGGAAATTTAATTTCAATCCATAAAGATTCAATACTACTTATTTCTAAATCGATTCTTCTCTGATGACATACACTATTTCGTATGTACGCAATCACACCTCCGCCATAATTAATAGCGTTTCTATCTTTTCTTTCTATTTTGTAACCTTCAATTTGTAATGTTTCGGTACCAATTTCATCATTTAAAAATGTTTCTACCATACCAAATATATCAAATAATTGTTCATATTTTAATAGAAATTTTATTTCTTCAATTTTTGGTTGTAAATGTTGAATATTTAAACAACCTAGTTTAAACCCTTTTTTAAACAACCAACTTGCTTCATTATTTCTACTTTTATTAACAGAACTAGGTGTTTTATTTTGACTCTTTCTATGTCTCTTTTGAGATTTTCTCCAATTATTATTATTACTGTTGTTTATATTATTAATGTCTTTTATATTACATGAACATTGTATACTACTACATTTATCACATAACAGATTTAAAATATTATATCTGTTTGAAAAACTAGAACAAGCCAAATGCTACCTATGAACATAATCTGACTTACGTACAGAGTTTGGTGAATGATAGTTAAAAAATGGTGCTCTGTTTACATTTTGTCTATTTAGCTCATTATTGTTTCCCACGAGTCACGCGAGTTCATATTGAGATCATTCCTGTCCTTTACGTTTCTGGGGTTGATTCCTGAATGGTTGAAATTTCTTCTGTCTGTTGTATTCATGTTGCTCCTAGGTTGATATCTTGGTTTTGTAGGGCTCCTTCTGAAGTTGTTTGCGTAATATTGGTGACTGGAACTTTGATATCTATTTCTGTTTTGTTGGTTCAAATGATGCTGTATTTGTTTTCCCTTGAATACTTTAATTACTTTATTAATATTTGCCAACAACTATATTGTTCCATATTTATTTAGATGAATGCCATCTGTGGTGTAAAATGATTTAGCTATATGATCATCTTTGTAGACAAAAGATTCATAATTTGATATGAATTTGACATCATTATAATGGTACATTTGTTTTAGGATTGTGTTATACTCAGTGACATCACATTGTATCCTTGGTAATATTCCAGATACAATTGCTCGACAGTTTTGACATCTTACAAAGTTAATGATTTCTTGAAAAATGTCCACAAATTGTTGTACATTCATTTTGCTACTTGCATCATTGCCACCTACATGAATTATAATTGTATTGTATGTACTCAGATCCATATTTCTTATGTCTTCGTATAAATCTAGTACATTTACTCCTCTGTGAACATGGACATCTATATAATCTTTTAATTTAGATGGGTCAATTCCTTTTAGGACTGAACTTCCGGCAATTAAAACCCTACTTTCTGATAATGGCAGTTTTGGTTGGGTATCATAAACAGGATTTTGTGGTTCTTCATTTATATCAGCATTTATTGACTGTTCTAGTTCATGTGAATGTTCTTGTAATATTGTTTCACATATTGTTTTTGGAATTGTTTGATCTTCATCTAACATTGGGGTACATTGGTTACCGAGATTTTCCTCCGGCATAAAGCTTTTTTGTAATTTAATTGTTTCCACTTCATACAGTTTTATTTTATCACTGATGCTTTGTGTTTTTCCTTGTAACATGTTAACTTTTTTTTCCAAATTTTTATTAACATTTTGAATTTCTGCTTCAATGTCTTGCATCTTATTCATTGATTGTTGGTCATGTTGCATGCGCACCTTTGCTAAAGCTGTCATGCGGTCATTTAAAATTTGAATGCTACTCGAATTTGACAAATTATTTGCTTGTATAGATATTTCCAATTCGTCAACTTTGTCTTTCAAATTTGTAACAACAGTAGTTAGTTTGTCTAGTGTTGTAACGAAGTCTCGAATATTCAACTTCTTCTTCTTCTTCTTCCTTGCTTAGGACTGGATTCTTAAAAGAATGTGACAAGTCCACTAGACGGAGAATGAGACAGCAATTCTCCTGTAACTATTTACAAAATAAAACGTTCCGAATATATACAATTTAAAACTATGTACACTTGGCTGCTGTCTATGGTGTTGGTCTCTTGGGTGCACTATTGTTGGCTAGTGCACTCTGGAACCCCTCTATTGTCAGAGCTTCAGTTGTAACTGTTGGAAGGTGGTTCCACTCTTGTATAGTCCGTGGAAAGTATGAGTACTTATATACTCTCTGGTTTGCTGGTGGTTGATATAGGCGTTGTTTGCCTCTAGTACGGTTCCACCTGTGGTAATGTGTTACCAGTTCCATCTAAACATGTACTTTCATCCTCTGAATTAGTCGGATTTATATCTTTCACTTGTGCTTGTATATCATCTGGAATATCTATTATAGGTATAGCTACTGACGAAGTTGACGGTTCCCGATTTGTATTTGACGATACATCCTCTTTTATTGATTTTATTGTGTTGTTATTAGGATTTGATATTTGAATGGTACCGGGGTTTAAATGTTCTGTTTTATTTACATCTATAACAGAGTTGTTATTGCAATCTTCTTTTCCTTGTTTCTCCATTAAAATCACCTCTTCGAAAATTTTGTTTAGCTCATTTAAATTTATATCTTTCCCGTTTATTTGACATTCCTTCATTTTTACTACAATGACAGGAAGATCTGTTTCACAAAATATGTTCAGTCCTTTTCCATTAATAAGTACAGAAGATGTTGTGAAATATATATTAATACAATAAGATTTACGCTTGATAGATCTTCCCAACGAATCAAAACCTTTTTCGGAAACTTTAATTTGTTCTTCAACGGCATTTTTATTATTCTTATCGCTGATTGGAATAAATTGGATTTCTCTGTTATCTCCTCCATTTGTATTCAGATGTTCATAATAGTATGTGCATGCACGTTTATACACTTCAAAACTAGACGTGCTAAAAAACAGCCTAAGGCCACCACCGGTCAATTTAAAACTTAAATGTTCTGATCTTGTTGCATCTAGTTTCTTGATCAAGGCCTTTGATTTATTTAAAGTGTAGTCTCTTGATATATTTTGATGTTGAACAGTTTTGTTATTATCTGTGCTTTGAATTTTTTTCATGTTTGACTTTTATTTTTTTTGTTGCTGGACGCCATTTTCTTAAACAATTGTAGAACGTAACACACACAATAGGAAAACGTTACGGAATAATCAGGGTTGTTATACCCCCGCTTTAAAAAAGGGGGGTATACTGTTTTACCTCTGTCTGTCAGTCCGTCAGTCCGTCCGTCAGTCCGTCCATCAGTCCGTCCGTCCATCAGTCCGTCAGTCAGTCCGTCCCATGAAACTTTCGTCACATTTTTCTCAGGAACTACACATCCACCCTTTCTTTAATTTGGTATCAACATTTATATATGTTAGCCATACCGTGTGATGCGTTTTCAGATTCATCACTTGACAACTTCCTGTTTACCGAACACTTGTATGATTTTACACATGATAGCCAAGTTGAAAATTTTCGTCACATTTTTCTCAGGAACTACACATCCACCCTTTCTGTAATTTGGTATCAACATTTATATATGTTAGCCATACCGTGTGATGCGTTTTCAGATTCATCACTTGACAACTTCCTGTTTACCGAACACTTGTATGATTTTACACATGATAGCCAAGTTGAAAATTTTCGTCACATTTTTCTCAGCAACTACAATACAAGGATTTCCGAAATTTGGTTTCAGGATTTATATAAGTCAGCTATACCGTGTGATGCGTTTTCAGATTCATCACTCGACAACTTCCTGTTTACCGAACACTTGTATGATTTTACACTGATAGCCAAGTTGAAAATTTTCGTCACATTTTTCTCAGGAACTACAATACAAGGATTTCTGAAATTTGGTTTCAGGATTTATATAAGTCAGCTATACCGTGTGATGCGTTTTCAGATTCATCACTTGACAACTTCCTGTTTACCGAACACTTGCATATTTTTACACTATTAATATTATCCACTTGCGGCGGGGGTATCATCAGTGAGCAGTAGCTCGCAGTTTCACTTGTTATTATGACGTTACTCGTTGGAAACGCTTCAAATCATTTTGAACAGCAATATCGTTTCAAAATAAAATTATTAAATTGGCACAGTTTAAGATAAATATTTCTCGCTAAAAGCTTCTTCAAATTCAAATGAATATATTGTACCTTTTTTTTCCGGAAGAATTCCGATCATAACAGGTTAGATACACACTTCTTTTGCGGAGCAGTTTTCAAGCAGCTACGCCATTGCACATCCGGGTCGACTAAAAACATTTACATTTGAGTTGTCTATCCTTATGTGGCATAGTTAAAGGACACTAAATCAAACAGATATATTATGTTTTGTTTGTAAAAAACATCCGTAAATATGATAAAACATGTCATTTTATGTATTAACTTAAAAATTCTAACATATGAATCACCTTCTACTCTCGAAATTTGCACATTGCATTAAAGATCTAGACCGATTGTTATCTGGTATTTACAAATCCAAGATGTAGGAAGACAACCGAGCTACCTTAACCGACCGTGCAAGGGCTGTATAACCAGTCAGGGTCGTTAAAAACTTCCATATATATATATGGCTACCTCAAGTGAAGTGTACTAACCATATATATGCATTACTACATATAAATAATAGCCGCGGTGTAACTTTTCTGTTCTGCGATGGCGTAAAGCAAATACAATGTACCAATCAATCAATCAAACCATATGTTTTATTGATAATCATGCTTATTTGCAGGCAAATAAACTAAATAACTATTTAATCAAAACACCATGTTAATTAAGGTTGCTACATCTAGTTCATGGTCTTTGTTTTGATTTGCTTGTGTATTTTTTTTTTTAAATGGATAAGTTTCAAAGCTAGTTAGCAAAATGTAATTCTCTTATTTTTCTATTAAAAACTGTTATAATCTAGTCAAAGATTACGCAATATTGTAAATAACTCTCTACGATCTAGACAATTTTATTTGACAATTTATTTAAAAGAGAGGGACGAAAAATACCTGAGGGATATTCAAACTCATGGATAAAAAATAAACTAACAACTCCATGGATAAAAAAGAAAAAGACAAACAGCAAATCAATAGTACATAAGACGCAGCATAGAACACCAAAGAATAAGAAACACGAACCTCTTCCAAAAGTGGGGGTAATGTCATGAATGCTCCGGAAGGGTAAGCAAATTCTGCTCCACATATATGGCACCCTTCGTGTTGCTCATCTTATTACAAACCCAGTAAATAGTATCACTCGGCAGGTCACATTCGTGGAAACATCACAACTTTTGAAGGAAGTTTGCGTTGATTAAAGGCAGTGTCTGCGCGTACCCGCGTGCGGGTACGAATAGCAAAATTGCCTTTCGTAGGCTACGCGTACCCACATCCGGTTTTTGCAAAAAAAAAAAATCCCGTTGACCGACTTCTGAGACCTGCTACTAATGATCCCGACAATGATAGTCGTGTCATATACCATTGTGTAGATAAATCAATTTAGATTTACGGCATATTAAGTTTAAGTAGGTTTGACAACCGAGAAATCGAAAAATAACGGAAATTCGGGACTGGGTGTCATTTTTCAAAAAAATTAGTTAAGTACCTTGTGTTATATTAAGGGAGCTACCATTTGATTTTTATGGGGGGGCTAGGATGAAAAATTTTGTCCTGCATTTTTTTTTAGCTGTAATCTCTGTCCTGCCTTTTTATTTTTCACTCTGTTCGGTCCTGCCTTTTTTTTTTTTAGTTTATCCTGACTTTTTTTACCTAAATTGTCGTCCTGACTTTTTTTTTTGCAAGTGTCTCATCCTGCCTTTTTTTTTACTCAAAACTCCTGTCCTGCCTATTTTTTTCAAATTTCATCCTAGCCCCCCCATAAAAATCAAATGGTAGCTCCCTAAGGTATATAGGAAAAATTTTTTCTGAGACAAGTGCCTGTGATACCCTTCACTCGTTCTACTCAAAATCCCCATATTATCGATAATTTCTGTATATATTTCACGTTTTATTCCCGATTTGATTGCATTTTATTATAAAACCGGATGTGGGTACGCGTAGCCTACGAATGTCAATTTGACTATTCGTACCCACATGCGGGTACGCGAAGACACTGCCTTAATTGCCTTGATTGAAATATATTTTGTAGTTTTCTTTCTGCTTAATTTGATATGTACATTACGTTTTTTTTCCAATTTATGTCAGGATTTTAAAAACTTACAATCGTTTCATTTTAATCTATTTAGAAAAATATGTCAACATAACTGTTATTTTTTGGGGTATACATGCAGTCGAAGAGAAGCTATCCAGCGATACAAAAACTAAAAGACATTGAGAAGAAAATATACGGGGGTCAACAACTATCGTAGAATACATCACAACTCCTCCTCCCGAGCATAAACAAGTTGTAAATGAAATTATTTACATATTGAGTAAGACTGTGAGAGATCTGCCATAAACACAAAATTTCAAGATTGTATTTTCTTTTTTTTTCAGGCACGTATGGGATATTACCTCCAATTACTGACGAGGAATTGCGGTACTTTTAAATCTTAATTCATTATCAGTGGCGAATCCAGAAATTTTCAAAAGTGGGGGCTCACTGACTTCCTAAGAGCGGTCAAGCTTCAGTGATTCCCTATATAATCAACTATTTTTTTCCCAGAAATAGGGGGCGCCCCCCCCCCCCTCACACACTTACTCCGCCTCTGATTATCATGGTAATGTTTAGATCTGATGTACATCCTGAATTGAAAAAAAAAACACCTTATCAGTCTATGAATCATTTTAAATAATTTGGTCAGGGACTTGGTAACATTGGGTAAATTATTATTTTTATAGAAAAAGATTTGAATCATCGTAGGTCTTTAAAAGCTACGTAATATCAAAAATGCTTTCGGCTTTGGATGATTTCAGAAGAGTTGAGACTTATTGAAATTGGTCTTCCTTTAGTAGTATAGATATAGATTTTCCTCATGGTTGTAGACCTTGAGTACTTGCCCTCATGTAAATCATACATTTACTGCAACTCCTTATCTTTATAGTACAATCAATTTGTATTACTTCTCTTTCATCAACTTCAAAAAATCATATAAACTTATTGGGTCATTTTAAGTTTTCAACGTTCTTGAACTTTGAACTTGGCCTTTTGAACTTTTTTGATTCGAGTGTTACTAATGAGTCTTTTGAAGACAAAATGAGTGACTGTCGTACACAATTTTAATCCTGTTACAGTTTGTATCTGTGATGAGTTTATTGATACCATAAATGTTTGCTGATTAAAATGATAAATTAAAAAGAAGTCACAATATATAAATGAACAAGGTAATTGCGAATCTGAAAGAAAAAAAAAACACTAAAAGAGAACATATATATATATAAAACTTAGTAGTAGTATTACTGAAGTATGCCACTTTTGTCTTCTATGTTAATTTTTTTTATGATGCATCATGAATATTGATAAACTATAGTATTTACTATAGTATTGGCACCACCATTGGGTGCTATTGTGTAAAAAGAAAAAAACAACCATATAAATGGAGATGTGGAGCAAAGGTAAAGGAAACAGCAAACTGACGACACCAATACATTCAGAATTCAATATGCTATCTGTACCAATCTACTTGTATATATATTAATCTTAACAGACCGATACAATCAATAATCTGTCGTGTCAACATACTATTCCCTAAACAAACAAAAAAAACCTGCGAAAATACTCAATCTATACCATGCTCTGACCAATTTCATAGACGGTCTACTTGCATGAAGGGTATTAAACTTAGACTGCCACTGAAAAAATTTTGTATTGGACATTTTGCTTTAAAACAAGCCACTTGAAAATCACCATTTCGACCGGTTAAGGATAATTTTTGCTATTAACCCTAACTGAGTGCGATATATCTTTACTCCATTCTGCCCTAAGGTGTGTTGGTATCGTACGATGAAAAAATAACCCAGAAAACATAAATTATTTGATTTCAACAAACCATGGTGGCCCTAATGGGTTACCATACATAAGAATGGATAGCTTTGGCTATCACAAATAAGCATATAGGATATAATTGATATTAACGCCATACACTATAAAACAATAAACCATTATATTTCTTTATTTCAAAATTCAACTTAATTTAATTTTCAGTGAAATATCAGATGGAAGGGTAGAACTCAAGCCCTACGTGCCCCCAAAGTCGTTATTATTACATGGATCTCGTGCCGGTTTTAAACATCTGTATGTGGACAGTAGTGGGCGAGCCCATTCTTCTCATATTAGCTCACCGAGTATCACTATTGCTGCAACTCAAGCTGTCGGATCTTTAGCATTCCATAAGGTAAAAAAAATATACATTACAAAATTTCCAAAAGACAGGAAGATCATACAGAATTTTTAAAACTTTTTTTTTTAAACGAAAATATAACCAAAGTTCTGATTTGTAAATTGAAGAGACAAAATGAGTGCTCTTAAAGCATTCTGGATTGAAGACTCAGTATGGGTTGTAATAAATTATGTTCTTACAATTGTGAAATAAATGTACCTTTTCCTAATTTGTTTTCTCAGAAAGTCATTCTTATGATTTTTTAAATTTATAGTTGATTACACCAGAGAACTTTGGGGTAGCTATGGAATTATATAACTCATGCAAAGAGAGTCACGAATATTTTTAATTTTTGGAAATGTTATATCTAAAATGTAAAATCTTTTATTGCACTATAAAGTGTTTTCATGTTTCAATAACTGTTACAGATCTTTAAATTGATACTTCAGTCCTACTGTTTACGGTATAAGTATTACATATAAATAAAGGAAAATTTACTTTTATTGTACAAAATAATTGTCTGTATGATTATTTTCAAAGTTGACGTGCACGTGATATAAGGATTTTTAATGGGATGCAAAATTAAAGGGTCGAATTGTCTATTCAATCTTTCTCCACGGAAAATTAAAAACGGAGAGACCAAGGAAAATTAAAAACCTAGAGACCCTTTTCAAATGGCAAAAGCAAAAGCTCAAACACACCAGAATAAAAATAACTGTTAGAATTAATTGCATAACAGTGTGGTCGACAGTAAAGACGTTATGCCCGATATTGCGTCCCAATTGGTAACGTCAACATTTGACGTTTTACGTCGGTAATCGAGTATACTTTGTTCGTTTTGTTTGTAATCATTTTTGATCGATATGGATACTTCAAAGTCTTGAATATTTATGAAATATTTCCTACTGGTAGTTACGAAAGCAAAAATAAACAATACAAAATAGGTATTTGGTTGAGAAAATAGTCCTATAGTATATTATATAATGCGTTGGTCATCCGTTTAAATTTAAGAAGAGAGGGAAGGGAGGAAGCAATTCATGTTGCTTAAATAACATAGTTTATGTGTTTTGTGCTTTTATCTTTTATCTTTTTTTTAAATGTTGTTGGTTTTTTTTGGGGAGGGGGAGGGGTGTGTGTGATGATAAGTGAAAAGATTTTAATGAAAAAGACTTCTATTGTTTACAACGGAGTAATTAAATCAAGAAAGAGAATGATTGCGTGAAAAATAATTATATTCAACTGATATGTTTACAATGTTTGTATAATATCGAGGTGTAACTCCTTAGGTACAACAATTTTACTGCCTCATTCAATTTCAGCACAAATGAATCGCATTGCAGATGAATAGCAAATCGCAGTTCTACGCTTCACAAGTTTGAACATAAACGGTTGATCTTTTATCCTCTAGTAATACAGCCCTTTCACAACTTTAGAATCTTGGTTAAATGAACAACCCCAGTCATCTGAAATATTTTACCTATTTATTGACAAATTACAATATGTTTTTTTTTCTTTTCATTTAAGATAATTATTCATTTTCTATTTGATTATACGTATTATTTAATATTAAAAATTCATTTATTAATATTAAGAAATCAGACTGAATATTTAATATTAAAAAATGATTTTTAATATTAATAAATGAATTTTTAATATTAAATATTCATTTATTAATATTAAAAAATCAGCGTATTATTTAATATTAAAAATTCGATTTATTAATATTAAAAAATGATTTATTAATATTAAAAAATCATTTATTAATATTAATAGATGATTTTTTAATATTAATAAATAGGGAATAAATTCCACAACGGCTTGCCATAATACATTGTGTAACTACTATTATATATTACAGTTCTTATCGTGGTTTCTATGATTCTATCTATTTTCGAAATTTGTAATTTTGTTATTTTGTTTTGTCCTCTGATCTTAAAACATGAAATCGAACCGTACTTGTTATTTAAAAACAATGAAATATCTTTCATATATCATATGATAATACGAACTGCTTTCAATTTCGATGGCCAAGGAGGGTGATTGGCCTAATGAGTTAAAAAGCCTGCGGCGATTTTAAGATACGCTCGTGGCGAGATTTGTTCGACTCCGATCCTTATCGACAGTTATTGCAAATATTTTAACTTAAGTTCGCCTGATGTCCGGCTTCTCCTACCTATCATGACAGCTAGCTAGGTCAATAAAATACAACAAATGTCGCTTATACATGTAGCGGTGTTCAACACTAAAACAAAGAACAAACAGTTAGAAATAATTTGAAAACACATATATGTATAACGTCCCGAATCGAAAACGTTCAAAACGTAAGAAAATTGTTCAGTGGACAAACTTGCAAGACATTTGATTTGTTAAAAAACGAAGTCATTTCGACTTCACAGCTTATCAAAAAGTATGTTATCGTATTGTGGGGTGTAAGCACAATTACGCAAAAGCACTATTTTGTATGCTATAAATTTAATATCTAATATAATGACGTTGAAGCTGACAGTATTTTGGTAAAAAGCGTCGAAATTCGACATTGGACAATCTTGCAAGACATTTTCCCGAAGCCAATACGTTTTTATTTGTGGTGCGAGTGCTGTAAAATTCCGGATTTGAAATGTTCTGTATAAGCACTTTTGTAGGAATAATTTATGAAAACAAAATTTTATATCTTCTGATATTTTAAAAAGCGGTAACTTTTGATAACTTACCATTTTCCGAAACCTGACCATGGCGAGGATTATTCATTTTTGAAAAAATCAACTTTGACCGTTCATCAACACAAAAAACAGAAATGACGTCATAAATTATATATGATGTTTATCATTCATGCGAATTTTCGCGGATTTTAAACTCTTTTTTAGACCACAAAAATTCCCGCAAAAGTTATTTTGCGAATAATTTGTTACGTCTGACACGCATATTTTTGACGTTTTGGCAATATTTGTATCATTATTTGAAACTATAATGAAAAGTTAAAGAGTATTTTTTTATATTTTTTGAAACAGTAATACCTGGCTAATCTATGAATACAAATTTCATAAAGCTGAACTATTTAGATTTCATAGAAGAGTTATTTATCAAATTGCTCTGTCGCATTTCACGGCATTGACGCAATAACGTGCTTAACGTCAAAACGTTTGTAGGTTGTAACTTGTTTGTCAACGGCTATGATTTTATGCTCACCCAGTCTGTCAGAGGCCTTCCAGTGGGGATTGAAATATTCACTTTTTACACATTCCGTATGCATGTGGGTTTTGTTTGTGAAGAGTTCTGGATAATTAAAAAATCATTTGATTTCTTTGTTTAATACCATAAAACGATTCATTCTTTCAGATATTTGTCACTTTGCCTTATCTTCAAGTCCAACACAATTTCTCACGTTTCTTACAAAACTTATATTTGTTTAGGGGCCAGCTGAAGGACGCCTCCGGGTGCGGGAATTTCTCGCTACATTGAAGACCTGTTGGTGACCCTCTGCTGTTGTTTTTTATTTGGTCGGGTTGTTGTCTCTTTGACACATTCCCCATTTCCATTCTCAATTTTATTGTGATGTATTCTTTTGTCGAAAAAAAATGTATAGATATAGATAGATATAGGAAGATATGGTATGAGTGCCAATGAGACAACTCTCCTTCCAAGTAATAGTTCATAAAAGTAAACCATTATAGGTCAAGGTACGACCTGCAACACGGAGCCTTGGCTCACACAGAACAGCAAGTTATACAGGGCCCCAAAACTACTAGTGTAAAACCATTCAAACGGGAAAACCAACGAGAAACGAAAAACACATATGAACTACATAAACAGACGACATCATGCATTGTAACTTTTAAAGCCAATTAAGTAAAAAAAAATAATCTGAAAGAACGTGCGATATCATATTAGGAAAATTGATGGTCAAACCATAACAAAAAATCAAGTAAAGAATATTAAGTATTCAACCTTTATAGCTTGCTGTTCGGTGTGAGCCAAGACTCCGTGTTGAAGGCCATTTTTATTTATTTTCAAATTACAAAGGTTATTCCTGATTAGTATTTTTAATTATTTTATTTAGGCGTTTAGAACCTTTGGTGACCTCACAGTTTAAATTTCTATGATAAGTACGTCGTGAGCAGTGGGCATTACAGACGAACGTTCACCTAATTTTCCCCAGTCAATGAATGGCCATAGCTACACTGTTATGAATTTCATTCTATATTCTTCACTTGGTACAGGCATTTACTAACAAATACGGATCTAGCCATTTTTAAAAGGGGGTTATCACCCAGGTAAAAAGGGTGGGGGAGGTTAAACAATATGTAGTTATTATGTTTCCAGTAAGATACAAATTTACCCAGTTTTGTTGACAAGAATTCCATCCTAGTCACTTTCATTTGAGTACTTATTTTCTATTAAGATGTTGTGATATAAAATATGTTTTCTTCTTGAAATTGTCTCCTTTAATTATATCGGTATAGAAAAATCGTTATTATTTAATCACAGTTAATATTTGATTTTTTACCCTTCACTGATTTACAAGTGAACTAAATTTATATATGAGTATTTATACATTTGTTATCTTGCAGACGTACAATGAAATATAAAGAATCAACACAGTTAGCACCCATTATTTCCTCGCGTTAAATGTTTTTTTTATGGATACACAAAAATGAGTAATTTTATAAATAACTTAACAATAATCAAAGTACTGAAGTACTGAACATCAGAGGACCTCAAGTTGTGTTGAATTATTGATAAATGACATGTGTTTATATTATACCTGCTGGACAGATATGTTCACCTTACAATATAGTACAAATAATATAATTTGCTATGCTATATCTGAGATACTGACTTGAACTAGGATACTTAACTTTGTGAATTATCAATGATTATGTGGTCAAATGAGAACTGTTAGATTTGCATTATGACCATATAGTTGCACACATACAAAAATAGTTAGCATATAACTTACAATAGAGAATTAACATAGCAAACAATTCTTCGAGTAGCTATGTAGTCACTCACCAATGCTCACTGAACTATGATATTAAGGAGGTTCAAGACAATCATATTAAAACGGACAAATTGTAATATTGGAGCTAAAGATACCAGATGAACAGCAAACTCATAAACCGAAAATAAACTTACAATTCCATGACTAAAACTAAAAAAGACATGCAGACAAATAAAAGTACACTAAAAACAACAGGTGCTCTGGATGGGTAAGCAGATCCTGCTCTACAAATGACATTTATTAACAATGTTTGTTCATGTAGTATCCATGGCCAGGTCTTCTACTTTCTGGAACATTTAGCTTTTGGATCAATCACTAATGGGGTGGATGTTAACACAGCAATATTACTATCCCTTATTCTAGATTTTTGTTGCAGTCAACAAAAACTTTTTTAATGTTCATAAATAGCTTCACTGAGTTATCTTGGTTTTGTTGCAACACAGTCAATCATTTATCCATTATATTTAAAAAAAAAAAATAAGAATCTACATGTACATTGTAGGTTCTGTTTTCTAATTATTAAATGATTCATTGTAAATATTACAATATATGATATGTACATGTAGATAGCCTTTCGCTAATGATGGTATTTTTGTTAATTGAATTTCACAACATCTGGATAGTTTTTCAACTGTTAGTCTTTTTTTACTTTGTTCTGGATTTAATACTTTGAATACCACTGGTTTAAGCAATGAGAAAATTTTGCACCACACATATAGAACACAACTACCATATGAATGTGTTGGTCCTTAGTAAGAAGCATGTAAAACAGGGCTTGTAATTTTTTGGTGTATATCTTGATTTTCCGTTTGTACATTGATGTGGCCATTAGTTTTCTTGTATGTATTGTTTAACATTTGTCATTTAAATTTCATGGTTATTTCTTACTGATGTATGTATAGTTTTTTTGATTGTAAAAGTGTTGTATGGTAAGCTTTATTTCTTTTTTGTCATTTTGTATAGGGCTGGTGTCTGATTACCAGATTACCAATCATACCACCCTTTTCATTTCTTTTTATTATGCATTATGACAACAGTTTGGTGTTAATTTTCATTTAAGAATTGAATGCTCTTTTTTGTAAATTTATTGGGGTGTAAAAGCGTTGACCGAAGTACATTTTGTATGAAGCGCGGAAGCGCTTCATACTTAAAATGTGCGCACGGTCAACGCTTTTACAACCCTGTAAAATTACAAAAAAAAGCATTCAATACTTATAATTACATTTTTACCTATAGGCTCATGAAAACATGCCTTTTATCAAGTTTTTATTTCATTTACCTGTGCACTTTATTGTGGGACCTCGTGTCATCATGAATGAGAAGTTTTATTGAGTGATACAACTGCTTAATTAGCCAATCAGAATAACGTATTGTAATGAAACATACATCTAATGTAATTATTTATGTATGTACAGTAACTACTGTACATGTAACAATATAAAACAGTATATATACATGTATAATCTCATTCCATCATTAATATTGGTCATTGTTGGTATAAATTTATCTTTAAGTTTAACAATGTACTGTGAAAGAGCTTAGTATCTTCTAACAGATACTTAGTATATAGTATGGTTATTAGTGTGAAACCACTGATTCAAAGGACAAGTTTCACTTCTTGTCCAAAATGGCCTAAAATATAAAGTTAAACATAAAGCTCCAAAAAGTTCACAATTTGGTTTCTCAAATGGGTCTATTTCTAAAGTCATAACGCTCAATAAATCAGTTCTTTTCATAAAGGTACATTTTATGTTCCAAATTTTGTCAAAATATGATGATTTTGGGCAATTTTCAGACCCAAAAGCTTTAAGCAATTAAGAATTAAGATTTAGCCACCATCTACCATCCAAAATGTTTTGTGACCAAAAGAATCCAAATCTGATATATATAATTCATCAATATAAAAACTTTTTGGATCTTGGATGGCAGCCAAGTTTAATTATTCCAACAACAATTAAAGTTTTACCATAGTTATCTGTGGTATAATTTTCACAATTATTCAATAGTTTTGTTGTGTATGATTTACAAATATAAAAATAAAGATGGCAAGACCTGAAGAAGGCCGCCTGATTTTTTTAAGTGACATATGAACAACAGAGTCAGTGTGGGGCCACTAAGCTAAACTGCCCGCTTTGCACCAGCCAATATAAATGAATGCCTAGGGTGGGAATCGAACCCACATACACCAACTCTGTTGTCCCTATATTTTTAAATGAACAAAAAATTGTCAAAAACAAATTTAAAAAAATGTATAAATTGGTTAAAATTTAATTATCAATTTATACATGAATATATCTATAGGTTGATTTTCTGTGATTCAGATGTCTACTCAGATTGTAGTCTCATAGGCTCCAATGTACAGCTACATGAATAGACAGCTTAAGAGTGTTTAAAATTGCTAAGGCAGACTTTTGGGGGGAGGAAAGAACTGAAGGCTTGCCCTTTTCGAGGAGAGCTCCATGTATGGTAAATGCGTAGTCCTTTTTTTATATAGTTTTACCCAAAATGTTGACTTGCTAGACCCCTCCCCCTTTAAAACTCCTGGATTCTCATCCAATTTGATAGAAATCTAAACTGTTTTAAAACAAAGTTGTTTAAGTAATAACAATTATGTTTGGGAATTAAAAATAGAAAGGTTCCTTTAAATGTTGCTGAACATTTTGTTTGAATAATCTAGAATATACATGTACATGTGGTTTTAATCGTGGACATTTTAAATCCATGTTAACTTATGCGTGACTTGGGCTTCTGGTACAAATTAAAACATGGAATTATTCATGCAAACTCACAGAAAGTTTCTTGAGATTTAAATTTCCACAGAATAATAAATAAACAAAAACATTAAACAATTTAAACATTTAACATACTAAAATTTATGATAAAAGAGATGATTTTTCATTTCCTATCGTTAACTATCCATTTTTAGATGGTGACGTTCCCTTGTCACCATCTTACGGTGTTTATATACACTGTATCTCAACTTGTACGATTCTCTCATGTATGTAACAATGTTTTAGATTTTAACGAGAGAAATTTATGTATTACTGAAAAATTATTACACCAGGGTTTTCCATATCACAAACTAGTCACAACATTTACTAAATCTTATCAGCGGTATAAGGACATTATTCGTAAATATAGCTCAACATGCAGACTTCTTATACGTTCAGGTATTTCACATCCAATTTTTTATGGAAATATTCTTTATAAAGCACAAAGGTGTCAATATTCACCTCAGAAACTAACAAAACCTTTGAATAGACTTATTAAGAGGGATTTAGTAACGATACTGTTGTCAAGTCATTAAAGATTGCATATTTTGGCGTTAATATTAATTCACTTATAGGGTCTTTGCATCGGAACTAAACACATTCATTTAAAAAACAGTTGTTGGCATGACACTGGTTATGTTCTTCTCATATATGTTATGATGGTATGATACTAAACCCCTAATGGGAAGGATTGTGCTTGATATTCATATGATGAAATCATAATCTTTCAGTCAGTTTTATTGAAGTCTGGAGCTGGCATGTCAGTTAACTGCTAGTAGCCTGTTGTTATTTATGTATTATTGTCATTTTGTTTATTTGCTAGACTATGGTTACATGTACATCTTCTGACATCAGACTCAGACTTCTCTTGAACTGAATTTTAATGTGCATATTGTTATGAGTTTACTTTTCTACATTGGCTAGAGGTATAGGGGGAGGGTTGAGATCTCACAAACATGTTTAACCCTGCCACATTTTTGCGCCTGTCCCAAGTCAGGAGCCTCTGGCCTTTGTTAGTCTTGTATTATTTTAATTTTGGTTTCTTGTGTACAATTTGAAAATTAGTATGGCGTTCATTATTACTGAACTAGTATATTTGTTTAGGGGCCAGCTGAAGGACGCCTCCGGATGCGGGAATTTCTCGCTATATTGAAGACCTGTTGGTGACCTTCTGCTGTTGTTTTTTTTTCTTTGGTCAGGTTGTTGTCTCTGTGACACATTCCCCATTTTCATTCTCAATTTTAACATTTTTATAAAATAAAATAATACACTAACCCTTTGCAATGTTGCAGTTCAACTTTTAATCTAGGGTTCTGGAAAACATTTAAAATATCTCTTGCAGTCATATGCAGGGTATAGGGCTCATAGGTTTGACTCAATAAAGATTTGCTAAGTTTACTGACATGTAGAATCCCAATATCGCTCTAATTAGTATAAATAGCCACATGTGTGCTCAAATGAGGGGGGATAGGACCTTTATCGGGACTCCGGGATCGGGTGTTTTTAAGCTCGGGATTAACCCCTTCGCGATCCGGGAATTCTTTTTTTCAAATTTCTGGAGCCGGGATTTAACTTTATTTAAATTCGGGACCTCGGGATTTCTTGTTTTTAAGCCCGGGATTTCGGGATCAGGACCCCTCCTACCCCACCCCCCCCCCCCTCAAATAACCATTTAGATTAGTCTCAAAATTGATATATCTAACTCAATTGAGTAGATCTAGCTAAAATTTTACTCATAAATGTAAGTGATCATATTTGCTCAATTTAAGATCTCATGGGTGCTCGTAGTGAAATTTAACTGATTGTATTTGCTCAAGTACTCATGTATGCGTGAACAAATGTCTAATTCAAATACCTAAAATTTTACATGGATAATATGGTTACACAACTTAATTATTTTGGCAATACATGTACATGTGACATGTTAGTCCAAATAATCATGACGTCTTGAAAGGCTATTATATTTTTTTTCTTTGACGCCTTACTTCTAAGGCGTCAAAGAAAAAAAATATAATAGCCTTTCAAGACGTCATAATTATTTGGACTAGTGACATGTATGGTCAAAATTATACAATACTACAAGGAAGACTTAAAAAACAGAACAGTTAATCTATATTTATATATACCTCTAAAACTGTAAGGATTCTCCAAATATATCTAGTGGCTAGTAAATTCTGACATTTCACTTTCACTTTCAGTGTAAAATACGAGCAAGAGTCATAATTGACACTCAAAAATAGTCCATCTCTATTGGAAGAATAAGAAGTCGAAGATTCTCTGAATATTACATAAAATACAATTATTTCAACCAATAATTATATATAAGAATTACTTACAAATTCATTAACAAAATCCGCTTTTTTTCTAGTCAAGGGACATAATTATTCAAATATACTAATGCAAGTAACTAAGGCAGCAACCATTTGATTTTCTGGGGGGGGCTATGGTTTTTTTTGGAAAAAAAAGTTTGTTTCCAGTTTTTGGAGAAAAAAATAATTTGTTTTTGATTCTGAGAAAAAAAAATTGTTTGTTTCACCCTCAGCTGCCACTATATGTAATGCTAAAATTGAAAGAAAAAAATTGTTTTCGACTTGTCGCGAAAAAAATAGATTGTTTTTCGCCGCAGGCGAAAAAAAAAGTTTGCACAGAAAAAAAACCATAGCCCCCCCCAGAAAATCAAATGGTTGCTGCCTAAGTCGGAGAAGGAGCGAAAATCCGAAACAGCACCTTAATTAAAAAACAGAAAATAGTTCCACGTGTGTGTCCAACTCCAAGTGATCAATCTACTTGTTATTTACGAAGAAAAGAAATTTAACTTCAAAAATTGTTGAAATCTTTAAAAAAAAAAAAATTGATTCCATTAAAGAATACAAAGAAATCTGCTGGTATTTTCAAAATGGCTGCGGGGGACGCGGCCTGACAAATTATTTTAATATTGTGTCAGATTAACTGACAAATTCCTGATTTTGCTTCGTTAATATTATAGACAAATATGCTACAAACGGTTTAAAGATGTTACTCTATTTCAAATAATTGAAATATAATTACCTTTCTGTGTGTAATTGCGTGAATTGATTTTCTCTCGTTTATCTTCTCGCTCTTGCTCACTTGATGAATATGCATAGGTGGTATTCATCCGCGACAATAATATTTCGGTATATCATTGATATTGAAGATCGTTTGATTGATATACGAATATTTCTAACGACAAAACATTTTCATATTATTAATTTGCATTTAAAAAAATCTGAGTATCCATTGAAAACATAAATATAAAAGAAGAGACAAGGAATTTTATTTTGCACTATAATGTCCGCGGGTTCATAATGTCGGTTATTATCCCAACACTAATTATATATGCATCTCTTTGATCTTTGAAGATCTTTGAAAAGTAGGCGATGGCAATACACCCGAGGCCCCTCAGGGGCCTCTGATGTAAAAAGGAATAGGAATATTAAACAGATGAAATGCAACTGTAAATATAAAGTTGGTTCTTCATAACAAATATAATTGTAAAACATAAAATGTTAGAATACCACCTCCCAATATAATTTATAATGCAATAAAGTTGATTATTATTTTTCTTGATTTATTGTACCCATACTTAATGAAGGTAAACTGAAGGTATGGGTGCCTAATCTTGCCAGACAATGGTAAACGTAGACAGAGACGTGTTCAACCTGATGGACTGTGACAATCACAGCCCTTGAAGAGGTAAACCAATGTACTTCTACAGCCAATTGAAATGTCTTGTATAACACTCGGACAGAATAATCCGTGAAAGTTGTACAGAGATTTAACTGGGAAGGTAGATTGATGAGTGAGTGAGTGAATGGACAACCGAGTGAGGAATGTGAGCAGAGTGTGTGAGGAATGTGAGCAGAGTGCGTGAGGAATGTGAATGTGAGCAAAGTGCGTGAGCATAGTGCGTGAGGAATGTGAGCCTAGTGCGTGAGGAATGTGACCATAGTGCGTGAGGAATGGAATGTGAAAAGAGTGCGTGAGGAATGCGAGCAGCGCGCGACGAATGTGAGCAGAGCGTTTGACGAATGGGAGACCGCGTGACGAATGTGAGAAGAGCGCGTGAGTGAGGAGAGTGTAGAGTTGTTAAATGTTGCTAGACCATAATTGAACTTATTGTGCAATTTAAGATACCATACTTCCTTGTCTTGTGCAAGCAAATAGGTAATTTAATCTATTAGGCTTGACTTTTGTTTTCAATATATGATATTATGTATGCGACTTTTTGTAATGATAAAAATAAATGGTTGAAAGGTAACAATTTACTTTTGCTTTTAACGACTATGTCATTTTTGCACCAGAAGTCCGTATTGATGTGGCATCAAGCTGTTTTGCTAAATCTGCACAAGGTCGCATGTTAACTGATGTTATTACTTTGTGTCCTTCGTTCGTCTGTAAACTTTTATCATTTCAAAATCGATACCAATAAACACTTGAAAATATGAAAAGAAAAACAAACACAATATAGATTTAAAAAATGCGACAAAATGCCCCCAAAAAATCCAGACTAACAAACCAAAAAGAGAAGAGTTTTTAAATAAGATAAAAAAAAAAAGAAACTTAAGGATAGTTAGTTGTACAAGTTAGTATATTTTTTCCAAAAAAAATGTAAAGGTAATAACCTGTATGATGGCGTCATACAAGTAATAACTTGTATAAAGTTTTTTACAAGTAATAACCTGTACAAAATAATAAAATGTACACAACATATATATCTATGTTTACCCAAATCATGAATCATTAAAAAGTGATACACGCTTTATGTGATGTCAAATAAATCATATGTTGGTTCCCATTCGAGATGTAAGAAAAAAGTTTTTATTAAGAGGACTCATTTTATTATAAAAAAATATAATTTATCATGAGATAACTGTTGGATTGACCCACTGATGGTAGCCAAATGTCACATTCTTGTGCAAAAGGATGAAATTACTGAATTTCAGAGAGCATACGGAGTTGTTGTTTACCGAGAATGAAAATTTAGATTCGATCTGGGTACCTTATTGTTTCTATGAATAAACTTCTCCTCAAAGGGTACCAACTCAACACAATAGTTAGATCTATGAATTTTGCTTTTCTTGGTATTCTAAAATCAAATTGAATATTATTTGTATAAATAATGATTCATGGCTCTACAATCTGTCGATACCTGACTGTATTTACAGTAAATCCATGGGATGTTCATGGATGTTTACTAATTGATATTATAGTCTAAGATGAATGGTTTTCATTATTAGTTGATATTGGATTGACCTAGCTGTCAGTAACTGCGAGTAATCTCATATCTGTACTTAATGTCATTTTGTTGTGGTGATGTATTAGTACCCTGCCACAGTAGATGTTTTCTGTTTTTTTTTTTAATCGATCTGTTGAGTAAAGCTCTTTTAACTGTTAATTATAGTACGTTTTTATTTTGTACTGTTACACCAATGTCCAATGTTAGGTTGGTGCACCTTCTAACTAGCTTAACCCTGCAACATTCTGTATGTACTTTTAAGTCAGGCACCTGTAATTCAGTTGTTGTCGTTTGTTGCTGTGTATCATATTTGCTTTTATCTATTATTTTATACATTCACCAGGCTGTATGCGTTGTTTTACATTTGTCATCTGACTATGCGGAATGAGTTTTACTCATTGTTGAATGCCTTGCGATGACTTATAGTTATCATCCGCCTCCTTAAATAATCTATGTTGCTGCAAATCTTCCGTGTTTAGTAATGATCAAGTTGGCGTGTTTCATCTTACTGTTCGCTAGCCTGAGTATAAGATAACGCTTGCTTTCTTTTTTATGTTGACCTTCTTGCATTGTACCACGGAAAAATTAGTAATGTATTCGTGTAAAATATATTAATTAAATTGTTTATTTGACAAGTGTGGACATAATTCAGTGTGGGTAGAATGTTTGAATGTTTGATATTGTTTTCTGACATAAAGAGGCATATGTTTTTCTCACATAGTGTCCTATGTTGAACTGTTGTGCACAGTGACATCAAACCTGTACTAAATACTAAAACAGCAGTGTCTTTTATTTGATATTTAGTTTTAATGTTCAAGATTGTCTTGGAGAAAACACTAATTCAAATCAGTGCGAACCGTTCATAGATTTTATTTAGGATATTAAATCCACATTTTTGCCAATTTACTTTGAGTGCTTCGTGTAAAAAATATGCACGTTTCTGTAATTAAATGTGCATGTCGTTCCATTGTGGGTTTTCCTTTCAATATCTTAACTTTGAAAAAGCTTTTTTTTTAATACATTTATCATTTTTTTTAAATGATCCGTTAATGGAACACAGCTAGCTGAGTGAGCCACAACCCTAGAGAGATTTCATTAAAGAAGCAGAAGATCGCAATAGGTTTTATTTATTATAGTTATAATATTTAGAAAAAATACAAATATCATAACTATAATAAATTAAATGATTATTATGTTTTACAGAACTGGAAAGAAACCTATTGTGACTGACATCTAAGATCTTTCCATCATTAATTGAAACATGTTTCGAATATAAATACGCTGATGGATATCTTAGTCGATTCTGAAATTGAGGGGTGTAAAGTGTGCGAATCGTCTGCATCGACGTATTGATCAAAGGAAATTTTCGAATATGATTCCAGAACTGGAGATAAAAAGCCTATTGTGACTGATATTTAAAACCTTTCCATGATTATTTAAAGCATGTTTTTAATATAGTTTTCAATATAAATACCCTGATGGAGAGCTTAGTAGATTTTCAAAATGAAGGTTGTAATGTGTACGAATCGTCTGCAACAGTAATGAAAAACTTCGAAAATTTGACCTACATGGTCAAACGAATATTTCTTTTCTCTTTAGTGTTGATTATTATAGATGATGATAAAAATTACTTCAAAATGTCATCTCCTCACCCCTGATTCTTTGTCATCAAATGCAAACAGTTTGACATGATTAATTATCAAACACAGATATAGATAGGTTTCGATATGACATAATTTTAGTTCTAGTTGTTTCTGTTGGCCGACACTTAATGATGCCTTTATATTTTTATAATGTATCAGGGATTCATGGTATTGCAGATACATGTACGGCTTCATGTACAAGTTGTTTCTGGGCTTTTAGAGAAGTACTCTCTTATTTTTACTTTAAAATAAAGTTATTAAAAGATATACAGTTGAGAGACTCACTGATTGAATTAACAGTAGACGTATATTTCTTCTTGATTGTAGGCAGCCACAATAATTGGATTGATGACACGACACATGCCATCTTCAATTTTTACCAGTGTTGCATCAAAAGGACATGGTGTGGGTGTATTCACGGACCCAGAAAAAATAACGGTGTTTCCTGAATTTAATTACCTTAAGTCTCCTTCTGGATGTAGTAAGTTTGTTGTCAACATGGATATATTATTTATTGATGATTTTCTGTTACATATTGTTGAAATAACGTGGGAGCCAAAATTGAAAGCATGTCCAATATATGTTACATTATTCATTCAACTGGAGATTTATAATACATGTAGCGTGTCAATGAAACAATAATGAAAGCATTATCATGTTTATATTGACAGTAATTTATTTAATTCAAATGCCGAAATATTAATTAGAACAATAACTTATGAAATAGGCCTTATATCATTTCGGCTTTCTAAAATTCGAATTACATCAACTTTGAACAAAAGAGGGGCGACAGATATCAGAAGGACATTAAAACTCTTAGATCAAAAACAAACTGACAACGTCATGGCTAAAAAGGAAACAGAAAAAACAGACAAAAAGTAACTTTCTTACTTTACTTTCGATCCTGTACAGGGGAAACTGACATTAACTGTTTAAGGAAAACAGAAAGCAGATATGAGGATCTATTTGCCGAGCCTGCGACATTTATATGTTTATATCGTCTTGTATTTGATTAACTTAAGTGACATATATTTATTTTCATATGGAACCTTTTCACACTCTTTGTATTGTATTGGTCACTGCGTCTGATAACTCGAGCTCCTTAAAGTGAGACTTTCATTTTTTCTATTCTTAAATCAATTTGCTGCCCTTTTCATTATTTGTAGTTTTGGATATACATTGTTCTAGCCATTTGCAGAGCTGAGAAAATCCAGTGTTTAAACAAAAATGATTTCTGTTTAAAGAAGTTTATCCTTTTTAACTGCTATATTGCATTTAAAATGACCAAAAACAAACTTCGTTTTCATATTGAAGGTGGCTCATGTTCTGGTTCTGTATGTTCAAAGTCATGTTACAGTGACGGAAGAAAGTACGAAGATATGCACGGTCTTACAAACAGTATATCGGGGATTGTTGACGATAATATTTTGTGCAATTCACACGACCCACATCATGGTCTAGAAAATATTTTGGTGCACGAATTTGCACATCAAGTTTATAACTACATGCCATCAAGTGATAGACACCAGGTAAGACTATGGATTATATGTTTCAGTATATTATATATATCCTATTTAAAAAAGAGACAATGCATTAGTAATGCATGGTTGGCAACATACTACTAGATTGGTTGAGACTAGTTTCCCTGCAAAACAATTGAATTCTCTTACGAAGTAATCAGTTAACACTGGCGTCTGGGCAAAAACTCATAGCTCCATGAATGCTTATTAAGTACAGCTAGTAACGAAACTTTAAGATATAATTGAAAGCAATGCTCCCGCATTCTAAACCATTATTGAAAAAAAGTCTTCCATTAGTTAGGCATTACAAGCTTAGTGAAATAAGATATGGATCGTTAGAGCCTCATTATGGTGATCTTTAGAAGGCAACTTTTCCAGAACACATAGATATAGGACGATGTGGTATGAGTGCCTATGAGACAACTCTCCATCCAAGTATTACTCAATTCATTTCACTTGACTGGGCGGGGTTAAACCGGTTCGTTCATAATAAACCAGTCCATCTATAGATAGGTGTTATAGGATAAATTCATCAATGAAGTGTCTAGTCATTCTTTTGTAAATTCCTTTGATGACACTGATAGGTGAATATAAATCAATAATTATTATAACGGCAATCATCCTTATCATACACATCTTCAAATAGACTGTCCTAATGCAAATCAAAACATAAGCTCCGCCCGATCAGTTGAAATAACATTGGTAATAACAATCTATTAAGGTAAACCATTCTAGTCAAGGTACATACATGTACTTACATTTTTCTTGAACAATCTTCAGAAGGTACATTTTAATACAAAATGACGCACGGAAAAATATTACAAAACCAAAAATGTCGAAAAACTTGATGGGTGAGAAACAGAGGTTCTAACAAAAAAACCAGCGAGTTCGGCCAGGTGGAAGTAAAACAAAAAAGAAAGTTTTAGGAATAACCTCCATCTTATTTGCTCATAACCAATGTTTTAGAAGAAGAAATACGTTATGATTTAAGGTTTATACTACTAATATTTCTGTAGGTGACTTATATCTATAATCAAGACAAGCAACATCATACATGGCATGACCATACTTATGCTACCTCAAATGCAAGAGAGTTTTGGGCAGAAGCTTCTGCAAGTTTCTTCCGTGTAGTCATACGACCAAGGACGACTAGTGCAACTGGTGGATTGAATATGTAAATTCTTACTTTGATTTTCATATATAATCTTATCTATATTTGCACATATGACTCAACATTATCTTTAAAGAACTTTTCACATTTATTTGATAAAACGAATTTTACACTGTAACGCTGAATAGATTATTATCCTATACGCTCCTGACTTGCATTATCTTTAAAGTACTTTCCACATTTATATTTGATAAAACGAATTTTATACTGTGACTCTGAATGGATTATTATCCCATACGTTCCTGACTTATATTATCTTTAAAGAACTTTCCACATTTATGTTTGATAAAACGAATTTTATACTGTGCCGCTTTATGTATTATTATCATATTCGTTCCTGACTTGTGTTTACCAACTTCTTTTAATTGGTACCGTTATTGCTTTAATTTGAAAACAAATGGATGTAGATAGGGAATATGAAAATACTTTTAACATAAAGTGCTAACCAGGATAACTTATGATTGTGACCTGTTCAGCTAATATTATGGCTGTACTTATTACGTTTACTTTCAAGATAATCACAATAATTGTTAAGTTGCACACCCTAATTCCTGGTGTGGCTTTTTGTAAAAGTCTTTGCTTTTTGGGAAAATTGTATCTTGATAAAACAGCTAATAGCTGTAATGTTAAGCTCATGACAAGGTAAAAATCAAATAATGAAATAACTGAATTATGTTTTTTGACATAATATAATTCAAAGGTTATTTCTAATATGATGTACAATTGTCTTTAAAAAAGCTGTTTCTGTTTTAGCTGTGACCTTACCCATGTATGCAGGACCGAGCAGGAAAATAGGGAATGGATTAAAAAGCATGACCCATCTTTATACAACTTATTAGCAAAGGTTTACACAAATAACAGACCTTCAGTTCTCAGTGGATTAAAAGTGTGTCAATAAAAATTAAAAGATAACAGTTTTCTTACTCATAGAACCTAAAAGCCTATATAACTTATACCTTCAAAAGTGTATACATGCATGCACAACAGCATTACCAAAGGTTTGGTGTAATGATATTTCGATTATAACTTCATTTTTATTATTATATAAATGTGTTTTACTTAAAAAATTATCGCTATCTCTTTTAATCTGAAAAAAAATATATAGTTACCATTACGTCTCAATGACGCTGTTTGACATATATAGACATATGATCAGGTTAAGAAAAACATTAAAAAAGTATTAACCTCCCAAGGACTATTCATTCTTCTTTCAAGGTTTCATACTAAACGGGAGGTTACAATTTAGTGCATATAGATATAGGAAGATGTGGTATGTATGTTTTCAAATTTATTTGTAGAAACCAGAATAAACGTTTGAAAATCCAGGGAACGCCTCTACAAAGTCTGACGAAATTCCATCACGCCAATGGTTCAGTTGCTACAAACATGTTTTGTTTTGTTAAATCAGATAATTTCAACATGTATAGTTTCCCTCTTCTGTATACTGTTTTATATACATTCTTAAAACAAGTGAAATGTAAAAATGTACCGAACTCAAAGGAACCTCAAAACGGAAAGTCCCTAAACTAATAGCAAAAAATCAAAAGCCAGAACACATCAAACGAATGAAAAACAACTACCATATTTCTGGCTTGCAATATACATTACCTTATGTAGAAAATGGCGGCGTAAACCTGGGTTTATAGCTAGCTAAACCTCTTACTTGTATGAAATACTGATGTAATATCAGTATTACAAACC
Source organism: Mytilus galloprovincialis (assembly GCF_965363235.1). Lineage (NCBI taxonomy): Eukaryota > Metazoa > Mollusca > Bivalvia > Mytilida > Mytilidae > Mytilus > Mytilus galloprovincialis. The sequence goes on from NC_134839.1 coordinate 63,069,114, forward strand.
TAATCTTGAACTCTATCCTATTTTTGTAAATTTTAAGAAATTTACCGGTGACGTCCCTTTTGTGCGTCGATCTATTCGACTGACATACAATGCGTTGTTCGGCTGTGCTGTTTTTATGTGCTGATCTAGGTTGTTTGACGTATTCGTTTTTATTCTGTAGTTAGTCACCATTTCGGTGTTAACATGTATATCTATTATATGGTCATTTTTATAAATTTACAGTGTTTGCAAAAATATGAATTATTCTAAATACTAAGGATTTTCTTATCCAAGGCAGATAAACTTATATATTATTTCGAAATATAAAGTCACTCCCTTTTGGATAGGACAAAACGATGTGCCATATGACCAAATTAAAGAGTGGCAAACGATACCAGAGGGACAGTCAAACTCATAAATCGAAAATAAAATGACAACGCCATCGATAAAAAATAAAAAAAGACAAACAGACAGATAATAGTACACAAGACACAACATAGAAAACTAGACTAAGCAACACGAACCCCACCACAACTGAGTGTGATCTCAGGTGCCCCGGAAGGGTTTTCAGATCCAGCTCAATAAGTTGCATCCGTCGTTTTGCTCATGTTATTACATATCCAGTATATAGTTTAAGTCAGTAGGTCACATTCGTGGTGAATAGGGAAGGGATTGTAGTTATGACATAAGGAACATATCTGATATCATCTGTGAAATGGTTATTCCATAACGGTCAACCAACTCGTGATGGTGTCCGTAAAATTTACGAAGGGATGATTTCAACTTCACCATTTGGAACTCTTACTTTAATAGTTTGCTTGTGAGCAGCAACCCTCTACCAAGGAAAGCATGATAGGAAATACAAGCCCGGGATTATCGTATCAATTAGGAGATGTTGATTCTCAGTTTATGTGGTTGTTAAGTAGTGAAGAAACTGGTGTATGTAAAAGTATAGCTAAGTACATAAACATGTGTTTTTTACTTAGAATATAAGTGTGAAATGTTTTGTTTGCTGCTTATATATATATATAAAATGACTACTTATATTTTTTTACACTAGAGTTACTCCCCTTGGAACACATATACTTTGATACTTGTGTAGTATTAATTTTAGTTAAGATTGTTAAAATGTTATTCTTTGTTGTATATATGCTGTCAATGATTATGTTCATAATTGAGCTTTCTTTAATAAAATATTTCGTATTTCGTATATTCTGTATTTTACTTTCGATCCTGTACAGGGGAAACTGACATTAACTGTTTTAGGAAAACAGAGAACAGATATGAGGATCTATTTGCTGAGTCTGCATTTATATGTTTATATCGTCTTGTTTTTGATTAACTTAAGTGATATATATATTTATTTTCATATGCAACCTTTTCACACTCTTTGTATTGTGTTAGTCACTTCGTGTGCTAACTCGAGGTACTTAAAGTGAGACTTTCATTTTTTTCATTCTTAAATAGATTTTTTGCCTTTTTCAGTATTTGTTCCTTTTTCTTTTAGTTTTGGATATAGATTGTTCTAGTTATTTGTAGAACTGAGCAAATCCATTGTTTTAATAAATGCTTGCAATTCCAAGAAGTCTATCCCTTTTAATTGCGATATTGTATTTAAATTTATTAAACACAATCTTCGTTTTCCTATTGAAGGTGGCTCGTGTTATGCACGTTCTGTATGTTCAAAGTCATGTTACAGTGACGGAAGAAAGTACGAAGATATGCACGGTCTTACAAACAGTATATCGGGGATTGTTGACGATAATATTTTGTGCAATTCACATGACCAACATCCTGGACTAGAAAATATTTTGGTTCACGAATTTGCATATCAAGTTTATAACTACATGCCATCCAGTGATAGACATCAAATATAAGACTATGTATTATATGCTTCAGTATATAATATACATCCTATTTAAAAAAAAGAGACAGTGCTTTAGTAATGCAAGGCTGCCACCATGCTACTAGATTGGTTAAGCCTAGTTTCCTTGCAAAACAATGGAATTCTCTTACGAAAGTTATCAGTTAACACTGGTGTCTGGGCAAAAATTAATAACTCCACTTTGTTCTTTTGATTTTCTGCAAGCATACATGAGTGTTTATTGAGTACAGCTAGTAACGAAACTTTAAGATATAATTGAAAGCAATACTAAATCATTATTGAAAAAAAATCTTCCATTTATTTTAAGGCATTACAAGCTAAGTGAAATAAGATATGGATTGTTAGAGCCTCATTATGGTGATCTTCAGAAGGCAACTTTTCCAGAGCACACATACTTATATATCAAACTTACTCGTGAAAAAAACATTTTTCTTGGACAATCTTTAGAAGGTACATTTTAGTTCAAATTGACGCACGAATTTTTTTTTTAAAGTTTACAAAACCAAAAATGTCAAAAAACTTGATGACTGAAAAACAGAGAAGCTAACAAAAAACCCAGCGAGTTCGGCCAAGTGGAAGTAAAACACGTGTTTTAGGAATAACCTGCATCTTTTATGCTCATAGCAAATATTCTAAAAGAAGAATTATGATTTAATTCAAGGTTAATACTACTAATATTTCTGTAGGTTACATATATCTATAATCAAGACAAGCAACATCATACATGGCATGACCATACTTATACTACCTCAAATGCAAGAGAGTTTTGGGCGGAAGATTCTGAAAGTTTCTTCCGTGTAGTCATACGACCAAGAACGACTAGTGCAACTGGTGGATTCAATATGTAAATTCTTACTTTAATTCTTAAATATAATCTTGTTGTATATTTGACTTAACATTATCTTTAAAGAACTTTTCACATATATTTGTAAAACGAATTTTACACTGTAACGCTGAATGGATTATTAACATATTACGTTCCTGACTTGCATGTTGTGTATACTAACTTCTCTCTTGATACCGTTAATGTTTTATTTTGAAAACGAATGGATATATTTAAAAAAACTATAAACATAAAGTGCTGACCTGGATAACTTAGAATTGTGACATAATCAACTAATATTATGGCTCTTCTATATCTTCAATTCCTGGTGTGGCTTTTTATAAAAGGCTTTGCTATTTGGGAAAATTGTATCTTGATAAAACAGTTAATAGCTGTAATGTTAAGCTCATGTCATGGTTTTTTATAATACGATTTACAATTGTCTTTAGAAAAGTTGTTTCTGTTTTAGCTGTGACCTTACCCATGTATGTAGGACCGAACAGGAAAATAGGGAATGGATTAAAAAGCACGACCCTTCTTTATACAACTTATTATCAAAGGTTTACACCTTCAGTTCTCAGTGGATTAAAAGTGTGTCAATAAAAATTGAAAGGATAACAGTATTTTTACTCTCATTTATAGGACTTAAAAGCAAAGAACTTATACTTTCAGAAGTTTAATCATGCATGAACAGCATCATTAACACAAGTTTGGTGTAATGATATTTCAACAGACTGTCGATGTTTACCAATTGTACTTCATTTTATATTATTATTATTTAAATGTGCTTCACTTAAATCTATCACTATCTTTTTAATATGAATATACATATTTTTTTACTATAACGTCTCATATAATGCTCATAGAATCATCATTTAAATTTTAAGCTTTATTTGTATGTTTGATGTATATTTGACATATGACGGTTCATCCTACTTTGAAAGTTTTACACTAAACGGGAGGTAACAATCACTGCATGTAGGTTTTCATATTGAACTTTAGAAACCGGTTGAAGTGGTTGAAAATCCATAAAAAAATCAACAAAATCTTACGCAATTCCATCATGTCAATGGTTCAGTTGCTACCATCGTGTTCAGTTTTGTTATTTCAGATTATTTTAACATGTATATTTGTTCTCTTCTGTATATTTAGACGAAAACGACTTCCTCAAACAAAGCCAAAGACGTATTTACAATATTGTTTTATATACTACCTGCCTTTCAAAAAAAGGAAAATAAAAAATATTGAATTCAAAGGAGCTAAAAAACGGAAAGTCCCTTAACAGATAGCAAAAAATCAAAAGCCCAAACACATCGAACGAATGGAAAACAACTGTCCTATTCCTGACTTGGTACAGACATTTCCTAATATAGAAAATGGCGGTATAAACCTAGGTTTATAGCTATAGCTACACATCTCACTTGTCTGACAGTCGCATGTAATTCCATTGTAATGAAAACAAAACAAACAGACATTACGGTTAAAATGTATAAAAATGGATACAGCAAACAACATTGTGTTATAATAAAAAACGACATGTAGGCACTCTAAAGACAAAACACATAAACAAAAAGAACGACAGCACAATAAAAAAAAATGGCGGGATATAAAAATACTGAGCCTCGCCCAAAGGATAATACCAAAAATGGACATGACAGTATAGGTTAAAAATATACAAAGAAAAATAAAAAGAACACTAGTCTATAACACGTGATAACAATGACCAACAACAGCAGTTCCTAAAATCTATACTTCAAGACCATTATTCCTTTTAGGAAGTTGGTGCGGAACATAATTAATTAACTAGGTCATGGTATCTTCCGATATTTTTTGTAAAAAAAAAATATAGAAAAAGATGTTCTATGATATAACCCTGCTTTATCAACTTTCTGCACAGACACGGGTGACGTTTAACAAAGTCTGGTGACGTTTAACAAAGTCTGAGTAGCAGTATAAGCTAGTTGAATACCAAAGAAGTTTGGAAATTTATATCCCATATGTATAGTTGTAGTTGGTATTATGTTGCGAAGGTATTGGAAATTTAGAATTATGAAATTGAAATCGTCTCGTTTGTGATATATTCTGCCAATGAGATGACCGGTTGTGTCAAATTCGAAGTATAGAGATAGGATTTGCTTTCAATTTTTCAATTCATGTATTTGGTTTTGATGTTATATTGGTTATTTTCATCGGATTTTGTCTAATGCTTAGTCCGTTGTTGTGTGTGTTACATTTTAATGTTGTGTCGTTGTTCTCCTTTGATATTTAATGCGTTTCCCTCAGTTTTGGTTTGTTACCCCGATTCTGTTTTTTGTCCATAGATTTATGAGTTTTGAACAGCGGTATACTACTGTTGCTTTTATTTGTAGATTATTGCTTCTTTCAATTTTTTTTTATATTGGTGACCATTATATTTTTTGTTTTTTTGGCATCTAATATTTTTTTATTATATATTTATCCGTTCTAACTTGTGATGTGGAGTCATGACCATAACGAAAGTGTGTTAATGCAAATATCGAACATGACAGACTTACTTCAATTTTGACTTATGATTTCTATGCATTAACTATATTTTTGCCTTGTCAACGGAGATTTCCCTTATTAAACAAACCTTAGACTTTAACAATTCTGCCTTTTTCTATGTTTGTCATTGAATAGAACTATATTATACAGAATGACTTCACAAACATCTGCATTTTCTTAATTTCATGATATGCCTGTGCGGATCAGATAGTTGTTTGTTCTACATCTCATTATATTTTTTGGTTATAATTAGTTTTGTATTTGCAATAATGTATTTTACTTTCAATTTGGCGTTTCTTTATATAGGGTAGTTGATCAGCTGAAAATATTCAAAACTATCCATTCAAACGGAAGCAAATTGGATGAAATTTATTCTTATGCAAAAGCTTTATAAAATGTGAAGTGTTGTTTAGATCAGATTATTTCAGAATCAAGTCACTCTTATTTTTGGGATAGGACGAAACGGGGAACCATTTGACCAAATTTAAATTATTGTGTTCACCATTAATAGATAAATTCAACATTTGTGTTATTTCCAACCATTGAAAATGGGACATCCTTAGCTATGCTAAACTAACATATTTTGTTCTTTTTCAGTCCCATTCAATTAATTTGCTCTCCATACATTTACCGGTGCACATTTGGCTCTTAGAGTTCTCGATGCAGTTTGGTAGATAAAACTGCTTTAAAAACATAAACTTTGTGAAGATCATTTTATTGTTTTAATAAATAATGATACATCGTTTATCATCTACGTACCTGAAGTTGTTTAAATATTTAAAATATTAAATATCAAATTTTAAATGTAAATTAAGCTTATTTTATATACACCACTTTAATTTAAAGCATTGTCGATATCTTTCTTGATCTGAGAGTATGAATTTTATTTTATGATTTTCACGTCTCATACAATGCTGTTAAAATCAACATGTTGATTATAATCTTTATTTGTATCTTTGACATACATCACAATGACATATGTACTGAGGGCATGACATTTACAAAATATTTCTTACTTTACAAGGACAAATCATCATACTTTCAAAGTTTCATGCTAAACCCGAGGATACAATTGATCAGATACATGATTTCATATATCTATTATGTTAAACTGTAGTTTAATGGGAAACTACTTAAAACTTACACACTAATAAAACCAAATCAACACACGACAGCCACCTGACTAGGAAAGGTGCATACAAATGCAGTGGATTTAAACGTTTCAACATGATCAAAGAAATCATTTTTTTTGCAATACATGCATGTATGTATCTTGCATTTGAAAACTTGACACCGCACAAGCTTCCTAACAGCTATGATGACTAAGCAGATTTTGCTCCTTTTCAGAGGTTTTTATATTATCAATATTGTTTTTGATGCATTTGTCTTTGTGCGCTCATTTTGCCATGAGAGTGCCTGGTTAAAGGTTTGACTAGAAAAGCATAACTAACTATTACCACTTTATGTTAAGTGTTTGTTGGTATTCTCTTGTCTGTTGTTTTCGTATTTCATATCTAACTTTTTTCATGAAAGATGGGTATTAGATCTTTCATTGTTTATGTGAAATTTGCTCAAACCTGTTGTATCGTGTAACATTTTCAGCTTGATAAGTTGTCGGTTTATTATTTAAGACAGTATGTTGCCATCTAGGTGTCTATTGATTATATTTGTCGCCGTGTTGGTGTTTTATTGACATATACACCACATAATTTTATTCACACACTGCTTTACTTTTATTTTCATTGACTACACCGTATTAATCTTATCGTTATTATTAATGAAAATGTACTCAAATAGTTAAACACCAGTTTATTATAATCTTGTTTTTCTTTACATGTTGGAGAGCACAACAGTTGCAAAAGAAAATTTCATTGACTACACGAAATGAAGCTTATGATGTTATGTTCAAATCAAGCAGATGCACTTATGTCAATCAAATTCATAATGATACACCATTACATAATATTATGTAACCAAATAAATACATCAAAGTACATCATAAAGTATTTAGACGATAGTGTCATGTACATATATATATATAAGTGTTTCTACTTAACTTTTTATTATATATATATTTATATAGTTCGTTTAAACATCAGCTCAACAATGTTAGATCTGTAAATTTGCGTTAGCAAATATATTGTTCTTCCCACTCCGGGATTCGAATTCATTCTACTGATATATCGTGGCACCAAATCGCCTTGCACTATCTCCGACGCTCTAGACCACTCGACCACCTAGGCTCTTGTATATATATATACGTATCTGCTGATATCTATTCTAACATTGGACTCTGACTTCTTTTAACTGACTTTTACTGTGCTGTTTGTTGGTTTATTTCACTTTGCTAAAGTTATAAGGAAGGAATTGAGATCTCACTAAAAGTATGTAATCCCACCGCAGATAGTTTGTTTATCTGTCTTGGTTCATTTATATGTTTCATATTGTGACGTCTATTGTCGCTGACCTAGAATACATTATTGTTAAGGGGCAAACTGAAGCCAGCCACCGGGAACGGGATTTGTCACTGAGTTAAAGACCAATAAGTGGCCTTTGGGCTTTTTTTTTTGCTCGGGTTTTCGTCTTTTTAAAGCATTCCACGTTTCCATTCTCAACGTGTTCATATATTATTATGTAAATTATATTTTTTATACATTATTCAAAATTAAAGATATCGCTATCGTTTTTTGATCTGAAAGTATAAATTTTATGTTTAATAATTTCACGTTTCACATAATGCTACTTAAATCAACTTGTAGATTTTAAGCTATAATTGTTTGTTTGACAAACATTTGCTTAGTTCAAGAAACACACAAAACATAATTGAGGTCACAAGAATCTTCCTACGTTCAAGGTCTCATACTGAACTCGAGGTAATCCATCATTACATGCATGATTTCATGTACATGTATCTACCTTATATTTAAAAGTTAAGGTAGATACATGGTATACCGCCATCTTGGATTGTACAATTACAGTACAAAATCGGTCTAGTTATTTGCCCAAATCAGCAAATTTGGAAAGAGATTTGCAATTTAATGGTTAGACTGTTTATTTATATAAAGAAAACTTGTTAATTTATTGTATTATTCAAAATATTTTAACAAATATCAACCCTTTTGGTTTTTAAAATCATTTTTTCCCAAATGAGCCATTTAAGGGGAGATAACTCTTTTAGCACAAAATTTATACTGGGCTAATAGGGAAATTTTTTATTTTTACTTGTGGCAAGAAAACAATTTCGGTGACACCATGTTTTCTTTTTATTTTCGTAAAACATATTATAAAACCTATCTTCTCACAATTTATTTCAAAATTCTATCTCATAGAATTTTTTTTATGCACTGTTATGTGTTTTTTCATGAACAAACTAACCAAATTTAGGCAATTTTCAACGACTCATAGCTTGAAAAATAGCACGGTGACCCATACTTTTTATTATATTTTTGAAAAAAGCATAGATAAATCTTCATTTTGTCAAATTTTAAGAAAATTCTGTCTCAAAAAACATTTACTTATGATCTACCTTAAATATATTTCAAATGAAAAATATCAAGGTATTTTCATCTGTTATAGTAGACTGTCATCTAAGAATGTCTTAAGATCTGATCTATAAATATATCTATGGACATAATTAGGGATAATCTTAGAACCATCGGAGTCTTAAGACAGGTCTGAGAATGCACAACAAAGATCTGTTAGGACTATCTTAAAAATGTATTCTATTTCATTATTATGATAATATAAAATGCATATATTATTAATAAATGCACATGAAACAAAACACAAGAATGAAAATAGAAAAGAATTTAAAAGATTTAAATGTAAACGTCTTTGATAACTATTTACACCACTCGGTCGATGCAACTGCTGGTGGACGTTTCGTCCCCGAGGTTATCACCAGCCCAGTAGTCAGCACTTCGGTGTTGACATGAATATCAATTATGTGGTCATTTTTATAAATTTCCTGTTTACAAATTAAACTTTGAATTTATTGAAAAACTAAGGATTTTCTTATCCCAGGAATAGATTACCTTAGCCGTATTTGACACAACTTTTTGGAATTTTGGACCCTCAATGCTCTTCAACTTCGTACTTATTTGGCTTTATAAATATTTTGATATGAGCGTCACTGATGAGTCTTATGTAGACGAAACGCGTGTCTGGCGTACTAAATTATAATCCTGGTAACTTTGATAACTATTTACACCACTGGGTCGATGCCACTGCTGGTGAACGTTTCGTCCCCGAGGGTATCACCAGCCCAGTAGTCAGCACTTCGGCGTTGACATGAATATCAATTATGTGGTCATTTTTATAAATTTCTTGTTTACAAAACTTTGAATTTATTGAAAAACTAAGGATTTTCTTATCCCAGGAATAGATTACCTTAAGCTTAGCCGTATTTGACACAACTTTTTGGAAATTTGGACCCTCAATGCTCTTCAACTTCGTACTTATTTGGCTTTATGAATATTTTGATATGAGCGTCACTGATGAGTCTTATGTAGACGAAATGCGCGTCTGGCGTACTAAATTATAATCCTGGTACATTTGATAACTATTTGAACTATGATTACAAATAAGAATATTATTATTGAGCGAGTCGCATTCAGAGTGTCACGCTACAGTGTTAAGAGGCAAATCTCATGTATCTTGACTGTGTATAAATACGGAGTAATTCTACTACTTTACCACTTTATAAAACATCCTACAATTAGAACGATGTAAATATCACTCAAAAGGAGTGTCAAAAACTTCTGTACCTTATATTAAATTGATAAACGTTTGAAAGACCAACTTGAGACTAAGTTATGTCATGCGAAAGAACTAAGACATGTGGTAGCCCGTTTCTAAGATACTGTCAATAAAACAAATCTAAATCAAATAAACAATAAAAAGAATCAAACCGGAATATGTTTTTTTTATTTCTTTTCAGGACCAAATGGTTGTATTTGAAAATTACATAAGGGAAAAGATAAATGTGCAAAAAAGTCAATTCAAGAAGTGTAAAATTTATCTAGAATTTGTTATCATCTGAATTCTATATATTATGCATGTTTTACTGAACTTTGAAATCCTTTTAGTTAAAAAAGTAAAATTTTCCTATCCATATAAAAAATATACACGTTATAGATATTAAAAGGCATTTTGCGTGTACAAAGTGCTGGTGCATTTCTCTTTCATTTTTCAAAACTTGCCTTTCTTGGCTAAAATATTAATTTTGTTTGTAAATAAAATGACTTAACACACATATACTAGAATTTAAAGGGTTTGTAAATGAATAACCCTCGAAGTTGAATTTAAGGAACAGAAAAACATGAACACATGAATAATGGAATATTAAATCCTACGTATTGCGTTATCTATGCAGACATTTGTCTATTTACACAGTTTCATCAGATATCCTGAACTGAAATGCAGCTTTATCTTTATGGAATTATAATGCAACTTATATAATTTGCAATTACAATTTTGCACCTTGATAGTCCTCACATGTAATATCGTCAGGATTGCACGCATGAATGGATAAGCCTCCCCCAACCTTATCGTTGTATATTACTGATGGTGTGTCTATGCCCGACTTTTCATCTGCAATTTCCTTTTCAATAACCCGTTTACTGTGACATCCTTCGGACAGCCAACCAAGGCAAACTTTTGTTGAAAAAATACGATCGTACAGTATAGCACCAACGGCAGCTCCGACTAGATCCCCTATCCAATAAAGCTAAAGAATAAAAAATGTAACCAGTCAATGTATGCGAATATAATTCCTGTATGGTACAAATAAATATAAGCTGTTTCTGTATTAGAAAAGCAGTGATACTTTTCTTAATATATACTTTGAAATGAGATGACATCATTTTGTGTGTTGCTTCTCTTCCTTCCACAATAATTCAATCATCAAGCCTCTGTGTCCTATTGCTGGGTACCATGCATAGTCGCATTTGTTATTCTCGCTTATGATTATTCTGTTTGGGTTATTTTTGGAGAAACACGAAAATAAAGGCGTCCGGTTATTTCTGTCATCGGACGGACTTTAAAGTCAATTTGAAAGACAAGACTTCCGCTAAGGACTGTGTAAAATTACTAATAATTTTTAAAGGTACTTTGAACAGGAAAATTATTTACGCTTTTTCTGCATACTATCATCTATGAACATACATATACTATAAATAAAGTGTACATTTTGTATTTGCTATTTTCTATTATTTCAAAGTTAACTATCAACTGCGGTCAAATATCATGTAGAGATTATAGTATTATATCTGTTCATATCATGCATAGTATACAGAAAAACGCCAAAATAATTGAAATTAATATATAACAAAAAAAAAAAAAAAAAACGAATTTTGAAAAAAAAGGTGAGGCCTAAAATTTGTCCTGACCCCAAGTACAAGTCATTATTCCCATTATAAAAAAAATATTTTGCCTGCTACAGTTAATATACTTTCAACCACACTCTAAATGCCCGCGGGTGTGTTCTACGTAAATTGAAATTTAAAGTTGAAACAGGTACTATTTAAACCGTAAATTTTGCCTTCTTTAGGAACCTGCTAGTTATATCACTAAATACGGCAACATTTATTGGAAAGTGAGACAAAACATGTACTTACCTTCTATCATGTTCTAATATAACACAATTCGTCTACTCACCCACATTTTGTCTAACTTTCCCGTCATTATAGCTGGACCCAAATTTCGTGCCGGGTTCATACAACCGCCAGATATGTTCCACTGAAAAAGGATATTAACGAGGTGTATAATAGATAATACAATTAGCTGTGTATTTCAGAATATTTCTGATGGAATTTAATATTTTTGCTTAATCAAAATGACAACCTTGTGTGAGAAACGTTTACCATTTCTTCGTAATAGTCCTCACTTCTTTTGATTTGTTTTAGACACTCGATGTAAAAAGTATAAATTGATTTATACGAAATAAAATTGGTAAAGATAAATGAAGGCAACAGTGGTATACCTCTGTTCAAAAGTCATAAATTGATTGAGGAAAAACAAATCCGGGTTGCAAAATAAAACCGAGGGACACAAATCAACCATAAGATAAAAACAAAGTCACTACAAGGACACTAAAGTGCAACAAAAACAAACGACAACATACATAGAAATGAACTATTTGATAACAGCTACCATATTTCTGACTTGATACAGGACATTTTAAGAAAAAATACTGGTTGAACCTGGTTCAATTGCTAGTCAAACCTGCTGCTTAAGACAATTCTAAGACAGAATTTTGATCATTTGGTAGGCATGATGATCTTGAAGTATAGATTCAAATTAATGATCTTTTGTTTTTTTTCTTCTTTTTTTGAGCACTGAGACTGCACGGTTTAGTGATAAGTTTTATCATAATCAGCACAATGTTACTTAAGTTAAAAGTAAAAACTAGTAAATTATTAGTATAAAATATTAATTATTAGGATTTGTTAGAGTGTTGAACATATATGCAAAGAAAGAAGCTAGTTTTGAACTTATAATTATTACCAGATTTCCAAAAAATAAGCATAAGCTATTTTTTAAACAAATAATTAGAAATAATGTATTTAGAATTATATTAGAACCCTTATTTAAGATACCATAGGAACTTTTCCCATTGAAACATGCATATATTTATTTAATTTATCAACTTGGTTACATTATTATTTTCAGTGGTTTAGTTCAGACTCTAAACACTACTTTTCATAGAAATAGAAATAAATACTAAGATAAAAATAATATAACTCAGTAAAGTGTGCTACCTATTTGTTATAATTTGTGTGCATATGTTATTTTTTTTTTTTAAATACTTTAATGTTCGGAGCACAATGCTAACATTATTCAGCCAAATATACCTCTTCTTCCAACGTGAAAAGGAAGGTTGAGGCTCTCATCCAAATTAATGGCATTGTTTAACATGTAAATTACGTGTTTAAGTTCCTATTTTTTGTACTTCTTTCTTTAAATCTTAACGTTTACTGTTTATCCATTGTTGATTATATATTATGTCTGTTTGGTTTGCTCACATATTGTTGCAAATATGATGGAAGTATATGTGACTGTCATACACGTAAGGTTTTTTTTTACATACACTCATATGCGGCTTAGCTTAGCGAAAGGTAGTGCGACGTAATCAGTCAAACAAACTTTATTAGATTAACTCTCTAAGGAACGATCGTTTCCATTGGTCAATTCAAACCTTCGACCTCACAGCTTCGAAAATAGAACACACATACTATAACGTTGAATGGACTGATTAATATTCACGTATCTGGTCAAGGTCGTTTAAAGCTTCCATCGACATATTCTCATACATGATTCCAATCACAATTCTAGCTTTTATAAATGTGCATGTGAAATTCATTGGTTTTATAGTTTTCTGCAATTGGTAGTAAAGTTTAAACTTTAAAATCTTAACAGTTTTCACATCTAAATATTCAATTTAAATGTCTCATCTAGATCAAGGGACGACATCAAAAGTTCAATGTAGGATAAAAAAAAACTAAATTCATATATTTTTTCATTTATTCCTCCCCCCCTTGCTTATCCTGCATTTTCTTTTACTCAATGGACTCGATGAATTAACGTTGTATTTGAAAAATGAAACCGTACTTTTCTACAAACACTTCATATTCTTTTCCAAGTTTTATGTATTCGACATAGGATAGCGATTTTTTTCTGATTCCGTTTACTTGAAGAAAAAAAAAATCCCGAAATTGTAAGTAAATTCATAACATGTAACCAACCATGCTTTGTTAAGAAAAAACGGAGATGGCCAATCATGGCACAGGGGATGATTAAATGTAGTTTATAAACTCCAACGATATACTTCATTAGGTTTTGCTATTCTCGGTTGAAAAACGAACGTAAATTATATATTGTAAATATTTATAGACCGTTGGTTTTCCCGTTTAGATGGTTTTACACTAGTAATTTTGGGGACCTTTATAGCTTGTTGTTCAGTGGCTCCGTGTTGAAGGCCGTACATTGACCTATCATGGTTTACTTTTATAAATTGTTATTTGGATGGGGAGTTGTCTCATTGGCATTCACACCACATCCTCCTATATCTATGTAAATAGACACAAACAGTTTTTAAAAAAGTGTTTATTCATTAAATCATTCAAATGTATCGATAGAAAGGTGAGTTTCTTTTTGTGCATGCATTTAGTCATCCTTAATTTCTTGATATTTTGTTTATCAGTTTATCATACACGTTTCGTTTTGTATTTCATTTTATATACGAATACATACTACGTATACTTTAGCGGAAAGTTCAACAATGTTATGCAGCTTTATTCTTACAGTATAAAATTGAAAGATAAATGTTCATCCATTTAAAATCGAAAACAGTACATTTATATTTAAAAAAAGAAGATGTATGATTGCCAATGAGACAACTATCCACAAGAGACCAAAATGACACAGAAATTAACAACTATAGGTCACCTTACGGCTTTCAATAATGAGCAAAGCCCATACCGCATAGTCAGCTATAAAAGGCCCCGAATTCAAACAAGAGAATTGTTCCTTATAAACTACGATTTCTCACAAGTATTAATTTATTATTTAGTTCCACACATGCATGAGAAATAATCTTCGCCGATGTAACATTTCAATTTATTACAACAACATGCCTTCACTGAATTCATTCAGGTGCACCAATGATACGATTAAAGTTATTTTGTTTCTATCTTTGGGGGACAATTTCCTCCGTTTATGGTACGCTTATAGCTACATTTTTGTACTGTGTGTATGTTTTATAGCATGAAAATAATAAAAGAGTAATGTCAGTGAAACCACTGATTAATGATTGTAATGGATCAGTATTATGAGATACTTATTATAAGTGACTACGACATTGTTAGGATTATAACCTATCGTCAGTATGAAAGAAATTAAAAGTGGTTCATATATTCATCCGTATAAAAGCGGCACATGTATTTTATTTTATCCTTATATTTCTCATCATGCCGGGTACAAGATAATTGAGTTGCTTCATGCAAAGAACTTAGAATATTACTTAAAACAAACTATCAGTATAATATTTCGACCCCACTATTTGAAGTTAATAACTATCAGTATAATATTTCGACCCCACTTTTTGAAGTTAATAAAACATTTATTTATTTCTTTTGACCAAAGGTTTGTAAACTATACAAATCATTGTTTTTACGTTCGTAGTAACATAGTAAATTCCATTGTCGGTCACCTGTGTCAATTCACATGCACACTTATTACATTGTTGTTGTATTTAAATCTTTCGGCCAATGAAATGAGACGTAACAAGTTGTTTGTTTGTGATACGCCAGAATGTTATCAATGAACTATCAAACGCTAAAGTCGACTGCATTTCAGTATAAATAAGGCCGTTAGTTTTCTCGTTTGAATTGTTTTACATTGTCTTATCGGGGCCTATTATAGCTGACTATGTGGTATGAACTTTGCTCATTGTTGAAGGCCGTACGGTAACCTATAGTTGTTAATGTCTGTGTCATTTTGGTCTTTTGTGGATAATTGTACAGTTTATTACTATAACGCTCAGGCACATATGTGTTTAACAAGAGCAAAGTATTTCAATGTGATTTAAAAACTTTATAAACAACATAAGTAAAAGAGTTCCGGAGAACTCTGGAGTAGAAATCTATTTTCGAAGATAACTTAAAATGCGAATGCACTGCAGTGTGGCACCGTTAAAGTTCACAATTCTTCTAAAGTACACAACACCGATAAAGGCAACAACAAAATTCTGTCAAAGTCCATAACGCCGCTCAAGTCCACAAACTTTCCGCAAAAGTCCACAAAAACACTGTTAAAGTACACAACAACAAGTTCCGCTAAAGACCACAAAAAACAAAGTCATTTTGTGTACTTTAGCGGAAAGTTTGTGGACTTAAGCGGTGATTTATTGTGAACTTTAGCGGTGTGTTGACTTTAGAGGAATTGTGGAATTTAACGATGCCACACTGCACATTTAAAAATGTTATATCGAGAATTCGTTTACTTAAAAGTAATAATTCACAATTTTAATATTTTTATATTTTGTTTCTCATCTTTAAAAATACAATGTTTTCCATAAAACACCATATTGACAATTAATCCTCGGTGGTTCGCCTTTATATGCTACCTTGGCCAAAATAATTATGAACGAAACACATTAGTTAAACTGTAATCAATTACAAAGATAATCTCGTTTAAACAAATAAGTGGTACAAGCATTACGTGTATTGCACATTAACATAGACATTTTTGTTATGTAAAATTGATAACATTTTAGTTCTACTTAGTTGGGTACATTATTTGGTACCAAGGTGCTTTTGTACGAAAGCCGAGAAGGATCATTCAAAATTCAAAATTCAAAATTCAAAACTCAAAAATCCTACATTAATCTATCATAATTCCCTGTGCTTACGAAAGCCAAAAAAAAAAAAAAAAGAAAAGATCACACTCTACACTGTAATATACTACTGAAAGCTATTTCAGAAAGTTTGTTTAAGAACACGAATCCATTGAAACAAGGCAAAGGGTCCGTTAAACTTTCATAGGGATACATCCAACTTTACCATTTGAAACCCTTGGTAACACAGCGTCCTTGCAAGTAGCAACCCTCTATCAAGAAAATAGGAAAGGACACCCGAGCCCTATACTACTACAGCTGGAAATGGAACGTTCACAATGGAAAAATTGAAATCATCGCTTTTTCGTAAAGTTTAAATATGCATGAAATATTTACCACTAGAGGGTAAGCAAACAACAACAAATCTCTTATAAAAATTAGTATTTGTTATTAAAATATGTATATACAAAAGATAGATTTTGTGTATCGTTTATCAAATTCTGATAATTTTATGTTGTTAGATCAACAAAATTCGTGTTAAGTTTTTGACGATTTTTCTTCATGTTATTTGGGAGTTACGGTCTATGATTGACGAAAGATGATACTTTTGGCATTTACGTATGTAATTCCGTTTATTACGAAAGAGTATTAGTAGTCCGGCCGATCGGTGAAAAAATTGCTCAAATAATGAGGAAAGCACCAATTTTTGCATGATGGTACATTTTTGTGTACTGAGCAATATTAGCTATGGACCCACTCTCAAAATTCAATATGGCGGCTTATTTAAAGATGGCTGCCGTACGTTCTAAAATATTTTCAGTATTGCACAAACCACAGTGGATTTGATGCTGGGTGCACAAAAATCAACATATTTGAATGACTTGGTGTACTTAGCAAGATTTTGTTTTGATCTATTTTTGAAATACAAAATGGCGGCTATTTTCAAAATGGCCGCCTTGAAAAATAAGCAAATATTCATTATTGAGAATTGACCTGAATATAAGCATTTTATTGATGTTTAGTGTCATTTGGTATCTGTCCCAGTTCTGTCCTTTCTGATTTTGCCTTGCTTGTCGTTTTATACACAAAGTAGTAGCTTTCATAAAAAGCTGCAGTAGTAGCTCTCATTAAAAGCTGCATTATTTGTTGTCTTGGGTCATACATAAATACTGTGATTTGGGATTTATCTGCCTTAAGATATTATTCAGTGCCTGTCTTATCTTTTGGGTCGCAATATTTTGCAATTTGAGACATTAAACTGTGAATTGAGAATCAGTTAAACACATATCAGTGAAATGGCAGGAATTGAGGACAACAAGGACAAGAACATTGAAATGGCAGAAACTGAATCACTTGGGGATATGGAGAAACCTACAGCTGAAGACGCTTTAACAGAGGACAGCTCAGAAATGACTATTAAACAATTGTACCAAGAATATTTAACAGATAGAAAATCCAATGCTCAAAGAACAGCTGAGATTTAACACAATATAAAACAGAGCGAAGCGCGAATATATAAAATATGTGTTGGTCTCATTACGTTTCAAGCTGAACAGAAAGAGGCAATGAATATTAATAACAAACAGATGAAAGCAATATCTCAGCAACTTCAGCAGTCTGAAGACAGGATAGAACACAAGGCTAGTAATGATTGCTTGGCGGAATTGATGATCAGACCAATAAGATATTCAATGTTGTGGTGAGACGAATGGACAAGTTGACAACAACTGAGGAAGGAGACACAGTTCTATTTAAAAGTGCATTTGAACAGCAGGGTACCTTCAAACAATTGGCATCTGTTGTAAATGAATCAGTGGACAATCGAAATAAAGAAGTTAATATTTTTGCAATGGACACATCATCTAAGCCAAAATTTGACCTTAGCCAGTACAACACAAGTTTACCAAAAGTACACAACAAAATCCATGCCGTGTGTCTTTCCCCAATTGTAGTTCGCATGAATTATAAACCGCGCCAACTCTGTTGAAGGTGTCTTCACCTTTAGTCAAACGTCCTATGTAAGGGCCCTTGGCCCTGCATGAGACAATTCAAATTATTCAACAACAATCTCCATTTAAGAACATACTATTAACCTCTAGTACTAATCAAGGATACCAGCAAAAGGCTTATGTGTCTTCTAACGCACACTAACCATCTACTATAAGTGAATAATATTTGGTTCAGACCAGCACACCGTTACAGAAACAATTGGTTGCAAGTGGATTCTATCAAGTTTCTCCAATGCTGAATGCAGTGCCTACTTACGATATCATCCCCGTCGAGTCAATGGCAAATCCCACATTTAACACTCCAATTATGACAACCTCGTCCGCTTCTGGAGCTCTAATATGCTTCCCATAACAGCTAGTTGACTCCATTGACCGATCCAGGAAATGGCAGAGGATGGAAAAATAGTGTGACCATACCTTATCTTCAGACTCTTCACTGGAGAGAGAATATACCCGATGGCAAGAAAATCTGTGTGCAAGGGACCGGAGCCGAAGTCCACAGCTGCCAAAAATGCAAAAACTCAATTGAAGAGGATCCATCACTTGGGAGGAGTTCATTTACCAATTTGAACGAACTGCCGGTAGATGACAATGGGAAATCAGGAAAAATGTGTGTAGGCCCCAGATTACCAGGCCGATGTTGGCTTTGAGTACACTTGCGTGGTAAACACAGATGATGATTCCAAGGCCTTAAAAAGCATTCATTTGGAGCAGCGCTTCAGCAAGAAAGACGATCAAATCAGATTGGAACCAAAACATTCCGTCGAGGATGTAAAGAAAAAGATTCTTCAAGGCATGTAATAGAGAGGAACCCAGAAACATCCAACAAGGCGTTAAAACAATTGAAAACCTCAAAAGCAAACCAGATGGCGATATATGGATAAAAAGTGCCAATTATGACCATCGACAAGTCTACTTTGCTGATGGCGCAGTATCTCCGACCGATAAAGAAAATATGAGCAGTCCTTTAGATTATGAGTTGCATAACCTCACACAAATTGTCACAAAACTAGCTGATGTTATGCTTTCAACTAATCAGCATAACTTTGGATTGGCCGATCAATATAAACTCGGTTTTTCTGATAAAAAATTCATGGAAGATCACCAGTTCAATGGAAGATCACCTGATCAATATAAACGTGGAAGATCTCTTGAGCAATACAATAGCGGTAAATCGGCAGATAGAAGTACACTCAAGCTTAATGACGACCAATCAGCAACACCCCACTAAGCTAGAGATCATATAGTCCTTAAAGACAACGGGTAGCATCTCCACGGACAAACTCCAGAAATCCCGAATATTTCAGACAACGGTCACCTTCACCAGGATACGGAGCTAATCAAAGTGTAACCCCAACAATAGAGCAAAGGGTCGGGCCAGTAGGACAACTCAGATTCCAAAGTCTATTGGCCATGAAACATCACCTTATCACAAAATCGAACAGAGGCCCACTGCCTCGTTCAATATTGTCATCAGACGAATCATTTGAAAGAGCTTAGTAGTACGAGGTACTATACATGACCAGAATGTGAACATGATTGTGGACACTGCTGCAATGATAACATTAGTAAATGAGAAATTAATTCCGACAGAAAATGGAGATTTGGAGAACGTAACGCTACGTGGTTTGGGTTAACAGCTTGTTATTGGGAAGATTAAAAGGAACGACTCTCGACATTAATAGAGTAAACATATAATGGGATGTGTGCCAAGAGCCATTAATAGACGATGTTATACTTAGGCTAGTTACTTTGGACACACTGATCGCAGTGATAAACCTGAGTACTCCCACAATTACCATCAACAATAAAGTGATAAATGCGCCATTTGTTAATAGTGGAAACGAGATTTTAACTCAGCTAGTTTGCATAAAACGAACCATCACAGTTCCGCCAAATTCAAACATGACTGTTACCATTAAAACTAATAAAAGTGCTGACCAGGAGTGCATTTTAAGACCGTGCTCGCTGAAATGTTGCAAATTGGTTACGCACGTAGTTGGAAAAGGAAATAGTTGTCCCTTAACTATTTTAAATGATGGCCATCATCTAATTTGTCTGAAGAAAGGTACACCTATTGATTACATAGAATAATTTGACGATGTAGTGAGTACGGCAGATGAAAACGCGATAAGTGACGCAAGACGTGGCATTGAAGAGAAACGAGACAAGGTGCCCTCGGCACTGCCTCAAAGTTCAGATGAGTTACCTACTATCCCACCTTTTCAACCGACCTATATTAACGTCAATCGACTCGTTTCAACCAATTTCATTCCAACCATTAAAACTGAAAGCGTTTAAAGAAGAGTTACAATAACATGTAACATATTGATCAACATTTTGAATTTCACTATTTGTTTTTGTATATGCAGCTATATTTGCAACTTATGTGTTATAGAAATACCCAAATTATTTGTTCTATTCTTTAGAATTAATTGATAACAAATTCAAGAACATAAAGTCCATTTTTAAAGAATCAGTACTTTAATTTCCGAAATTATATAGAATATCTTTAGGACAATCCTAAATTTTATACCGTTTTTCCGCCATCTTGAAAATGGCAGCCATATTGGATTTTTCAGAGTGGGTCCATAGCTGAAATCAAAGAATATATAACCAAGAACTACTATGCAAAGTTTCATGCTTTCCTCATCAAGTAAGCAATTTTGCTCTATATCTGCACCAATCGGCCGGACTATAGGATCATCCTTTATATGATCAGCTTTAATCTTGCAATTTCCAACTTTAATTTTGGAATTATCAATTTTAATCTGGGTGGAGGGGTTAACTTCGATTTTTTTTGGTATGGATGTGCTATATAAAAGAGAAGATGTGGTATGATTGCCAATGAGACAACTGACCACAAGAGACCAAAATGACACAGACATTGACAACTATAGGTCACCGTACGTCCTTCAACAATGAACAAAGCACATACCGCATAGTCAGCTATAAAAGGCCCCGATATGTTTGTCTGAAACAATGTACCCATTTTTATATAATAGTAACTTATATATGGGACCTTTATTTATATATTAAAATTGTGACCCGCCATGACATTTCAAGGCTTATAGAGGTAGAACGTCATTGTTAGAAAAATTATAAACATCATAAATATCGAGATTCAATGAAATACGTATTTGTGAAGAATAGAACACTCTCCATGGCTTCTTTTTTGCGGACGCCGAACTCTACATTATATATAAGTTTTTAAGAAGTTTATCGTTGAAGTGAAAAATATTGAATCTACATTTTAAATCGGTGCATACAAAAAAATCAAAATTCTCTGCTCTATAGATTTTATTTCATAAATGGAGTCTGAAACATATCCATAATATATGCACCGTATCAAATGCATATAAAATAGAGCTAAGAATTGTTTGTATTGTAGTAAATCCAATTCTTTGAAATTTTATTCAAATACGCTATTGAACATTAAAGGGGCACTAGCTACGAGATATATAAAAAATCTTAAGTTTGATTTTTTTCTGTTTAATCAATAATGAAAGTGAAATAGTGAAATAACAATTAGCTTTTTGCAGCCAAAAAGGTTCAATTTTGTCAAATTACGCTAAGAAACATTGATAATTAGTTATTCACTTGCAAGTGAATGAGTCGACCTCTTTAAATCCGTATTCATGTGAACTTCAATTTAACCCCTAGCTAGAGATTGACAACGGATGCATTGTACGTGTACTGGTTATTTAAAGAAAAAGAATGGCAACAATGAAAGTGAAACTACGGTAAATCTTTTGATTACCAATTCGATACACATAAAATCATTCTTATACGGTTAAAAACAATGAGAAACATTTATTTTTAATCTATAAAATAAAATCAAACAGACCTATAAAAATCCAATTGCACGTGTTGGTTTAATCTATTCATATCTTTATTTATGTTTTCATCACTTATATGGTCATCTGAGGTCAAATCGATAGCTTATTAGATGGCGTCTGGACTAAAATACACACGAAACGAACCTATATATTATCTACCCCATGCTCGGTGAACTGTTTATTTTAGACTGTTGATAGTTTGGATAAATGTTTTACATTGTTATAAATCAAATATGAGAATTTGAGTCAAATCGGTGACCATGAATTTGACAGCTAGTGCCTCTTTAATAAGAGCCAATAAATACAATAATTTTGTATTTTATAAATTAGTGCCTTCAATAAACAAAAGTCGCCATAGAACAGTCCCATTGTTATACTTGTATTCGAAATGACTCGTTTCATGCTATTACAACAAATATGTCATAATAACAGTGTACGTATAGGAGCCAGGGACAAAAAAGGGGACAAAACTATTACTCCTTCCATTTAAGACAAAAGTTGAAACTAAAAAATGAAAATGAAAGAGAACAATCACTAAATGTTAGATTATTACATTGTCACTTTCAGAAGTTTGCCTCCCCCTTTTCCACACACAAATTTGTTTTCAAACTTATCCATTCTAATAAATGGTCTATTTCTATACGAAGGTATACACAGACAGACGTTCCGCCGGAATAATCTCAGCTACAGCGGAGGGAGCATTAATTTTAACGCTTGCATATCCGTCTGTACGTCCGTACGTATTCATGGGAAAATTTACAACTTGGGAGTTTCCGCAATTTAACTTTATTTTGCCTCAAACAAATGCTATGAAACGTATACACAATGCTAATTACCACTAAACTGAGATCAAGTTTAAATTTGTCTGGCATCACTTTCACCGTTAAAGCGCATTTATAAATGGAAAAAAATGTTTTACATTTGTCGTCTACGCGCTCTAACTTTATTTGCCTCAACCAAATGTTATGAAAGTTACATACAATGCTTATTCTTGTGAATTTTTAACTTATAGTGTCTTTGCTAAAACAGAACCAACATTGAAAGATCGAGTTTTCAGTGTTTACTAAATTTCAAAACATTTTCACCAGTTTCAAAGGCGGTTTCGGGTTAAAGAAATAACAGAAATAAATCAATAAATAATCATTAAAAAAAACAGTTGAAATTTTATATTACAATCAAATATAGTATGTCAAAACTATGTAAGCATCCTCTACAATGAAAGAAAATTTGTCTTTTCGGACACAATGCGAAATACTTAATTTCTTACAGCATAAAACTATCAATGTGTTCCCTGTGTGGATAAAAACGCTACGATCTCCATTCATAGCCTGCCTATTCTCTAATTCTACACCTGAAAATAATTCTCATTCACTACACCGAAAAGTGGACGATATATTTTTTTTGTTGTATACATGAGGATGGTGCACATTCTGTATGTGCCTGTCCCAAGTCAGGAGCCTGTAATTCGGTGGTTGTCGTTTTTTGCTGTATATCAAATTTGTTTTTTCGTCTGAATTGTTTTACATTTGTCATTTCGGGGCCTTTTATAGCTGACTATGTGATATGGGTTTTACTCATTGATGAAGGCCGTACGGTGACCTATAGTTGTTAATTTCTGAGTCATTTTTGTCTCTTGTGGAGAGTTGTCTCATAGGCTATCATACCACATCTTCTTATTTTTATATTATGAAAGATTCTCAAGTCATGAAAGGAAGAAAAGAAAAAAAAACCAATCAAATAAGGATTTTAGTGACTCTCGATATCTTTCTCTCCCGTAGTAAAATTGATAACAAGAAATGTTTCACTTGTCTGACATAATGTCGGCACCTACCCTTTGAAAAATGTTCTAATGTTTGTCTGTGCACAATTATATTATTAATCTACGGTATATTTTATCAGATGAATTGATCAAATTAAGACAATATTTGTTGTGTTTGGATTGCAACCGCAATAAAACAGGATTATCTTTCTTGATTTGAATTCTGAATTATGAATGATCCTTCTCGGTTTTCGTAGAAGAGTAACAAAAATTATGAATTCAGGTCACTAAAAGTATGTTAGATATGTAACAGGTAAAAATAAACACACCAGCAAATTAAACTGAAATATATAAAGAATATCATATGGCTTTTTCAATATCGCATCCGTATCAACCCGAGACACCAATATAATCCCAAGAGCTCTGCTCGAGGGATTATATTGGTTGAGGGTTGATACGGTGTGTGATATTGAAAAAGCCATATCATATACACTTTATTATATACATATACCTCAAGTAGATGTTTTTTTATGTGATATGACGTCACGTTATATAGATAAGGAGGTTTGAAATGACGTCATACAGATTATAGGTTTGACATGACGTCATACAGATTAGGGATTTGATAAAGCCGTTGCAACAGTGACTGCAATCGATGACGTGACGTCATACAGATTAGAGGTGTGATAAAGCTTTTGCAACCGTGCTGATATCGATATCATCACGGGTGGCTGATACAGCATGCTTGCCATTGACTGTATTACACATACAATTTATCTGTATTTACCATTAGGTATATAATAAATTATATTATACTATCGTTGTAATTCATATACGACGGTAAACTGGCAGGTATATCGACCCAACTGGTGTTTTAATCAATACTGGACATGCACACAAAACAATATCTAGTAAATATTTATCGAAGGTACCAGGTCTACATAATACGCTCAGATAAAAATAGTTATAAAGCCAAAAAAGAAAGGGTGAACTTTGAGAACATAAATTTACAAAAAATTGTGCCATTACGACTAAGGAAATCTATGCAAAAGATAATAAGAAAATCCTTAGTATTTCTAAAAAAATCATACTTTTGTAAACAGGAAATATGACCATATAATTGATATTCATGTCAAAACCGAACTCATCTACTCCTTAGTATTTTCTTTCCCTCTTCATTAAAGTTTTCTTTTGTAATGTCAGTCATCTACATATTGGTTGACATTTTACATGATTTACATTTAGAATGAAATCCATAAGTTATGTTTGCTGTTTGCTTTTAAAAGCGAGTCATAGTTATCAAAGGTACTAGGCTTATAATTTGTTAAGCCAGACACGCGTTTTGTAAGACTTATAAGTGACGCTCATATAAAAACAGTTAAAAAACCAAACAAGTGTAAAGTTAAAGAGCATTGAGGACCCATAATTACAAAATGTTGTGCCAAATAAAGCTAAGGTAATCTATACCGGGGGTAAAAAATTAAACTATAAAAATGAAAAGTTTAGATGTTTTTACTACAATACTTTTTTCAAATATAATTAGTGACATATATGTACAGCAGGCTTAATATTTGCTAAGGGCTACAAAATCCATGTACTGGTATTTCTATATACATTAAAGTCCGATAGAAATTAAACAGTTTACGGCTTATAGTTTATTACGATTACAAACAAGGCACAAAATATGTGAACAAGAGCAACATAATTCAATATAAACATTAATAATTGATCAAACTGTATGAGAAAAGCGAAAAAGCAATTGTCTATCACTATAGATGAAACGACAGGTTGTCAGATGTTGTAAAAATTTTCCAAGAATTTTTCTGTGTCAAGTTAATTTTTTTATAGGTACTATCCTATCGTCTATGTACTTTCCAACTTCTTTTGAGACGACATTATATGGTTTAAAGAGATAACATTTTCTTGATACGCATATGGTTACGAATACTTTATTAAACCAATTATCAGTCCATAAAAGGACGTCCTTGATGAAATTATCACATGTAACCATAAATAAAGATCTCATAATGAAAATATTTATGATACTACGGATTTAACTAAAGCACTTTTTTCTTATCTCGAAACATTAAAAACAAATCAAATCCACAGTTTTGCATAATTCTTTATGTTCACACGAAAGAAGCCACATCTATCTGTTTCATGTTTTTAGATGTTTGAAATTATTACATATTTCGAAAAAGCAGAATCCCTCATAACGTGTCGATATTTTTCGAATACTGAATATTCGATCATTTTCAATTGAAGTAAAGGAACACAATTTACTATTTTTGTTTTTATCTTTTTAAAATTTTCTCTAAATAGGAAGTTAAAGAGCACTTCTTCTCATTTGTGTGAGGTACCTCTGTAGTTTCCAAATTCTTCACGGCATTAAGATAGATTTCTCTTTTGAAAGTATCCTCAACAATGAAACAAAGCTATTTACCATTTTTCCTTTTGCATTCAGATTTACAATTTTCACGCAAACGATGGAATATATTTGATCCGCTATTCACACTAAAAGACCATTATAAGAAAAAAGATCCAACAAGGAATGAATTGTAATACTTACCCCACTAAACACGTTTATCGACACAAGAAGACCTATCATCAATGGAGCAAACCCATGTACATCATCTCTCCCTTCATCAGTCATTGCAAACGTTCCAAAAAGCATCATGAATGTTATTATCATCTCACAAACAAAGGCTTGTCCATCACTGACGTGTGGATTTGGGAGAATAACGCCAAAACGTCCACGTATTTGTTCATCTGTAATCGCGTAGATGATTCCAGCGCCTGATATCGCACCTAATGTTTGACATACTACGTATAAAACAAATCTGACGGCTGAAATTTGACCAGTGACAAAAAACCCCATGGAAATTGAAGGATTGACATGTCCACCACTAACCTTGCTGAAAATAGTTATTGCCACTGCTATATAAAAGCCAGTTTCGAGTGCAACATGAACACTAGAAACTGGTTGCTGGTCCCCGTTTAGGATATTACATCCAACACCGTAAAACCCCAACATGAAAACACCAAGGAACTCGGCAGCACATGCCCGATACAGAGAAAGCGATTTAATATCTTCTTTTTCTCGCCTCAAGTATTCCCTCCAAAATGTGTCCGTTTTAGTTTTGGCCATCGTAATCTAAAATGTTTAATTATCTACCAACTTCATTATTACTACATTTATAAAGTCTTTACAGTTTGTCAATTTTGACAATGAAACAAGTTAAAATGATAGTCCTTTTAAACTGTACGGAATATTATTACACATAATATTTAAAATCACTCACTATATCCATTATTATAACCAATCATGACTGTTTATATGTATATATCATTATTATAAAGTAAAATAAATTTCGGATTTCGTTTCTAACAAAACGAAGTAAAATCATTTTCGTTACACCTAACACATCCATACGCAAATTAAGTCATCCGATTCTTCAATGAAATCTCGAACAGAATAAATCTGGTTGTCACACACATGTTTTCTTTTGTATATTTTCACATTGTTTACATCAAATTATTCAGTCATAAAAACAAAATTCCGAACATCAAGTTTTACAAATGTATTAATATTTAATAATATTTTTAAATGCATAAAGAATGTCATTTCGACATATTCTTAACACGTATGCGTTAAATGCTTATAAATAATCCGCATGATATTATAATGTGTATGAATGTCAAGTTGTAAGACTTAAGATAAGTATTGAATGTGAATTTAAATCTACTACATGTATTTACTAAAGTTGAGCATACACATGTTTATATTTGTGTAAACACAGTTGAAATAGACGTGGATATTTGTCTTTATAGTGGTCATCTATTGGTGTTTATATCAAATAAAAAAGTTAGAGTTTTAAAGTATAAGATATTTAGGATTTGTCAATATTTGTCGAAATTCTGAATATATTTAGCAGGAAATTTGATATGTAGCCCTTGAAAACCGAAAGCTGTATCAATATAGCACCATTACGATCCTTATTTGTCTATTGTATTCTAAATGACAAATAGGGCATCATGTAATGTACCTTTCTGCGTTAATTCAACTTAGGAATATTATCTGATCGGTTGTCAGGTGTGATATTTGAAAGATCAAAAACATTTTAAAATATTCTAATTAAATACTTTGTTGAAGGTCAGATCAAATATTTTCAGAGGTTGAAGACTAGTAACCCTAGATAACACACACATAAATAAAGGCAAGTACCTTTTTAACAAAAATATGTTCCGGTGAGACATTTGTACGTTTTTTTCAAATATATTCCCTCCCGTTATCATAAAGATAAAGACAGATGATGAGATGCGCTTACAGAAATATGGAAATTGAAAGCATGCATACAATTATGATAATGGAAATGGTTCTAGAAACGTCTATTGCAATAAACATGCACGAAAATACATAGTTTGTGTTTAATTGATTTGGTTTAAATTACAAACAAAATTAATCATAAAATATAAATTAAGTATAACTAAATTCTCAATAATAACTTAAGATACAAACGAGATACATTTTGTATTTACATTATTATCTAACCTATCTCACATGTATTTATCATATCCATTTTGCAATAATGTTTATAACTTATAACACAGTTTTGTTTACGGTAAACGGGAGATAATCAAATGCAAAATATGTACCGACTGCGATTAGGATACGAAAAAATAAGATTTAAATGAAACGAATCTTTAGAATATCAAATTTATTCGTTTATAGTGTATTAATGTACGTTTTTTGATTGAGTTAAGCCTGCCAAATGATATTTTACCGTGTGTTTTTCTATGTTGTGATTTTATGCTATTGTTTCAGAAAAAGAGAGAAGGTTTGGATCCATTAAAACGTTTAATCCCGCTGCAAATGTTTGCACCTGTTGTAAGTCAGGAATCTGATGTACAGTAGTTGTCGTTTGTTTATGTAATTTATACGAGTTTCTCGTTTCTCGTTTTTTTTATTTTACATATATTAGACCTTCAGGTATTTGAATTGTACAAACAATAACAGAAATAGTCAATAATAGTATTATCATAGTTAAATACAATTGAATCAATATAAAGGTAATATGATACATTTACTGATTACCTTGAATTCGCATGCACGCAACTTGACAATTAAAATTTTGCCAACATAATTTCAAGCATTTTAGCGTAGTAACACAATTTGACTACCTACAATCAAATATGAAGTTGGTTATTACATTTATTTCTATAATATTTGGACTGCCTGAAGTCAATTCAATACATGTCAAAGGTAAATGTTCGAACATTACAACTATGAAAATGCTTCAAAATAAAATACTTATTCCTTCTCATTTTGCTAACATTGGTGTTCAAAAGAATGAAATAGTGCTCACAGGACAACACAATCTGAATGCCAATATTTTTGAAAGTGACTAACTAAAGCTAAAAATGTAAATAAAATTCGAAAAATCATATTCAGAAATAAGCAATAAATTTGATACATGAATGGAATTTGTAAATATCGAGTTTTAGTATCTCTTGTGAAGAGTAATCTCATTAGTCATTTTCTTTTTTTTTTTATATCTTGTAACGATTTCATTATCAACATAGGCAATGTTGGGTATTTGGCTACAGAGGTTGCAGCTTTTGTCATCGTCGGCGTTACGCAATGTTATCTTTATACTGGTGTAATGTTGTAGCAATTAATACATTTTAAGTAAACAAGAGAACGTAAATGTAACATTTCATCAACGTTAAGATAGTGTGTCTTTTGTTATTCCGTCGTACTTATTTCAGGTTCTTTGCGATTCAATTCTTTATATTCACTTTTCCTATATTTTGTTATCAATTAGAAAATGTTTTGAATACTTTCTTCCAATATTTCTAACAGGAGGTCCTTTATATCGTGGTATAGGTCTTGATATTGACACAGATGAATGTATTATAACGTGACGATTTGCCATCTACTTATTCCTCACCTGTAGTATATATTTCGTCCCATCGTTTGACGTTTTCATGTTTCATTAAGTATGATACGTGCATTGATGTCCACCTATCTCAGCTTCAAAATGCCATATATTGTCCCGGTGGTAGATAGTCTAGATTCCAGAATAGTCGTCTGATGTAATCACTTATCGATTGTGTCGTATTTCCTATTGTAATAGTTTGACCTAGTCCGGATTCACAAGATGGTAATCACATGCGTATTGGTTACATTTTACAAATTCAAACGTGACGTCATTTTGAGCCTTACACTGGGTTTTAGCCAACACGGCTGTGTACATTGATTATTGTAATGTGTCCGTTTTTATTCTATAACTAGTCACCCCTTCAGTTTAATCACGTAGATCTATTATATAGCCACTTTTTAAAATTTACTGTTCACAAAAGTATGAATTATTCTAAATTCTAAATAATAATGATGTTCTTGTCCCAGGCGTATTGGTTACATTTTGTTTTGGGACTTTTGGTCCTCAATGCTTTTCAACTTTGCACTTCACTGGTTAGTCTTATGTGGACGTGGCGCACGTCTGGCGTATTAATCTTTTTTTAAAACTGGTACATTTATTGGCTATTATTCATTTGGTTCTCTGTCCTATATTTTGTCTCATTTATTTGCATTGTAGTCCTGTCATGTACTATTGTCATTTTAATATTATAATTATCATTGACATTAAGTGAGAGGTGTGCCATGCCACAAAACCAGGTTCAACCCACCATTTTTATTTTAAAATGCCCTGTACCAAGTCAGGGAAAGGCAATTGTTATATTATAGTTTGTTTCTGTGTATGTTATATTTTAATGTTGTGTCGTAGTTCTCTTATATTTGATGCGTTTTCCTCAGTTTTAGTTTGTAACCCGGATTTGTTTTTTCTCTATCGATTGATGAATTTCGAACAGCGGTATACTACTGTTGTCTTTATTTATGCATGATGCATAGTAAAGAACCACACTCACGTTTTTCTGTCGTCGCACTTAATCTAACTCCATTTTGAGTTCATACATTTCCCTCAGATTTTGTTTTATCTGCATTTTTTCCCAGACGGATTTACGATATTTCAACATTGGTAAACTACTGTTGCTTTATGTATTCTTCTGCTGAGGTTCAATTGTTGACAAATTAGGAATTTTTATTACATCTTAATGGAAATTAAATCCTTAATCTACAAACTATGTTCTACTCATGAAATTAAAAATTCAATTTCCTTTCTTTTGTAGATGATTACATCAAAAGGGAACTCCAAGAATATCCTGCGCAAATACATAATATCTTGCATTATATACAAGGTGAAACAGTTAATCTCTGCTTGTGTCCCCGATGGTATCATCAGCTCAGTAGTCAGTACTTTGGCACTGACATGATTCATAACAAACTTTTCTAAAATTGTCCGTTTATACATTTTGAAAAAACAAAGAAACTAAGTTTCAACTCCTACAGACAAAGTTGACCTCAGATGAATTTGGCTATTTGTTTTAGGTATTTCTGACATATATCTCCTCAACGGTTTCGGTACTTATACATCCCTCATTTTAAATGTTTGGCTTTGAACGTTCCTGAAGAAGCTAAATCCAGAAAAGCGTTTTGGACACATGAAATTATAAAACGTGCTGTTTTTAATTTTTTAATCCTCTTCATTTTTCGTTCAGAAAGAATAATGATAACTTATTGAAAATAGCATGCTTATAATGTACCTCAGACATCAAAATCAAGTATGAATTTAAAGAACATTCAAGTTTAATGTAGTTAATGTGAATAAAGATATACCATCTTGAATCTTGAATTGAAAAAAATAAAAACTACTATGTACATTCAGTTGTTATAATCTGTATTTATAGAAAACAAAATAGATTGACACGTAAAATCTGTTTTGTAGTATATATTGTTTTATGTTTGAATAAAAATATCCGATTTTATTTTCAGGAAAATGTCATCGAACACCTAAAGAAACAGTTCAAGAAATGAAACGCAAAAGGAAATTAA
Organism: Mytilus galloprovincialis; assembly: GCF_965363235.1. Lineage (NCBI taxonomy): Eukaryota > Metazoa > Mollusca > Bivalvia > Mytilida > Mytilidae > Mytilus > Mytilus galloprovincialis. Next base: position 63,101,220 of record NC_134839.1, read on the forward strand.
TTCTGAAAAGTAAGTTAAGCTTTATGACATATTTCTATTTACGTTAGAGTATATTGCAAATGTATATAGCTATAAATTGAACCAAAGACGTATGACAAAAATTGGAGTTTAAGATTTAGAAAAGAGGTCATTACCAATCCGCTTCTGTGTCATGCACTTTAACCTGATATATTTATTAAAATAATTTATAGGAAGAAAATGACGATTGGCACATGTGAAGTAGGTTTTACCAACCCTTACGGTACACGTGAGATCATCCTGGGTTTGTGGCGGATTAGTGTTCCCCAGCATTTAAAGGGGCACTAGCTGATAAATTCATGGTCACCGATTTGACTCAAATTCTCACATTTGATTTATAACAATGTAAAACATTTATCCAAACTATCAAAAGTCTAAAATAAACAGTTTACAATGCATGGCATAGCTAATATATAGGTTCGTTTCGTGTGTATTTTAGTCCAGACGCCATCTAATTACCTATCGATTTGACTACACATGACCATATAAGCGATGTAAACATAAATAAAGATATGAATAGATTAAACCAACACGTGCAATTGGATTTTTATAGGTCTGTTTGATTTTATTTAATAGATAAAAAATAGATGTTTCTCGTTGTGTTTAACCGTATAAGAATGATTTTATGTGCATTGAATTAATAATCAAATGCTTTACCGTAGTTTCACTTTCATTGTTGACATTATTTTTCTTTAAATAACCAGTACACGTACAATGCATGCGTTGTCAATCTCTAGCTAGGGGTTAAATTGAAGTTCACATGAATACGGATTTAAAGAGGTCGACTCATTCACATGCAAGTGAATTACTAATTATCAATGTTTCTTATAGTCCGAGATTACTCTGACGTCCAACGCCAGACAAGCGGGGCCGTGGGACGTCAGAGCTCGTCCCATATCAAAAAGTGGATATTTGCCCACCCAAAATAGATGCGCTGCTTCGTACCTTCTGGTGCCGACTGGCGGCCTTGGAATTATACAAATCGGGCATCAATCTGTTCATTTTTCATTTATCTCTTCATTTATGTATGTTTCACCTACCTGCCACCCTTTATTTTCTCATATTTAGACAGATTTCACAGTGACCCATCGATTCAGACATTTTTCTTTTATTTTCAAATGGACTTCAGGTTACGAGGGATTTCGCGACCTCGAGACTCAAATATGCAAATAATTATACTTTTATCATCTCCTTTATAGAAGATCGATATTTAACATTTAGTAACAAACCACGAATTTTCACCTCCTTTACAGGAGATCGGTATTAAGCATTTAGTGCCAACCACGATAACAATCGGGAGCTCTCGGACATTTAGATTACTTGCATCGTAAATGAACAAGGTGTTAGAATATGGTCATTTGCATAAATCATCACTTGTTTTCTCGTGGTCACGTGATAATCTTTGAAAATGAAAGTCAAAATGCAGAAATCGATGGGTCTCTGTGAAAACTGTTAAAATATTGAAAAATAAAGGTTGGCAGGTAGGTGAAACTTACATAAATGAAGAGATAAATGAAAAATGAACAGATTGAAGCCCGATTTATATAATTCCAAGGCTGCCAGTCGGCACCAGAAGCGACGAAGCAGCGCATCTATTCTGGTTGGGCAAATATCCACTTTTTGATATGGGACGAGCTCTGACGTCCCACGGCCCAAGCTTGTCTGGCAAAACAGCCGTTGGACGTCAGAGTAATCTCGAACTACGTTTCTTAGCGTAATTTGACAAAATTGAACATATTTGGCTGCAAAAAGCGAATTGTTATTTCACTATTTCACTTTCATTATTGATTGAACAGAAAAAAATCAAACTTTAGATTTTTATATATCTCGTAGCTAGTGCCCCTTTAATGTTGATCTTAATTCAAATTTAAATATTTATTGTCATATAAACTCTGAACAATAAGTTTTTGACCAATAATATAAGCATACACAAAATACATCTAACAAACAAAACCATAAAAAAAAAAAAAAAAAAAAAAAAAAAAAAATGCAAAGCAATCTATCTATATGATATATAAATATATTTTATAAATAAATTATGTAATTGTTGTTTGTCTTTAAGTAGTTTTTTTTAAATAGTTGAAAAGAATGGATATAAACTCTTTCATTGTCTTAAAACATCTCATTCCACTGAGATATTCAAACTTTATGATTATGTTGTTTACATAGCAAAATCAATCAAAAGATACAATACGTATGCTTCATGATGTATATATTCTTCTAGCAAATACTCAATCTAGAAGTCTAGATAGTTAACATGACGTAACCTCTTTAAAATTGGTTGCCTTTTTATAATGCATGTGACAGTGATGACAACAATCGTAGCTATCACAATGGTGTATTCTGTAATGGAACAAAACCGTTAACCCTTTAAAAGTACCTGTATTTTACTGTACTTTTTGTTTTCATTGTTGTACTTTTAAATTAATTAATATTTTCCATATTGTTTGTGTTGTTTCTAACAAAACCGTCTCACTTTTCACTTGTCCAGAAATAGAAATGTTTACTTTTACATTTCGTTCTACACTAGAGGTCTAAAATCTAGACATTCCTACAGTTTATAAATTCGTTATCTCGAATGGTAAGACCATAAACTCATCATATATACAAGGATAGAAATTTGGTATTTGCGCCTGACGCGCGTATCGTCTACACAAAACTCATGAGTGACGCATGAATCAAAGCAATTGTCAAAAGCCAAATATAGTGCGAAGAATTTTGAGGACGAAAAAGTCCTAAAAATTTTGCCAAATATAGCTGAGGTTAAATTATCCTGAGGTAAAGAAGACACTAACTTATACTCAGAATTAACGTGAATTCCACAAATCGATGTTAATCACACATATACTATCACAAGAACATACTGGACATAAACTTCAAAGAATGTTGCATTTTTAATAATGGATGTTACTGAATAAATACAAATAAGTACGATCAATATGAAAAATAAATTCTTTTACCAAATTGCAATTATCTTTATTTAGACATAATGTGTTCCCATGCATGTATTATCAAGAATTGTTTAATTTCAGAACTTGAAACCTACAAAGAAGTGATCAAATTAAACAAACACATTGAGAAGGAATTTAAGTGGATTATAGAAGGTTAGTTGTTTTTCTTTAATGACATATATTGATAATTGAATTGAACTCTTTTTATCAGCTGAATATTAACTCTGCAGTAAAAACTCTGATACCATCATTTATTTATGATGTTTTTACTTTTTCTTTGATTGTCAGCATTGTTTATGGAATATTAAAGACAATTTTATGTTGATATTAAATAAATTTATGTTTCTCAGTTGTACCTTAAGACACTCACGTCTGTCAAATACATTATAGACATTTCCATTGCATGTTTTACCTCCCAACCATCTAAACACACTTTTATTTATTGCTGTTTGACTCTATACGTTTATACGTATCGAAGTAGTCGTAAGATGTGTGTTGGTTTGATATAGTGTATTTTTAAAATATAGGTGTTGCTCACACATTATTGTCATTATAATGAAATTTCATGCGAATGCCATACGAGTGAGAGGTCTTGTTAGCTATAACACTAGGTTTAATCTACCATTTTCTATTGAAGGAAACGGTCGTACCTAATAATGAATATGACAGTTGTTTTCCATTCGTTCGATTTTTTTGAGCTTTTGATTTTGCAATTTGATAAGGGACTTTTCGTTTTAAATTTTAGATTGATTATTTTGTTGCTGTACTTTTTTTTTGTTTCCGATACCCTTTTTGTGAACTACATTCCTGTTTAAGGTTGTATGGGTGTCTTCCTCCATCTTGGATTGTAAAAAACAGAGAATCAAAGGTCCAGATTTTCCATCAAGTTAGCAAAATTTGATGCAGGAATGCAGATGTTTAATGTACATTTTCGTTTAAAAGTTCCAATTTATAAGAATATAACTTCTAAATATTGATATTTTTGCAAATGTTAATTATTTTTGGTTGTTTTTATTTTTTTTTCAAAAATTGGCATTTTAAGGGGAGGTAACTCTAAAAAAAGTGCATTATCTGAAGGATTCTGTATGGAATTTTCCTATTTTGTATTTTAGCCGGAAAAAACGTACGGTGACCCTATCTTTTCTTTTGTTATTCCCAAAGAAGTGTCTGAAAGCTATCTTTTCCTGAAGTATTTAACAATTCTATCATTTTGTTTAGTTTCTAATCACAAAATGGTGTTTTTTCCTGTATAATCCATACAAAATGTGTCATTTTGTCCCGTTCTGTAGCTTGAGAAAATGCGCGGTGACCTATCATTTTTATTATATTTTTCAACATGTATCAATAGATACAGCGTTTTGGCAAAGTATGAACAAATTCTATCATTTTTATTTTAGACTCCCATACCACCTTAAACAATGGTATTCATTTAGTTTGGTAGTTTTAACAAACTTTCGTTTATTTTAAAAAGCCTATATAATCTGAACTGATTGTATTCATATTGTTCTAAATAAAAAAAAAACACTTAATATGTTAACATATCTTCTTGTAATTGCCTTTGATTTTCGTGCATATCTAGAATTTTAATCAAATCTAATTATTTCGATAACAAGTGTGTTTAAAATCTTGACGATGCTGGAGCACTTTTTTACTTACCTATAATAGCATCAAAGACTCCATGTATCAATTCTCTGTCAATGGTATAAACCCTGTGCAGACAATGCAAATAATACTTCATCAATGTGATGCGACGTTATGAAACCTTGTGAATAACATAATCTGAAATTAAGAGTTTTAAAGCATTATTATTTTCACTTATGTCTTATCTTTGATGGTGTTTGATTGTATATGATGGTAATAATCTGCATCTACTTTGTTTCATAAATAAATTTGATTATGCCATATTTAGCACTATTCGACGCATCTGAAGCATCCGCTTTAAATTTCAGGAATACCTCTTTCATTTCATGGTCTGTGAGCATTTCCACACGGATGGGCATTTTATATTTTACAAATATATGTTGTTACCATGTTCAAATGAGCAAACTGAGGAACCTGGTGTTAAGTAGTTCTTTTGTTGATGAGGTTTATAATAGTTATCAAAGGTACCAGGATTGTAATTTAGTACGCCAGACGCGCGTTTCGTCTACATAAGTCTCATCAGCGACGCCCATATCAAAATATTTATAAAGCCAAACAAGTACAAAGTTGAAGAGCATTGAGGATCCAAAATTCCAAAAAGTTGTGCCAAATACGGCTAAGGTAATCTATGCCTGGGATAAGAAAATCCTTAGTTTTTTCGAAAAATTCAAAGTTTTGTAATAGGAAATTTATAAAAATGACCACATTATTGATATTCATGTCAACACCGAAGTGTTGACTACTGGGTTGGTGATACCCTCGGGGACGAAACGTCCACCAGCAGTGGCATCGACCCAGTGGTGCAAATAGTTATCATAGGTGTTTTGCGTTTCTCGTTTTGTTTATAGATTTGACCGTTGTTTTTTCTGTTTGAATGGTTTAACACTATTCATTTGTGGGGCGCGTTTGAGCTTACTGTTCGGTGTGAGCCAAGGCTCCGTGTTGAAGACCGTACTTTGACCTATTATGGTTTAATGTTATAAATTGGTACTTGGATGGAGAGTTGTCACATTGGCACTCATACTACGTCTTCTTATATCTTTGTTCGTATTTTAATAGAAAAGTTCATTACTTTATTATTTCGAAGAAAAGGTCCATATGGGTTTTGAGGAAGCGAAAAACGATCAGATCACGATAAAAAGAATACACAGAATTAAATGACTTTGAGCATGATGTACCTAAATGCCCATACATTTCTAGGGTCACATTCGGTGAAGTTTAAAATACAACTGCCGATGGAGTTGAAATTATGCCTTCACTCACAAGCAACCCATGCATCACTGAAATTAGAATATATCTATAAAGCTGAAAAAAGTGTCCTATTAGAATATCTGTAAGGCCATCCAGATCCGACATTTTAAGTTTTAAAGGGTATTGCATACTTTAAAATAATGTTTTTCACCAAAAATGAACTTTTTATTCATAAATTTTCAGAGATAAAAGATCACAAGAGCGCTCCAGAAATGATTAAATCGTTGCGAAAAGATGTTCTAGGTAAGTTACGTATTATAACATATATTTGGTCATTTTAACATTATTGTAATGCTAAATGTTTGAGAAATCAACGATTGAAGGTAAAATAACAACAACCTTGTAACGACAGAAGATGCAAAGAGGTATCTAATTTCCTATCAAATCAAAGAATTCTAGCTAGAAATGTTTATTCTTAGTGACTCGTTAACAATTCACATATTTTTAAAATATTGATTAAAAGAATTCAGGTTGGAATATTCCGTTTAAGTGTACATACCTACTCACTGTGTGAGTTGTATATACTAACTTCCTACATATTGAATATGTTTTTGTTTTACTCAATACATTTAACTAAATCTATGTTTTTCTTTAACGAGTAGATATTTGCGAGGGTCCGCCTTTAAGTCAACAAAGAGACTGCACAGATTTAAAGAAACTAAACAAGATGACAGGTGTCCACACAATATACCCAGATAATGTGCATGGAGTCAAAGTTTTCTGCAACATGGAGGTCGATGGAGGCGGATGGAGCGTACGTCTATATCATAAAAACACCACATAATGTGTGTGATCTCTTCATTCCCAATAGAGCCTATTTTCTAAAGTTATTTAGACACTTGAAACGCAATACAGAATTAATGATATCTTTTTTTTTTTTAAACAAGTCTCTAAATGTAACCGGTAGCGTTGTCATTCACACTGTTTGAGTAATATTATAAAAACTGAAAATAAACAGTTAGAATGTTCATTGTAATAATTTAAATTCTTTTCATCATGAAAAAAAATATGTATAGAATTAGAACGTACAACTAAATCTTAAACTTACAAAAGGGCAAATTACTGCTGCGGGCAATCTATTGGTTAAGGTGAATAAACAGATCTTTTATGTAACTATTTTTTGAAATCCCGAATGAGACCAAAACAATGTTTTATCGTAAATAAATTGTTGTCATGTACGTATTTTCATTATACACCTAAGCTTTGTAACTGGTTTGGCCTTTCAAATATTTTTGATTCTATCTTCATTGCGTATTTATGTATTAGTGTCGTTGATGGGTTTTCATTTAACGTTTATATTCTAAGCCTTCCTTATTCCGCTATAAACAACACTAGTTTTTGTTCTAATCTTTTAGACTGATAATAAAGAAATTTCTGACGCATTGATGTTACAGGTGATACAACGAAGACAAGATGGTACAACTAATTTTTATAGATCATGGTCAGAATACAAGAGTGGTTTTGGAAGTCCTGACAGAAATGTTTGGCTCGGTAGTTATATAATTATAATATCTGTTCACCTCATTTATGTCTCGCTCAAGAAATAGTATTGGGTGAAAAAGTGTTGACCAAAAGACTCTTCGAACAACGTTGTTTGCCTGGTCAACGCTTTTACAATCCTTATATAACATAAAAAAGAAGCATGCCGTTCTTAGAATCACATTTTAAGATATAAACATAAAATTACGAATAATATAATATGTTTCGTTTGTTTTCCTATGCAGGTGTGTGACGTGACGTGTTTTATTTGGAAATAGATAGAATTATAATAAAACATATATGTAATGAATTATTGATATGTGAAACTGGAGCAAGATAAATTTGTCAATCTGGTATTGTATGAATATCCGAATCACTGAAAACAACTTATATATTGTAACGCGAATCTTATGACGGTTGTTATAAGTTGAACAGATAATGAAAATAACACTTATAAATTTCGATCGTCCGGGGCTCTTGTCAGGATTGTTCCTCATCAATCTAGATATTTAAAAGCCAGGCATGTATAAATACGTAGAATTGATTGGAGCTAGATGACCAAAGGCACCTTAAAGAATGGATAAATTTATCATATGGTAAATTTGACCCGTGAAGATGGAACTTGTAAATTTCTCCGTAATTTAATTTCTATAAACGGAATATGTTAAAAAAGTATATATACGATAATAAATTATGTCAATTCTGACGCAAAAACTGTAGATATCCATTGCTTTCTAACAATAATAGCACTTCATAAATTCAGTGAGTCCAAAGCTCTTTTTTTAATTTGATTTTAGCAGGAAAGATAAAACAAAAATCATTGAATTGACAAATATTTAGTTTTCTGTATGTTGTTTGTAAACGACTGTTTCTCTTTTCATCGATTTATTCAAGATGGTGTTTTAGGTCGATATTTTGATTGTCGCTTTTTGTGTTTATTTTTTTAAGCCTAATATTAGCACTGTGTATGAATACATTGATCTAGCATTTAATATATATAGAGAATTGTTTTTTTTTTTCGAGGGTTCCAACTTTGAAATTCGTGGATTTGTGAAAATATGCGTAGATTATTGAGATTATTGAGTCTATGTTGTTTTCAAAAATTCTACACAAAGCCTATCTACATGTATCAGACTATTATTTAGACTTTGAATTATTTTTAATTATTGAATTTGCATAATTTTTCGTGCTTAAAAAGTTTAATACATTCCATGTTTTTTCTATTTTTTAATGGTCTTTGCAGCGCACAACATTGCCTATTACAAAGTAGATAGCACACTTTCAATAGAATGTACTGTGCCACACAACGCTTTCTATACAAAATACAGAATAATACAGAATAAACATAGAAAATTTCAAGCATTACAAATGCTGCAAATTCCATATTAAAAATTATTCCAAGTTGAAGTAATAGCCTGTTTTTTGTTGAATTTGTCATTTGTTGCACATGTCATTTCATGGAAAGCCTATATCCGCAAAATCAACAGATATTAGTACCCCGAGAAGGAATCCAAAGTGTTTGACAATTGAAAATGTATTTTGAATATTGTCAGAATATGAGAACGGATGTTAATGCCATTTCGAAAGAAAGGAACTAAAAATTCATTCAAAATAAAAAAAAAAAAAAAAAAAAAAAAAACCCAAAGTAAACCCATCGCCAACATGAATACTAGGAACGAGAGTAAATGACAAAATACATGACATATAATTACAAATATTATGAATTATGTATTTTGAATCGTATGTCCTAAACACATAGCATCAATGAACTAAATCATCATATAACTTGATCAGTGAAAAGACAGCATCTACATTGCTTGAATATAGATTCAAACCGAAATATTTAGCTCTATCCCTAAATAATTTCCTCTTGGAATATTAATGAAATGGAAATTTTCAAAATAAAATAGTTATTTACTGTAAAGCATATCATTTTGAAAAAAAAAAAACAACATTTCAGCATTTTCAAGCAGACTTTATTTATTTCATTCATATTTTCTAACGAAGATTCTCAAATCGATTAGGCTTTCCCTTTGGAAGTTACACATACGTTCAATTATACTGACATAGTACCTGTTAGTTGAAAAATAATTACAAAAAGAAATGATCAGGGGCAATAAAGCCTTCATTTGGCCAAAATAAGACTAGAAAATTTTTAAGTTTTCCAAGTTTTTAAATTTGCTCTAACTAGACTATTTAAGCTTAAGCAGGACTCAGGGTGCGGGGATTTTTTTGCTGTCTTGAATACCCGTAGGTGACAATTGGTTGTGTAGGGTTGTTGCCTCTTTGACACATTCCCAATGCTATCTCTTAAATCATTACGTTATTTCTTGTCTGCGCATGATGATTTCATAAGGGGAATTACTCTGGAAAACTCCATACATTCTGTATTTTTCATCATTTTTATGGAAACGGTACATATAATGACTCAATTGTAACGTCATCAGATAAAAAATCATATGTTTTCCATTCATATTTCTTATATCTAAGCATTTTTTTTTAACATAATCTTTTTCGAGGCCAAACTTTATAGCTTGCTATTCTGTGTGAACAACGTTTTCGTGTTGAAGGTCGACCTATATGTTTGATCCTGCAAATTGTAACTTGGAAGGAGAGTTTTAACACTGACACTTATACCAAACCTTCTTATATCTATCTATTATCTGCATATTTGGAAATGTTGTCAAACACATTTTTTTTATTGGGCCAAAAAGGGACCTTTCTCCTTTCTATATAAACATAATCCTTATAATATTTCTTGAACCAAAGAGCTTTGGCAAAAGAGCGCACGGAAACTGATAGTCATCTAGCAGCTATTCCAACCAAAGATAGTAAAAAAATGTCCTGTTTTCCATATCCATGTACACAAATCATGCTTTGGGGTAACTTACATCAAGTCAGCAAACGATCACTTGTGTGGATCTATCAAAATATAAAAGTATCGTAGCATCAATTGCTAATTTTAATATCAATTTACCCAAAACTTCGAAGGTAAGTTTTGAATAAGGAAGTTACAAAGAAAAAAATAAAAAAAAATCAAAAAAAAAAAAAAAAAAATCACAGAAACTTGTCCATTAGAATAAATTGAATGAATTATAGAGTGCATTCTATCTTGGACATGTGATACTGAATCTAGTGCAGTTAAAAACAATTACATAATAATTATATTGTTTCAGGCAATGCCAATATTCATGAAATAACATCCATAGGGGATTATGAACTACGAGTTGATCTTCAAGATTGGGAAGGGCAAACATGGTAATATGCTGTTTATAGTTCGTTTAGGGTTGGTGACGAATCTACTAAGTACACACTTTCTCTAGGACGTTACACTGGAACTGCAGGTATGTCTGAGATAATGTTTTTTATTCAAGCCCTTTAGTAACCTCAAATGATTAGATACACAATACTTTAAAAGCAAGCAAATGTCTAGACCAAGTTAGTTATATGACAGTGGTTTCCATTCGTTTGATTCGTTTGATCATTTGATTTGGCCTTTTATAAGGGATTTTCAAATTTAAATTTTCCTTGAAGTTCGGTACAAGTGTCACAAGGGCTTCATTATAATGTATTAACGTGAAACCCTTTTCCTGAAAATGTTTTGGATTAACGTCCCCAATCAGGTAAGTCGTGAGATGGAACGTGATAAAAATGGGGGTCTCGAAAAATGTATATTCAGATCATTTAAACTTGTCATCGTGTATATGAACGACAATAATATGTATGTTGTATTCGTCGCTTCATATTTAAGTCAACTAACAATCAATCAATAAAATCTATTAACATGAAATTATCAACTTCATATAAAAAAAGCATCATTTAATAGAATATTAGTCAATGGAATATACATGTACATGTACTTGCAGCTGCCTCAATGTTTTTTTTTTTTTAAATGACAATTTGTCGTTCCAGGAGACAGTTTACGTTATCAGAATGGTATGAAGTTTTCAACATATGACCAGGATAATGATGCATACAAAGCAGTAGATTGTGTTGCGAGAGATCACGCTGGCTGGTGGTATAACCAGTGCCACAATGTAAATATCAATGGACTCTACAAAAAAGGGAAATCTGATAAACATAACGTTGTTAGTTGGAATTTAGCACGTGGCCCATATTATTCTTTGAAATTTGTACGAATGATGATACGCAGACACTGAAGAGATGTTGAAGAAGATGATAATACAAATTTCGCCCCTTTCGTGATTAAGATTCATGAATTTCACTTTATTTTCATTTATGATAACGAATGACATTTTTGCACAATGTGACTGCACTTTATGCAAATCTTTATATCGTTTTATTTTAAATTACAAGCTTGGTAAATTTAATAATTAAAGTAGTTGGCATTATGATTATATAATAAATATGAATATTTATAGAGATATATTGACGAAAACTATTGTGTTACGATGTACAAAAATAATAATTGCAATAATTTCATAATTTTTTATGAGCTATTTATTAACGTTAAAATTCATGGTTTTATCCAATAAAATTACGAGATTTAAAAGCACCGAATTAAATGCACAAACACTCTACATATGAATTACTCTGTATCAAGACTTATACATGTAACATGTTCAATTTGTGTACTGAATTAACTGTCTTTCCTTAAAATTAAAGAATTGTTGTCAATGTCTTATGAAATAGCCTGTCAATCTTAAGTTACAAGTATCAGTCCATATGTATGTATCGTTTGAAGTCCGAAAAGCAGTATGGTCTACCTCTGAATAGATCATCATACATGTATAATAAATGACTAATGATTGCCACAAACCAACAATTTTCACAGATTTTCTGCGAAATTTTGGTATTATTTTAAAATGCAACAGAAGGGACCAAAACAATAAAAGTGAAGCATATATATATATATATATAATTCGTTTAAACCTCAGCCCAACAATGTCAGATGTGTAAATTTGCAGAAGCTTATTATTTTGTTCTGCCCTGGCCGAGATTGAAACTCATGCTTCTGAGATATCGTGGCATCAAATCGCCTTCCACTTTGCCTGACGCGCTAGATCACTCGACCACGTAGGCTTTACAAAAATAAAGCGTTCGGTGCCAAATGCTTTAGTGAAAAATTATAATTGGAACCTACATACAAAACATTTTTTACCTTTTTGAAAAAGACCTTAATGAAAACCGAATTATATAATCTTCCCATAATGACAGAATATTGGGGAAATTGACCAAAGTGATCCTTACATTAATCAAATAGAGGAGATAGCAAACAATTTTTGACTATAGCTTAGTTAACATTAAAACATTTTTCAACTAAAAATGAATGCTTCTTTATTCAAATATAAGGACTTTGTTACTAGCAAAATCGACAAACTTTCTTAGATATTGTGAAATTTTATGAAAATAGATAAACATGCTACATAATCATCAGTTGATACAATATAGAAGTCGCTAACTACACTTTAAAAATTATGTTTATGCAATGGACGAAAACAATAGAAGATAAGAGAGAAACTACAAACAGCTACAATTATCAGCATAGTAGAATCTACAAACTAAATCGATTATATTGAAATCATCAGACAATTTTTAATAGGGTTATTGACCCTCACTTAAAATTTAGAGTTCAGGAGGTCATGGATTCGATTTTAACCCAAATAATTCAGTCGTTATATTCCGCTGATCTACGAAGGCTACATTGTGTGGGAGAAATCGGACACGGAAAGGGCTTGAATTATTCGAGTTAATTCGATTTTCGACCAGGTTGGACCAAATCTTTAAATATTGATTCTGTTGCTAATCCACTTAACATGCCGCATTCAGGAATAAAAGCAAAGACTGCTTGGCTCGTCGGCAGAATAATGTGGACATAGAACCTGCAAAATCCTGAAAGGATGTGTTAACTGTCGTGTTCTCATTACTTATATATATATAATCCAATAAATTTGGCTTGGCTCGTCGGCAGAATAATGTGGACATAGAACCTGCAAAATCCTGAAAGGATGTGTTAACTGTCGTGTTCTCATTACTTATATATATATAATCCAATAAATTAATTCAGTACACAAATTATTACTTATATATATATATTTTTATCTTATGAGATAAATTCGAAACTCATTTCTTCCTAATCTATCTCAATGAAAATATAGTACAAGATCTTTAATATATTGGTCTCGCATGAATCTATCTATTGATCTTTGATGTTTTTTTTCTCAGGTAGATCTTTTGGTTTATGCTGATCTATATTTTATGCAAATAGTTTGAATTCCCCCAACATTTGGTCTTGATTGGTCGACGTGAAACTGTTTATACCTTGTATTGTTGGCGGGACATCTGTAAAGCATTGATCGAGATACCAGATACAAATCTAAAGCATTGACTTGTTTCGCCAATTTCAACACTTATAGTGTGGAGGAAATGAAAGAAAAACAAAATTAAAACTTTAAAAATGTGTTGAAACTAGAATTTTACATTGAACAGGGCATGGTGTAATGTATCTAAGAATCCACTTACAAATGTAACCAATTATATTTTCATGCACGTAACTTCTGTTTCTTAAGCTGGGGTTATTTTTACAGCGGATGACCGTGAGGGCATTCCGGTGTATTGCTATCGCCTATATTTCCATTACGTAGTATTTGTTTTCGTTTTTTAACCGATCTATAAACATGATGAATACGTAGACATCATCAAGTGGAAACTAACATTCCTTATCGCTTGTTAAAAAATCATTTCTTCAATGCATACTCATCAAATACTTTTTAAAGAAGATAAATTAATAATATCAAAATGTTTTGTTATATGTATATGCATATAAGTAAACAAGAGTGCACACACTGAAATGTCTCGCCTTCTTTACTAATCATTGATATTATGTTGATACTCCTAAATATAAAGCTTTATTACGACTGTCACTTAAACTTAACATGAACCATGAAAATGAGGTCAAGGTCAGTTGAACCATATGACAGGCAGACATGTACAGCTAACAATGCTTCCATACAACAAACATGACAAATATAGTTGACCTATTGCTTATAGTTTAAGAAAATATACCAAAACACAAAAACTTAACACTGAACAATGAACCGTGAAAACCAGGTCAAGGTCAAATAAAACCTGCACGACTGACATATAGATCATAAAATATTTCCATACCCCAAATATAGTTGACCTATGACATATAGTATTAGATAAAAAGACCAAAACTCAAAAACTTAACTTTGACCACTGAACCATGGAAATGAGGTGAAGGTCAGATGACATCTGCCCACTAGACATGTACACCTTACAATCATTCCATACAACAAATATAGTAAACCTATTGCATAAAGTATGAGAAAAACAGACCAAAACACAAAAACTTAACTATAACCACTGAACCATGAAAATGAGGTCAAGGTCAGATGACATCTGCCAGTTGGACATGTACACCTTACAGTCCTTCCATACACCGAATATACTAGACCTATTGCTTAAAGTATCTGAGATATGGACTTGACCACCAAAACTTAACCTTGTTCACTGATCCATGAAATGAGGTCGAGGTCAAGTGAAAACTGTCTGACGGGCACGAGGACCTTGCAAGGTACGCACTTACTAAATATAGTTATCCTATTACTTACAGTGAGAGAGAATTTAACATTACAAATAATCTGAACTTTTTTTTTCAAGTGGTCACTGAACCATGAAAATGAGGTCAAGGACAATGGACATGTGACTGACGGAACCTTCGTAACATTAGGCATCTATATACAAAATATGAAGCATCCAGGTCTTCCACCTTCTAAAATATATCTATAGCTTTTAAGAAGTGAGCTAACACCGCCACCGCCGTAGCCACCGCCTCCGCCGCCGCCGGACCACTATCCCTATGTCAAGCTTTCTGCAACAAAAGTTGCAGGCTCGACAAAAATCATAAATATCTATGCACACTCATGCGCAAAAATATCTCAAGAACGCTTGCAATCTCAAGGAACGATAACTCTGCATGGATGATTGCACATTTTTTGCGGGAAAATACGAATGCTTACACAAATCCATTATATTAGAAAAATCGAATTATTACAGAAGAGTGGATTGTCCACCATGCACCTGCACTGCACAATTATTAATAAAGTAGAAAAGAATGATATACAAAAGCATGAAAATTATATACATGTAAGTGTAGTATAAAAGTATTAATATAATATACAACAATAAACCAGAATATACTGATTTGTAACACTACAATATAACAAATGGTCATTATGGTGAGGATGAATTCCCTGGCATCACTGTATCATCCACGCACAAACTTGTTCCAGAAAAACATTATATGTGTACATTAACCTCACTTTCAGGTATAGAGATTTGATTTTTTTCTGATACAAGTGCTTGTCGGACCATCAACAAGAACTTGCGGTCATCCGATGTTCAGTACTTCAGTTCTTCAGTACTTTGATTCGTGAATGTGTTGTTCGCCTTTAATCCGTCTATTCGTCGTTCGTTTGTTCATCATTCCATCTACTTTGTGTGCCTGCTACTGATACATCTTGACGGTAGTTTGTAAAACTCTCATAGATACTTATTTAAATTAGGTACTGTTCACTCCTTTTTAAAATTCATGCACCCGAAAAAATTTGGGATGACATGGACTTTGTCATACTAGCTCATTACACTTGCCATCGGTTTCCGCTTCTCTCCAAAAACCTCTATTCCGAATTTAACCTCTGTGCGCTTCTTCTGTTCTCCCTCGTATAATGATGGAGTTTCCATTAGAAGATTAACTTTGTCAGATCGGTACAGTATAAAAGTAATATATTCATACTTCTTTTGGTTGAAGGGTGCTATGTTAAACCAGTCGGCTCATACTTGTATAATTTGTTTTGTAAAAAATGACATGGTAAGAAAATAAACGCCGGTTGGTGCATGGCACTACCTTCCTAGGAAGTTACGATAGAGAATAATATCGTGCTGTATATATAAAAAGAAAAGTCTTTAAAGTTTGTACTAATTTTAATGTAAAGTATAAGTTATAAAAATTATAAGAGTACAACTATGTTAAACATTTCCTGTATATAAATAAAATATATGCACATTTTAATGAAAAAAATATAAAATGAGAAACATTGTCTTATATCTCCTTAAGCTGTGCCTGATGCTTGAATTTCCCTTCACAACAAAATATAATTGTTTAAAAATAAGAATATATCTATACCTGATACAAAATACTGTAAGTTGGATGATGATTGAAAGTATCTGTTCTCTATTTCTATATGAGATATCGCGACAGGAACCCGTGTAGTAACGTGATATACAGATTGCGTGACATCTTACATTATGGTTAGAGTTTATTTAATAAAATATATAATTTAAATTCATCTAAATATTTCGAATAAAAAAAAAATCAGCGTCCCTTTCGGTCAGTTGGTTGATACCAACTTACATCAATTCATTATTGGAACTTAAGGAATCGTATCTATAGACTACGATTCATGAAACCAAAGATATATAGATCATTCATCTATGATGAAACTTTCAGTCATTGTTTTATATATGACTTATGAAGTCATTTCTTGAAAATGTAAAAATAAAAAAAATAAACATGAGACATTTTGTTCTTGTTTAAATAGAACAAGTGCATACTACTACTAGCTTTTCAAAATAAAAGCAAATTTTTGTATAGAAATACAAGCAATGTATCCTGTAATATATAATGATATTTTACTACAAAATATACAGAATAAAAAAATCCGATTACACATGCAGCTAAGGTGTTTGTTATCTCCTTTAAGCTTGTTGCAGCCAATTAAAACATGACATGCAATTCTCATATATATATTCGGTATCAATATCATCAAAATAAAATGTTTAAAACTTTATTTAGCGAACTCTGTTTCTGCAGGATTGTTATTTTTTTACTAAAGACGACGTAACAAATAAACAGCATATTACCAACTTATATTTAAAAAAAGAACTAGGATAGCATTTGCAGCTAAACGTCATAAGCAATTCCCATATACATCATATAAAACATTCAAATAAAAGCTTTGAAATTCATATGGAAGCCCTGTTTCTATGGGAATATATCAAAAAAGAAAACGAAAAGAAAATCGCCCAATTGCTGTACAATAAAAATTGAAGTTAAGGTAAATTTCCAAGTCTTTTTTCTTTACAAGTGAATTCATTTTCAAAAATATTTAAAATGAATTCAAATATTAATACATGTATACATGGTTGAATATAAATTAAGTAAGTATAATGTATAACTATATTATAATAAATTACATGTATTACCCCAATAATTCTACATACTCTATTGGCCGATTTATCATTATTCCATTAATATAATGTAATAAGTAAATTATCATTGAACTATATTTTAATATAAAAAATAGATAAAATACTAGTATTTCATTTCTATATAACATCTGAGCATGTAAGGAAAATTAATTAAACCCTAGCGAATCGAATTATAAACAATGGCAACAAACACTTTCCTTCAATATTCCATGTTATTTCAGAAATCGCTCATTATTAAAAACCAATTACGAGATTAAACTAAAACATTTCATGACTATTTTCGTCAGGTCCAGTCTTTTTATAAGTGGCCAGTTTGTCGTCGAAGGTCTCACTCTCTTCGTTACTTGCATTACATCTTCTGAGGTCTGACTTTATCCAACGTTTACATGCTGTTGTAGAGAAGATTTTGTCATAAAGTAGAGCTCCCAAAACTGCCCCAGTCATATCTCCGACCCAATAAATCTGTTATCAAAATAAAAAAGGTTGTGATAACAATTCATAGTAATACCACAAATCATTTTCACCTAACTGTATTATAGTGAGTAACCTCATTCTGTGAGGTACATGTAGAAGAATCCAATACACACATGTAGTTATGCTCGAAAACAAAA
The DNA here is from genome assembly GCF_965363235.1 of Mytilus galloprovincialis. Taxonomy (NCBI): domain Eukaryota; kingdom Metazoa; phylum Mollusca; class Bivalvia; order Mytilida; family Mytilidae; genus Mytilus; species Mytilus galloprovincialis. The sequence goes on from NC_134839.1 coordinate 63,119,425, forward strand.
GTCGAGATAGAAAACTTTAAAGAGTAATAAAACTATAAACGACCGTCACACATTGGCCTTTATACATATACAATGTAACACAAGGTCATCTTGAAACAACCAAACGGTTTGTAAAAAGGGAGATCGATTGTATTTTTAAAACCAAGAAAAAAGTTGCACATGTCTGTACACAACCATACACCTTTTGAATTTTCAAGAGTTGTATTTAAATAAAAAAATTGTATATATATTTAACATATTTAACATATTTTAGTCTATGATCTATTATTGTCTACTTGGTATTTATATTTTTTTCATTTAAACTTAGTTTTTTCATTAATTTTTGTATCATAGAGAAAAAACAAAAAATTGTTTGAGGGCATTCCGATTAATTACTTAAAATTTGTAAGTAGCTAATTTAAAGTATTATTTTTGAAAGGAGAGTTAAGTTAAACGTAACGTTTATTTTCTGGTTAGTAAAAAAAACTACTTCTGAATGTGCATGAACTATTGAGCTTTTGATTTTGCCATTTGATTAGGGATTTTCCGTTTTGATTTTTCCTCGGAGTTCAGTATTTGTGTGTTTTTATTTTTTGGCAACTTGACGGTAATCAAGCAACTGTCAATCAACCAAATTCTCCAAATGACATACAGTAAAAAAAGCCCAAAATACAACATTCGATTCGTTGATGAATGAAATGAAATGAGCATAACTATTTCTTTCTTCATACTCTCAACAATCTACTTTTAATTTTGATAAGATGGCTAACAAAATGTTCAGAATAACGGTATAACGGTATTATTAGTATCGAAAACCAAAGAACAAACAACACACTTATACTGCAGACTACAGAAAAACAGCAACGGCAAGTAAAACTTTAACGTGTGTAAACCTTCCCCAATATTTGTTATTCTCATATCTTTAATAAATCACATCATATGTGTCGAATATTTTTATTTTAAGCCTTTCTGCATGTTCTGTAAGTGGTCTCTGAGTGATTTTGTATAACTCTCAGCTGATATTTTTACAAAACGTCAAAAAGTATCACTATTTGCTGTAGGTAAACTTTTGTGATTTATACTGAAGATATAATTACATACCCATGATTTGTCATATATACCAGCTACGATTGATGGGCCAAACGTTCTTGCTGGATTCATGCAGCCACCTGATAGGTTGAACTAAAAGAAAAATGTAAGATCCTAGTATCACAGTAGCATGAATTTGCATATACATTTGTTATTGAATATACATACATGATACACGCCTTGAACAAAATATACCTTCATTGTAATAACAAATTTACATATAAAAAGATAAACACTCGAGATTTATATAACTTACAAAAAGACAGACATCACTGTAGCGTATATAAAGTAACATTAATCTGTTATGTTGATACTTTTACCTACATGTACGTATGATCTCATTATTTTGGTTTAAAAGCATTTTTTTTAAAAATGATAAAAGATTTAAATGTAGGAAAATTGGATAAAGATTAAACAAAAATAATTTACTACTCATACGAAGGAGATATTCGGATATTGTCAACCAGAAAGCAAGGTAGAGACACAAATAAAAAAATGATTGGCTAACGAGACAGCAATAACAAAACACAAATAAAAGAAATTAATTGATTGATTTATTGATTATTTAACATCAGACATGGGAAATGGTCCATGTATACTAGTATTCAGGACAAGAACAATTTAGTTATACATTTAACAGGAAGGTTCTTCTTGGGTGAAGGCGAGCGGGAAATATAGACTGGCAAAAAGGGTATGTCGGATTCGGGTCGAATGTTTCCTTTATCGCCTATGACCCTCGAAAAATTATCAAAAGATTCCCTTTCTTCCGAAGAACGATTAACGAGATGCCAGAATAAACGTCCCCGATCGGATTGGAAGTGGCTATGTATTTATGTAGCTCGAACAACTAAATGGACACCCGGTTCATCTGTAGCACTAGTTCTACTGTGGTAGGAGGGAAGCCTAGTGACCACATTTATATATACACATCAGTTAACCCTTGTGACATGTACTAAAAGCACCAAGAGTTTAAGACCTCTAGAGATCAACGTTTTGTGTTTCACACGACAGGTGTCTTAAATACATGTATAATATTCCTAGCTAGTAACCATTCCCATTGGTATTGATGGCGATTGTTAAAGGAAATCGGTTCGTCAGTTTAAGAAAGAGTAAAAGCCTTCGTATTTTTTTTACTTTAGTTAGTTATAAAGCCATTTACTAGAACTAGATGAAACCTTGGGACTTTCAGTGGTAGGTAAATTTTAAATTTGTCACAGTTTAAAGTGACTGCAATTTTATATGTCAATGACCGTTTTTACTGTTTCAAACATTACATTTATTATAGCCAATAAGGAACAGATGCGTTGTTTGTAATTTTGTACAATCAGAAGATTAATACAGTTCACCTGTTTGTGACCTACATATAACACATGTAAGTATGAACATTATAGGAATCCCTGTCCCATATTTTCTCTCTCAAAATTGTGAAATTACAAAATTTTAAAGTATTAATTAGTAATACTGGTCAGATGTTCACTTGTCCATTATATACATTTTGATTTTTTCTGAAGCGGAAATTATTACAGTTTTTTGGGGCCGGGGGTGGGGGGTCTGTTAAAATTGTCATTTCTTATTTACTTCGAGTTATTTTGCCGATTAATACATGAATATAAATTGTGTTTAGAATTTTGTTTAAAGTTAAAAAAAACATATAAAATAGAACGAAATTCTAGAAATAATTGTACATACAGTGGCAAATATATTGATGACAACAATAAGTCCTATTTGGAATGGTGCAAACCCATTTACGTCTATTCTCTTTGGATCAATCATGGCAAATGTTCCGAAAAGCAAAAAGAATGTAATAATCATTTCACAAACTATTGCCTGTGCGTCGTTCACTCCTGAGGCAGGAAATATTATTCCTAAGTCATTGGTTGTCTGGTTGGCAGGTACTATAGCTTTAAGTAAAGCCGCACCGGCCGCAGACCCGAGTGTCTGTATGATGGAATAAAATATAAAACGGATAACTGTTATTTGTCCAAGGACCAGAAATCCCACACTGATAGCTGGATTAACATGACCACCACTGACAGTGGATAATATTCTAATTGCACAACCAATAAAGAAACCAGCTTCTATTGAAGCAGCAACGGGATCACCGGGACTGGTTATACCTGTTCCCATTGCCATAAACGTTAGCAATAACACTCCAATAAATTCTGCTGCACAAGCTCTATATAGATCTACGGAAAACAAATCCTTAATCTCTTTAGAGAAAAAACCAGGCATTCTCGAATGGCTGTTTTCCTATTTGATATGTATAATTTGTCTAATGTAGGTTCAAACTAAATCTAGTGACAATTAATATAAGATTTGTCCAATTAAAATTTACAATTTCCAACTTAATTTGTTTGATGCAGTTGAAACTTTTCTTGTAACTGACAATATGTTAATCATCATGATAAATATACTGAAATTGTCTAAGCTTGAAGATACTTCACGGTTATGGTTTTGTAGTTTTATAATCTATATCAAACTCATAGTACTTGTTGAAATATAATACATTTTTCTTACACAATATATTCGAAACACTCTGGTGAATTTCTCATATAGATCAACCTTGAATATTACATAAGCTTCAAATAATGTTAAAGTGGTATAACACAGCATCTCATCTCTTTTTCTACTAATGATCTTCAAATTTTAAATGAAATGTCATTTAGATATAAAAATAAGAAGATGTGGTATGCTATCTAATGAGACAACTTTCCACAAGAGACCAAAAATGACACAGAAATTAACAGCCATTATAGGTCGCCATATGACCTTCAACAATGATTAAAACTCATACCGCATAGTCAGCTATAAAAGGCCCGTAAAAGACATTTTTTTCAATGTAAAACAATTCAGACGAGTAAAATTAAGACCTGATTTATAAACAAAATATTGATGAAAAAAAAATATGATATGCAGCAACAAACGACAACATCTGAATCATAGACTCCTGACTTTGGAGAGGCACATACATTATGTGGCGGGGTCAAACTAGTTTGAAGGTGCACCAACTCTCCATATAAAAATAAACAAAAAAACCTACACAAAAAAATATGAAGTTAACAAAATGACGACTCAAAATTACGAAAGGTTTTGCGAAATAAAGCAGAGGAAATCTATTCAAGAGGTATTTTGAAAAAAATAAGTTTTGTAAACGGTTAATTAATAGTTATTACCATTTCATTGATATTTTTTTTGTCAATACTGAAGTGGACCAGGTGACTAGTGGTTTGGTGATAGCCACAGGAAATAAACATCCACCAGCAGTGGCATCGACACAATGGTTTTCAATAAACTCATCAAGAATACTAGAATAACCAAAGCTTCAAAATAATTTTGTTGAATTTGTACAACAGAACAAACAAAAAAGGTTTGCGTTCAAACATAGAAAACTTCAAGCTTCAGCGTAAAGAATACCTATTCTAAGCAGTCGTCACTGGTCCTATTAAATCGAGCTAGGTAATATACAATGTAGTGACAATGGATTGACTAGAATCAGCTGAGACTAGTCACTTTAAACAGTGATCAGTCTAAGAACTCAGTCAAGATATTTTTTACATTGAAAATTCCGATATTGCAAGTCATGCCTGTCTGTGGTAAACGACGAATATTTATATATAATTTCCGTACTCACTGGTATGATAAAATCATCACATATTACTTAAAAAATTGTTCTATTATACTAGTAATACATATACACCCTATCATTGATCATAAATTGTATGTATATACTATATATACAGTATGACTATTACTCAGCAGGTATCTTGAAATCTGAAGTCAAAATACATTTGCCTATACTAATTGCCTACCACCATATATAAACATGCACCTGTGTAATTGACCAATCGACTAAAAGACATTTGTATTGTATGTTACTACGCGTTTACTATCACTCCAGAACACGTGGAATTTGTTAATAAGTATAATTAAACATTCTTTTCTGACATCGGACTTGAATGGATGCCTTTTAGCTGAGTTATTATACTGTGCGTTTGGCTGTGTATTTGTTTTAATCTTACCTAGCTGGCCTTTGGCTGCTATCTGCTCTTTGATCGGAATGTTGTCTCTTTGACATATTCCCAATTTCCATTCTCAATTTTATTAGCTAGAGGTATAGGGGAAGTATTTAGATATCATGTGTAACCCCGCCGTAATTTTGCACATGTTCTAAGTCGGAAGTCAGTCTTGTATGTTTGTTTTTTTAAATTTATATGTTTTGGAGTTTAACTTGACGTCCATTTGTACTGAACTAATACACATTTTTGTTTAGGGCCAACTGAAGCCGGCCTCTGGATGTGTGATTTTCTCGCTCTGTTGAAGACACATTGGTTGCCTTGGTCTGTTTCTTATGGTGACCGGTTAAGGCCATTTCGCGTTTTTGCGTTTTCGCCTTTCATATTCTATTGAAAATGTCGAAAATGTGAAAAAGCAAAAAGGCGAAGTCAAAAACGCGAAAAGGCGAAATATTTTTACTTTCCGATTTCGCGTTTTTGACTTCGCATTTTCACCTTTTTGTGATTTTGCATTTTTCGCGATTTAGCGTTGTCCGCCTTTTCGTGTTTTCGCGACAAACATGTTATTATAAAATAACATTTTAAATATAATTGGAGATAAGCCTACAAAGTATAAGTCATTCAAATGATTGTCATATAAATTTCATATCTGTGACGTATTTTAACTATTTTCATAAATTAGACAATTTCTTTACATTCTTTGTTGACAATTACAAAACAAATTTAAAAACAGATGCATTTGTATAATATGCCTTTGAATATACAATTTGCTGGAAATTATAGTTTGGACATTTTAAAATAGATAAAATTAATCATTATTATCGCCATGGTTACTTAAAATACATAATCTTTCATTTCATTCTCTTTTTATGAATCTAAAATTTTTAATATTTAAATTAGCTTGTGTGAAAAAGTTTAAAATTTAATACATTGTGAAGATAAGATTTTTGTCAAATTAAACTTCGGAAGGTTTCGCGAAACTATCCTAAGACCTGTCATAAGATACTAGAATAACTTATGACATGTCTTATGATCCTTTTAGGACTATCCCAGACCTCGCCTCAAAACTGTCGTAGGTTGATCTTAGCAAATATATCCTAAACCTGTCGTATGTTCTTTTAATATAAACAAAAAGTAACCGGGATTTATGGAAAATTCATGTAAATGTAGTATGTGTTTCCCATATATTACTAAACGCATTGATTATTATTTCAAAGATGGAAATTTGTTCATCTACCGGGGACACCACGAGACAAGGGATATTCTGTTGAATACCGTAGACAAAAACAACAATCCCCCCGTGTCAGAACCAGATTCACAAAACAAATAGAGAAACTGAATCTAGACAATTAACAAATATATTTTAAAATGTCAAAAATATGATTTCAAGCAAATTGTATACTCAAAGGTATGTTATACAAATGCAGCTGTTTTTAAATTTGTTCCGTAATAATAATAATAATAATAATATTAATAGTAATAATAATAATAATAATAATTAAAAACCAATTGTTCAGAGAACAATTGAAAGTCTTTCCACATCAAAGACATTTTGATAAGGTAGTTTCTTCATTTTGATGCAGTGATATTGTTTGCCTTAAATTACTGGAGAATACAGGCTTTTTCCCCTGGAGAAACATCCCAATTTGAAAAAAAATGGCTTAAAATTATTCCCAAAAAGACAACTTTTTTCCCAAACAGTGCATTCTCAGTAGTAAATATACATGGATACAAACTGAAAAACACCCATTTATACATTTTTCATGCCTTAAATGACTATGTGCATATTTTAGGGTATATTTATGTATCATCAATGACAATAAGGGGTCTTATTTCAAATGAGGGTTTACCTCTTGAAAGGGGGTCTGCAAATTGAAGTTCCAGTCAAATTCATGGTTTATTCTAAATTTCCCAATTTGATAAAAATGGTGCATATTTTCCCAATAAAAAAGGGTACAGGTAGTTTTGAAAAAAGGCAACAATATCACTGTGATGCGATGTATAATGGTTTAATTATATTAATGAGTGATATAAGGGAGATAATATGCTACTTCCGGTGAAATGAATGTCATTTCCGGTCTCATATGATAGCTTCTTTCACACTGATTCCAAAAATATATAGTTTCTATATACTTTTGTATGTAGAATGGGAGATAATTGGCCACTTCCGGTTTGTTGGAAGTCATTTTTAGTCTTCAGTCATCAGTTTATGTATCTATATGACAAGATATATGGATTCTGAGTACTTTGATGTGAAAAAATTGCAAAAAAAACTACTTCCGGTTTTTTTCAAGGTCACTTCCGGTAGCCATTTTTCAAGGTCATTTGTCACTTAACCTTTTGTACTAGGTCAAATGTCTTTATAATGAACTTAATTGAAGTTATAATCAAATAACCTCATATCAAGATATTTCAGGGGCACCAACTCCTTTAAGATGCCATTTAATTGTATAAGACTAAATGTACTAGCATATCTTCATTACAATAAAGCAGACATTTTGCACTTGTTCTTTTATATGTATCTCTCACAAAGTGTCGGATAAAATGCAAAAACAAGCAAAAGTCACAATTGAGAACCTGACCTTGACCTTTGACCTTGACCTCATTTTCTAAGTTAGGACCTAGGGGCCTCAAATAAAAACATTCCAGGGTTATACGGTTAACTGTTTATGAGTTAAAAAAACATACCGACAAAGTTATTTTGTAAAGGTAGATAACTCCTATAAAATGTCATAGAATCGCTTCGATCCAAATAAGCCAAAAATTTCTGAGGATGTAACGAACAATTTGTAAAAAGAATTCTGTCGATATCTTTTTTTGTTACGAAGAAGATGCACACAGATGATAAACAGTGAATAGGGAGATAACTCTTACAAAGAAAATTGTTCGTTTTAGCAGGGTCAGATTTGAAACCGTATAAACTATACGATACAATATACAAAATATCAAAGCGACATATTGCGAAACAAAAATTTCAGAATGTGGCGGAAAAAAAATAATAATAAATATAAATCAATTGCTTTAAAAAAGCAATTGTAGGGGGTCTTTCCCCCTTTAAAATTAATTGAATTGGGGGGGGGGGGGGTGTTTGTTTGTTTGTTTGTTTGTTTGTTTCTGTATGGGGTCTATATTATTGTTACCGGAGAAGTTTCATGTTTAGTTTGGAAAGTTTTTATTTTATTTTAGGTCCAGCGCGCGCGCCAGATGGGGAAGACATCACGTGACTTGGGTTTATAATAACGAAAACTAGTATTTTTATTTCTCTTTAGGTCGGGATGTTGAACAGACAACATGTATAGAGACGGAATGTACACAATGTAATTTCTTTTGTCATTGTTGGAAATTGACATTTTGATCACAGTTCACCAGCAGTGCATGTTTTGGATTTAATTGTTCCGGTGTAACTTTAATACGCATTTAATGATTATTTTCTTAAAATGTACATTTTTCAGCACCAGTTTGTAACACAGATTAGTATTTTAATCTAGGAGCGGACATTTTATTGTAGGATGTCACTGAGATTTACGGACCTAGCAAGCGATTTTTAGGGCATTGCCATTTTTTTTCTCTAGGAAAAGTCTTGAGAGATATCCGCACCAAGTTTTTTTATGAACTTTTAGTACATGTATGCACTGCTGACTGCAAATTTTGAGGTCGATTGTACTTGTAGTTTCAGAGTACATGTGGATTTTTTTTTCAGAAGTGACGCAAGAACAATATTAAATTTCAATTTTTCATGAAACATGATTGATTGATCATGATCATGATTGATTGATTACTTGACTGATTGATTGATCATGATCATGATTGATTGATTACTTGATTGATTGATTAGTTGGTTGGTTGGTTGGTTGGTTAAACACATTGGATAGGGTCAATTGAAACAGCGAAAAAGAAACAAAGAAGATCTTGGACCGTATATTAAACACATGAGACGGATACATGATTGATTGATCATGATCATGATTGATTGATTACTTGATTAGCTGGTTGGTTGGTTGGTTGGTTGGTTGGTTGGTTGGTTGGTTAAACACGTTGGATAGGGTTAATTGAAACAGCGAAAAAGAAACAGATATTGGACCCTATATTGAACACATGAGACGGAAACATGATTGATTGATCATGATTGATTGATTGATTGATTGATTGATTGATTGATTGATTGATTGGTTAGTTGGTTGGTTGGTTGGTTGGTTGGTTGGTTGGTTGGTTGGTTGGTTGGTTAAACACGTTGGAAAGGGTCAATTGAAACAGCGAAAAAGAAACAAAGGAGATCTTGAACCCTATATTAAACACATGAGACGGAAACATGATTGATTGATTGATTAATCATGATCATGATTGGTTGATGGATCATGATCATGATTTGTTGATTGATCATTATTGATTGATCATGATTGGTTGGTTGGCAAACACACATAAAATTCTTCAAGTCGTGGTCCAAATCACATATGTACATGACCTTGACCTTTGACCTTGTGACCTTTGTCAAGGTCATTGCTTCACAATGTCATTGCAAAAGACCCTATGGGTCAAGGACCTTTTGTTTAACATTTTTCACTGCTTAAATTTTCTGTATCTATAACCATTCAAGAATTATAGGGAAATCAAAGACATATGAAAATCTAAAATATGACCTTGACCTTTGACCTTGACCTAATTTTCTAAGTTAGGACCCAGGGGACTCAAATAAAAACATTCCAGGGTTATACGGTTAACGGTTTATGAGTTAAAAAAACATACCGACAAATTTATTCCGTAAAGGTACATAACTCCTATAAAATTTCATCGAATCGCTTCGATCCAAATTAGCCAAAAATTCCTGAGGATGTAACGAACAATTTGTAAAAAGAATTTTGTCGCTTTCTTATTTTGTTACGAAGGAGATGCACACACATGACAAACAGTGAATAGGGAGATAACTCTTACAAAGAAAATGGTTCGGCTTAGCAGGGTGAAATTTAAAAGCGCATAAACTATACAATACAAAATGAAAAAAATCTAAGCGACATATTGCGAAACAAACATTTATCGCAAGAACAAAATTTGGCGGAAAAAAAAAATAATAATAATAATCAGAACAAATACAATAGGCTTTCCACAGAAAAGTGGAAAGACCTAATAATCAGAACAAATACAATAAGTCTTTCCACAGAAAAGTGGAAAGACTTAATAATAATAATAATAATAATATTTAAAGAGAGTAACTTATTTGGATTAAACCAATTTCCAATAAGGCTCTCTACATACAATATCAACTACATATATAAACATAATAAATCTACTAATACACACATGTAAACAATAGATGAATATAAACAAAATATAATTACAAGAACAAAAACCGCCTATAGTTTACATTGTTGCTTAACTTATAAATTTGACACTTTTAAAACTTGTATTTGAAACAAAGAATGTAAAGGAATTGTCTAATTAATGAAAATATTTAAAGTAAACCACAGATATGAAATTTTATATGACAATCATTTGAATGATTTTGTAGTCTTGTCTCCAATTATACAAAAAACGTGAAAAGGCGAAATCGCAAAAAACGTGAAAACGCAAAAACGCAATATAGGCGAAAACGCGAAATCGAAAACGGTAAAACCGAAAACGCGAAGTCGAAAACGCTAAATCGGAAAGAAAAAAATATTTTGCCTTTTCGCATTTTCGCGTTTCGACTAAGCGTTTTCGCCCTCGCGATTTTGCGTTTTCGCCCTATATAATATGAAGGGCGAAAACGCGAAAACGCGAAATGGCCTTAACCGGCCACCATTGTTTCTGCTTATTTTGAAATGTTTGTACTCGTTTTTTAAGTTTACGAAATTACTAAAAAGATAAGGTGGCTCCCGGTTTTGAAAGAATAAATGGATATACATCTTTTGTCATTTTTGTGTCGTTCGGTTGGTAAGATGTCTTGCTAACAAATAGCGGAAATCTTGATTGTTGTTATCCATAATATTAATTGAAGTAAATGCTTCGGGTATTTCAAACACTAATTTCTTAGGACAGAATAATTCATTCGTTTATAACAAATTGAATCATTGCCTGTTTATATAAACACAAAAGAATATTTTTTTTGCATTAACCTGTCGATTTTTTATATTGTACTTGTAGAAAACGTACCTTCACGGTGGATTGTAAAAACATAAAAAGTTCATCATGCAATGAGACTCATTCATTGTTTTTGTCAATACTATCATGGTTAATATTTTTGACATTTTATTTTTACAAACATGTACATTGACGAGATGTTTGGTATGCAAATTAATGCGTATCCATATAATTTAGTGTACCAAAACTGTTCAGAAGGGAAAGAAATTAATACTGTTAAAAGAGAACATGCGTAAATGATATGATTGGTAAGAAAGTTACCCGGATTTATCAGATATCTCACACCCAAGACAGGTTATATAAACTTAATATTCTACTTCGTATTAGTATGTTGTTTACGAAAAGTAGAAGTATCAAAATCAACAACGAAATATCTTAATATCCTTCTTACATAAACAAAGAAGATGTGGTATGAATGTCAATGACACAACTTTCCATACAAATCATAATGTAAAAAGTAAACAATATATATATATAAGTCAAAGAACGGCCTGCACCCTTGATCTTTGGCTCACACCGAACAGCAACCTATAATATAGGACCTTATGTCATCATTTGATAAAGACTCAAATGAACATAGATGTCGGACCCTTTTATATAGCACACAATGCGGTATAGGCTTTGCTTATTTTTGAAGGCCGCACGGTGCCCTATTGTTGTTAATTTCTGTGTCATTTGGTCATTTGTGAAGAGTATTCTCATTTACAATCATACCACATGTTCTTTTGTATATAGAGCATTTTCAAACTGAAACCGAAAACCTGTTTTCTGGAAGTTATTTATAAAGATAATTAACACTTGTATGTTGAATCAGGCTCTCTAAGAGGTGTAGCAAAATTTTATTTTTATTAACCAAACTATTTGTCAACTTTTTGTACATAAGCCAATGCAAATCACAATTTACAAAGTAAAAACTATTAGTATTAATGTATTATATATAATAGTCTAATATCTTACAACACAATTGAGTTCATTTCAAGATGGCTGGGAGGTTGGGACACAAACACCAAAAAAGACAAACAAAAATTTTAGACCTGTTGAATTGTCCTTTCTTCATCACCCAATCAAACCGCCGTAAGATACACACCCACATGTAATATTACTTGTGGTAATCAAAACACGTGTTTGGCTAGCTTTAATAAATTCATTCACTAAATATAGAAATAAAGTTACAAAAAAGTTTAAAATTTCAGTTGATATATGAGGTTGTCAAACAAGAAATATAATATGATAGACATCTATATTATGTTGGACACTTAAAACGTAGGAATACATTTCTCCTATATATAAGTTTCAAGTATAGAATTTTAAAAAATGAATTAAGATTTTTAACACTTAATTAAGAAGTATTAACCCGCAAGAATTATATGATACATGTATTAGTCAAAATTTAGACAGCAATAATTATTATAGTTTACAGATGTTCAAAACTCAGTGGTCGATTAAAAAGATGCAAATCAATCATTGTGCATCTTGTCAGATTTTAGGGACCTCCCCTTTTCTAATTTATCATGCCGGTCGATGCTATTAACTATTATAAACTGTTTTATCAATCAGAATAAAATAAACCTATGAGTTTATGAACTCTTGTCCTTAACCTAGTTACTTTAAAGACGCAAATATTTCTTAGCTCTATCTGAATTGCAATTTTTATATTGTTATCACGCAAACAAGCCCTTACTTACTTATTTAATTCGCTTCTTGGACATATATAAGGCATCAACAAGGGAAAACAAGACTTATACCATGTATTTACTTTTTTTTTTAAAAAAGAAATGATAATCCGCTTGTAAATTTTTCAATAATCATATTAGGTCTGTTTTCTGTATTTTTATTTAAGATAGAGAAGTTGGCCTTCCATCATTCAACAGAATACATTCTTTACAATTAATTTTATATTGGCGGGTCTGTCAAAAATCCTCATGGAAACCATTTTTGAAATGAATAACATTCTTAACTATTATATTAACAACACATTACACAACATGTATTCAGGGACCAAAAAAGTTTCAGCTGTATATGAGGCGATGTTAATTAGATGTGGAATCACATAATGTAGTTTCCTACAATTCGACAACGTAGATATTATAAGGACAAATAATACTTTAATAAATAAAATTCAAAGGTATAGAGCAGCCCTCATACCCCCGTCCGCATTTGGGTTTTGCTCTAAATTTTCATAATATAGTTCCTTTACTGTTTTGGAAGCTTTAAATATACATCATAGACTTTTAAATATTTTGGATAAAACGTTCCTAATGAAGAGTCCCGAACAGCGCTTCGGGAGCATGAAATTTATACAGTGTTTTTCACAAGAATCTATAGCTAAATGCTATGGATGTACGGAAATCTCAACCAATCCTTTAACTTGAATAGTGTTGTGTCAGCACACAAACTGATAATTAACTGTTACAATTGTTTCTTCGTAGCCTTGAACACTTTTTTGTCCATGTCATCATCTTTAACTATAACATCCCAAACTATTGAAATTAGAGTGTGGTAGAAAGTGCTATCCATTTCTAAAGATGTTATTGTGTGTCAACCCGACATTCTAAAGATGTGTGAAAAAAACATATATGTAACACTAAATAAAAGTGCAAATATGTAATCATAATATGAATTCAATACTGTTTACTGAAATAAGATACAGATAGAATAAGTCTAAAGATATTAAGGCGTCAAGGCGAGCATACTATTATTAATATTATAATTTCATTATGTTAAAAAACATTATTTACATAAATGCTACAACAAAAAACACCCAAACGCGGTCACACAATATATATATAAGCATTACATTATTTAACTCAATTGAATTAAAAAAGGGGGGGGGGGAGGGGGTCTAAATTAAAATTGTTAGAATTTTGCAAAATATTTTATATCAAGCTTTTCATAAAATTCAAAAAACAAAAAGTATGAGACACTGAGCTTTTTTTTTTCAAGCTATAGGTTGTGTAAAATTGTCTGTTTGTGTACAGTTTATACATGGAAAACCCAACTTTGTATGAAATAAAGAATTCAAACAATGGAATCGAAAATTAAAATATTAGAAATCGCACATGACATGATTTTAAACAGTCGTTAACATGTGATGAAATACTTTTCTGCATTTAAAGAAAAGTCTTTCGAATGAATTACCCTCCCCCTTTTTTTTTAAATATGCGCATTGATTAAAGATCTAGAACAACTGTAATATCTCTGTCATAAAGTCTAGATTTTCTGTTAATTTTTTTTTTCAAAATTCTCCATGTTCTCACAAACGAAATGATACACTATATTAACAGCCCATAGCTGAAATGGTGATAGATCAGATTGTTTAAGCCTAGAAAACATTGGCAACTGAGGTGAGGTCGTGTTTGACGATGATTTTTCGAGGTCATCTTTTTTTTAATTCTTCATTTATTTAAAGAGGATTGCCAACAGCCAGAGGCTACGCGTGGATCTCCTCAACATAGATATATACAGATTCACAATTATCAAAGTTTTGAATACAAACATGTTAAACACAAGACAAGACAATATGTACAGGACAAGCCATACAAATACTACACACCCATCCAATCACTCGCTCATTCTTACTCACATGCACACGAATTAACAAACATGTATGATTCAGTAATATAAAATAGTGATTATGGAAAGACAATTTTGAGCACAATCAGGTCAAAAAAAAGTTTTTAAGCTATCGAGAAAATCTGTTCGAAGATTTAATAAATCGAAACACACACTCAAACAACTCTAAATTAGTATCATCAGACAAATCATCACTACCTTCTATTAATATTTTGCTCAGATAGTTGGGACATAGATCCCGCAACATTGCTATATTTATATCTGGACAAAGCAGATTCTTAATTCCAAGTAGAAGAGTAATCCGATAGTTCGTGTAACGGGCGCAATGAATTAAATAGTGCTCAGTGTTTTCAATGCAGTTACCTGGGCAGAAATCGCAAAACCTATTTAATGTTAGATTATATTTATACAAGTGATCATTTAGAGCACTTAACCCTAAGCGTAATCTAGCATGAATCTTTTTCTCATAACCATGTCCTCGTGAATATATTTTTTTACTACACAAATTGAGATTCTTCTTTAACAACCTTTTGAAACTCGCCAAAGATGTTGCTGTAATAAGTTCAGCTGACAAACTATTCCAGTCTCTAATCGTAGCTAGAAGAAAAGAGTTATAGTATGCTACTGTTCTTGACCTGATGGGTATCAGGTTAGCATGTCGTCTTAAGTTATAGTTTTCAGTATTATGATGGAACAATGGATGAAAATTACAAAGATAATCTGGGACAAGATGATTTTTAATTTTGTACAAGTATGTAAGTCTATGAACTTGACGGCGTATTTTGAAAAGCTCAAGACCAACCTCTTTCAATAAAGTGACATGTTTTGTGACCCTGATTGCCCCAGTAGATATAATGCAGGCACGTCTCTGTACATGTTCAATGTTTGCAGAATCGGCGCTAGTGCAGTTATCATAGATGACATCTGCATAATCTAGCAATGAACGAACAAATGTTTTATATAATTTTTCAATGCATAATCTAGGTAATATATGTCGCATCCTCAAGATAGTGTTCAGTTTATTATGACATTTCTTACAAATATCAGCAATATAATCGGTCCAAGAAAGTTTATCATTCAAGATAAGACCTAAATGTTTATGGCATGTAACTCTCTTTATATTTACATTATTTAAGATCAATGGAGGGTAGTGTGGTATTTGCTTCTTCTTAGAAATAATAAGATACTCCGTTTTTTCTGCATTGAATGTTACACACCATTGCTGGGCCCATGTGTTCAACGTGACGAGGTCACTGTTCAGAGTTTGGAAACAATCAGAGATGTCATCAATTTGTTTGACAAGGGACGTATCATCAGCAAACAGTTTGATATTGCTGACAATTCCATCTTTAATATCATTCACATATATAAGAAAAAGCTAAGGACCGAGTATAGAGCCCTGGAGTACACCAGCATAGGTGTTTTGACTCGATGATGTCTGACCATTAATAACGACTCTTTGAGTACGACCTGAGAGGTAATTCTCTACAAGAGACAAACGTGAGCCACATATGCCAAATTGTTTAAGTTTGAAAATCAGGCCTTTGTGCCAAACCTTTTCAAAGGCCTTTGAAACATCTAAAAAGATTGTACATACATCTTTACCGCTATCTAATGACTTGTAAATTTCATGAGTAATAGTAATTAGTTGATTCACTGTTGAATCGTTTTTCTTAAAGCCCGAATTTTCACTGATGAGTAAGTCATTAAATTCACAGAACTCATAGATAGCCTTGTAGATGACTTTTTCAAGGATCTTGGACACAGATGATAGTAGAGCAATTGGTCGATAATTAGACATGATATTTTTATCGCCTTTATTTTTGTACACTGGGCACACATAAGATACTTTCCAGAGAGATGGATATACTCCAGAATGGAGTGAGAAATTAAAGAGTTTAGTGAGTGGTTTATACAGAGAATGAGCACAGTACTTTAGAATATGGTTTGATATACCATCTGGGCCGCATGACTTATGGGGGTTAGATTGGCGTAAATATTTAAGAACATCTTCTTCGACAGCTACTATCTCCTGAAGACGCTCTACTGTAAGAAAAGATAATGGCGGTAGAGCGGGCAAGTCATTTTCATGTTGACCCAAGTGCATCTGAGCAGAAAAATAACAATTAAGGAGTTCTGCTTTCTCAAGATCATCAGATATCAGATTCATGTTATCTTTTAAAGGGGGATAGTTCTATCTGAATTGTAACCTAACACAGATTTACTAAGGGACCAAAATTTCCTAGGATTAAGGTTTTCTCTAGAAAATGAGCAAATGATATTAATTTCATATCTTTGCTTTGCGTCTCGTTTTAAGCGATTGACCTCTCTCCTAGCAACTATGTGATATAACTTGTCTTCGTCTCTTCGAGTCCGTTGATATTTTTTGAAGCAACGATCACGCTTGCGAATCGCTCGCCTAACCTCGTTACTCATCCATGGTTTATCCCTATGACGAATAGTTACTATTTTATTCGGTATGAATTCAGAACAAGCGGAGGTGATAAGATCACTCGTATAACTAGCAATGTCGTTTACATCGTCAAAAATTTCATATGCGGAATCAAAGGGAGCGTTTAATAATGCGGTATTCAGACTATTAAAATCAGCTGACTTGTAATCCCAAACACGACGCTGAAGGGCACGTGATTTACTTACTTTGAGGGATAGTTTACAGAAAATAATGCAATGGTCGAGATTAAGTAGGGGTGGGCTAACTCCGAAGTCCGATACACAACGTTCATTGTCAATGAATATAAGGTCTAACAATGTCGCATTGCTATCCGTATACCTGGTCGGTTCATCAATTAATTGTGATAGACCATACCTATGTGCCAGATTAAAAAGAGTTAGACCGAGCTCGCTGTGACTATGACTATCAAACCATGAAACACACCGGTCGTTGAAGTCCCCTAGAATCAGGCACACATCTGGGCTGTGTGATTTCATATTTTCAATGACTGCAGTAAAGCTATCAGTGAATTTTTTACGTTCATTTGCCGTTACATTCGGCGGTCGGTAACAAACACTAACAAGGATAGACTTATCCTTGGTTTTGACTTCAATGCATAAGAATTCGAGACCCTGTATTTCTAACTCCTGACGGCGCATAGAATATAGTCGGTCGGAAACATGTATGGCTACACCACCGTAACCAAACCCGTCAGCCCTATCTCGCCTGTAAGTATTATAATTATCAATCTTAATATCTTCAAATGATATATCTGGTTTTAACCAGGTTTCACTTATACAGATCACATCATATTGGAGTTCGTTACATCTTTTTAACTGTTTTTAAAGCGAATCGGCAACATAATTACAATAAACTTATTAATGAAGTAAATACACATTTGAAATTGATCATATAGAATATAGACCAATTATTGTTTTGGCATCATAGTGGCATGTGGTCTGAATCACTGATAGCATATGAAGGTGTACATCTTAAATAAAAAAGACACTTTAAAGTTTGCCAATAGTATCAGGTTCGCCTTGGGTATCTGTATGAGATGTGGTTTATTTTAATGTATGCATATATTTCTAATTTCTTTGTATTTCTTTCATGTATATGAATATTAAAATATGGGTTTTTTTTCGCAACCCAACACTTATTTTATTTCTTTTATTGATTATCATTCTTCAATATTTTTCAAACCGATTGTCTTTGCTAGCTTGGGTAAGGTGACTGTTATTTTAATTGGTGCAGAGGATGTGGTTGCTTGTACTTATGACCCCTGTGTATTTGCTTTTGCAAATAAACCAATTATCATTACTAGCTTGGATAAGGTTGACGATACTATAACTGGTGCGGAGGACGTGGTTGCTTGTACTTATGACCTCTGTGTATTCGCTTCTACAAATGCGTGTTTTAATGTTTGATGCTTCGTCATGAAATTGATGGTATTTCAGTTTATTGGCACGGTGATAATAGTTTAGAACATTATAATTTTTGCATTGTAGCCAATCGGTTATAATTGCCACGTATTTTTTATACAAGTAATTTTTTTACATGTTTGCATATATATAATGCATGTTGTAAATGTATTATATGGTTGTTAGTATGTCGGTACACTTAGTTTTTGGTTGCAATTGAATTTAACTCTAAATGTCATGTTTCATACCAATATTAAAGCATTATCAAACTCAATTAATATTTCTCTTTTTGTATAACATTCAGCGGTTTGTTACAATATCTTTTTCTTTTTCTTTTTTCTAGTGCGTAACTATGCCTAAGGCAAGACAATCAAAGCTTGCTTCGGATAAAGCCGGCATTTCGATAGTTGTTCTAGATCGAGTAGACATGCCTGCAAAAAGAAAGCAGACACAAAAAAATCATCAGCAGCAGCAAATACAACCGAAAGTAAAATTTTCATTGAAGATTCAGTACAATCTCCTACAAGTATTTCTGTAAAAATACCTACGGCAGATGAAATCACTTTGGAATTGCTAATCCAAATGAAGACCATCATCTCAACAACAGTAGTCATTGTTGAAGGTCGTACGGTGACCTATAGTTGTTAATTGCTGTGTCATTTTGGTCTCTTGTGGAGAGTTATCTCATTGGTAATCATTCCACATCTTGCCTCTGCAATGAGAAACCTATTATTATGTATTTAATCAGTGCCCTGTTTCTCACCAGCCGCCATGAACAATGAAGTTCATACCTGTATATTTCCAGAAAGCACGTCGATGCCTGTACCAGTGAACTACTATAACATTTAGCTCTGTAAATTTATCTAGAATTCATAAAAACGCATTTGATTTGTTTATCGCGTTATTTGACTGAGTATCCAAACTTGATGTTAGATCTGATCAAATATGATGATAATATGAGAAAACTTGGTTATGCGAGTGGTTTTAAGGCAGTAAAACTTTATGATGAGGAATTAAGACAGCTAAAAGTAGTTCATATGTTAGATTGAGTCTTAATGCACGATGAATTATACCGTTCGGCTACGGCTATAACACATTCAGACAATTATCAGCCGTCTGGTTAAAAAAAAAAAAAAAAACCACCAGGTCGCCCTTTTTCGGAAAACCAAGCAGTAACCAAGTAAATACACAAACGGTTTCTATTACAAATACTGCGAAAATGATACATGTCCGACCAAAAACGTGAAAACTTAAACACCAATTAATGGGTTCACTGTGGCCAAAAACATGCTTACAGACATGTGTAATTAACGATCAACAGATGTTAAACCTTCCAACTTCATTTGGACGTAATATGCTTAGTACAAACGTACAGTGTTATGATCTGCAACTAAAAGAATTTTTCATTAGAATATTTTCAGAAGGATTTAGGTAGGTGCTATTGGTGAAAACGTTTCATTTCTGACTTGTAAGAATCATCAGAGACGTTGGATAAACCATAAATTGTAACGGAAAAAATAGAAAAGGAAATAAATAAAGGGCGGTATAGAGATCCTTTTAATTCGCCCCTTTCATAATTTTATTTGTTCCTGGAAAAGAAGTAGGTCAATATCAATGTATACATGATTTTTCATTTCATAAAGGAAACTCTGTCAATTGGTCAATCCTTTCTGAATAAACTTAAACGGCATCTCATGAACATATCGTAAATGTCATTAATTAAGTTCAAAGTCAAGGTCTATAGCACTGATTGTACAAACGGACGATGGAAATGCATTTCGTTTTCTGCACATTAATCCAAAATATTACCATTGTTTATGCTTTACATGGAATGGTAAATACTACTATGACAATTGTCTTCCCATGTGCCTGTCTC
Organism: Mytilus galloprovincialis; assembly: GCF_965363235.1. Classification (NCBI taxonomy): domain Eukaryota; kingdom Metazoa; phylum Mollusca; class Bivalvia; order Mytilida; family Mytilidae; genus Mytilus; species Mytilus galloprovincialis. The sequence goes on from NC_134839.1 coordinate 63,139,942, forward strand.
TATCGTGTCAGTTATTTGAAAAATGTTCATCTGCCCTTCAATGGATATTCACCAGTTCATCCGGTATTTCTAACGTTTCCCATCTTCTAGATGATCTTGTCTTTGTTAGTTAAGCAAAAAGTAAAGCTTGTGCCTATGCACTGCATTCCTTTTTGAAATTATGTAAAACGATGGGAGTAACAATCATACGTGGAAAAAACCTGATTTCCTAGTACAGTTTTAACCATTTATGGCATCTAAATTGATTCTTATGAAATGATAGCCCGGATGCCTGTATATAAACTATAGGAAAATATAGGATATGTTAGTTTCCGTCAAACAACGGCGAAGTGTGACTTTTAAGAAACATGCTATCTTTCGTTGGCTTATTCAATTTTGCACGAAGTGCTACCATACCGGGTCGAGCTTTCTTGCGAAGATGAATTAATCTCAATTTAGGTCACACCTGTTCTCAGTTCCATATCACCTATGATGCAGAAGCAAGAGCTGATAAGAGGGCTTGGTTCGAGTTTATAGAACATTTTAATGGAAAATTATGCTTTCTATTTGACAAAAGGGTGTCCTCCGATACTAAAAAAGTTTACCTCACACAAATACTACTCTACAATGATAAAGTACTGTTTACAATGTTGTGAGACGTATTATGCTGCATACATACCATTTTTATCTTCCCACAGGCTCATATCTCATTTTATTGCTAATTTATTTTTACCAAATTTTAGTCCATCAACTATCACCAGCCATATATCAGCTTTCAGTTATGTGCACAAATCAAATAATTGATCTGAGCGAACAGACATGTTTGTTATTCATAAAAATTTGAAAGGCAAAAATGACAATGGACTACCTACTATAAAGGACATTTTGATCAAACTATTTGATGCTTTGTCGTTTGTCATTGTTAACGTAGACAGCCAATAGTCCATAAGGTCATTAATATATATAAGACACTTAAAACTGAGGAATGAATTTATCCTTTTATATAAGTTTCAAGTATAGAATTTCAAAAATGAACTAAGATTTTTAACACCTTATTTAGGATGTATTAACCTGCAAGATTCATATGCTACATGCACTAGTAAAAATTAAGACAGCAGTTATAATTTACCAATTTTCAAATCTCAGTGATCGATTAAAAAGATGAAAATCAATCATTGTGTATTTTTTCAGATTTAATGGTCCCCTTTTTTTAATTAACCACGCCAGTCGATATTATTATCTTTTAAAAAAACTTTATTTATCGATCAAAATAAAGAAAATACCAATGAAATTATGAACTTTTGTCCTTAACCTTAACGCAATATTTCTTTGCATTATTTGAATGGAAATATATTGTTGTCACGCAAACAAGCCCTTACTAACTTATTTAATCCGCTTCATGTTCTTGAACATATAAGACATCAACAAGGGAAAAATACCTATACCTGCATGTATTTACTTTTCTAAAAGACATGATAATCCGCTTGTAAATTTTTAAACAATGAAATGTCTGTTTTATGGATTTTAATTTAAGACAGAGAAGTTGACCTTCCCTCATTCAACAGGATAGTTTACGCTTACAGCCATTACACACAATTGATGTATATTGGCGGGTCTGTCAAATCCTCATGGAAACCGTTTCCGAAATAAATAACACCCTAAACTATTCTTTTTAGAATCACAAGGGACAATGAAATGATTATTCCAATCTCTTCTTTAATTGTTCATTTATATTTTATTTTTTTTAGCTTTTATGAAACAAAAGTTTCAACTCCCTCTAGCAAAGTTGGCCTTAAGTTAGATGAATTTGATTTTTATTTTAGGTCCTATTTTGTAATATATATAGCTCTTCAGCTGTTTCGGTTCTTATACATTCTTGGCGTTCAAATATTTGGAAATAACCGTTCCTGATGAAGGCAAATCCAGAAAAGAGGGTCGGACGCAAACAATTTATAAAGAGTTGTTTTAATTGTTTACAGAACTGGTTCAGTGCAATATTGATCGACAATCAGTCCCTGATGGCATCACCAGCTCAATAGTCAGTACTTCGGTAATGATACGATTTATAGCAAACTGTTCTCTGAAAGGTTCGTACCAATGCCTATACCAAGTCAGAAATATGATAGTTGTTATACATTCGTTTGATATGTTTGAGCTCTTGATTCCGTTATTTTATTAGGGATTTTCTGTATTGAATTTTCTCTTAGTTAGGTATTTTGTTATTTGACTTTTTATAACGTTAGAAATAATAAATGAACGAATTTTTCAACTCCCTTAGACAAACTTGACCTAAGATGGATTTGACTATCATTTTTAATCATATAGCTCTTCTACCCATTTGGGTCTTATAAATCCTTGGCTCTTATATATTTGGGTTTGACTCTTCATGTGACGGCAAGTCATGAAAAGCTCTATGGAAACATGTCATTCATACAGTGTTGGTCTTCAAAATTATTCACCAGAGTCCACATACCGTGGATGTAAGCAAATCTTAACCAATAGTTTAACTTGGACAGTGGTGTACCAACACTCACAAGAATAAACTGTTAAAATCTTTTCTTCTTGACCTTTAACACATTGTTTTGTAACTATAATATTTCTAACTATTGAAATTGGAGTGTGGTATAGAAAGCGGTATCAATTACCGACATTCTAAAGATATGTGAAATTACATATATATGTAACACTAAATATAAGTGCAAAACTTCCAAATATATAATCATAATATGAATTTGAATACTATTTACTGAAATAAGATACCGATAAAATAAGTCTAAAGATATTGCGAAGTGTCAAGGCCAGCCTAGTATTATTAGTTCATCATGTGAAAATTCATGATTTACATAAATGCAATACATAGAGAGCCGTGGTGTAGTGGTTAGTGCATCGGACTACTAACACAAAGGTTCCTGGTTCGATTCCCGTCTGGGATGAAAATTTCAGGAACTGAATTTTCGGCTCTCCCTTGACACCATTTGCGAGTATGGTCTCGAGGAAACGATGATAGTCCGTCGGAAGGGGACGATAAATGGCTGACCCGTGTTAAGAGAGAGCCATATCTCTTGCACGTTAAAGACACCCTTGTAGATTTCGAACAGCAGGCTAAGGCAGCACTCGCATCCGCAAAGTGGAAAGGGATTAATATAAGTTGCAAAACTTGTTTCCCAATCCACTATAAATAAATATGTTTAAACTAACAAAACAACACCCCAAAAAACACGGTTATACATAAAAAAGCATTAAATTATTTTACTTTCTTGAATTCAGGTAGATGGATGGGGTCTAAATTAAAATCGTTAGAATTGACATTGCAAAATATTTTATATCATGCTTTTCATAAAAAATAAAGGGTGCATTTTTTCTAACACAAACGATGGAAACGTCTAAGCGCGCACATGTTTTGAGCATTCCTTTCAAACATACGTTTGCAAAGTTTACATAAACTTTGAAAAACTATGTAAACGATAAAAATGAGTCTGCAGTTTGTCGTTTGTTAGTACAAACGCTACATTTGTTTCTTACTTCAACCTGATTAAACGAAGTATTTGTTTCTACGTTTGTAAAAAGTCTGTTTACCAACAACATGTGCATGCATTATTGAAAGTTCAAACAGGGTCAGTAAAGACTTATTAAACGATGTATTTGTTTCTACTTTTGTAGCGTTTAGAAAACATTAACAAACGCGACACAATGCTTACAAAATTTTGGTAAGAAAGAGAAGCGGCCAAAATAAAGCGTATGAGACACTGAGCCTTTTTCAAGCTATCGGTTGTGAAATGAAGAATACTAAACAATGGAATCTGAAGATAATGTATGAGAAAATCGCTCATGAAATGTGTTTTAACAGTAGTAAACATGTGATTTAACACTTTTTTGCAATTTAAGGAAAAGCCTTTCAAAATAATTACATTCCCCCTTACATGTAAAGTGTGAGCATTTGATTAACGATATAGAGCTTTGTATTATCTCTGTAAAGTGTGTGGATTTTCTGTAAAAATATTGAATTTCCAAAAATTCTCTATGATAAACGAACTTAGACAATATATAAATAACACATGGCTGAGAGGGTGATAGAGCAGATTGTTTTAGTCGAAATTCCCGAGGCGAGGACGAGGTTGACAATGCTTTTTCGAGGAGAACCAAATTGAATCTTTTCTACCACCCTATATGCTATTTAATTATTATACTGAATTTTCAATCATTATTGTCTTTTACTGTTAAGTTTTAAATTGAACGTTATTAACTATGACGTCACGTACACAATTACAACAAAGTGAAGCAAGACATTTATTTTTTTTTTATTTTGACAGTATAATTATAGTCGACGTCACGTAAAATTGGCAGAATTTTTTTCGTTGAAAATTTTTAAACTAACAACCACATTCATTCAAGATGACGTTTTTCATTAAGAACAATCAAATCTCATTTCAAAAATCAACTACTGTCTTACCTTTTATTGTGTTTGCACTGTATAATCCTGACCTTCATATAATCCAAGATTAACTTCTATGGTGGAATCCGACATTTTTATTACCGGAAAGGTTGTCGTGGGGTTCCACGTGCTGTCTATTTTCTCGTGTCTCTCGGAGCTTTTAATCATTAATTTTTTATGCAAAAAGCGCGGGAAATTGTATCATTAATGGCAAAGAATTACCGGAGGGTAACGAATGTTATGTAAATCAGGGATCCACATAGAAACTAAGATGGTGGTTTTACAATGTAAATAATCTTGAAATATGTGAAGGTCAGGATAATACAGTGCAAACACAATAAAAGGAAGGACAGAAGTGGATATTTGGACTGGATTTTGTCTTCGCTAAATGAAAAACATCATCTCGAGTGAACGCAACTGATATTTAACAAAATTTTGACAAAAAACATTGTGCCAATTTTACGTGACGGCGACTATAAGTTTTTCTTAGGCCAAACCATGTACCTTTAGCATTGTTATCAATTTATAAATGTCAATTCAATTCATAGTCTTTTAAATTGTCTGTTTTTATTGGCCTACACGATAGGAAGGCATTCACAGTTATCAAAAGTACCAGGATTATAAATTAATACGCCATACGCGCGTTTTGTCTACATCAGACCCATCCGTGACGCTCAAATCGAAATATTTATAAAACCAAACAAGTACAAAGTTGAAGAGCATTGAGGATCCAAAATTCCAAAAAGTTGTGCCAAGTTAGTTGTGCTGCTCTCCTAATACATAGTACAATATGTCCGACGGAACGACGAGTTTTTTTACGACCTTGACTATCAATGAAGGTCTTGCACTGTCGGTTTTGACGGAACATTTAGTTTTACTGCTATTTATAGTTCACTAGTCCAACCCTCCATTTGTCCAGTAAACCATTAGTATGGTGTAAAAAGTTTTAAAAGGGTTACCCATGGAATTTGAATTAAAAACGGTTTATCAGTTTCTTCTCTTGTGTTATATAGGTCTACGTAACAACGGCGTTATATAACAATATTTTCCATTTAATAAATTTGACTGAATCATTTTGTGTTTTGTCTATATGCCTGTTTGTGTTTCTTTGATACACATGACTTGGCTCTGTACTTATGTACTAATCGTGTTATTGTGCTATTGTAAACTTTTTGTATTCTTGTCTTTCATTTTTGCTAATGAGCTTTGTCTAAATGTCTTTTTGCGTTTCTTTGATACACATGAAGTGGTTCTGTACTTATACATCCCGTCATTGTGTTATTGTAATACGGTATTTGTTTGTATTCTTGTCTTTAATTTTTGATAATGTGCTAGTATATGACTTTAGTGCTTCATTGTTACATTTGAATTTTGTTTGTTTTTATAGTGATTAAGATTATAACGCAATGTTGACCGCTTTTCCACTCTTTTTTGAAATTTTCACCTATAATGGATAGAAAAAGATGTGGTATGAGTGTCAATGAAATAACTATAATGTCTTTTTGTTTTGTTCACACATCGTTATCAATATAATGGACTTTGATGCAATTGTCATACAGAGAGGGGTTTAGCTAGCTATAAAACCAGGTTTCACACAAGAAAATACCAGTTCCAAGTCAGGAATATGATAGTTGTTATCCATTCGTTTGATGTGTTTGAGCTTTTAATTTAGCCATTTGATTAGTGACTTGCCTTTTCGAATTTTACTCGGAGTTCAGTATTTTTATGATTTTACTTTTTACTCAACCACGTCTGCAGTCGGTATTTGCTGTGATGATTCCGATGCCTCGTATTAGGAGGGAAGTATAGAGAAGCACTTTCTACAAATCAATCTCACAATGGAGTCTGTAAGTGACCCTCAAGGCTAAATGTGTACCTTGGACGTTTAACTGGAACCTGTAACCAATTCCAAAGTCCAAGTGTATGTTAAAAACGTGGTCCAAAAAACATGTTTTGAAGAAAAACGTGGTCCAAAAAAAGTTTTGAGGAAAATTCTGTAAGTGGAAATATACTGTCACACACTGTTTTTTATGGAATTGTATTTTCTAAAAAATTTAAGACGATTATTATTATTGAATATTTATCTGTTATAATTTTTCAACTTGTAACTGATAATGACTTTAAAGTTTAATCTGATAGAACCTTAAAGCTATGCATTTAAATGGATCACTTCCTGCCAAACAACTAGATTTAGAAAAGATGAACATAATCTTATATGCTACACCAAATTTATATGGAACGTTTCGGCATGCAGCAGTATCACAAAATGCAAATTTTATAAACTCGATACTATATTTCTAGAAATTGAATTTCTTAATTTTGTTTTCAGATAATTGATAAGCCTTGAATATTTCATAAAATGAATATCTATTTATTTAAACCAAAGAAGATATATTCGATAGGGTACAAATATATTTGTTTAAGTTTCAGGATATATAGTGACTATTCATTCTCATTTGAACATGCACATCTAAATCACGAATTGGAATGTTTTCTTCACCTATCGATGTGTAGTACACAATATAAGATGTTCAGTTCTAAATATTTTTTAAAAATGAGAATATGAAGAATGTACTAAGAGTACAATACAAATCATTATTCGACAAGAATCAAAATACCAACAACCTATTATCCTACCCTCAACCCCACCCCACCCAAAAAAATAACAAACAAGAAAAACCAAAAAAAGAAACCGACAACGTGACAAACAGCAGTCTTAAAACAATACATAGAAAACTAAATAATGAGATAAAAACGAACCCAACCGAAAATCAGGGAGAACTCATAAGCTCATCAGTTCCCACTATTGACTCGTAGCACTATCAATTGTGGTATTTATGAAGAGTAAAAAAAGTCGGTGGTTGATTGCAATCGGCATTGTTGCTACAAATTGGAACATTTCCGTGGACATCTCTTCCATAACGGTCAACCAAAATCATGATGGCATTCAGAAACTTTTCCCAAAGAAATCAAGATAGGAAACGGAATGGAGTTATATACTCATTATGCAGGCGTTGTCAATATTTGCTTTATAGAGTTGGAAAAGATCTCAACCAATGTGCTGTGAATTTGGTTATAATTTTCATTTGCAAGACATGAGTTAGCCTATATTTTGACGTCTTTACATCTTTGGATGTTTGATGTCAACTAATTGCTATTTAAGTCTTTTAAATACATGATTTTATACGTTCTTATTGGCTTCTAACTCGCTATCAGAAAATGCGAGTACTCTCAGATATGCACTTAGTGCTTTTTTTATTGTTAGGGATAGTGTAGATACAGGACAAAAAATCCAATATGATTCAATGGTAATTGATAATGTTTCCATTGCTTGGTAATTTAGGCTGATCTCGCCTCGATTGGTAAGATAACACATAGTTTTGCCACTGCTGTAGAATAGGTAAAGCAAATAAAAAATCGATGAGAATCAAGAAAATAGAAGAATACTTAGTAACCATCATTGTACTTGTTACAAATGTATCTATACATTTAGAATCAAGTATATGTTCTAAAATTATATCAAACTTAAAGAGTAATTTGTCCAACTATGTAGACGGATATATAGTCATAATTTTTATCAAAATCTTACGAAAATGTAAACCGATATAGTCAATTATTTGAAGAGGATTTTAAAAAACAAACATTAACAGCATAGTAAAGGAAAAATAAGTTGACATTAAAAATGTTGTAATGACGTTTTTGTAAATTCTATTCTGGCACAAAGCAGCATGACTTATAAAATAATGTTTACATTTTTTTTACACATTTCTAGAGGCAATTCTATTTTTCAAAGTGTTTGAAAATATGCGTTACTGTTGAACTAATCTCATCGATCAAAAAGAAAAAAAGATAAAATAATTTTTTATCCTCTGAATTAGTATACAAAGAAATTGTGATAAGGCATCCAGATGTCCATTCATTGGAGATCACTTCTAACGTCTTATCAAATCTGTCAGAATCTGTCAGGAGAACTGTTCTAGGACAGATGTAGAACTGTCATTCTGACATCTTTTAGACAGATCAGCCAGAACAGTTCTTACCTAGAACTGATCCTGACAGTTCTACCCTAGAACATTTTAGACCGTTCAACGACTAGAACTAATTTGGACAGTTCTAAGAACAGTTATATGACAGATTATTCCTACAGTTTTAATAAGAGGTTAGAAGTGATCTCCAATGTGAGTTATATGTCTACCAGAAATAAATATTTGTTCACAAAAATATTTAAAATAAATGTCTTTAAATATTGGCTTACAAGTACTAGTAACCAAACTTTTTTGTGTTCCCGATAACACAGTAAAATCTGCCAAAAGTACGTCATCTTAACTTGATGAGCAACAATATATCAATAGTTTACCGATGTGTCAATCTAATAAATTGTTTAGAAGACAAAGCAAGGTAACACACACAACTAACGGAATTACATTAGCTCTAAAGAATTGAGACTAGGTTCGTTGACAGGATCATACTCTTGCTATGTATCACCACGGCCATGCAAATCAACTTTGTTTACAACAATATGTCCGTAACAAAGTTGTAACCCTTTGGTGACATTGTGATGACATATTATACACATAAGAACTTTTGTAATGTTAAATCAAATACTGTAACTGTTGGCTTGTCATAATTGTTGAGGATGGTAAATGTGTGACATCACAACGAACATTTCGGCTAAAGAATTACCGGACTATACATTATCTAAATCTATTTACCAAGAGAATACTTTGAAATGACCGAAGAAGTGTGCTGTGATTTGCTTTTCATTCCCCTAAAAAAAGGACATTTCCGTCTTAAATTATTGTAAATCTGTAACCTTTTAAGCAGTTTTTGAATTAGTAATACGTTTAAGCAGTACCCTACTCTTCATCAGACTGTTTGAACTTGGAGCAATCGTGTATTCAGTCAAAAACTATAAAATCAGTATTCAATAGAACTAAGATATTTAACCTTTCCTTGTCCTTTTCGGTTTTACATCTTGACTGCCTTTAAATCTGGCGTATAAAAATATGTTTAATTTGTTACCTTTTGTTGGCTATTATTAGTTTGTTTCTCTGTCCTATATTTTTTCCCATTCATTTGTTTATTTATTGTAACCCTGTCGCGTTATGTTGTCATTTTCATGTTATAATTAACACTGCCATTAAAGCGGGAGGTTTGACATGCCACAAAACCAGGTTCAACCCACCATTTTTTCATAAAACGCCCTGTACCAAGTCAGGAAAATGGCCATTGTTGCATTATAGTTCGTTTCTGTGTGTGTTACATTTCGGTGTTGTGTCTCTGATGTGTCGTAGTTCTCTTATTTTTGATACGTTTCCCTCAGTTTTAGTTTATAACCCGGATTTGTTTTTTTCTCTATTGATTTATGAATTTTGAACAGCGGTATACTACTGTTGTCTTTATTTAATGAAGAAACGTCGATACCTATATCGGCTGCTATGATGTCTTATGTGACATGTGTGCAAATGAAAATATTTTTGGAGCTCAAAGAGACATGCTTTATATACTGATGTACTGTTGGCTACTAGGAATCAACCAGCAGACCTCTCAATATCTGATCTTTTCCATCTATCATTTATACGATTATATATCCATGTATATGTGTTGCTTAGATACCACACATATATATCTATAAGTATTTCCTTGTTGTTCTGATTATGTGTAAATGGTTTTGGATTACATGTAAGAATATACCAATGAGTATCTGACGAATATTAAGAGGATCATTGAGATGAAGAAAAGGAGGAGCTTAAAAACTGTTTGACGTATATATCAAAATCACTACTTAATGTATCATCATTTTTGAAGTAAGACATTTATTTTAGTAAACTTAAATTATAATGTAATTATAAGAGACTGTACAAAATATATAGACACTTCACGACTAGATAATAAACAGTGTTGATGATCATTCAAAAGAAACATTGTTTAAATATGCCGATCATAGCAAGTGTTCCCAAACTATACAAATAGTGAATGATGTAACAAAAGAAAATATGTTTACTCAGTACCACAGACGTTGATGAACTCTTTTATACCAATCTTCAAATATTAAATTTTTTGACAAATGGACTTTTTCGGTACAGAGCAGTCTTCGTCTTCAAACTGATTACCTGATGACGAAAATGTAAGAGACAAGCAGTTTTGAACACTATTACCATTCGGTTCACCAGTACGAAACAGCGACATATTGATAGTTTGTCCATCTTCCCATAGCCAGGTACCTTCGTTCGTGTCATCAGAACCACCGATCCAATAATCGTCAACTGCAAATAAAATTATCAAATCAAAAATTAACAAATCAAAAATATCAAATCAAATATTCCCAAAATCATAATGAAAGTTCTTTTCTAAAGACTATCAATGCATTATATGATGTTTAAGATTTTTAAATGAAATACTAATTTGAAATTTGCATGAATAAAAGATATTCAATATACAGAAACATATTAGGAATTATGTCAAGTAAATTTACAGATCAAGCAAGTACTATCAAAACTGTACTGTACCTATATCTTTTTCACACATCATCTTAATACTAATCGTGTACTCATTGCGTTCCCACCATAGTAGGTTGTCTGTTGGTACAATTGCCAAAGCATCTCTATTGTTCCAGGTTCCAAAGGTAGTATAATCGTATAGGTAGTCGTTAAAGGCGAGGTAGCTCTGGTCATAATTTCTCCAGTCTCCGTCCATGTTAAAGTCATTTACACCTATCCAGACGTCATTTGTACTGAGAATTAGAAATTTTATAAATAATGTCAAAAATTTCATTTATTATAATTTATAAAAGTGTTTTTGCATTTCTTCAACAAACATTTTCTTCTGAACAAAACAAATAATTTACATAAGACATAGAGTGTACGTATTTCATAATAACTAAACAAAAAATAGTAATTGAACATACAATCTTGGAAGTCAATCCTTATCTAAAGCTACATGTAATGAAAAAAAAAATGTTACAGTTTTTTTTCTTTTAAAATAAAACCAAATCACTTCCATTATAAGATGTATAGTTACTCTTCTAACATACCAAGAGTACAGATAAAAAGTCATTTATCTAATATAGACATTATATATACAATCCCAACAATATTGCTTATATATTTGTAATTTGAACTCTTGTGGATAGTTGTCCAACTGGCTATCGTACCACAACTCCTTATTTGTCATTTCAAAAGTTAATGTCTTATTGTTATGAAACAGATGGTACATGCATCTTCGTGTTCGCATCTCTGGTTTTGTCCGAACCATAAATCTTTTAATTTAAATGAAAAAGGCGAGGAATACGGAAGAAAACAAAGTATTTATATCAGAATTACCTCCCATTAATGCCCAAAGCATTGACAACGTAAATGTAAGTGTCTACATCCGGGAACGATGCTGGTGTTCCTCCACTTTCGATGCAAGTTGTTACTGATGGGTAATATGTAGCAGGGGTTGGCGTCAGCCAGTAACATTTGTTAATGTATGGTACAAAAGCACCATCGCATAAGTAATCTAAAAACCATACAAGATTAGCAATGTTACTTTGAATATTTAAATTTACATTGTGACAAAATAATGATTTACTTAACGTATAAATATTCAAAAATTGAACGAAGATACCGAAGATGAAATAAAACTCATAATCCAAATAACACCAGGGTCAAGAAAAAAAAACCCATGAAAGTTAAACAACAATAACGAACACCACACAGAAAACTAAAGACTATTCAACAAGATTCCAGCCTAAAAGCTCGTGATGTTCTCGGGATTTCCGTAAGGATAAGCAGTTAAAGACTAACAATTGACAAATTATTATTATAATTATTAGGTTTTTTTAAAAGAAAATTACGATTATAATTCACATTCGGTAATATCATAATCGCGAAAACTGGGAAAATAGTAGTTACTGAAAGTTAATATATCGAAATGGTTTCAGATTTATAATCCTTTCCTTAAAGTGCAAACTCTATACGACAAAACAACGAGTTTGGATATTATATGAGAGCGTAAAGTAGAGCATACCTACATGTGTATGTGTGTTCGAAGAACCTGGTATTATTCCTGGTGTTTAAAGGACTTTGTATCTGCTGTGACCTTGAGAATGTAATTGACTAGTCCTAGGAATTTTAAGGTTATTTCAATGACATCGTAAAAAGTATTAGCCAATGATTACATTTAAGTTGCAGGTCAAGTAGCACAGAGCGATCATATAATGATTATATTTAATCTTGACATTAAAATGATCAGACGACACGTTGAACTTGCAGGTCGAATAACACAATGCGATCATGTAGCGATGTAAGTAAATATTCATGGGATTTTTTAAATGTATATGTGCTCTACATCCAGTCTTCAACTCATGTGATACCAGGTTATCATTTATCAATTCATGTTGTTTAAAAATGAAGAACGATTCTGATTTCTATGAGAATTTTGATTGTTTGACAAGTTATAATATATACTTAGCTGCAAATACAGACAAACATGAAAACATAATTTTGTTTTCTTTATTTTTTAACTTTAAATTAACAGACTATCATATGTAATATCAAATACAAAATTTTATGATGACCCCACCTGTCAAATGGTTTGTCCCGGTTGATACGTCCTGATTTGATCATTTTTATGCCCGCGTCACACTGTCCCGATTTCAATATACGATGGACACCCGAATGCGAAAATTGTAAGCTCGTACGAAGTTGGTCCCGATCTCGTTAAAATACCAAAAAGTGACCGAAGCAAGTACGATGAATAACGAAGTCTATACGATGGTGCCGAAATTATATACGATAGCAAAAGATGGACAAACGAAGGTTAACCGAAGACGGGTATTTAAGCTTCATATCTCAGCCGAAGCCTACACGATGGATCACGAAGGCTACACGATGGATTACGAAGGCTACACGATGGTTTACGATGATGGCGCGATGGCCATACGATGTCTAAAAGATACGAACAGAATTTCGACAACATATCGTTTCTGTACAAGTCTGCCATGCATGGCGGGAAATCGATCTTTTTGTCTAATTCTTATAAAACTTAGTTTATTATCCCCTCGCCTACTACATGTAATTTGTGTGTAGATAAAATTGTTATGGACACTCTAGAACCAAAACTCAAAACTTGGTATGGTGTTACTCGTTAAGAATATCTTAAGCGCTATTGACTTTAAAGTTCAAAGGTCAAGGTCACAGTGGCAGTTGTAATACAAGGCAATATCACCCTTGTTGACACTCTAAAACCAATATGCTTCAAAAGATTTTAACCACAAATGGTATATTGTTCCTCCTTGTAATGATCTGACATTTTTTTACGTTCAAGGCCAAAGGTCAAGGTCATGCAGATGGACTTGTATTTTCTCCTTGAAATAGCATAATACACAGGAAATTGGTTGCTCATATTTTTACCTGCTGGTTCTATGCAGACAATATTAAAGGTATTTCCAGTTACTGAATGTTTTGGTTGATTTCAAAAAAAATAGTTAATGTATCAAATGTGCATATTCAATTTACCATTTTCTGCATGTGTCATTATATTACATATACAAATATAGTGTCCATATTTGTCCCCAATATGTTACATACGAGAGGATGCCACGCTCGGCATTGCCTTGTTTGAACTGTAAAAAGTGTGCACTAGTCTGAATAATCACCCATAATTATGCCCAAGTTTACTGATCTATCTTAAAGGTAAGGTAATGGGTTCGTTGATCCCTTTTATTCAAAAAGAGCTTTTTCCAGGAGAATATCATAATAATATATAGACAAAAGGAAGGATGTGGGGAAAGCAACAAATGCGTCAAAATATGACATATAGAAAACAAAATGGTTATGGAGTAAACATTCGTGTGACAACAACTCCGACGATACATAAAAAATCAGAATAATGAAGAAAAAGTTGGTTTCCCTATATACGTGTACCTGCAGTGTTGGTGTACGAGGCGCGTTTATGATTTTCATTATGTTACTTAATATGAACAATTGACAAAAAATAATATTTTACTTGTAAAAGTAAATTCTGAGTCTGTAATAGCTGCTCTTCTTGTTCCATTTGAATTAATAGAAACAACGCTGTCGCCTTTCTTGTTTTCATAGAATCATATGATATGAGCTCCATGTTTTGTGAACGTCTTTCTTAACTGTCGTATTAGACTGACCAGTGCATATCGCGCATGGCACTTTAAATGTATTTTAGCGCGAAAATTAACTTACATTAAGCTGGATTTATTGCCTTCGTTGTTCCATCTTGTCGCCTTCGTACTTTTATTCGATGGCAACACGACGGGATTACGAGGTCTTCACGAAGTCGTGTTGCCATCGTAAGACTTTCGGGTATCTTCGTGATTCATTCGTGTAGACATCGTAATGTCAAAACTGCCCGATGGAAACGATGGAAACACGAATGCAATACGATGTGCAAAGATGCATTCCCGGTGACATTACGATGGTGAGGATGGTGATACGAACTCAATACGAACCATCAACATCGGACGCACCTTCGGGGATTTTTTAACATGTTAAAAAATTTAGAACCCTTCCCGAAGTTGTCCCGAAGGCTAAAAAAAGTGGCCGATGGTTCTACGATGGTTAAAGAATAGCCCGATCTGGATACGATCGGTCCCGATTTTGAAAATTTCCATTATCGTGTTGCCATCGGCGAAAAAATCGGGACAGTGTGACGCGGGCATTAACAATTGTTTAACATTCTGAATTTGAAGAAGAAAATATGAGGAAGATACGAAGGTGGTAATTTAAAACCTATAATTTCGAAAAGAAACTGACATTGACATGAAAAAAAAAACCGAAATAAAACCGAATGACAAACAAGGCAAAAAAAGAACACCCTTTACAGTAGTACAAAGAAAATTGAAGACAACTTTTTTTCAGTCATACATATGAATTTTAAACTCTTTATTTCACCAAACTTTTAAGCTTGCATTTCTGTCGATTTCTTTAAGTATACCCCCTCCACAAAAAAAAAAAAAAAAAAAAAAAAAAAAAAGAAAATGTAAAATTATTTATTTTTAAGTCGTTAAGGGGAGTTTTGAATTCGAGATTTATCATAGGATGGAAAATAAAACGAAGGTTGCACAATATTTAGACTAGTTATCACTGATAACAAATATTTAATAATATATCATACATAAAAAAAAAAAAAAAAAGCCAATCATACCTGGTAAATTTTTCAAAGCATCAATCTTGTCTGCTTTTTCAAGAATAATTGGACTGGTAGATTCATCGTTGCAGAATTGTTTAGCATCTGTCCATGAGTTGTTTGTGTTGACAACTTTGTAACATATTGATGTCTCGTTACTGTAGGTGTAACCATTGTCACAATAAACTGGGAAAAAAAAGAAAATGTGACTTTTATAAACTGTACTTCAATCGGAATCCGGCTTCACTCGTTTACACCAGCAGGTAACGGATACCTCTATGTTCAGCTGTTAAGTCATTCATTTGTATTGCAAAACTTTCTTTTAAAAGTAATCGAATTAATAAATCAGCTATCCCGAATATCTATTGCAAAACTTCCTTTTGAAAGTAATCAAATTATTAAATCAGCTATCCCTAATATCCACCTATTTTTTTATTATGCTTACTCTTTAATGTGTTCAATAACAAAGTCGTATTGCATGTAAATACTGGGGGAAATATATAAAGGGTCACAAAACAAAGAAAAAATCTAAAGTGTGGGTTTTTGTTTAATCATTAACGAATCAAAGTGAAATAGTGAAATAATGATCCGCTATTGGTGGTCTGTATGGTTCAGTTTTGTTAAAATAAGCCAAGAATCATTGATGATGAATTATTCACTTGCAATTGAATAATTCAACATCATTGATTCCGTATTCTTGTGAACTTCAATTAAACCCTTTAGCTAGAGGGTGAATTGTGAGAGTTGAGTTATGTAAAGGAAAAGAATGTCAACATTAACAGTGAAACAGAGGTAAATCATTTGATTGACTGATTCGATCCAAGAAACATCATTCTTATTCAGGTTAAAACGATGATCAACATATATTTTTAATCTATAATATGAAATTAAACAGACCTAGAAAAATCTAATTGCACGATTTCCTTATCTTTTTATATCTATATTTATGTTTATATCGCAATTATATGACCATTTTGCACTTTGAACGATATTTTATTGTTATAACTCAACGATTCGTCCAGATGAGAGGTGTCATATTTCCCTAGATCGATTTACTAGTGTATTCATGCATAAGGAATAAAAGTACATGTTAACCCCGCCACATTCTGTATGTGCCTGTCCCAAGTCAGGAGCCTGTCATTCAGTGGTTGTCGATTGTTGCTGTATATTATGTTTTTTTGTTCATTATTCTTAACATAAATCAGACCGTTAGTTTTTCCCGTTTTAATTGTTTTATATTGATCATTTCGGGGCAATTTAAAGCTGACTATGCGGTATGATTGTAATTATTGTTGAAGTCCTTACGGTGACCTATAATTGTTAATTTCAGTATCATTTGGTCTCTTGGGAAGAATTGTCTCATTAGCAATCATACCACATTTTCTTTCCATTTTATATATGTGCTTAATTTCAATGCCTACTTTTAAAAATAAGTATCCATAAGTTTTGATTAAAAGATGATTTACTTTAAACACTGAGGAAAATAAAATGATTAATCGTCAACATGTTCGCATATTTTCTTTTCTTCAGTGTTTCAAGTAAACCAGACAGATCTGCTGCACTATTTCAGTTTTTTAAATACATACTGGAGTAGAAATTTTAAGATGTTCTCTAAGACGGGAAATTGACAAAGGTCTTCTACATTTCAAATTAATACGCAAAAAGTTATTCTCAATTAATTGTCATACTATTATAGTAGATTTGATTATTTTCCTAAAAGTAAATGAAGAAATCAAATATAAAATTGTTTGAAAGTCAGTTTTCATACTTTCTTTTCTGTAAAATTCCATTCCATTCAACGTTGTCAAGTCAGGCATATTTGGAAGAAACTCGCCATATCCACTGCACGTAATGTCTCCATAAAAGAACGATTTACACTGAATATCATTTTGACAGTGTATTGCACATATATGGATGGACTGGACGTTATGACTCCATAGTGTCCCAGTCGTAACGTACTTGTTTCTATATTGGACTAATTGTAGATAATTCTGAGTCTTTATTGATACAGTGCCTAAAATGTAAAAATAAACACTCATCAAAGATACCAGACTCAAAATTCTAAAGCGACATCGTCTGAAACGTTCGGTTTGATTGGATAACATCACTAATTTTCAGGACATCAATTCGAATCAGTTGGAAGGCCAAACCAACTGAACTGAGGTGAAGATCATAAAATACGAAAATTCTAAAACGTTTTTACAATGAATTACTCTTCAGTGATGCTTGAGGCTAAAATTTTTGAAAAGCAAAAACTCATGATACATGTACAGCCCGTAACAGAGTAGTGATCGAATTCGCGTTTCTTTACCGTCAGAATAAGTTACGTTATCGACAAACTTATTTCAGAAGTGACATAATTTAATTTTCTTCATCGACAAAATATCTCATGTCCAACGTTTAAGTTTTCATTGTTTAAGTCGAAGATTTTTTTAACACAGTAAAACATTTTTTATAATCAACCTCTGTCATTGGCATTTTCATTAAAATTATTTCAGTGTTTATTTAAAGTTAAATTTATTTTCAAATCTCTTCTGTTTAAAATTGTCGAAACTTCCGTTTAAGATTTCTGTGGTAAACTATCTATTCTATAGTTAGGACCATTTTATAATAAATACCCTTTTGTACAAGAATACTTTCTTTATAGAAGTATAGATCTGCTGGTTATAGATTTTTTTTTATAACTTTCATTATTGTGACGACGCGCTATGAAATTCAGATTAATTTATAAATGAAGTTGTATATATCTATTTTTGGTCATAAACACAACTCTTTTAAACAGTTTGACGAGTGCGTCAATGTTACAGTAGTCTGTTTACTGTAAGTTACTAAGCTTGGCCCGATTCATCTGTCATTTATGGAAACTATTTCACCACTTTCTGAGACATTCATTTTTATTTCACCATCAGACATGGAGCTACATTTGTAACTAAAGGAAAACTCTCAAATTAAAGAAATTTGACATGATATACTGAAACTTTCTTATAATCAATTAAACGACTGCTTTTCTTAGATATGTGATTTTTCATGGTCAAACTTTTTCATTGTTAACGGATATTTTGAGATTTTTTATTGTAAAAAAATAGTGTTTTTTTTTAAAGAAATCAACATTCAAAATTTAGAATTTCGTGAACATGTACAGGAAGCTGAATTATTGCACATCTATGTACTACTTAAAATTGTACTTCGATCTGTTGCGTCCTTAAAATGTTCTGACCGTCCTAAGATTTAATGTTCGGAAATGTTTCGGTAAATTGAGTCAAATCCGAATTGAATGTTTATGACACACAAAAAGAGAGACCAGAATCTCTTGATGACCAAACGTATGTACACGTTAGAGCTTTTCAGAAGGAGTGAGGTTCCACCCTTGTTGAAAGCCTTGTGGATACCTCTAGATTTTTAAATTCCGTCCGTTTTTCTCATGGATGGAGTTTGGTCTCTCTGTGAATTACCCCATATCTTTTCATTTTCCTATTTACCGAAGGTTCCATGTGAAAATTTCCATTGGATCATATCTGTTAAACTAAATGTACAAAACAGGCTCAAGAAAAGGCGAAAGAGCCATGGCCAATTTGCCGGCGATTTGTTTCATTCGATTAGATAGGTAAATCATGCTTTAAATAGCCCGATAGATGTTAATTATAGTACATGATAATACGTCACGTCATCTATTTTCATACCTTGAACAGGTATTCCTACATAAACAAGGCCAAGACTATTGATTTTTTAATATTGATTTTATTTTATTATTAAAATCCTTTATGCAAGGTGCCATACCACGTAACATGCCAAGGAGCCAAATAACACGGAACAAATTCAAATCTTGATTGTCTCATTCTAAATATATGTATATCTGTACTTTTCCTGGTCTTTTAAGGTTTTATCGTCTATAAGATAAGATACTACATTTTTATATTTTAACCCGAGAACAGCTTAAATACCGTCAGTAATTCATAGATCACCCTGTGTTACTGACACATGTTATATTGCCTTTTCTGTCATTTTAACAAATCGGACCTTCGTTGTGATACAGATGCAACAGCTTCTTGATGTTTTACCTACAATCACGATTTGTAGTGTAATTGATTGTTCTGTTGTGTTGTTTTATTTTCTGATGACTGAAGTACCGGTGTAGGGACGGTGGTAAACATTTCAGAACTAGTATCTTAACAGTTTGTGAATTGGCGACAAAGTTGTTGTTGACTGCATTTGTTACATATGATACCATGTTCAAAAAAGGTTTCGAAAAATAGTTTGTGTTGTTTTGAAACTTGTATACAATGGCCTTATTTTAGGTTATGTGTATATAACCCCCGCAACATGTAGGTTTCATTGCTATAGAATTAATTCTCGTGTTATTGGTTATCAGTTTGACGGCAGTTGGTCCTTGGATATATGTAATAAATGTAACCACATTAATAGAAAGTAAGTCAAGAGTATGGATAGTCTAGGAATGCACACAATAAGCAATACATTTTTTTTCTTTGATACATGTAAAATGATAAACTAGTAAACTATATAGTCAAAATGAACCAGAATGACTCTATGAATTAAGCAAACATCCGAAAAAATATGATAGAAACATTAAAATTTAATATAACAATACAAAAAGTGCAAATATTCTGAGCGCGATTCGAACCCTTTCTTTAAAACCATCATTTATTTGTAGTTCTGTGTTCTACTAATGGAGCTACGGCGATGCTTATACATATCTCTCTTATTAAGAATCTATATCGGTACAATTTATCGATGTTACAATTTTTTCTTTAAAAAGTTGTTTTTTATGTAATAAGGACACTCTAAACCAATTTCATTTTTGAGTGAACAAGTTGTATGAATAACAACAGTCATAAAAAGTATAACTTTTTTTTTGGTTTGAAATGTCCTTCTTAGGGGATTCCATGTTTTTCTCACCTAAAAACACCTGAAAATCCGCATATTGGACTTTCATCCTTTTTTAGGGTCAAATTAACTTTTGATCACACATGTCATAATATATGTAAATCGAGATATTGATCAAAAAGCATTTTTATTTTTTGTTTTTATAGTAAATTTTATTCTTTCGGCACTTTTTGAAATTGGCCCTTCTGTGAAAAAAATCATCGATAAATTGGCCCTACCTCTTTCTTTTTCAAACCCGAACTATTTTTTTCTAATAGTGCACCTTACTTATCGTCAATGAGTTCAGGCATGTGAAAAATTATATAATCATACACAAGAAAGAAACCCTGAACAGGCTTTCAGCAATAATTTTTACCTATTTAATATTAAGTAAATATTAACATGTACATGTATTTGATAAAGTACAGATATAACAAAGAAACTGCCCGGTATCCGAGGTAAGAGTACACTTTTTACTGCACGCGTAGTCGGGTGCGTTCACTACGAGGACACTTGTACCCAACTACGCGTGAAGTATGAGTACAGAATCGTCCCATACAGGATATTTTCTATGTTATCCTAGTATATTATCCGACAGTTAAGAATAGAATCTGGTCAAATTTTGAAGTTGAACATGTGGGAATTTTTTATTTTTGCCACGGACCATTTAATTTTCATGGAGGAAGGGGCCTGGTAGTTTTTAGAAAACAATATTCTGACCCTGATTTTGACTTAAAAAATGTGCTGTCTCAATATTTTGTCATATGAAAAAAAAATGTCAACAACAAACTACTTTTCGCCCAATCGAAATGGTGCATGGACATATTTTGATTCATATTATTAGAATTATTTTCAATATTAACGGTATCAAAATTGATTATCGACACATGAAAGTTTGTCAGCATTGTCAATCTTTTTAACGTTAAAGTACCAATAGTTCGGTCACTACTCAATTAAGTTTGTCGATAACATAGCTAATTTTGACGGTAAAGAAACATCAATTCGATCACTTCTCTGTTACGGGCTGTAACAATGAAGAGCTTATTAATAAGACAAAAAGGACCAAATGTTTAACTAAAGCAGGGATTTGTACCAATCCTTTTTTTTACTGGCGCAGGTACATTTCCGCTGCTGGTGGAATGTCAGTTATTGAGGGAAAATATGCCATCATTATGTCGAATCTATAATTTTTCAGGGAATTTGCATAATCACTAATCTAAAATTCGTTAATGATCATGCACAATCCCTGAAAATGACAAGTGATTTTATATAATTACCGAAAATTTTAAGAAATATTTTTCAAATTCCCTGATATCATTTCATAACTTATCATTTCTACAGAGATCCTTTTTTGATCAAATGCATGAAATATAGACAAATAAATGATCTTTTTCCTATGATAAAATTTAAGGGGACAGTTTTCATGAAAAAAATCAAACTAAGTAAACTTATGCAACTAAACGAAAAGAAGAAGAAAAACAGACATAACGTAACTATGATAGACAGATTGAACACAGTTCTGGAGAAGGCAAACATTGGCTGTGATATTTTGAGAGCTTGATTCCGTAATACTACGTTGATCACGGAAAGAGAGACACAAAAATATAATTTATAATTGTCATTGTTCATAAACGAACTGAAAAGGATATAATTGATTGGCTACAAAACCTAGAATTTTGCTTGGATCACAAACAAGAATAAATTTTAAAGAGACTGATTGACTTTTTTTGCACTTTTTTACACTTTCCCCCTCAACGTGTGGTAAAGTTAGATTCATTATGTGAAGAGCAAGGATTTTTAGAAATGTATGTTGTTGAAAAAAAAAGAAAAAAGAAAAGCAGAGCAATTGAAAATGGTTGATCGGTGAATGTGCAATAGTTGATGTCATCCAAATTTAAATGTAGTCTTTAAAAATAAATGTTTTGTATTTAGAGCCTAGTTGCATAACATTTTAATATGCATGTTTTTATAAAATAAATAATTTAACTTTTATTCTTTGCTTCTTTGTTCCAGTTATTATAATTATAATCCCCGACATTATTTTTTTGGCGATAATGCATAGTTCCTGGAAGTTTCAGTGATTAATGTATTTGTGATCACTCAATTTATCAGTTATCATAATTCAACAACAAAACAGAAGACCCAAAAAATAAAAATAAAATTATAAACAAATACATTTGATAATTTGATCAGGCATAAAAAACATTTTAATATATGTAATGAATAATAAAAAAATACATACCTCTCAAAGAAATAAAACAAATATAAATAAATGCCAATTTTTCGTAAAAATGCATTCTAGATAATATTTTTTTCTATATCACATCGTTTTCTCCATAATACAGCCAAGTATTGATCATTGTATCTAATATTTAATTAAATAAATCTTCATTTTCCAATAACCAAAAACTTAAAAATTCCTAAGCATTATATAATCCGTAGAGATGATCCAAAGATATAAATCTTCCTAACACTAGTTTCCAACATAGAAGATTTCCTGTACAGCGATCTACTGACGTTCTAACAATGAAGCATATCTCCTGATTTTTTTTATACCTTGTCTCTTTCTCTTGAATACGAGAAAGTTATCAATTGACAGCTAATAATTATGTTTTACGTCAGTGTACATGTTGAAATGACTTATTATAATTGAATGTTAGTTTTCTTGTTTGAATTTTTTTACATTTGTCATTTCGGAGAATTTTATAGCTGCCTATGATGTATGGGTTTGCTCATTGTTGACGATCTTATGGTGATATAGTTGTCAACCTAAATTGACATTTTGTCTCATTGGTAATCATACCAATTATTTTAATTTTATATCATAATTTTAAACAAGCTTATTTGTATATGTCAGCACCGCACGGGTGCCACATGTGGAGCAGTATCTGCTTACCATTCCGGAGCACCCAATACCACCCCCAGTATATTTGGTGGGGTTCGTGTTGCTTAGTTTTTAGTTTTCTATGTTGTGTCTTCTGTACTATAATTTGTCTCGATGGCGGATCCAGAATTTTTCATAAGTGGGGGCCCGTTGACTGCCTAAGAGGGGGTCCGCTCCGGTCATGCTTCAGTGATTCCCTATATAAGCAACCAACTTTTTCTTTTTTTTTTTGTGGTCTGTTTGTCTTTTTATTTTTAGCCATGGCGTTGTCAGTGTATTTTCAGTCTATGAGTTTGGCTATCCCTCTGGTATCTTTTGTCCCTCATTTAGTCTGATTTTTTTTTTATTAATTGTCATTGTCTTAGACTAAGTGGTCAAACACTATTCATCAGAAAATATTTTTTGGGTGTAATTTAAGTGCCCGTCGTTTTATTTGAATGACATGTGACGTGTTACCGGGCGGAGACGCTTAGATATTTTTATCCTCGGGTTCGTACCAGTTTTCTGGGTTTGAAAAGCAATTCAAAAGTTCTAAAGTCAATAAAAAGTTTTCACTTTCACTATAAAATGTGAAACAAATACTATTCTAAATAAAACAAATTTCAACACCGATCAACCTAGCCCAAACCTGTTTATTAAAACTGTTTAAAACCCGTTCAGTCCGATATTGTTTAAACCAACTGTTTGGAACTTTAGTCTGAAACCTCAATGTATGAACTTGGTCTGAAACCTAAATGTATGAAACTGGTTTGAAACCTAAATGTATGGAACTGGCCTGAAACTTAATGTACGGAACTGGTCTGAAACCTCAATGTATGAAACTGGTCTGAAACTTAAATGTATGAAACTGGTCTGAAACCTAAATGTATGGAACTGGTCTGAAACCTCAATGTATGAAACCTCAATGTATGGAACTTAAATGTATGGAACCTATTGAAACGAATGCTTGGAAACTATTTAAACTTGTTTAAACTTTCGTATGAAACTTTATTAAATAAACATGACTTTTTTTTGTCCATAACTGTCGGAACAACAGGGTAGCACTAAGGCATGGTATGTCAGCAAACACTCACTGCAATAGTGAGAGATGTGAGACGTTAAACCTTAGCGCCATCCCTGTTTGGACAATCTGTACCGAACGAACAGTCTCGGCCCTTTCTATATTCTCTCCGCAGGTTTCAAGCACTTCACTTTACTTAAACTAAACCTTCTGCCTGCTATAAACTACTTCCTTTCCGATGTTCACAGTCTGCTGTCTTCGGTACAAATGACGATTTAAACAACAAATGGAAGTGTTCAACCAACTTGGCTGGCTATACAGCCCTTACATGGTCGACGGACCTTAATTAAACTAATAGCTACCCAGTATTTATACTTCTAACGCGGACCTCGAAGAGAGCACCCTAATAACAACTGTACAGGTAAATCGTCTTACAGTAACCAAGGATAAAGGGATGATTTCGATGCTGTTTTCAATGATAAAAAAATCAAAGACATATAAATACATGTATACATGTCTCTGAAAAAATCAAATGGGAAATCCATAAAGGTTTCGGAAAATATATAGCTGTAGAAATATTATAATATTCTTAAACTGTAAATTCGTAACAGACATATAAATTCTCCCCATATATACATGTATGTGAACGATGAACGTGTCAAAAAGTGCAAAAACAAATACGGAACGCCAAGGTAAATTCAAAAAGAGAGTTCCTAAAAACTGACAAAATCAGACGTTATAAATACAGGGTAGACGAAATGAAAACACTGTAAAATCTTTTGAGTCTGAATCGCACCGATGAACCAACATTTATCAGAAACGCCTACATCCTGGATTCATAAATACCGGTTCACGTCAAGAGTCATACGAAACATAATAGAATAAAGATAAATAAAGGAAAAAAATTAATAGGAAATAAAAAAATGCACAACTTCAGAACCTGGAATCTATTATAATAGTTCAAGACCATATTATGTTTGTATTGTTTGTGGAAAAAACCCCTGAATATTCATGATATCTATAAGAGTTTAGTAATTTCTGATGAACTTTTTGAGAAAAAGGACGTGACGCTCTTCGACAAAACCCTGGCTCATCAATCTTTAATTTGGTCAGACACCAATAACGTTCTATTAAGTTTAAGCATCCGCTGTTTATTTTGGAGCGACAATAGTTAACTATTTGTCACTAAAATCATCTTTCATTTTTTTTATGTAACATCTTTTGAATTTTTTTTTTTAAAGGTTTAAAAAATATTTTTGCAAGACCCTCTTGTTTATGGGGAAAAATGTCTGTGATTGCCTTTTTGTGCTTTTCAGTTTTGCAACCTTAAATCTTGCCGATCTGTATTACCTGAAGTTATGCAAATAAAAGTTTTGATTTCAGAATCACCAGAAGATAAATACATGTATATATACATACGTGTGACAACATTTAGCTGTTGATATTAGTGTTCTTTGGTCTTAGGTCGTGTTTACACCAAACGCCGTGTACAGTAAACATGTTTACAGTTCAAATTGGTTTAATGTAAAATTTTAATGTACACTAGTTTCACATTAAATTTGTTCACACCTATACACCTTGTAAGCTACCTGTACATAAGATTTGTTCACACTTGTAAACTATTGTCATTTAAATGTTCATTACGTAGAACCGAATTCAAATTTTCCAACAACTTTTCTAGCAGTTAGGGAACGACCATTTGACTTTAAAAAAAAGAGGGAGGGATTTTTCCACAATTGATTAAAAAAAAATCGGGTCATTCAGATGATTAGAAAGAACAAATATTCTGAATCCAAAGTTTCGCCAAACAATATAGCGTTAAATATTGAATTGGTACCATAAAAAAAAACTAATTATATACTTTCGCGAGGGAAAAAAATCTGACTTAGACCCCCCCTTTTTTTTTGAAGTAAAGTGATTGCTCCTGTAAGAAAGTCATTTTGGATGATTTGCAGTAGTTTAAAAATGTCTCGATTACGCATTAAAAAGGAGTAGTTGGCAAAGGGAGGGGGTTATGTATTTTTTTTTTATTTCTAATTGTATTTTAACGGATCTGAGATACTACACACAATCACCTCACCCTTTTTTCAGTAACACACTTATGAGTGAATCGTTGTTTGAGTATAAAGACCAGTGGCAAGTACTTCTGTCAGTGTGTACGTCCAATCCATTCGGGAAGAACGTTTCAAGTTAATAAGGCTACGTAAAGTGTTTTTATAACAAATAAAAATAGCAAGTTTAGACAAATATTTCTGTAAAGAACTTTATTAATAAGTGTTATAAGTATCAATTCTATATAAAAATTGTTTCTTTTTTAAATATACATGGGGAAATTAATGTTTTAAATGCCCAGTTTTGTGTACACTTAATCTACACAAGGCCTACATCGAGTATCGACTGCATGTAGACAAAACATGATTTACACTACATGTAAACATTGAATTTTATCAATGAGAACGTAATTTTGTTTAGTTTACGTGTGAGTTACACTTACACAACACCGAGTTTAGGTCAATGTGAACACGGCCTAATATAACCAATATAACCTCATTTGTTACACTAACACAACACCCAGTTTAGGTCAATGTGAACACGGCCTTAGAGGATAATGGTCTCATTGGCAATCAAACCACAAAGAAGCTATAATTTGTCGGGGAGGGTAAAGGGCTCTCAAACATGCTAAAAAATTATATATTCTTTATATAAAGCGATGGTTGTCGTTTGCTGCTATCTTTTATAAAAAAAAAATCGAATATTGTTTTGTCATAAATCAGGTTGTTTGTGTTCTCGTTTAAATTGTTTCACATTTCGACGACTTATATAGCCGACTATACGGTATGGGATTTGCCTATTTTTGGATGCCTTACTGTCACCTATAGTTGCTTACAAATATATATATATATATATAGTGTCTAAAAATAGCAACAATCAACATTCAATCTATCTAGGTGTGGATCAGTTTGTAAATAAACTGATGCAGTTACTAAATTAAATTATATAAGTGTCTAAGAATGTAACTTTAACACACTAATGAGTGTTATAAAATTAGTTGTTATATTTTATATATTATTCACGCAATATTTCGCTAAACAAATTAGCTTCATCGGGCGTGTGCATCTATCTAGGTCTCAGATCTAGGTGAAATCGGATGCATGACAAAAAATATCTTTGTAGCTTGAGCTACACAAAATTCGTGTAAAAGTTTAACATATTGATTGATGGTCTATATAAAACATATTTTTGCCGTTTATTGTACATAACAATTTTTAAATCTAAACAAATAGTTGTTTTAGTTAAATAGAATGAAATTCTTGATTTATATATATAATTATTCCTTTGTTTTTGGGTAGAACTGTTTTTCATCCCTCTCAAGAAGTCCATCAGGTTCAAGAGTACGTAGCTGATGCATCCAGAACCTTTCTCTCTGTTTTCTTTTTTCGGTGTCCCAATTTTGGTTTACCTCAATTATTTGAAAGGTGATATTATCAAAAGTATGTCCTGTTCTTAAGAGGTGTCTCGTAATTGGACAGTTTCTTCCTTTAGTATAGAAAGACCGGTGATTGTTAAGTCTGATGTTGAATTTAGTTTCTGTTTCACCAACATACTGCAGCTTGCAAGTTCCGCAAGTAAGAATATATAAATACTATTTTCCGTTTTGCAATTAGATGTAACATAGATGTTGTATCGCTGCTTTGTTACTGTGCTGCTGAAAGAGTGGCCAGTGTTAGCGGCTTTACAGCACTTACAATTGCTTCTACCGCATTGTTTGACACCCAAATTTAGAAGTTTCTTAAGCTTGTTTCTTTTCTTTTGATGTCACAAGTATGTCTTTGAGATTTTTGGGTCTGCGATAGGCAATAATAGGAGGTGATGGAAAAATTTCTTTTAAGGAAGACTTATTTTCGATAAGACGCTAGTGCTTTCGGATAGTAGATGAAATATTTGTCAAATCGGGATGGAAGGTTACAACAAACGGAATTCTATCTTCACGGGTCGTCTTTGTATTCCATGAGGCTAGCTCGACCTTTTTCTATATATATATTTATATAAATATGAATAGAATTTTAAGAAAATACAAGATATAACTTTATGTTTCTGTTATTTAGAGAATTCTGTGTCTTGTTTGATAGTCTCAATCAACGGTATATATTACAACTACGTATCTTAAACACGGGACGATTGAGAGCAAGATCTTTTGTATAAGACAATAGTATGTTGAACTCTATAAATATATTCAATGTCGTTTGATCGCTGTCTCATTGAGGTAGAGAACTCACATTTTAACTTTTGAAAAACGGAACAGTTCTTAATAAATCCGAAAATGCACACACTTATTTAAACGATTCTTCCCGAATCTACTATGATGAGCATTTAAAAAAACCTATGACAGTATCTTTTCTTTCAAGAAACAGATAAAAAACGCATAGGGTCAAACGCTGATTTTAGAATGGGAAAGGTCCGTAACGAAAACGACATATGTAAATAAGCCATTGACACAAGCGCTGAAAAGGGTAAATTACAAATGCAACGTATAGCTTGTTGTTTCAATGCCAATTTGAAACTGCACTTGGTCTTTTTAAAAAACACATTTTGCTTTTAATGAAAAAAAATGTCTGTCTATTTGGATGAATGCATATGAATGTTAAAAGACTTTTATGTTTGTCCCGTCGTGTCTTATTAAATTATCCCACAAAATTTGCAATTAATGAAATTTGAAAACACACGAAGGACTAGCTAAAGGACATGTTTTCTAGATAACATTCAAATTCCATTATACAACAATAAAAAATTATTGAGAAACTTGCATTTTCATTCAGCGAGTGATAATATTGAATCGTGCAACAATTCTTATTTTGAATGATCAAAATATTAATTTCAATTGATACACATTTTAATTAATTTCAAAGAATAACATTGACTAGAGTGCCAGCTGTACTTGATAAACATTAATAGAAAGAAAGGACAGTCGACAACAAGTTACAAAACGGCACGGTACTCCAGGACAAAAAGAAAAGTACAAATAAAAGCTGTTATAGTCATTATTGTACAGAAAACTAGTCTTATCAATACGAATATCATATAAAAAGCAGACAATGACTTCCTATACGATTTTATAATTAAGAATTAAATGCTTCTTTTGTAAATTTATTGGGGTGTAAAAGCGTTGACTGAAGTACTGGTTTGTATGGAGCTGGTAAGCGCCCCATGAGCGCACGGTCAATGCTTTTACAGACCTATACAATAAATTAAAGAAGTATTCAACACTTATAATTACATTTCTTTACTAGGATCTTGAAAACGCGATTTCTATGAAGCTTTTCTTTTATTTACATGTGCATTTTATTGTGGAAGCTCGTGTCATCATGAATGTTACATTTCATTTTGAAATGAATGCTGATTTCAGAATGTCTTCGGCTGTTGTCTGATCTATAGTCGGATTGTTGCCTCCTTAAAATATTCCCCATTTCAATTCTCAATGTTATTCTCAAGAAAATTTTATAACTGTCCTAATTTGAATGGAAAACGCACAAAACGATGAAATATGAGCGCAAGTACGGTGAATGGACGATGAATGAACCGAACATTGTACGCAAATGGAGGATGAATGTTTAATGCGCGGGAAATAAGTAGGTTTGAATGTTTAAAAGGTCTTTGCAAGAACAGAAATCTCGATATAAAACACAAGGTACAGATTATAATTTCAGCTGTAATATAATGCAAAAGTCAACATGTAAAAACAGCCCCTGCGGTATTTGCATGTTGCTATAACAAATACTGAGAAGCAACACTTGGAAAGTTGACCAAAACCTTATTTTCACATTTTTGTTTCGGCGTAGTGTATGGAGCATACATTGCTGTATTAGAAATGAATCTAGACATGTGTAATAAAAGCAAAGTGAAAGAAGTTAAATGAAAATCAAAGCACAATATATATTTTGCCTGTTTAAGTGTTGCAACAGCTCTTTGGAAAAATGCTATCTGAATTGTACAGCAGTATAATCCAATTATTTGTGTACTAAAGTACCTTGCATAGAAATTGCATTTACTTAAGGCCTTTCACTCGTGCACTTTGCATATTGAATTAATAGATACATCAAAAGTTTTGATTTTAAAATTGAAGTAGTTCAACGGCAAGGTTAAAGTGGTTATAGTTCTCATGTTATACATGAGCTTGAATTTACTTGCGATACAACTTTAGAAATATAACCGAACGAGTACGTCTCCTGTTGTCTCGGAGTAAATTTTTTTTCTTTTGATACTAATGATTGATTTATTAATAAATAATACCTGATTTACAATTTTATCGTGATCATATTTTAGCATAATCTAACAGGAAGTTTTAAGTGCATTTTCTAAATGAATGAAGTCTGCTTTTAATAGTGACAT
The DNA here is from genome assembly GCF_965363235.1 of Mytilus galloprovincialis. NCBI lineage: Eukaryota > Metazoa > Mollusca > Bivalvia > Mytilida > Mytilidae > Mytilus > Mytilus galloprovincialis. Next base: position 63,170,647 of record NC_134839.1, read on the forward strand.
TTGAAAAATAATATAATGATTTTTAGTTTATTTATATTTATTTATTCATATAAACTAATTATTTAGAATATGACCACAAAGGAGATGTGATGAGTACGTCAATGATAAAAAAAAAAAAAAAAAAAACAAAGACAAAAATATATATCAACAAATTTATTTAAATTCTGATTCTGTTTCAACGCTTGTTCTATTTTTTGTTCTAGTGATTATTTTAACAGTCAATGACATTTCTACGTTTCATTACGAAAAATCTCGAAGATACCGAAAAGTCTTTAAACAGATAGTAGACTGTCATATCCATGTAAGCGTATACGTAGCGTGGACACATGCTCTGTATATTGCTCTGTATTTGAGTCAGATTGCGAAAAAAAAGAAGAATCTAGAGGTCAACATAAAGACTTTCACAAAATATACTAGGTGTCTATTCAATTTGCAATGCTCAAAATCTGCCACAGATTCCTGACTTTAGACAGGTGTAAACAAATGCAGCGGAGTTTAAATCAATCGGTCAATCATGAATCAATTTCCTTCTGATTCACAATGCTATGGCAATTTCCTCTCATTCGAGACTAGTTGCGCAAAATAAGTGTTTTCGGCTTTTTTTTGTCATATTAACATAACTATGAAAATTAAATGTGTTCGCTTTAAAGTGTGGATGTTATCGATTTTATCGATTGTTACCGACAATATAAAATATTCAAATAATTTCACATTGTGCATGTTCCTTCTGCAACGTTTCTATTGTCAAATAGTATGTATAACAACATTTGAATTATAATTAAAAGGATAAATGTATTAGACTTCATAATATAATTTCTATAAAAATATATAACAGCATGTACCAAATCCGATATTCAATATGAATACTCATAATGTAAAATCAATTCTATTTATAAATGTTTTTTCTCACTAAAATTGCTATAATGGTTTGATAACGAATAAGTCAAATAAAAGATAAAAGATGATTGGAATTTATGTAAACGTGCAATATTTTAATTACTGCTTCTGCGATTAAAGTTCAGTACTTTATCTTCTTCAAATGTTGTTTGATTTAAGTAATAACTGGTTCATAGCGTGACCACTGTATCATATTACAACAATTATATTTCTTCTTGATTAAAAATCGTTTAATATATCTGTACTGGTATGGTGATTACAAGGACTTTGCTCTGTGTCGCCACATTAACAAATGTCTATTATAATATCCGTGAAATCGTTAACAATAAAATTGAGAATGGAAATGGGGAATGTCAAAGAGACAAAAACCCGACCAAAGAGCAGATAACAACCGAAGGCCACCAATGAGTCTTCAACGCAGCTAGAAAACCCCGCACATACGCAACAAGAGAAACAAACTTTGAGATTCTAGTATAGGTCTTCAAACTGCCTGTAAAAACTGTCAAAGATAGAACGGAAGTTCGTGGTAAAACTGGTGATAAATATAGTCGTCCTTGCAAATAGAGCTCTTTAATGTCTGACACGAAGCTATTCATTCAAAGTTCGAAGAAAAAAGGCTATCATGCAAAACTGTTCGGAATGATGAGGTCTACCTTCCGTATATTAACATCAAAACTTTCAGACAACTTCCTGTAGGATTTATTGTCCTTAAAAGACGAATGTTACTTTGTTTTACATTTTTGCCTATCATCTAGAAATTTGTAATATACAGAGATATCTATATGTTGCAAAAATTATAAAGAAGACAAGATATACAAATAAGTCTCATGGCTGATCTCGTCAGTCGGTTTCTAATTAGAGTAATTGCCCTTAAGGATGTACTTAGGTGAGGATTTGGAATTTGTGTCAAATGTTCGGACTCCTTGGTGTTTTTCCATACAATACAATGTAAAATATTTTGCCCCACAACACCCATTTATTTTTTCATATAATACTTAATAGCTCATGAAAGGTCATTTACCAAAATTTTAGAAGATTCTTAATTTTCTTTCTTTTGTTTTGAGAACTAATAATACCAATGCAAATATAAGGTAAAAGTCCGAGTCAACCTTTTCCCGCCATATTTTAAATCTCAAATATCTCGAAAAGGAGGTCCATGACCTGTCAATATTTTTAGCTTATTTTTATCCTTAATTGATGCTCTACCAGTTTATAGTTTTAATTTTAACTTCTTAATTTATTAATTTTCACCTAACCTCACCTAAGTACATCCTTAAATGACGGTTTTTACCCGTTTTTGTATATTTTGTCTGTTATATTGGATACTTTACTTTAATGAAGATTTTACCAAACTTTAAACAAATTATCTACAAAACTATAATATTATAGACAGATAAAATCTTTAAAAGCAAAAACGGTCAGTCAGACGAGATTTACAAATAGGTCAAAATGCAGAAATTGTTAAAATAATTTCGGGCTGCTATCTGTTCTTTGGTCAGGTTATTGTCTCTTTGAAATATTCCCCATTTCCATTCACAATTTTATAGTTGACTCTGTATAGGAAATATCAGCCTTAAATGACTAATTTTGGTTTCGTTTTTGACTATTATCTTTAAGTATTTAAGGTAGATCATAAGTATATATTTTTTGAGACAGAATTTTCTTATAATTTGGCAAAAGGAAGATTTTACTATGCATTTTTTTAAAAGTATAATAGAATGAATGGGTCACCGTGCTATTTTTCAAACTATGAGTCGTTGAAAATTGCCTAAATTTGGTTAGTTTGTTCATGAAAAAACACATAAGTGTGCATAAAAAAAATTATGAGACAGAATTTTGAAATAAATTGTGAAAAGATATGTTTCATAATATGTTTTAAGAAAATGAAAAGAAAACATAGTGTCACCGAACTTGTTTTCTTGCTACAAGTCAAAATTAAAAATTTCCCTCTTAGCCCAGTATAAATTTTGTATTAAAAGAGTTATCTCCCCTTAAATGGCTCATTTGAAAAAATGTTTTTAAAAACACAAAAATTTGATATTTTGATAAAATATTTAAATAATACAATAAATTAACTAGTTTTTTTTAATATAAAAAACAGTCTAACCAATAAATTGCAAATATGTTTCCAAATTTGCAGATTTGGGTAAATAACTAGACCGATTTTGTACTGTGATTGTACAATCCAAGCGGTATACCATGAATCTACCTTAATAGAATGTAAAAACTCTAGTTTAAAATATTGAAGAATGTTTGATGAAAATGCACATAGACATAAGTGAGCAACGCAGGCTCTTTATAACCTTTGTATGTAAGGTTCAATCTTAGAGTTTGTTTGTTTGTATAGTATTGTATGTCCTTGATTATCTATTCTTCTATTTCTCATCTATTATATTTTTTTTCTTCTAGACCGATCTTTTTGCAAAGCCAAAAAAAAAAAAAAAAAATAGAATAGATAGTCTATGCCATTATATTATATCTTTATGATATGAAAGACTTATAGTAAAAAAAGTGTGTTACGTGTATATATTCTTTATTCTTTAGAATACCTTTTTGATGTCATCTGAAAGAGAATCGTCTTAACACTTGTAAAAAAATACATATTTATGATAAATTAAGTAACACAATGTATGAAAGTCGAATAAATTGAATATAACATATCAAAGTGGTATTGGTAAAGAAATCTAACCAATGGAAATAGAGTTTAATCATTTCAAAACAAATATTGTCTCATTGCCTGTCATACAACATCTCCTTATTTCATAATAATAGCAAATCAACAATAGCCATTGTAGAAAAAAGTTCACTTACATTAGTTCAGTAAGGAGATTAAAAACAACCAGAAGAATACAGATCTCGCAAAACAATGGAAGGGGATTACCATCATAATTTTATGCATGCAAATTCATTTTTGTTTAGCTGAATCTACTCATCTATATGACATTCTTTCTTCCATCTCAAATGTTGCGTTCAAATTCTTTAATTTATTTTGAATTAAGATGAATTTCTTCCATTCTCAATTCGGTCTGTTTATCTTATGTATGAATTAGTTTAAGTATATTCTTTCAAGTTCTACACAACCTAGGAGTTTTCTTGATGCTTGACTATTACTGGGTCATAACCATGGCAGCAGTTTTCCATTGTACTGGGTTCTACTAAGCCGTATTAGAAATCTTAGAAACTTAATCTGACAATTTGAATTTTGTCATTGAAGGATGAATGTTCTGTGAGTGTAAAGGTAATTGTTAAAACCTGTAATACTATTCCTCTTTAGTCTACTATGACTTAAGACAATTGTAAATTCTTTTTTTGTTCACTCTTTCTACATAGATATTCAAAGTATACATATCTTATAAGATGCTATGTCTAACTTCACAAACATCAAAAAAGCAACTTGAAATAGAAGCTGGTGACATCTTAGTAGGACAACATATTATTTAGAGTTACTAGTATTCAGATCGGCGTTTTACGTTTCCGCATTTTGGCACTACGTTTCCGCATTAAAAGTCCTACTTTTCCGCATTTTTATAGTACTCTTTTCCGTATTGTTTTACATTGATTTTGTTAAAGGTTATTTACGTTTCCGCATTTTAATTTTTAATATATGCCTCTTCCGTTTGCCAGGTAAACCTGTTGACACTATCAACTTAAAATGATAAAAACCAAATATGATCATATAAATAATTATCAATTACAAGTCAATGTTCAACATTTTTGCTAAAAATGCGGAAACGTAATACGCCTCTTCAGATCTATGTAATTATCATTAAAAGTTTGCATTATCGCTCGTAAAAACGAGGATTCCACTATCTCGTGCAAGGAGAGTATCACTCTCTTTGCACTTTAACAATCCACAATTTTTTGCATAAGAAAATGCCTTTACCAAGTCAGGAATATGACAGTTATTATCCTTCATTTTGCCGTTTCATGTATTTCTCCTAGTTATTTTGACGGATGTTCACACGGGCCATGGTACTATATAATTTCTCCTCTATAAAGGGCGAATAAAAAAGATATGCCATAAAATAATAGAAAAATGGATCTCAAACATCTTGAACTTATCTAAAACAAAGGTGCACACAAGTATTTTTGAAGGGTTCGAGAAGTTGTGAAAGTTGTGTCACCCGCCGTGTTCCTCAAGTTAAAATCGGCGAAAAATCTTCATTTCATAGCGGGTTGGTAGCTGAGTTTTTGTCTAACCTTGAGACATTTAGAATTAATTTTCAGTATCTACATGTAAAATTCTCTAACCCCTAGAACTATGGTACCCCCCCCCCCCCCCAAAAAAAAAATAATTAAAAGAAATAATAAATTTAAAGCAACAAAATAGAAAAAATGAAAACACAACGCGAAACCAATAAAAACAAACTAAGTGCATTCGCTGATATTTTTACTTACATTCAGACAATCGTTAAGTCTTTTATTTGAACAAAATGTGGAGTTATGCTCGTTTATTATTGATATTTTTTGCCTTGGCTTTATTATTTTCTAATTTTTATGAGTTTACCATGTATTTTTGATATATTTTTTCTCCTTTTCAATACAATTTTATTTTTAATGATATGTAATTATACCGCTTCTATAATTCTATTCATATCAAAAGCAGAACTGTGAAAAATATTATGTTGAGTTCATGCTGACGGTAATTTTTCATTTATTGTCATTCAAGGATGATGGCATTGTGTAATTTAACGACCTTTATTTGTATCTCCACATGACTCAATTTTACAGCTTTTACCAAAGACAAAGAGCGATTAGTTTAGAACAATATGTGGTCTATTTCAATTCTAGTTTAACTTTTTTTTCTCGATTGTCCTTGAGAGGACAATTACATCGTACATTACTAATTGGAATGTACTTAATATCTTTTGAGGACACTTGTATACATAAATAGTAAGTTCTACTAAAATGACAAATACATTTGAATATACAAAAAAAAAACATATATCAAAGCGGACATTTGGCATATAGCCATACACTGTTTTAATTGTCATCCCATTCTTAAGTAAGCTTGGGAACGCAGTCTCTATTATATATTGGACATACTTACATACACTTGAATCCATGTTGATTGTCCAATCTATATTGTTAAGTGTTCACTAAATATACAATTATTCTAAATATCCGACAGATATAATCACAGTGTTCCGATTTGAATTTCAGTAGGGATGCTGAAGGTCACATTAAACATTGATATTTTGGGTGAAAAGTGTGTGTATTGGTAAGATAGAGGTGGGCGTACAATGATTTTCCCCCGATTAACACATTTTTTTCCATTTTTTGCTACATATACTTTTATTATTTTTCGCTTTTGTGCAAGTGCGATTCCTATATTTTGTATTGCAGTATATTCATTTCCAGCTTGTTTAATTCGAAATTTTTTTGGCTGATAAATTGACAATGCCGTTGCAAAAACAGGAAACTATGAAAAGACAAACAGCACTGTACACAAAAAACAACATAGACAACTAAACTGTCCTAGTCGAACATTAGCAAAAAACCAGTGGTGAGATTAGGTGCTCGTTCCGTGAAAATAGTAATATAGTAATTTTTAACGACAAAAAAACCCTATATAATACTCCAAAACTAGAGACAATGGGCATGCTGACTATTTTATTACAGCAAATGTCAATATTTGAACGAAACGACATTCGCATTGCAGTTCATCATGATTAAAATAAAGATGATTGTAATAATGATGTCAAACTTGAAATTAACCACCCTAAGTGTATGGTCTAGACATATCTTTTGCTTAATACGAAAGCCTGACTGATGAAATTGAAAAATATAAATACAAGTAATTTTGTACAAAGTGATGATTTTTAAACCATTCATTGTCGCTTTATCTTTTTATAACATTAAACATGATTTAATTTTCATTTGTATTGCATATAAAACCTGTATCACAACATTAATTGTATACAATTAAGAAGCAGACTAATTTTCATGATATGCCGCTACAACTAATGATTTTATAACTTGTAAAGAATACGTTGAATATTATTTCTTCATATAATGACAGAGTACGATTCCATTAACCGCTTGGAAAATTTTGAAAGGCATATTTCATCAATTTGATTAAGTATTTAACGGTCAGCATTTGTAAATTGGAAAAGCTAGAATGAATTTACATTAAATAATTATCTTGTCTATCTACGTATTCTATATCATAGTATTTAAAAATGTTTTCTGATCATGATAATTTGCGCAAATTTACATGTTCGCAGCAGCGTCTGATTCTTATCGCTTAAATTTAAATCGAATCTATTTCAGAGGTGAAAATCCATGAATCGTAGTAAAACAAGCTAAATAGTAGTCATGAATGTACATTTACATGTAAGACTTAAAGTACAAGGTTTAAAACATGTATGTTAGATAAGCTTGGTACGTTAATTTATTTTAGAGATGGATAAAATTGAGAATGGAAATAGGGAATATGTCAATATATTTTCTTTGTTCAAGATACTGGTGTTCCAGTGGTAAGACGGACTTGCAGGTTCTGTGTGTTTTAATTTAAAAAAAAGATTTAGATGATTTTGCACGTGGACTGGTTTAATCCAACTAAATCAGGCTATTTTAACCATGTGTTGAAAGTTGCTATTGGTCTTTTGGGAAGAGGGACGCCAATTTGTAAGTCGGATGTTGGCGTAGCCTTTTGTACTGCACAATATTTTTTGTTGAATCCTGTTATTTTTTTTTTAGTTACCCAACCTTGACCCTTCTCCAACTAATTTTGAATTCGTTGCATCATAACATGCAGCTTCAAACAGACTGTTTGATGATTAATTTTCTTGCATGTTGAGTGCAAACCTTATGAATACTTGCTGTTTTAATGTGTCCTAGTTCACTAGATACCCATATGTAAATACAGTCGTTGTTGTATGTGCATGTCGGTCATGTTTGTTCGGTATTTAACAGAACCTAGTATGTTAGTTCTGTGACACACGGGTTTCAATCAAAGATGGAGAAGGTTTATTAATGCACTGAATGACGCGGGAAACATTTACTGAAATTAAACCTGTATTTCAAAACACAGTTACCCACTTTGGAATATATTCTGAGCATAAAGGACTCGTGCTCTGAATGTAATTCTCTGTAAATAAAATAGTCTATAATAAACTAAATACATTAAGAGATATTTAGCCTACTGAACAAACATGCCTTAAACCAGTGAAGTTTTGATCTGTTTTCTCGTTTAAGTTACAGACAAGCGATTCAATATGAATAAGAACGATTATTTTCAGTCTCTTAATTGTCATATAGAAATCGTAGAAGTTATCTAGTAAAACTTTGATTCGGTTAATAAATTTACCCCAAGCATTAAGTTTTTGTAGAAGAGATTTCTATTATTTAATCTCGTATTATTAACTCAACATTATATAGATTTTGAGAGATGAATGTCATATATAATATAATAATAGATATATCTCGTTTATCGAAAAATGAATAAAGTGCCCCTTGCTTATTACAGCGGATGACCTCGAGGGCATTCCGGTGTATTGACTTGATGCTACAGACATTTCTACCCACTTGACATTCGTTTTTTTGCCTGATAACCGTATAATTACGCGGATATTATCTTGACGTGCAAAATAACTTTTCTAATCGCTTGTTATATATTAATTTTATCAATAAGTATTTATGAAAATAATTTTTTAAGAACATAGATAAATGATATGAAAATGTTTTATCGTAATAAATTTATATAATTTAATTTTGGATGTAACGCGTCTTCTGATTGGCTGACGTTATTTTTTTATGAACCCATAGACATAACCGTGACTTCATCAACGTTTTTTTTTATGGTTTTCTACGGTTAAAAATGGAATTTAGAATTAAAGTATAAGAAATGACTGAATTATTTTTTCTGTCTATTTGAAATAACATAAAAAATATGGTGCACACTGTTAAATAACCCGCTACGCGCGTTATTCAGTGTGCACCAATTTTTTTTTATGTTATTTCTTCATAGACAGAAAAAATATTACAATCATTCCTTAAATAAATCATTAACAAATCAAGAACACTAAAATTTGTGTTTAAGCATGCGGAAGAATATCTCAAGAACGTTTGTGACAAACACGGGTAAATATGAATGGCTAATCAATGAAATCCAGTATATTAGAAAAAAAACCCGAATTATTGCATAAGAGTGCCCACCATGCATTTGCACTACACTATCATTATAATAGTAGAGTAGAATGATCTACAAATGAATGAAAACTTATTATTTTCGGCTAGTTTTATTGTGGGTTGTATTGGATGACGTGCCCAAGACAGATCAAGGATGTGGAAACTTTTTTTTACGTGTCAACCTTGTTTTTCTGTTTGGTTCATGTTAAAAGTCATCGCTTATAAGTAAAGGTAACAGTAGTATAATGCTGTTTAATATAGAGTTTTATATAGAGGAAAAAAAAAAAAAAATAGAACAACAGAATCTCTGAAGGGCACCAAAAACAAACGTAAACATACATAGAGCCGAACTTTTTGATAACAACTGCCATGTTCCTGACTTTGGACAGAAAATTTTAAGGGGAAAATGTGGGTTGACCGTTATTTTATGGCTAGCAAGTCCACTCGCTTATTAGTCAATGTTCAACATACCGCTTAAGTGACATTATTACGTGATATGAATGCAGTGCAAATAAACGCAAGATGTCTCATGACAGGTAAATACATAAACAAAAAAAATCAGTTTTCTTAGACTATGAGTTTGAATATACCACTGATATATTCTGCTTTTCTTATATTACTGTTCCAAGTATAAGCATGCTATGATCGTTCTGTATTGGTCTCGTTTGTTTTATTGCCACCTCCAAAGAAGTTTTTGATATTGATAATAATAAGATTATAAAACGTACGCGGCGGCGTTATACAGTTTATTCCTCCCGACCCTTATAGAGCGTCCCAGCTGATATTGATAATAATGAGATTATAAAACGTACGCGGCGGCGTTATACAGTTTATTCCTTCCGACCCTTATAGATGTTCCCAGCTGATATTGATAATAATAAGATTTTATTAACCAACTAAGTGCATTATTGCCAAAAGTGACTGTTTATTAAAAATTACATATTTTCTGTAATGGCCCTGTTTTTTCTGTAATGGCCCTGTTTTTCTGTAATGGCCCTGTTTTTTCTGTAATGGTCCTGTTTTTCTGTAATGGCCCTGTTTTTTTCTGTAATGGCCTTGTTTTTCTGTAATGGCCCTGTATTAATGCCCAGTTTGTCTGTATTAAGCCCTGTTAGGGTTTTTAATAAAGTTAATAAAACTAAGTTGTAAAGAGTATAATACCTTTTTGTATTTTATTTAATTTAGTAACCAGCAACCAACATTAAAGAACCATATAAAGGGATCACTGTTCATCCTGTTTTTTAACACATATCTCTTTCAACTTAATATTTGGGATATTTGGTATATGTAAAGCTTTATATTTGGTGAAGTACAAATTATTTTGTTCAAACTAAACTGTCATTAAAAGAGTAAAACAGTACATCAAGTTAGCAGCAACACATACACTTTTGTTCAGTTGGTTAATAAATGTATTAAGAAATGGGTGTTTTTATAATGGCCCTGTTATATGTCCTCGGTCAGTAATAATGGCCTCGGATGTCTGTAATAGCCCTCGGCGTTGCCTCGGGCCATTACAGACTTCCTCGACCATTATTACAGACCTTGGACACATAACAGGGCCATTATAAAAACACCAATTCATTAATACTATAATAAAACGTACGCGGCGGCGTTATACAGTTTATTTCTCCCGACCCTTATAGAGCATCCCAGCTGATATTGATAATAATAAGATTATAAAACGTACGCGGCGGCGTTATACAGTTTATTCCTCCCAACCCTTATAGAGCGTCCCAGCTGATATTGATAATAATAAGATTATAAACGTACGCGGCGGCGTTATACAGTTTATTCCTCCCGACCCTCATAGAGCGTCCCAGCTGATATTGATAATAATAAGATTATAAAACGTACGCGGCGGCGTTATACAGTTTATTCCTTCCGACCCTTATAGAGCGTCCCAGCTTATTGTGTTACAGCATATTGTAACAGCTTATCTTTTTGTTGTCAGATTGTTTTTGTCTATCTTTTTTTCCATTCATTTTTATGCTTATCACATAGTATTATCAATATTATAGTATAATGGACAAGAAAAGATATTGTCGATATGACAGTTTTCTTTAATTCATCGAATTGAAAATCAACACCAGCTTCCTGTATTGTTTTTTTGAAGGAACAGATGAATGTTATGGAAAAGAAAGGATAATATATTCAAAACAGTTTTCTTTAATTCACCAAATCGAAAATCAGCATCAGTTTCCTGCATTATTTCTTCAGAGGAAAATATGGATTATATGTACGTAAAAAAAAAACTTTACTACTATACAAGTGTGAATTATTCAAACACTGCAGTATTATGATGGATAGAGAAATATCATAATTAAAGTTTTATGTTTACAATGCCACAATAAATGTTACTTTTGATTTACATTGCATTAAATGTTACTAATGAAAAGGGTTTATGTCACGCCAATGTTAGATTTGCAATTATAAAATGATATTATTGTTAAGCTCAGTTCAAATCAGGCATTATTTCCCAAGTTTGCTCAGACATTGAACCTAAACGAAATGCTTCTTAAATAATAATCAATAAAAGTTATTTGGTACATGATTGTTTTTTGATGTTTTTAATATTATTACAATCATACAGATAAAGTTCCAACTTATAAAATTAGTCAAATATATGGTTATAGTACTTAGTTTATATTCATCAAATGTATTCTTTAGTTAATGTAGTTATTTTAAGGATGCTTGAGTGAACTTGTTTCTCTTTGCAGCGGCCTTTGGAGGCGAGGGTGAAGTAGTCTCAATATTTGTCTATCTCTTAAATCGATTTACAAATAACATCTTATTTTCCCTAGTCGTTCTTGGCATTCGTGCATGTATCTTCTATCCTAAACTCACTCATAGTTCTATTTGTTCAGAAAGGTTTCCGCCACATAGGTTCAAACATCCAACATCGATGGAAAGTCTGGGTCAAAGTTATTGAAGTCGAGTCAAGCATAGTTGACGACACAAAGTCATCACACCAATTTCGTACATGAAGATCTGAGCAGAATGATACAGACACAGGGATAAACGGTGACGTTTATTTATCATTGTGTCACATTTGTTCGTGTTTTTATCGTCTGAAATATCGAGAGTACTAGTAGTATCATTGACGTTTGTCGCATGGCTTGTCGTCACTGATTTTTATTGTTTCTTGTTCTCTGTATTTTCTGTTCTGTTGAATTAGATACAACAGAAAGGGAGATTACTGAACTTGTAATTTAAATACATTAGACGCAGAATTATAAAGATTTCACAGAGATCCTTTACGTAAAATTAGTCCAGAAAAAGCAATGAATTTTATGATGAGTTATTACGCATGAACAAGTGAAAATAGTTGTGAGGTATAAAACATTAATAAAATAGCAAACAAGATCCGGTTGGTCTCAATCAATCAATGCAACACTACTTTGTGGTTCATAGGTTGACATATCAGATGTGATATAAGTAAAATAAATAAAATGAATTTGTTTGTTTTTCTATCTTAAATTTTAATCCATTCAAACGGCAGTTAATTGACTTTTTTTTTATTTTGATATGGCGAAAAGCAGGTAAATGTTAAAAATTGTTTTTTCTTAATTCATTCCATTTGAAGCAATATACATGTATGACAACACTAAAAAAATACTGATTTCAGCAGTTTATCTGAGCAATATCGGGTTCAATGGTTTACGATTGTATTATTCATCAACTCATTGTGATGACCTGTTTTAAGAAAAATGGTTTACAAAGGAAAGCTTTATGGTGGGAGGCCTACTTATTCTATTATACAATAAACAACCTGTAGCAAGCTTTGTTCTCAGTATCAAGCTGTTTCTATAATACAAATAGCAACACATCAAAGAATTAAGCTGCAATATATTCAGATTAAATTAGTTCGTTCAATTTCACCTATATTGATAGAACGTTAAAATTTAATTCTAGGTTTAATCCCGCTTCCTATTTGAAAATATAGGATACATACACTACATGAATCCGCTTGTTGAGCAGTTATGTCACTGCTTTCATACAGCAATTATTAAATAGGTTATACTCTACGACAAATCATATTTTACAATATATATCATAAAAATACACAATCTGTCATTTGTGTCTTCAATATTTTTGTGATCTGTTCTGATCTTACTGAAAAGTGCAGTCCTTTTTATTGTTTTTATTGATGAAATTTAATACTTTGGTTTAATGATGAGCTGTCACACCACTGTCCCATGTTAGGAAGAAGATTGGTGCACCCGTAACATGTTTACGTCTGCAACATTATGTACAAATGTATGTGTCTGTCAAAAGTCAGTGGTTGTCATTTACTGCTGTATTTCATATTTTTTCCCGCGATTGTTTTGACCATATAGTACCGTTAGAGTTCTCGTTGGAATTGTTTTACATAAATTATGTCGTACCTGGTCTTTTATAGCTTGCTATGCAGTTAAGATAGCGGGTTTTGTTTGTTTTTGAGATTTGTTTGTTGGCCTAGTATAGCTAGAGTTTCATACTTTCTACATCACTTGGTCTCTGCTGGAGAATTGTTTCATTGGCAATAATGCCACATTTTCCTATTTTTATACCGAATAAAGTGTTTAATATTTACTACTGATGTAGTGGTAGAAATTACTTTTTTCGTTTTAAGCTTCCGATTCTTAATATTGTTTTATTTACTGGCTATTGTAATCAAGTATGCTACTGTTATCTGTGTCACAGTTGACATAATAACTTGTAAGGACGCTCATATTTTTTTCCCTGGGAGGTAATTAAACTTATTTTTCAAAATCGTCATGATTGTATACACTGTAATAAAAGTCAGACAAATACTCTTAACAACATGATAACACGTTTTGTAAACATAATTCAAATGAAAAAATAACGATATCAGTCACTTTGTAAGTAAAACTTTACATTTGTATTATAGGCTACCCTCAATATATATATTTTCAGGGTTGAACATTGCTAAATTATTTATACTTATAATCATGGAACATCGGTATGAGTGGCCGTTCAAGTCATTTGCGTGATTATATACGCGTATATGGCTGTCATATACGCGTATAATGTGATTTTATACGCGTATATTACATAGGCGGATCCAGGGGGGGGGGGGGGGGGGGGCTGAGGGGCCCGGGCCCCCCTTTTCGTGAGAAAAATTTGGTTGATTATATAGGGAATCATTGAAGCATGACTGGAGCGGGCCCCCCCTTAGAAAAAGTTCTGGATCCGCCACACTATATTGTTAAAATAAACTCGTTTATACTTTAATCCAATTTATTTATCATATACGCGTTAATATACGCGTTATTTGCATAAATATACGCGTTAATATACGCGTATGAAATCATTATAAACGCTTTAATTAATAAACATTCGTTTGTCTTATTGTTTTAACCAATGAAAACTGCAGTCTTAAACTGGTTTGTAAACATATGAAAATTGATGCCGAATGCCAACTTTAGCGGAAACGAGGACACAGAGAGATTTTTTGCAGAGAGTAAAGAGACCGTTGATGATTGTTTCCGGCTTGGGACAACTGACGTCATACAAAAACAGATGTTTGACAGCATATACATGTACGTGAAAGGTAATCGCAGGTGGCGACAAAAACTACCTACCTAAGCTGGTATGTTGGGTATACAGGGGCTGAAAGTAGCAGTGACTGAAACATTGGTTCAAGCCTGATAATCTAATTTCTAAAACTAAATGCTCATTGTGTAACACAGTAAGAACATGTATTTTCTCTCAGCTTTATACGATATAAAACATTGTTAAGGTGCTGATGATGGAAGTGTTAAATGACCTTGCCTGGTATACAGCCTTCGCACGGTCTATAGTTTAGGTGATAATGGAAGTGTTTAACGACCTTGTTGTTCAGGTGCCAGCAAATGGAAGTTTTTTTTGTATCTTTATTTGCCAACAACTGGCAGTACTTAACAACCTTGACATGTTTCTTTAGGGGTTGATGATGGAAGTGTTTTACGACCTTAACTAGCTTTACAGTCCTAGCCCGGTCGGTTTATCATGGACTTGGGATATTTTCCTCTATCTGGGACTTTGAAGTAGCAGATAACGATTGGTCTAGATACATGTATTTGATGAAATATGCAAATTTGAAAGTAGTATGTAATTTATACAAACGAAGTAAATATAGAAAATTGTGTGTTTTATCATAATTACGGCTGTAATTTCTCAAATACACCTTATTTTGGTTTGATAGGATTTTTTTTTCAACTTTGCCAAAAAAGGGGAGGTAAATCAGATAATTTAAAGTAATTTTATAATAGAAAGTGTTGTGAATTTACCTTTTTTGAAATATAGCAAGAAAACAAGTTCAATGACCCCATTTTTAATTTTTTTTTATCTGAAAGCATGTTATAAGAGCTACCTTCTCCCATTTTATCTTAAAGTTATATCAAGCAGTTCTCTTTTTATCATACAAAATTTGAATTTCCATTGATAATGTATACAAAATCTGACAATTTTGCACAACCTGTACCGTGAAAATATGTCCCATACTTTTTATTATATTTTCTGCTCTTTGTCGGGTTGTTGTCTCTTTGACACATTCCTCGTTTCCATTCTCAATTTCATTCATTCATAGTCAGTGAATTGCAAAAATTCGATTCGACCTGCAAGCAAGCAGCAAGCATAATCTAAAAGAAGCTGTATGAAATGAGGCAGTATTTAAATGCAGCTCATAAAACTTAAATTTTCCCAAACTCTAAGTTTCTACTGCAAATTTTTTTTACAGATTGAACAGTCTTTGTAGGGATGTTGAGAGATCCGCTGGCAATATGTTGACAGACTTAAATGCAAAGGAATTCAGTGAACTGATTGGTACTGTAAGAGACGAAATTGAGGATAATCAAACCATAGAAAGTACTAACATTTTCATAATTTACATTGTAGGTCTTTCCAGGTCTTTCCACTTTTCCGTGGAAAAGCCTATTGGTTTTGTTCTGATTATTTTTCCTTCTTCCGCATAGGGTCTTTTGATTTAAGGTCCTTGGTTAAAAAAGGAAAACCATTTAAACCGGAAAACCAAGGGCCTGGTTTATGGTATTTTGGGGCTTTGTAAACAACATTTCCATAAAAATTAGGATGCGATTTCCTGTTTGAATTACATTTTCTACAGGTACAGTCAAACTTACAAACCTCATCTTCGTATAAAGCATACTTACTAGTCATTCGCCTCGCACCAAAATACAGAAGCTAGTTGTTGTTACATTCTAAACTAGAAACTTCTTTTCTTTAAAACAGAAATTTTAACATACAGTTTAAGGCAAATAACTGATATAACAGATGAAAACCTTGATCAGAAAATCAAAGAGGTTGCTGGTACTAACAGACGAATAGGACCAAACTCCATACGTGTTAGATTGGCTGAGAAAAACATATTTCTACTCAGACAGCGAGTACGAGATGTATGTTCAAGAGTTGATCCAGGTGGATGTGCCCTAAGGTCGTTATTGAGAAAAAAATATTCAAAGAAGAACTTGCAAAGTTGCAGGTCCAAAATCACTGTGGCATTTAAATGGAAACCATAAACTTATAAGGTATGAAGAAGTTAACATTTTTTACCCATTAAGCTTCAAATTTGACATTATTGCAATATCTCTTATTTTTTAAAAACTATGATAAAGAAAAATGCAAAACTGGATCAAACGGTCAGCAAATGACTCTCTAAAAAAAATCCACACATTGTCGAAGTGAACTACCGTTAAATAAGTTATTGTTCATAAAATACATAACTGGTTTGTTTTTGACTACTAGTATCTTGAAAATTAGGAAAAATATACATGTATCATCTAGTGTTATTGCATAAAGGCGTGTCATGAAAAAGGCTACATACATGATGAATATCATACAAATATTGATGTCAGAAGTAACAGCCTGTGAAATATTTTTTTTTTTGCATTTTTTTTCCATGATGCCCCTGCTGCAGCGGTGTGGCATTAAGAGTTATCCTTACCCGTCTGTACGACCGTCCTACGTTATGAAACGTATACACAAGGCTTATTAATACAAAACTCCGATCAAGTTCGGATTTGTGTGGCGTAACAAATTTCCCCTTTTTTATTGAAACATAACTCAGAGATCAGCATGAATTGTCATAGTGAATCCATGTCATATTTTTAAACATTGAGTTATCACTTACTTTATTACAAAACGAACAAAGCTGAAAGAAACAATAATAAAAAGGCACATTGAAATGTAACAATTAAAAAATATTGTTACATTGGAGACTAATTACCGGAATGCTGGGTTGGGCACTGAACCGATTAATTCTGCTCAACTATAAAGATTAATTTTGAGTGTAAATATTTTTTAGATGGAACCTAGTGGTGCATGGTTGTATTGATGGCTACATTCGATTGGTAACATTTTTGAAGGTCAGCAACAATAACAAGTCACTGACGGTTTTCAACAATATTATAGATGCAATCAATCTTTTTGGTACGCCTTCAAGAGTTAGATGTGACTATGGTACGCCTTCAAGAGTTAGATGTGATTATTGTACGCCTTCAAGAGTTAGATGTGATTATGGTGTGGAAAATGTAGATATATGCACCTACATGGAAGGAATAAGAGATGTCAACAGGGGAAGTGCAATAAAAGGGAAAAGTTGCCATAATCAGAGGATAGAACGTCTGTGGGTAGATGTCTGGGATAATGTTTCCAATGAATTTTATGATTTGTTTTTCTATATTGAACTTAAAAATATATTAGACATCACAAATGATTATCACCTATATGCTCTCCATGATGTTTTTCTGCCAAGGATAAATGAAAGATTAAAGTCCTTCGCCTTTCAATGTAACAACCATCCAGTCTCATCTGAACACAATAGGAGTCCAAATCAGCTGTTCATACAAGGTGTGCTTGCAAACACTATGTCCAACTTCAAGTCAATAGAGGAACTTATTCAGAAATTTGGAGCATGTGATACGATGTAATGTTGAAAGCATGGTAAATTATTTCTTTTAACAAGAATGCACACCCTAAGATGTTTAACCTGGTTAATAACTCGTGATTAAATTCATGTGCAAGTCTGTAATATTAAGATTTTACTACAAGTTTTACATAACCTGCACATCATCAATAATCCATGAAAATGAAGTCACGGTCAGATTAATCATGCACGGCACCTATCAAATATTTCTTGCTAACCCCAAATATAGAGGCCCTATTGGTTATAGTATATGAGAAATAGACAAAACCACAAATACAAAATTTTGTGCAATGGACCCTGCAATTGAGGTCAAGGTCAGGTTGAACCGTGCCAGTCGCACATGTACACCTTACTGTGCTTACAATCATCCAATACACCGATTGTAGTTGACTTACTGCTTATAGAATCTGAGATACAGACTTGACCACAAAACATAAACCCTTCCCGACTGACCTGTAGGCCTTGCAAGGAAGCCATATACCAAATATAGTAACCTTGCTACTCATAATAAAAAAAACCATTAACTCAATAAAAATAAGGTCCAGGACAATGGACATGTGATAGACGGAAACTTTGTAACATAAGGTATAAGGGTACAAGGTACAAAGCATCCAGCAGGTCTTCTAGCTTTTGAAAATACAAAGCTTTACACAAATAGTTTGCACCATCGTCACTAGTGGTTTGTAATACCTATGTTCTCGCATTCTGTGACGTATTCTGTGACGTAGTCACAAGTGGGACAAAAAGTAGTCAGTGTTTTCTTAAAAAAGCAACAACTTAATGCTATAGCTATAGTTGTATTATGATTATAGTGACCTCTGCAAATAGTCTTTGTGTCACATTGTTTATATAGTATTTATGGCCACAGCATGTCCTGTATGCTATTGCAAATTAATATTTTGAAATCAACATCACTTTCAGTTTTAAAAATAATGATTCAACAGTCGTTAATTAGACTAGTGAAGGAATCTGTTGGAATCATTAAATAGAAAAGTTTCTTTTTACAACTAACTTATCTAGTTTTTGGTACATTTACTATTTCGCATAATCTTGCCAGTATGTGAATTATTTGAATCACGTTTATACAACTACAGTATGTATCCGTTATTGACAATATTCTTTGAAAGGTTTATACTTGACATACTTGTGTACAATTTCCATGGAAAGAAATCATTATAAGGCACATAAATTTATTTAGCATCATATAGAATAAACATTTGACAAAACACAAACAATTCCTCAAATCCAGAAATAACTTCAATTTTGTGGTCACCAAAATCAAGAGATTAAGGATTCCATTATTTAGGTGAGGTTTTGGAATAAGTGTCAAAAGTTCCGACTCCTTAAGAAATAATTCATGGAAGCCATATATTGTTGGAAATTTACACATGGCTTGGGCCGTGATATTCGAATTTTATCCTGAGCGTTAGCGAGGGATAAATTAACGAATATCACGGCCCAGGACATGTGTAAATTTCCAACAATATATGGCTTCCATGAATTATTTCGATTCTAATAGGACAAATACTGTAATTAAAAAACTGAAACGAGGGTGGGTATGCTGTGTGTGTGGCTGTTCTTTTTCACTCCCTGCTAGATAAAGCTCAAATATCTTTATAAATGTGTAGCTTGCGTAGGTTAGTTCGTGAATAACTGCTAGAAAAAACCACTTTTAATTCTTTTAATTCTCAAACCCAACATTTGCCATTTCTAATTTGCATGTTTTTCCCTAAGCTTCCGTTAAATTTAAAGTTGACATTTTGTAACTAAGGACTAGCCATGTTGACTTGCTGAAACGAGTAAATATGCGAATAATGCAATAGAATAGAAAAAAAAATAAATCTACCTCAAAAATCAGTTTTAAAACACTATCATACGCATTCCGATGGTTCACGCAACAGAAATGTAAATAACATGTCGAAATGTTAAGGCTTGAAATAAATATATTTTTGGATAAGTTAATGCAAGCACACGAGGTGTATAGTGTCTTATGCGATAACAGGTTTGTAATGTTTAACAACCATATTATATCAGTGTGTAAACACGTTAATTATGAGCTTTGAAAGTCAAGTAGTTTGAGCATTTTTCTGAGTAAGTGTTAAAAAATTTCAAAGAAATATTCTTTACTGTGGTCAGCATTCATTAGTCGTCAGTATCTATAGATTAACAACTTGTGGTTATATTGATAATTTAGAATCTTCCTTGAAGGTGGCGCACAAATTCGCAGCTAAATAATTCGATCGGTGTGTCATTTGTATACAAGGATTATATTCCTTTGAACTATGAGTCTATGTTCAATTTCATAAAGTCAACATGTTGATTGTCTACCATGAACAGGGTTATAATTTTAACTTATACGTGTAGTTTTTTTTTATTGAATTTAAAATCGTTACAAAATCTGTAATGTACTAGATACTCGTATTTTTCATTAGTTTATCAAAGACATTTATGTAATAATATCTATAATTTCTTTTATTTGTTGTGAAATGTTTAAAATTAATATATACCGATATAATGAATTATTTTGTTATCTTATAAATATGTTTTTGTTATACAGAAGTATTCATACCGTGTGAATACGTCTACAAAAAGCAAGGTCAAATTTGCCTTCATCATCCCTAACTTTCTTAAAGCGATGAGATAAACTGCTCTAAATCACAGGTCACAGGCACTCGTTTTAGGATAAAAATTTCCTTTATTATACCTTAATATACCTTTAAGGTCTATAGGGGGAAATATTATGAAACAAGTGAATATGTCACAGAAAAAGCATCTTCCAAGTATTCATGAAATTGCTCTCTATTAAAGCAATATCTTGAAATTATTAAAAAAGCACTATTTTCCTACTTTTAATTTGAGGTACAATATGCCGGTGAAAAACATTAATTGTGCTGTCAAGAATACACTGTTTCAAGTTGTGGTATGCATCAAAAAATGTCCAACAGCATTCGTCCTTCTACTCGTAAAGGCATTTGTTTCTAAGATCGATATGGTGTATACCATTATGCCAGAAATCAAATGAAGCAGAAAGCTGATGTAACTTATCTGCTTTACTCGATCCCTTAAGACAAATACATGAAAGAAGTGTAATAACGCCTAACACAAACACACATATGCACAAACTCAAAACAGTACACCATAGCCACCACGTTATTCCAGAAGCTTCTAACTGATGTGAATGCTAGAGTGTAAAATTGTAATTGGGAACGACCCAAAACAATTAGAACTTTTCTGAAAAAGACTATAAAGGAAAACAGAACTATATCATCTTCCCATTATAATTGAATGTTAGGAAAATTGACTAGAGTTATATTACTTTAATTACAGAGAGGGGAAAGCATACAATTTTTAATTTAAGCCTAATTAACATTAAAACAATTTTCCACTAACAAATAAAGTTACCTTATTGAAATATAAGGACTTTGTTAGCTAAATCTATTAATTTTATTAGATATTATGAATTTTTATGACAATAGAGAAACATGCTACATGATCAAATACTCTGATTGTTCTATACATTACCCAAACCTGTATTTTTCTAATATGGAATTTTATAAAGGAATGCAATTTGATACAACATTTCCTTAGTTATTGAGGATTATGGAGTTAGTACAATAGTATTAGCTGGTAGTTTTGTTTTGCTCAATAACAATGTTGATAAAAATGATAAACTTTTTAATGGTACATGTATTTCCAAGGAATATTTTCCCGTTTCACCGTATACCATTAAATTGAGTGAACTGATTCTTGTCCTCAAAAGTTTAAATGAATCATATCTACAAAACCTATGAATGTGTACTAATTTATAATTTATTCTTAGACACATGGTTTGTTATTCGTTTTTATAGACTTTGAACTAGATTTTCGTAACTAAGAGTAGTACTCTCATATTTTTATTTTGCATGTTTTGAGTCTTTTTTTTTTAAAGAACTTCATGTGCTTTGATTTAATCTAATGTGGAAATCCAATTTCAACTGATTATTATATTTCAAAAAGGGAAAATTAAGAAGCTTACCGAATGGCTCCACAATCTGATTCTATATATTAGATATAATAACTTAAGTTATAATGGCATTCTAAAATGGATGGTAGATTTGGTATATTCATTTAAGACCATATCATGGTTACATGTAGAGACTGTCAGATTGAGAACAAACCGGGTTTTCCTGCATGAGAATAATATTTGCAAGTTAAGATCCCCAAACAGGATCAAATATATTTTTTTTAATTTTGTTTGATCTTTTTAATGAAAAAAAAAAAAAGAATATAGAGCATTTATCCATAACACAAAATCAGTACAAGGGAAAAACACAAGCAAAGGAACAGCGTTTTTATTGATGCTCTTCATCGCAAGTTCACCGATTTGTAGGGATTATATATGGAAAGGAATTATTAATCTAAGTATTACTTTTTGGTACTTAAAGGTCTACAACACAACACATATAAAAACTAAAATCCTGAAAATTAAGCTTGACCTATATTTAGTCATAGCAAACAACATATCTAGATTAGAAAAGATTTCGTCGAAGAGTTTTCAAGTTACTGCACGGCCAATGACTTAATTGTCACACTTCGCTTCTCAAAGATCTACAACTTAACAACGATATTAAAACGGAAATACTGAAAATTGAACTTTACCTCCATTTCATCACGAAAAACAATATATCTAATTTTTGAAAGATTTTTTCAAAGCGTTTTCAGTTAAAGAACGGACACTTTTATGCAGCCGTCCGCCCTCCGTACAACACCAAACTAATAACCGATCTTGTTCTTTGAAAATCCGGTAAAAACGAGAAGACAGAATACCTTTTATCAATTTCTATATGCCTAGACAATATTTCAATCAATCCAATAATCGCCCCCTGAAAATATTAACGATCTACCATCAACATTATAAATTTTTTAAATGTCAAAAACCTAAGATTTCCTTTCATGAGGTTACTGACTTTGAACGGAATCATTAAAATGTAGCAGACTTTAATTGATTTTAATTAACACTCGACGTCTCCACATTTAACGCTCAAAGCTAGCCGGTAATGTAGATCTGGAAAATATAAAAAGCTCGATAGTACCGGAAAT
Organism: Mytilus galloprovincialis; assembly: GCF_965363235.1. NCBI lineage: Eukaryota > Metazoa > Mollusca > Bivalvia > Mytilida > Mytilidae > Mytilus > Mytilus galloprovincialis. The sequence continues at coordinate 63,193,679 of NC_134839.1, forward strand.
TACGATGGCATTACGATGGTAATTACATTTCTAGTCTGTGATGGAATACATTGTACAAAGGGCTATACTACTTATTTTTATTTAAATGAACTTAATTACAATGTGTTTGATAGTTTGAATATTCGTTTCCGATATAAATTTGATATTTATGTCATTTATGCTAATTATTTTATAAATTTTATAAATAGTAAAAATAAAAGTTTTCTTGAAATATTTAATATTTCATTGCACTGAATGCAGTGATTTTGTGGAACTGAATTCGACCACAATCTGAACTTACAAGGACATTCATAACAAAGATTCCATTCATATAACATTATAATGATGCTACTCATCTTCTTATATAATCCCCCCTCGCAAATATTGTTAATAAAACCACCATTTTTTTTCTTAAAATGTCCTGTACCAAGTCAGGAAAATGGCCATTGTTATATTATAGTTCGTTTCTCTGTGTGTTACATTTCAATGTTGTGTTTCTGTTGTGTCGTAGTTCTCCTCTTATATTTGATGCGTTTCCCTTGGTTTTGGTTGGTTAGCCGGTTTTGTTTTTTTCTCAATCGATTTATGAATTTCGAACAACGGTATACTACTATTGCCTTTATTTAATGTAATTAATAATGTTTATTTCTCAAACCGTTCTTACTTTATCATTTTTGTGACTAGAAGTTTCACTTACAGAGTACTAAATAGTATGATTCTGGATACGAATATTTCTCAATTGACTCATTGACGGCTTACATACAAAACATTGCAATACATCAGTTAGTGAATAACAATTGCATATGATTTAATCTTTATAATCTCCCTTTGTACATTAAAAGTTTTGTAATAAGCCACTCTTCATTATTCTTTTAACGCATTTTGACAGATGTATCTAGTCAGACGGATAAAGGGACGACAATTTGAAATTATGTTTGGGACCAAGAGCATCCCTTTATCCGTCTGACTAGATACATCTGTCAAAATGCGTTAATGTGGTACCCAACACCTTGACTAAAATTAATTTTCATAAAATTTCGACAAAGTATTTACTTTAACCCTTTGACAAAGTATTTACTTTAACCCTTTGACAAAAATATAAAAATTTCAAAAAATTTTAACCAACCATTTTATCAGAAAAATTACACTGGTTACATAGCAGTTTAACAAAGACTAGTTTTGATCAATGAGAAGCTTTAATATCCCCTTAACAACACATCGTGAATAAAACGTTTAGCTGATATTACAGAGTTATCTCCCTGTAGTGTTAGGTACCACCTTAAAAGAAAAATGAAGAATTGCTTAATACAAAACTTTTGCTGTAAAAGATGTCTTAAGCATGCTAGATACTTTATTTTCACTTGTTACCAGGCAAAAGATAACTTGGTATATTCATGTATTTCTACCGAAATTACACAAATCAAATCCTGGACTAATTGAAAACAAGAATGTGTCCCCAGTACACGGATGGCCCATCCGCACTATCATTTTCTATGTTCGAGGACCGTAAAAAGGAGATGAAAGCTATGTTCAGTGGACCGTGAAAATGGGATAAAATCTCTAAATTGTCATTAAAATCAGAAAGATCATATCATGGGGAACATATTTACTAAGTGTCAAGTTGATTGAACTTCATCTTCATCAAAAACTACCTCGACCAAAAACTTTAACCTGAAGCGGAACGAACGAACGGACGGACGAACGGACGGTCGAACGAACGGATGCACAGACCAGAAAACAAAATGGCCATAAATGGGACACATAAATTCAACTAAATACAGCGCTGTATTAAAAGACCTACATGTATTGTTGCAATATCTCGTAATGATTTAAAGAGAATAGGAAAGTATGTAGATAAATTAATGCTTTCTGATGTTTTAAAACAAAAACACATTTAAGAGACTCTAAAAGAAAGTAAAATAACAAAAATAACGAACTTCAAAAATTCAAAACATAAATATCTGTTACTGTGGTATCATTCGTATCTCCTATCCTATAAATTTCCATGATAATACTATTGATCTTCTGTTTGGTCTAGTATTGACATAACTTGTATCTTAATAAAAGTTAATAACAAAAATACCGAACCCCAAGACAAATTCAAAACGGATAGAAAGACACGTATCAAATGGTAAAGTCAGAAGCTTTAATACATCAAACGAGTTGTCATAATTTATACCTTACTTGGAACAGGCATTTCAATATGATAAACCACATACCTGTGCAAGTCATTAAATCAATTGCATTTGAATTATAATCATAATTCTGGTACCTTTAATAACTATAATCATGTCGTACTGTTCTTTTGTATTGTTTATTTTGTGTATTACTCTGTATGTTCTTACATTTTTTTGTATTGTAGTCCTGTCATGTAATGTTGTCATTTTAGTGTTATATTTAACATTGCCATAAAAGTGGGTGGTTTTGCTAGCCACAAAACCAGGTTCAAACCCACCATTTTTTCTTAAAATATCCTGTACCAAGTCAGGAAAATGGCAATTGTTATCTTACAGTTAGTTTCTGTGTGTGTTGCATTGTCGTTTGTTTTTTATTTTTATTTTGCACTTAAGTGTTTCTGTTGTCTGTTGTTTTGTTGTTTTCCTCTTATATTTGATGTGTTTCACTTAGTTTTCGTTTGTGGACCGGATATGTTTTTTTCTCAATCGATTTATGACTTCCGGACATCGGTATACTACTGTTGCCATTATCGAATATGTATTCATACGACCTTTGATCAACCTGATGATTGGTGACAGGGCAACATATGCTTTGAGCAGGCAGCATCTTTCGAGTCAATATTTCCATCTCTTTTGAATCGGACATTTTTATACAGCGCTGAATTTTATCGACCTTTTTTGGTAGTACAGGATCCAATAAATGGAAGTTCGGAAGAAGAGACAACCTTCTTTATGTAAGATCTGTCTTTGCAGAAATATCTTTGAATATGATATTACCCATACAACATATACATTTGAAAAATAATAATATCAATATTCTGAATGGTTTTGATTACAATTAATTTTTTAAACCACATTTCTGTGCAGTTCAGTTATTCAGTCTCTTTTGAATATATGCTTGGGCGTGCAACATCTTGCAAATAAATAATTCTGTCTCATCTTATTGTTTTTTTTTGTTGTCTCCTTCGGTGCTTGCGATGGCATTTTCAACTTATGGGTTGACATATTCTTTTGGTATCTTTCGCCTTATTAAAAAAAAACGTTATTTATTTTTAAAGACATATTCTTTGGTAAGTATCATATTTGTTGTCCAAATATAAAAGTATATTCTATGTTAGGAATAATTATTTTGGCCTTGAGCGTCCCTTAGTGCATTCTGATTAGTTGCACATCTATTGCAGTATATGTAACTACCTAACTGCTTCTGTTTATGATATCTGTTTAATTACAAATGTAGGACACATGGCCATGTATATAGTTATGTTAACAGTTATGTTCACTTTCAGGAATCGAGGGGATACTCAAGTGTTTGTTTTGCTTTTTTTTTTTACAGTAAAACACAATATTGCAGTGTTGTAAATGTATGCTCAATTTTCTTGATACCCCTGGCTCCAAAACATGTGTTTTTCATTGCAATTGTTGACCTTGAAAAGGACGGATACAAATAATTAGTGAAACAGATCTAACCATTTTAACTCGTATATAACGATATAAATGTCCCGGACCATATGAATATTTGGACCATACGCGTATGGTCATGACCATATGGGTATAATATACTCATATGGTCCGACCATACGCGTATGGTCCGTCCGTACGCGTATGGTCGGGGTAATTTACAGTCTGTTACAGTTTACTTTTAATACTTCTAAACTCTTCATATGGTATGACCTTTCATTAAAAAGACGCTATCATATAGGTAATTTTATTATTATATAAGATTATCTAACTAAAAATCAGAAGTCTCATATAGTTAATTAAACACAATTGTCAGAACTATAATAAACACATGTTATACCGATATTCATTACCGATTTGTTATTACGAGTGAAGGCAATATGTCGACTGAAAAAAATAGATTCCAAAAATTTCTTAATGAACTGTTACACAAAAAGTCAGTGGATAGTAACATAGTTTATTTTAGTTGTCTTGTGAATATGGTGTTTTGCAGTCATGTTACGATGTTTGAGATCTAGAGCTTCTTAAAAACACTGTAGACATATAGGAATAGGCCAATACCTCGGTATCAACGCAGCTACAAAAAGGCTAGCTTTTCACTTGCAAACAAAAGGTGTGAACGAAAAGGATCGTGCACATCGAAGACTTGCAAATAAGCTATTATACCGTGTGGAAGTAAGTGTCACCAAAGCATACATGCAAGAATGTAATTAATTAGCGATGAAAACTAACTATGGCATCAATATCTATAATTTTTAAGTAGTATTTGAATCATAATAATTATTGAAACTTTTATTATGTATTTAAAAGAAAAATAATTATATGGTCCAAATACTCATATGGTCCGGCCCGTTAATAACCAAACGAGTATTATACTCATATGGTCCGACCATATGCGTACTGTCGGACCATACACGTATGGTCGGACCATACGAGTATACGCATATGATCATGACCATACGCGTATGATCCAAATACTCATATGGTCCGGAACATAAACACACTTGTTGCAGTAGTGGAATCTATAATATATCTCCGTTAGATTAATTTCTATGTTTCTTCTTTTGATTCTTAAGTAGATTGTGTTGTATGTGTTTGCGGCATGTGTACGTAGCTTAAACTGATAGACCCCAGTTTTTGTCACATTAATCTTACGTGTCAGATTCAATTACCTACCAAGTATAACGGAACTATAAACAACTGTCATACAAGTGGGGGGATGGGGGATGGGGGAGGGGGTGTCCATCTTCCTTGTACCTATTCAACTAGGTTTAACCCATTGACGAAAATGCCTGTACTAAGTCAGGATCATGTCAGTTGTTTTTTCACTTGTTCCGCTGAATGAAAGCGCTGGATTTTGTAAGTTTTTATGGACATTCACTTTTTGACTTTGTCTAAGAGATCGGTAATTTTGTTATACTTTTTTATAGTTGGTTCATTCTTGAAACGTAATTGGCACTACCAGTTATCTTATTTAATTCAGTATTGAGAACAACTTTTTGTAATTTTTGGTGATCAATACATAACTCAACAAATTATGAATCCACGCGATAATTTTAACTTTATACTTTGTTGTTCTTTTAAGTCTGATTGATACCCTTTTTAATTCATATTGAGTAATGCTTTTGATAATTTTGAGACTGATTCACTGCGGTAAATTCAGTAATGTTCAGCTTTTGTTATCGCAATCTTAATATTTCAATACATTTAGATATATGATATAAATATTGACATTCACAGTGATCACAACAGTAATTAACATGTATATCAATTGTCATAAAAATTCGTAATATCTAATAAAATTAATAGATTTAGCTAATAAAGTCCTTATATTTGAATAAAGTAGCATCCATTTTTAGTGGAAAATTGTTTTAACGTAAATTAAGCTACAATTAAAAAATGGTTTCTAGCCCATCTCTGTGATAAATGTAAGATAACTCTGGTTTATTTTCCAAACATTCTATCATTAAGGAGAGATAATATAATAAGGTTTTCATTTATGGCCTATTCAAAAAATTAAACTGTTGTGTGTAGGTTCCCGCAATTATAATCTAATTTTCACTTAAGCAATTGACATAAGTTTAAAGTCTCTGGAATAACATGTTTGCCGTTGTGTTCTAGTTTTGTGTTTGTGTGTTTGTGTTAGGGGATGTTACCATGTTACACTTCTTTCATGTATTTGTCTTTTAGCGATCGAGTAATTCAGATAAATTAAGACAGCTTCATTTGATTTCTGACATAATTGGATACACCATATTAAAGCAACAAATGCTTTAACAAGTAGTAGGATCAATGCTGTTTGAGATTATATGATGCATACCACAACTTGAAACAATGTATTCTTGACAGCAGAATGAAACATGTGTTATTCACTATTTGTACCTCAAATTAAAAATATACAGATTTAAAAAAAAATTAGTACCAAAATACGACTTTGAAAGAGAACAATTTCATGATCACTTGGAAAAAGATGCTCTATATGTGATTTAAAGTTATTTGTTTCATTACAATAAAAAACTTAATGATGATGAGGGTAGATGAGCTTTGCAGAACCATGACGGTCTTGCACGACCGGTATATTTAAAAGTGACAAATTACTATTTATAAGATAGTAAAATAGTTCTTTATGTTGGTAAATACATTAATTTTAAACATTTTAAAACAAATAAATGAAAGCATAGTTATTCATAAATGTCTTTAATAAACTAATAAAACACAAAGCACACTAAGATCTGGTACATTTTTTTAAAATTATGAAATTATGACACTGCTCAAAGTAGACAACACATTGACTTTTTTAGAATTGAACATAGTACAAAGGAATGTAACTCTTGCATACAAATGGCACATCATAAGAATTAATTAACACGAAATGTGTGCCCCACCTTCAAAGACGATTCTGAATTATCAATATAACCAACAGTTGTAAATTTATAGGATAGTGACATCTAATGAATGCTTACCCACAGTGAAATATATTTGTTTGAATTGTTTTAAAACCTACTCGGAAAAATGCACGAACTACTTGTTTATATAGCTCATAATTAACTCGATATGTTATGTGCTGGTGTAGATTGTTTTATGTATACGTTTTTATTCTGTAGTAAGTCACCACTTCGTTGTTATTATGTATATCTATATATTTCAATATATTTTGGCCACGAGCATCACTGAAGAGACATGTATTGTCGAAATGCGCATCTGGTGCAGAAAAATTGGTACCGTTATTGTTATTACTACCACTGGGTCGATGCCTCTGCTGGTGGACTGTTAGTCCCCGAGGGTATCACCAGCCCAGTAGCCAGTACTCCGGTACTGGCATGAACATACGGATTTTTTGTTTTATTAAAATTTGCTGTTACAAAATGTTAGAAATTATTATAAATTAAAGACTGTATCTCCCTCATGCAAAGCTCTGATTCCTTTCACGGATTTGGCTATACTTTTTGGAACTTTTGGATTATAGCTCTTCATCTTTTATATAAGCTTTGGATTTCAAATATTTTGGCCACGAGCATCACTGAAGAGACATGTATTGTCGAAATGCGCATCTGGTGCAGAAAAAATGGTACCGTTATTGTTATTACTACCACTGAGTAGATGCCTCTGCTGGTGGACTGTTAGTCCCCAAGGATATCACCAGCCCAGTAGCCAGTACTCCGGTACTGGCATGAACATACGGATTTTTTGTTTTATTAAAATTTGCTGTTACAAAATGTTAGAAATTATTATAAATTAAAGAATGTATCTCCCTCATGCAAAGCTCTGATTCCTTTCACGGATTTGGCTATACTTTCTGGAAAATTTGTATTATAGCTCTTCATCTTTTATATAAGCTGTGGATTTCAATTATTTTGGCCAAGAGAATCACTGAAGAGACATGTATTGTCTAAATGCGCATCTGGTGCAGAAAATTGGTACCGTTATTTTTATTACTATCACTGGGTCGATGCCTCTGCTGGTGGACTGTTAGTCCCCGAGGGTATCACCAGCCCAGTAGCCAGTACTGCGGTACTGACATGAAAATACGGATTTTTTGTTTTATTAAAATTTGCTGTTACAAAATGTGAGAAATTATTATAAATTAAGGAATGTATCTCCCTCATGCAAAGCTCTGATTCTTTTCATGGATTTGGCTATACTTTTTGGAACTTTTGTATTATAGCTCTTCATCTTTTATATAAGCTTTGGATTTCAAATATTTTGGCAACGATCATCACTGAAGAGACATGTATTGTCGAAATGCGCATCTGGTGCAGAAAAAATGGTACCGTTATTGTTATTATATAGATACTGTTTGCAAAAGTATGAATTATTCTAAATACTAAGGATGTTCTTATCCCAGTCAGATAACCTTAGCCGTATTAGGCACAACATTTTGGAACTTTTGGCCCCAATACTCTTCAACTTTGTACTTGGTTTGTCTTTGGAACGTTTTCGATCTGACTAAAAACGAATATCTCAATATCGTCAGGTAAATATGCTATATGATTATATCATTATTGAAAACTGGATTGAAAAAGAAAAGGAAGCTAAGGGAAATAGTAAGAAAAACAACATGTTATGAAAGCAATTAAAAAACAAAAAAAACTTTATCCAATCTACAAATAGGGATGGCGGATATATAAACTATTGAAAGAGTTGAAATAAAAGATTATGATGATGAGGGATCACGTACACTATCAAATATAACAAATTAAATCGAAATATCAACGTGATATAAGTAAAACAAATAAATTCTGCAAGTTGACAGGCGTTTTTTTTTTATTTCATTGTCTCAAGGTAACAGACACCAAGGAGTTATATCACAACACAGTGCTCTATCTTTAGATTTCAGCAATTTTTTTTATTTTACTAATGACTTTGATGGGTTAACTCCACGTCATTTGGAAAGTTGTCCCATTGACATTCATACAAATGTGTTCACGCAGAGCTATAAAGCGTTCATTCACTGAAATAGTATATATATTTGTTTAGGGGTTAGCAGAAGGACGCCTCCGGGTGCGGGAATTTCAAGCTGCATTAAAGATCTGTTGGTGACCTTCTGCTTTTGTCTGTTCTATGGTCGGGTTGTTGTCTCTTTGACACATTCCACATTTCCATTCTCAATTTCATTACCATATTTTTTTAAAAACATTTATATGATAATTATAATTTGAATGGTGGTCTGAAATATACATGTAAATAAGGAAAATAAACTATAAAAATAAATGTCTTTCAAAACATGTACAGCATATGATAACCAAAACTGATATCTGTTTGACAATATTAGTATTAATTAAACACCGACAGATGTAAATAGAGATAAATATATACAGTACCATTCAAAAGGACCAACTCTCCCACACCCTACACCAAGGAAAATGTCGGAGTCACTCCGAAAAACTCCGATATTCCTCCCAAAATGTTGGGAGGAATTTGGGAGTAATCTCTCCTAAAATCAGGTAAATGTTTATTGTGATAGCGAGCTCACTCTCTACACCGAGGAATTAATTGCCCTTATCCTACTTTGATCTCTACCGGCACACGACTGATAAGGTTATTGGATTACCTGACAGATAAAGGTTGAAGTAATAAAGAATTTTATTTCCGGTCTACTGTATCAGTTTAAGTGTCAAACAGGTGTATAATTTTAAATGTCTTTTAAACTAATTAAGTTTAATTTGTGGTAATAATATGTCAAAAAATTTTCGTATTTTTTGTTAGCCCATCTAAAAATATCTTTACCTTAACGTACTTGCTTAAAAAAAAAAAAAAAAAAAAAGGATTATAAAATATAGCAAAATATGTGAAAAACCCAATATTCTACTTCAAAGTTAAGTCTTAATTTGAAAATTATGTGTGTAAAAGTTTTGTATTTATGCAAGTAAAAAGGAAAATTTATTAACCATGCATTAGGCATAATAATAGCCCCGTAATAATTGTGTTAGTCTACGGCATTTTCTTTTTACGATTATCTAATTGCTGGAATGAATAAAAGATTTAAAAGCAAAATGTTATTGTTAATTCTTTCAATTGTAAATTTATAAAAAATGAAAACTAAAATTGAGAAAGGAAATGGTGAATATGTCAAAGCGACAACCACCCGACCATAGAGCAAACAACAGCCGAAGGCAACCAATGGGTCTTCAATGTAGCGAGGATTCCCGCACCCGTAGGTGTCCTTCAGCTGGCCCCTAAAATATGCATAATAGTACAGTGATAATGGACGTCATACTAAACTCCGAATTATACACAAGAAACTTAAATTTAAAATCATACAAGACTAACAAAGGCCAGAGGCTCCTGACTTGGGACAGGCGCAAAATTGCGGCGGGGTTAAACATGTTTATGAGATCTCAACCCTCCCCCTATACCTCTAGCCAATGTAGAAAAGTAAAAGAATAACAATACGCACATTAAAATTCAGTTCAAGAGAAGTCCGAGTCTGATGTCAAAAGATGTAACAAAAGAAAATAAATAAAATGACAATAATACATAAATAACAACAGACTACTAGCAGTTAACTGACAAGCCAGCTCCAGACCTCAATTAAACTGATTGAAAGATTATGTCTTCATCATATGAATATCAGGTACAATCCCTCCCGTTAGGGGTTTAGTATCATACTATCATAAAATATATGAGAAGAACATAACCCGTGTCATGCCAACAACTGTTTTTTTTAAGAAATAAATGTGTTTAGTTCCGATGCAAAGACCCTATCAGTGAATCAATGTTAAAGCCAAAATATGCAATCTTTAATGACCTGACAACAGTATCGTAACTATATCCCCTTTTAATAAGTCTATTTAAAGGTTTTGTTAGTTTCTGAGGAGAATACTGACATTTTTGTGCTTTATAAAGAATATTTCCATAAAATTTTGGATGTGAAATACCTGAACGTATAAGATGTCTGCATGTTGAGTTATATTTACGAATTATTTCCTTATACCGGTGATAAAATTTAGTAAATGTTTTGACCAGTTTGTGATATCGAAAACCCTGGTGTAATAATTTTTCAGTAATACATAAATTTCTCTCGCTAAAATCTAATACATTGTTACATACACGAGCGAATCGTACAAGTTGAGATATATAAACACCATAAGATGGTGACAAGGGAACGTCACCATCTAAAAATGGATAATTAACAATAGGAAATGAAAAATCATCTCTTTTATCATAAATTTTTGTATTAAGCTTCCCGTTTATGATATAGATATCAAGATCGAGGAAAGGGCAGTGGTCATTGTTATCATTAGCTTTATTTAAAGTAAGTTCTACAGGATAAATTTCTTTAGTATACATACTGAAGTCGTCATTATTTAGAGCCAATATATCATCCAAATATCTAAAAGTATTGTTAAATTTTTGTATCAAATGTTGTTTTGATGGGTCTTTGCTAATTTTAGTCATAAATTGTAACTCATAACAATACAAAAACAGGTCCGCAATAAGTGGTGCACAGTTAGTCCCCATTGGAATTCCAATAACTTGACGATATACGGAATCTCCAAAGCGAACAAAAATGTTATCAAGTAAAAATTCAAGTGCATAAATAGTATCAAAGCATGTCCAATTGACATAGTTCTTTTGTTTATTGCTACTAAAAAATGATCTAAAAGAGTTTGAACATATGTACTCGCATTCCGACTTTTTAAATGCCCAGTTAATTAGGGATGTGAATTTTTTCTTAATAAGAATATGAGGCAAAGTGGTATATAGGGTAGAAAAATCAAAACTTTGAACAGATTCAAAATCACCAATATATGCATGCAATTTATCAAGTACTTCCAACGAGTTTTTGACACTCCAAAAGTAATTAATTCCACTATTTTCAAAGGCCTTATTTGAACAATTTATTATCAGGTTTTTTATTGTACCAAGTGTACTAGTAAGTAAAACAGACAATTTAGTAGTTGAACAATGGCTGGAAGATGAAATAAATCTATATTTGTAAGGTTTTTTGTGCAGCTTCGGAAGCCAGTACATAGTTGGGACTTTCATTGTGTTTGGTTCTGCTTGTTCTACTTAATTTTGACCTCGACGTCTTCACCAGTAAATTAATATTTTATTTACGAAATGAAGAGACTTGTGTAAAAATAACCGGAAACTTTCGCTAAATTAATGAGAGCAGTTTAAAGAAAATCATTAAAATTACGTGTATGAAAGTTTTGTCAAGTAAAAAGGAAAATATTATTCACCATTCGTTATGCTACAATAATAATACGGCATTTTCGTTTTACGATTTGTTGGCAGTACTGTAGGATAATAATACATTTCGGTTACAACAGGAATACGTCCCCAGCTGCATTAATTCGTCTTTGTATAATATTTATTTTCGCACAATGAATGTAAATTTGCGTATTTTGAACAGTGATCTTAAAAGATTTTAAAAACAATTATTTGCCGTGCGAAGACAATTCCACGATACACATCTCAGTTATCGACAGTTTGGGTTGAACTTGAACTACTTAACAATGTTAAATGCTAAAAATAGTTAACATAAATTTTTATCCACAGCACGAGTTTTTTGAAAGGGCGGGAAATAATATCGCGTACTAGTAAACTCAGGTGACCTTTCTAGACGACCGTGGGAAAAATCCATTCAATGTTTCTAAAGTTGCAGAACGACATTTTTGTGCGATCGTATTGAGGCTCCAGAAGGTCCTTTTACAATTGATTAATCGGAATCAAAAATATAATTCTTTTCCGAATAAACGAGAACAGTTACACATCTTTGACTATTTGAATTTTAATGTTTTATCTTTCAAAAAAGGAAGTAGACCTGAATATTAGTTATACGTCCATGGTCAATAATATAAATTTACGGTTGATGAAATATTGAAATTATGATGGAAATTGTCCGGGTGATCAATTGTGTTCAAATGACAATAATACGATAAAGAACTGCCAATTGTAGGCGGTTGGGAAATTTTGAAAATAAAATATTGACTGATTTAACTGGAATAGAATATTATGATGGGCAATTATAAGGTTTGATAACAATTAAAGGATTAGTGACCTATCGGATAGCGATAAGCGGATTACTAATCATCACAACAATTTTTGTAAACGTTAAATGATTGAGCGTCATAAACTTGTCAAAAACATGAAGACAGGTAGAATTATAGTAATTTAATGTGAAAATATTTTTACACTTTCCAAATTTAAATGACGAAATTGATATAAATACTTTCGTCAATTTGAAAACCGTTTCGTAAAATACGAAAATGATGAGCGCTATCAATATCACTTGAAGTTTTTTCCTCTGATTAACAGAGTTGTCACTTTACAGTTTCTTTTCGTAATTTCAATTATTCAAGTCTGTATAAATGTACCGAGGTGGTGGAACATAATATTTTACATTGCTCAATATATTAAGTTTACCTGTTGATCGGATGAATCGTGTTACCGTAAAAACAACATGATTTTATTAGCCAGTTGATTTTTAAATAATGAACAATTAATCCGCCGATATTGCTTATTGAGTAAGTCATAAAAGATTCTAATTGTGGCAAAATCGTCTTTGTTGAAAGAACAAAATGTATAACCTGACCGGACTGTAATAGAAATACAAAATAACAAGTATATATATTTTCTTCATACTTTTTCATATGTACGTTTTATTTCAAAGATAATGGCATAGGACAAAAACATATAACATAATGATTATCTTATTCTAAATGATATTGTCACATCTTTATCTGTCAACTCGTCAAAGAAAGGAAAACATTTGTTCAATTTTTAATACCGTGATTTTAAAGCACACCTGTGCAACCAAGATCGATTAAATGTTCATAGGTAAATAATCTGGGTAATCCGATTATGTTGTCACGCGTCGTTAATTTTTAGTACATCCGATTGGCAATTAACCAATTAACAGCCACGCGGTGTTGGGAGGGAATCTTTGGAGGACTTTGGGAGTGAAATCCGCGGTACTCGGTGTGATTCCGAGAAACACGGAAATCGGAAAAAAACGATATCTAATCGATCCGTTTGAAGGGTACTGTATCGGAAACTGTTCAAGAAATTGTCTTTTCACAAATAAAATCACGGGTCTGTGAACAAACTTCATCAGCAAACTTATTTCCATCGCTGTCATACCTTAAGACAGCACAATTTTCTAGAGTATTTCCACCAGGTTGAGAAGAATGCCACTTGCCCATGTCCATACCACCACCATTTACCCATTTCCAAATATTTTCTGACACACTGTCACTTCCACCAATCCAAAAATTACAAACTATAGAATGAAAAAAAACTTCAATAGTATGTGTTCATTAAATACTAATACTCAATTATAAATAGAATACACTTATTTTTCGAGATATCAAAAGTACATACAGTTTCTAAGACGCAATTTTCCTATTCAGTGTGTTGGGTTTTGAGTGTGTTTGTACTTCGCGTTGTGTTCGTTTAGGGTTTGACTAACAATAAATACAATCGTGTGGTTCAACATTCATTCAAAAGCATAGATTCATAAGATACAATATACATAGTAACGCGACGTCACATCGTCAGTGGCGACGGCACACATACGAACGCATAACGTTCCCGCAATCCTCGACATCCTGGGGGCCACCGAAATGAGATTACTAAAGAAAAATGATGAAATTTACAATCACAAAAGAATACAAAAAGAATTTACTTTTACTGTCTCTGTAATTTACTATACTTAAATTACTCCTGAAATTTACTTTAACTAATTCACAATTGTCTTTCATTTTGCCCCTCCGTCATTGAATGTAATTGATATGTAAAAGTCCTTTTTGGTTTACTTTTGGCGGGAACGAAGTAAATAGTGCGTTTTACAATTTTCACTAGTTGGTCCTTGTAATTCCAACGGATATAATTTAACAATTGGTCGGTTTGTAATACCAGTATCTGTTTTGATGATAGCAGTGCGGATAAATCCATCTTTTCCACGAATCAACTCCTTCACGACGGCTAACCTCCACATAAGTCTATTTGAATCGTTGTGAACTTGAACGATGTCTCCTACTTCAATAGTTTGAACGTTATTACCAGTTGCACGGTGGAATTCTCTTAAAGATGTTAAATATTCATTCCTCCAACGTGTACGAAAATGTTCAATCAGTTGATGTTGTCTCTGAAGTTTTTTGTTACAAGACGAATGGTTAGAATTGTGAAAGTTTTCAATATCATCCATTTGATGTGGTAGCGAATCCAATCTCCTTCCGTTTAGTAAGTGTGATGGCGTAAGTGGTTGTGGGTCGGTTATGTCTGGCCTGAAACTACGTTTGCGGCATCTGATTGCAATAAGGACTTCAAATATGAAAATTTCTGAATGTCGGATAGTGTACTGTTATGATGAATTGTCGATTCAAATGAATCCCAGAAATATTGCCATTCTAATATATCTCCGCTAAAATTTGGTAGCGTTAACTTGGGTAGGCGATGATTTTGGCTTGAGGTTGAACTTGTTTGTGACGGCTCCCGACTTGAATGCGTAAATGGGTTTGAATGTGGTATAAACTCTTGGGCATTGCTATCTAGAATTGAAGAAGTGGCGGTGGCGACGGGTTTCAAGAACTTTTTATATTTTCTAATTTTACTTTCTAACTCTAAATAGTACTCATCTGTTTCTATAATTTCATCAGTAATTCCCTCCGAGTCCACTGTATTTAAAATCTGTTCGTCAATATTGGCTAAAGTTTTCTTTTTCTTTTCAACTGCTTCCAATAATGTACATATTTCCTCCGGGTCTAAAGGTGTATCAACGATGGCGTCCTCCAGTTTGTTAAAAACTTTCGTCACCGCTGCTCTGTTCCCCGCTCTCAACGATTTTAATCTGCTTATGTCCATTCTCTCTCTCCGTTGGTCACGGCACCAATGTTGGGTTTTGAGTGTGTTTGTACTTCGCGTTGTGTTCGTTTAGGGTTTGACTAACAATAAATACAATCGTGTGGTTCAACATTCATTCAAAAGCATAGATTCATAAGATACAATATACATAGTAACGCGACGTCACATCGTCAGTGGCGACGGCACACATACGAACGCATAACGTTCCCGCAATCCTCGACACAGTGCATGATTCAAGGTCAAATTTATACGTTACATTTTATTAATCACGTATTTTAAATCATTGCTTTAGATTTATAAGGATATCTCATGGAAAAGAACGTTTGAATGTCTTTCAACATTGGTACCAATAATTAAATATCGGCCATGAAATAGTAACTGACATTTGATTTTTCACATTTTAAAATTGTTTGCCACAGAGTTGATTTCCATAATTCTATATATTAAATAAAGTTCCACATAATGCAGTTTTTAATCTGAACGAACTCTAGAGAAAAAAAGTACTATGCTATTTAGTTTTTAGAAATGAATAATCTTGCATTTGATTTGTGATTTGAGGTTTTCTGTGCCGAACGAAATAGAACTGACGAAATGATTTGATCCTTTCACACTGTGACATTCCAAAATTCAATATTAGATCGTTCTTAACTATTTGGATTTCTGCCAAGTAAATAACGAGTGACATTAAACATGCTTACAAAAACGTCTTCAAAGTTCTAATAATCACACAACATACCCAAAACTAATTAAAATCTATTTGAATCAAATAGATAACCAAATTGCACTTCCTGAACTTGAAGTCAAGTTTAGTATATTATACAAAAGAAGACAAGAATATATTCCGAGTGAACTTCTGATACTATAATACACTTAATACTTTTCTAATAAATCACCACACAATGTACAACAATCATCATTTCAAATTCAATATTAGTACATGAATAAACCTTTTTTTAAGTGTTAATCAGATGTAGATCTATTTCACTTCAAACTTAATAATATATCAATAGATCCAATTTTGTTTTATAAAATTGCGAACGCAGATACTAATTTCTTGTTTAAAGTATTAAATATATCATATTTTTTTAAGAAAAAAACAACATTCAGATTCAAACATAGTTCTGTGCTTCTTACGTTTTTATTTTGATAACAGATTTGTCACGTTTGAAAGATGAGTTGTTCAACAGACAATTAGCATTTCTATAGAGACCAACTGAGCCCATTTTAATGCCAATTTCTATTTTATAGAAGTACTTCATGCAGGAGCTTGGCAGTGAGAAAGTCATCTATAGTATATATCGTCCAAGGTTAATACTGCTGCTGTAAGTCCTTTTGATTATTATCAGCGCATTTGTCAGTACTGCAGTACTGATATGAGTTATCAAAAATCTTTATAAAATTGTCATATTAAACGTGTAAAGCCACGAAGGTCTTAATTTGATAAAAAAAAAGGTGGAGTATCTATTTGAAATGGTAAGACGATACAGAATACATTAGTTCCAATAATGACATTAACTTTGATTTCCATTTCACCATTTTTGTGTCGGATTTCGTTTCGAGTATGACAAAGCTTACGACGATAGAGGTTACATATGTAGAACGCAAATAGCAAATCGTAAAACTTAATCGGCTTACAACTATTCAAAATACATGTATAAGTAAAGTTGTCTCATTGGCACTCATTCCACATCTTCCTTTATCTATATACTGTAGGTATGCTGATTATGTTAACGTGAGGTCTTTCCCCGGACTTATAGAAAAGTTGTCTTTGTGTTAATTAATCATATGTTTTCAAGATTAATAGCGATAGCAAGATACATACTGATAATTGATCTGTTTAGAATTAAACAACAAGTATGTTTTTATACTTTCAATACACATTTATTTCAAGTTTATAAAAATTGAAAAAAAGGTACGGTTAGCCGGTTAATAGCGTTGTTGGTATTTGATCTTTACGGTTAACCGATTAAAATTTAACAAAACCATTTTTCCAAAACTGATACAATATTCCTAAGCTTGAGTTTCCCATGATTTCTTTGGTTACTTAAAGAGAGGGACGGAAGATACCAAAAGGAAAGTCAAACTTATAAATCTAAAATAACTGACAACGCCATGGCTAAAAATGAAAAAGACAAACAAACAACAGCACTCACGACACAACATAGAAAACTAAAGAATAAACAACACGAACACCACAATATGTACAATGAATCAATTGGAATAAAGTTTCCGGTTATTTGAAATTATAAAACATCACAAATCATCTCTATGAAAGTTGGTCAACTGTTATAGAATATCTGTGTCGCAGATTATTACGAGTATGTGCCAACTGTCATACACATCCTCCCGTCTAAATTACATTTGTACTAACCATAATTATCCCAATTGGAACCACATGTGGAACATAATCTGTATACCCTCTCGGATAATACTAGTTCACTGCCATTTTATACGGCACATGTCATCATTGGTTCTTAGTTTTAATGTAGTTGGAAATTTAATATATGCCTATAATAGGTGAATACCAGTTATTTCTGCCTTATGAGTAACTTACCTAACGGAGATTCACACACACCCCTATATGCAGACGTACTACAGTGCTCTTCGGCCCATTTGAAATTTTCCAGTGGCGCTATTGCAAGGCAATCGTCTGTAAAATATCCATAAACAGCAACAAGATTATCCCAAGGCATGGCCTTTCCATCGGATGTTTTATAAACTTCCTCTGTTACAACATCAGTCAGACCAATCCACCAGTAGTCAGTGCTACAATTTTTCAAATGAAGTCAAACTTTGCTGTTTTATATGTTTATCATTTTATTAAATGTCTATAAGTTAATGATAACAAAAATAGTTTTTGTCTTTTAGAGGAAATTTTTAGACATTGTTTGAAGAAAATTTTGGGTATTTGTTTATAAGAAGGTATTAAAAAGTCTCATGATCCACAACTTTACTATACTTGGGCTAGTGAGAATTAAAAATTCTATAGTTTCATGTCCCTTGTATAAAACCAAATCTTTTTCCTTATTTTTCCTTTGAGTTTTTAAGCCAATTGATTGCATTTTGATTGACGTAAACCGCGGGTATGTTTTCATTCATACTGATGTTGAAAGAAAAGGCAACAACCGAGTGTCTGATTGATCAGTTTTTGTTTTGGACATTACATTTACCCATTATGGTTTACTTTTATAAATTGTTATTTGCATGGAGAGTTGTCTCATTGGCACTCACACCATATATCTATTACATTCATTTTTATAAGTTCGTTCATGTTACTGTCCACTGTTTGATAATTTTGATAATCTCAAATGTGTACGTTGAATTGCTGATGTAGCAAACAAAAAGATATTTGTATAAGACGCCAAACATATCCATGAAAACCATATAAAATCTAGATTTTATATTTAGTTACCTGTGAAGTATTCCTGTTCCATTGAGGATTATGTAATACGTTGTATTGTCTGGAAATGTTCCTAATATACCACCATTTGTTCCACATTGGGTTCCGGTATCGGCCCATTTCAGTGGTGTTTGGGTTGTCCAGTAACACTTGTTTATATTTGGTCCAAGTTTACCAGGTGCACATTTGTAGTCTACAGATAAAGAAGTGTATTTTCTAAAGTTGTCAAATCGAACAGTTTTGACTAAGTGGTTACTCGGATAATCTTTCGAACGATAAACCAGTTAAGTTAGTGTTTAAAAGCCGTATTGTTACTTCTCTATAAATGTACGCTTTTATAATACGATTTATTGATATGTATGACAGGGCGTTGTAAGGCTAGGGTTTGAACATTTCTGGTGAAAAAGTATAACAAAAATACAGAACTCCAAGGCAAATTCAAAAAGGATCAGTCCACAAAATCTAACAAATCGATCGTCATCAATCAATGAAAGGAAAGGTAAGCAACGGTCATATTTGGGAATAGGGAACGACATTTTCAGAAGAAAATGGAGGGTTCAACCTGCGTTATTTGCTAGCAAAATTTCCAAATCGCATGACATTGTTGAAAGTTTCGTTATATTTATAGAATTAAATCAGCAACCAAAACAGATTTAATGAATAAATGTGACATTAATTGGGACCCATCAGTTTGTGTAAAACATTGAGTAGAAACGTATCACAATTGCCAAATGAATTCATAAGTTTTACCTTTAATAATCCAGGACTACCGTATCTATTACGTTTTAAGGTAAACAAAAGCAATCAATATACTTGACCATTGATCTGTCAAACTAATAACCACAGCGATAATTTTTAGAATTCCACAATCAAATCTATTAAAATTGTCCGTTTAAGGTGGCTCACCCCAATAGTGACCCCCGGTAGAATTTTTTTATTTTCGCATATTCTGTAGATTTTTTTATGCTGAATCCAAAAATGCAAAGAAAAAAGGGGGTCACCAGGCTTGTTTTCTCCTCAAATTGAAGCGAAATGTGCGATTTTGACCCTATTTCCAAACATGCCCACCCTTCCAACAATAACTGTTACATCAAATTCAAAGACTTTTAAAACCAAGTCAGTATGATTTTTATGTGAAAAAACATTAGAATTTGAAATGTAAACCTTTCCCTTGGTTGTTTTTGACTTAAAAATCCTTTTATTTTCAGATTAATGTCTAAATTTTGCATTTTCTAATTTTAGTTTAAGGCAAAAAATATTGGTTTAATCGATTTTTCGTAAAATTTCCCCGGTAGATTTTTTTTATAAACAGATATGTCAAAGCTATGAACTTTTCAAACATTTTAAGGTAAAATAAAATGGGGGTCACCAGGCTTTTAAAAAAGTTACGAGCTTTTGTTTAACCCCTCTACCCCATAAGGTCTGATTTCATTGCACTCCATTAATTACTTAATTGTGAATTCTTTATTGATGGCTTTAATAAAATAATGTTTGTAATTATATCAATAAACGATTGCTGAATATAAACGTGGTTATCGTATTACTGTTTGTTATCAAAAAGTGAAATTTTGATTATTTTGGTGAAATACGGTAATTTTGTCTGGCGCGAGTTGCTTCCCTCTAATTTGGCGCCATTATCGGACCAGAGGAATTTCAAGGTCGCCATTGCCGAGCAGCATACTATATTGATGAATACGACCATGTACATGCATAACAGACATTGTGGCGAATATACAACGATGAAGGTAGAGTTATTACATAAGAAAACATATATTTCGATATATTAGGCAGCCAAATGTTATCAGTATAACGAAAAATACAAACTTGGGGGTTGTCTCAAAATACTCGCTACTGTTGAAAATCACTGCGGCTGAAACCTTGCACGGGCTCAATTTCTGTTCCATGTTTAATATTATAGATCGTTATAGCTGGTATTTTATTTATGTGTTTATTTTACCTTTTACAGACAAGTTGTAAACATGTCTGGCCAGTTTTGCAAAATATCCGTGTGCAAACGGCCGAAGAGGAAGGGATGACATCTACTGTCATTTTTACGCTACCGTTAGCAATGGTTAGTGTCAATGAATTAGTCTTTTTTAATCATCATTTTTAATAACTTATTTCGTAGCCAAGTTAGGTTCATATTAGTCCGAGATTAGCCCCAGCTTGTCTGGCAAAACAGCTGTTGGACGTCAGAGAAATCTCGGACTAGGGTCATATGTATGTGGGGTACTCCATAACTTCCATCGGGACAGTTTCTACTCCTTGACCCCATTTATTTCCCTTCCCATTTTACTCTAAACCCCCCCTCCTTTTTACTTCAATTCTTCCATCTCCTTGCCCCAAGACAAAATATATTTCAAAGATACCCCCTTTCCCTGATCCCTCATTCCCCTGTCTCCTTACCCCTGTCCACCCCTCTATTAAGGTCTGGGGTTTGATTGACTTCTTTATTTTCTTGAGAATATGATATAATTGGCCTAATTTGTAAATGATAAACCCTACAGTAGGAGGCAAACGAAGAATTCATCTTTATCAATCACAATTTGTTTACCATTAACCCCCCCCCCCCCCCTAATTCTGTTAGGTATACAAAAATGTCTTAAGGTCTAGTAATAGAAGTATCAGGGTTAAACATGTACAGAATGCGGCCATAAGTATTTGTCACTTGAGATTTTTAGCTGTTCATATATATTGTATATAATATAAAAAAGAAGATGTGGTACGATTGCCAATGAGACAACTATCCACAAAAGACCAAAATGACACAGACATTAAAACAACTATAGGTGTATACATTTTAAAAAAAAAATATTTTGGATTGATTTTAAGCATCCTGGTACCAATAGAATAAGTATTATCACAGGTTTATTTTTTGGTTATATTTTTTTTGTGTCTCATTTTCATTATTTTCTGTTCAGAAATTTGATATACATGTATATTCAACCAAATTAAATTATAAAAAAATATTTTATGTTTTCTCAAGGGAAAACAAAAATAAATGAAAACGAACCTATTATCAAATAAACACATATTAATTTAGAGCATTTTAGTTCTTTTAATGTTACCCTTGCATTGTCAGTCTTATCAAACTTGCATGTACCTCCCAAATTTG
Organism: Mytilus galloprovincialis; assembly: GCF_965363235.1. NCBI lineage: Eukaryota > Metazoa > Mollusca > Bivalvia > Mytilida > Mytilidae > Mytilus > Mytilus galloprovincialis. The sequence continues at coordinate 63,215,619 of NC_134839.1, forward strand.
GTTTCTGTTCTCCAACTTCAGTTTGCCTCTACCAACGTTATGAAACTAATACACAATTAATGCATATATATATGCTTACTACATTGTACCAACAAACACACATGAAGTTTGAATTTTTGGTGGGGTCGCTATTACTTTTCGAGAGTTATGCCCTTTACAAATTAAAAAAATGCTGAAATTTTGTTCCTTTCTTTAACACAAGTTTGCTTCATCCAAATGTTCTGAAACTTATATGCAATGTTTACTACAACAACACTCAGATCAAGTACAAATTTAGGTGGTGTTGACACCCTTTTCATCCTTTATATGCAAGCGGCTGCTCATCTGTGTCCCATGGACACATTACCATTATGAACTAGTCTACATCTATATGCTTTTGAATGTCAATAATTGTTGATTTTTTGACAGAATTACTCTGATATTTAATTTCAGGCTGCAAGTACATTTGTACATGTACATTGCAAATGGAAGGAGTGAGCTTGGAATGTTCAACTTTACTTGGAAACTATTGGCAAAGTACTGACAGAATTTCGTGAGTAGCCAGTATCATATTCTAGTCTTGCAACCGGAAACTATGCGTAAAGTGCTGAAACTTAAGAACAACATTCTACATGTATATATGCAATATATGTTGCCACAATCCACTTAAGGAGCTAAGATCAACTATAAATTGGAACTACATGTATATGCTTTAGTGCTGTCAAAATCCTTTAAAAAAATCAAATCAAAAGGACCTACTTCACCTATATATATAGCTACCTGTCCCAATGATGAATACAGATCATATATATGAGTCTACTCTTATAAATAAAACAGTGAAGGAGAATAAAAATAAAGAAAATATAGAGCTGATCAGCTAATGATTGTACATGTACATGATGTATAAATGGCAACAATTCTTACATGTATACTAGTACATTGAAATTAATTATATTAATAGATGTTTAATAAATTTGATCTCATAGATATTAGAGGAATAAAATCAATCACGTTTCAAAAATTTGATTAGTTGAGCCTTTTTTTTAACACCAGTTTTCAGGACATATTATGGTATACCATTGACTTCCGGCGTCAGCATGTCGGACATATACTCAAAAATAATAAATACTAATAGGTACATGTAGTAGTCAATATTGTGTAATCAATAGGTCATCTTCATGTATATTTGGTGTATAAAATGATTATTAAATGTCTTATCACAAATTAAAATATCAAATGAGAGGATGTGATATGATTGTAAATGAGACACAACAGACCAAATAACACAGAAATAACTATACCTGTAGGTCACCACATGGACTTCAATAATGAGTAAAACATATTCTGCATAGTTGGTTTTAAAGGTCTCGAAATGACAAATGAACAATTTAAAACATTTAAAATGAGAAAACTAATGGGTGATTTATGTACAAAATAATAAATGAATAACAAATATGTCTGTCTTGCAGGGTTTATATGAACTTAACCTCATTTTCATGGACTTGTCTGTTTCTTGAATTCTAAATATGTTTCAAAATATTTGGTTGATGGGATGATTGTTACAGAGTCCGACATAGGGTGGGGCTCATTGGTGGATTATATTGCAAATAACTGAAGCCAGCCCCGCTTTGGCAGTCAGTCCCCACATTGCCACTAGAGAAATAAAATAACTAAGAAAAAAAAATTAAATCACGATAATTTCCTGTCGATATGCACATCTACATAGTATGTCCTTATTATCTACAAAGTTTCATGAAATTATGTTGTGTGGTTTCAGAGGAGTTTCGATGACAAGCTGTTTGCAGTTGTATACTGCAGCAAATAAGTTCAAAGGGGCATAACTCCTAGAAAAATAATTCGTAATTTCCTGTCGATATGCACATCTACATGGTATGTCCTTATTATCTAAAAAGGTTTTATGAAATTCTGTTGTGCGGTTTGAGAGGAGATGCAGTGACAAACTGTTGCAGTAGTATATTGAAGCAAATAGGTTTAAAGGGGCCTTACTCCTAGAAAAAAAATATGTATATCTAAATAGTATGTCCTTATCTAAAAAGGTTCATAAAATTCTATTGTGCGGTTTGAGAGGAGATGCGATGACAAACTTGCAGTAGTATAATGAAGCAAATAAGTTCAAAGGGGCATAACTCCTAGAAAAAGTTTGAATCATAATTTCCTGTCGATATGCACATCTGCATAGTATGTCCTTATTATCTAAAAAGGTTTCCTGAAATTTTGTTGGGCGGTTTGAGAGGAGTTGTGATGACAAGAAACAGGACTGATAGACTGGCTGATGGACGGACGGACGGGTCAAAAATGTTATACCCTGCGCCACTTCCTTGTGTAGGGTATAAAAATAGGAAGATGGGGTGTCATTGTTTATGAGGTAACTCTTCACCAGAGACCAATTTACATAGAAGATAACAATTATGTCCCCGTACGGACTTCAACAATTACTATGAACTGATATACCACATAGTCAAACAAATAAAAGTCCCAGAAATTACGTTTTTTTTATATGACTGCACATAATGAAAATTAAAGTTGTGCATACTGAATGATCACTGGCAAGTATATCAAGCATAATACGGATGAGAACATGCAGATAAGTATCAATTATGAAAGTTATGCAAAGTAAGACGGGAGCTAGATATATGGACTGCTATAAAAAAAAAACAGATGTTCCGCAGGGCGCAGCTTTATACGACCGCAGAGGTTGAACCCTGACAGTTGGGGCAAGTATGGACACAACATTCAAGCTGGATTCAGCTCTAAATTTGGATTGTGATTAAATAGTTGACACAGCATAGGTTTCTGACACAGAATGAATGTGGTCTAATGAACTTAAAAAAAATGTTTGCCTTTGAGCAATTCACTATGCTGTTGAATATTAATCCTCTCAAAAAAATGTTTGAAGAAATTTTCTTTTTATTTATGAAATCTGAAATGAAAAAAATTGACCCTCCAATTTTTTTTTCACATCCCCCTTTCCCTTATTTCAAAACTGATCTCAATTCAAATTTCTAATGAAGTTTGCAACAATAACTACTCATTTAAATACACCATAAAATATTAAAATGTAAAAGTGCTTGTTATCACTGAATGGTAAAGATTGTTTTAACCTATCAGTTGGTAGTAAAAGTGAATATACATTGTATATTGTATAAAACAATGATTTAAGTTGATTCAACTACTATTCTGGACAAAGAAAGATCACTCCAATTGAAATCCAATTGGAATTTCTTGCTATTGCACAATATTGTGCAATTAGATATTTCATGCTATTGTGCAATACTGTGCAATTGAAAATATTTGCTATTGCACAATACTGTGCAATTGAAGATTTCTTGCTATTGCACAATACTGTGCAATTGAAGATTTCTTGCTATTGCTGAATACTGTGCAATTGAAAATTTCTTGCTATTGCACATGCTTAATATAATAATTTTGGATCCTGATTTGGACCAACTTGAAAACTGGGCCCATAATCAAAAATCTAAGTACATGTTTAAATTCAGCATATCAAAGAGGCCCAAGAATTCAATTTTTGTTAAAATCAAACTTAGTTTAATTTTGGACCCTTTGGACGTTAATGTAAACCAATTTTAAAACGGGACCAAAAATTAAGAATCTACATACACAGTTAGATTTGACATATCAAAGAACCCCAATTATTCAATTTTTGATGAAATCAAACAAAGTTTAATTTTGGACCCCGATTTGGACCAACTTGAAAACTGGGCCAATAATAAAAAATCTAAGTACATTTTTAGATTCAGCATATCAAAGAACCCCAAGGATTCAATTTTTGTTAAAATCAAACTAAGTTTAATTTTAGACCCTTTGGACCTTAATGTAGACCAATTTGAAAACGGGACCAAAAATTAAGTATCTACATACACAGTTAGATTCGGCATATCAAAGAACCCCAATTATTCAATTTTTGATAAAATCAAACAAAGTTTAAATCTGGACCCTTTGGGCCCTTTATTCCTAAACTGTTGGGACCAAAACTCCCAAAATCAATACCAACCTTCCTTTTATGGTCATAAACCTTGTGTTCAAATTTCATAGATTTCTATTTACTTATACTAAAGTTATGGTGCGAAAACCAAGAAAAATGCTTATTTGGGTCCCTTTTTGGCCCCTAATTCCTAAACTGTTGGGACCTAAACTCCCAAAATCAATACCAACCTTCCTTTTGTGGTCATAAACATTGTGTTTAAATTTCATTAATTTCTATTTACTTAAAGTAAACTAAAGTTATTGTGCGAAAACCAAGAATAATGCTTATTTGGGCCCTTTTTTGGCCCCTAATTCCTAAACTGTTGGAACCTAAACTCCCAAAATCAATCCCAACCTTTCTTTTGTGGTCATAAACCTTATGTCAAAATTTCATAGATTTCTATTTACTTAAACTAAAGTTATAGTGCGAAAACCAAGAAAATGCTTATTTGAGCCCTTTTTGGCCCCTAATTCCTAAAATGTTGGGACTAAAACTCCCAAAATCAATCCCAACCTTCCTTTTGTGGTCATAAACCTTGTGTTAAAATTTCATAGATTTATATTCACTTTTACTAAAGTTAGAGTGCGAAAACTAAAAGTATTCGGACGACGACGACGACGACGCCGACGCCGACGACGACCACGACAACGACGACGACGCCAACGTGATAGCAATATACGACGAAAAATTTTTCAAATTTTGCGGTCGTATAAAAACGAATGGACAATTACGCTTGGTGCACGTGTAGGCAAAATTCCCCCTTTTTACCCTACGAGGCTTCGTATGTATACATCCAGCTGTTTGAACACCCTGTATAATCAAGGGGTCATCTGTCAGATTAGTCATATTTCTATGTTAACCATACGATATGAAAATAAGCAGATGTGGTATGATTGCCAATGAAACAACTATCCACCAAAGTTCATATTTAAAATTCAATATTATAAATAGAAAAAAAAACATTATATCCTTTTATCATCACGCATAGATCGATGATTAGTTATGCATTTCTTTGCCACGGTAAGATCAAATCAGTGTTCACAAACAAAATTGTCATTCACATTTTTTGCCGCATTGACATCACTCAACTATATTTGTGATCATTTGTTTTAATCAAGAACTTTCCTTATTAGCTTACCTTTTAAAAAAGCATTTCAAAAATTAAGATTAAAGTTAAAGTTTGCCAACATCACCGGCTAATATAGCGTTCTTCAGGGAGTAGCTTTTAAATTACAATCCAAACTTTTCCTGAACCTAGTAGTAGTATAGATTTTTTTTATATATAAAGTCTTTAGTAGTGTTTGAGACTGCCCGGCACGATGCGGGTGTATGTCCTAGCAAAATCCCGACATGGTGAAACCAAAAATTTTGCGGTTCTCCGCAAAGCATGCAGTATTTAGGAATTATAACATAGACCGATATATAAGGTCGGAATACTAGGCCAGTCTCGGTTACTTTTGACAGTGATGGATCCAGGGGGAGGGTTCCGGGTTCCCCCCTTTTTTGGACGATCAATGCCTTTGAATGGGGAAATATAGTTGGAACACCCCCTTTTTGTCCTGAGTTGGGAACCCCCTTTTAAAATGGCTGGATCCGCCCGATTGATCGTTGCTGGATCCATTAGTCTATTTTAATAACATTGAAGTGCTCCGATTCAATTATTTTAGTTTTAATGCTGATATTTCTTTTTTTTTTAATATGAACTCGGTTGACATATTGATAGATACAACAGAAAATTGCAAATCAACAAAATAACAATTCACAAAATAAGTAATAGAAAAGTATCATAAAAATAGAAAACATTGGTCCCGATGTCTTAGATTATAGGACTAAGTCTAGTGTTCCGGAAATCATGGAATTGTGATACGAGAAAAATTATCAGATGATTTTCGTGCAGGTAAACATATCTTTAAATGAAAATGTTAAGCATTAAGTCTGTTAGAAAATTGACATGTTCAAATTTGTTTTGGTATAACTATAATTATCAAAATTTTGCAGTGGAAAAATATATCGCATACTCGGGAATAAACTCCTAAAAATACTTGGAAATAAAGATATTTCAAGTTTTAAATATATTTATGACAGAAACAAACTGTTATAAAACGCCAAACGGATTATATCATGATAACAAACCCGCCCCGATGTTTTAAACCATACTATACGGGCAGAGACATATATACACATATATGTCTCTGATACGGGTCACAAGTTTACCTGTTTTTGAAAGCTGTACGATGACATGAAGTTGTTTACATCGTTATCATTTGTTTACAGTTAATCATTGCGTCATTGGCAAAACATTTTCAAAAATAAATATCCACGACATCATTTAATTCAACTGGTATTTAAGTGAATTCAAAATATGGTACGAACGGACCCAAGAGGCGACCGTGTAAGATGAGAATGCGTTTTGGGAGCGAAGCGGCACCAAATACCGTCGACGTCATACATGTGACTTTGTCAGTATTTATATATTCTTTTTTTTTAATGTTATGCTTAAATCATGTATATTTTTCTCCTTTTAAACTTTTATGCGAAAAATGAATTTCTGACCGTTCGTATTTCCTGTTTTGAAGAACGTTTAGCGTCACTTGTTTACATCGTCAAGGGTGCTTTCATACACGCCCGCGTTCCAAGGTCGTCAAAGCTATTTTTGAGAAGACCCCTTAAAGCGACCGTTTCCAAGGCACTCGTCGTAAGAAACATGCGTTAAAATATGCGCATTGGTAATGGGCCGAGCCACCTTAACCAGTTTACGTTCGTGGTGTCCCATACTCGGACCTCACGACGATTAACTAGCTTAACGTTGTCAACACTAGTTTATCTTAATATATTCGATTAAGGACGAGTGTTATATTTACATTATTATTCACGCATTTTTAATGAACAAAGTCATGTGTTATTCAGCTCTCACCATGGTCATCTTCTTTGATCTACCAATTGAGATAGTATTGGAAAATAATAAACTGAATAGTAGGTTATTTTTGTATGTTTGTTAATGTGTTGTATTTTGTTAAATGAGACCTGTTTAATGAATCTTGATTGTTCATTTCTTTCGAACATAAACAGTTCCTAATTTAATTTTGCAACAACACCAACCTTGACAAATACAATGACAGATTATCTAACTCAGAAAGTTTTACTAGCATGAAATAGTTATCAAAGGAACCGGGATTTCAGTACGTCAGACGCGCGATTCGTCTACATAAGACTAATCAGTGACGCTCATATCAAAATATTTATGAAGCCAAACACTTAGAACTAAAACTGGATATTTGTGCTTCGGAATTGGGTAATGTCTGCAACACATGTTGTCGTAAATGAAAGGACAAAAATAAAGATAAATAGTCGAATTGTGTGGTGTCATGACTAAACTTGAAGCCAATGACACTATTTAGGGAGACTCAAGCTTGACTTCGATAAATATTTTCGATATAAAGGCTCTGCTAGAATGGGATTGTATTTAAATTTTAAAACAGTGAGGAAAATCTAGTCATTTCGTTTATTGTATTGTTGAGTTCCCAACAGAACCCTGATGTCTAGGTTGTAAAGTTATAAAGCAAACCTAAATGGATGTATGGTATCCCTTGATTTTAGATAGTACTCCAAGGTAAATTAAAAAAGGAAAGTCGATATAAACTATCGAAAAGAAAAGTTCGACTATATCAACTAGCAAAACGGCTGTATAACAGTGCAAAACAGTCCAATATATCTGGTGGAGAGCAGTTCTGTGGCGATCACACCACAATTTTGTTTTTATTTTTCATAGGTATAACATATATGTGTGTTTGTAAGTTATTGCTTTTTGTATTGCTAATTTTAGTAACATACCAGGTATTGGCGCCATCAGATTTATCTTTGAATCTGTATCCAGTATGGCTAAATCTCCACCTTCACCTTGACAGACAGTTCGTGCATCAGACCAAGATAGCTGTGTATCCCATGCTTTGTAACATATCGAAGTAATGGGATCTTTTACATACCGGCCTCCAGTGCACCAAGCTATAAGAAGTTAAAAGTTTAAAACGAATTATAAGTAAAAAAGATTGCAAATACCATTTTTTGGAACTGTTTTTAAAGTAGTTGCGTGTTTGGAGTAGTTGTTTAAAAGACAGTACTTAACAAACATTTATATTGAAAATAATCTACGAATTTTAAAAGGTTTAAGATATTTCATAACTACCATACAAAAAAGTATTTTGTTTGTGCATAATTGTAAAGCGAACGATACTTATTTTCACGCACACAACAAATATTTTTGTGACCAATTGGAAAGCCAAAAATACGATCAATTTCGTTGGCTTCGAACGAAAAGGACCTGAGATACGATAGCAAAACTCGTCTTCGGTAAGTTTTGACAAAGCAAGTTGGTCGAAAACATATGGCTACAATCCTAGCCGAAATGTTCGAAACATATCGCTGAATACGGCTTAATTTGGGTTTAACTTAACATACGACACTCTGATGAGTCTTATGAAACCAAAATGCGCGTCTAGCGTATTAGATTATAAGCCTCATACCATAACGATTAGGACTATGAAGATATTGTGTGTAAAACTAAAAGCTACTCGACTCATACCATTTGACCAGCTGATTACGCCAACTGTAACTGGAATCAAAGTTGTTTAACTGACTTATGATATTCATTATACAAATGTGAACATCCATATCTTTTTTTTGTGTTTCCAATAGATAGAGACATTTAAAATTTTGATCTAGAAAAACGATAAATTATATGACCAAGTATTCAATAAAGAAAGATATATTGTTACTATCTGGTCCTGTGATTGTTGTTGCTTTATTTGTTGATGGTTGTACTGTGGTTGTTACCAGTTCTGTTGTTGTTTCAATCATTGTTGTTGTCTCTTCAAAAAATTAAAGAAAAGAGTTATAGTATTCGACAAACAAACAAATTAAATATCTCTTTTATATTTCAAAGCATGGTGTGTAATAGCGACATTCCCTCTACTTACATAATGACATTATTTGTTGATTTGCTCAAGATCGCGCATACCTTACTGCAATTTATCCGCCATTACTGGATATTACAAAAGTTCCCGTAAAATGATGACTTCATAAAAGGAAATATCTGACGCCACAATAGAGCACCGATTGTGGTATGACGTCAAAAGTTCAAGTGGAACAGATTTTCGTGTCAAGCGGATTAGCTTTCCAAATAGCGATCAAACATATTGTCAAGAGCTTCATTTTGGACATATACTTCTGTTCTTTTTGTACTTTTTTCATATCTATACCAAGGCGAAAAGCATAGTATATTTAGAATAAGTCGTAGTAGTTGCAAGCATATATCAACTATCTTAAATGTAATAAAACCTTTACAGTGCGCCTTTTTAAATCTGAATTTATATCCCATGAGTATATATATATATGTTAAATAATACTTTACTGCATTTATATTATTCTATATTGATTTCAAGATAAAATAATATTTCAGAAGCATGAAAGATAAACCAAAATAATCACATCTTTAGCTTTTGTGCTGCATAAATTCTTGTTTTATAGTATTTAAATTTGTCATGGGTTTCCGATATCAAATAGCCAAGCATAATTCTTTAAAGGCATTTACCATAATAACTAAATGTTCACTTCTACATAGACGTTCAAAAGATAATAACTTTTCCCACACCCACATTATGTTGCCGTCTTCATTTGAATGCAACAAGTACTAATCTCACATTTCTTATTCTGTTAAATCTTACCTTCAGGAAGTCCTCTTTTCTGATAAAAGCTATTTCCAGAAAGTATCTGAACATTTCCTGCATCAGGATAGTTTTTGTCATAACCACTGCAAACATTGTTTCCATAAAAGAAGGAAACACATTGTGCATCAGTATTACATTCAATAGCGCACAAATGTTTACTGTCAACGTCTAAGATCCATAAGATACCAGTGGTAACATATTTATTATCATACTGAGGCAGACGGACAAAACCTTTTATACTCTTAGTCGTGCATTCGTGTGGTACTGCAATCAAATAAATCGTTTTAAGAATTGGCATAACATGAATAAAATAAAATATACACCGTTGGTAGGCCTCGATTACTACTTTTTGAATTATTCAAGTACAGTTAATAGCTTATGTCGGGTTGTCAAACCTCCGTGTAAATGGATTTTACCGTGCCAATCCTCATCAGCTAATACTTTGGAAGTCTTAGAACTTATATGCATCTCTTCTAATTTTAAGCAAATAATAGTTATCAAAGGTACCAGGATTATATTTTAATACGCCAGACGCGCGTTTCGTCTACATAAGAATCATCAGTGACACTCGGATCAAAATTGTAATAAAGCCATACAAATACTAAGTTGAGAAGCATCGAGAACCCAAAATTCCAAACACTTATAGCCAAATACGGCTAAGGAAATCTAGTACTGGGATAAGATAATCCTTAGATTTCGACAAATTTAAATTTTTGTAAACAGGAAATTTATAAAAAATACCTAATTATTGATATTCTTGTCAACACTGAAGTGATGACTACTGGGCTGGTGATACCATCAGGAACGAAACTTCCACCAGCAGTGGCATCGACCCAGTGGTATTTATAGTAAACAAAGGTACCTTGATTATAATTTAATACGTCAGACGCGCGTTTTGTCTACATAAGACTCATCAGTGACGCTCATTTCAAAATAGATATAAAGCCAAACAAGTACAGAGATGGAGAGCATTGAGGACCCAAAGTTCAAAAAACTTGTGCCCAATACGGCTAAGGTAATCTATTCTTAGGATAAGAAAATCCTTAGTTTTACGAAACATTCATGTTTTGTAAACAGGAAATTTATTACGCTCGTGCAATATAAAATTCTACTGGGGACAATATTCCCTAATATTCATGCAATAACCCTATAATATCGGGTACTTTTACATCGGAACTAAATATTATTGCCATATGATTAAAAAGTTTAGCTGGTAATAAAATGAGATTTATTCCACATATTTTTTCAGAAAATACCTTTACCAAGTCAGGACTTTAACTAAATGACAATTAGTTTCCAGTCGTTTAGTTGTTTAATTTTATATAGAGTTAGATTCTATGGACTTTTCCCTTTTTTAATTTACCTTCGAGTTTGGTAATCTGGTTTTAACATTTCTTATAGACTAGAATAAGTCATGCCAGTCATTTATTTAAAGACGACACCAACTACAAAAGATGATGATATTACTACTACTAATAATAACAGAATATATTAAAGAAAAGGTGAAATGTTTTTATTTTATTAAATCTTACTACATATAACGATATAAGCAAAACATTCTATTCATTCTTCTATAAATCTATAATTGTTAGAAATGCTGTAGTATATTTAAGGAAAAAGTCGGACGAAAACAATAGGGAAATCTTTACCCAAAACAGCATCTAGTTTGGATTTCTGTAAATATTGACAATGCAATTTCCCACAGGAACTCCTTTTACGGCTAAAACTGATAAAATATTGAAAGCATATCAGAATACTATAAATGTAATGTTTAGCAGTCAATCATTACAACATTCAAGATTATATAAAGTATCCAATCCAGCCTCTGTCTCCTGTCCACATCTTACTGTATGCCTATTTGTCACTTAAAAAACACATTTTCTGCCTCAAATGGTCAATTTAGAATTCTTGTCACAACAGTATCATCTGTAACTATATATCTGACACAATTTAGCTAATATATATACTAGAAGTGTTCAAACAAAGTCATATTTGCAATAGTTGTATGTATGCAGATACCAGTCTGAGATATAAATTCACTTAAAATATTGGAGAGATGACTGCCAACATCTGATTTTTGCATAACTTCCAACCATAGTTATTGTTTTCTATATCAAGAACTTTAAAATCATAAAATCAGAGCATTTACAAGTTAAATTATTTGTTTTATGACCCAGGGGGTAGGCAATTTTCTATGTTTTATTGGTCCTGGGGCTTCAAATTTCCTAAATCATTCTGCTGTTTATAGCAATTTGGAGTATTTAGTACATATTCAGGATAGAACGCACTATTGTAAGTTTTCTTGAGATATTTTTGTTTTTCTAGCTTGTATTTATTATGCCGTGGTGACAAAAAAAGCAGATTTAGGTGTTGTGGCTTACTTGTGGGTTATCGAAAGGACACAAATACACCATAAATAATATTCAGGAAGGATCTATGAGTTGCAATGACTGCGAAGAGTAAATATAAGCACTTCTTAACAATGTAACTTACAAATATGCAAATATTATGAATTAATTTTGTATCCAAAACTTTAAATAAACTATGCGTACTAGAGTTCATAAAGCATGCAAACACAAAATTTATCAGACAACAAATCTAGTGATTTCGTTGACCGAAGAGATTGGAAATTAAAATATTCTTGTTTAGATATATTGTTCATGTTAATGACCAACTGCTAAGGTGGTACAATACTAGGCGATAACTCTGTAAAACTCAGCTGAGCGTTTATTATCGCGTTATGTTGATAAGGAAATACTTCTGACATCAGACTCGGACTTCTCTTGAACTGAATTTTAATGTGCGTATTGTTATGCGTTTACTTTTCTGCATTGGCTAGAGGTATAGGGGAGGGTTGAAATCTCACAAACATGTTTAACCCCGCCGCATTTTTGCGCCTGTCCCAAGTCAGGAGCCTCTGGCCTTTGTTAGTCTTGTATCATTTTAACTTTTAGTTTCTTGTGTACAATTTGGAGTTTAGTATGGTGTTCATTATCACTGTGTATATTTGTTTAGCGGCCAGCTGAAGGACGCCTCCGGGTGCGAGAATTTCTCGTTGCATTGAAGACCTGTTGGTGACCTTCTGCTGTTGTCTGCTCTATGGTCGGGTTGTTGTCTCTTTGGCACATTCCCCATTTCCATTCTCAATTTAAGCTTCTTAATCATCAAAACTGGTGTTTGTCAAACTGCTATCTATCCAATGAAATTTTACTGATAAAATGTGTGGTTCAAAATTTAAAAAAAAAATATATTTTCGTCAAAGGGTCAGAGTAAATATTTTGTTATAAATTGATCAAGTTATAAGTTGGTGTATTTGTTTGCATCATTTAGTTTATTGAGTCACTGAATGTTTAAAGTTAGAAAAGACTGTGTTAATAATTAACAATAATTAATTAATAATAAATGCATGTCTAGGAAGGAAACACTCTGAGGTAAAATGAATAACGCAATTATTGACAATAATACCAATTCTTAATTTTTTTTATAATGTAGTTATTTACAGACAATCCGGTCATTCTTTCGACGACCAAACCAATTTTGAGTCTTTCTTACAATCATCAATATGTTCATTAAGTGAATGTCAATTGCCAGGAAAACGAGAATTCATAAAAGAACAAAAAACAAAAACTCAATTCTATTTTTTAAAATAAACTTGAGAAGTACTTTAATCTTCAGGTTTTACAGTTGATAGCAATGAAATAGGATGTCATTCAATGGTGATATATAAAGAAAAGATATTTTTAATACTTCGTCCACAACGACCTCGATATGAATCTAATGTCTGTAAGTAAACTCATCATAGATAAAAGGATTAAATTTTGTATTCGCACGAGACACGCGTTTCGTCAAGACTTACGTTCTACAATTTTTCTGTAAATAATCAACTCGACATTCACCAATCGATTTAAAGAAAATTCACCATACAAAGAGGGTTAAGAAAGCATTTATTTTGTCATAGATAAACAACTTGAACAAATCAGGACTGGTTATGAAAAACTATTTGTAGATACAAATGCTTAATCAACAGATAGGGTAACCGTGTATACACTTTGTACAACGATTATATTGCTTCCTAAATAATTAAGAGGAAAACATGAATACTTACTTTTTAATAATGTCTAACCTCTCCAAAATGTCTTCAACTTTGTACTTGTTTTGATCGGAACGTCATTAATGAGTCTTATGTAGACGAAACGTGCGTCTGGCGTATTAAATTATAAGCCTGATACCTTTGATAACTATTAACAGCACTGGGTCGATGCCACTGCTAGTGGATGTTTTGTCTCCGAAGCCCAGAGGTCAGCAATTAGGTGTTGACATGATTATCAATTATATGGTAATTTTTATAAATACTAAGCATTTTCGTATCTCGGGCATAGATTACCTTATCCGTATTTGGCACAACTTTTAAGAATTTTGGGCCCTCAATGCTCTTTAAATGTGTACTTGTTTTTTTTTTATTTATCATCGATTAACAGGCATTTACATAAATTATCTATAGTGGCACATAATAAAGCAAGTAGTAAAAGCAAATAAGAGAAAACAAAAATAATACTAATAATACGATATGATATAACGGAATATGGATGAAGTATAACATTTTCATAAAAAAACATATAGTGATAATGGAAATTACATTTCAAGCACATCTGTACATTATAATTCACTATTAAATTAATTAACGACTTTATCCCAGGGTTTCAGTACATGTTATAATCTTTCACACTCATATTTTTTTTAGGAAATATGTTTTTCTAAAATTAAATTTTCTTTGATATAGTTTTTAAGTCCCTATATATGAGGTTTCTTGTCTTGCATCTTTGATCTGTATATAAAATACTTTACTAGTAAAATGACTTTATTTTTTATAAAATTTAGTTTATAGTTATATTAAAGTCCAAACATGACTATATCTACATTTAGTGGAATTTCAATATGTGTTGTTTCAAAAATCCAGGCATTCAGATGGTGCCAAATGTCTGCTACAATATGACAGCCCCATAATAAATGCTCTATACTTTCTGGTTCTTCCTTGCAAAATGTACAAAAATTACACTGTACACGGTTTATCTTTAAAAGAGCTTGGTATTTTTCGAAATTTTAGTGACACAGTTATAGATTTTTTCCAATCTCCTACAACGTTATTCAATATATCCTCCTATTATCGCTCAGCTTCTATTACAACTGGTATCACACATTGATTTAATATATTATACATGTCTTTTGAACCTTTGTTTGACTTGAAAAAAATATTAATATTAAAAGGTAACATAGCTTGTTGTTGTTTTGCCCTTTCCGTGTTGATTCCCATAGATTGTAACCATTTTTATAATGCTATTTTAATACCATAAAATTGTAAAAATGTGGATTTAAAAGTATATATCCGTTCAAAATCTTGACAATATATTTCCTTGCTCATCTAGAAGGTCATTCACAGCCCATACCCCGTTTTGTGCCCAACTTCTATAATAAATACTGACGTTATCAATTTTAATGTTCTCATTATTCCATATAGATGAAGATATGACTTCCTCAAAATAGCGAGGATGTCGGAATCTCGACATGTTTTTCCAGGCACAAATAACTTCTTTCCAAAAAACGTTATCTAATTTTTTAGTTGTTTCAAAATAAGCCAACTCTGTAAAATTTATATTTTGTGTAGCAGTAAATAATTTGATCCACTTTGAATTTGAATTAAATAATCTTCTAACCCAGCTGGTCAATTTTAGCCCTTGTATAAAATTTCTCAAATTAATCATTTTTAAACCACCTCTGCAGTATTCTTGACATAAGAGCTCCCGATTTACCTTGTCGGGTTTACCATCCCAAATGAAAGCATAAATTTTCCTAATGAGTTGTTGTAGTACATTTTCATCTGGACTTGGGATGGATAAGAACAGATGATTCAATTTTGATATAATTAAAGATTTTATAATAGTTATTATACCAAACGGAGTAAGCGACTGTTTTGACCATTTTTGTATAATACTTTCTATTTCTTGAATTCGAGGAGCATAATTTAGATTTAACATTCTATTCAAATCAACACAAAAGTAATACCCAATAATTTGACGGTACTGGAACCCCATTTCAATCCCCACTTTACGCATATTTGATCTTGACTATGTTTTTTACTTTCTATCCATATAACATTTGTTTTATCTAAGTTAATTTTCAGTCCTGATATCTCAGCATAGAATTGTAAGATACGGAGGGATGCATCTAAAGAGGAAGGAGATCCATCTAAAATAAGTGATGTATCATCAGCATATTAAGACAATATAAACTCTGTATCATCTATCGTAATACCTTTAATATCATTACTATTTCTGACAAAAATGCCAAGTATTTCTGCACATAGCAAGAAAAGGCAAGGAGACAAAGGATCTCCTTGTCTACAGCCTCTTTCCACACGAAAAAAATCTGACAGACAACAATTTTGAGTTACTGTTGAAGAAATATTATTATAAAATGTTTTTATCCAGTTCATGATGGATTCTCCAAAATTAAAATATTGAAGTGTCTCAAATAAAAATGCCCAGGAGATAGAGTCGAATGCTTTTTCAAAATCAATCAAGAGTAATATACCAGGGATGTCATATTTCTCCGTGAAATGTAAAATATCGTATATGAGTCTACAGTTTTCCCCAATAAATCTCCCCGAAATAAAACCAGTTTGATCAGAATTAATTAGTTTATTAAGAACTGACTTTATTCTCTCTGCTATACAGCTAGATGCTGATTTATAAGTTGAGTTTAAAAGGGTAATTGGAAGCCATTTTTTTAAAAAACTGTCTTGATTTACGTTCCTTTGGGATACATGTGATTACTCCCTGCTTCTGTGTGACAGACATTTCCCCTATTTTATATGCATCATTTATTGACCTGAAGACAAATTTTCCAATATCTATCCAAAAAACTTAAAAAAAATATGCTGTGAAGCCATCTGAACCAGGGCTTTTATTATTTTTCATCCTTTTTAATGCTTGTGTTAGCTCACTAAAGGTAATATTACCTTCTAAAGAATCTTTTTCATTATCTTTTAATTTATGTGTTTGAAATGGTAATTCCCCTGATAGATTGACATCTTTTATACACTCTTGTTTTCTGTAAAGCTTCTCATAAAATAATTTTGTTTGCGTCAATATATCTTTTTGATTTTCTACTACAGTGTTATCATTAATAATATTTTTTTTTAATAGTTTTATTTATAAAATTTTGGGTTTCTAGGTTACAAAAATAATTTGTTGGTTTCTCTCCTTCTTCAATCCATTAGGTTCTTGACCTAATATATTGACCTTTAATCTTGTTTTGTCGCAAAATTCTAAGTTCATATTTTTTAATCTCTATTACATTTATATTGTCCTCAGTGATTGTGTTTCGTTCTAGTTTTTGTATTTCTTCTGTAAATTTGTTTTCCTGTTTTACCCTTTCCCTTTTTATATATGTCGAATAAGAAATAGTCTTTCCTCTGATCTCATTGAGAAGTGTTTCAAAAAATAATTGGTCACTGATTTTGAATTGTATATCAAAATCATCAATAATACTGTTTAAAGCATATCTGCTATAACTTAGCACTGAATATTGCTCAACTGTGCTAATAATTGTTTTTTTTTAATTAATTTTACATATTCAGTATCTTGAAGGAGAGAGTTGTTGAATTTCCAGAGGCCCTGCCTTTTATAAACTTATACATCTATAAGGCTTCCATAGATCAAAAAGAAATCTAACCGTGATTGTTTAAATGGATTTTTTTCTCCATGTTAATCTTTTAAGATCAGGGTATCTCTCTCTAAATGGATCCACAAGAGTCTTATATTTTATAATTTCTAAAATTTTATCCCTTGATTTTGGATTATTTATATGTTTATAGTAATAGGTATCTAGGTCAAAATTCTGAACAAGATTAAAGTCCCAACAGATCAGACATAGTTGATTATCAAAAAAGTCCATGATTTTTGTTAGTTTGTCATAGAATCAAAGATTATCAGTATTCGGCCCGTACACATTTATCAGAGTAAATCTCTTGTCTACAATATTAATATCCAATCTCAACAAATTGCCATCCTCATCTTTTCTAACTTGGTGTATTTTATATTCAAAATTATTTTTAAACAGGAAAGCAACTCCTTATTGATTAGATGCATAAGAACTGAAAATACATTGACCTTTCCACTTGTTTGGCTTTATAACTAGTTTAAACTGAGCGTCACTGATGAAAGTTATGTAAACGAAACGCGCGTCTGGTGTATTAAATTATAAGACTGGTACCTTTGATAACTAATAACTATAACCACACGAGACTGTGTCAAGATTTTCGATTTCAATATGGATAATTGGAGTAAGGGAAAAATATGAAGATTTATACAATAGTTTTCAACTGTCCGCAGCGTTAGAGCTAAATCAACTTAAAAGCAAGGATAGATTCATTGCCTATTTACCATATCTTACAAATAGTAGACTGGTCAGATGCAAAAGGATTTGCAAACAAGAATGTGTCCCCAGTACACGGATACCTCATCAACACTATCATTTTCTATGTTCGATTGACCGCAAAAATGGGGGAAAATCTCTAATTTGGCATTAAGATTAGAAAGATCATATCATAGGGAACATGTGTACTAAGTTTCAAGTTGATTGGACTTCAACTTCATCAAAATCTACCTCGACCAAAAACTATAACCTGAAGCGGGACAGACAAACAGACGAACGGACGAACGCACGCACAGACCAGAAAGCATAACGCCCATAAATGGGGCATAAATTTATAAGAGAACGACTGAAAGAGATGAAATCCTACCAGATTCAATGTTTTGAAGTATTCCACTCCAACCTATATAATGGTTACCGTTTTATCATTGCTGCTTTAAATTCTCATTTGTTCCAAAACTGTTACAACGAAAACGAATTTGTCCTAAGATTGATTTTCTACCTACTATGCTTTTCATAACCAAATATGAGTATATAAATATAACATATACCTAATTTTAAATGTAGTATTCTTTTTGCCGTGCTTGAGGGAATGAATTAGAGAAAAAAGGCACACACTGTGGATCATTAATAATATTGACAGTATATTTACACTGTAATTATAGCATTTCAAACATAATGTTACAAATCTGACTAAAACCATCGAAGTCTCTATTGAGGTTGAGAAACGTTAGCGTTACGAAAGATTTTATGAACAGTAAATGTTCGTAATAGTAAATTCAAACGATTTTGGAATAGACACAAAAGTTGTCAATACTGCCCATTTTTACATTCCCTTCTTTTTGTAATTGCATATATTATTTGCAAATATTATTTTTTTATGTGTTTTTCAATACTCATATAATTCAAAGTTAAAAAAAATTTTGAATTAGAAAATTTCTCCTACCGGATCTTAACAAAAGTGTTGTTTTAAAATGGTAAAAATCAGAATTAGTAATAGCAAATTTAAATTACTAATAGAAGTTGGAAGATATACTAGAACACCTTTAGAACAGAGAATTTTCCCACTTTGCAAGGATGGAATTGAAGATGAATGTCATTTCCTCATTATATTCAAAGCGTTAGAATCTAACATAACTATACTCTTTTGTAATTTCAGTGATTTAGTTCCATCTTTTGTTGATATGTCTGAACAAGCTGAATTAAGTTTAATTTTGAAAAGTATTGATACTGATATGAATCTGGAATAAGCGATACAGATCAAGACGATTCGAACATTCCTTTAAAGCAAACATAATGTTGTTAAGACGCGGTTGTGTTATTAAAGCTTATTCTAATTGCTTGAATTAATAATATAATATCAATACCTCCACGCAATGTAGATATAAAATATGGGTCTTTTCTCATTGAGAAAATATTTTTGTCTTCTTTTGTACTTGCATTTTGTAAATGTCAGCTGGTATTATTCCTGTATTGGAATTTACACCAAGAAAATTATTTGATTTGATTTGACTTATAATCCTATTTTTCACATCTTGCTGTTCCATGAAGTACCTCAACTACATTGATTACTAAATGTAAAGAGGAATATTTTGTTAAAATTTATTTAATTGTATAATAGTTGTTATTATTTCTTTCTTCACAAAATATCATCTATTAATGATAGATTAATGTTTAAGCTATATATATACATTTACGATTGGTTTTGTTTTTTTAGAGATTTCAACATATTTATATAAAAAGCATAGACGTATAGTACCTTCTTTAAAAGGATAAAACATTCAAATATGAACAGAAATTCTGTTGTTTTTATATTTCAAGATGTTCAATATAATAGTTTGTCCTTAACAAGGTGGTTAAATAGTTGGCATAGCTTTTGGTTAATGGAGGAAATGTCTAAATATGTAGCACCAAAGAACCCAAGTATATCAAATCTATGGTGGGTTACAAATATATGGCCGATTCCTTATCTTTGGTAAATGTGACGTCATGCCATCCTAAATCTATGGCAGATTTTTTGCAATCCTAATCTATGGCAAGTTTTGTAGTTTCTCAATCTATGGCGGATTTTTATTGTTTCAAAATCTATGGCAATTTTTTTGCAAAAAGAAAACAATGTAGTACGTTTTTGACCAATAACTTGTCTTAAGAAAGAGGAAATATACGACAACGGGAACATCTATAAACATTCCATAATGGTCAACTAAAAAAAGTCATAAATTAAAAATCCATAAACCTTAATACAGACTTCAAGATGAAATGATGTGCTCTGTAAAAAATAAACATTTTTCAATGTGTGCATGGTATCTTTTTAACCCACTTATTAAACCAACTAATAAATCTTTAAAAAAACAAGAAGACCGCTTTTTATAAAAAATAAATAAATAAAAAAGTAACAAATCAAAATAAAAAGTTTGAATTTTTAAATGATATTTATTTCAGCGATATTGTTGGTTCATCTTTTTATTTGATGTGGAATTAAATCAAATTTGTATCCGGTAATTTGATCTTTCACTTTATAAACTTTGCCAGCCGTAAACCGTAGACTACTACCAAAACTCCTTTTAAAAACATGCGATACTGAAAATTGCGGTGCCCTTATTCATCTCGGGCATTGACCGGTACAGCACATCCTGTCCATCTTCGGAAAAGTAGGTCGCATCTTCCTTTAAACCACCGGCAAAATTTTGTCAGGAAAATAACTTCATCTTGAATGGTGTTTAAATCTATGGGTTCCGCCATAGAATATGTACTATTGCGTTATTCAACTGTGACGATATCTGTTAATCTCTCCCCCAGATCTGCCATTGATTTGGAGAAGACAAAAATCTTCCATAAATTTGAGTTGTTTGGCGTTTGTAACTTCACATTTACCATAAATTAGGAATCTGCCATAGATTTGAGTCCTACATATCTAAAAGTAAGAATTAAACAGGATATTGAATATTCAAACCACAAAATAAATTGTAACAGAAAAAGTACTTTTTCCTGAAGTTTTTAATAAGTGATTAGAATGTTATAGTTGATTATGTTACATACCTGTTTGATGGAAAAGAATTAAAATCAAAATTATCCAAATCATTGCCTAAGGACAGTTCCTGAAACTGCAATTTTGATTGCAAGGTGTTTAACTATAATTGGGAAATTGATAAACATTCAAATTTCTGCACTATGTATCCTTGTATTTACTCGGAAGTTCATACGAATATTAAATTTTAGCTTTAAAAAAAGTTAATTCTTACGAATGAATAGCTATTATTGTGTATTGTAAAGATCGTCATGACGTTTCCTTTTTGCTGTGCTTGACAATGTCTTTTCACAAATTAACAATAATGTCCATCATGAATATTGATTTAAAACCACACAAACAGTTTTAAAAAGCTGAAGTTTTTATCTTAGTTTCATTTCCATTTCAATGGTATATTTTGTTATTTCATTGTTTTATACATCCAATAATTTTGGTTTACCATATTGACAAAATGTAAATGTGACCTTTTTGACAAAATGTAAATAATTTAGCTTCAAATTTAAATAAATATTAATTCACCTCTTTGAATCTTAAGATACAATTACGTTACTATCATCATCAAATGTGATGACCTAAGTTTTAAATTTAACATACTTTTAAAATCATTTCCTAGCAGTTAATTGGGTCATTTGGCTTGCAATCTATCAAGTACTGTTTCGTGACATTTCAGAGTTCAGTATTTACTGGAATATACAGCTGTTTTATAAAAACTCTGAACACTGTAAAATAAATGCACAAAGTTTCGTCAAGCGAAATAAAGTGACATCAACAGTACTTTCTGAACACAACGGCGAGAGCTGTAACGGTTTTCATGTGTAATGTTTACGTTGCCTGTAATTTGAATCATTAATCATTAATATAAAAAAATCGACACGTTTTGTTCAATGTTCAGGAGGAAAGTGAAAATTCAATATATCAGTTATCTTTCAATTATGCGGTTTGTTACTTTGTTTTGAAACAATGGTAATACTGGTAATTTTCATACCATTTCTAATATGATTTAAAACTAATGAGTCATTTTGGAGTCAATGGAGTCCAGAATTAAGTATATTCACTCAATCAGTATCCTACCTTGGTTGTTTTGGTTTAAACTTCAACATGTTATCGTTTCAAAACCGATATCATTTCTGTCTCGTTAAACTATTCCAATTGATATTTTATTGCATGTCTTTCTATGTTGTGTTGTTACGCTATTGTTTCAAATAAAAGAGAGAGGTTTGGTACATTTAAAACGTTTAATCCCGCTGCAATTAGTTGCACCTGTCCTAAGTCAGGAATCTGATGTTCAGTAACTGTTGTCGTTTGTTTATGTGGGTCATAAGTGTTTATCGCTTCTTGTTTTTTATAAAGATTAGACCGTTGGTGTTCCCGTTTGAATGGTTTTACACTAGTAATTTTTTAATGCCCTTTATAGCTTGCTGTTCAGTGTGAGCCAAGGCTCCGTGTTGAAGACCGCACCTTGACTATGATGGTTTACTTTTATAAACTGTGACTTGGACGGAGAGTTGTCGCACTGGAACTCATACTAAATATCAACTAGCTGATAAATCTGTTGCAGGGTATTTCTAATTTATTAATATTTTTTTTTGGAGTTGGACTGTAATAAAACCAATATGATAAATACTAAAATATGTTTTGCATACTTTTTGACTTAGAAATAAAGACTCTTTTACTAATATGATCTATCGAAAACTGTAAATTGATAAAAAAAAAGATATGAGAGCAATAAGTTATTGAATATTTGTATAACAATACAATCAAATACCATAACAATGACTTACAATTTAAAACAACATTTGTTTAATGTTCAGGAAGAAAGTGAAAATTAAATATATCAGTTATCTTTCAATTATGCGGTTTGTTACTTTGTTTTGAAACACTGGTAATACTGGTAATTTTCATACCATTTCTAATATAATTTAAAACTTATGAGTCATTTTGGAGTCAATGGAGTCCAGAATTAAGTATATTCACTCAATCAGTATCCTACCTTGGTTGTTTTGGTTAAAACTTCAACATGTTATCGTTTGAGCATCCCTTAGTGCATTCTGATTAGTTGCACATCTATTGCAGTATGTAACTATCTAACTGGTTCTGTTTATGATATCTGTTAAATTAAGGACACATGGCCATTTATATAGTTTTGTTAACAGTTATGTCCACTTTCATGAATCGAGGGGATACGTGTTTTGCTTTTGTTTTTGTTTACAGAAGAACACTATATTGCAGTGTTGTAAATGTATGCTCAATTTTTTTGATATCCCTGGTTCCAAAACATGTTATTTGATTGCAATTGTTAAACTTGAAAAGGACGGATGGATAAAAATAATTACAGTGACTTGACTGTAAGTGTTGCTATCCACCAATTGCAACTTATTCGAAATTCTGACCAAATTGCAATTTGTTTTATAAAATCAAATTGTTCAACTGGTCAGAAATTCGAACTAACTGCTGTAGAAAACCACAGTCAAGTGAGAGTGCATATTCATAAGAATCAGATATCATTTTAAATAAAACATCATATATTCAGTAAAATATGTGTGAAATAACAATATGCTCTTGATAAGTTTCCATGGGGAGATAATCATTTTTCTTTCAAAAAGTCTTTATTCAAAAGAATAATATTTTAGGTTATCTCCCCATGATGTTTTATTTAAAATGATATCTGATTCTTATGAATATAGTATACTTTTAGAAAGAAAAACTATATGAAAGCTTAGATTGGATATTTTTATAGCAATTCAAAATAATGACAGTTCCTTCACCATGGAAATGACTATAGTATACCTATACAAACTGATAGACTCATTATGTCACAACATCATTAAAGTGGAGTTAAAGTCTTATAGGATTGTAAGTATGTTTTATTATATCACCTTGCACTTTCACATTTTGGCTGAACAATTTGTTCAATATTGTGACCAGTTGAACAATTTGGTTTAATAAAACAAATTGCAATTTGGTCAAAATGTTGATTGAGTTGCAATGGCTGAATAGCAACACTAACAGTCAAGTCAATGTAATGAAACAGATTTCACCACTATAATTCGTGTATAACAATATTTATCAACTCTCAACAGTTAGATTTTTATTATTTAAAAAGCTGGACAAGCCACGCGCTTTAAATATCAAATTTTATCTGTCTACAGTGGAGAAATATCGAAACACACTTGGTGCAGTTGTGGGATCTATAATATATCTTCGTTAGATTAATTGCTATGTGTCTTCATTTGATATTTTAGTCAGTTGTGTTGTATGTCTTTCAGGTATGTGTACGTAGCTTAAACTGCTAGATCCCAATGTTTGTCACATTAATCTTACATGTCAGATTGAATTACCTACCAACTATAACGGTACAATTGTCATACAAGTGGGGGTCTAGCTACCTATACAACTAGTATAACCCATTGACGATAATGCCTGTACTAAGTCAGAATCATGTCAGTTGTTTTTTCACTTGTTCCGCTGATTGAAAGCGTTGGATTTTTGTAAGTTTTTATGGACATCTCCTTTTTGAATTTGTCTAAAAGATCGGTAATTTTGTTATACTTTTTTTTATAGTTGGTTCATTCTTGAAACATAGTTGGCACTACAATTTATCTTATTTAATTCAGTATTGAAAACCGCTTTTTGATCAATAAATATGTCAACCAATTTTGAATTGACGTGGTCATTTAAAACATTGTTGTTCTTTATAGACTTTTTAATTCATATTGAGCAATCTTTTTGATATTTTTTTAGACTGATCCACTGCGATAAATTCAGTAATGTTCAGCTGTTTTATCACAATCTTACTATTTCAATATATTTAGATATATAATATAAATATTGACATTCACAGTGATTACCATGTTTATCAATTGGCATAAATATTCGTGATATCTAATGAAATTAGTAGATTTAGCTAATAAAGTCCTCATATTTAAATAAAGTACCATCCATTTTAAGTGGAAAATTGTTTTAACGTAAATTAAGCTACAATTAAAAAATGTTTTCTAGCCCATCTCTGTGATTAATGTAAGATAACTCTGGTTAATTTTCCAAACATTCTATCATTAAGGAGAGATAATTTAATTAGGTTTTCATTTATGGCCTATTCAAAAAATTAAAATGTTGTGTGAAGGTTCCCCCAGTTATAATTTAATTTTCACATAAGCATTTAACATAAGTTTGAAGTCTCTGGAATAACGTGTTTGCTGTTGTGTTCTAGTTTTATGTTTGTATGTTTGTGTTAGGGGATGTTACCAGGTTACACTTCTTTCATGTATTTGTCTTTTGGCGATCGAGTAATGCAGATAAATTGTGACAGCTTCATTTGAGTTCTGACATAACTGGATACAACATATTAAAGCAACAAATGCTTTTACAAGTAGTATGATCAATGCTGTTGGAGATTATATGATGCATACCACAACTTGAAACAATGTATTCTTGACAGCAGAATGAAACATGTGTTAATCACTTTTTGTATCTCAAATTAAAAGTATACACATTTAAAAAAAAAATTAGTACCAAAATACGGCTTTGAAAGAGAACAATTTCATGATCACTTGGAAAAAGATGCTCTATATGTGATTTAAAGTTATTTGTTTCATTACAATATAAAATTTAATGATGATGAGGGTAGATGAGCTTTGCACAACCATGACGGTCTTGCACGACCGGTATATTTAAAAGTGACAAATTACTATTTATAAGATAGTAAAATAGTCCTTTATGTTGGTATATACATTAATTTTAAACATTTTAAAACAAATAAATGAAAGCATAGATATTCAAAAATTTCTTAAATAAACTAATAAAACACAAAACACACTAAGATCTGGTACATTTTTTTAAATTATGAAATTATAACACTGCTCAAAGTAGACAACACATTGACTTTATTAAAATTGAACATAGTACAAAGGAATGTAACTCTTGCATACAAATGGCACATCATAATTAATTAACACGAAATGTGTGCCCCACCTTCAAAGACGATTCTGAATTATCAATATAACCAACAGTTGTAAATTTATAGAATAGTGACATCTAATGAATGCTTACCCACAGTGAAATATATTTGCTTGAATTGTTTTAAAACCTACTCGGAAAATGCACGAACTACTTGTTTTCATAGCTCATAATTAACGTGATTTGTTATGTGCTGGTGTAGATTGTTTTATGTATACGTTTTTATTCCGTAGTTAGTTACCACTTTGGTGTTATAATGTATATCTATATATTTCAAATATTTTGGCCACGAGCATCACTGAAGAGACATGTATTGTCGAAATGCGCATCTAGTGCAGAAAAATTGGTACCGTTATTATTATTACTACCACTAGGTCGATGCCTCTGCTGTTGGACTGTTAGTCTCCGAGGGTATCACCAGCCCAGTAGCCAGTACTCCGGTACTGGCATGAAAATACGGATTTTTTGTTTTATTAAAACTTGCTGTTACAAAATGTTAGAAATTATTATAAATTAAGAAATGTATCTCCCTCATACAAAGCTCTGATTCCTTTTACGGATTTGGCTATACGTTTTGGAATTTTATATTATAGCTCTTCATCTTTTATATAAGCTCTGGATTTTAAATATTTTGGCCACGAGCATCACTGAAGAGACATGTATTGTCGAAATGCGCATCTGGTGCAGAAAAATTGGTACCGTTATTGTTATTACTACCACTACCACTGGGTCGATGCCTCTGCTGTTGGACTGTTAGTCCCCGAGGGTATCACCAGCCCAGTAGCCAGTACTCCGGTACTGGCATGAAAATACGGATTTTTTGTTTTATTAAAATTTGCTGTCACACAATGTTAGAAATTATTATAAATTAAGGAATGTATCTCCCTCATGCAAAGCTCTAATTCCTTTCACGGATTTGGCTATACGTTTTGGAACTTTTATATTATAGCTCTTCATCTTTTATATCAGCTCTGGATTTTAAATATTTTCGCCACGAGCATCACTGAAGAGACATGTATTGTCGAAATGCGCATCTGGTGCAGAAAATGAATTATTCTAAATACTAAGGATGTTCTTATCCCAGGCAGAATACCTTAGCCGTATTAGGCACATTATTTTGGAACTTTTGGCCCCAATGCTCTTCAACTTTGTAGTTGTTTTGTCTTTCGAACGTTTTCGATCTGACTCAATAGTAAATACCAATATCTCAATATCGTCAGGTAAATATGCTATATTTTGATATCATTATAGAACACTGGATTGAAAAAGAAAAGGAAGCTAAGGGAAATAGTAAGAAAAACAGCATGTTATGAAAGTAATTAAAAAACAAAAACTTTATTCAATCTACAAATAGGGATGGCTGAAATAAAAGATTATGACGATGAGGGATCACGTACACTATCAAATATAACAAATTAAATCGAAATATAACGTGATATAAGTAAAACAAATAAATTATGCAAGTTGACATGCGTTGTTTTTATATCATTGTCTCAAGGTTACAGACACCAAGGAGTTATATCACAACACATGGCTCTATCTTGAGATTTCAGCACTCTTTTATTTAGCCAATGACTTTAATGGATGGGTTAACTCCCCGTCATTTGGAAAGTTGTCCCATTGACATGCATACAAATGTGTTAACGCAGAGCTATAAAACGTTCATTATCACTGAACTGGTATACATATTTGTTTAGGAGTTAGATGAAGGACGCCTCCGGGTGCGGGAATTTCAAGCTGCATTGAAGACCTGTTGGTGACCTTCTGCTGTTGTCTGTTCTATTGTCGGGTTGCTGTCTCTTTGACACATTCCACATTTCCATTCTCAATTTTATTACCATATTTTTTAAAAACATTTATATGATAACTATAATATGAATGGTGGTCTGAAATATACATGTAAATAAGGGAAAAAAACTATAAAAATAAATGTCTTTTAAAACATGTACAGCATATGATAACCAAAACTGATATCTGTTTGACAATATTAGTATTAACTACACACCGACAAATGTAAATAGAGATAAATATATATCGGAAACTGTTCAAGGAATTGTCTTTTCACAAATAAAATCACGGGTCTGTGAACAAACTTCATCAGCAAACTTATTTCCATCGCTGTCATACCTTAAGACAGCACAATTTTCCAGAGTATTTCCACCAGGTTGAGAAGAATGCCACTTGCTCATGTCCATACCACCACCATTTACCCATTTCCAAATATTTTCTGACACGCTGTCACTTCCACCAATCCAAAAATCACAAACTATAGAATGAAAAAAAAAACTTCAATAGTATGTGTTTAATAAATACTAATACTCAATTATAAATAGAATACACTTATTTTTCGAGATATCAAAAGCACATACAGTTTCTAAGACGCAATTTCCCTATTCAGTGCATGATTCAAGGTCAAATTTAACGTTACATTTTATTAATCACGTATTTTAAATCATTGCTTTAGATTTATAAGGATATCTCATGGGAAAGAACGTTTGAATGTCTTTCAACATTGGTACCAATAATTAAATAACAACCATGAAATAGTAACTGACATTTGATTTTTCACATTTTAAAATTATTTGCCACAGAGTTGATTTCCACAATTCTATATATTAAATAAAGTTCCACATAATGCAGTTTTTAATCTGAACGAACTCTAGGGAAAAAAGTACTATGCTATTTAGTTTTTAGAAATGAACAATCTTGCATTTGATTTATGATTTGAGGTTTTCTGTGCCGAACGAAATAGAACTGACGAAATGATTTGATATGATCCTTTCACACTGTGACATTCTAAAATTCAATATTAGATCGTTCTTAACTATTTGGATTTCTGCCAGCTAAATAACGAGTGATGTTCAACATGCTTACAAAAACGTCTTTTAAGTTCTAATAATCACACAACATACCCAAAACTAATTAAAATCTATTTGGATTAAATAGATAACCAAATTGAACTTCCAGAACTTGAAGTCAAGTTTAGTATATTATACAAAATAAGACAAGAATATATTCCGAGTGAGCTTCGGATACTATATTACACTTAATACTTTTATTGGTTCTTTTCTAATAAATCACCACACAATGTACAACAATCATCATTTAAATTCAATATTAGTACATGAATAAACCTTTTTTTAAGTGTTAATCAGATGTAGATCTATCTCACTTCAAACTTAAAAATATATTAATAGATCCAATTTTGTTTTATAAAATTGCGAACGCAGATACTAATTTCTTGTTTAAAGTATTAAATATATCATATCTTTTGAAGAAAAAAAAACATCATTCAGATTCAAACATAGTTCTGTGCTTCTTACGTTTTTATTTTGATAACAGATTTGTCACGTTTGAAAGATGGGTTGTTCAACAGACAATTAGCATTTCTATAGAGACCAACTGAGCCAATTTTAATGCCAATTTTTATTTTATAGAAGTACTTCATGCAGGAGCTTGGCAGTGAGATAGTCATCTACAGTATATATCGTCCAAGGTTAATACTGCTGTTGTAAGTCCTTTTGATTATTATCAGCGCATTTGTCAGTACTGCAGTACTGATATGAGTTATCAAAAATATTTATAAAATTGTCATATTAAACGTGTAAAGCCACGAAGGTCTTAATTTGATAAAAAAAGGTGGAGTATCTATTTGAGATGGTAAGGCTATACAGAATACATTAGTTCCAATAATGACATTAATTTTGTTTTCCATTTCACCATTTTTGTGTCGGATTTTGTTTCGAGTATTACAAAGCCTACGACGAGTGAGGTTGCATATACAGAAAAAAATAGCAAATCGTAAAATTTATCGGCTTACAACTATTAAAAATACATGTATAAGTAAAGTTGTCTCATTGGCACTCATTCCACATCTTCCTTTATCTATATAGGTTTTTTTTGGAGTTGCGGCCCCTGACTAAGGTAACGGGTCTGTGAGTAGCTCAGCAAAAAATAGATTTATAGTATCAATTCTCGGTGAATATTGAATGCAGATTATTTAAAATAGTAAAGACTACAAGCAATGATAATCATTCACTCGTAAACTTGCATTTGCAATTTAAAACTACCAAGATATTTAAGTGAACATGACCAAATCAAACACGCAAGAAGAATCCAATATGGCGTCGTATGCCGAAGCATGTAAAAGAGGTCCTAAATCAGAAACAACTGACTCTCTGTCCTCAGTAAAACCAGTGTTTGTGGAAGAATCAGATGTCTTTAGTCATATCCCCAAAGAAGCCACTAGAGGCTTATTTTTAACCATATCTGAAATGTATAAGGCTGTAGGTGCAGTCGTGCCAAACAGATCAGTTATGGGCCTTCAGAGAATTAAAGGTCTGTGGAGAATTTATTTTGACACATTAAAAGGAAAAGAATTTCTCCTTTCAGAAGGTCTTGAAATTCGAGGCAAATCTATATCTATATACTCTATGAATCCTAGAGTTCGCATACAAGAACATTCAACAAATGTGAAAATTCGTGTTAAAGATGTACCACTCTCGGCTGACGATGGACAGATTTTGAGAGCCTGAGAGGGGTACAATTGTGTAACTTTGAAGCACTTAAGAGAAAGGTTACGTTATAAAGGCATGATAACAAACTGTCAAGCTGGTGACAGAATAATTTATTGTGAAGGTCCATTGATCTCTGCTATTCCAAAGTCTATTCCAATACATGTATAGAGCAACGGTTATTTACAGAGGTCAACAAAATGACAACATTAAATGCAACAAGTGCATGGAACTTGGACACACAACCAAAAATTGTGAAAATGATTGGAAGTGTAGAATCTGTGGTGAATCAGGCCACAGGCAAAATGAATGCACCAGTGAAATGCGTTTTGAGCAGGAGCAAGAAGGTGCCACGAGCGTACATCATGAAAATCATTATGAGCCAAGTGACGTTGACACACAACAACTAACAAACAATAATGAAAACATTGAAAAAGAAGCACATGTAGAAAATGATTCCGTCTCAAATACAATCACTTACGATGATACAATAAGATCACAATCAATCTTGACTGAGGACCAGAGCTCGAGCCCTCTATGTGAACAACAAAATCAACCTCCAGCAGCAAAACCGAAAATAAAACCAGGTCGAAGGGAAACGAACAAATCCTCGCATACATCCAGTGAGGCTAACAACGGAAATTCCCGTGGTCAATCACAAATCACCAGTTTCATTCACGGTCCAAATCAGTCTACACGTAGAAACCAACATCAAGATACTCCAGTCAAAACTTCAAACAAAAGTGGTTTAGAGAAGTCTCCAGTGACGCCTACAGAGAAACTACATGACGGTGCCAGTAACAACACAAGTAAAAAATAAAAAACAACAAAAATCTAACTTAAAGTTCTGTAGATATCATATATATTGAACATTGAAATTAACACTAAACTATTACAATTTAGTTGATATTAGTTTTAAAAAAAAATTAAAAAAAAATATATGTCACTGTATATTACACATTTCACTTTTTCTTTTCTCATTGCTGGTATATATTTAGAATGTAGTCCGCTGTATTATAATTTTCTGATTTTTGCAAGTGATACCTATCACGGATTAAAAAGTAAAGAAACTGTAAAATACAAAGCATTAAATTGGTACCAAACAGCTTATTTTTTACAATCATTATCAAGCAAACTGTCAAATGTTTCTAGTAAAGCTACATTGGAAAAAATCCATTTTATATCAATCTGTTCATATTCCTTCATTCAAAACCAGTCAGGACAGTCCGAGAGGTCTTCTTATCCTAAAAATAAAAATAAATATCGTTTACCATGTATGTATATAAATATTGTTCTTTTTTTTAAAATTGATTTGCATATGTATTTCAATATGAAAAACATAAATAATTGTACGTGTATTTGTTTACCAAACATTGAGTGTGCTAAAATTAAGAGGCACATGTCAATGTCTGTTTTTGAAGTCACATGGATGACCCAAATAATGACCCATGGGGTATATGTAAAAGAAAACAATAGATTTTATTTATCTAAAAATGTATATGTAACTTGTTATTGTATGTTTTTAATAGAAACAAATTGTGCTAAGTAAACACTTTACTTGTGAATACATGTAAAAACATTCAAACGAAATACGCATTTCATCCTTTTTGCAAAAGGATTGTAAATACAAATACAGGTAAAAAATTAACCCTGTTTATAAACATTATTTACAAAGATAACAATCATGGCAATTATGACATTGTCAATAGTAAAAATTGTATAAACTATGAAATAAACAATTTAAGTTTCAAATGTAAAAGAAAAACCAATAGCTTATGCTTATTCATAAGACAAATCATAGATAAATGTCCTAGAACAGAGAAAAGTGATAAAAATAAAACAACTGGAAAGATGTCTATTTATAGTCTCGTACTCTGTGAAGGTCAACTTCAGTGTGACCTAATTGTATCAATCAACGAGAATTTACCTATGTTAACTTTTAAAATACACATAACAACGTAAAGAGATTACAAATAAAATTAACTACTCACCAACCATGGTATTTAACAAACATCTTCATATCTGTACAGTTAATTGTAAAGATCTGCAACAATCTGATAAAAGAAAAAGATTGATTGAATGGTCAAAATCCCAAAAATGTGACATTCTTCTAATGCAAGAAAC
Source organism: Mytilus galloprovincialis (assembly GCF_965363235.1). Classification (NCBI taxonomy): domain Eukaryota; kingdom Metazoa; phylum Mollusca; class Bivalvia; order Mytilida; family Mytilidae; genus Mytilus; species Mytilus galloprovincialis. Next base: position 63,248,379 of record NC_134839.1, read on the forward strand.
ACACTTTACAGATAATTTAATAAACAATTTAAATACTGAATTTGAAGGTAAACTTTTACTGTGTAATGGTTCTAGCAATTCAAGAGATATTGCCATATGGCTGAATAAAAATGTTAACTTTAAAATAATTGATGACTATAAAGATATAGAAGGAAGACTTTTACTTGTTAATATTGAAATAAATGATACTATAATAACAATAGTTAATATTTATGCACCAAACAATCCAAAAAGCAGAAATACTTTTTTTCAAAACTGACCATACATTAATAGAAGAAAAAAGTTTAGGTCAAATTATTCTAGGAGGAGATTATAATGAAATTTTATCTCAAATTGATTCAAAAAGTAAAACTAATCAACAAATAATAGGAAAAAAGTTCACAACTTAAATAAACTTATAAAGTCCCTAAAACTCAATGATGTGTGGAGAACCAAAAATCCAAATAAAGTTCAATTTACATGGAGCAGAAAAGATAGGTCAGAGTCAACACGAATAGATTATTTTTTAATAGCTCCAGAAGTATTCAAAAACTGTGTTTCATGTGACATTAGACCAATAGTATTACAATACACAGATCACAACTGTGTTTCTTTAAAAATAAATCTAAACAGAGGCAAAAAAGGAAAAGGGTACTGGAAATTGAACAGCAGTGTACTTCAAAATGAAGACTATGCTGAAATAATTAGGAAAATAATTAATAAATTTAAAAACAAAGCTAAAACAAGAACAGATCTTGACATACTGTGGGACAATTTCAAAATAGAAGTTAGGGACCAGACAATAAGCTATTGCAAAACAAAAGCTAAGAATAAAAAAAAACTTAATCAGCAAATTGGAAAAAAAATTAACAGAATTAAATAATATTATTGACACATGCAATAATAAAAACAATAATGACATATCAAAAGAAATAGATAATATAGAAGATGAAATAGGAAAACTCTATAACGAAAAAATAAAAGGGAATCAAATAAGAGCAAGGGTAAAATGGGTTGAAGAAGGAGAGAAAAATTCCGCATATTTTCTAGGGATGGAAAAATCAAGACAGAGTAGAAAAACAATAACCCAATTATATGATGATAAAGGTCAAATTACAAGAGATCAAGAAAAAATATAAAAACTAGAAGCAAATTATTATAAAAATTTATATTCTACAAAAAACCCTGAAATAGAAGCAACTCAAAAGTATTTAGATTCTCTCAAGGAATATAAGAAATTAACTTACTATGAAAGTAATACTTGTGAAGGGGAAATAACTGTTGATGAATGTACTGATGCAATTTTTAAATAAACTTAATAAAGCGCCCGGTCTTGACGGACTAAATGTGGAATTTTACAGAACATTCTGGGATGAACTTAAATCCTTTATAGTCTTCACTTTTAATAACTGCTATGAAAAAAGAGAACTATCTAACACTCAGAAAGTTGGCCTAATATCTCTAATTTATAAAAAGAATGATCCCTTTTCTCTAGACAATTACAGACCTATTACTCTTTTAAACTATGATGCTAAATTACTTGCTTATGCCTTAGCACAAAGATTAAAACCATTGCTACCAAAGATTATACATACTGATCAAAAAGGATATGTCAAAAATAGGTATATCGGTTTCAACATTAGACAAATACAAGATGTCATAGACTATTCTGACACTTTCAAAATTGATGGGGCAATTTTATTTCTTGATTTTACAAAAGCATTTGACTCATTAGAATGGGACTTCATGTTTGAGACTTTAAAAACATTTGGATTTAAAGATAATTTTATAAGGTGGGTTCAGACAATGTACTCTGATATTAAAGGATGCATTATCAATAATGCATGGGTTTCCTCCCGTTTTAGGGCATCTCGCGGAATCCGACAAGGATGTCAGTTATCATCGTTACTATTTGTTCTAGCTGTAGAAGTTATGGCAATAAAGATAAGGGAAAATAAAAACTTAAAGGACTAGAAATAAAATTAGACGGTAAGAGTAATACCCTGAAAATCTGTCAATAAGTTGACGACACTACTCTATTTCTTCAATCAAAAAAAGATGTATCTCTAGCAATTAATTTAATAGACATATTTGGTACTCTCTCAGGTTTGAAATTGAATAAAACAAAAACTGAAGGAATATGGCTTGGTCGATTAAAAAACAGTCGGGAAAAATTTGCAAATATAAATTGGTGTACTGCACCAATCAAAAGCCTCGGAATTTACTTTGGTTACAATAAACAAGAATGTCAAAAACTTAACTTTGAAAAACAACTGTTAAAAAGTAAAAAAAAAATATCTGATTGGAGTAAAAGAAATCTTACTATCATAGGAAAATAGTTGTCATCATATCTTTAGTTTTGCCAAACCTAACATATGTTGCATCAAACACTATTATTCCGAAGGAAATGTTGCAAGACTTTAAAACTTTAATATACAATTTTATTTGGAAAGGCAAAAGAGATAGAATAAAAAGATTAACACTTTCAAATGATTTTCTGGAAGGTGGACTTAAGATGACAGACATTGATGCTTATATAAAATCACTGCATATCAACTGGATTCTTAAATTAAGTGAAAATAAAAATGACAACTGGACAATTATTCCCAAATTTTACTTCAACAAATTAGGAAAAAATCTTCTTGTATTTAAAATGAATATAAAGAATATAAACGACATTGCTAAAAGTAAGTTACAATATTTACCGGACTTCTATAAACAACTTATTAAAGATTGGATAAGTGTAAAGGGAGGTAATACAAAATATCCCAAAAATTTTCTTGAAATTAGAAAACAAGTTTTGTGGGGAAATGATAATATCCGGTTTAATGGAAAATGTTTAAACTTTGAAGATTGGATAAAAAGTTACATTATCAATATAAGTGATGTAATAGATGAACAGGGCAATATCTCTGAAACTATCATTTTAACTAAATTAAAATATAAACAAAATTGGATAAGGCAAATATATATGTTAAAAAAAGCAATACCAATTGATTGGAAAACAATTCTTTGCACTGAAGATTCATTCAAAACTAAAGTTAAAGTTACAAATGACTTAAAAATTATGCACAGGACAATTACTCCCTTGATGAGTACAAAAGAACTCTATAAAATATTCACACTGAAAAATAGTTGTGATAAACCAAATGGTCTTCTTATGTGGGAAAAAATATTTGAGAAACACTTAAATTCTAAATTGAAAAATACTTTTGTTTTTATTTTTCAATATCTCACTGATAATAGATTGAAAATATTTAGATGGAAACTGATTCACTACATACTGCCAAGTAATGAACTTTTAAAAAAGTGGAAAATTACTGAAGACAAATTATGAAAGCATTGTAAAAAAAAGGAAGACTATGAACATTTTTTTGTCAATTGCTGTTATAATAATGACTTTCTAAAAATAGTAATGAAATTAATGAAATCCCTAGGTATTGAAAAAGACATAATAAGCCTTGAAAATCTAGTAACAGGGTACAAAATTGAAGATTTAGCATACTTTGATATTAATTACATATTAACCATAATATCCTTCTCAATATACAAATCATATTTTGTCTCAGAAAAGAAAACGAAAGAAATAAACATTTTTAAAATTTTCCAGAAAGAAATTTCAGAAATTATTGAAATAAACAATTTTAATAACTAAAAAACTAATCAGATAATTCTAAAAACAAATAGATTCATTGCAAAGATTCAATTGAATCAGGACTAATCCATTTACGAAGCACAACACATTGTGTACAAAATTGTTTATTGTACACAAGCCAAATATGGTTATATTTATGATCAAGTTCAATCATGCATGTTCAATGTTTGTAAGCATGTTCAGCCATGCATGAGTCACCGCATGTAAATTATACTGCATTTTTTATATTTTAAAATGTGTATTTACAAAAGATAAAAAGAATGGTTGTGGTATAAATGTATCCGCACGTTTATTAATTAATGTGAGAAATTAATGTATCATTTCGGATGAGTGCTCCAATTTGTTATTGTTAAACTTCAATTATTTGTGCATTAGACATATACATTTCGACGAAAAAAAGACCAGTAGATAACTAAAGAAAACTTGAATAGTAAACTCACCATATATAATCGTTAAATCCAGTGGATAATATTTATATTTAGACGACACACATCAAAACTATACCCGATAACGCACATGCGAAAAACAACACTGTGCCCAATATTAATGGAAACACGGATCATACCGATAACGGAGTTTATTCCATAAAAAATAAATACTATGAAAAAGAGAAAAAGAAACAAAATGTAATCAAGGATTTGTATAGTAAGACTTACTATACAAATCCTTGATGTAATGTATGCGTATAATCACAATAAGTTATCAAATATATTTTGTGAAATGTCTTATATTATGAATACTAATATTATGAATAAATATATCTTGCCAAATAGTGCTTCCCTTAACTATTAGCTAAGCTAACATGAGGGATACTAAGTTAAAGCTGTAAACTTAGTAAATTGTTACAGCAAATATGCAATAAAGATATTGTTACGTTAATAAAAAAAATATATATATATAGATATGCTGATTATCTTAACGTGAGATCTTTCCCCGGACTTTGAAAAAGTTGTCTTTGTGTTAATTAATCATATCGGTTATTTTTGCCTTATGAGTAACTTACCTAACGGGGATTCACACACACCCCTATATGCAGACGTACTACAGTGCTCTTCGGCCCATTTGAATTTTCCAGTGGCGCTATTGCAAGGCAATCGTCTGTAAAATATCCATAAAGAGCAACAAGATTATCCCAAGGCATGGGCTTTCCATCGGATGTTTTATAAACTGCCTCTGTTACAACATCAGTCAGACCAATCCACCAGTAGTCAGTGCTACAATTTGTTTAATGAAGTCAAACTTTGCTGTTTTATGTGTTTATCATTTTATTAAATGTCAATAAGTTAATGATAACAAAAATAGTTTTTGTCTTTTATTGGACATTTTTAGACATTATTTGAAGAAAATTTTGGGTATTTGTTTATAAGAAGATATTATAAAGTCTCATGATCCACAACTTTTCTATACTTGGGCTAGTGAGAAAAATTCTATAGTTTCATGTCCCTTGTATAAACCCGAATCTTTTTCCTTTTTTCACTTTGAGTTTTTAAGCCATTTGATTGCACTTTGATTGACGTAAACCGCAGGTATGTTTTCATTTATACTGATGTTGAAACAAAAGGCAACAACCGATTGTCTGATTGATCAGTTTTTATTCTGGACATTACATGATTATGGTTTACTTTTATAAATTGTTATTTGGATGGAGAGTTGTCATCGGCACTCACACCACACCTTCCTATATCTATTACATTCATTTAAGTTCGTTCATGTTGCTGTTTGATAAATTTTGGTAATCTGAAATGTGTACTTTGAATTGTTGATGTAGCAAACAAAAAAATATTTGTATAAGACGCCAAACATATCCATGAAAACTATATAAACTATAGGTTTTATCATACCTGTGAAGTATTCCTGTTCCATTGAGGATTATGTAATACGTTGTATTGTCTGGAAATGTTCCTAATATACCACCATTTGTTCCACATTGGGTTCCGGTATCGGCCCATTTCAGTGGTGTTGGGGTTGTCCAGTAACACTTGTTTATATTTGGTCCAATTTTACCAGGTGCACATTTGTAGTCTAGAGATAAAGAAGTGTATTTTCTAAAGTTGTCAAATCGAACAGTTTTGACTAAGTTGTTACTCGAATAATCTTTCGAACGATAAACCAGTTAAGTTAGTGTTTAAAAGCCGTATTGTTACTACTCTATAAATGTACGCTTTTATGATACGATTTATTGATATTTATTACAGGGCGTTGTAAGGCTAGGGTTTGAACATTTCTGGTGAAAAAGTATAATAAAAATACAGAACTCCAAGGCAAATTCAAAAAGGGGCAGTTCACAAAATCTAACAAAATCGATCGTCATCAATCAACGAAAGGAAAGGTAAGCAACGGTCATATTCGGGACTAGGTAGATACATTTTCAGAAGAAAATGGAGGGTTCAACCTGCGTTATTTTCTAGCAAAATTTCCATATTGCATGACAGTGTTTATAGTTTCGTTATATTTATAGAATTAAATGAGCAACCAAAACAGATATAATAAAAAAATGTGACATTAATTGGGACCCAGCAGTTTGTGTAAAACATTGTGTAGAAACGTATCACAATTCCCAAATGAATTCATAAGTTTTACCTTTAATAATCCAGGACTACCGTATCTACTACGTTTTAAGGTAAACAAAAGCAATCAATATACTTGACCATTGATCTGTCAAACTAATAACCACAGCGATAATTTTTAAAATTCAACAATCAAAACTATTAAAATTGCCCGTTTAACCAGTTTACGTTCGTGGTGTCCGATACTCGGACCTCACGATGATTAACTAGCTTAACGTTGTCAACATTAATTTGTCTTAATATATTCGATTAAGGACGAGTGTTATGTTTACATTATTATACACGCATTTTTAATGAACAAAGTCATGTGTTATTCACCTCTCATCATGGTCATCTTCTTTGATACAACAATTGAGATAGTATTGGAAAATAATAAACTGAATAGTAGGTTATTTTTGTATGTTTGTTAAGATGTTAAAAAAACGTTGTATTTTGTTACATAAGACCTGTTTAATGAATCTTGATTTCTTTAGAACATAAACAGTGCCTAATTTGATTTTTCAACAACACCTACCTTGACAAATACAATGACAGATTATCTAACTCAGAAAGTTTTACTAGCATGAAATAGTTATCAAAGGAACCGGGATTATAATTTAGTACGTAAGACGCGCGATTCGTCTACATAAGACTCATCAGTGACGCACATATCAATATATGTATGAAGACAAACACTTGGAACTAAAACTGAATATTGGTGCTTCGGAATTGGGTAATGTCTGACACATGTTGTCGTAAATGAAAGGACAAAAATAAAGATAAATAGTCGGATTGAGTGGTGTCATGACTAAACTTAAAGCCTATGACACTATGTAGGGAGACTCAAGCTTGACTTCGATAAATATTTTCCATATAAAGGCTCTGCTAGAATGGAATTGTATGCAAATTTTAAAACAGTGAGGAAAATCAAGTCATTTCGTTTATTGTATTGTTGAGTTCCCAACATAACCCTGATGTTCATTCTCAATTTATAAAGCAAACCTAAATGCATGTATGGTATCCCTTGATTTTAGATCGTTCTCCAAGGTAAATTAAAAAAAGGAAAGTCGATATAAACTATCGAAAAGAAAGGTTCGACTATACCAACTAGCAAAACGGCTGTATAACAATGCAAAACAGCCCAATATATTTGGTGGAGAGCAGTTCTGTGGCGATCTCACACCACATTTTTGTTTTTATTTTCATAGGTATAGCACTTATGTGTGTTTGTAAGTTAATTGCTTTTTGTATTGCTAATTTTAGTAACATACCAGGTATTGACGCCATCAGATTTATCTTTGAATCTGTATCCAGTATTGCTAAATCTCCACCCTCACCTTGACAGACAGTTCGTGCATCAGACCAAGATAGCTGTTTATCCCATGCTTTGTAACATATCGAAGTAATGGGATCCTTTACATACCGGTCTCCAGTGCACCAAGCTATAAAGAAGTTAAAAGTTTAAAACGAGTTATAAGTTAAAAAAGATTGCAAATTCTATTTTTTGGAACTGTTTTTGAAGTTGTTGCGTGTTTGGAGTAGTTGTTTAAAAGACGGTACTTAACAAACATTTATATTGAAAATAATCTACGAATTTTTAACGTTTAAGATATTTCATAGCTACCATACAAAACAAGTCTTTTGTTTGTGCATAATAGTAAAGCGAACGATACTTATTTTCACGCACACAACGAATATTTTTGTGACCAATTGGAAAGCCAAAAATACGATCAATTTCATTGGCTTCGAACAAAAAGGACCTGAGATACGATAGAAAAACTCGTCTTCGGTAAGTTTTGACTAAGCAAATTGGTCGAAAACATATGGCTACAATCCTAGCCGAAATGTTCGAGACATATCGCTGAATACGGCTTAATTTTGGTTTAACTTAACATATGACACTCTGATGAGTCTTATGAAACCGAAACGCGCGTCTGGCGTATTAAATTATAAGCCTCGTACCTTTGATAACGATTAGGACTATGAAGATATAGTGTGTAAAACTAAAAGCTACTCGACTGATATCATTTGACCAGCTGATTACGCCAATTGTAACTGGAATCAAAGTTGTTTAACTGACTTATAATATTCATTATACAAATGTGAACATCCATATCTTTTTGTTTTGTGTTTCCAATAGAGAGTGACATTTAAAATATTGATCTAGAAAAACGATAAATTATATGAACAAGTATTCAATGAAGAAAGATATATTGTTACTATCTGGTCCTGTGATTGTTGTTGCTTTATTTGTTGATAGTTGTACTGTGGTTGTTACCAGTTCTGTTGTTGTTTCAATCATTGTTGTTGTCTCTTCAAATTAAATGAAAGAAAAGAGTTATAGTATTCGACAAACAAACAAATTAAACATCTCTTTTATATTTCAAAGCATGGTGTGTAATCACATTCCCTATACATACAGAATGACATTATTTGTTGATTTGCTCAAGATCGTGTATACCTTACTGCAATTTATCCGCCATTACTGGATATTACAAAAGTTCCCGTAAAATGATGACTTCATAAAAGGAAATATCTGACGCCACAATAGAGCACCGATTGTGGTATGACGTCAAAAGTTCAAATGGAACAGATTTTCGTGTCAAGCGGATCAGCTTTCCAAATAGCGATCAAACATATTGTCAAGAGCTTCATTTAGGACATATACTGCTGTTCTTTTTGTACTTTTTTCATATCTATACCAAGGCGAAAAGCATAGTATATTTAGAATAAGTCGTAGTAGTTGCAAGCATATATCAACTATCTTAAATGTAATAAAACCTTTACAGTGCGCCTTTTTAAATCTGAATTTATATCCCATGAGTATATATATATATGTTAAATAAGACTTTACTGCATGTATATCATACTATATTTATTTCAAGATAAAATAATAGTTCAGAAGCATGAAAGATAAACCATAATAATCACATCTTTAGCTTTTTTTCTGCATAAATTCTTGTTTTATAGTATTAAAATTTGTCATGGCTTTCCGATATCAAATAGCCAAGCATAATTCCTTAAAGGCATTTACCATAATAACTAAATGTTCACTTCTACATAGACGTTCAAAAGATAATAACTTTTCCAACACCCTCATTATGTTGCCATCTTCATTAAAATGCAACAAGTACTAATCTCACATTTCTTATTCTGTTAAATCTTACCTTCAGGAAGTCCTCTTTTCTGATAAAAGCTATTTTCAGGAAGTATCTGAACATTTCCTGCATCAGGATATTTTTTGTCATAACCACTGCAAACATTGTTTCCATAAAAGAAGGAAACACATTGTGCATCAGTATTACATTCAATAGCGCACAAATGTTTACTGTCAACGTCTAAGATCCATAAGATACCAGTGGTAACATATTTATTATCATACTGAGGCAGACGGACAAAACCTTTTATACTCTTAGTCGTGCATTCGTGTGGTACTGCAATCAAATAAATCGTTTTAAGAATTGGCATAACATGAATAAAATAAAATATACACCGTTGGTAAGCCTCGATTACTACTTTTTGAACTAGAGTATTCAAGTACAGTTATTAGCTTATGTCGGGTTGTGAAACCTCCGTGTAAATGGATTTTACCGTGCCAATCCTAATCAGCTAATACTTTGGAAGTCTTAGAACTTAAATGAATCTCTCCTAATTTTAAGCAAATAATAGTTATCATATAGGTACCAGGATTATAATTTAATACGCCAGACGCGCGTTTCGTCTACATAAAAGTCATCAGTGACACTCAGATCAAAATTGTAATAAAGCCATACAAAAAAAGTTAAGAAGCATCGAGAACCCAAAATTTCAAACACTTGTGCCAAATACGGCTAAGGAAATCTAGTACTGGGATAAGATAATCCTTAGTTTTTTGACAAATTAAAATTTTTGTAAACAGGAAATTTATAAAAATTACCTAATTATTGATATTCTTGTCAACACTGAAGTGCTGACTACTGGGCTGGTGATACCATCGGGGACGAAACTTCCACCAGCAGTGGCATCGAGCCAGTGGTATTTATAGTAATCAAAGGTACCTTGGTTATAATTTAATACGTCAGACGCGCGTTTTGTCTACATAAAACTCGTCAGTGACGCTCATTTCAAAATAGATATAAAGCCAAACAAGTACAGAGATGGAGAGCATTGAGGACCCAAAGTTCCAAAAACTTGTGCCCAATACGGCTAAGGTAATCTATTCTTAGGATAAGAAAATCCTTAGTTTTACGAAAAATTCAGGTTTTGTAAACAGGAAATTTATTAAACATATATTTCACTCGCACGCTCGTGCAATACAAAATTCTACTCGGGACGATATTGCCCAATATTCATGCAATAACCCTATAATGGTAGGTACTTTTACATCAGAACTAAATATTATTGCCATTTGATTAAAATGTTTAGCTGGTAATAAAATGAAATTTATCCCACATATTTTTTCAGAAAATACCTTTACCAAGTCAGGACTTTAACTAAATGACAATTAGTTTCCAGTCGTTTAGTTGGTTAATTTTGTATAGAGTTAGATTCTATGGACGTTTCCCTTTTTTAATGTACCTTCGAGTTTAGTAATCTGGTTTTAACATTTGTTATAGACTAGAATAAGTCATACCAGTCATTTATTTAAAGACGACACCAACTACAAAAGATGATGATATTACTACTACTAATAATAACAGAATATATTAAAGAAAAGGTGAAATGTTTTTATTTTATTAAATCTTACTACATATAACGATATAAGCAAAACATTCTATTCATTCTTACTAGTACTAATAAAAATCACAATATATGTAAGAAAAGGTGAAATGTTTTTGTTTTATTAAATCTTACTACATATAACGATATAAGCAAAACATTCTATTCATTCTTACTAGTACTAATAAAAATCACAATATATATGTAAGAAAAGGTGAAATGTTTTTGTTTTATTAAATCTTACTACATATAACGATATAAGCAAAACATTCTATTCATTCTTACTAGTACTAATAATAATAACAGAATATATCAAAGAAAAGGTGAAATGTTTTTGTTTTATTAAATCTTACTACATACAACGATATAAGCAAAACATTCTATTCATTCTTACTAGTGTTAAATCTATAATTGTCAGAAATGCTGTAGAATATGTAAGGGAAAAGTCGGACGAAAACAATAGGGAAATCTTAACCCAAAACAGCATCTATTTTAGATTTCTGTAAATATTGACAATGCAATTTCCCACAGGAACTCCTTTTACGGCTAAAACTGATAAAATATTGAAAGCATATCAGAATACTCTAAATGTAATGTTTAGCAGTCAATCATTACAACATTCAAGATTATATAAAGTATCCAATCAAGCCTCTGTCTCCTGTCCACATCTTACTGTCAGGGGTTAAAAATTCCACTAGCCAGACGCCCGGGACAAGATCATTTACGCCTCGGGCAGTTAAAATGTGTAACCCGATATGCCCGACGGACTAGTAACAAAAAATTCTTGACGTTTCCAAAATAGAAAGTATCACTATTCTATGTTAGCCAATCCGATTCAATTAAGTCATCCGGGATTCCAAGAATTTGAACTGGTTTGTACAGGTCCTGTTGTACATATTTTAAAAATAAAAAACAACTCTGGCTGCTCGGTATCACGTGTTGATTGCAATTCTCGTACTTTAACTATCGATTTCTCATACCATGGCCTTGGGTATTGTATATTGCTTATGCCGAGATTTTCAATTAACGGTATTTGGGGGTATGATGTATTGATCGGTATTGACCTGTCTTGTCGCACAGCTCTTGAGCACGAAACCATGCAACAATATATTTCTTAATATTTTAATACGGGAACCCCAGGAACTTTATCAGTTTCAAAACGAAAAACTGTAGAAGAAGGGGGTAATGAGACTGACAATTCATCCTCAAAAATGCCAAATACGACCGGGAAAAGCGGAAATGTTTTATAGTGTCCAAGACAGGAAGCCTGTCAAGTCTTTAGCGCGAGATTCACACATTTGCATGCTAGCATTTGCCTTTGATCTATTGTTTTTTTCTTTGATCTTTACAATTTGGCCAAAAACTCACGCATTTACCATATTTACTACCTTTAAAAAAAGTTGGCAGAACTGGGACACAATAATTCCCCTGGCAAGGTTGGCTGTTGCTGATGAAAAAACAGACGATGCTCTGTGAAAATTTCCGTTAATTGCCCCAAGCACGCCAATAAAAAGTCTGCTTTGAATGTGGGAACAACTAAGTTAGGTTAAGAACCAACAGAATCAATAGCAGATTAACAAAAAATATGAAATACGGTGTATAATGTCTCCTTCAAAACAAAGGACACACACTTGGTATTATTCAGCAAACTCTTGATTTTTAAGGCATACTAGGGCTAGCAGGTCAGTTTTGATGGACTAGCTGTTCTTCCAACAGGGCTAGTGAAATCCTGCTGCCAATAAGTCCTGGGCTAGTTAGCTGTTACAAATTTAGCTAATATATATACTAGAAGTGTTCAAACAAAGCCATATTTGCAATAGTTGTATGTATGCAGATACCAGTCTGAGATATAAATTCACTTAAAATATTGGAGAGATGACTGACTGCTAACATCTGATTTTTGCATAACTTCCAACCATAGTTATTGTTTTCTATATCAAGAACTTTAAAATCATAAAATCAGATTATTTACAAGTTAAATTATTTGTTTTATGACCCAGGGGGAAGCCAATTTTCTATGTTTTTTTGCCCCCTGGGGCCTCAAATTTCCTAAATAATTCTGCTGTTTCTAGCAATTTGGAATATTTAGTACATATTCAGGATAGAACACACTATTGTAAGTTTTCTTGAGATATTTTTGTTTTTCTAGCTTGTATTTATTATGCTGTGGTGACAAAAAAGCAGATTTAGGTGTTGTGGCTTACTTGTGGGTTATCGAAAGGACACAAATACCCCATAAATAATATTCAGGAAGGATCTATGAGTTGCAATGACTGCGAAGAGTAAATATAAACACTTCTTAACAATTTAACTTACAAATATGCAAATATTATGAATTAATTTTGTATCCAGGACTTTAAATAAACTATACATACTAGCGCTCATAAAGCATACAAACACAAAATTTATCAGACAACAAATCTAGTAATTTCGTTGACCGAAGAGAGGTTGGAAATTAAAATATTCTTGTTTAGATATATTGTTCATGTTAATGACCAACTGTTAAGGTGGTACAATACTAGGAGATAACTCTGTAAAAATCAGCTGAACGTTTATTATCGCGTTATGTTGATAAGGAATACTTCTGACATCAGACTCGGACTTCTCTTGAACTGAATTTTAATGTGTGTATTGTTATGCGTTTACTTTTCTGCATTGGCTAGAGGTATAGGGGGAGAGTTGAGATCTCACAAACAGGTTTAACCCCGCCGCATTTTTTGCGCCTGTCCCAAGTCAGGAGCCTCTGGCCTTTGTTAGTCTTGTATCATTTTAACTTTTAGTTTCTTGTGTACAATTTGGAGTTTAGTATGGTGTTCATTATCACTGAACCAGTATATATTTGTTTAGTGGCCAGCTGAAGGACGCCTCCTGGTGCGAGAATTTCTCGTTGCATTGAAGACTTGTTGGTGACCTTCTGCTGTTGTCGGCTCTATGGTCGGGTTGTTGTCTCTTTGGCACATTCCCCATTTCCATTCTCAATTTTAAGCTTCTTTATCATCAAAACTGGTGTTTGCCAAACTGCTATCTATCCAATGAAATTTTACTGATAAAATGTGTGGTTCAAGCTAAGTTTTTCAAAAAAAAAATATATATTTTTGTCAAAGGGTCAGAGTAAATATTTTGTTATAAACTGATCAAGTTATAAGTTGGTGTATTTGTTTGCATCATTTAGTTTATTGAGTCACTGCATGTTTAAAGTTAGAGAAGACTGTGTTAATAATTAACAATAATCAATTAATAATAAATGCATGTCTAGGACGGAAACACTCTGAGCTAAAATGAATAACGCAATTATTGACAATAATACCAAATCTTAATTTTTTTATAATGTAGTTATTGACAGACAATCCGGTCATTCTTTCGACGACCAAACCAATTTTGAGTCTTTCTTACAATCATCAATATGTTCATTAAGTGAATGTTAATTGCCAAGAAAACGAGAATTCATATAGTTTTTAAGTCCCTATATATGAAGTCAGGAAGATGGCCATTGTTATAATATTGTTCGTTTCTGTGTTTGTTGCATTTTAACGTTGAGTCGTTTGTGTTTTCTCTTATTTTTGAGATAAGACGTGGCACGGTACTTGTCTATCCCAAATTCATGTATTTGGTTTTGATGTTATATTTGTTATTCTCGTGGTGTTTTGTCTGTTGCTTGGTCCGTTTCTGTGTGTGTTGCGTTTCGGTGTTGTGTCGTTGTTCTCCTCTTATATTTAATGCGTTTCCCTCGGTTTTAGTTTGTTACCCCGATTTTGTTTTTTGTTCATGGATTTATGAGTTTTGAACAGCGGTATACTACTGTTGCCTTTATTTCTTCTCTTGCATCTTTGATCTGTATATAAAATACTTAACTAGTAAAATGACTTTATTTTTTATAAAATTTAGTTTATCTACATTTAGTGGAATTTCAATATGTGTTGTTTCAAAAATCCAGGCATTCAGATGGTGCCAAATGTCTGCTACAATATGACAACCCCATAATAAATGCTCTATGCTTTTTGGTTCTTCCTTGCAAAATGTACAAAAATTACACTGTACACGGTTCATCTTTAAAAGTAAAGTATAAGAACCTACAATACGGTGAATAACTCGGTATTGAAACCAACAGGGCTTTGTATTTTTTGAAATGTTAGTGACACAGTTATGGATTTTTTTCCAATCTCCTACAACGTTATTCAATATATCCTCTCATTTTCGCTCAGCTGCTATTACAACTGTAATCACACATTGATTTAATATATTATACATGTCTTTTGAACCTTTGTTTGACTTGAAAAAATATTAATATTAAAAGGTAACATAGCTTGTTGATGTTTTGCCCTTTCCGTGTTGATTCCCATAGATTGTAACCATTTTTATAATGCTACTTTAATACCATAAAATTTTAAAAAATGTGGATTTAAAAGTATATATCCGTTCAAAATCTTGATAAGACAATATATTTCCTTGCTCATCTAGAAGGTCATTCACAGACCATACCCCGTTTTGTGCCCAACTTCTATAATAAATACTGACGTTATCAATTTTAATGTTCTCATTATTCCATATAGATGAAGATATGACTTCCTCAAAATAGCGAGGACGTCGGAATCTCGACATGTTTTCCCAGGCACAAATAACTTCTTTCCAAAAAACGTTATCTAATTTTTTAGTTGTTTCAAAATAAGCCAACTCTGTAAAATTTATATTTTGTGTAGCAGTAAATAATTTGATCCACTTTGAATTTGAATTAAATAATCTTCCAACCCAGCTGGTCAATTTTAGCCCTTGTATAAAATTTCTCAAATTAATCATTTTTAAACCACCTCTGCAGTATTCTTGACATAAGAGCTCCCGATTTACCTTGTCGGGTTTACCATCCCAAATGAAAGCATAAATCTTACTAATGAGTTGTTGTAGTACATTTTCATCTGGACTTGGGATGGATAAGAACAGATGATTCAATTTTGATATAATTAAAGATTTTATAATAGTTATTACGGAGTAAGTGACTGTTTTGACCATTTTTTCTATAATACTTTCTATTTCTTGAATTCGAGGAGCATAATTTAGATTTAACATTCTTTTCAAATCAACACAAATGTGATACCCAATAATTTGAAGGTACTGGAACCCCATTCCAATCCCCACTTTACGCATATTTGATCTTGACTATGTTTTTTACTTTCTATCCATATAACATTTGTTTTATCTAAGTTAATTTTAAGTCCTGATATCTCAGCATAGAATTGTTAGATACGGAGGGATGCATCTAAAGAGGAAGGAGATACATCTAAAATAAGTGATGTATCATCAGCATATTGAGACAACATAAACTCTGTATCATCTATCGTAATACTTTAATATCATTACTATTTCTGACAAAAATGCCAAGTATTTCTGCACATAGCAAGAAAAGGTAAGGAGACAAAGGATCTCCTTGTCTACAGCCTCTTTCCACACGAAAAAAATCTGACAGACAACAATTTTGAGTTACTGTTGAAGAAATATTATTATAAAATGTTTTTATCCAGTTCATGATGGATTCTCCAAAATTAAAATATTGAGGTGTCTCAAATAAAAATGCCCAGGAGATAGAGTCGAATGCTTTTTCAAAATCAATCAAGAGTAATATACCAGGGATGTCATTTTCCTCCGTGAAATGTAAAATATCGTATATGAGTCTATTTTCCCCAATAAATCTCCCCGGAATAAAACTAGTTTGGTCACAATTAATTAGTTTATTAAGAACTGATTTTATTCTCTCTGCTATACAGCTAGATGCTGATTTATAAGTTGAGTTTAAAAGGGTAATTGGAAGCCAATTTTTTAAAAACTCTTGATTTACCTTCCTTTGGGATACATGTGATTACTCCCTGCTTCTGTGTGACAGACATTTCCCCTATTTCATATGCATCATTTATTGACCTGAAGACAAATTTTCCAATATCTATCCAAAAAACTTTAAAAAATTCTGCTGTGAAGCCATCTGAACCAGGGCTTTTATTGTTTCTCATCCTTTTTAATGCTTGTGTTAGCTCACTAAATGTAATATTACCTTCTAAAGAATCTTTTTCATTATCTTTTAATTTAGGTGTTTGAAATGGTCATTCCCCTGATAGATTGACATCTTTTATATCTTTTTATCTCTTGTCTTCCGTAAAGCTTCTCATAAAATAATTTTGTTTGCGTCAATATATCTTTTTGATTTTCTACTACAGTGTTATCATTAATAATAATTTTTTTTAATAGTTTTATTTATAAAATTTTGGGTTTCTAGGTTACAAAAATAATTAGTTGGTCTCTCTCCTTCTTCAATCCATTAGGTTCCTGACCTAATATATTGACCTTTTATCTTGTTTTGTCGCAAAATTCTAAGTTCACATTTTTTAATCTCTATTACATTTATATTGTCCTCAGTGATTGTGTTTCGTTCTAGTTTTTGTATTTCTTCTGTAAATTTGTTTTCCTGTTTTACCCTTTCCCTTTTTATATATGTCGAATAAGAAATAGTCTTTCCTCTGATCTCATTGAGAAGTGTTTCAAAAAATAATTGGTCACTGATTATAAATTGTATATCAAAATCATCAATAATACTGTTTAAAGCATATCTGCTATAACCTAGCACTGAATATTGCTCAACTGTGCTAATAATTGTTTTTATTTATACATATTAAGTATCTTGAAGGAGAGAGTTGTTGAATTTCCAGAGGCCCTGCCTTTTATAAACTCATTTATCTTTAAAGTCAAAATTACTGGTGAATGGTCTGATCTGTAGCTATTTCCAATGTTTATATCACATGTGTCATCTATAAGGCTCTCATAGATCAAAAAGAAATCTAACCGTGATTGTTTAAATGGATTTTTTTTTCTCCATGTAAATCTTTTAAGATCAGGGTATCTCTCTCTAAATGGATCCACAAGAGTCTTATATTTTATATATAATTTCTAAAACTTAATCCTTGATTTTGGATTATTTATATGTTTATAGTAATAGGTATCTAGGTCAAAATTCTGAACAAGATTAAAGTCCCAACAGATCAGACACTGTTGATTATCAAAAAAATCTATGATTTCTGTTAGTTTGCCATAGAAGCAAAGATTATCAGTATTCGGCCCGTACACATTTATCAGAGTAAATCTCTTATCTTCAATATTAATATCCAATCTCAACAAATTGCCATCCTCATCTTTTCTAACTTGGTGTATTTTATATTCAAAATCATTTTTAAACAGGATAGCAACTCCTCGTTGATTAGATGTGTAAGAATTGAAAATACTTTGACCTTTCCACTTGTTTGGCTTTATAACTAGTTTAAACTGAGCGTCACTGATGAAAGTTATGTAAACGAAACGCGCGTCTGGTGTATTAAATTATAAGACTGGTACCTTTGATAACTAATAACTATAACCACACGAGACTGTGTTTCAATATGGATAATTGGAGTAAGGGAAAAAATCGAAGATTTATACAATAGTTTTCAACTGCCCGCAGCGTTAGAGCTAAATCAACTCAAAAGCAAGGATAGATTAATTGCCTATTTACCATATCTTACAAATAGTAGACTGGTCATCCACACTATCATTTTCTATATACGATTGACCGCAAAAATGGGGGGGAAATCTCTAATTTGGCATTAAGATTAGAAAGATCATATCATAGGGAACATGTGTACTAAGTTTCAAGTTGATTAGACTTCAACTTCATCAAAATCTACCTCGACCAAAAACTATAACTTGAAGCGGGACAGACAAACAGACGAACGGACGAACGCACGCACAGACCAGAAAACATAATGCCCATAAATGGGGCATAAATTGATAAGAGAACGACTGAAAGAGATGAAAATCCTACCAGATTCAATGTTTTGAAGTATTCCACTCTTACCTATATAATGGTTACCGTTTTATCATTACTGCTTTAAAGTCTCATTTGTTCCAAAATTGTTACAACGAAAACGAATTTGTCCTAAGATTGATTTTCTACCTACTATTCTTTTCATAACAAAATATGAGTATATAGAATAACATATACCTAGTTTTATATGTAGTATGCTTTATGCCGTGCTTGAGGGAATGAATTAGATCATTAATAATATTGACAGTATATTTACACTGTAATTATAGCATTTCAAACATAATGTTACAAATCTGACTAAAACCATCGAAGTCTCTATTGAGGTTGAGAAACGTTAGCGTTACGAAAGATTTTATGAAGAGTAAATGTTCGTAATAGTAATTCAAACGATTTTGGAATAGACACAAAAGTTGTCAATACTGCCCATTTTTACATTCCCTTCTTTTTGTAATTGCATATATTATTTGCAAATATTATTTTTTAATGTGTTTTTCAATACTCATATAATTCAAAGTTTGAAAATAATTTTGAATTAGAAAAAATTTTCCTACTGGATCTTAACAAAAGTGTTGTTTTAAAATGGTAAAAATCAGAATTAGTAATAGCAAATTTAAATTACTAATAGAAGTTGGAAGATATACTAGAACACCTTTAGAACAGAGAATTTTTCTACTTTGCAAGGATGGAATTGAAGATGAATATCATTTCCTCGTTATATGCAAAGCGTTAGAATCTAACATAACTATACTCTTTTGTAATTTCAGTGATTTAGTTCCATCTTTTGTTAATATGTCTGAACAAGCTAAATTAAGTTTAATTTTGAAAAGTATTGATACTGATATGAAGCTGGAATAAGCGATATATATAGATCAAGACGATTCGAACATTCATTTAAAGCAAACATAATGTTGTTAAGACACGGTTGTGTTATTAAAGCTTATTCTAATTGCTTGAATTAATAATATAATATCAACACCTCCACGCAATGTAGATATAAAATATGGGTCTCTTCTCATTGAGAAAATATTTTTGTCTTTTTTTGTACTTGCATTTTGTAAATGTCAGCTGGTATTATTCCTGTATTGGAATTTACACCAAGAAAATTATTTGATTTGATTTGACTTATAATCCTATTTTTCACATCTTGCTGTTCCATGAAGTATCTCAACTATATTGATTACTAAATGTACAGAGGAATATTTTGTTAAAATTTATTTAATTGTATAATAGTTGTTATTATTTCTTTCTTCACAAAATATCATCTATTAATGATAGATTAATGTTTAAGCTATCTTTACATTTACGATTGTTTTTTTTAGAGATTTCAACATATTTATATAAAAAGCATAGACGTATAGTACCTTCTTTAAAAGGATAAAACATTCAAATATGAACAGAAATTCTGTTGTTTTTATATTTCAAGATGTTCAATATAATAGTTTGTCCTTAACAAGGTGGTTAAATAGTTGGCATAGCTTTTGGTTAAAGGAGGAAATGTCTAAATATGTAGCACCAAAGAACCCAAGTATATATGTAGGACTCAAATCTATGGTGGGTTACAAATATATGGCCGATTCCTTATCTTTGGTAAATGTGACGTCATGCCATCCTAATTCTATGGCTGATTTTTTGCAATCCTAATCTATGGCAAGTTTTGTAGTTTCCTAATCTATGGCGGATTTTTATTGTTTCCAAATCTATGGCAATTTTTTTGCAAAAAGAAAACAATGCAGTACATTTTCGACCAATGACTTGTATTAAGAAAGAGGAAATATACGACAACGGGAACATCTATCAACATTCCATAATGGTCAATTAAAAAAAGTCATAAATTAAAAATCCATAAACCTTAATACAGACTTCAAGATGAAATGATGAGCTCTGTAAAAAGTAAACATTTTTTCAATCTGTGCATGGTATCTTTTTAACCCATTTATTAAACCAACTAATAAGTCTTTAAACAAACAAGAAGACCGCTTTTTATAAAAAAAAAAAAGTAAATAAAAAAGTAACAAATCAAAATAAACAGTTTGAATTTTTAAATAATATTTATTTCAGCGATATTGTTGGTACATCTTTGTTATTCAATGTGGATTTAAATCAAATTTGTATCCGGTAATTTGATCTTTCACTTTATAAACTTTGCTAGCCGTAAACCGTAGACTACTACCAAAAACTCCTTTTAAAAACATGCGATACTGAAAATTGCGGTGCCCTTATTCATCTCGGGCATTGACCGGTACAGCACATCTTGTCCCTCTTCGGAATAGTAGGTCACATCTTCCTTTAAACCACCGGCAAAATTTTGTCAGGAAAATAACTTCATCTTCAATGGTGTTTAAATCTATGGGTTCCGCCATCGAAGATTTACTATGGCGTTATTCAATTGTGATGATATCTGTTATTCTCTCCCCAAGATCTGCCATAGATTTGGAGAAGACAAAAATCTCCCATAGATTTGAGTTGTTTGGCGTTTGTAACTTCACATTTACCATAAATTAGGAATCTGCCATAGATTTGGAACCCGCCATAGATTTGAGTCCTACTTATCTAAAAGTAAGAATTAAACAGGATATTGAATATTCAAACCACAAAATAAATTGTAACAGAAAAAGTACTTTTCCCTGAAATTTTTAATAAGTGATTAGAATGTTATAGTTGATTATGTTACATACCTGTTTGATGAAAAAGAATTAAAATCAAAATTATCCAAATCATTGCCTAAGGACAGTTCTATAACTGTAATTGGGAAATTGATTAACATTCAAATTTCTGCACTATGTATCCTTGTATTCACTCGGAAGTTCGTACGAATATTAAATTTTAGCTTTAAAAAAAGTTAATTTTTACGAATGAATAGCTATTGTTTATTATAAAGATTGTCATGACGTTTCCGTCTTGCTGTGCTTGCCAATGTCTTTTCACAAATTAACAATAATGTCTATCATGAATATTGATTTGAAACCATACAAACAGTTTTAAAAAGCTGAAGTTTTTATCTTAGTTTCATTTCCATTTCAATGGTATATTTTGTTATTTCATTGTTTTATACATCCAATAATTTTGGTTGACCATATTGGCAAAATGTAAATGTGACCTTTTTGACAAAATGTAAATAATTTAGCTTCAAATTTAAATAAATATTAATTCACCTCTTTGAACCTTAATATACAATTACGTTACTATCATCATCAAATGTGATGACCTAAGTTTTAAATCTAACATACTTTTAAAATCATTTCCTAGCAGTTAATTGGGTCATTTGGCTTGCAATCTATCAAGTACTGTTTCGTGACATTTCAGAGTTCAGTATTTACTGGTATATACAGCTGTTTTATAAAAACTCTGAACACTGTAAAATAAATGCACAAAGTTGCGTCAAGCGAAATGAAGTGACATCAACAGTACTTTTTGAACACAACGGCGAGAGCTGTAACGGTTTTCATGTGTAATGTTTACCGTTGCCTGTAATTTGAATCATTAATCATTAATATAAAAAAAATCGACACGTTTTGTTTAATGTTCAGGAAGAAAGTGAAAATTAAATATATCAGTTATCTTTCAATTATGCGGTTTGTTACTTTGTTTTGAAACACTGGTAATACTGGTAATTTTCATACCATTTTTAATATAATTTAAAACTATTGGTCATTTTAGAGTCAATGGAGTCCAGAATTAAGTATATACACTCAATCAGTATCCTACCTTGGTTGTATTGGTTTAAACTTCAACATGTTATCGTTTCAAAACCGATATCATTTCTGTCTTAGTTAAACCATTCCAATTGATATTTTATTGCATGTCTTTCTATGTTGTGTTGTTATGCTATTGTTTCAGATAAAGGAGAGAGGTTTTGTACATTTAAAACGTTTAATAACACTGCAATTAGTTGCATCTGTCCTAAGTCAGGAATCTGATGTTCAGTAACTGTTGTCGTTTGTTTATGTGGGTCATGAGTGTTTATCGCTTCTTGTTATTTTATAAAGATTAGACCGTTGGTTTTCCCGTTTAAATGGTTTTACACTAGTAATTTTTAAATGCCCTTTATAGCTTGCTGCTCGGTGTGAGCCAAGGCTCCGTGTTGAAGACCGTACCTTGACTATAATGGTTTACTTTTATAAACTGTGACTTGGATGGAGAGTTGTCGCACTGGAACTCATACTAAATATTCTTATATCTACTAGCTGATAAATCTGTTGCAGGGTATTTCTAATTTATTAATATTTTTTTTTTGGAGTTGGACTGTAATAAAACTAATATGATAAATACTAAAATATGTTTTGCATACTTTTTGACTTAGAAATAAAGACTCTTTTACTAATATGATCTATTGAAAACTGTAAATTGATAAAAAAAAAAAAAAAGATATGAGAGCAGTAAGTTATTGAATATTTGTATAACAATAAAATCAAATCCCATAACAATGACTAACAATTTAAAACAACATTAAAAGTAGTCATTAGGTTTTTTTTTGGCGTTGGCAATTTATTTCCTGTTTACAAAACTATGAATTTTTCGAAAAACTAAGAATTTTCTTTTCCCAGGAATATATATTACCTTAGCTGTATTTGGTATTTTGCATACTTTTTGGGAATTTTTGATCCTCAATGCTCTTCAACTTTGTACTTGTTTGGCTTTATATCTATTTTGATCTGAGCGTCAATGATCATGAGTCTAATATAGACGAAGCGCGCATCTGGCGTATTAAATTATAATCCTGGTACCTTTGATAACTATTAAGAGTTTGAATGCTCCTTTGGTATATTTGCCTCTTGTGTTCTATATTGTATTCTTAAAAACCACCAAGGGAACACAGGCTTTGGTTATACTTAATTAATGAATCACATTTCCTTTTCTACAAACATTGATAGTTGTATGATGACCAAAAGCTTATTACAGTAAAGTCTGAATACGTTTTTAATGGATGTAAAATTAATTTTATGTATATTTAGTTTTGTTGTTCGACTGACCAACGAAGTCTTTAACTGTTTAGAGATCTCTGACTTAAATCAATTATGTCTTGAGATACATCCAAAAAAAAATAGTGCGCCAATTTACTAGTATTTATTCATTTCATGAGGACTCAATTTGCGAAAGATAACCGCATCAATAATATTTTAGTCTTTTCATAAGTGCTGATCGCTAAGTGAGTTTTATGTTTTGACACAATATGTCCACTATCAATTGCAAGAAGCAAGTAGTTGAAAAAACGCATTTAAGATACCAGGCGTGTTGCTATGTTTGTGAGTTTGATGTTTGGACACAATACGTCCACTATCAATTGCAAGGAGCAAATAGTTGTAAAAACGCATAAAAGATACCAGGCGTGTAGATATTTATGCCAGATTCATTAAGTAAATATATACATTATCAATGGCGTATGACTTAAAACTGTTTGATAGCAAAATCAATATCGTCTGTAAAGAGTATTGGAAACAAAAAGACAAAATTGCCAACAAAAGTATTTAGCCAAATCTTCCTAAAGCCATTTGCATCTGTGCTAGAAATCTAATTGTTTCAAATCGTTCGAAGCATTTTATAACTGTAAAAATTATGAAAATATAGAATATATAAAAGCTCATTAGATAGTGATTGTGGATCTAATGTGTCAACCTTCTCAGGAGAAGTTGATTGTGAATAAAAATATAAAGGTTAACCTAGAAAAGTGATTTAATGCACGACATTTTCTTTTTTTTTTAATTAAACTAGTATCAGCACAGCTTGCATAATCAATGAGATTGTCAGACAATGATCAGTGACATGGACTAAGCGTTTAAACAAAATCATTGTAGATGAGCACACAAAACATGTGATTTGTAAGTCGAGAAATACAAATGCCACTAAAAACTTATTCTGAAAGTCATATAAATTATATAAAGGTCCACATAAGTGAAAATCTAGGGGCAACTATAAACATCAGATATTTACATAAGATTTGACAAAATTCTTTAATAACAAGGTTTACATAAGAAATATGTATCAAGCTTATGGATATTTCTTTTAATTAACGGTATTGACAAAATTGTACACAAGATATAAAGTAAGCTGAAAACAATCTTCAGTCTTGTATATGTCGTGTACAAGTTGTAATTTTGTAAAGGTTATAACATGTACAAAAATATTGTACATGTTATAATTGTACAATGCCAAAATACAAGTTATAACATGTAGAAAAGTAGCTCGTACATGTTGTAATATGTACAAAATATTGCTTAAAAATGGTTTTAACCTGTACAAAATTTAAAAATAATAAAACAGAATATACGTTCACGATTGAAATTTATCAAATAATAAAGAACAATAATCAAATGCAAAAGAAGGTGCATTATTTAAAGCATGCATAAAATACTCCATTTTCATACATTTTAGAAACAAGTTTTTTTATAACTTTTTGCTACAAGACAGAGATATGTGATACATATGAGTTGCATAAAACTTTCACTCTTCTACATTTACACCTACCAGACCTACAACTGTACTTTTTACACTAACAATGCACAATTCTTCCCCCCCCCACTTAAGGATATCTTATGGACCATCTCTCTAACACTCATACCACTCATTGGGACTTCAGATACATTTAAAGTTGCATTTGCAAGAAATTGAACCGGGTCTATACTCAAGTATTCCTTTATTTGTCATACTAAGTCTTCAGTTCCAATTTTGTAGCCGCAATATGTTCATTCATATTCATCACCAAGCCTGTTATGTTTTCCGCATATGCATGGATATGTGAATGATAACGTTATCGCCTTAGGAGAGAACATTTTATCTAGTTTTTGAGTTTTTTTGTCAAGGCATGGGATTGTACCTGCTGGCCAGAAAGGGTCACCTTTCGTGCACGCTTGATGTCAGTATTTGAAATTTCAGATAAACCCTCACTGGTATTGACAGCAGGAATATCACCACCAGAATGCACCCTCTTTCGAGGAAGTATACCAGTAGATGTCATGCTGATACTTCCTCACTAACCATGTTCGCATCACTTCATTACCATTGTTTCTGTTTCTAACTCATTTGTTCGTTCATTGGTGTCAGCTGAATCATGACCATTCAATTAATCATCAGTTTCAATGTTTGTGACAGTAATAATGTCCGTCTCTGAAATTGTTTTCAGTTTCGATTTCAGTGTCTGTATTATGTTCTGTCTCGGTAAAAAAGGGTTTTCACTGTCGGTGTTATTAGATACAGAACTTGCTTCAAATATTGCTTCTAAGTTTTCTTCTGTTTGTATACCAGGTAAGAATACCGAATAATCTTAATTAACTACATGTGAATTTGAAAAGTCTTTAAGGTATTATATAACCATAAAAACTATTTATCTGGTCAATAAAATATATTTTCTGTATCAAAAAGGTATCACAGTAACATGAATGCACAATAATAAAAAATGATTAAAATATCATTGAGGTTAGTGGCATGTGTTGTAATAATAAAAACATATCTTTATTTTCAAATTTTGTACAAGTTAAAACCATTTTAAAGCAATATTTTGTACATGTTATAACATGTATGAGGTACTTTTGTACATGTTATAACTTGTATTTTTGCATTGTACAAATTATAACATGCACAACATTTTTGTACATGTTATAACCTGTACAAAATCGCAACTTGTACACGACATATATATGTATATTTCCAGAATACAATGTTGTCTATAACTGCATATAGAACACAAACCGCTTGATAATAGCGAACAATTGTTGGGGATACATATTAATTGAATGTAATAAAAGTATAAAAGATGGCTATCTAAAAAAAAAATGAAAACACCGTCGATGACTTTTGCTATGTTTAAGCTACTTTTTATATAAATTTCATTATGAATCTCTCTCTTATTTTGCAATTTTGTTTCTGTTGTACACATGTTTGGCCAACAAAGTTAAGGCAATGTATGATGTTTTCACTTATTCATATTACACCGCGTTTAGTGTAATACGAGGAATCCTTCTTTTTGTGGAAAACAGATAACAGGATTGACAATAAGACACACAACAATTAATGTTTAAAGATGTTTATTGACAAAGTAATCGAAAATTGATTAGGTTAAAATATATAATAACGCATCATCCTGTCAACACCATCTATGTGTCTTGGAAAAAATTATCTAAATATTTTTTTATGTACATTGTTTTGAGGTCTTGAACTTAAAAGTATGTAGTGAAGTCAAGAACATATAATATAGGAAGTAAGACATAAATAGACCCTTTGTCCAGATCTAATTCCTTAAAATGTTAACAACAAAGTTAAATATAACACTTAAAAGAGGGACGAAAGATACCAAAGGGACAGTCAAACTCATAATTATAAAACAAACTGACAACGCCATGGCTAAAAATGAAAAAGACAAACAAAAAACAGCACATATGACACAACATAGAAAACTAAAGAATAAACAACACGAACCCCCAAACAAACTAGGGGTGATCTCAGGTGCTCCGGAAGGGTAAGCAGATCCTGCTCCACATGTGGCACCCGTCGTGTTGCTTATGTGATAACAAATCCGGTAAATATTCTAATTCGGTAGGTCACATAAGAATCGACATGTTTTCTTATCGCGAATTTGTTCTTGCCCTTGATTGGACTTTGATGCTTGACTTAAATCTCAGGAGATATGGAAACCAAAAACGACCTATTCAAATTCTCAATTTTTAGTCTGAAATAATTCTTTTATATCTGATATCTGATAACTAAACATTTAGCCATGAGTATAACGATTTATCAATGTGGCAAGGAACGACTCAGTTGTAGTATTTTTTTGTATGTTTTTTCAAATAATTCATTTCTGGAATGTTTTAACTGGACGTTAAGCTGTAAATATGTTATAAAATTGAGAAAGGAAATGGTGAATATGTCAAAGCGACAACCACCCGACCATAGAGCAAACAACAGCCGAAGGCAACCAATGGGTCTTCAATGTAGCGAGAATTCCCGCACCCGTAGGTGTCCTTCAGCTGGCCCCTAAAATATGCATAATAGTACAGTGATAATGGACGTCATACTAAACTCCGAATTATACACAAGAAACTAAAATTTAAAATCATACAAGACTAACAAAGGCCAGAGGCTCCTGACTTGGGACAGGCGCAAAATTGCGGCGGGGTTAAACATGTTTATGAGATCTCAACCCTCCCCTATACCTCTAGCCAATGTAGAAAAGTAAAAGAATAACAATACGCACATTAAAATTCAGTTCAAGAGAAGTCCGAGTCCGATGTCAAAAGATGTAACAAAAGAAAATAAATAAAATGACAATAATACATAAATAACAACAGACTACTAGCAGTTAACTGACATGCCAGCTCCAGACCTCAATTAAACTGATTGAAAGATTATGTCTTCATCATATGAATATCAGGTACAATCCCTCCCGTTAGGGGTTTAGTATCATACTATCATAAAATATATGAGAAGAACATAACCCGTGTCATGCCAACAACTGTTTTTTTAGAAATAAATGTGTTTAGTTCCGATGCAAAGACCCTATCAGTGAATCAATGTTAAAGCCAAAATATGCAATCTTTAATGACCTGACAACAGTATCGTAACTATATCCCCTTTTAATAAGTCTATTTTAAGGTTTTGTTAGTTTCTGAGGAGAATACTGACATTTTTGTGCTTTATAAAGCATATTTCCATAAAATTTTGGATGTGAAATACCTGAACGTATAAGATGTCTGCATGTTGAGTTATATTTACGAATTATTTCCTTATACCGGTGATAAAATTTAGTAAATGTTTTGACCAGTTTGTGATATCGAAAACCCTGGTGTAATAATTTTTCAGTAATACATAAATTTCTCTCGCTAAAATCTAATACATTGTTACATACACGAGCGAATCGTACAAGTTGAGATATATAAACACCATAAGATGGTGACAAGGGAACGTCACCATCTAAAAATGGATAATTAACAATAGGAAATGAAAAATCATCTCTTTTATCATAAATTTTTGTATTAAGCTTCCCGTTTATGATATAGATATCAAGATCGAGGAAAGGGCAGTGGTCATTGTTATCATTAGCTGTATTTAAAGTAAGTTCTACAGGATAAATTTCTTTAGTATACATACTGAAGTCGTCATTATTTAGAGCCAATATATCATCCAAATATCTAAAAGTATTGTTAAATTTTTGTATCAAATGTTGTTTTGATGGGTCTTTGCTAATTTTAGTCATAAATTATATGCTTTTTTTAAGTGGTATGAGCTCACTTAAAAACATTCAACTCTAGATACGTACGGTCATCTCGTAGTCCTTTGATATACCAGATTAACATATCATATGTTGACAAAATATATATGTACAAGATACAAAGGATCGAACGGATAACGATGTTGATTTATCTAAGCTCTTATTTACATGTTACATCAAAACCTAGGTCATTGCTTATGAGCTAATTAAGTCCAATAACATAGAATAAAAATATAATAGTAAGATAGTATGTAATCACAAATCACAAATTATGAAATTATCTAAATGTATCACAAAATGAAAATCACACATTGAAAGATTAATTGTTTTCTTTCTACTCTGTAAAAGGCTTGATTTTTATATTGTTATAATATAACATGTTTAAGTCGTTGGTGACAAAGCAAGATAAAAGCTAACACCCTTTCTATACATTTGATGAAACAATACATTCGATTTAATTGATAGCATCACACATTGGTGTATAATATATTGCTGCATAAATTCAACATTACGGGGGGGAAACTGTTGGTTAACATATGTAATAACAAAAAGAATGTGTCCCAAGTACACGGATACCCCACTCGCACTATCATTTTCTATATTCATTAGACCGTGAAATTGGAGTAAAAACTCTAATTTGGCATTAAAATTAGTAAGATCATAGCATAGGGAACATGTGTACTAAGTTTCAAATTGATTGGACTTCAACTTCATCAAAAACTACCTTGACCAAAAACTTTAACCTGAAGCGGGACGAACGGACGGACGAACAAACAAACGGACGCACAGACCAGAAAACATAATGCCCCTCTACTATCGTAGGTGGGGCATTAAAAAGTCAAGGAATAGTCTTTTCGCATATAAAGATCCGTAGTTCTGAACAGTCTTCGTCTGCAAATTTGGTTCCAGATGAATCATATTTCAGAGTTGCACAGTTCTGTGCATTGCTTCCATCAGGTTGTGAGTCATGCCATTTCGCCATATCCATGTTGGCTGTATTTGTCCACTTCCAAAGATTTTCAGTTACTAAATCATTTGCGCCAACCCAAAACTCTGTAGCTAACAAATGAAATAAAACAGTTTTGAAATTAAAGTAAACATGTAGAATTTAGCGTTATATCTCTTATAAATACAGAAACAAACAAATATTAAGAAATGTTCTGTATTTCGTAACATAACTATATATATAATTGTTAAAAATAGAAAGACAATTCCTGTAATATTTAGGAAATAATTTTTGCTCCTTCTGATACCCCTTTATGGACTCTTAATCACGAAGCTTACGCTGAGAAGATGTGAAATCGGAATCACGTGATTTTTTATTTCTTTTAGAAGCACTCATCGAAATTCATCCACAGTCTAAATAGCGATAGTAGCTTCTTTGTATTATTTCGGATAATTTCCAGTGTAATGTTTGTGTAATCAAGACCGTTAGAATATGGCTATTATTATACAATATGAATAATTTGCATAATGTTATACACGTCATTGTTTATACATAGAACGTAATACATTAAAAATGTAGCAAGTAATTTAAATGCTGACCATGGAATGATTGATAAATATGAATGTTCTTACTTAATGCATGTTCACACACCGCTTTATGGGCTTCATTTACACAATTGCCTTCCAACCACAAATAATTTTCCTCTGGTATGATGGTACAACAGTCTTTCCAGAAGTGACCATTGAAGACAAAGTTATCCCATGTCATAGGTTGATCATCATATGTTTTATAAACCATTTCGTCAACCCGATCGTTTATACCAAGCCAATACTGTTCAGTGCTATCAGAAAAGAAAGCAAATGTGTTATAATTTAGTACATTACTGTGAATGTAGTTTACTGATGTTGGAATCTTGTAAGTCAAATAAGAAAAGACAGATCATGAACAAAAACTAAGACAACAGTGAACAAATTGCCTTTGGTAAGACAACAGTGAACAAATTGCCTTTGGTTATATTTTATTACTTTGTACATAGTGTATGTTTCCTATTTCAGGTTTAAAAATAAGTTGTATTCAATTTGTTATTCCTAACAACAATATGTCATAAACATTCCAATGAAGCTCGTGAAAAAGAACAGGCATTCTTATTTTATTTTTTTACATTTGTTCTTCAAATTGTGGAACATTTGCGCTTTTTCTACAGGACACTTGTTTTCATAACTATACTTTTAATTTAGTATTATATCATTGTCGAATTCTTCGTCCGGTCCTTTGCAGTACAGAGCTCACTTGGACGAGTTTGAGTCATAAATCCAAAGTTTAAATAAAAAAAAATAAATCGAAAACACATAACTTTTTATATTTGTATATACAGCTTAATGTTTACTTTTTGAAATATTGAGACACGCATAGGCATCACAGGTAATTTGCAGAGTGATACATAAAGGAAAACGTATCGTATAATAATATCATGGGATGCGATGAACAAGTATATGATATTGATGGAACGTTTTGAATGTTGAAATAGTCAGTTTTCATAAACAAAATGAAATAGATATAGGAAGATGTGGTGTGAGTCCCAATGAGACAACTCTCCATCCAAATAACAATTTATAAAAGTAAACCATTAAAGGTCAATGTACGGCCTTCAAAAATGAAAATCTATTTTTTTTTTATGAAATAATGAAATAAATAAATGTTTATATATCATTTGTTCTTTGTGATTTTCCAAGACGGATCAGGGAAAAGTTAGCAATAACGGGGAATATCAGCCTTTCCCTGTAAGCCTGTAAAACATATATAAATGCAGTGCTCTCAACTTTAACAACGATATTGATGTTTGGTTTTCTGCAAAGGTCATTAATACATTTAATATTTCACGATTAATCAGGTTATTTCACTGCAGTAACAAATTTTTCAATAAACAGTAATTAACGACAGAAATAACTAAAAACTAAAAAAGACCAGATTCAACAAACAATCGTTATCTATCAAAACGGGTGCAGATACAATATGCCAAGCTCTAATCGACACACGCTCAAAAGTAGATTTGAATAAAAAGATAAGAAACTATATTGGTTATTTATAGTACATACTGGGAAGATTAACAATTTCATGATTTTGCTAGAACAAATCCCAAAGCTGCAATTATCTAAGTTTACCATTGCAATGTTTGCAATGACTCGCGTGTCAAAGTTTGCGTTTTATGGGACTGACCAAAAGAGGTATTATACATCGAATTACATGACATAATAACAAAAGGTTAAAGTGGAAAGTTAATAAAGTTGACTTTAGTTACTATAACCAGTACCTGTTTCTCAGCCTTTGCATTCATGATATGAAATAATGATCAATTCTTAAAAAAATGGTTTAATACAGAAATAAGAAGTGGGTTGATTACTACTGAGACGATTCTCGACCAGCGACCTCAAGACGTAGAAGTAATGTGCTATTGTTTGGCTTTGATCCTTTTCTATATTTGCTATGACGGTTTCAGTTTATGTTCGACTTATGAGTTGTAATGTCACTTTAACTCTCTTTAACAATTATAATTTAACGTATGGCATTCAGTAATGAGCAAACCGAAAGCGCAAAGTGTAAAGTATAACAGGCCCCAAAATAATGAAAAATGTAAAACAACAAAAAAAAAAACGAGAAAACAAACAGACTGATTTTAATACAAAATATAATATACAGCAACAAACGACAACAACACAGGTTCTTGACTTGATTCACACATAATCTGAATGTTGCTGGGTTAACATTTTCGCCCGTGTATATAACAGTGGCGTTACAACAAAAGAACAAAATATGTTTTTTTGATAGCTAGTTAAATATCCCACTTGTATGACAATTGTTCATAGATCCGTTTAGTGACAAAATTGGTTGAGCACCAAGCAGATTAAAGAGATGCGGAAGATACCAGAAGGACACTTAAACTTATTAGTCTTAAAGAACCTGACAACGCCATGTCTGATAACAAAAAAAACCATCAACATTAAAACAATAGTACACAAAACTCAAGACCGAGAAACACGAACCCACCGAAAAGTGATGGTGATAAATGTGGTTGACATGATTATATTTGGGACCCAGCAGCCGTTTAAATACATTAAAATACTTAATCGTTATATCAGACGATCCAAATCGTAAACAGATCTAGAGTAATTTATAAATTAATTCTGTATTTTATACCTATTGAGTATTCCAAGACCATCTATGACAGTAAAGTATGTAGAGTTATCCGAAAACGAGGCCAATATGCTTCCACTATCATTACAACTTGCTGCACTGTTCGCCCACGATAGAAGGTCTGATGTTGTCCAGTAACACTTATTGACGAATGGTCCAAGCTTACCCGGTGCACATTGATAATCTGAAAAAGAAATTAATTGTTGATAGTATTTGTCTGTATTTGCAATTAAAACGTCTTCGTATGGTTCTTTTATAAAATAGTACAAGTATTCCATAAAGGGCTATACAAAAACAACAGTAGTATACCTATGTTCGAAAGTCACAAATCGATTGAGAGAAAACAAATCCGAGTTACGAACTAAAACCAAGGGAAACACATCAACTATAAGAGAAAAACAACAAAACAACAAAAGCAAACGACAATGCAGCACACCCAGTCACGAACTATAAGATAACAACTGACATACATGAATAGGCATAGGACATTTTTGAGAAAA
Source organism: Mytilus galloprovincialis (assembly GCF_965363235.1). Classification (NCBI taxonomy): domain Eukaryota; kingdom Metazoa; phylum Mollusca; class Bivalvia; order Mytilida; family Mytilidae; genus Mytilus; species Mytilus galloprovincialis. Next base: position 63,281,930 of record NC_134839.1, read on the forward strand.
CAAAATGGTGGGTTGAAGCTGGTTTTGACAACCAAACCTCGCGCTTTTATGGCAATGTTTAAAATAACACTTCAATGGACACATTACCTAACAAGAATACAGTACAAATAAATGCAAGAAAATTCAGGACAGCGAAATACACAAACAAACAATACAATAATACATTTTGACATAATCACAGAATAAAATGATGAATCCCTGTGATGTGTTTTAGTCGATTTTAGTCTCTGATGCATGATTTTTTATTATTAATTGGTTTTGGCTTTTAACTAGCTGTCAGTAACTGCGAGTACTCTCAAATCGTATTTTCTTGTTAATTCGACCTGTTGATACTGTTTATAATGCTTTTTTGTTATTTTTTATTTATATGGATCTTGTCTGTACACCAGCTTTGATTATTTGTAATATCTTCAATTTTTCACTTATTCTTACAACATTTGTATAAACTTCAAGATTATAAAAAAACCGGTTTTTTTCTAAAGTGAACATTGATTGGTTAAATATTTCTCAGTCATGTCCTGTGTTTGAATTTGTTTGTTAGCTTTTTGGTCATGAATGTTTGTCTCTAATATTTAATTAACTGTGCATTTGTATTCAGATATCGCAGATCAAATTTATTCGTTCATTGTTTAATCATACGTTTTTTGATTGAGTTAAGTCTGCCAATTGATATTTTATCGTAGGTTTTTCTTTGTTGTGATGTTATGCTATTGTTTCAGAAAAAGGGAGAAGGTTTGGATCCATTAAAACGTTTAATCCCGCTGCAAATGTTTGCACCTGTCCTAAGTCAGGAATCTGATGTACAGTAGTTGTCGTTTGTTTATGTAATATATACGTGTTTCTCGTTTCTCGTTTTGTTTATATAGATTAGACCGTTGGTTTTCCCGTTTGAATGGTTTTACACTAGTAATTTTGGGGCCCTTTATAGCTTGTTGTTCGGTGTGAGCCAAGGCTCCGTGTTGAAGGCCGTACTTTAACCTATAATGGTTTACTTTTTAAAATGTTATTTGTATGGAGAGTTGTCTCATTGGCACTCACACCACATCTTCCTATTTCTATTCATAACAATTACAAGAACATTTATGTAGATTATGTTAAATTCTATTATCTAACTACAAGGGAAAAAGACCAACAACCTATTGAAAGTGTATCAATACATAATGATTGTAAAAGCTTTATAACACAGCTTGCAACACCTACCGAAATGATGTTGATTTCCAGTTAGTTTAAAATACATATGAAGTTATAAATCAAATATTGACTTCAAACACGTGTATCCTCCTGATTTGTTTGAATTACAACATTACTTAGAAAAAATCTATTTACAAAGCCAAAAATGGAGTCACATTGAAATTATACATTAACGCGCAATGAAATTGGACATTATGTGTAACGTTTGTATTTCTGTGTTCTACCAGTACGGTTACACAACAAACCACATGTACAAAAGGTAAATAGCGGAGTCGGTTCAATTTAACATTACCAATTAATGTTAATATATTCTAAAACCACTTCTGAAGATATCATACTGCGAAATAAAACCTGTGAAAGGCAATCGGGTATTTGTCCTTTATTTTTGTTTATGATGTTTGGCATTTACAAACTTATTGATAATTGATGATAACTATAAATCAGGAAGATCAGGAAGCAACTATTAAGGTAAATTCGCTGTTGGAATTGTAGTTGAGCGACAAGATTTTACTTTAGTGCGCCAATATTATCCTTTAGTTGTGAAGAAATAAAAAGGCGTAGAACAAAACTTTCCAATATGTGACTATTCATAATCAATATTACCATTTCAAAGTGGGTCTTACACTGACGATAGGTCAATGAAAAATCTACTCATAGGGTTTGACATTTAATGTACACTTAGAACACCCTGTTGTAAATATGATACATTAATATAGAATTAAGAAGACGGGGTAGTATTGCCTATGATAGCCTTTCCACCTGAGACTAAGGACGCATAAGTTGATGTGCTTCCTTGAACATTACCCATTATAGAATAAGCAGACAATTATAAAAAAAAACGAAATTTTGTGTAAATAATTAAATGCCCTAAATAATGCAATTTTTCCATCATTTCTTTCATTTGAATCATCAAGTTCTCTTGTAATCAGTTCAATAATTCAGTAGTGTTGGTGTCAATTTTATGATTTGAAGTGGATCTAATTTCATTGGAAATGTGCTTGATGGTTATTCAGTTGAATCCTTAATCCTTGTTTACCTCAGGCATAGATTACCTTAGCTGTATTTGGCAAAACTTTTAGGAATTTTGGTTCTCTATGATCGTCAACTTCGTACTTTATTTGGCCTTTTTAACTTTTTTTTGAATTTGAGCGTCACTGATGAGTCTTTTGTAGACGAAACGCGCGTCTGGCGTATATACTAAATTTAGTCCTGGTATCTATGATGAGTTTATTTCCCTTCGTAATGATTTTATATATCATCATTTACATGGTTTGAAACATATTGATTTTTTCTTTCTTTTTCAGTTGAAGGTAAATGTTTTCTATAGGAAAGTGCTGACGAAAATTACATACTGGTAGCTTAACAACACTAGCATTTTTTTCATATATATTTCTACGGATGTTGTGTTGTTTGGTTTGATATCAAAGCTGTCACTGATTTGTCAGGATTTTTCTTTACATATTCTTGGTCTTCTTTTTGGAGGTAATGACTATTACAGAGAGAAAACCTTTTAGAAGGGATCATTCTTTTTTTCTAGAAAAAGTAGACACATTTTATTTTAAATTATAAGAGTTTATAACTTCAAACGCACTCTATATATATATTTTTTTCAGAATAAAAGACAAAGTCAAAAGGTGCAAAGATATATTTGAATACACATAGCGACATACTGAACCACTTTGAATGACCTTTTATTCTAATTATTGTGAACAAAGTCCAAAGTTGTTTTTTTACCATCCGATCTGTCATAACAAACGTCAATAAAATGCAATGACAGTAGCAACATGTCATTTTCAATGTTAATCTTGAACAACAACTTAAATACGTTGTCATGCTGGGTAAAAAAAAAAATTACACACCTTCTGAAAGAAAACACAATCAATCATTCCTCGACATAATCTATTTCTCTTTTTAATGGGAATATCTATGACGAGCAATCAAACTGTTTTCTCTTTTATCGTATTGACAAATAAAAACCCAGGTTTTAAATGTTATGTTTACCTAGTTCAAAATTACTTTTGCTTCTTGGATATTGAAATTTAAAAGTTGATTTTGGTTTTACTGACGCATATTGATTTTTATAATTTCCAATCCGTAAATTGCCATTACCAAAATTAAGATCGCATATATGCTGGTTTTAAAATGAGACAGAAGTAATTTTTTGTGCATATTTATTATCAATAAATTAAAATCATAAAATTATAATAAAGATAATTTTTCATGTATTTTGTTTCTTGTAACTTGTGTATATTATGTTTGCATTTTAACCAATCAGGGTTTTACTTTTTTTTACTTTGTTTTAAATGGTAACTTTTAAAGATAAAACAATGTTGTTTATGAAATTTTGTTTAACATGGGACACGTAATAATACAGAAAAACTCAAATAATCATCTAAATACACCTACATATATGGACATCGGGATATCTAGAAAAATAAAAAAGAGTTCCTTGTTTTCTCAACACTAGTCAGTTTGGTAAGTCATAGTTGAAAAATAAAACTTACAACTTATTCTCAACATTTGACAAAAAACCTTTGCAAAGATGTACACAATATGCATATAACATTACTTATGGTTTTTTTTAACCATCATATTTTGATCTGGTCAAAATGAAGGAAAAACTATATTTACCCGAAACCAAAATGTATGGTACTAATTTAAGTATAAACAAACACATATCTTATTTTTTTTATTTTATTAGGAACGCTTCTTACCTGGAATTAAGGCCATTAAATTTATTTTATCATCTGTATTCAATATGGCTAGATTTCCTCCTTCCTCCTGGCAAACAAGCTCAGCATCTGACCAAGACAATGGGGGCTCAAAAGCTCTATAGCATTTACCTCCTGCAATATCTCTTGCAAAACGATCACCTGAGCACCATTCTGTAACATAAGCAAGCAATACATGAAGTTGGCAGAGTATGTGACATTAACACACTCATAAAATTACTATATACATTCGAACATCACACTCCATTCGTTACGTGAAATTTCTGTACACTTCACAAGGATTAAATAAATAAACACTCATTATCATGATTATTAAAATCATATTAGCCGAATTTCATAATGATCTTTCTTCGAAGCAGATAACAGTTACACATTGGTGAATAATGTTATTAACTTAATTTGAAATAAAAGTAGACGAACATTCATGGTCATAAAATGTTAATATCAATCGTGTACAAATGTTTTCCACAATCGTGTACAAATCTTGTCTTCAATGGCAATACAAATTCAACATATTGAAATTAATCACGTATTTAACAATAAAAACTCATACCAGATGATGAACCTGCTTTAAATGTTGTTGATACTAGATGAACGTTAGACGTTAATGTTTCCTGTTCAATGCCAACTGTTGTTGACTTCTGTTGAGTACTATCTATTGGTTTGTTTTCTACAAGAGTGGATTTTGTTGAATGTTCGAATGTTGTGAGAGTAGTAGTTTCTTGCAATGCAGTTGTTTCTTGAAATGTCGTTGTTTCTTGTAATGGCGTTGTTTCTTGTAACAGCGTTGACTCTTGAAGTGTTGTTGTTTCTGGCGATGGCGTAATCGTCTGTGATGAAGTGTCTTGTCTTACCGTTGACATTCCTGTATTTGTTTTTATTGTCGAATTATCTGAAATAATAGGTTTGTAAAGTAGGTTTTTTGTCTCATATAGGCAAAGTTATCTTGCATAGTTATTGATAGTTTCTAAAGTGTAGCATTCTACAAGAATTCCCATTGACATCACAAACTTTGGCTTGGTTTGTTATGTTGACTAACCTATATAGCTAGAAATAATGTAGTACGATGATATACGTGTTTTGTTTTATCAGAAATTACAAAAGAATTCACGAAATATTCACGCATTAACACATATATAATTACTTGTTTTAGGTTGAAGGTTATGCCTGAATCATATTTTATTCATTCTTGCTCAACATGGCAAAAAGAAAAATGAGCTATGTGTATGTCACTAGTTTTAAATTCAAACTGCTGCATTCCTTTTATCTTTTTCTGAAGGGCTATATCGAATCAAACTTCATCAAAATCCATTACATGCATGTTTTGAATTTCAGAATAATAACAATTGCTTCGTCCATTGATAATTGTGTCATTAATTGGCCATCATAAATACTAATATAAATAAATTTAAGTGTTATCAAAACATTTGACTCATGGTATTAGATACTGACGTAGAAATCGAGTGAAAAAGTATGCATACAAATCAAAAGAAGTTCACCATGTCGACAAACTAAATATAACTCAAACAGATTGTGGACTTTTGTTCATAATCACACTTACTAAAACAGGTTCGTTGTATGTTTTTTTTTTAAATTTTCAAAATCTGAATTTATTTTGTTCTTTTGAATAGACCCTCAGTTAAAAAAATCAGGATGTAATAGTATTATTCCATTATAAATTTCTATTGATTGATTTTATTCAAATTGATCTTTACAATTTAAAGATGATTCTCTTGGCGTTGTTACTTTTGGATTAACTTTGTTGAACTGTTTCGAAATAATCATTTAAAGTTTGATCAGATCCAGCTATTATAATGAAAAATGTAAAGACGCTAAGACCCTGTGGTATTCAATGCAACAATGTTATGTTATCATTGTTAGTGCCTTTGTTTTTCTTATAACAAAAAGAACAGAAATCTGACGTTAAAATGACTTGTACCATATACCGTGATTTGTTTACAAACTAAAAGAATAATACCAGGGCTTTGTCCACAGACATAATAAAAAAACAATGAAAGTTCAGAAAGGTAGCATAAAGTGGGGTTTTTATAGCTAATTTATGTTTTAGAACATGCCTGTTGCATGAGTGTAGAATTGTTTCTTTTGTGCATAAAACCTTGCTCACCGTGTTCACACTTTAAAACAATAACACTACGTGTTTGTTGTCAAGTTTTATCCAATAAATGGAATAATCCTCAAAAGACAATATTACCTGTTGTATGGTAAAATTCCTTTCCAGCAAATGAGATCATATTGGCAGCGATGGGGACTATTTTGTCGTATCCATGACATATCTCGTTGTCATAAAAGAAGGAAATACATTGTAGATCATTGTGGCAACTGATTGCGCAGGGCAAAATACTAGAAACTGTGTTCTGCCACAATGTTCCAGTAGATACAAATTTGTTGTTATACTGTTCTAATTGTTGGAATTCTGCTGTTCTGAGAAAACTAGCACATTCATGCTTCCCTGAAAAAATACATTAGATCAATTTATTACAACAGTTGTATAGACATATATCTATGATAAGATATAATCATTTTATGGTACATAAAAACATTTTTGTCAGGAAATTATTCTTATCAAGAGTAATATGAATCTGTAAATTTGCATGGGGTTGTCTAAGTTTTTGATTACAGGCAAGGATCAGTGGGGTCATCTCACGATCAGGGTCACGATTAATTACTAAATGATTGTTTAATGATATGTAATTGACCAATGAGGATTAGGCGCATGTGTTTAGATTAGCCAGCATTCTCGCAATTGCACTGAATGCTAGCGGACGCCATTTTAGTTTTCTCGAGAAAAATGTAGATTTTTCAATTATTTTAGTCTAAAAAAAATGTACATGTAAAATTGAGAATGGAAATGGGGAATGTGTCAAAGAGACAACAACCCGACCAAATAAAAAACAACAGCAGAGGGTCACCAACAGGTCTTCAATGTAGCGAGAAATTCCCGCACCCGGAGGCGTCCTTCAGCTGGCCCCTAAACAAATATATACTAGTCCAGTGATAATGAACGCCATACTAATTTCCAAATTGTACACAAGAAACTTAAATTAAAATAATACAAGACTAACAAAGGCCAGAGGCTCCTGACTTGGGACAGGCGCAAAAATGCGGCGGGGTTAAACATGTTTGTGAGATCTCAACCCTCCCCCTATACCTCTAACCAATGTAGAAAAGTTAACGCATAACAATACGCACATTAAAATTCAGTTCAAGAGAAGTCCGAGTCTGATGTCAGAACTGTATATAAATATAACGAATTTTTGAATTTTTATAGTTTTGTTCACTTTGTGAACAGGGTTGACTAAAAAAAGAGATTCGTTTCAAAAAAGCTTTTTCATGTATTATTTAAAAGTTGCTTTCTTTGTTAATATTAATTTTTCAATTGTCGTTATCTGTGAGATTTTGTTTCTGGAAAATTGATTGTTTACTATCAAGTTTGTTTTTTAAATTTTATCGCATACAATTAAAAACAAAATACTTTGGTGAATACTTGTCTCATCATCAATCATGCCATTATAACAACGGTTAATGCTTTTTCGATATAATCCCTTAACAAAACCTAAAATTAAAAAATAAATTTGGGAATGTGTCAAAGAGACAACAACCGACCAAAGCCAATGTAGAATAAAAAAAAAAAAACACAACAAAACACAAAACTAAGTTCAAAATAAGTCTGCGTCCAATGTCAGAATAGGTAACAGAAGAAACTATGCAAAATGACAATGATGCATAAATTAACAATGACCTACTAGAAGTTAATAACATGACAGCTCAAAACCTCAACTAAACTCTATGTAATATGCTGACTAAGTATAAAATTAGTATTTAAAATATATGCAGAGGTTCCGTCTAATTTTGTCAATATTTATCAATGTAAATTTTACTTACAAAATTATTACATAGACAGAAAGTACATGTCAAAGATCGTAGTACAACTAGGTGAATAAATCTTAATCTAGGAAGGCAAATGTCAAGCAATACTAGTTCTATATTGAAAGAATATGTCATTATTACTGTACTAACCAATGCTCCCCAAGTTATTACTTTGTTTGACCTTTTACTATTTTTTATTCGCGCGTCATCGATGAATCTATTTTACACGAAATACACGTCAGGCGTACTCGATTATAATCTTAGTATCTTTTTATCATAATTGATTTCTTTTGGATTGAAGACATATGAGTTCTTTCACTGATTAATGGCATCGTTATGTTCAGTTTGGTAAAAATAAAAAAAAAAAGAAAGGCTGAAGAGACTTTCAAGTAAAACAGTCTAATGAAAACAGACCACACCATGAATTAAAGACAAAACAACGAACAGACACACAACATTCCTTATAATATTTCAAAGAAATATAACACCAGGTTATTACAGCATCATTAAATAAGAGCGGCTCGGTGAATACCTTTTTTATTACTTATAAACTGTAGTTGCATGTAAGGAAGAGGCGATAGACACCAAGGTCACATCCAAAACTCTTTATCTCTAAATAAATTGACAACGCCATTCATGACATGAAATAAAATCATTTTTGTATAGACGAGACTGTTACCAATAGAAACAATAAAGGTTACCTAAAATATAAAAATATATAAAAAGATAAATGCAGAATACAAATGCAACCTTGAATTTTTTAAAACATCTATTGTTGGACTTCTCAGAAAGAGTAAGCATCATGGCACATGACAAGTACGTATCCCGTGACAAGTTTTATTTTGTGGTGTATCAATTTAGCATTGTGAAAAGAGGATTGGCTCGTGGCTCACAAAGGTTGTGGCTAAATTGAAGTTCAATTGGAACATATCATTTAGTACACGTGACAGAGACATTCCATAACTGGCAACTATAAGAGGCAATTTTAAAAACTTTAAACTTCATCATTAAAATCGTTCATTCAATTGCATTTATACATTGAGCAACTCTTTCAGCAGTACTAGTAGCCACGGGGAACGTCTGGGATATTATTTTAACGGAGCGATACATCTAATACATGAGCAGACATAAATATGTGACTTGTATCATGAATGTCATTTTAGTTGAACTGTTGAATCGAGGAAATCTTCATTGTCATCGAAATTAATCATGTGTTGAGAGAACATCGTCTATATAGCGACACGCGAACTTGATAGTAGAACTTTTAGGTAACCGACTACTAGTATGTCTTCTTTACAACGACACCGACTAGTAAAAGAGTTTCAGAAATTAAAAGTAAGTTTACAAAAAATATCGATCTTCAATATGAAAATTCACAACGGAAAGCCACTAACAAAATGGCTGAAAAAAACCCAAAATAATCAAGCGAAAAGTTTTATATTCCCGACTAGAGACAGGCAGTTTTATATGTTGAAAATGGTTGATTAAAGGTTCGTTTCAAAAATAGTAATATTCGTACAAATGTATATGAATATTAAAGTAGTAGTTTTAAAACAGTATGCCTGTAAAGAATTTCGGTTAGATATTTCTTGATTTTTTTGGTGAAGCACTCACTTTTATTTTTGAATAAAGTATTTAGAATAGGAATGCTTTTTATATTCCATGTAATCTTTTAAGATAATGAGTTTCTAGTTTCCTTGATGAAATTGAAAAACAAATATGGACAACCAGCCAGTGACAACTTTAAACTCACTCTCAATAGAACACTTTTAAAAAGGTTAGACAAAGATTTTTTTCTGTATCAATAAAACAAAAGATAAGATTAAATGACGTAGCCAAATTTATATGTATATGAACAGTCTTTCGTTATATTTTAATGTTATAACTTACTCGCCAGCAGATTACAAAATTACAGTATAAATAAGATACGGTTTTCTTTAAAATACATTTTAATCAATTATAAGGATATGACGAGATTTTACTCTGATCAGTGATTTTGTTGTGAAAAATCTTTTTTTCTGTGTGATAAAATACCAAACAAAGCCGAGATTTTGGGTTTTATTACAAATCGTGCACAAATATAATACATGCAAATTTTGCATCAGTCTCTCCGCAGGCTAGCGACTATATGTTCACTAAAAATCGTTATTCGTAAGTGTTTTGGGAAAGGAAACAGTGATATTCAACTGGTTTTACTTTTGCCAAGATGAATGTGCTAGTATGACGTCATATTTCCTCATTTTCTCTAAAAACAAAGTATAAAAATCATTTTGGAAAAGACTAAAACTAACTGAATGGCGAATTTCTATGCTTACCAAATTTACAGTTTGGCATTTTACTTTCCAAATATACGACAACTTTGCTATCAATATTTAACATTATTCCATTTTTTCTGAAAACAGTGATTGGACTCTAAATACCTAAATATCATGTTGTATTAAAAACACAATGTTTTTCAGTGATTTAAACACCTACAAATAATTTTATAGTTATATAGCAAAATAAAACAAATACGTCATGTCAATATTTTATCTATACTCAGCAAAATAACAAATCACTTATCACCAAACTTTGGAATGTTTTTTTAAAACATTTATATTACAATGTATAAGTAAATATTACTAACTTGTTAACATTATGTGTTAAGGAAAATAAACTAATAATTAAAACACAATCTGTTTTCATTTAAACAATTTTTACAGAATTTATGAATACAGTGTTCAGTGTAAATTTTTCAAAATTGTGTTGCAGATTAGAATTTTTTTTAATTACAATTACAAAAACAAGAAAAACTATGCATGGCAGCGTTTATAAATCGAAGTATGACAAATAATTGATAGGTGTCTGACAGACAAGAAGAGCACACACAAGTCAGAAGAAAGCTGTGGAAAAATATAAGAAGTGATGGTGTCAGTAGTGTTGCAATTTATGAAGTTTAAGTTCTTTAAAAAATAATTATGTGCAAACATGGAATACGTATCTGATATGTAAAAAGTGTTCACATCATAACCTTATCATTGTCAAGCTGCTGAATATTATGTGCATTAATTTAAAAAAAGTTATGACAAACATATTTGTTGAAAGGGCAGACGGAACAGAATTTTTAATGTAACCTCGCATGTATAGTTGGCGTATAAAAAGTGTTTCAATGAATTCGGCCATAGTTAAGCCCAGTAGTCAGCACTTCGGTGTTGACATGAATGTCAATTATATGGTCATTTTTTATAAAATTCCTGTTTACAAAACTTTGAAATTTCGGAAAAACTAAGGATTTTCTTATTCCAGGAGTAGATTACTTTAGCCGTATCTGGCACAACGTTTTTGGAATTTTCGGTCCTCAATTCTTTTCAACTTTGTACTATTTTGGCTTTTTATTAACTGTTTTGATCTGAGCGTCACTGATGAGTCTTATGTAGACGAAACGCGCGTCTGGCGTATTAAATTATAATCCTGGTACTTTTGATAACTATAGTCAGAAATTGACTTGAGGTTTTACTTCCAATAATCAAAATAAAACAACAACATCAAAGCATTATTATTGCACGAAATTGAATTACATGATATTTAGGGAATGTGTCACATCTTTATTGGGTTGAGCGCAGTATTTGTCTTTTAAATGTAAATTTTTATTCAACCGTCTATTCAACCGTTGAGCATTCTAAATCTTAATACATACGTTGTACATGTTGTAGATACATACACTTATAGCTTACAAATATATGATGCAACTTCATGTCTAGAAACCTTTTGATAAATAAACAAATTATTTATAATGGGAGATAATGATAAAATCAATTTCCTAGAAAGAAAAGTACACAAAAAAGATTTGCAATGTAGCAAATTATAAAGACAGAAGACTTTTCTGTCTATCTTCTCAACATTAAAGCTGTTGTCACATAGTCACGATGTTCACTGCCGTCCTTGAATTGACTATTCTCGATTAAAGTTTTTCGAAAGTCTTGGCTATATTCAGGATGATTATGTGCTGTCGGAACACCATCCTATCACAGTTTGCTGTACCGCATTGTACATGGCTATGCCTGGACTCAGTGGTATGTGTTCTGTAATTGTCGGGACTCTACTTTGTGTCATTGCCAAATGTCGTATTTATAACTGGACCTTTATATTACGGTTTCAGCTGTATGTTACGGACACACCTTAGGTAGCAATACACAGTTAGGAGTTTAGTTTCGCATTTTGGCCCAGGTGGATTTTTCAAAAATGAAAGTTATTGTGTAATAAAATTCATTTTTAGACAGATGAGTACTAATTTCCTTCAATAACCTTCAAACATGGTTTATAAGATCATCAAGATGATTTTTTGTGTGTGTTATTGGCTATTTTCTGTTTGACTCACCGTATTTTCATAGCTAGACCAGCCATCGGTCCAGAAATTAATGTAATGTTTACAAACACTGTTTTTTCTACACGAAGTTTTTGACGAAATTTTACAAAAAAATGAGACGAAAGACATATCATTTTCATTGGTTTAACTGAAAGATATATGTAAACACCTTCAGAAAAGGTATTACTTCAAGCGATTGAAATTCTACTTTTAGTCAAATTTTGTATAAAGATGTGACACCTTTCCCCCCTTTTTGCAAATAATTTTTAGTGCAAATAAATGCTGATTGTTGCCATGGATACACTCAAAAGAAACTATATTTTACCATTTTATATACTGGATATAAAATCTATGGAAGATTCTGATTACATACATATGCACATATATGACACAAATAGTAAGCGAAATATTGCAAGAAAGCAATGAAAAGGGGATGGTAAAATTGATGAGGGCAAATTTTGATATTTTTTACTAACTGTTTATTGCTACCTTATGGTCGGGATGCTTAGCCAACTTCCCCTGATCCGTAGCAATCTGTTGATAACGTAAACGACTTCGTCAAGATAATGCTAGGACATTCTAGATCAATAAGAATAGTTATCAAACTTTTCAACTATTCTTTTCTTAATGCTGTCAGATCCCAAATGGGAGCCATAATCGGCACTGTGTCAACGCTGCATAAGGCTGATGTCATACATTCACGATTTTAACTGCCGTCCCTGCATTGATGGCACCATACCCTATTAGAATCTGTCAATTATTTGATCAAGATCATGTAAATCGTGACTTTAAATCTGTCATGTCTGTAAAATTATTTATTTAATCACGGAAACAATTAGATTGTTCAGGAAGCGTCTACATTCATCCGTTCCCATCAAAATTTGTCCCGCGTTCTCAATCCGATTATAATCCAAATTGTATCGTTTGAATTGCAGAAATGACCAATCTGTCTCGACAGCGTCCTGATTCTATGTGACCCGACAGAGATCAGTGATTGACCTAATCCGGCGTTCATACATTGCCGATGATTACTCCCGTTTGAGATCAGACAGCGATAAGACACGAAAGGTGAAAAATCGGATTACTATCCTCAATTATCTGGAATGTCCGATCATTGTCTGAACGCAGTCGTTTAAGTTCGTAACAGATTCATACGGGTCTGGAATGGTCCTGGTAGTTCTGCGAAGCACCCCGACAAATAGATGCGTCCCGTAACATTCGGGGAAACTCAGACGATTTTGCCTAGTCGGATTACAACTGTGACTATGCCGTGACAGATTCTGCTGTATCGGATCAAAATCCGAATAATGCCGATTGAGTCCAGATTGCATCCAAATCTTGTCGATTGCGAACGTCATTGTCGAAACCGTTACGAAACAGTCCCATTATTAATACGAAATTCGTCAATGATACCCACGTCAGAGTCCCGACAATTACAGAAAGCAATACGACTGAAACCAGACAAAACCGTTTGCAATGCGATAGAGCGGACCACGATAGGATTATGTTCCGACAATACCTGATTATCCCAAATATCCCGACAATTTTCTAACAGAAAACTTCCGTAAGCGTCGGTTCACTGTCTGGTCACCGTCTGAACTCTGTCGGATTACATTCGGTAGAATCGGAACAGTCCTGAGAGACTCGGTCGAATTTTATCATGCGAAAGATACAAATCGGATTAGAATCGGATTGAGACCGGGATTATCGGGACAAACATGAAAATGGTTAAATATCGACGCTTCCTGAACAATATCTGATTGTTGTCGTGATTATTTTTTTTTTTACAAATTTTATTTAAAATTGAATTTCCATCCCCAATTAAAAGGATCTTGGTCAGACTTTTGACAAATTTTAATCGGGAATGGTCCTGTCAAGGACGGCAGTGAAAATCAAGAATGTGTGACCCCAGCTTAACAGTGAAATGACGCTGTCGGAAGATATTTATTTCGGGATGATCATGTACTTTCGGATTGCAATTCTATCATAGTCGGCTGTGCGCATTGCAAACATCTTTGTCCAAATCCAATCGTATCGTGTTCTGTAATTGTCGGGACTTTGACGTGGGTATTATTGCCGAATTTTCTATTAATGGCGGGACAGTGCGTGGACATTTTTAGCAAAGTCGGTTTGCAATCCGCAAGATCTGAATACACTATGGACTCAATCGTTAAAAGAACAGCAACAGTAACTAAAATCCACTTCCCTTTCAACCACGTATATGACCTACCGAATTACACTACTATTATTTACCGGGTTTATTATCACATGAGCAACACGACGGGTGCTATATGTGGAGCAGAATCTGCTCACCTAGTTTTTGGCAGGGTTCGTGTTGCTTAATCTTTAGTTTTCTACGTTGTGTCTTGTGATCTATTATTTGTCTGTTTTTCTTTTTTCTTTTTTAGCCATGGCGTTTTCAGTTTATTTCCGATCTATGAATTTGACTGTCCCTCTGGTATCGTTCGCCCCTCTTTTTTCTGTTCTATCAGATCAAAATCGTTACACTATTCTGTGTTTCTAAACTTATTTCTGTGGAAAGTACATGACCGGCAGAAAATTTTTATTGCTGTTTTTTTCCGATTGAGTCTAGATTTCATCCAGATCTTGTCGCATGCAAATCTTATTTGTTCGGGAACGATCTCGTTATAAATACAAAATTCAGCAACAATACCAACGTCGGAGTCTCGACAGATTACAGAACACGATATGACGGAGTCCAGACAAAGCCGTTGTCAATGCTGTACAACACACTGTTATAGGATTGCATTCTGGTAAAACATGATCATCCAGAACAATGATAATTTTTTATTGGACGGGACTATCACACGAAACAGTCTTCTGACGAATATCTTTCGTCCACGTCGGTTTACTGTTTAGTTACTGTCTGATCTGTGTCGGATTGTTTTCGGCAGAATCGGATTACAGTGGGAACATATTGGGACGTTTTTTCCCAATCAAATGATACCAATCGAATAATAGTCGGATGGAGAATCGGATAATCGAGGGCAAATCCGTTGAAAACGCCTGAATTTGGACGCTTCCTGAACAATATTTTATTTTCTCCAGCGGTTTTGTGTTGAGTTGGTGTTGATCAGCCAATAGTGTTATATGCTGTGTTTTGAATACTGTCTGTCTAATAACTGTTTTGTCTTATGTTTTGCCACCGCATTGTCATTTTTATGGGTTTGAAAACCCTTTTGATATCTTTCCCAAACATTTTTTTATTTTCAAAATGTGCCGTGACATAGACCTATAGGCAAGAGTCGAACTTTATATTTGTATTATTGGGTGATAAAGAAAATTGCAGACGATGCTAAAGGACAATCATAATTAATAAACAGAAAAAAAACACACCTTTTAATTATATAAATAAACCAAACGAAAGGACTTTGTCTGTCTTTCCTGGAAATATTTGTAGAGGGTTAATAAAATGATTTATCGGACTTTCGAAAATTCCCTCTGAAAATCACGATACAATAGTTGAAAGAAGCATGACCCGACAATAAGAATATATATATGATAATAAAATAATAAAAAAAACAAAACAATTTCCACATATGAGTGTCCAACAGCTTTTACGACTCCATGTTGTGCATAAAAAGGAATTTGTTTTCCGTTCTAGAATAGGATGTAACACTGTTATATTTAAACTCTTCGTGTGGAAAACACAGCTGAATATGTGGCCTGCGCGGAAACGAAAGGTGTTCAACCTCAAAACTTCTGAAAACTTGTGCCGTCTTTTGGATAGAGATTTTTGTTGGGTACTTTATGGACAAAACAATAATATAAAAAAGCATAGAAAAATCTTAGCAAGAGTTAACACTTTCTCTCTCATACGCTTCACTTGTACTAGATATCCAGTGACGATGAAACAGTTTGTTATTGAGTTGATGTGAATATGAATACTTAAAATTTCAAAAAGACTCGGGTTAAATATATCATGTTTATGTAGCCCTCATCTACGATACGATATTGTATGACATAATATATTTCATCTATATTTATTAAGAAAAATGCAGTTTAAAAATAATTTTCATTGCATTCTTATTCATGCACAATTATATAACTAATACATACCAATAAAGAAAAATAAGTTGATAAACAAAACACTAAAAAGTACTTCCATTATTTTGAAAGAATTTTACTTTCCTTTGCAACTTTTTTAAAGCGAGGCCTTCTTTATTGTTGATTTTGACGTCAGACAATTGATGAATCTTTGTGCAAAGCCATGGAATGAGAAACAACCCTACAAAGCACTGAGATGGATGACAATTGATAAATGGATTATTTTTTTAAGTTACATTGAACGCTTTCTTGAATATCTGTAGATCCTGGACTAATTATACAACGGAACAACAGATGCAATGAATGACTTGAATATTTGTCCAAGAAATTTGATTTATCGTGACGTTTGTTTGCCCAACGCATTGAAAGAAACTTTTGAAATGTTCAAGGCTCTTCATTAAACGCTCGTTGGTTTATATCGGACCATAACTATGAAGATTTATCACTTCCACGGTAAAATTATCATAGTGTTCATAATGTTATCAACATGTAGTGCACTTATGCTAACTCGTTGTCTTTGTCTTCTGGACATCCGATCTCTGCAGTGTACTCTGGAAATCTTTGGTTATTTGATGTTAAACAATAATTTGATTTGTATATTTCAATATATGACACTTTCTGTGTCTGACCTAATTTTTTTTAAACGGCTGCTTTTTTTTACACATATCACATTCTAATAGGAGAATACCTATTTAAACAAAAGTTAACACTTTTTTGATGACTGTTTATATTTTTGCAACTTTTGAATATTGAATAAAATGCGATATGCATAATGAGTTGTTAACCATTTAGAGTTTGAAATCATTGGTTTAAACCAACACATAAACAAGATAACAATATGGGTATCTTTTAAAGATTGAAGACTGTACTACGTATAAAAATCAAGGATTGTTTTTACTATAGAATTAAGTAAAGTTATCTAATAGTCCTTTTTCATTAAATTAAAGTTAGACATGTCGCCAAGTGGACAAGTTAACAGGTCAATGTCTTGACTTATCGACAGGTTGGCTGACCTACTAATATGTGGGATATGCGTTAAGGTAAGGTAAGGGTTACACTCACGGAATATTTAAGCGCTAAAGTAATGACATGAGATAGGACATGGGGTTATTAATTATATCTTTTATTTCAAAATGCATATTATCCGACAGTAGCCGGCAAAACTTTGTGGACATGAATTATAATTGATATTAACCATATCAATTATAATTCATGTCCACACAGTTGTGCCGGCTACTGTTATATTAATGATAGATACACTTTTTACCAAACTTTTAATTTTCAAAATACTACCCAAGAATAAGTAACCTTAACCGTTTTTGGAAAAACTAAGGATTTTCTTATTCCAGTAGTAGATTACTTTAGCCGTATCTGGCAAAACCTTTCGAAATTTTGGGTCCACAGTGCTTTTTAGCTTTAAACTTTATGTGGCGTTTTAAACTGTTTTGACTAGAGCGTCACGGATCAGTCTAATGTAGACGAAACGCACGTTTGGCGTCCAAATATTTTAATTCAGGTATATTTGATGAATTCATGATCAAGCTTTACCTCAAACATCTAAGTCACTCTAAGCAAAAAACAGCAAGGCAACCGCCTTTCGGCTTTAAGAGTTTAAACGTTATGACCCAGCCTTTAACTGCAACTAATGAATGAACTTTTAGCGCTATAAATGGAGCATTTTGATAATTAAATTATGTATTATTTCAATGCTAACCGATAGTTTGGTTCATTTTATGTATAGATTTTTTCATTTGAAGAAATGCGAACTATTTTGTTTTATTTCCCTTGTATTATAGAAAGTCATGTGACTTTATTTAAATAGTTATTCCCCCTATTCAACAAGGAATTGATTTAAGGCAATAGATTATAGCAAAAAAACATGCTTGTTTTCATCGATCATTTTCTGATATATTTCAACGAGATAATACATAAACATGATTAACCATATTCGCAGGAGAGCAATTTCCAAATCTTCCAGTATTCCTGATAAACTCATGGTCACATGATACTAAAAAGGACTTCTAAGCTAGTAAAAATGGCAATACTTAATTTCTAGTGAAAATTAAAAAAAAGTGGGCAATTTAAACTCCTCAGATACTACACTTAAATAAATTGTACAACATTTTGTCAACAAATACTTAGGAGTGATGTGCATTGAGGACATGGACCTTCGTAAGATTTTGCCTAATACAGATAGGTAATATATTCCTGGTTAAAAGTAAGTTTGAACACAAAACAGGATATTGTTGTGTTTCATTAAAAACTTATTAATTAGAAGAGTGAGTGTACGACTCTCTCCCCTGATTGAGTTAAAAAAACACTTTGTTTCTGTGTAAAGTTATGCTTTTGCAAACACCGTATGACAGATACAGTATTAAAGTTATCGAACCACAAAAATATTTATGTAAGTTTGCTAATTTATCAGCCTAAATAGTTTATCAAAATTTGCCAATGCATTAGTTCAAAAATTCAGCCACTCATAAATGTTTCGAAAAAGTAAGCTACAATGTAACAACTACTTTTTATAAACTTTATTTAAATAAAAACACACGAATTCAAGATTTAAGTGTGCGGTCATCACGTGTTTCTCTATAAACATGCATTACAGTACTAACAAAATGTTTGGAACTCGTATTATGTATTATCATCCAGGATTATCACAAAGTATGAAACCGGTAGGAGAAAAAAATGTAGAAAATTAAATATAAATACTTAATCATTTCAGACCATTAAATAAAAAAAAAAATGGCAAAAACGGTACAACCAAAATGTTTTTATGATCAACGTTGCTATCGGAGGTATATGAATAAACTCATCATAGATACCAGGACTAAATTTAGTAAATACGCCAGACGCGCGTTTCGTCTACAAAAGACTCATCAGTGACGCTCGAATCCAAAAAAAAAAAAAAAAAAAAAAAGGCCAAATAAAGTACCAAGTTGAAGAGCATTGAGAACCAAAATTCCTAAAAGTTTTGCCAAATACAGCTAAGGTGATCTATGCCTAAGGTAGAAAAGCCTTAGTATTTAAAAACAATTCCAAATGTTGTAAACAGTAAATTTATAAATATAACCATATCAATGACAATTCATGTCAGAACAAAAATTGCTGACTACTGGGCTTGTGATACCCTCGGGGAAATAAATCTCCACCAGCAGTGGCATCGACCCAGTGGTTGTAAATAAACTCATCATATATACCAGGACTAAATTTAGTATATACGCCAGACGCGCGTTTCGTCTACAAAAGCACATCAGTGACGCTCGAATCCAAAAAAAGTTAAAAAAGTTAATTAAGTACAAAGTTGAAGAGCATTGAGAACCAAAATTCCTAAAAGTTTTTCCAAATACAGCTAAGGTGATCTATGCATGAGGTAGAAAAGCCTTAGTATTTAAAAAAATTCAAAAATTTTGTAAACAGTAAATTTATTAATATAACCATATCAATGACAATTCATGTGAGCACAAAAAGTGCTGACTACTGGGCTTGTGATTCTCTCGGGGAAATAAATCTCCACCAGCAGTGGCATCGACCCAGTGGTTTTAAATAAACTCATCATAGATATCAGGACTCAATTTAGTATATACGCCAGACGCGCGTTTCGTCTATAAAAGATTCATCAGTGACGCTCGAATCCAAAAAAATTAAAAAGGCCAAATACAGTACGAAGTTGAAGAGCATTGAGAACCAAAATTCCTAAAAGTTTTGCCAAATACAGCTAAGGTGATCTATGCCTTAGGTAGAAAAGCCTTAGTATTTCAAAAAATTCAAAAATTTTGTAAACAGTAAATTTATAAATATAACCATATTAATGACAATTCATGTCAGCACAACAAGTGCTGACTACTGGGCTTGTGATACCCTCGGGAACTACACTTAAAATGCGAGTTACAAATAAAAAGATGTGGTATAATTACCAACAACAATGAATAAGATAAATCTCCACCAGAGACTTAATGCTATAAAGGTCAATTACTATTGGTCACTGTACGAACTCAACAATAAGCAAAACCCATTTATAATTACAAGATTTTTTTTTTATCAAAACACCTTAATATTTATAGCACTTTCTTTTTAGCGGGTGGTGGAGAAATTGTCAGACAGCAGCAAAGCATTGATTGTTCATGTATAGCATATGATGTTATGCAAATGATCGGTGTGTTGACATGAATATCAATAATGTGCTCATTTTTATAAATTTCCTGATACAAAACTTTGAATTTTTCGAAAAACTAAGGATTTTCTTGTCCCAGGAATAGATTACCTTAGCCGTATTTGGCACAACTTTCTGGAATTTTGGATCCTCTATTCTCTTCAGCTTTGTATTGTTTGGCTGTATAACTATTTTGATATGAGCGTCACTGATGAGACTTATGTAGACGAAACGCGTGTCGTACTAAATTATAATCCTGGTACTTTTGATAACTATTTATACCACTGGGTCGATGTCACTGCTGGTGGACGTTTCGTCCCAGAGGGTATCACCAGCCCAGTAGTCAGCACTTCGGTGTTGACATGAATATCAATAATGTGATCATTTTTATAAATTTCCTGATAGAAAACTTTGAATTTTTCGAAAAACTAAGGATTTTCTTGTCCCAGGAATAGATTACCTTAGCCGTATTTGGCACAACTTTCTGGAATTTTGGATCCTCTATGCTCTTTAACTTTGTATTGTTTGGCTTTATAACTATTTTGATATGAGCGTCACTGATGAGTTTTATGTAAACAAAACGCGCGTCTGGCGTACTAAATTATAATCCTGGTACTTTTGATAACTATATATACCAATATTATAAATTAAATGATACACAACGGGTTAATGAAACGCGATCTTCCGTTCGTTTATATATCAGGAAACACACGTGGGTCTGAAAACTTCAATCGATGATTCATTTAGTTTTGTAAACATTTAAAAGTTTCCAGAAAAAAGCCTCCAGCTCTCAACTTTAAATCGTTTTGTTATTTCTCGCAATGAGAAATTGGGTTTCAATAGTATAAAACAATATTGACGCATATTTGAAACACAGTAGGAAGAAATCCATGCATGTGGGTAGCTGGGGAAACAGTTCAATAAAAGAGTTACATCAAACAACGGCAATTCCAATAGTCCATTGCCAATTACCGATTTGATTCTGTTATTACACACTTTTTAAACAAATTACTTTCCTTTGTCAATTGTAGGCTACTTCCATACCGGACACAATTGGCCTTTGATCTTGCAAAGCATGATGAATTGAAAGTCATGTGATGTATCGGCTGTTTAACTAATTTTTCATGAAAAATAATTTGTGATGTCAAAAGTATTTAGCTTAACAACAAATTAATGTAATTAGAAGATTTTAAAACCTTACTCACATTACGCACAGCTAAATTTGCTCTTTCTGCTGGCTCTCCATTGTAAATGAAAATGAATGCCCCTCATAAGGGAGACTAAAAAGGGGGCCTTTAATTATAGGGTCAATAACGGGAATTGACAAATAGCCTATTTAGAAAGATTCAACGCTGAAAAAATTAAATTCAGAATATAAAGTACTAGGACCAAATGGATAAACATACAGGGTATATAAAGAGACAACATAGACTTTGGAATAACCTTTAGATTATAATTGAAGACACAAGATATAAGTTCAGATATCATGCTAAGGGTCATTGAATGAATGGCCGAATGCTAAAATAAGAAAGTTCAAATGAGCTAAGCAGTTTATAACAATATATTTTCCCCTGTGCTGGCACAAAGAATGAAAACATATATTGTTAAGAGTACATAGTTATAACGATAAACGAAGGAGAGATTGCAGGATTTTCTGAACGCCTGGAGTATATTCAAATAATCACCATGATATCTAAAGACATGGAAATCAAAGGGAAGCTTACAGTAGTATATTTGGAGCTTAAATATGGCAGTATACCACACAAATTGATAAGGAAGACCTTACAAACCTAATGCTTTTCACAGCAAGGTCATTTGGATCCTAGCAACTATATTACACGTGAAAACTACGTCACAGCATGTTTGGCAGTGACAGGAGAGAGAAAGAAATAGCCAACAGTATTTTGCCGAACTGGAATATATGAGTCAAATTGACCACAGATATTTTCCAACTGTCATACCCATAATATTGCCCGATTTGACTTCCTATTACAGATGCCAATTAAGCGAACTAAATACACTTGGATATTATATTCATTATCAAAAAAATGAGCATGACAAACTTTGTCCTTAATAGTAGAAAGAAATATGGAGGCCGTACGGGAATAAAACTTCTCAACATAAATAAATCTACCGTGCGTTAGTAATCAGTTCCTAAACATATCAGCTAATAACTAATAACTAATGTTATTTCAAACCTTGGACATAAAAAACATATTTACCCCTAGGTTTACTAGAAAAAGAGGGGACGGCGGGCATCACATTATATATTAATTTTTATGTTTTCACACGGTCTTTTGCTGTATGGTTATTTCAAGTACTCATGAATATTTATACAATTCCTCTATGTATCTATCAAAACTCTCAATATAATATGGCACCTGTCACATTATTTTTATCTTGTCAATCAATTTTCCTGACGAAATGACTCAAATAATGAAACTAGTGTTACTTCTTAAATAACAAAGCATGTCCTGTAGATAGCATTTTTATAATGTCTTATAGGCACACATTTGATCCAATGATTAATGACACTATTTCCTGTATCAGATTCATAATCTAATTTAGTCGTATATTGAAGATTTGGAAACGTATAGAAGTACATATAATGTTAAGTTGGATAAACATTTCTACAAATTATAAGCGAGGTAGTCTATTTCATGGATCATATCCATGCATCAGAGAGCCAGATAAATGTGTTTGTAGATAGATGCTTTTGTCTTCTGTTAAATTGTTCCTTTTAAAATTGTTATACGATGATGACTGATAGTGGAATTAACTATTTGTTATATATAAATTCTATATATACTTTTGGACTAGTTTCAATGTCGGTCTATTTCTGAAATTAATTCTAACATACTATTGATTTTTCAACCCTATATGCTAACATTGCCTATGTAAATTTTAAAATTGTTTGTATGCACATTGAACGACAAATTTATGTGACGTATAAAATTGTCTGACGTCAGACACACAAATCAATGAATGTGTTTGTAGATAGATGTTTTTTTTTTTGTGTTCTGTTAAATTGTTTCTTTTAAAATTGTTATACGATGATGACTGGTGTACCCATATTTTGACTATTTTATTTATTATGTCTGTTTAGTTAACGCATCAATGTTAATATAACGGAATTTGATGAGACTGTCATCAAAGTGAGAGGTTAGCGCTATAAAACCAGGTTTAATCCACCATTTTCTACATTTAAAAATGCCTGTACCAAGTCAGGAATATGACAGTTCTTGTCCATTCGTTTTTGATGCGTTTTGTTATTTGATTTTGCCATGTGATTATGGACTTTCCGAATTGATTTGCCTCTAAGTTCAGTATTTTTGTGATTCTACTTTTTAAACCTAGTTAATACATTCTTATGCTGATTTAAAATTGCATTCATACTATACAATCAGTCTTAATCACTTAAGTTCAGAAAAAGTAAAAAGAAAAACGTTCATAACGAACGATGGTTATTCAAAAAAAGATTACAAAATAGTCAATGTGTCTGTCTTATGTCAGGAACCTGTATTTCAGTGGTTATCGTTTGTTTCTGTGTTTCCGTTTTTTTTTTTTTGGTCGTTCACTGTTTTGTACGTAACTCAAGCTGTTAGTTTTCTTGTTTGTTTTTTTTTTTGTTATTTCGGGGCCTTTTACAGCTGACTATGCAGTATTGACAATCAGCCCACTTCCTCTATTATGAATAACATCATCGATTTCAAATTAAAATCGCAAACAGGTTATCGAGTTGGTTCAAGAAAATAATACCTACATTGTATTGCATTTTATTCAAAAAGAATAATAGGGAACGGGATAGATAGGTTTGGGGAATAAAAAAAACAGACGACGCAGTATTATGCAAATGTATTTCTCTGACACAAGTCTATTGTTTTAACTGTAGAAAGTTTTTTTTAAATTAACTGTCGACTGATGCTAACATACACTCTAACTGCTGACATGTGACGGGGAATCATAATTACAAATTTAGCTATACAAATTTTAAAAAAGATTATTATATATAAACGCCAACGTATGAAGGGTATTATATGCCTTTCAAAAACAATTTGGTGAAATTTACATCAGATGTCACATTGCTGTTGCCTTCCGATGAGATTGTAGCTGAAAAACACTATCTCGTTTGAAAGAAAAAAACCATCGAAAGTCTATAAATATTGTATTATGTAAAAGTTGTTATTGTTAATAAGAAAATGGACCTTTCATCTATTCAAATACAGTAATGATGTCTAAATTTGAAATGTATTTAATTATATGATATATGCGATATGCAAAACTGTTAAAAAAAATTCAGAATATTTACGCAACCTGATAACTTAATTACTGTTGTTGTTCTTAGACAGATTATTTTCTGCTCTTATTTAGTCCTCATTTTATACTCTTATCCATTTCTTGAAATGCATTTATGTTGGAAGAGTCGATATTGTGATTTTTTTGTTTTTAATTATATTTTAGTGCTTATAATAATCATCAAACATGTCAACAGTAATAAGTAGATATTAATTGTTTTAGTCTTGAAATCCCATTTGACGAGGTCCTACATGGGGGAAAAAGTTGAAATTCTGGACAATTGTCAATCGTGTCATTAGATATTTCAACAACCACATAGCACTTTGACATGAAGATCATAAAATTTCTATCATTATTAAAATGTTTTATAACGAAGGAAAACATGATAATTATCAAAAACTGTTCAAACTTGAATTTGTTTTGCAAAAGTATGTCGGAAAAAACACTCAAATCGTACTCAAGAGTTTATGAGCTTTATGTGTTATGTGTTATGTTACCTTATGTACAAAGTAAACTATAATAAGACGAAATCAAGCAACTATACAACGTTTGGTCTTCACAGTGGTAGGAATTTGAGTACATGAAACGTCGTTTACTTTCTATTTTGATTTCACGATACTTGAATTCATTGCACACATGCATAGTTATTATTGGTAATTCAAAGCAAAAAATTACATCAAATGTAATTTTTTCTATCTAAAGTTAACTTTCTATGACAACTTGATATTTACCTTCATGGATAAATAGTGCAAACTGACATTCATGTTCTATATATATATCTAAAACGTAGAGGTAAACTAAGTCAAAGTTTTATTTTTGATTGATTGATTGTTGGTTGCTTTACGCCGCATTAGCACAATTTTTATTTTTGAACTGGTATTAAAGTACGACTTTTAAAAATGTACTAAGGTTTCTGTGATATAAATTCATTAGAATGCATTCATTTTTACGTTTAAATCAACACCATCATGTTCGTTAAGTATTTATCTAACACGTAGTAGAGAATGTCAATTATACGAAATTCTAACAAGTGGAAGAAACATTGAACCTTCATTAGCCTTTTTAAATCGTTGATTGAATTTTGTCGCATCATAATAATTTCTCTTTATATAGGCTTTGCATTTTTTGATAAACGAATTGGCCTAAATGTTTTTCCGGGTTTGTTTTTTTTTTTAAATACTCTCTCTTATTGTAATTGGGTGGCTTTTTTATTATTATTAAACTGCAATTAATTCATATAAACAACCTACCACTAGCAAAGAGCTAAAATATCTTACCAGTAAACCTGTTGGAAGATATGAAATCAGACTGAAACTTTAACATTAAAGCAAAATGTAGCAACGAAAAGAAACTTTATCTGAAAACGCTCATTACGAAATTTATATTTATATATAAACATTAGACATATTCTTGCATATCATAGTTCAATAAAATGTCCATAACAAAATTCACCAAGGTTTTATCATGATACCAAAATTTATATAAAGTGCTACGTTTGTCCGCTGAATAAAAATATCTAATTAATAAATATGTATATTCAAAACATCATATCAGTTAAAGTGAATTATTACAGGTCACCGTTTATGCCGTTATTCTTTTGAAAATAGACGAAATCCTAAATAAAGCTTGATTAAAAAAGTCACAGTATGACAAAATGTTAAAAAATTCTATTATAAACTTCTCTGGACAAACATTGCTTTTAGAAATGCGCATTTGGTGCAGTATAATTAATACCGTGTAATACCATTTTCAATTTATCTGCAATGAAAACTGAAACTTAAGAATATGTAAGTTAAGTTAGGAGTTGTAAAAAGTATTGACTGTATGTCAGACGATCACATATTACTGTAGAACTATATATACAATGAGCTGCACTATTATAGCAGTAGGTTAGTTTGTAGAATGTGTGTCATACAAATAAGTTCCCAATGAGACTACATAGTCAAAATGAGGTGGATTTAAGCAGCTACAGGCCAAGTGCAACTTTAACCATTTGCAAAACTGATACCTTCATTATATTACCCTTTAATTTACTAAAAAAACGATATGATGATAAAGATATTTTTGAAACAATTATTAGTAGTTCATATATTTAGATAAACTTTCTGGATGATGTTATTGTTTCTTTTTTAAAACAGAGTTACTGCCTCTTCCATACGACTAATTTTTTTTCGCTTTTTAGCTATACTGTTGTACTAGTGGATTTATCTAGACATTTTTCTGCCTCTTAAAATTGAAAATATAAGCGTTCCAATAAATCATAAGACAATTTGAATATTTCAGTTCATTTTCAAATTTATACGCTGTGGTTAGTTCAGCACTGTTCAAACAGTTCACCTGCAGTCAATTCATATCTATTCATTATATGACCAGACTGTACAGTAAATGCTATTCATTATATGACCAGACTGTACAGTAAATGCTTTTCATTATATGACCAGACTGTACAGTAAATGCTATTCATTATATGACCAGACTGTACAGTAAATGCTTTTCATTATATGACCAGACTGTACAGTAAATGCTATTCATTATATGACCAGACTGTACAGTAAATGCTATTCATATCTATTCATTATATGACCAGACTGTACAGTAAATGCTATTTATATCTATTCATTATATGACCAGACTGTACAGTAAATGCTTTTTATATCTATTCATTATATGACCAGACTGTACAGTAAATGCTTTTTATATCTATTCATTATATGACCAGACTGTACAGTAAATGCTTTTCAAATGTACAGATCAACATCATAATAAATGGTATTAAAAGCTACTGAAATGTTCTGAATTAACTTTAAGAAATTTATCTGAACCATACTGAATCCACCACAATAGTTTTGTCTTAAAAATGACTAGAACGACTGACAATGACTGAATCTATTAATTAAAATTCTCCGTTTATAATAAGATCAAAATGACCGTTGAAGACCGAAATTCATGTACAAATGCTACATTCTATGTATAGTTCAATATAACGATATTAAGCATTATTCATAAAGTAGACGAGAATATATGAGCGTAATGTATAAAATTGTATAGGTGACGAGATAGTCTATAGCAGTGAATAATAAATTAAGTTTCTATACCATCTGTATTGATCTGGACAAGTTAAACAATATTACTTTAAGAGCCTGTCCATGAGAAAACCATGCAAAATAGTCCAGAATCAATATTTGCCAATCTTTATGAAATCTTGTTTGTAGGTTAACCTTACCATAACTACTGTAATTAAATATAATGTTTTGATCTGATTTATATATCTTGGCCGTAGGGGGCGCCACCTGTAATTTGGAAATGTTCGGATGAAAACCAATAGAAAATACACAAAATAAGCATATTTTGAAACAATATTTAATGTATTTATAAACATATCATCAACAAAAGTGGCATCAATTGTAAAGCATAATACAAAGACCTTTTCATAGTCATATCTGCCATAAAAAAAATTTGAAGTTACCCAAGGGCAGATAACTCTGTAAATTTTGCAATTTTCCAAATTTCCTTTTTTCTAAAAAATGCCAAAGTTCATAGGGTTGTATATGCTAAGATAACACTTTTATTTCTTTCTTTTTGCTTTTTTTACAATAATTCAAGTGTTA
This sequence comes from Mytilus galloprovincialis, assembly GCF_965363235.1. Taxonomy (NCBI): domain Eukaryota; kingdom Metazoa; phylum Mollusca; class Bivalvia; order Mytilida; family Mytilidae; genus Mytilus; species Mytilus galloprovincialis. The sequence goes on from NC_134839.1 coordinate 63,310,211, forward strand.
CTTGCTACCATATAACAGGTTTTGCTTTGCAGTTGAATATTAAAAAAAATTATCTACTATCCCCCCTTTTTTTTAAACCTGAAAAATTAATAAAATTCAAGATTCAATAAAGCAAACAGTGCATTATTAAAAATGAACACTGGAAGTGGGGTTTTACTCTGATTATACAAGAGACTACATTACATTAAATAATTATTTTAAAATATCTCGGTGGGTAAGGACAATTAAAAATCATGGTGTTATTGGTTGGCAGCAAATTTGAGCAAAGGCAAAATAAATAAATGACACACTTTTTGCAAAATAATAATTCTACCAGATATTAAAATTTGGTCTACATGAAAATTAATAAAAAGCAGACTACATAGAAATAATAAACACACAGTATTTAGAAAATGAAGTTTGGTTGCTTTAAGATGATTGGGGAGGGGGTGGCTAAACACCATTTTTTGCCTGTTAAAAACAAATTATTTTCTGTGAAAGTACTTTATCAAATAATGCTGAATTATAAATAGAACATGAAAAGGTTGATATGATAAGATTCTAATACAAACCTATTGTGATAATGTATTTACAGATTTTAGAACAGCCCTATCAAAAAGGGAGATAACTTATCATATGGAGGTTAAATAGAACAAATAAACAATTTCAGAAATAAAGTAACCCCCTTTGTTTCAAAATATTTTGAAAATAAATTCATGAATAGTTAGTTTTTTCTTGCTTAAATTTGTAGCCAACTTGTTTTTACTAAAGCAGAAAAAGCTGTTTTCTATAAAAAAAAAATAACATTAATTAACAACTACATGTCTATCTGATATCATTCGCCCCTCTTCTACAGAAAGTATGATTTGTTTTAACATGAAAAACATAAGTGACCCCAAAATTGTATTATAAGTTTTGGTATTTCCCTTAATGTAGCATTGGCCCATTGACAGGTTAAATATTATACTCCCCAGTGCCTTTATGTAAAACTGTTTTCAGTTTACAATGCTTATTCAAAGTCAATAATTTCAACATCTGAACATATAAATAATATAGTGTTTGACATACATAAAATAACAACCTGCATGTAATCAAATAAAGATTTGTGAAGACAAAGAGATAAATCTGGTCCTCTGTAATTCTTATTATCTCCCATAGTAATATTTACAACAGTTAAAATCAATAGAACAATGTAAGACCACTTACAATTATTACCTACTTACATGCTTTAGGTTGAGGATTGCAATTTTTTTTTATCTAAACACAACATTTGTATGTACTTACTAAAGTCTATCAAACTGTTCTGAACACTTAAAAAATTGATTCTATAAATTTTATCATTACTTTTATGCTGTTTTTGTCCCTAGTTACTTTCCTTTTATTTCACATATAACTTTTAACATACTCATAGGTGTTCAATCAATTTAATTTGTGTTATTAAATTATCATTTGTTTGATATTTCATCAGTAGAGGAAAAGAAAAATGGGCAAAACCCAAATAATTAGCAAAAACTCAAGTATTTCCAGCTTTTAGTGTGACAATATCAATTGGAGAATTAACATCCCAGGAGAGGTGTCCCATTATCAATTATGCTAATTACATCTTCTATTTTTAATTCTATACAATTAAAATGGATAAGTGTGAACAACAATATCTGCGTTATAATAAAGCAATATAGTTTATGAAAAATCATTTTCAGGTGCCAAAGCAACATTGACCATGTCAGCATGATACTCCAACGTATCTATTTCAGCTAGGGCTTGTTGAAGATCTTCATCATTCTTTGTTTCTTTCTGAGTACCAGTATGAATTTCAATAGACTGTGCATTCTTTCTCACAAAGTTTGAAAACAGACTTCTTATTTGTGATGGGCAAAGCCGATCTTCCTGCTTAAATACTTTGTTCCCATCATCATCCCTTTTAGTTTTTAATTCTTCAGCTATATCCTCAAAATTTGGTCGTTTACCTGTTGTGTTAAAATATTGATGTAATGAAGATATGTAGTCTTTGACTTTTGTTGATAAACGTTTGACAGATTTGAAAGTTTTCAATGCCCAACCTTCATTGTTAGAAACCAAAACAGTTGAAGATGCTGTAACTCGTACAGGCACTTTGTGTTCTCTCTCCACTGCAACACACTGTGAAGCCCAAGCTTTTTTAATAAAGTCAAACTGATTTTTTTCTTATTATTGTACACATGATTACCAAAACATAGATGGTTTTCCAGATAACATAATTTTGTATTCACTTTTGAGCAAGACATATCACGACATAGATACAGCAGGTTATTCGGTTCAGAACTTGACTGATCAGTTTCATGGCTATCATTCCTTGGTACTTCTTCCATAGTTTGCTCTTCAGGTCTTACAGAGAGGCTTGTCAAGGAACCTTTGTTGTTATGCAAGATTGGGGATGGCTCTTCAACCTACAAGAAGTGATATCCATAGTAGAACATTACAAATACAAATATTATTACACATATTAAGCTAGCATTCTTTTTACTTATTTAAAAATATCAATAAAAAAATTGACCAACAAGAAACCAAATGTAAATTAAGGTGCATATGACCTTGATTTTGTATCTTAGGCACATTTATTTTGACTTCATCTACAAGTATGTACATACCAATATCAGTTATCAAAGCCTGCTTGCTGTCTTGAGATACAGGATACTTTTTGATAGTTTTTGTTGATCTGTGTTGATAGCCTAAACAATGACTATAAGATGAATAAAAGCACTGTTCCTTTACATTTTGATTTCTTTGCCATGCATATATACTGATTTTTTTCTGCCAACCAATTTAACATGTACATGTACATTTGTACCAATCTGTGTTGACATATGCATAGTAAATGTAGCAACCCCCCCAAAAAAAAACTACCACCACCACCCCAAACAATTGTCTCAGAATATGATATCTCCCAAATATTTTTTTTATCCATGACATTTAATGTTTTGTAAGAATTTTATTAAATTGAGTATTTCACATGAAGTGCATTACATGTATAACCACCCCTCCCCCTTTCCATACAAAGTTTTATCTTAAGAAATTTTATCACACTTTGCATACTGATGCTGGTATGCCTCTGCTTGCTTTTGCAACACTCTGGTCTGGATGTGTAGGTGACTGGCACTTTCTTGTTTGACGCCTCCAATATACTGATATATTCTAAAATCATCCCTGCGTTTCGGGCGTATGTAAATGTCACATGACGAACAATCTATTGAAAATATCCCACTTCTGTACAGTATTAAAACCCCTTCTGGTAGTTCATAAACCGTGGAGTTACATCCAGGACTACGTAAATGGTAGGTCAAATAATTATGACGTCTGGCAAGGCTACTTGTGGCTTTGTCACATTTGGTTATAGGGATACACAGGTCATTTGAAGCATAATGCAATGATTGTCCACATTCAGATTTATAAGCAAATGTACATTTCATTTCATTCTTTTTCTCATACTGCATAGTTATGCATTAATAACATAATTACAGATTGTCCATGAAATAATACAGTAGAAAATGTGGTTCCATTTTGTCTCCAATATAAACATTAAAGAGTACAATCAGGAGAGGTAAATCAATTTTTTACTGGGGCACCATGAAGGGTTTGTCTTAATTTTTCTGTGCAGACAGAAATTTACGATTAAGTTTGAAATTATTAAATCGAATATATCTACCAAATAAATATTTGAAATTAGAACTGTTATGTCCTGATGAATACTATAGTATATGAATATTGGATTAAGGTAGGAAAAATATTTTGATAATTAAATTTATCTAAAACCCTTGAATTTCTCAATTTTGATGTTAAAAAAATATTGTGTTTATAATTTTTCTCTTTAATTATTTTATATATACTAGTAACTTTTAGAAAAAATAGAGGAGTTTGTTTACAAGAAAATAGTATATTCTGCCTGAAATTCTTCTTTTTTATCGTTAAAATTATAGATTTTTTTACATGCTAAAAATGTCGTTAAAACTTATTTGCAAAGCAAAAGCTTACAGATTCTGAAGATACCAACCTTATGAAATTCAGTACAATTCAAATTCATGGTTTGCAGTAAACCAAGTATTGTATAGTAGCTGTTCAAACAAGTCAGTATGCTTCACTTTGTACAGTAAATAAGAACAATTATACAGTCTGAGCATAGCCTAGGTAGACAGTATGAAATTTACTGCATCATATACATGTATGTATGACGATTTACTTAAAACCTGAACATGACTAAATAATTTATAGATTAGGGTTTTAAGACCAGTTCGGATCAACATGACCATTTTAGCTCAAAATTTGTTTACTAATGCAATATTCTAGTCAGCTCTGGTCGTCTCCATATGTATGTAATGCAACTTTAACTAGATTTCTATTTTGAACCAGGGAACTAGGGAATAAAAAGACTAAGAAACAAAACGGCACATTTTTTAACTTATCTAAATAATACTTTTCAAAACATTCGCCTGTTCATTAATTAAATCAGTCTACTGCCACATTGATAGGCAATATAACCAAAGGGTCATGGTGGATAAGTCTTTGAAAAAAGGACACAACCTCAAGTGTACTTTCACATTCGGAGATGGTGTGGGTATATTGATTATCTTTGTAAGATTTGTAATATACGTCAGCGTCCTTTAATGCATATAATATAAACTGCAAGTGTAATATGAATAAAAGATATTGGGTATACATACACAATAAACAAATGGTATCTAAAGGATAATCGACATTCTTTAGAAATAGACAGTTGTCGTTACAATATAGCAAGTACTTATTCAACCGTGTATGAATTGTCTGCATATACAGCAAAACCTGTAATATCAATAATGTCCGATATCTAGGTCACCGGAATTGATGATGAGATGCTGAAAAAAATGCAAACGTACTTTTATTCTCGAAACAAAGTAATAGTACTCTTATATGTATAGCGGAAATTATTTTTTTATAATCGACTAAAACTGAAATAATACTTAAAACATTCAAATTGGATTTCTTTTCATTGTCAGTAATATTACTTTTAACGACAAGGAAGCACTTAAGTAGATGAAATTGAGAAAGGAAATGGGGAATGTGTCAAAGCGACAACAACCCGACCATAGAACAGACAACAGCCGAAGGCCACCAATGGGTCTTCGGTGTAGCGAGAAATTCCTGCACCAGTAGGCGTCCTTAAGATGGCCCCATAAAAATAAGTATACTAGTATTGTGAAAATGGACGTCATACTAAACTCCGAATTATACACAAGAAGCTAAAATTAAAAATCATACAAGACTAACAAAGTCCAGAGGCTTATATTTCTTCTTTGTTCCGATTTGCACTTTCAAGTACATATATCCAGTCAAGGCTGTCTGTTTAAATCTTTTTTTTATAAACGCATTGATCTGTTTCATATGAACTGAGTTTCTATTAAAGATAATTACTAGTGTATGGTTAGAGTGAATAGCCGCAATGTGGAACTATCATCATGATCATTGTTGTTTTAAATTAGCATCTACATCTACCGTAGCCTCAACACATATTTTTTTCTATTATTCAATTTCAGTTAATGTATTGACATACAGAGTGTTTCCGTAGTTGGTTGGATTTATCTTGATTTTCTATTGTTTTACTGTTATGCAAGGCAATATAACTTACAAATTCATTTTGAACACAAAACTAAGGAGACTACATTTACATATTTTTAACAATTTTATCAAATATTTTATTCAATTATTTCGTAATATATAAACAACTTTGTTGCCAAGGTCGTATACTTAGTGACCCCTCTATTTGTAACAGTTTCACTTGACCAGGGAACAAATCAAATGAATGTAAACCCCCAATGTTTTCCATACATATACTTGAACAACCAATACCGTTGATTTTACCTGATATGCATCACTGTAACACGTAATCATAATCGTATTTCAGTTTCATTGACTACCATATTGTCGCTCGGTTTCCAAAATTTTGTAGATTACTAATTTCTCAACAACAACAAATACTCACTAACAGGCTTTAAAAATTTGATCGAAATGCATTCTTCCAAAATGTCGTATGTGAACTTAAACATTTTTGTAAATGGTTGTGAAATAAAAACTTTGAAATTTCTGGATTACCTTAAAACTTAATTCATTTTACAGACATAAAGAAATGAACTAGTATTTGATTCTCAAAGCCACTACACAACAATTTTGAAGTTTAGATACAACATTTGGGATGCAAACTTTACAAACAACTGAGATTTGGCAATTCTGTAGCATGTCTTATTTTAAATGTTTTGATTGGTGTAACTGTATGATATATTCCGCTAAGACCATTTGTGTCCAAAAGTAGTCATATACGACATTTTGTAAGCCCATCGACGATATTATGTTGATTTAGTCTTGAAAACTATATATTTGATTGAGATAAATGAGTTTTAGTTTGAGTTTCAGACTGCATATACTTACATTTTCTCCCAATTAATTTAGAGTCCTCAAATAGTCAAATCCATTTTGTACGGGAGGTAACTCTTAAAACTGATCTTATTGTATAGAAAAAGAACGATTTCGGTATATTTAAATAGTTTTTGGAAGGATATCTACTAAATTGGGTTAAACTAAGAAATCCACCCCATGACCAAATGATTTTAGGAGTGAGCCTATTTGGTTTTATACACCTTTAATAATTGAAAATAAAACTATTTGTTTATTAAAAAGGGTGTGAGCCAGGAATATTTCTTTTCAATGATTTATTGAATAAGAACAATGACTTTCCCTCTTTAAATCAACTGCAAGAAATATTTGATATTGATACGATTTTTGGTTTGAATTCTACAGTATCAACGATGTGACCCCAAGTAGCTATAAGAATGACATCAAAAACTGTGAAAATAAAAACAACATTTATTACTTTTGATAATTTAGTTTTTGAAAAAAAAAAAAATCATGCCCATATTTTCATATATTATTTTTGTCTTTTCATAGTGAAAGTTAAATGAAATCACAAAATAGGTTGGATATCAAAATGTGAAAGAGAGAACAAGAGAAAATATGACCCTGTTTTTATGTTGACTACCTTTTCAATTGTGTTGCGGAAATGTCCAAACGAAAGCATTGTATCACATCACCTTTGTTCACCTAGTGTGTTGCTTTAACTTGCAGATTATTATTGTTTACTCGTACAACTCTTTATTACTCAATCAACCACAACTGTGTTGATTCCCTGATATTTGAATTATTTGAAGTTATATATGGCATGACTATTTGTAAGCTTAATGAATCAGGCCTTAAATTTTCTCTCTCGAAATGTCATTTAGTGGCATTTTATAGCTTGGTTTACGGTGTGGGTTTTGTTCATTGCTTAAGGCCGTATGATGATCTATAGTCGCTTATTTGTTCGTTGTTTAATATACGGTGGAGAATTGTCTGGTTGACAAATTCCTTTTATGAATTATAAATGTATATCCTATTAAAAGATGTGTTTGTTATTATTTTCTGACTTCATCATTTCTGATACCATATAGATGTGAAATATCTTTAACTTCCAGATTTAGGAATGTATGACCATTACTTTAAACATAAAAAACACCCATTCATTAAAAAAAACAAGATTTACAACACAGAAGATTAATTTCTTAGTTTGTTACTTGTGGCATGAAGAATATCTTGACTGAGTTATTTCTTTTTAAACAGTAGGTGTTTGTTTTATTAACAAAAAGATATCGGTTGTCACTGTAAAATAATATCAATCTCTGCCATAAAAGGACATCAGAAATATTGTGAATAAAAGGTACTATAACTTTTTTACATTCCATTCGATTCCCGTTTTGCCAGCAGTATAAAACGGAAGTGATCATTAATCTTCCCAGACAATCGTAATTCAATAGTCACATTTATGTTAAGTTTTTAGAACACTAAAACAAGATCATGTTAGGAAACCTATCATTGTATGATGAGTAGAAAATTGTGTCCTTCTTATTGTAGATTCTAAAAGATATTTATATTCAGATCTACAAACATAAACAACACACCTTAAAACGCACATGATAGGACAATATGTTACATAAAATGTACTCAGCGACCTTATTTTAAGTAAGTCATATTTTAACCTTGTTATATTATAAAATTTTCTTGTTCAGGTAAGAGAGAAAGGAGAGAGAGATTTTTGAATTTTGTTGGTTTTGCTCAAATGGTAGAATATATGTAAGAAATAATTATGTATAAGAAATAATTTAAAAAAAAATAAGACATAATTATATAAAAATTGTGTTGAATATTCGATGCACAAGTCGTTTAGCAATTATTTCCGACATTGAAACGACTCTTTAATGAACTGTGTTGACTACTGCATAAATTCGCCTTCTGAGCTATGTTTCACTAAAATTAAGAGCCGTCTGCAGCAGACATGAAATAACATAATCATTGATTAGGTATTTGTACATTACATGTTCTATTCATATAATTTATCAATCTTTCGAAACATTAAGATTTTCACAGGTGGATTTTTTTTTAAAATATAATATAATAAGTATTGACATACTTCATAGATATAAAAATCAGGAATCCAAACAAACCGAGACCGGGTGCTTGGAAAGAATAAGCCTCTCCTGTTATTCATACATCACACATCATGTCTATTTACACGGGTCAATATCTCACTAAACGACAAATTACACAAAATCAGTTACATACACCCGCTTAACCATTGTTTACAGCGCTAGTTGAATGCAGGTCATTACAAATAAGCTTTAAAAGCCATATTGTACTGTAAAATATTAAAAATGTTGCGAAGAGGAACAACGTTAACCATCCGGTATTATATCTTTCTAAATAAGTATGTGTCTGAAGTTTTTATATACACAGTATAACGAAGGGAGAGTTGCATAACGTTTTTTTATTATCTTAATACTAAAGTAGGGACTGATATTTGGTTCTTTTCTATAAAATCTCCTCTCACTTAAGCTTGTATGACAGTCGCAACAAATTTCGTTATATTTTCAACGAGGTGTGAACAAAACAAACAGCTAAGAATGTCAAAAATAGGGGTACCGCAGTCAACATTGTGTTATAATAATTTTAATCACTATAGACAAAGCACATTGTAAATTAGCAAAAATGAAAGACAAGAATACATGATTTTCGCAAAAATATGAATCATTATCTCTTATTGTATGGTTTGCCTAGTTCTATGACTTACTTGCAATAATAAATAAACTATTTGTCTGCCGTTTAACTCCTATAATTTATCTGTTTTTTAATATTGAATAGACATTTTCAAATGAAATTTTTTTTGAAATGCAATTAAATAGAAGATTAAAATACTCTACATCAAGCAGCTGTGATTAACATTATCAAGACGAAATATGCAAATAAAGCATTTGCTTGATTAATCGTAGATAACCTTAGCCGTATTTGGCACAACTTTTTGGAATTTTGGGTCTTCAATGCTCTTCAACTTTGTATTTGTTTGGCTTTTTAACTATTTTGATCTGAGCGTCACTGATGAGTCTTATGTAGACGAAACGCGCGTCTGGCGTATAAAATTATAATCCTGGTACTTTTGATAACTATTAAAAGCTATCAGAGTAGAAATAGTTCCAAGTCTCAATTTGTAAACACTGTAGGATTGATAGCACTCCATCCTTATCCGCTTGTCAATAAACCGGAAACGAAGCGATTCAATCGACGTCTTTTCAATTGATTACCCATGGTGTATGTAACATCGTCTTTTTGAATAAGTAGAGCATTATATTCTAATAAAGTATCTTAAAAAGTCGTATTAGATAGACAACAAACAAAGACGTACATCCAAATATATATTAAAAGGTAGCATAATGCAAGATGCAATTCATTGACATTTGCAATGTTCAAATACTAATATGTTTTCAAAAAAAAACATGTAATGATTTAATTATTGAAATACCCATTGAGAGCATTCTTACTAGTGACATTGCCCTACTAATCCAATGTAAATATTCGAATTGAAATTAATGATCTGGTAAGGTCATACAGTAAATGTTAGCTAAGTATAATATAGAAGTGGGCCAATTAAGACAACAAACAAAAAGACTTGGGAAATCATCTTAATTTAAGTACATACAAATGTACTGCTAGTACTTATATTTGTGACAAATGTTTAAAAAAAGGTGATGAGAAAATTGCGAAGAATTCGATACAAAATAATAAATATTTGATTAAATTACTTTCAGATGGAATATGATTAAAAAGTAATTAGAAAAAATGAAGAGAAAGAGTCCATACATACAAATTAAGCACGATTGGATACACTTTATACATTGATATATCATATTTAACAACGCAAATGCTGGACTGGAAATGTATACTATTATAATAGATCCCTTGGTTTTGAAGAATAATTCCTAGACTAATGAATGATTCTATTACTAATAAAAAAAAAATATATGGTTTGCAGGTTTGTCTCTCTTTTTCGTTGATTGTGAAAATTGTTATTACGTGAATATTCAGGCCCACAATACAAATTTGAATAAATAAATGTCGTAGTATGTCTAAAGAAGACACAACTCTGCGACAGATCCATCCATTGGATCACCAGTTACGGTATATAACTTCAGTTGTCTCGTTGGCAATCATACCACATCTTCTTGTCTTATTTTTTTAAAATATATAACACATTATTAAGATGATCAAGAACGTTAGTATCCAGAATTCATACTTCAAGACCATCGTGTATCATTTGTGAAGTTGATACGGAATATTGTAAACAAGACAATAACAGACAATAACAATCAAACCCAATGAGTGAACAAAGACTCACAAAACCAAAGGACATTTACATCAACAGTTATAAATGATAAATAAGAAACAAGAAGAACTCCACTAAAAACCGGGAGTAAACTCAGGTGCTACGGAGGAGTAGGCATTTCCTGCACCGTAAACAGCACCCGTATTGAGTTAAGTTTATTTTTTCTATGATTTTTTTTTTAACTTATTATGTCGCTTATTAAAGTTGATATTACAAATAAAAATGATGTGGTATGATTGCCGTTGAGATAACTCTCCACAAGAGACCAAACTCCAAAACTAAATCTTTATATCTTTGGAGGAATTTAGTAAAGGTTTTAAGTAATTTGTGATAACGAAATCATTGGCTAAATAATTTGCCAGTTATACATAGATTACGTTCGTTAAAATCAAAAACGTCACACCAGACACGGGTATAGCGAACGAGTTGTGAAATATTAACACCGTATGATGGTGCCAAAGGAACATCATCATTCAAAAAGGAAATATTAACAATAGGGAAAGAAAAATCGTCTCTATTGTCATTAATTTTAGTGTGCATTTTGCTGTGTAAAACCAAAATATTTAAATCTAGGAAAGGATAGCTTTTGTCGATTGAATTGGATTTATTCAAAGTAAAAATTGGGTAAATTTTGGCAGTATATTTAGGAAGTTCTTCTTTATTTCACTACACAATATTAGATAACGGTAGGTGTTGTTCAATGTATTCATTAAATGCAATTTAAAAGTGACTATTATACTCAGATTTTGGAAAACGTTTTTTTGGGGGGAAAAGGGAGTATTCATAATTCAATATGTGCAATTAAAAAATGTCCACGACAAAAAGATGAACATAGGTACACACGAGAAAGAGAAGTATTTCCGGAACAAAAAGACATTAATAAAAAGACTGATGGCACTAGTCGATGTCTCTTTCACATTTGTAAATGATTACATACTTTAACTTCCATAGTCATTGAGCTTAATTGATTAACGCCCAGTGTTAAACATTGCATGCATAGCAGGTAGACCGGGAAGGATTTCCTTCGATTGCGACAGGAATTCTTCCAAGCAACAGACTATCTAATGACTCCGCAAAGAATTGTTGCAGTGGTTCTTTAACATGCTTAGCGGGTTGTAGACGTCTTTTAGAATGTATAGAATTTATACAATTTCATAATATCATGCTTTCGATCAGACGTGGCTGTGTATTGATAATCCTACCCAGTAAATCAGGTACAAACCCTTAAGTAAAGTTTAACTTTTGGTCAGGAGGAGACAAGAGCAGATATGGGGTATACTTAAATGATTCAGCAACCTACATGTTGCCATTCTCAATTGCATGTAACAAAACAGAAAAAGCAAGTCAATAAACACATTTCAACAATAATTATTGACCAATATACCTGATTTCCTGCAGATTTATATCTCTGCGAACAAATAGTATAAGTAGTATTAATGTTATACTATGGTACATATTGATTTCAGTGTTTCTGAGTCAACTTGTATTGAATTTTGTTTATTTTAGGTCTTGAAACTACGATAACATTGGACTTTTTTGGTTGATTTTTGCACTTTTAAACAAAAGGAAAAAGGTTTAAATTCAGAACAAGCCCACTTTTTTATATAACAAAATACTAATCTTTGCCATGTGATGGCACATGTACCGCAATTCTAAACATTCTTTACATCAATTAAAATATAAAAAAAAAAACCACACCAATCTCTCATTTAATTTTGATTTTTACATTGCATTAAGCACATAAAACAAGTTGTATAAATTTTGTAAAAAAACAACTTGAGAGGTAAGCGATCTTTTCTTTAGATTACAAACAAATTCATTAAGTTTAGTTTTTCGTTGAGATTTTAGGTTATTACACAAGAACCTAATACAAGTATTTGTATATTAACAAATTTATTTGTTTAATATGTTTGAAAGACTGCAATGGCTTGTGTTATTTACAATTTGACTTATAATAAATAAGTACACGACACGGACGTTTTCCACTCCACAACATTCATCAGTGACGCAAAAACAAAACTATTTAGAAATGGAAATCAATGCACACACTATTTCGCAGGTAATGTCGAGTAAACGTTTTGTTTAACTTTATTTAGATTCTGTATAAGTCTAACACTATTTTGACAAAAGCCCCATTAATATATCACACAAAACAAGTCTCATTTTTTCATTTGTCATTTGTTTAAAATATTAAAATGAATATTAAATTTTGATCCTGTTATCTATGATGAGTTTATTTGTTATATTTTACAATACATTTCTATTTTACTTAGGAACTAATATTATTGTGAAGTCATAGTATTAGCTTAAAAATAGTGTATAGTTTATATTGTGTTAAAAATTGTAAAAGAAACAATTTAGAAATGTCATTACAAGATATAAAAATGTGTCTATGGGGAAAGAGGAGTAATCACTATCGAGTTGGTGAAATAGACATAAAAACGACAAAAAGAAGAACAAGTGTACATTAGAGAAAGCAAAATATTTTTTCGGAACAAAAAGAAATTGATAATAGTTATCAAAGGTACTAGGATAATTGATTTAATATCTCAGTCGCGCGTTTGGTGTACATATAGACATTTCAAAATAGGAAAAAAAAATAAAAAAAAAAAATATGAAAAAGAAGTAATGGAACTTGTCACTTGTACATTATTACATACTTTAACCTCTATCTTGATGGCATTGTGTTTTGATTACTTGAAAATATAAATAAAGGTATAGCGTGATTGATTATCGTCCAGTGGAAACAATGAATGCAGGGCAAGGAAACTGTGAAGGTTTCCTTTGGTTTTGACAGAAATTCTAACAAGCAACAGACCTTTTATTACCGATCCCTCAAAGAGTTGCTGGAGTTGTTCTTTAACGTGCTGAGTGTGTGGCAAACTCCCTACACGAGACATCAAATAGATACGATTTCATAATATCTCGGTTTCGACTAGAAGCGGTTGCGTATTTATACATACTACAAAGTCAACAGACACAATTCCTTTTGATAATTTTTACTATCGGCCTGGAGAAGACAAAGAGAAAATATTTTACAAGATTCTTTGATAAAAGTACTGTATGCATATGCCTATTGTTAATTCTATTTCCAGTGTAGATGTCCACATTAAACGGGGTCCTATGAAAGTTCTAAGTGAGAATTAATATAGATAACGACCCAATAACAAATCAATTGATAAAAAAACAGATATATTTTTTTTTTCGAATTGCTATATATACTGTTCATAGTAGATCTGATTCTTTTTCTGGGCATATTTCTGGGCATCTTAGAAAAATAATCATGGTTTAAGAATATTTTAGAAAGTATCATTAACAAACAAGACTTGAATTTTAAAATTGCTCCTTTTCAAAAATTAAGTGTCTTCAAGTGTATTTAAAATATTTAGAGAGAATTATCATTTTCAAATGATCATACAGAATTTTACAGGACAATTTTTTTTTCATGGAAACAGGGCCTATTACTGACATTTTGATTTGATGTTTCTGAAATATTTATGAAAAACAATTTTTTCCTTTAATTTTAAACAATTCTACTATTGAATTTTTCCTCAATAAGGAAAAAATTGGTTTCTCCTATTTATCCTTATGAAATAACTGTGGTTTTGTTAATTCCAATAATTTCTAGACCTATGACCTAGGTTTTACCATGTTTATATTGATCCAGAGGTCTTAAAAGAAGTTTAAGAAAAATATATCGTCAAACATTTAAACACCCATAGCAACTGTAACTATGTTATTGTAAGTTTATTGAATTGTAAACAAATATTATAAAATAGCATTTGTACACTGTATGAATTGAAAAATAGCATTTCCTTAATCAACTGAATGTTAAAATAGTATATGCTACATTGAAACTTCAAAACGGCTACAAATAAAAATATTCCATGAAAATAGACTATATTTTTATTGATCTGTCATCAGTTTTAAAAGTTTCTTACTGAAAAACGGCTTGAAATATGAACAAAATCTTTTCTGTTCTATAAAGTGGATAGTTTAGGCATGATTTTCAGAAAAAATGAATTTGTTCTAGGCTGGGGCCGATTTTGGCCCTTATTGCCCCTACTCCTTTGATGATAAAAAAAAACAGAATTGGCAAGACATATATAAGTCAATACCTTCTTTTCAACAATTGACAAAAATATACGACGAATAATTTTATAAAGAACATTATGTCCGAAAGTCAATTCATTAGCGTTTATTTTACACGATAATTTTAATATATTAATTCAATAAAGTTTCTGTATTTTACGCAACACAATGTGCATCTATTGTCTTTATACGGTTCAATTTATCTGATTATGTCGTGTAACTATAGAACTAAGACAATTTTAAGGTTGCTGGGGCATATAGTCCATAGATCCGTTTTAGTAATTTGTCAAAATGAAGTTTTTATCATTTTTTTCACGTTATGGGTTGTGCAAATATTTCAAGATTTTGTATAGATCATGCATGGAAAACCCAAATTTTGTGTCATAAAAAAAACCTACATGATAAAATTTTAAGATAAAATGTGAGAAGATAGCTCTTATAACATGCTTACAGATAAGAACAGAAAAAATTGGGTCATCGAACTTGTTTTCTTGCAACATATCAAAATAGGTTAAAATCACAACACTTTCTATTATAGAATTACTGTATCTCAGTTATATCATCTACTCTCTGAGTTATCTACCCTTATTTGGCAAAGTTGAAAAAATGAAGCTAACACAAATATGGTGATTTTTTAGAAATTACAGTCGTCAGTATGATAAAACGCATTATTTTAAATATTTACATCAAAAGTAGAATAACATACTACTCTCAAAATTTGAACATGTCATTAAAGAACTAGACCAACTGTTACTCGCTTTTTCAAAATAGAAGATGGAGCAAGAAACCTGAGCAACTTTAGAGTAAGAGACAATGCAATTAGAAAAAAAACCCTAAAAAAAACACTAAAAGACAAAAATTCTAGAAACAAAGACTGAGCAACGTGGGCCCAACAATAAACAGGTGGTGATCTAAGGTGTTCTGGAATGATAAGCAAGTCCTGTAACAGTGTTGTACATGTTGTACCCGTTATGTAGCTCATGTAAACATACGCTCGTTGATTAGTCGCATCTGAGGATGTTAAATGTTGAGGATAACATGATGCATGATGTTTCGTCCTGTGACTGTTGGTTTTTTTCGACTTAGAATTCTGAATGCCTCTTGAATTCGCGGCGCCTGCATATCATATACGGGTTCTTCCGATTAGTAAGCAATGTTATATTTAACGTGAACCTTCCCTTTTCACGGATGTGACCTACCGAATTAGACTATTTACTGGATGTGTAATAACTTAAGCAACACGACTGGTGTCACATGTGGATCAGGATCTGCTTTCCCTTCCAAAGCACCTGAGATCACCCCTAATTTTTGGTGGGGTTCGTGTTGCTTAGTACTTAGTTTTCTATTTTGTGTCTTCTGTACTATCGTTTGTCTGTTTGTCTTTTTATTTTAAGCATGAATTTGTCAGTTTTTTTGTCTTATAATGAGAATGTTCAACACATGCAGTTATACATAGATATAGGAAGATGTGGTGTGAGTGCCAATGAGACAACTCTCCATACAAATAACAATTTAAAAAGTAAACATGTACATTATAACTACAGAAAGAAAGCAAATTTGAAGTGTTAAAATTGATTTATACACGTTAATATCGGTCCTGTAATCTATATTTACAAATCTATCATACAAAGAATGAGCAAAATACACAAACATTCTATATCACAGTCTTATATATTGCAAAGCAGTATGTCATTTTTTTTTCATTGAATAAAACATTCACAACATAGATATAAAATTAAACATTTAAATTATCCTGTATATTTTACAAAAAAAAGACATCACTCTTTTAAGTTTAGATTCGTTCAACAGCATAATCATTAATTGTAAACGCATATCTATACCAATAATATGTACAAATACAAGTGGTGTATATAACTAAAATGTATATAATAAACAGTAATTACAATTTTTTTGTAAATAAAACTGTTTCAAACTAAATTTACGTACACATGTCACAAAAATGGTGAGAAAAGTGCTCGTATGGAGCTCATTTGAGCACTGTTTCATGTTCATAATGTACAATGAAATGACATTTAGTTATGAACAACTAACTGTAATGTTCTATTTTTTTCAGTTTGCAGGTTACACGTCAAACATTGTAATACGTAATCTACAACGTTAATTTTCCTGCAAATTTAAAACAGAATAATGAACTTTTACCATAATAGTGTTTTTTTGTATTTCAATTAATGTGATCATGCACGTGCGTAACTTATATCTTACACGCGAAAAAGACCAGGCAGAGGGAGTGTTTGATCACTAAACTCTTTTGTCATAAAAGAGGGACCAAACATACCAGTGAGACAGTCAAACTCATAAATCGACAATTAACAGACAACGCCATGGCTAAAAATGAAAAGGACAAACAGACAAACAATAGTTCACATGAAATAACATAGAAAACTAAAGAATAAACAATATGTACCACACCAAAATCAAGGGGTGATCTCAGGTGCTCCGGAAGGGTAAGCAGATCCTGCGCCACATGTGGCACCCGTCGTGTTGCTTATGAGATAAGAAATCCGGTAAATAGTCTAATTCGGGAAGTCACATTCATGAAAAGGAAGGGGACTGTAGTTACGACGTTTGGAACATATCCGATATCATTTGTGAAACGTTATTCCATAACGGTCAACCAACTCGTGATGGCGTCCGTAAAATTTACGAAGAGATGATTTAAACTTCACCATTTGGAATTCTTGATTTAATAGCCTCCTTGTGAGCAACAACCCTCTATCAAGAAAATCATGATAGGAAATGCAAGCACGGGAATATCGTATCAATTGAGAGATATATACACTGTATGCAGGTGATGCTGGAATGTTGCTACTTAGAAATGGAAAGTTCACAATTGAAAAGCTGAAATCATCTCTTTTGTCGTAAAGTTTTGTTTTCAATCGACCCTCGTTGTCAATTTCTAGATGTAAGTCAAGATATGAGGCCGACTTAACTGTATCTCTTGTATCCTTTATCTCTAGTTCAATAGGATAGATGCATTCGACATAGTCACCAAATTTTGAAGTATTTAGTGGAAGAACATCATCTTTATAGCGGAAAGTAGAGTTAAAGGATATTTCTTACTTCTTATATTTCTTCCTAAGAAGTTCCTGTATGAAAGTCAGCCTCATAATAATAATAAATAAGTCGGCAATAATTCGTTCCCATTGGAATGCCGATAGTCTTTTGAAAAACAGGTCCTCCGTACGTAACAAATATGTTGTCAATCAAGAAATCAAGCATCTTGATAATGTCAGTTTCAGATAACTTTTTGTTTGAATCAGAGTGATTCTTTACAAAGTAGGATTTATCCTTTCCTATGACAAGATACTTGTATCTTCGTTGGCCATTCTTTTTTATGAAACAAAGCAATACCAACTCTTTCAATTTGTCTTTTAAATTGGAATGTGGAATACTTGTATAAAGTGTAGAAAAGTCAAATGTTTTAATACTATTACAAGATGAAAGAGAGTTAGATTGTATGTACTCTAAAAGATCTTTTGAATTTTCAAGTATCCACATGGATACATTATGTATATCCAATGTCATGTGTTTGTCTTTAGTAATGTGTTGTATATCTTACTTTCGTTGTTAACAATGATTGCTAATTCACATATTTGTATCTGTATCATTTCGGAATCGGTAAGGGCCATTCCGTATCCGGTTTGAACATTACTCTCTCTCTCTCTCTCTCTCTCTCTCTCTCTCTCTCTCTCTCTCTCTCTCTCTTTCTCTCTCTCTTTCTCTCTCTCTCTCTCTTTTTGTAAATGCATGTAGTGGACATTATTTATATTGAAATTTAAGCACACATTACTTCATTTATTAGAAGATTAGTATAGTTGGGTAAAGAGTTGTTTTACAAAAAATCAAAGCGTTTATGAAAACAAATTAGTTAAAATAATAGTGCATCGGTGCAAATATTACATAAAGGAAGAGTTAAAATAACAATTGTAAAAAAAATTGATTCAGTGTTTTGATATTTTTGCTCTGATATCAGTTGGATTAATCCTCTTAATCAGCTGCCATGAATGCGCTTTACCATTAGTTGTATCACACACATTGAATTGTATGTAACGTAGTGTCCTAAGATTTTATCTATGTCCATGCTTTATGATGTTTCTTCTGTAAAAAAAAATGGTGAATATGTAAATAAATTGATATTCGTACGTACTAAGTCGGATCTCGTCTTTTTCACAAAACTTTGCAATTTCTCGATAACTTTGCAATAGAAATGCTTTTTCAAAATATAATATATCAAAATAAATTTATGTTAAAAGTAACAGACAAACTGTACTTTTTTGTACTTTTAATGCAAATAAAAGAGATTGGAGTAATGTAAACGTGTTACAAATTGGAACCAACTTTATTATATTTTAGAAATTACAGGTTAATTTCGTGATCAATACAAACAGATATGTTTAAGATAATATTTTCTCGTTATTTATTTGTATCAAAACATACGAAACCATACAAATTGAAAAATCAATATCAAAAAATTATCAAACTTCAATCACATTTAAAACATAAATCTTTAAAAAAAATTTACTTACGACCGATGATATGTCATCCGTACTTTTATTTTTCACTTTTTTCAGCGAACTAATTTTTAGTGAGATTAATATGATGAAAATCGTAATTCCGACAGCAGCAGAAATTCCTAAGACAAGACTGATAACTAATGTTTTTAATTCTGAAAGTAAATAAATAATTTAACGTGTTAGTTACTCGTTGATAGATATACATCAATAAAGAATATGTGGTTAAAAGGCAATGACATTTCGCTGATACATATGATGTACTTTTACATCTCGTCATATGCATTGTTTCATTGTAAAATAGTACATTGTTTTTAATTCTTGTTTTTCATTTAATGCTAATGCTTTGTCTATTTATACCTTTTTTGCTTCTTTGTTACATTTTATGGTTTTTATAGCGATAAAGATTATAACATAATGTTCACTGATATACCCCTATTTTTTTACATTGTTGCCTATCATGTCTGTGTGTTTTGTTCACACATAGTTGTCAATATATTAGAATTTGTAAATAATGTTAAAGTATATGTAAGATTACAAGTTGAACTGCTTATTCCAAGCTCGTTTGTAAGACATTGCAAATAATGGCTTTAACGACTATATTATTGGAGGCTTTATCCACTGGAACAACAACATATTTGTCATGTGAAGATGTTTAAGTACAGAGCCACGTCATATGTATCAAAAAAAAAACACCAAAAGGCATACAGACAAAGCACATCAGCTAAATGAAAGACACGGATACAAAATTATTCATAGAACAATAAAACAATGGAATCACCAAAAACATACCAAACAGTAAAAGTAATATATTCATTAAGACAAATAGAAGAATAATATAATACATTTGTACGTAATTGATAATTATATCCAACGCCTCTGCAACTCAGTAATTGTTGTTGTCCATTTGTTTGATGTGTTTAATTATTTGAATTGCCTTTTGATTAGGGACTTTCTGTTTTGAATTTCCCTCGGAGTTCAGTATTTTTGTGATTTTGCCTTTTGTTTCTCGTTCTGCTAGTTATCGTTAACCTGTATGATTGTGGATAATGAATTGCATTCGCTGTTGTGCCCCTTTAACTGATTTGTCCCTTTTTATATAAAATCTTGGCTACAGATGAATAATAGATTTCTTTGGTAAAATTCCTTTAAACCAATTAATTGCATCTCCGTACAGTTTTATATACTAGAATAACTATTTTTAGAAAAATGCAATAGTACTTCGTTTATCCAAAGATCAGATGATGTCAAATTTTTCTTCAGAAACAAACTCTTGTTTTGTTTCATGATTCTTGAATACGAGTTATAAAGGCGATCGTTGATACATGCCAATATGACAATACGCAATAAAACGATAAGACATTTGAATTGTCAGATTATAAAATAATAAAGATATTATAACTTCCTGGTGCTAAGATCACATTATATGGATGTTCCAGACCATATGAGTATTTGGACCGTACGCGTACGGTCCGGACCGTATACGTATACTCGTACGGTCCGACCATACGCGTACGGTCGGACCGTATGAGTATACGCGTACGGTCCAGCTGATGTTTTGGGATCATAATGGTTAAATTTAAACAAATATTTATCAAAATCATTATTTTTAGTTATACAAATTGATTTTATTACATGTATATGGATGAAATGATTAAGCGAACAATTGAAATTAAATATGTGTTTATTTATATATCCGTGATTCCTATTTTGGTACTCAAGGTGACACTGACTTCCACAAAGAACGTCATATTTTTTTTACAGTAACATAATTTGTTCATGCACGTTGCTTTGCATTTTTTTTTGTAAAGTTCTTTAATATTCTAAAACGATTGTCCTCCCACTCTAAGTTTACTTCCGAATACTTCAATTTTAATTAGCATACTTGGCTTCAATATATGAATTACTGACATGCTAAATACAGGAGATTAACAGATCAAATAAACGTGATTTTTAAAAATAGTTATAACATTATTTTGTTTTATTTCAATTACTATTGAACTTTTTACATTAATTTGAGATGTAAGCTATGTTGATCTGTTATATACATTTGTATCTGATAAACGTGACCAACTTCTTAATATTAGTCAGACCGTACGCGTACGGTCCGACCGTATGCGTATTTTGAAAATATACGCATACGGTCCAGACCGTACGCGTACGGTCCAAATACTCATACGGTCCGGAACATGGATAAAGCAATAATTTGTTTGGTCACACTTTTCCTCAAACTGTTTTGTTTCTTATACAACCTTTGTTTAAAGTATTCAGCTTTTTATAGCTTGCTGTTCGATGTGATCCAAGACTCCGTTTTGAAGGCCGTACCTTGACCTATAATGGTTACTTTTATGAATTGTTACTTGGACAGAGAGTTGTCTCTTTGGCACTTATACCACATCTTCCTATATCTATTTAGTGTTCTTGTTGACTATTAACATAGAAAGGCGCTTCGAACGCACGTCCTTCAAAAAGTGGTGTTTACGTTTATTGTATAAACAAGTGTTTATTCAAGACATAAGGTGTGTCATGCTTATCTTAAATGAGAAATTCTGCTATCACGTGAATGTAATATATTTTAAGTTGTGCGAATGCATAAATCATCAAAGTCACTGTTATTTTTATTTTGTTTCTTTACCATATATTCGTCAAACATTATCTAAGAAAACAATAAAACAAATAATATATCATCGAACAAAACGAATTGTACGAGCTTCAGGTTGAGTATGACTATAAAAGAGGAGTGAAAGATACTAGAAGGACAGTCAAACTCATAAATCAAAAATAAACTGACAACGACATGGTTAAAAACAAAAAGGCAACCTGACAGAAAAAGTACAAAATACACAACTTAAAAAACTAAAGACTAATCAACACGAACCCCACCAAAAATTTGGGGTAATCTCATGTGCTCCGGAAGGGTAAGCATATCATTCATCACATGTGGCACCCGTCATGTTGCTCATGTTATTGTAAATAGTCTAATTCGGTAGGTCACAATCGTGGTGAGCATGGAAGTGAATTGTATTTACGACATAAGGAACATATCCGATATCATTTGTGAAACGGTCAACCAACTCGTGATATCGTCGAAAAAAAAAATTACGAAAGGATGACTTCAACTTCACCATTTGAAACTTTTGGTATACTACCTTCCTTGTGAGCAGCAACCCTCTATCAAGTAAAATCATGATAGAAAATACAAGCCCGGGAATATCGTACCAATATGGAGATATACACTCCGTATGCTGGTGCTGTTTGAATGTTGCTACATTGAAATGGAAAGTTCATAATTGGGAAGCTGAAATCATCTCTTTTGTCGTAAATTTTTGTTTTCAACCGACCCTCATTGTCAATTTTTAGATATAAGTCAGAATATGAGGCAGACTTAATTGTATCTGTTGTATCCTTTATCTCTAGTTCGTAGTATAGATACATTCAACATAGTCACCAAATTTTGAAATATCTAGTGACAGAACATCATCTTTATAGCGGAAAGTAAAGTTAAAGGATATTGCTAGCTTCTTATCTTTTTTTTTGTAATGTATATTTTATTATTTTCATATCATTTTCAAATCTCATCTACAAATAAAGATGTACACACAAATTATTCTGCTATAAATCTTAAACATATGGTTTACCATACTTGTTATAAATTATAAAATACATTGTACAAAGTCAAATAACAGAATACAGAATACATCTGCATCGAGCTCTATTTTTTAATAATATTATTAATGTTTGACCATTTTTCTTTTATTCTTTTTGCTTTATTGGTAGAGCACAAACTCATAGAGACCATGTCAACCCTATAATAATAGTTAAGCCATTCAATTGCTTCAGCAACAGATGGGACTGTAAATCTAACTCTACATAAGTAAACATATCTCTTCAATATCAGAATACATGTATTTAGAATATCTTTAAATATGTGATAATTAACACCCAAGATTATACTTGATAAGGTTGGGAGAAAGCTTACATTACATACATCTTCTAACTTTTGAAAAAAATTAAGCCAGAATGTTCGAACGTATCTACATTCAAAAAAGAGGTGTATGTATGTTTCTTTAGTTTCTGTACAAAAAGTGCACAGTTCTGTTTCACTATATTTACACTTCATAAGTAAAATATTTGTTCCTAGAATTCTATGGAGTAATCTGTATTGAAATGCCCTTAATGTGGGATCTTCAGTTATAAGTAAAGGAAGACTAAAAAAATAATTCCATTCTTCGGCCACAATATCTATTCCCAATTTTATTTTCCATTTCTCTTGTATGCGTGATGGGGTTTCCTTTATTTTCTCTAGAAAAAATTTATACAAATGTTTTGATACTTTATCAACTGTTTTTATGGCGGTAACAATTTTGTGACTGACAGTATTTAGTTTGATAAATACTTGTGAATGAATTATATTCTTCCATTCCTTTGGAAGAGCCAAGATTAGTCCATAGAACTCTAAGAAAGTTGTTTTTATATTATGATTTCTAATAAATTCATCATAATTGTAAAATTCTCCATTTTCCTTAATGAGATCATTTATGAAAAATACATTATTCTGTATCCACCTTTTATAAAAAACTGTTTTTCCATCAATCATAATATTTTCATTTAAAAACAATGGTTGAGACAAGATATCACTTGGGGCTGTGGTCAGAGGTTCACACAGTGAGGCATATGATGAAATTACATTTTGCCAAAAAGGGTTAAATTCTTTTTTAATTTCATTGAGTGCTGATTTTGATAGATGCCACATATTTTCTCCACCATTCATTTCAAGGTGATCTGCCAATAGAACTTTCCATGAGGAATAATTTGTGGGGTCTAAAACTTTTTTAACCCAGGATAACTTAAGTGATTTTATAAATGATTCAATATGTGGCATTTTTACCCCACCATCCTCGTAATTTGAGATAAGTATATTTCTTTTAATTTTGTCCCCTTTACCATCCCACACAAATCTGTATAGCATAGCTTGTAACTGCTTTAATATATCTGGGGATGGATCTGGTAAAACAGTAAAACATTGAATTAGAATTGGTAGGGCGAGAGTTTTCACAACTACAATTTTCCCATATATAGTAATATTTCTGAATGACCAATCACTTAAAAGATTTTTTACTTTTTGAATTTTTTCTAAATAATTATCAACACATATATCAACTTTTGACAAACAATATTGAATGCCTAGGAGTTTGAAATTTCCTGAATGGTTCCATATTATTGTTTTATTTGTGTTTAGCTCCTCACCACAGCCCCTTTTTGCCCCAATCCATATAACTTGGGTTTTTTCAAAATTAGCCTTCAAACCAGAGCATGAGTAAAACAAGTCTATCTTATTTAGAGCACTGTTGAGAGATTCTTCACTATCATCCAGGATCAAAGTCGAATCATCAGCATACTGACTGAGTAAAAATTCAGAATTTTTAATCTTTATACCATTGATGTTGTTGTCATATTTTATAGATGCACTAAGCAGTTCCAAACATAAAATAAAAAGATAGGGAGACAGCGGATCCCCTTGTCGTACCCCCCTCTCTATTACAAAAAAATCAGATAGATAGCCATTATTTTGAATGCAACTTTTTGAGTTGTAGTAAAGAGTTGTGAACCATTTCACTATTGTGTCACCAAAACCTAGAAATTTCAAGGTTTCGCATATAAAGTTCCACTCAAGAGAGTCGAAAGCTTTTTCAAAGTCCAACAAAACAAGCAAGCCAGGAATATCTTCCTCATCTACTTTTTTCAAGAGGTCATATATAAGTCTTGTACACTCACCAATATATCTGCCTTTCATAAAGCCAGTTTGAGTTTCACTAATCAGGTGATCTAGGACTTTTTTAATTCTATTTGCAATACATGTTGATACTATTTTATAGTCTACATTAAGTAGTGAAATAGGTCGCCAATTTTTTAGAAAATGTTTTGGTTTACCATCTTTGGGTAGACAGGTAATAACACCTTGTGTTTGTGAAATTGATAATTTACCTCCTTGAAATGCTTCTTTGAAAGAACGCAGTAGGAAAGGATTAATGTCGTGCCAAAAAAATTTATAAAACTCAGTTGTAAAACCATCCAGACCGGGAGATTTTCCATTTTTCATATTTTTTAATGCATTATGAATTTCTGAGCTTTTTAGTTCCCCCTCTAAATTAATATTTTGTTCATCAGAGAGAATTTTGATAAATGGGTTTTCCAGAGAAAAGAAATTAGCTCTGTGTGTATTATTTATAATTGTTTTCTTAGATGAATATAGATTTTCATAATATAACTTTTGTTCCGCACGAATTTTTGCTTGATCAGTGATAGTTTCACCATTATCTAGAGTTAATTTTTGAATTACTTTTTCAATATAATTTCTTTTCTCTAGATTACAGAAATATTTTGTACTTCTCTCTCCTTCAATTTGCCATTTTGCTTTTGCTCTCATTATTGCCCCTTTTATTCTAGATTCTCTTAAAGACCTTAACTGAAGTTCAATACGTGTAATTTCTTCCCTTTTATCATTGATATTTTCATTATTGTTCAAATTGTTCAATTGACTTTCTAGTTCTTCTTCTTCCCTACTGCGTTCTTTCTTTTTAAAAGATGAATAAGATATTGTTTTTCCTCGTATCATCAGTTTTAATGTTTCCCAAAACAGTTGGTCTGAAATGGAAAATTCTATTTCTTCCCTATTTTCAGAATCAACTATTTTATATTGATCAATACAATCAGCAATACAAGTTTTAGTATTAGCAATAAATTCTTTGTCGTATAATAAAGCATTGTTAAATTTCCACGTCCCTTTGCCTTTTTCATTTGTATTAAATTGAATGGACAGAGATACAGGTGAGTGATCAGACCTATATGCAACACCAATATCACACGAGGTTATCAATGGTTGAAAATCAGATGAGACAAGGAAGTAGTCCAGTCTTGCCTGCTTCTTGTTAGGTCCTCTCCAGGAAAACCTCTTTTTCTCTGGGTATAATTCCCTATAAACATCAACCAAATCTATTTCTGACATCATTTCATTAACCTTTTTTTGGGCTTTAGGATTATTTTTGTGCAAATAGTTTAAAGTATCCATATCATAATTTTGTGGTAAATTCCAATCACCCCCCACTATTACTGAAGTATTACCAAAATTTTCAATATCTCTTTGGAGTATTTCATAAAAAACTGGTTTGTCCTCGTTGGGTCCATATACTACTGCTATTGTCATTCTATGATTGAAAATTTTTATATCTAGAATTGCATAGTTCCCGTCTTGATCCACTTTCTGTCCAAAGATTTCAAAAGAAAAAGTGCTTCTAAATAAGATAGCCACGCCCCTACTGCTCGTGGTATGCGACCCAAATATTATTTTATACCCCCATTCTGCTTGCCAATACTTTTCAAGTTCTTTTTTACAGTGAGTATCTACCAAGAAAACCATATCATAGTTTTCTCTACATTTACTAAATATATCTCTTCTTTTAATTTTATCAGAAGACAGGCCTCTACAATTTATGCAACCAATTTTCAAACTACCCATATTTTATATCACTTACAATTGTAACGGATGAATGATCTAAAATTATACAGTCAATAAACATATTCAGAGCAATACAAAAAAATGAAGTACAAATAAATAGAGAGAAATGAAAGTGACATAAAAATGCTTTTTTCCAACCATTTAAACAATAACTACCAAAAAGCTCCCGTTTCATGGTATTGCAGCAAATACAATTTAAATCAAATAAATTAAGTAACTAAGATACAGTGGGTTTCCTTCTTCCCCAGCCATTTATGTAAACAAAATATAGTGTTGTCTAAATCTTTTTTATTATTATTATTTTTTTTTTTTTTTTGGCTCTTTTCTTCATGCCTCTAAAAGAACAGTTTTTTAACCTTAAATATGGTGTAAAATCTATTTCCCAGTTAATTTTAATAGTGTTTGATTAAGGTTCGGAAGTTTGAATGAAGTATTTGTTATTTTTGACAGGGGTGCCCCCTTTTTTGGTGGAAAGCAGATAACTATTTGTTTGTAACTTGTCTCTCAGGTAGACATGTTTTTTTTTTAAAGATACTAGGGTTTTATAAATATTCTTTAGTGACATGTAACTTATATGTAGGGCTCTTTGAAATAGAGAAAAAGTGCAACATGTGGTGATATGTATCTTGACATGTGGATTTTATGATCTACCGCCGGTGACCACGCTTAAAACTTATAAAACTATTTTCACCAATAGGACAAGTTCAAACATGTTACGTAACTGGATTACCTTTTGCCTAATTACTCTCAAAAGGCACATATTGTGTATTTATTTAGTTTAGAGTAGGCAATATTACTGTAATGAATCTATTAGTGTTTATGTCTGATTAGCTTGCACGAGTCAAAACATCCGGTTTTGTTTGCGCATGTCTACCTGGGATACCTAATATGCAAATTAGCCATGTGCAGATTGACCGGGACACTCAATTAACAACATAGAAAAAAAACCCGAATTTAGAGAGAGTTTCAAAATACACAATGGCAAAAAAACATCAAAAAACAAAGTTATAACATACAATAATACTAAAAAGATATACTATGAGTGTTCAAATGAGTTTTTGTTACAATTCTTGGTTTAATTCAGTTAAAAGTTGTCATTGGTTTTTTTTCACGAGTAGGTAAGCTAAAAAGTCTATGATGATCTCTTTTTTTTCAGCATAACAAACGGATAATCTTTAATTCCGGTAACATGGCGATTGCATGAAGTGGTGTTTTTCTACTCTCCGCCGTTTTTATTGAAAACACAGTTAATAAGTTATGTGAGTTATGAGCTAGGTCTTAAAATAAAAACAATAGATGATCCAGAAACAACTCTGTCTGTTTTAATGACATTTATCTGATAAAAACTCTTTAATTGCCACAAACATTACAGTTATAAGATCATTCGAGTGGACCGAATTCCAGTACTCGTGTAAACAGAGGCCACTGGTCGGAATAGAAACCAATACCTGAAATACATTTTGACGGTATTATACTGAAACAGCTGATACAATGGACCCCAGGGAACAAGAAAGGTATGAGACACTAAAACAAATGTACGAATCAAAGTCTGTGTCCGAATGTTTTGCAAGTTTGCACCTTAAATTAGAGGGGGATGTTGAAACTCTGAGAACGGAGGTCAAGGTACTAAGGGACAATGTAGAAAACCTTGAATCTCACGCTAAACTCATGGAGGATAGTATAAAAGATGTCCATAACACACTCCTCCCTGATATTGAAGAAAAAATATCAACAGAAGAAAAGGAACGTCTAAAGCTGGAGTATTGGGGCCGAAAATGGAACCTGGTTATAAGTGGCGTGAGGGGATCCCCCTTGACCGAGATGCCTAAAGCGACTGATGTTTATGTCCGGGCCTTCTTTGAAAAAACTCTAGAGATACCAAAGGAGCGCATAGAAAAAATGCTATTCCAGGCCGTGCATAGGCTACCAGGAAAAGAGAGCGACAAGGAGAAGAGAAAGATCATTGTACGGTTTAATAGCCTAATAGATCGAGATGATGTTCTGGCTGCAGGAATGAAATTAAAACGTGGAAGTGGTTACAGTGTCGTTCCCGATGTGCCGCCGTCTGTTGCAAAACTTAGATTTAACCTTCTGAATGAAAGACGTGCACTGTCCTCATCTGAACAGAGGAACGTCCATCTAGTGTACATTAAAGCTAGCTTCTTATCTTCCTTTCTTAGAAGTTCCTGTATGAATGCAGCCTCATGATAATAAAGAAACAAGTCGGCAAGAAGAGGGACACAATCGGTTTCCATTGGAATGCCGACATTCTGTTGAAAAACACGTCCTCCAAACGTAGCAAATATGTTGTCATTCAAGAAATTAAGCATCCTGATAATCTCAATTTCAGAGAATTGTTTGTTTAATCAGAGTGATTCTTTACAAAGTAGATAAAGGCAACAGTAGTATACCACTGTTCAAACTCATAAATCCATGGACAAAAAACAAACTAAAACTGACGGAAACGCATAAATATAAGAGGAGAACAACGACACAACACTACAATGTAACTAACACACACAGAAACGGACCAAGCATCAGACAAAATCCCACGAGAATAACAAATATAACATCAAAACCAAATACATGATTTATCCTTCCCGAAGACAAGATACTTGTATCTACGTCCGTCGTTCTTTTTTATTAAACAAAGCAAATACCAACTCTTTCAATTTGTCTTTTATATCACGCCACCTCTAGAATATATAAAGTGACATACCTGGCCTTAATGTAGAACCTGGAAACGAAAAACATCACAATCAAACTTTCAATTATTATCTTATTTAAAAGAGGATGCACTTGTAACATAATAATGTATGGTACATATGAATGGTTCCTGAAATAACCCTTGTTTTTCAAAATATGTGTTTTATTTGTAGAATTTGTAACTGGCTATATTGTAAAATGTTGGACACCTAAAGAACTATGTGGGAAAAGGAATGCTTTAAATACAGCTCCCAAATCAATTTATACAAATTTATGAATTTGAAAATATTACTATTCGCAAGAAAATTATATTATTCTGTTTCTGAATGTAACTATCATCGGTGCATTTGTGAAAATAAATTCATCAATTTTCTACGCATTTTTTAATTCTAATTCTAAAGGGAAAAGAAGATAACTAATACAAATCGAAATTAGTGAGATCAACTACTAACTATTTTGAAATAAGAAAATACGTACAATAATAGAATTGCTTTATTAACCATTGTATAAAATAACGATAAAGACATTATTTTCCGACAAATATGAATAACATATGTGGGAAAATACTTCACATTTGTTGGACGATTTGACGAAAAGAATACCAAAAACATTGAAAAATAAACATTTAATCATCGTGAACCGATGTACATTACCAGTTGCTAAGTTTGCAATAAACTAAGTATTTGAATAATGATAAAACTTGATAATCTGCAGTAAGCGAATGCCTGAAACATTCTAACGTAGAAATTGCTTTCGACATTTTCATTGCAATGGAATAAACACAAAATTCTGCACACCATCCGAAGGAATCTAATATATTAACGTGTTTTTCTTTAATTATTAATTTTTAATTGTAATTAAGGTAGATAAGGTGTCAGCAACTATCATGAATGATGTTATAGCAGAAACAACCGGTCTATATACGTAATGAAATATGCAAAGAGACGAATGAAAAAATAATTCACAAAAATTTGTTATATGTCTGTTTTAGCTCACCTGTCCCGACGGTCCAAGTGAGCTATTCTCATCACTTGGCGTCCGTCATCAGTCGTCCGTCGTCGTCGTCCTTAGCTTTTTACATTTTGAACTTCTTCAAGAGAACCACTAAATGGAATAAAACCAAACATGGCATAAATGTCCCTTATGAAGTGCTGACCAAGTGTTGTTACTTTGTAACTGATCCATCATACAAGATCGCCGCTAGCGGGGGACTTCGTTTTTTCATAGAACCCTATGGAAAATACATACAAATGTCTTTTTTGAGAGAACCACTGAATGGAATAAAACCAAACGTGGCATAAATGTTCCTTATGAGGTGCCAACCAAGTGTTGCTACTTTGTAGTCGATCCATCATCATAGATGGCCGCCAGCGGGGGACTTAGTTTAAAATAGGACCCTATGTGAAATATATCCAAATGTCTTCTTTTAAAAGAACACTGAATGGAATGAAATCAAACATGGTATGATGGTATGAATGTACCTGATGATGTACTGACGAAGTTTTGTTACTTTGTAGCCGATCCAGCATCCAAGATGGCCGCCAGGAGGGGCCTAGTTTAACATAGAACCCCATAAGAAATACATACAAATGTCGTCTTTTAGAGAACCAAAGAACGATATGCAATATTAAACCAAATTTGGCCCCAATCATTTTTTAAGTATCTGTTATGATTCGAATCTATTTTTGTATGATTTCAAAAACCCAAGTAAAGTCAGGTGAGCGACACAGGCTCTTGAGAGTCTCTAGTTTGTTATCATTAAGGTTTCACATATACAGACCTTTTTTTTTATAAACTCTATAAAGAGAGCTGATATATCTTATCTTAACCTATGTATTACTGGTAAATTTTTATGTCAGGAATTTTGTTGCGACAGATTACTTAAATTCGTTAAGAAATTATTCTACAGATATGAATAATTAATTTTGAAGTTAGGTTGTACTTATTTCAAACGGGAAACAACATCCTTATTTTTACGTAGACGTTGTTTACAACAACAGAGCTTGGAATAAATAAAACTACTGGTAAACCTACATATTCTTTAATATCATTTACCAAGGACGAAATTTTACAAAATCATAAATCTGTCCTTCTTTCTTTTGGCATCAACATCAAAGAAAACGAAGAAAATTTACCTTCCTTATACTGGATACCTAAATTACACAAAACTCCATATAAAGAACGATACATAGCTGGTTCTTCAAAATGTTCGACTAAACATCTTTCTAAAGTACTGATTACTATTCTTTCTACAGTTAAAGATGGGCTTCAAAAATATTGTGATGAGATATATTCTACCAGTGGTGTTGACCAGATGTGGATTCTCAAAAATTCGAAAGATCTACTGCTTAATCTTCGATCACAATCTTTGCAATTTGCAGCAAGATAAAGACTTTTGATTTTTCTACGCTATACACTACTATATTTCCCATGCTTAGTTGAAAGATCGACTTCACCATCTCATAAAACAGAGCTTTTTCTATAAAAATGGGAATCGTAGATACAAATTTCTGGTTTTGGGTTACACTAATTCATATTTTGTGAAGAATCACACTGGATCTTCCAGAAAATATATTGAAGATGATATTATCAAAATGTTGGACTTTTTGATCGACAATATATGTGTTGAGTTTGGAGGATTTATATTTCAACAGACAGTCGGTATTCCAATGGGTACTACTTGTGCACCCCTACTGGCCGATTTGTTTTTGTACTCGTATGAAGCAGAATTCATTCAGAACCTTCTAAAAGACAAAAAGAAAAAACACCATGCGAAATTGTTAATTTTACTTTCCGATATATTGATGATGTTCTATCATTGAATAACCCATATTTCAGCCAATACTTACATCTCATATATCCCAGCGAACTTAAAATTAAGGATACTACTGATACTAGAAGGACTGATTCATACCTTGATCTTTTCCTCAATATTGACGCAGATGGACGACTTCACACGAAAATCTATGATAAACGGGACGATTTCAACTTCCCAATTATCAATTTCCCATTTCTCAGCAGTAACATACCTTCTGCCCCTTCGTATGGTGTTTACATATTACAATTGGTATGTTATTCTCGTGCATGTTCACACTATACGGACTTCATATACAGACTGTGCTTCTTACACAGAAACTGCTTCAACAAAGTTATGAGGAGGACAGATTAAAATTGACACTCCGTAAATTTTATGGACACCATCACGAATAAGTTGATCCATACGATGTGTCTTTGACCAAACTAGCTAAGAACATTTTTACCACATGGTAGATTGTGGTTTGTCATTACGTCGTCTAATCTTTTAATTACCGAACGTGACTTATTCCCGATTGTGACTGTTTTGCTGAGTGTGAATTCGCAATACTATAAGACGTGTTACGGTACTTATCTATCCCAAATTCATGTATTTAGTTTGATGTTATATTTGTAATTTTCATCGGATTTTGTCAAATTAGTTGACGTCTTTTCTATTATATTCATGTGTTATGGTAAAGAAAATTAATCACCGCCTTCATTTATTAGTTTTGATTTTGTTCAACGTAATCTGTACGATATTTTATATTTGAAGTTAGATTCAAAACAAACCGGACATATATATAATAAAGTTAATTGCTATTAATTAGTATTGCAATGTGCATTGTGTTTAAATGTAATATCAGTATTTAGTTCTATTATAATCTTAAATCAATCCTATTTCTATCTTATTTTTGAGATATCATTTTTCAAATTTGACGTCATTTTTGTGCTGTTTCAGAAATTCAAATTTCTGCATGACGTAATTTTTTTTGCCTTTTCACCACTTCGTATGTGACGTCATTTTTATGACTTTTTGCGTTGAGGCCTGAATTAAGTCGGGTGTGTCTATTTTCTGTGTTGGTCTTCAATGTATTATATATTTGGGTTTCGTTTTCTGTAATTAGTTAAGACGTCAGTTTTATCATGTAAATCTTTTATATTCATTTGATAAAATTTACTGTTTGCAATAGCATAAATTGTTCTAAATAATAAGGATATTCTTAGCACAAGCAGAAAACCCTAGCCGTATTTTGCAAAACCTTTTTCGACTTTTGATCCTCAGAGCTGTACAACTTTGTACCCTTTTTTTGACTTTTGAACTTTTATATCTGGCCGTCACTGGTAAGTCTTGTGTGGACGAGGCGCGTTTTGACGTAATGCATTTTAAACTTGATGCCTTTTGTTATCTATTATTCATGTGTTTCTTTGCCTAATACGTTCTACTATTTATTTGTATTGTAGTCCTGTATTATTATGTTGTCATTTTAATGTTATATTTAACAATGCCATTAAAGTGCGAGGTTTGGCATGTCACAAAACCAGGTTCAACCAACCATTTTTTTCTTTAAAAATGTCCTCTACCAAGTCAGGAAAATGGCCATTGTTATATCATAGTTTGTGTCTATGTGTGTAACATTTTCACGTTGTGTTTCCGTTGTGTCGTTTGTTTTCTCCTATATTTGAGTGTGAATTCACATTACTATAAGACGTGTCACGGTACTTTTCTATCCCAAATTCATGTATTTGGTTTTGATGTTATATTGGTTATTGTCATCGGATTTTGTCTCATGCTTAGTCCGTTGCTGTGAGAGTTTCATTTTAATATTTTGCGTAGTTCTCCTCTTATATTTAATGCGTTTCTCTCAGTTTTAGTTTGTTACCCCGATTTTGTTATTTGTCCATAGATTTACGAGTTTTAAACAGCGGTATACTACTGTTACCTTTATTTACCATACCCGGAAATTAAGAAGCAATCCTGATGAATTTATCGACCCTTAAAATAAACTTATTCTAAAAAGTTACAAATTCAATACTAGATGCTATTAGATCTTTGTATTAAAAAAATAATAATAAAAAAAAATAATTTTGTTATCAGTCAATTTAAAGCAAAATACATATATGTTTTATACATATGGACTTTATGGATCTACAACCTATCGATACCTGTTTCTTGGCATTGCATTAGATCGTGTTTTCTCTGACTTTTTATGACGGCTTTACACTTTATACATTGGATGTTAGATGTGTATGGATTGATAATTTAGTCTGAGATGCACGATTTTGTGTATTAGTTGTAATTGGCTTCGAAATAGCAGTCAGTTACTGCGAGTACTCTTAGATCTGTACTTATTGTCTTTTTGTTGTTATGGTGCACAAGGACCCGGCCACGTCCACTATGTGATTTGTTCTTGTTACATGTATTTTGATTTGTATTCATCTGATGAATAAAGCCTATATCAACTGATTTATATGGTTCGTTCTTTCGTTGCACTGTAACAAAATTGTCCAAAGAAAGAGGGAGGGCTGGGATTTCGCTAAAAATATTTAACCCCATTGCATTCTGTATGTATGTGCTTGTCTCAATTTAAATCAGAAGCCAGTAATTCAATGGTTATCGTAATTTGCTGTATTAAAACAATCAGGCCATTAGTTTTCTCATTTGAATTGTTTAAATTTGTCTTTCGGGGTCTTTAATAGCTAATTATGCGGTATGGGCTCATTCTTAAAGGCCGTATAATGAGCTATCGTTGTAAATTTCCGAGTCATTTTGTCTCTTGTGAAGTATTGTCTTATTGGCAATCATACCACATCCTCTTTTTTTAATTTATAAATGAATATGAATTTTTTTTTTCTATTTTCGTTTGTGTTTTGTATCAAAATATCCCAATTATCTTCCTATTTGATGAAAGTAAATGATAAAGAGTTATTTTCTTATTTTATTACAAAAAAATACATTCTTTTAGGCCACACCCATTCAATTTCTTGTTCTACGGATTTTGTGGACTCCAAAAATTGGGACGAGCGAGCAATTTGAAAATTTTAATAAAAAAATATTTTGTTTGCAATTTTTTTAGGCGAAGCTTGAAAAGTAAAGGCGAGCGATTATAAATTTTTTTTGTAAACATAAAATAGTAAGTTATGACAATATTAGACTTGATTTATCACTTGTACTTTGGCTTTGCTTTAATTTATGAATTATTTTTCCCTGTTTTCCAAGAAATAATTGAATAATTAAATTTGGTCTATGTTTGTGTGACTGACAATGAGACAATTTTCCATACAACCCCTTAATGTTATAAATATCCCTTTCATTGGAAACATCAAAACGTACAAATCGATGAATTTTCCTTTGACAAGTTTGAATTGATTCACGTCTAATGACGTTGACAGTCTTAATTTCATTTTTTTATTCAGATTTTATTTAGACTTTTTAAGGAAATATGAATTTGTGTCAAAGATATTAAAGTAAAATGATAAATTTTTTAGGAAGAAATATAGAAAATAGCTCCTCTTTACGTCACTGATTTTTTGGTATCTTCTTATAATAAAACAAAGAAAGATAAAATTTACTACTCATTCATTGATTTACGTTATATTCTGAGTTATCTCCGTTTAAAATGCTAAGTTGAAAAAAAAACAGTAAAATAAAACTAAACAACACATATGTTATTTAATTAAAATGAAAAATGCAACAAATAAAATACATATTTCTCCAAAATATTTACCTTTTATTAAAAAATATATTGGCCGGTTCTTTTCTGCATTTTTATCATTTAAGTCATGCACCTTAATCATATTATTTAATTTAATTGCAAAAACATGTTTAATACATCACAATCCTTCTAGTATAGTGGAGAATCTGAGGTTTACCCTTAGCTATTCGTTCCATAACAAAAATTAAAAGATGTTTTTAATGTTTGGGCATTCACGTTCCCTTCATATATATTTTTTTATCATTATTTAAATACTACGTATACGTTTAGGTCATTTGACTTTGGGTTGTCTGCAACTCGTTTGATTCTTATGTTAAACATAAATAAATGTACATCCTTCATTATAAACATTTTCATAGACTAGTCACATATATTTCATACCGGCCATTTACGAGTTTGGTTCATTTTTGTATCATGAATTGCTGTGAAGTGGGGTGAGTGGACATATTCCTCTTGTTCAATGAGCTGAGGTAATGGATCATTAATATCCAGTGCAAGGAATTGTGATAATCCTGTTCCTTCAAATGGTGGTCCTGGTTGTATTTGATCCAATATTGATACAATACCTTGTAACTTAGGCCCATGTCCGGGTTAGATTGAATTTTGAATTACGTCTTGGTAATTTTGATGTGGGATCATATCATTAACGGTAAATAATCATGAACTTTGTTTCCGGTTCGTTTGGCGTTTGTCAAAGTAGTTTACATTTCAATATTGTTAAAAGAGCAGTCAATCTGAGAAATATAGCGGTTTTCGACTTAAAAATAATTTGTCAAAATGTTGTTTCAATCAGGTTTTTTTTAATTAAAAAAATATATGAGTGGCGCGTTTTTTCATCAAGCTACAAGTTGTTCAAAACAGACAGCTTGCATATAGATATCACATAGGGAAAAATGTGAATGAAAATAAATTCAGGTCACACCAATTTAATTCCTTGTTCGACGGACCCGCTCGCACCTATGTTTTTATAAAACAGATTAAAAAAAAAATAATTATATTCCCGCTTCCGGAGATGTAATCATGTCTATTTCCCGCACCGTTTTTTTGTAAATATTATAAAAAGATGAAAATTTGTTTTTAAAATCACAGTCTAACCTGTGTAATATAAATATCTGGGAGAATATTTATTTCAGCATGAAACCAATTTATCCCAAGTGGGAGTGCTTCGATATAAATATATAACAGCGGAAATATCTGTACAGAACAATACATTGGTTTCTTTTCCCCTTACTTATATTACCTATCAAAAAAGGTTCGTTGTCAGAATAAAGTACAAAGAACATCTGAAGGATTTGCCTTAACTGCAATTATATTGTATGCTGGCGAATCAACACTATCCATAGCCGCTGCATGTTTATGCACCTTTCCTGATTGATTCAGGGGCCTGTCATACAGCAGTTATCGTTTGATGATGTGGTTCATTGGTATTTTCCCGTTTGGATTTATAAATTAGATCGTTGGTTTCACTGTTCGAATTGTGTACACTAATAACTTTGGGGTCCTTTATAGCTTGCGGTTTGGTCTGGATCGAAGCCCCATGTAAAAGACCGTACTTTGACCTATGTTGGTTATCATTAGGTTTGGAACAACCCTCCCTCAGTCAAGGGATCATTTTGTTGTTGTAAAAGAAAATAGAAATACCAAGGATTCGAATAGTGCTTCTATACAAAACCTTTGAAAACTTAGAATTGTTTACTTAAATAAAGGAGAAATACATCATATTTTAAACAAGAGGGGTTCACTTATTTTGAATAATATTAGATGTGTTAAGGAATATTACAAAATTCCTGGACATGTTTTGACCATTTAATACCTGATAGATATATAGTTCTTTGAGAAAATATGAGCCCTTTTGTATTAAAAAGTGTTTCTTTTACAAAACATATATTATAACTAAATATGAATCAGTCAGGGAGGTTGCATAAACACTGACAAATACAATATTTTACTGTCAATTTAACCGAAATTATCGGAAAGTGCTGCGTGGATTTCTGTTTTGTTAGGTTAGATTTTTATACTTGATTTGATTCACTTACGCCTTCATGATTCATGGTGTAAAATTGATCTTAATTTCAAAAGGGCAAACTTTCTTCATCTATTAAAGTACCGAATTGAATCAAGCGAGTTAACGCTATACATTTCCTCATCAGGTTTACAGGCGTCGAGTTAAAATTTGTTCAGGACATCATTTAGACGACCATTAATTTAATTTCAAAGTGTTTGTCTTCATTTTTCTTGGAGAGTAAATTAACAGCCATTTTGCATGTTAAGATTATCCTTTCTGTATCTGTATTTAAACTCGTTTTCAAGAATTTTATCCTGCATGCGGACGGCAAACCCTGTGCAATTTTTAATATGGACACCGTCAGCGTAGAAACAATTGTTATATTCCTCGGGGTATTAGGTATCAACGTCCGGGTATATAGGTTAGCAACAACCGGGGCTATAAGATATTTTTAGTGTCAGTCATTATAAAATAAATATCCGAGAAATATAATAAGGATAAAGATTTATCAACACACACCAATCAAAACATTAATAGCAGCAATAAAAATAAATTAGCAAAATGAAATAATAATAATCCCTAATTTCAAATATATGGTTCTACAATATGCAGCAAAATATTCATAGTGATATAAAATGTTAGCATTAGTATAAAGACATAAACATAGTATTTTAAAAATTATAAAAATGATAAAGTATCTAGAATGTTTAATATTCTTTCAAGATTTGTCATGGAATGACTAGATAAAGATAAACCCAAACTTCTGAACTATATCCAAAAAAATGTCATGCATTACAAAGTTTTGCAATTATAGTTTGTTTATTCTTCTTATTACGACTGATTTACAAATACAGAAAACGTTTTATATAATTCTTGTTTTCCTGCTTCGTGTTATAAAGAGGGATAACTCGGATTATCTACCTTTTATAATGAAATGTGAAGTATATTTACCAATCTTGTTTTATAAGAAGATGACGAAAATCAGTCCCGTGACCCCAAATATGTTTTCATTCAATGAAAGCAACTATAAGAGCTGTCTTGCAATTTTATATCTTAAAATTCTATCCTATTAGTTTTCTTTCTTTTACACAATTTTTTCAAAAACTTTGAATAACCTGTAGCTTGATTATAAACATATCCGACATTCATTTGTTGGGTTTTATTTTGAGAAAAAATAAATAATTCAAATAATATTTTGACAACTTGTTGAACAAATCTATTGATATATTTTTGGACCCTCTACAAACCTTAACCAAGACATTATTAAACTGTATAATACCAGGAAAAACCTGCGCTCAAATAACATGTAGTTTTGCATAAAATGAATTTACAAACTTCAAAAACTTATTCACACCTAATGAAATCTTACCTCGACAAGGGTCTACGTTACACTGTACTGTTTCATTACTGGATCCAAAACAATCATCACCACCGTCTGAAGGCGCTGGATTATCGCAAGTTCTTGTTCGTGTAATTATTCCATCCCCACATGTCACTGAACAAGAGGAATTTATCCACATACTCCACTGTCCAGCAACTTATAATATAGAAGTAGATAAAACAGTCTCAAATGGCCGTACTTTAATAATTGTGACTTATTAATGTAAAATGTTTACAATGTAGTTGTAATAACATGAAGGTTGTAAAAATTATTTATCATGAACAAATGTAGGCTACAAATTGCAAAGAACCTCTAAGTCAAATGATCTATTTTCACTTCTACCCTCGTACTCTAAATACAAATTAATCAATTTTGTAAACTAATCGTTACTTCGTACTCCTAACAATAAAGACAATAACAATCAAAACCAAGGAGTAAACAAAGACTCACAAAACCAAAGGACATTTACATCAACAGTTATAAATAATAATTAAGAAACAACACGAACTCCACTAAAATCCGGGAGTGAAATCAGGTGCTCAATTATTATATCTAAATTTACCTGTGTATGTTGAATTATATAAAACGTATTTTACACATATTCACCCCTAGTTTTTGGTGGGGTTCGTGTTGTTTATTCTTTAGTTTTCTATGTTGTGTCGTGTGTACTATTGTTTTTCTGTTTGTCTTTTTCATTTTTAGCCATGGCGTTGTCAGTTTGTTTTAGATTTATGAGTTTGACTGTCCCTTTGGTATCTTTCGTCCCTCTTTTGTTTTAGTAACGCCGTTTTGTCCCAGGTAAAGGTTGTCTTATCGACACCCTTTCTTCGTCTTTTTTATTACTATCTGTAACATCTAGATACCTACGTTTTATTATTGTATTTATAGTGTGTCATAGATCAAACTTATTCGTTACATTTGTGTTTACTTGTTTTTGTTTAGATATCTTTTTGATCGAGGTCGGTCATGTTTTTGCTGTTTTATAGTGTGTCTTTTTATGTTGTAATGTTACTCAACTGTCTCAGGTTAGGTGACAAATTGTGCCTGTTAAAACTCCCCCCCCCCCCTCTTTTTGAATTTTTATGCACCTGTCATAAGTAAGTAGCTTGATGTTTAGTGATTGTCGTGTGTTGGTGTTTCTCGTTTTATATAGGTGAGTCTGTTGCTTTTCCAGTTTGAATCGTTTTACAATTAGTCATTTTGGGGCCCTTATAGCCTTGCTGTTCGGTGTGGAAAAAAATGACCATGATGAAGTCCGGACTTTCAGGAGATGTGGTACATGTATGATTGACGCACAGTTTAAGCATGTATTCAATTTTCCTGTAATAGTTGAGATCTTAGGAGGGATCGATTACATAAATAGGATCCCTACTTTCCACCGCCAAACCTGTCCAAAACGGGGTAATATTTTTACCTCAATACAAATCTGATTAAACTATTGTAATGACGTTTTCGTGTTGTTTATTCTTTAGTTTTCTATGTTGTGTCGTGTGTACTATTGTTTTTCTGTTTGTCTTTTTTATTTTTAGCCATGGCGTTGTCAGTTTGTTTTAGATTTATGAGTTTGACTGTCCCTTTGGTATCTTTCGTCCCTCTTTTGGTCTATTTTACCCTTTATACATGTATACAATGAACGCAATATTTAAAAAAAACAACAAAGTATTAAAATATTTTCTCTGAATTGTTTTTGCGGGATCGGCGATAGGTTTGTGAGCGAGTTTGACTTTACTCACCTATTGAACAATTTGACGAATCAAATGAATGGATATCAGTTTCTGTATTAAAGTCATAACACATTGCTTTAAAGGTTCCGTCAGACAGACTTGATTGGTTGTGTTTCCAAATTAACAAATCTGTCATAGTGCAACATACAAGCAGATTTTCTGTCAGTTGTCTAAAATTTAAAAATAAATAAGCTTTTACTATTAACTATTTCTGTCTGGTACTTCTGTGAATTGTTAAAATTATACCGCATCTGTTTGTGATGCAATTTAGAAAGATATTTTTAGCTGCCTGCTAAACGTCTATCTATGAATTTCGCTATAACGATACTTAATGTTATAAATTAGGCCCTTAGTTTTTTGAGATTGTTTTAATTCTAATTTCTTGACCTGTCCTTTTGAAACTGGCTATAAGGTCTAAGTGGTTATCATTGTTGACGGGTGGACTGTAATCTATAATTACTCAATTCCACGTCATTTGAACTCTGATGGATAGTCTTAAAATTTACAGCGGCGCTGTTCCTGCCTGTATGTTACGTTTTTGATTTTTGATTTATTAAATTAAATACCACATCACTTCATGTCCAACATGAATATGGACAACACACGGACACATATTTATCTATACTAATAAAGGGAGGGACCGATATCATTGCGACTCAAATCATCTGAAACTTACAAAGTCGGAAATATTTGAGATATGACGTATCACAAATATAGACGCATATATAGTGTTTTGTACTTCGTAAATGTTTCTTTGAAACATTTTTTTCCCTAAGAAAACGCCATTTTTGAGAAAACATCCAAATTCGGAGACTGTAATCGATCCGTGTCTTATACGCTTCGCGCATGCTCAATCGATTTACTGCCCGCAAAATTTAACTTTAGATATAAATATCATAAGACAATGTTGAAGATTAAAAAATTTAACTTTTTCATGCACCTTTGTTTTCCAGATAATTAATTTTACCAATTCACAAGTTCCAGTTCGAATCCGATACAGATTCTTATAGTATATGACACACAATTATCTGATCCCTGTTACCTTATCTGTGGGTTTTGTCTCTGATAGGCGCACAACCAAATGAAGTATTAAGGATTTGCTGTAAATGTGGGTAAAAATTACACCTCAACTTTGTCATTATACAGGGAATAAATTTGCACCTTTTAATCAGCTTGACTACTTAATAACAATACGAATTCTGAAAATCCAGACTAAAAATAAGTCAAAGGTTCTTTAATTCTGTATACGAATAAGTGTCAAACGATAAATTTGTTTAAGTCCCAGTCGCACAGACACGTTTTGGTTATCCCGTTTTGCTGCGTTTTCAAAACATAGCGAAACCGCAATACACATAGCGAATCGTATCGATCCGTACTTAAAAAAGCTATATACGTAGCTATTCGTGGATTGATACGTGATCGGTCCCGTTTGTAGTGATCTGCACAATACAAACGTAACTACAAATAATAACGTGCAATGAACATAGAAAAGCGCAGAAAAACGTAGAAGGAACGTAGAAATACGTATTAGAAACGTACCCGATACGTACTTAAACGTATTTGATTCTAATCACTAGGTGTTATTACGGTTTATTACGTATCTGCTACGTTTCATAAGGTTTTTGTACGGTATATAACGCTTCATGGTACGCATTTTTAGGTTTCATGACGTTTTTCAAGGCATTTTACGTGTCTTTGCGTATTACTACACATGCTTCTCTTCTTTTACGTATAATCAAACCAGGTGTTTCTAAAAAGCCCCAGTCACACTGTCAAGTTTCGACAGCTAGGTTATAGTACGTTAAGAAATGCTACGTTTCATGTATTTTTTGTCATTTTTTAACGGTCTGTACGTTTTTCTATGTTAATGCCACGTTTTGGTCCGTTCTTCTACGTTTTGTTACGTTTTGTTACTTTTTTCGCTTTCGATCTTTTATATCTGGGCGTCACTGGTGAGTCTTGTGTGGACGAGGCGCGTTTTTGACGTATTGAATTTTAAACCTGATGCTTTTTGTTATTCATTAATCATGTGTTTCTTTGTCTAATACGTTCTCCTATTTATTTGTATTGTAGTCCTGTAATATTATGTTGTCATTTCAATGTTATATTTAACATTGTCATTAAAGTGCGAGGTTTGGCATGCCACAAAACTAGGTTCAACCCACCATTTTGTCCTTTGAAAATGTCCTGTACCAAGTCAGGAATATGGCCATTGTTATATTATTGCTCGTTTCTGTGTGTGTTTCATTTTAACGTTCCGTCGTTTGTTTTCTCTTATTT
Organism: Mytilus galloprovincialis; assembly: GCF_965363235.1. Taxonomy (NCBI): domain Eukaryota; kingdom Metazoa; phylum Mollusca; class Bivalvia; order Mytilida; family Mytilidae; genus Mytilus; species Mytilus galloprovincialis. The sequence continues at coordinate 63,353,682 of NC_134839.1, forward strand.
TTGAGTGTAATTTCACATTACGATAAGACGTGTCACGGTACTTGTCTATCCCAAATTCATGTATTTGGTTTTGATGTTATATTTGTGGGATTTTGTCTGATGCTTGGTCCGTTTCTGTGTGTGTTACATTTTAGTGTTGTGTCGTTGTTCTCCTCTTATATTTAATGCGTTTCCCTTGGTTTTAGTTTGTTACCCCGTTTTTGTTTTTTGTCCATGGATTTATGAGTTTTGAACAGCGGTATACTACTGTTGCCTTTATTTGTTAGGTGTTTTGATTAATACACAGGTCACATGTTCTACTAGGTTTTAATACGTTTCATTACGTTTAAACAACGTTTTATAACGTTTCAGTACGTGTTACATGTGTACAGTACGTTCTTATTCGGTTCACTACGGTTGTAGTATGTTTTCCAACGTTTTTGCACGTTTGTTCTACGCTGTATCATGTGTCACTACGCTGCAATCATTGACCTATAAAACGCCGCCGTCATTAACTAATAAAATTCATAGAAAACAGAGATGCAGAGAGGCAGCAAAGTAACTCCAGAAAATCAAGAGACTTCAACAGAGGTTCACTTTATTAATATTAATACATCTGTCATTTCAATTAGCTTATTTTGTTCCTATCTGTATGGTCAAAAATTTTGATTTTATTTTGTACTCAAAGCAAGATGTCAAGAAAAAATTTCAAAGCCTTGGTGGGTACCTAGTCAATGCTTTCCTTTTTATGTTAGTTGCTCTTTTGAAATGTTTTACGCTGCATAATGTCGTTATGATTCCAATTTCCCTCCTACCGGTATATTATTTATCTTTTAAGTGTGTTTTAAACAAGACCGTTCTAATGAGGACCGGAGGTAGTGGATGGGGTCATGGTGGGCGTGGCAGAGGCCGCAAAGTTAGTCCGTCGCCTGATAATTGATGTTTAATGATAAAATTTGAAAAAAATACTTCAACTGTAGCTCTAATGAGAAATAGTTTATCACCTGAAATAACCAATCTGAAAATTTATGAAGTCTTAAGTTATTTTAAGGACTTTCCATCATAAACAGAAAATAACGAACCTCTATAGGTTTATTGGACGATGGCTTTTTAATTTACAACGAAGGTACCGATGATGAAATGCATTTCAGCACAATTTTTTGAACATGCTAACAGGCACCATGCACTTCTAAAAGGACATTCGAGAAACCTAAAATGCAGTTTTTTTATGTGTAACCTTTGATCATGAGTTGGTATTCAAAGGCCAAAAATTTAGAGAAACAGGAATCTTAAACCTCACGACATTTCGGAATAAAAATGATAATTATCATAACTTAGAGAGATCCTCGTGCCATCTATCCTCTACTAGGCATAATTAAAGGAGAAATGCTTTGCGTTCAGAGATGTACGAACGATCCAGTAGATTTGCAAACACAATATGCGTTTTTTTTTCGAACGCCTTATCAAGAGGGGATATAAAAAAAAATGAAATTAAAACTGTTATGCAGGAAGTGACTGCAAGACAAAAATTTGATACAATAATGGTAAAACCCAAATATGTATTATAGCCACCTCCCTTGGTATTCTCTGTAGTGTTTTCAAGACAGAAAACACACTTAAAGAACAATATTTTAAAACACAGAGATAAATTAAAAGATAACGAAGAGGCAAAACTTTTATTTGATAAAAGATTTCTTTTTGCTTACCGTAGGCATAAAAACTTGAAAGACAAAGTGGCATCTGCAACTCTGGGTAATTAACATGTTGCAAATTATGAAAAAAAAAATATCTATACTATGCTTGTTAAATTGATAAAAATGAAAAAAAAGAAGAAAAAGAGTAAAGAAAAGTATCAGTCAAACATATCACGAGGTGTCGAGACCCTAATATAAATTACAGTATGTTTTAAATAAGTGTCACCATGCAATGACTTGGGCTCCTGACAATAGACATGATCTTGGTAAATTTGTTTATACTAATTGGTCTTAATATATGTTAGAAACACCTTGTGATCTTTGGTTACTGGGATAGGATTTGACAATGAATTATTGAAATAACTGTGTAACAATAATCCATGATTTGTCAATTCCATCCGTTGTCTGTTAGACTGACAAAATATTGTAATAAATTGCGGAAAATGTGGATACACGTGAGTTGATTATACGTAGCAGATAAACATGCGTAGTAATACGGATCGACACGTAATAATGCCTAAAATAACGAAATGAAACCTAGTAAACCGTACCCTGAAGCGTAATATACCGTACAAAAACCTAATGAAACGTGACAGATACGTACTAAAACGTAATAACACCTAGTGATTAGAATCAAATACGTTTTAGTACGTATCAGGTACGTTTCTAATACGTATTTCTACGTTCCCTTTTACGTTTTACTACGCTTTTCTACGTTCATACTACTTTTTTCTTTTGTGTAGACCAATACAAACGGGACTGATTACGTATCAATCCATGTATATAGCCGTATTACGTACTGATCGATACGATTCGCTACGTATTTTGCGGTTTCGCTACGTTTGAAAACGTAGCAACACGGGATAGCTGAAACGGGACAGTGTGTCTGTGGCTTAAAACCCGTTAATTTGTAAAATAGTTCCCCAGTCTATGAGCAGTATGAAAGGATGGAATTGACAAATTGTTGATTATTATTACACAGTTATTTCAATTAATCGTTGTCAAATCTATCCCAGCACCCCAACGCCATACATCACAAGGTGTTTCGAACATCGTTTTATACCAATTATAATAGACTTATTGAAAATGGCCATGTCCATCGCAAGGAGCCTAATCTATTACATGGTGACACTAATTTAAAAAAAAAACTGTATTTTTGTTAAGGGACTAGACACCTCGTGATTTGTTCGACTAATACTTTTCTATACTTTTCATTTTGTTTTTCATGTTTATAAAATTAACAAACAGTATAGAATATGTTTTAATAGTTTGGAACATGTTAATTGTTCAGAGTACTGACTCTTCCAAGTGTGCATTGTTGTGTATACCTAGGGAAAGCGAAAAGAGATATTTTTATCAAAAAAAAGTTTTGTTTCTTTTCGTCATCTTGTAATCTATCCAAGTGTTTTAAAATATTTTTCTTAATGTGTGTTTCCTTCTTGAAAATACTGTGGAGAATACTAAGGAAATCGACCGTAGTACAGATTTGGGTTTAACCATTAATGTGTTATATATTTGTTGTACAGTCGCTTCCTGCATTACAGTTTTAATTTCATTTTTTAATATCCTTTTTAATAAGGCGTTCAGAAATAACGCATATTGTGTTTGCAAATCTATTGGATCGTTCGTACAATTCTTAAAGTGAAGCTTTTCTCCTTGACTTTCTGGAGATACTTTGCTCCATTTCTGGATCTCTGACTTTCCTGAATTTTATAAATTAATGACGCCGTTGCATAGGTCAATGATTACATCGTAGTGATACTGCATAGAACAAACATACGAAACCGTAGGACAACGTGCGAAAACTACTTTAACCGTAGTGAACCGAATTAATAACGTACTGACCTCTTGTAATACGTACTGAAACGTAGTACAACGTTGTTTACACGTTATAAAACGTATTAAAACTTAGTAAAACGTGCCCCTTGTAGTTATCGAAAAACCTAATAAAACGTAGCAATGCATAGACGAACTTATCAGAACGTAGCTTAACCTAAAAAAAAACGTCAGGCGGTCAAAAATTGTCAAAAAAATACATGAAACGTAGCATTTCTAAACGTACTACAACCTAGCTATCGAAAAGTGACAGTGTGACAGGGACTTAACTGTTGCAAAACACATGTAAATATGTACGTGAAGAGTGGAGACTGCATTATTTTTCTTCGTTCAAATTTTTCGCAGCAACTATCAATATATGGCATGATCAGATAAGTCAGCTGGATTGTCGATACCAACTGCAAGAAAACAGTTGCCGAATTAACGAAGGTGAAAAAACTGTCACAATATGTGCAATTAAGGTACCCTTGTCGTATATATAAACTTACATTGTTGTTATACGTGTTATCGCCTGAAATACATCAGCTGATACTGTGGTCAGATTATTGTCATTTACATATCTGCAATTGAAAAATTGATTCTTTAAGATATCACAAATCCTTAAAGTTAACGTTAAAGAATATTACCTATTCGAGAATAGCATGGTAGTATGTACTATTTTACTTGTGTCTTTGTTTTATCGACGCCAATACAGAAACAACATAGTTAAATGAATTGTATGAGCTTGCTTTTAATTGTGTTTTTGTTATATACTTTTGTATAATGCTATTGACAAAAATAACGGGTCATGTTAGTGTTAAGGCTAAAATCAAACAAACATAATCGAGTACCTGAATTATTTACTAAAAAATAGGAATATTTCAATTTTTTTTTTTTAATTGATTTGAAAAAATATGATTTCTTATTAGGGGATTTACCTTCATTTCTTAGCAACTCTGCATATGCCAATATGCGCTTAAACCCTTCACATATTTAATATTCAGTAATAATATAACTGCTGTAAAATAACATACAAATGTATGAAAGGTAAAAAACGATGTGTTCTTAATCTAGATGTGTGTAAAACGTAAAATAAAACAACCATAAGAAGGATATTCGTTTTACTTACACATTTTGAAGAATAACATTAGCAGAAAATAACCCTGACGGTAAACTTGTTATTTGGTTATCGTTTAGATATCTACAAAAACAGAAGTATACAATTCATTCTTTCGTTATGTTTGAATCAAAGAGAAATGTATCGAAAGAGGGACGAAAGATAACAAAGGGACAGTCAAACTCATAAATCTAAAACAAACTGACAACGCCATGGCTAAAAATAAAAAAGACAAACAGAAAAACAATAGTACACACGACACAACATAGAAAACTAAAGAATAAACAACACGAACCCCACCAAAAACTAGGGGTGATCTCAGGTGCTCCGGAAGGAATGTGATGCTTTCGATGTGCTTATTGTTACACAGTTATTTCAATAAATCGTTGGATTACTTTGAAGAAACGATTTCGCACAGCATACATTCCGATATCAAAATTAAACCAAAACAAACACGTTTACAGTATATATCAACTTATTACTTGACAAAATATATGTAATGCGTAAATGGTTTTATACTCAACCATTGATATTTTCTATTATCGCTATTTTACAAAATTGTCCTTTGATCTTGCTGACTGATAATGTCTTTTCTCAGCGGAGTCGAGTGATATGAAAAATCGTCGCTAGAAACTAAGGGGGCACGTGGCGTTTCTAATGAAATTGACATGAAATTGACATGAAATTAACATGTAATTGACATAAAATTGACATCGTAGTCATAGGTAAGATAGCCATAAACAGATTATCATTAGTCATCTCAACTCGATTGCTTTTATCACTTTCGCAGTACCGGCTAAAGCAAGATCATGAATCCCGTTGAGATGTTCAAACATAATCCATAAGTACTTAATCAGCTTCTGGAAATTTTATTCACATGAAAAAAGTAACTTATGCTCAAAATAACCTGATTAGAAAGAATTACTTCGTGTTATTGTTAACAAGTCTTTAGAAAAAGGTAAAATTACAAAAATTCCGACCTCCAAGGAAAAAGTAAAATCACAACAATCCCTGAAATGTGTTTCAAAAGTACCTAATATGATAACAGACTAGAAGAATCAACTTAAGATTCGAGCTAGCACGAGGTCTGTTACGTATAATGCATTAATTTTGTAATGGTCGATAGAACATTTTTAAAATTGAGTTATCTCCTGCCAAGTAGAACGACTGAAATACATAACACATACATGAAAGATGTTAAAACGTATAAATATCTTGGCTTTTAGACGACTTTTTGCTAATCATATAATTATGCATCCACTAGAAATATGCAGTCGCTTCTTTACATTGATGCAGTGAATAAAATATAGTGGCTTTTTGAATCCATATACATACATGAATTTTAACGATATAAGATCTTGAAACGCATCTGCTGTAATACTGACAATCTCGTTATTATCTAAATCTCTGAAAAAATTGCAATATCATATACATGAAGAAAATTATATGTTAATCTTATTATTATTATTTTCTATCAAATAGAGAACACATTTTGTTTGATTCATTAATTTTCAACTTAGCAATATCAGGGGATATAACTCATATAATTTAACCTTTATAAAGGAAATTGAAGTAAAATTATTATAAGTAATACATCAATTGGATAAAACAGTCAATTCATCTTATTGTATTGACAATTGGATATTTTGACACCAGTATGATGACCTTGTTGATGTGTTTGGAAATAAAATAACCTTTACGTGATCTACTGATAAAACTAGAATTGAATTGTAACTAGCTTGGTTGGTCTCTCTTTAAGTCTGGTCCTGTGCAAAATGCATTCGTGAGATACAGAAATTCTAGCACCCTACAGAAAAACACCTACGTTGTCCTGTGGTGCAATCTTTTTTAAAAGAAACCTTACTACACATTCTATGTTCTGAGCAACACATATGTTTATTATATTATTCCGGGACAATATATTTAATTAAAGCGGCAATAGATGCTCAATGTATTACCAACTCATCTAATATTTGATTTATAACATACTTAAATGTATTTCAGATATGCAAAATGCAATGAAAGGAATCATGCTATTGATAGATATCAATAACGTGCGTTTATGAGAATGTACGACAATATATCGATGGGATTGTGACCCCAAAACAAATATAAATTCAAATAGTCAGGTACAATGTAAGCATGTGTTACAGTAAATATGCCGATTTTCCTAGTTCTGTTTGAGTTCATAACTTTGATAAATGATGAACAAAATGTGAACCTTTAATTAACATGTAGCAAAATGATTTTTTGTGTCCGTCGAACACTACAGGCAATTGTTTTTTCTCCTGGTATCCTTTGTGTTTTTCCATCTTGTATTTCTTTTTAAAACTGAACATCCTGAGCACATGGATAGTCTCTAACTGAGGTCACGTCATATATTGCAAAATGGTTCACATTGACTGTGCAATATACTTACAATCTTTCCAATTCTGCGAGTCCAGAAAAGTCGCTGCCATCAATTGCGATGAGACGATTACGCGATAACATCCTGCAAAAAAAAAACACAAACAGATTACAGGTGCATGCATCGTCTTGATATTAAACAGGTTTGTAGAAACCAGCCCTCAACATCGAATGTGTAAAATTAGAGACATGAGAATCTATTCTTACAAATGTGTAATAATGGAAAAGAAGGGATGCGGGTAATTGATTCATGAATTTCTACACATACTTGACATGAAAAAAGTTTTTACGACTGTTCTTCGTCTCACAATCACAGTGAGTATTTCAACATGGAACAAATGGTCACCAATTGCTGATCATATATTGTGTATAACTGGCTGATAAATATATCAAATCTGACAAAATATCAATTTGTTGCGGATCCACGTTTTAAAAAGAGGATTCGAAAGAGCCTAAAAAATTGTTTAAAAGTACACAACATTCACAAATCGGGAAAGTTTGTTTCATGTATACACACATTTGTGTCTCAGAAGGAAGCCCTTGACATTTATTTGTCTTCTTAAGTTTTTATTATAGTTATATTATGATGATAGTTCGTTTCTGTGTGTGTTACAATTTAACGTTGCGTCGTTTGTTTTCTTTTATTTTTGAGTGTAAATTGACATTGCGATAAGAAGTGTCACGGTACTTGTCTATCCCAAATTCATGTATTTGGTTTTGATGTTATATTTGTTATTCTCGTGGGATTTTGTCTGATGCTTGGTCCGTTTCTGTGTGTGTTAGTTACATTGTAGTGTTGTGTCGTTGTTCTCCTCTTATATTTATGCGTTTCCGTCAGTTTTAGTTTGTTACCCCGATTTTGTTTTTTGTCCATAGATTTATGAGTTTGAACAGCGGTATACTACTGTTGCCTTTATTTAATAGAGTCTAAAATGATGATTGTTGAAACACATTCAATAACATGTTTGTTTCTCTTCCGTATATTTTTGAACACTTTAAACACAATCATGTATACATGGTTTTTTTTAATTGAAGTAAGTATAATTGAAGATTTATCATATTTTTGTATATCTTGTCACATAAAATTATATGTGTTATACTGTTTACATCTTAGGTTACAAAAACTATCATCAATTCAATATAACCGTGGGTCAGTGTACCCTAATTTAAATTTTAAAACTTGTAGAACATCGAAAATAATTAGTTTTGATCGTATTAACTATTTTCTCTCGCTATAATTCTTTTCAATTCATCTCAATTAGTAGTATCTTTTCAATAAGGAGACATGATGGGGATCTTATTTTACGTCCGTAATAAAAGGTCAGATTGTTTTTCCAACTTCATTTACTTGACTTCTTTTGATATTTAAGATGCGATTAGTATCTCTAGGTGTGAAGTGCGAAATACTTGCACAAACGAAAACTTGTAAAAAAAAATGTTTTTAGATCAAGGTCATCTACAAATATTTCTTTTGAGAATAAAACTTAAACTGAAAATTCGAGTATTAAGTTATCACTTACTTTAATGTAACAATTTATACAGTTAATGATATTTCAACTGTAGCTTAAAAATTATAAAATATTACAATTTCAAACTTATTTCTTTTACTGTAAGCAAGAAGAATGTATCAAATCCTAGATTAAGCTCTAAAAACAATGAAATGTAGTCAAGCAAATTGAATACTTGCTTAAGGCAACAACCATTTTCTTATCTGGGGGGGGGGGGGGGGCCTTGGATTTTTATTGTGTTCATAATTTCTTTTTCAGAACCTTCCTCCGATAATATATTTTTTCTTATGAGAAGGAAAGCTTAATTTCTTTCCTATTATATATGTGGAATACAGAAATACATTTTTTTTCACAAACCTATGAAATTAACATAAAATTCATTTTAATTTTTTATTTGATGTAAAATGTAGAGTGCACGGCTCTGTCTATATCCTGTCATTTTCTGTTTTCTCTGTTGTGTTTTTTTTTAGCCTACTTCCTACATTATGATATTCTCTGCGTCCGTCATACAAGTACCACAGTCCTTGAATTTTAATTTTTGATGTGGCCACCATTGCCATATGTAATGGCAAAGCGTGAGTAGCTCCAAATTATAAACATCCACTGTTTCCAACTATGATAATTGACATTCCATTGAAAAAAGATGTATTAGGAATGATACACACAGAAAATACTACCGGTATACAAGTCATACACAATCAGGGCTACTTTAAAATGAAATATAGAAAGGAAATGGGTAATGTGTCAAAGCGACAACAACCATAGCAACCATAGAGCAGACAACAGCCGAAGGCCACAAATTGGTCTTCAATGTAGCGAGAAACTTGAAGGCGGTCTTCAGCTGGCCCCTTAAAAATATGTATACTAGTACAGTGATAATGGACGTCATACTAAACTCCGAATTATAAAAAAGAAACTAAAATTAAATATCATACAAGACTAACAATGGCCAGAGGCTCCTGACTTGGGACAGGCGCAAAATTTCTGCTTATGATACCGTATCTATTCCTGTTATAAAATGACTATTTCATGTTTATAATAGTTGCAGTTTTAAGTATGGTCTTAATGTAGTAACATTTATGCGGGAGATTTGGAATGCTTTTAAATATTTCTGGATCAAACACTAGTACAGGCATTACAGGCAGGAACATACAAAAAGTGATAAGGTATAAATAGAAATCTAAGCTTAATCTGTAGACTGGACAGATGATTATAATCTGCTGTTTCACTGCCTCATCTGTTTCACCATTCTAAAATTCAGCCGTGAATTTTTTTTTCAAGCAGGTGACAGCAAAGCAATCTCAGCCACCCCCTACCCCCCCCCCCCCCCCCGCCCAACCCCACCCCCACGCCCCCATAAGAAAATGGTTGTTGCCTAAATTCAGTATATATTTTTGTTCCTTTCAGACTAAAATAAATCTATTTTTTTTTTTTTTAAATATTCTATGTTTTTCAATATGAAAATGTTGTTATATATGTTTTGACAGCATTGGTTATTTTACAAATCCTTGTTCACATTCAATATTAAATCGTCTCTCTTTTGGTAGACAGTTAATACATGCGGCTATCACAAACTTATAAAATTCTTAACGGTTATTAAATGACGGATATTAGTTTATTAAAACTTATTGTAACTGTTATAAATCTTAGAAAACATTTTAATTTAAGGATTGTATCTCCCAATTACAATCGCTAGTTCCTTCTCCGGATTTGATTAAAGATTTTGCTTCTTTTCGGTTTTATCAGCTCCCCAAAGATATTTAGATTTTTAAGATCTTTTCTAAATTGTTGAAAAGCGCATTGGGAGCAGTAACATTTGTACTGTTTATGTAAACACAGCCATTAACAATAAAACTTCGGAAGAATTTGCAGAATGACCAAAAAAACACAAAATGTGCTGAACTTTGGGCCGACGTTTACCTAGGCTCTTAATAATTTGCTAAGGCATGATTATGATCATATTAGTGTTATACATGTATGAATGTTTGGTTATATTAGTTTTATACATTTATAAATGTATTATCATATTAATTTTATACATGTTTAAATATATGATCATAAACGTTTTATACATGTATACATTTGTATTGATTCGCGGAAATATAAAGAGATGTGGTATGATTGTCACTGAATCAACTATCCACTTAAGACCAAAGAACTAGAGAACGAAGAATTCGAAGTCAGGATACGGCATTCATTTATGCTCAATACAAAAGTCACCGTACAGCATTCAACATTGCGGAAACCACATACAACATAAACTACAGTATTGAAAGTTATGCGATATGTCCTATCAGAATTTGATTATTATATGGTTACTACTGTAGACAATAACTGTTCTTACTGCTTCGTTTGAGGTCACAGTTATAAAATTACACATAATTTTTAAATTAACATAAGCTCTTGAATGAAATTTGAATACTATTTCGGTACACATGTGCATAACATTAGGTATCATTAAATGGAGGACATATATATATTTTTGGAAAATTTGAGATTTTTATTGCTCAATCTGGGTTAATATTTTGTGGACTTCATTTTTTCTCCAATGTATTTTTGGATTTATTTAATCTTCTCTGAGAAATTTAATAACTGAATATACTTTGATATATTCTTACTTCATCACCAAATGATTTGTATAAGTGAAGAAATCTGATTAATTGCATCGATTACTACAACAATTTTACTTTTATCCTAATGCACTTTAAAAGGTTTGTTTATTATGGAGCTTATACATTATGGTTTTCGACTTGAAAACTGATTTTCACTTCTACAACATTTAATTTATATTGATAAATAAAGGAGACTTAAATTCATTAAATATAAGAAATATCCATATAATCTGTGTTTTAACGTTCGACTGTGTTCCTTCGTGTTCTCAAATCATTTGAAAAATTATGAACTTGATTTTTTACTGCCAACTTAAAGGTGTAATGCTTTTTAAATCGTATAGAAGTTTTATGTTTCTCCCAAAATAAATGCAATTTTTTAACCTATAAATTATGTATTGCACATTTAATTTTATGAAGGATGACATAGCAGGTATATTTGTAAGTCTTGTTTCCTATTGATAAACATTTTCCTTAGATGTTTCATTTCTATTGTTCGGTCATTCACCTGTACCAACTGCACCAATCCTAATATAAGTTTTTCCCAAAAATTACGCAAAGTATGATTTTCTTCATAATAAATGTTTTCAAAGACATGACTAATATAATGGACAAATAACACTAATGTCGAAGAAGTGAGCGGTTTATGAAAAAAAAAAAATTTATTTGTTTTAATCAATGATCAAAAACAAACTTTGATCCTGTTACAAAACTTCGAATTTTTCGAAAAACTTTGGATTTTCTTATCCCAGGAATAGATTAGCTTAGCCTTATTTGGCACAACTTTTAGGAATTTTTAGTTCTCAATGCTGTTCAACTTAGTACTTTTTTGGCTTTATAACTCTTTTGATCTGAGCTTCACTGATGAGTCTTATGTAGAAGAAGCGCGCGTCTGGCGTATAACATTATAATCCTGGTACCTGTGATAACTATTTGATTCAGTTGTTTTAACGAACAGTTTTTAAAGTCAATGTTAAGAACATGAGAGATTATAAAATAAAAGCTTGGAAGCAATAGTTGTGTAAATTTCACAAGTAGAAAACACATATGATTACTAAGATATCTCGGTTGTCCTCCTCCATCTTGGATTGTGAAGAAGCATATAAAAATCGGTCTAGATCTTTCATGAAATTTGCAAATTCAGGAGCAGTTTGCAATGTATGTGTAAGGCATTTCAAAATAGAACATTTTGTGTTTTATCATATTTTAGACTGTATTTTACAAAAATCAGATTATTCTTATTTTATTATTATTTTTTTCAAATTTTGCCATACACGGGTACATAACTCAGATTTAAGTGGAGGTAACTCGATAATGTTATTTTTATAAAAGAATGTGTTGTGAATTTACCTATTTCATTATGTACCAAGAAAACGAGTACCGTGAACCCATTATTTTTTTATTCTCATCTAAAGCATATTTTGAGAGCGATATTCTTATCTTTTACCGTAAAAATCTATGGTGTAGTTTTCTTTTATCACCCAAATTTGGTTTTCCATGCACAACCTATACAAATCTGACAATTTTGCTCAACCTGTAGCATGAAAACAGGCACAGTGACACATACTTTTTATAATCATTTTGAAAAAATATGATATAAAATTATAAATTACATTTTGACAAATTATCCAAACATTCTATGGATTTGAATTAAGAACTTCCATCTTCCTTAACGAGATTATTCTAATTCAATTGGTCTTATGCATGGTCCTTAGTTTTATAACATTCGTAACTCTCCGGTAATATTTATGTTATTGATGTGATACAATTTCCCGAGCTTTATATATGCCTATCTTGTGCACTGGAATATTTCTCTAGACTTACCTTGTTGTATAAAAAAAATCTGAACGTTAAACTCAACGGCAACATTTCCAGTAAGTAAATATCGGATTCCGCCATGGAAATTAGTCAAGGATAATGTGAAGGCCAGAATTATTCAGTGCTATCACGATAAAAGGACAATTATAGTTGTTTGTTGAAAACATTTTATATGCCACATCTCGAATGTACGCGGTTGGAGGATTCAAAAGTTTGGACAAAAACACGGTGCCAATTTTAACGTCAAATGTCTTCGGGTGGGATAAATTGTACTTTTAAATGTCTGATACAAACAAAACCTTCTCTGTAATTCAAATTATCAAGATGCTTGATTTCTAGATTGACAACATATTTATTATGTTTCCAGGATGTGATTTTCAACTTTACTTTTACTCATATGAGGCTTCCTTCATACAGGAACTTCTTATGAAGAAAGAAAAGAAGTTAGCAGTATCCCGTCACTTCATTTTCCGCTATAAAGATGCGTTCTCTTACTAAATAATTCAAAAGGAGTAGGTCCGGTAAGAACCGATTTTGGCCTAAAATTTCAGGTTCATCTGACGAAAGATTTTGACCACTTTTTAAACACTTAAGTGTCTATTTTATTTGAATTAATTAGTTTATGTGAAAGATTTTAACAGATTTAGTCATTAAAAACGATCCGATTCAAGCTCAAATATAAAAAATCTACCAAATATGCCGAAAATGTCACTTTTCAGATGGTTTTTGGTAAAAATGAAAGTGGCCGCATCCGTGTTCATCCTCAACCTTTACATATGTTATGTATTATCATAAATTACAACTTACATTTCAATACTAAGGATGAACACGAATGCGGCCACTTTCGTTTTACACGAAAATCGTCTAATATTTAACTAAATTTTAGCATGATTTAATGGTGCTAGTACCGGATATATGTGCATTGTATTGTCAAAAACAGTCCATATTTATGTAGCAGAAGCATTCTACTGTCCAATAAATAACTAAAGGTTTACATTTTAACAATTTTGTAAAACTGCTATATTTTGGGGCCAAAAAGGGGTCTTACTGAACCTACTCCTTTGATAACTGTTTTGAACGCATCTATCCCATCGAACTTTAGAGGAAGGATACCTCAAATACAGACGCCATCACGAGTTTATTGACTGTTATGGAGTATCCATTTCACAGATGACAATGGATATGCTCCAATTGTCGTAACTTCAATCCCGTCCCCTTTTCCCCGAATGTGATCTACCGAATCAGACTTACCACCGGGTTTGTACTATAACGACGGTTGCAGGATCTGTTTACCCTTCCAGAACACATGAGATCACCCCCAGTGTTTACTCGGGTTTGTGTATCTTGGTCTTTGGGTTTAATGTTGTGTTGTGTGAACTGTTGTTTGTGTGTTTGTCTTTTTCTTTCTTAGCCATGGCGCTGTCAGTTTATTTTTGACTTATTAGTTTAAAGGTTCCTTTGGTATCCTTTAGCTTAAAAAAAACAATGTTGCATAAGAAGACGGGTACGATTAGCATATTTAATTACATACATATTTTGATCACTCTTTAGTAAATATGGTTACTGATGTTCCCCAATACATGTAGGGAAACTTAACCATTTTATACTTAATTAGATTTTCTTTTTATAAAATCGCACAGGAATGCAACATTTCCACCAAAAGTCTCACCATAGAATTGGAATGCACTTATAAAATGTATGTAATATGTACCTCGGTTAAATATAGGCGCATGGTTACCACAAGTTTACACGAATGTACTATACTTTTTTTCATGCAATTAAGTGGATATTTTGAAAACTACCATTCTTTATAAATCACTTTAATAAATCATTTGGAACTTACAATTAAACAAATTTTCAAACATTTAATCATCCACTCGTATCCATCACAATTTGCAGTAAAAGAAATAAGTGCAATTTTATTAGTTAATTGAACATAACCATTTTTTATTACAATCGCGAGTAAAAAGAAAATAGTTATGTTTAAACTATAAGGAGACCAACTTACGTCACCATGATGATGCAACAAAATCAGAATGAAAAACTTAGTTTGTATATGATTTTAAAGTATGTATTAAAAAATAACTCGCCTGATGAATGAATGAGAGAAAAATCAAAATTTCCACCACAGCGTCCATGTGATATATCACATAAAACTACTATCAATGAAATCAAATTGTCGTAATTTGTCTTCAGTGTTTTCAATTATTATTATTAATTTTAGTCACATTCACTGGTCATAAATTAGAAATTATACAGAATTTAATTTTTCAACTTTCGCATTGAAGTTTGCCTTATGTGTTAGATGAATTTAGCTACTCATTTGAGTCCTTTTCAGTCATATAAATAGCTTCAAACGTGGCAGCCCATCTTTAGTTTTCAAATCTTAAGTTGGAGCATTCCTAATGAAATAAAGGTAAATCCAGAAAAACGTTTGGGATGCATTAAATCTAAAGGAAATTGCTAATTTTTAATCTGGTGAAGATGTCGTACAGAAAATAGCATTTTAAACTGAAAATACGTAGAAAACATTAACGGCTTTAAACATTGAAGGGTATTGTCTGATATGTCTGTATTCATGCAATTATGGTGGTTGGTGGTTTCAAGTTAGTAACTAATTGTTAGAATATCGCGTTTGCATTTCTATTTAAAACAAGTCAGATTGTATGTTAGCATTTATCGTTTGATTATATAAAATTAAGGCCATGTGAGGGGGAATATCCGAAAGATTCAACCCTAACGAAGGTTAGAGGGGAATAACTTTCAGGATAGTTGACAATTTTTAATATCTGCTAACTCAGAGAAGCGTAACTGTTTTATTATACCATTATACCAAGCAAATATTAGCCTCATCGGGGGTAAATGATGGTGGTAACCACCAGACCGTACAATGTTGTTTCACCAGCGGTGAATAAAAGGGTTATTCCCTTGACAGAACAGTTTGTCGATGTTATTCACCGGTCCATCCGATTTTGACAAAAATTAATTCAGACCACGTGATCTTTTATTAGTGAATAAATTTATTCAATTATACTGTGAGGTTTTTTAATATATATCATACACACAAAAAAAGCATCAAACTTATCAAATGATGCATAGAAAAATGTTTCAGATTAAACCAAACGGTATATGGACGCCGAAAGTTTCGTCCACTTGCATTGCTATTGCCGCCAAGGTATACGAAAAAGTGTGATTCCACTTGTGTTTAAACAATAATGATATTCATTAAAACATGTAGGTCATAGTAAGATAAATTTAGTAATTGAGAACAATCGATATGATGATGTTTTTTTAAAAGATAAAATGATAAGTGATTTGTTTGACATGTATAACTTCAATCTTTTTTTTTTGCACAACTTTTTGGAATTTTGAATCCTCAATGCTCTTCAACTTTGTTCTTGTTTGGCTTTATAACTATTTCGATATGAGCGTCACTGAAAGTCTTATGTAGACGAAACGCGCGTCTAGCGTACTAAATTATAAGCCTGGTACTTTTGATAACCATTTACATATATATGTTTTGTGCTCTGTGGTTGTGTTGTTCTCTCTATGACACGTTCCTCGTTTCAATTCTCAATTTTGTTTTAAACAGATCACAAACTTAATACATAAGTAAAAGCACAAAACATACTGATCCCCGAGGAAAATTCAAAACATAAAACCCCTTATCAAATGGCAAAATCAAAAGCTCAAACACCTGACTTATGTAGAAAATGGTGAATAAAATTTTGTTTAATAGCTAGCTAAAAATCTATCACTTATATGACAGTCGTATAAAATTCCATTATATTGACAACGATGTGTGAACAAAAATATAAAAACAAACACGATAGGTTAAAATGTCAAAATAGGCGTACAGCAGTCAACATTGTGTACTAATATTAACCACTACAACTATTTATCAAAAAGGCCCATTAAATAGCATATAGACAAAGCACATTAGAAACAAAGGTAACATCTTTTTCAAGCTGAGGAATTTTTAAATGAATCTTATTCACAAACTTTTAGATGCAAATGATATGGGACCGACAGCCGTGAAGTTTGTTTGTACTCCTAACTTGGTTAACTCAGTTAACTGATACATGTACAAATAGTCTAGTGTACCTGAAAATTAAACGATTACAAAACGAAAAGTTTTCAAGCAGAAATATCACTTTTTTTTATAGGAAATAAGGAGGTTCTACTTTACAGAAAGAACCTTTCGGACTTGTAATTAACAAACAGCTGGTTTGATCTTTTCCTGATATGAACGATTTAGTAATAACATTGTTAATTTTCATATTTGAAAGAAACTGTCGTATTTATCTTTTATAAAGAGGTTTACGTTTTTTGCTTTAGGTAACCAATGCACGGTACATATAATGGATTACAATCATTAATCTTTTTTACCTATAATCTGCACTAGATATTAAAAGGTTTGAGCGCATGGTGCACCAATCTAAGTTCAGATCAACAAACTATAAAGATCGTTTCTACTTCAAATTTTACTTCAAACCAATTAACATATTAATATGTATATATACTATGATAAACGGTGCCACTCCCCCCACTATTGTCATACCATTCGTTTTCATTGGTTTTCCTTTGTCTACAGTATATTTTTACGCAAGTGGTTGTATGCAGTTTGATTTAAGTTAACATATACATTAACATTAATACGTCTTAAGTCCCACCAAAAGTGTATCATTGACCAATAAACTATGAAAATGAGGTCAAGGTCAGATAATACATGCGAGACAGATATCTTCACCTTACAATTATTTCATTCACCAAATGTAAGAATCTGAAAACAAGAGCGCACACAATGAAATGTCTCGCCTTCTTTACTAACCATTGATATTATGTTGATAGTCCCAGACTTTACTACAGCTATTACATAAACATGACCCAAGAAAATAAGAACAATGTCACATAAATCAAACGAGAAATTCATGTAGCTCTTACAATCATTCACTTCACTAAATATAGTTGACCTATTGCTTATAGTTTCTAAGAAAAAGACTTAACCAAGAAATCCTAAACATTAACCAATGAGCAATGAAAATGAGAACAAGGTCATAGGAACCATGTCAGTCGGATACATACAGCTTTAATCATTCTATACAACTAATATAGACCTATTGCTTATAGTTTAAGTTTCAGGGGGGTCCAGGGGTTAGAAACCCCTTTTTTGACGATCAATGCATTTGAATGGGGACATTTAGTTATCCGTGGTTGGACCCCTCCTTTTTTAAATGGCTAGATCCGCCCCTGAGGTAAAGGTCAAGCGAAACCAACAATACTGACATATATCATCAAATATTTCCATACATAATATATAGTATAATAATATAGTATGTATAGTTGCATATAATACTGTAAACGATTTTTTTTTCGCGGATACTTTATTTCGCGTTTTACCCTTTCTAGTCAACTTCACCAATTATAGTATACCTATTGCCTACAGTATACGAAAAACTGACCAAAACACAAAAACTTTACTTTAACCACTGAACCATAAAAATGAAGTCAAGTTCAGATGACACCTTACAATTCTTCCATACGCTAAATCTAATAGACTTATTACTTGTATTATATATGATATTGACTTGACCATCAGAACCTAACCTTGTCTACTGATCCATGAAATGAGGTCAAAGTCAAGTGAATATAAAAAAGAACATGTGGTATGATTGCCAATGAGACAACTATCCACAAAAGACCAACATGAAACAGACATTAACAACTATAGGTCATCGTACGACCTTTAACAATGAGCAAAGCCCATACCGCATAGTCAGCTACAAAAGGCCCCGATAAGACAATGTAAAACAATTCAAACGAGAAAACTATCGGCCTTATTTATGTAAAAAAAAATAAACGAAAAACAAAAATGTAACAGTTAAACAACCGACAACCACTGAATTACAGACTCCTGACTTGGGACCGGCACGTGCATAAATAATGTGGCGGGGTTAAACATGTTACCGGGATCCCAACCCTCCCCTAACCTGGGACAGTGATATAACAGTACAACATCAGAACGAACTATAAAAATCAGTTAAAAAAGGCTTAACTCATCAGATGGACAAAAATACAAGTGGACGTATGTGGCTGGGTACTTATACATCCCGACACAAAAAGACACAATGAACAGATCTGAGAGTACTCGCAATTATCTGACAGCTAGTTCAAATCCACTAACAACTAATAAAAAAATCGTGCATCTAAGACAAAACTATCAATCCGTACATATCCAACATCCTATGGATTTAGTGTAAAGACGTCATAAACAGCCAGAGAAAAACATGACCTAGTGCAATTCCAAGTTACAGGTATCGACAGATTGTAGATCCATGAATATGTATATGTATATAACATACTAGTAATATTTAGTTGGCTTTTAATTTACTGATAACAAAATCAATGTTTATACCAATAAAAACAATATTCAATGATGTTATTACAGTGTTGAATAGGTAACCTTTTAGAATAAGTTTACTTAAAAGGAGCGACAAGTTTACATGGATCATTTTTAAATTTCCTGGCACGGTTTACAACATTTCCGTAAAAATGAGGATGTACTATCCCGTTTGAAATAAGTTTTCTACAGGTACAACCAAACTTCAAAACCAAATCTTTATATCTATGGAAAAATTTAGTAAAGGTTTTAAGTAATTGATGGTAGCGATATTCCTGGTTTAATAACTTACCAGTAATACATAGGTTGCGTTTGTTAAAATCAAAAACGTCACAACAGACACGGGCATAGCGAACAAGTTGTGAAAACTGTCTGACGGGCATGAGAACCTTGCAAGTTACTCACATACAAATATAGTGATCCTTTTTATTGAATCACAGTAAAGAAAATTGAAGTTTATACAAACGCATAGAAGTAAACATACAAGCTTACAAAATAATTAAGCATTAAGCATAATGGTATTAAGCAAAGGGAAAAACTTTAAAATACCATTACTAACTATTGCAACATATAATAGGGAAAATTTAATATTTGAAAAAGAGGGACGAAAGATACCAAAGGGACAGTCAAACTCATAAATCGAAAATAAACTGAAAACACCATTGCTAAAAATGAAAAAGACAAACAGACAAACAACAGTACATATGACACAACAAAGAAAAATAAAGAAAAAACAACACGAACCCCACCAAAAACTAGGAGTGATCTCGTGTTCTTCGGAAGGGTAAGGAGATCCTGCTCCACATATGGCACCCGTCGTGTTGCTTATGTGATAACAAATCCGGTAAATAGTCTAATTCGATAGGTCACATTCATGAAAGGGAATGGGATTGTAGTTACAACGTAAGAAACATATCCGATAGCATTTGTGAAACGGTTATTCCATAATGGTCAATAATGTCATTATTTTTCCTTCTTGTTTTATCAAATATTCAAATATTTCATTTAAACAACTTTGACTTTAGTGAAAGTTTGCATCTTAGGGTTATTTATCTTCTCCCAAAGCTTTTTATTTTTTAAAGAACCTACTTTGTTTTTCCTTAAAACTAAAATGTAAGGAAGCTGTATCACAATATTATATTTTACATTCTTTACGCGAAAAGAAAATGTAGTATGAAAATCATTGTCACGTTATGAAATATTGAAAACAACACGTTAAATAATGTCTTGCGTCCGAAGCGCTTTTCTGGATTTACCTTCATCAAAGGTAAAGCCAAACATTTGAAGATGTATAAGTACCGAAACCGTTGAAGAGCTACATGTCAAAAATACCTAAAATAAATAGCCAAGTTCATCTAGAGCCAACTTTGTCTTAGGGAGTTGAAACCTAAGTTTCTTAATAATTTCAAAATTTTCAAAATTTTTAAACGGACAAAGTAAAGTTTGTTAAATCATGTCAGTACCGAAGTACATACTACTGACCTGATGATACACCCGGGGACTACATGTAATAGACTTTTTCAACAATTGTCTACACCTACAGTTGAGCACGATTACGACAGGTAAGGTGTGAGAGGTCGTCTCAAAAATAAAAATTGAAAATAATACTATACATCACTAAGAGATATAAAGCTTGAAATTTATTTGATTGACAATGATATATTTTTCCAACAGAGTAAAATGGCATGGATTTTATTAATTTAGATCAACTCGTTTTCTGTACGGTGAAAAAGACAAGAAAAAAAAAACCCAGCCATCTCTGATCGACTAAAAAGGAATCAAATATGAAGACGAAGCATAATTTCTATCGTGTGAAGGTCGTACACAGTATCAACATTTTGAGGACTTGGTTCAAGCGCACAAAACATGCGACGGGGTTTTACTAATCTAATTAGATAAAAAAAACTCCCTTATCCATAATCATAGACTAAATTTAAAAAGAATCATTAGTACGAAAAAAAATAAAAGTTTATAAAACCGGCAAAGACTTGTCAAGGGAAAAAGAAGCAGCGAAACAATTTCTGACCCGTTGACAACAAAACCAATTTACCAATGACAGTGTAATATATAAAACCAACGATACTTGATCAACACGGACCCCATTACACTGTATTGCTAAGCAATTCCCGCTTCTTGCAAGAAACGTAGAGGTCATTTTCGAGAACATGAGAATGGCTCTACGATAAAAAGGACAACATATGTTGGTTTTTTTCGGAACACGGGCAATTATATTGGATAATCAGTTCGTGAGGACGATCATATAATTAAATTAAGGGAAAATATAAGTCATTGGACTCACAACCCCTACTTAGCACTATCTAAAACGAATTTACAATGACAAAGTTTTATAGTAACTAGTATGTTGAATTATAAATTCCATACACAGGTATGTATTGCTTTAATGTTGATACATCTCCCCTTATTCAAGAAGCTAATACACCAACTTAAACAAGGTATCTTGATCTTTTCCTTCGACCATTGAAATCAATATGTGTTTACTCCTCCCAAAATTGAATATGTACATCGGGTAAGGTTAAGATCGTTTAAAAAAGTGTCGACTGTGTTTACAAGTGTGATAACAGACGGACAGACAGTCCAGTAATAATGTTTCAGAAATTCTCAGAAATTTTCAGAAAAACTTTTACAGATACACATTTATTCTTATTGGCATGGGGCATAAACATAAAGTTGAAGAGAAAGCTGATCAGGATGCGGAATGATTGCAGTAATTTTTTAATCAATTCAACATGAAATGTCGTGTAAATACATGTAATAAGAATATTGTATGATAGAAAAATATTTTTATTCATTTTTATATTTTCTATATCTTCTGTAGCTATATATAACTGCAAACCGAATTTATATATCGTAATGATAATCAGACGTTTTTTTGTCCGTGAGACGACCCCTCCATTTTACCTGTAAACTGTAGGTGTCATAAGTCGGTGTAGAGAGTTGTTTAAAAGGTCTAATAGTCCTTATAACTTCGACATTCTGCTTAATACATTTTTTATCCGACTCCATCCTTGTATATATAAGGCCACACCAATTTAATTCCTTGTTCGACGGACCCGCCCGCACCTATTTTTTTCAAAACAGAATTCTTTTATTTTTTTTATATTCCCTCTTCCCGCATCCGGAAATGTAATCGTGTCCATTTCCCGCACCGTTTTTTTGTAAATATTGTAAAAAGATGTTTGCACTTTGTTTTTATAATCACAATCTACCCTGTATTTATAACGATTTTAAAGATAGAAGCACACAAGTTCACTGTGTCAATGTCTGTGATAATATTTGATTCAGCATGAAACCCTTTTATTCCAAATGGGAGTGCTCCTATATAAATATACAACAGAGGAAAATACTTGTACAGAACAAAACATTGGTTTCTTTCCCCCGTACTTATATTCCCTATCAAAATATATTCGTTCAATGTTAGTAATAAATTTCAAAGAACTTCCGGAAGAAATGCCTTCAACTGCAATTATATTGTATGCTGGCGATACAAAACTATCCATACCCTCTGCATGTTTATGCACCTATCCTGATTAATTCAGGGGCCTGTCGTTCAGCAGTTCGATACCGTTCGTTGATGTTCATAAATATTTTTTTGGTATATTACCGTTTGTATATATATATATATATAAATTAGATCGTTGGTTTTCCTGTTCGAATTGTGTACACTTATAATTTTGGGGTCCCTTATAGCTTGCTGTTTAGTCTGGGTCAAAGCCCTGCCGTATGTACTATCATGACCTGTATTTGTTATTATCAGGTTGGGAACAATCCTCCCTCAGACAGGGCACATATGGGGCCATTTTACTGTTGTAAAAAAGAAAAAAGAAATACCAAGGATTTACATAGTGTAACTATACAAATCCTTTGAAAAATTTTAAAAAAATTAATTAAAAAGAGGTGAAATACATCATATTTTAAACAACATTACTATTCTTAAAGAGAGGTCCACTATTTTGTATAATATTAAAGTAAATGTGTCAACATGGCCTAAGTCCAGGAATATTACAAATTTCTTGGGCATGTTTTGACCATTTAATACCAGATAGATATATAGTTCTTTGGGAAACTATGAGCTCCTTTGTACTAAAAAGTTTTATTTACAAAGAAATATATTGTAACTTATATTGACCCCTCATAAAAAGGATATTTTTAAAATTGAAGGGTTGTTCCCAACCTGATTATGACTTGGATGGAGAATTGTCTCATTAATTGGCACACATACATATACCAAACCTAATTATTCAATAATTTATTGGTGAACAGGGAAAAAACACTTCATAAATTAAAGAAATGTCAAAGTACAAGTGATAAATCAAGTTTTAATATTGTCAAAACCTACTATTTTATGTTTACAAAAAAAAATTATAATCGTTCGCATTTACTTTTCAAGCTTCGTCTATAAAATTTGAAAATAAATATTTTTTTATTAAAATTTTCAAATCGCCCCAATTTTTGGAGTCCAAAAATCCGTAGAACAAGAAATTAAATTTGTGTGGCCTAAAAAGTAAAATAACAAAAAAAACGACCCCTATGAAAATTCTAAACCGAAAGTTCCCTAGTAAATGCCAAAATCAAGAGCTCAAACACATCAAACGAATGGATAATAACTGTCCTGGAACAGGTATTTTTTTATATAGAAAATGGTGGATAAACCTGGTTTTATAGCTAGCGATACCTCTCACTTGTATGACAGTGACATCAAATTCTATTATATTGACACCGATGTGTGAATAAAAAAAACAGACATGATAGGTAGGCATGTCAAAAATAAGAGTGTAGCAGTTAACATTTTGTTTAAACCTTAACAACTTTTAAAAAAACAAACAAATATGTCATCAATGAAAAACAAAAAGGCATATTTACAAAGCAAATTAGCTAAATCGGAAGACAGGAATGCCAAAAATAACCATAACACAATGACGGGAAGTACAAGTACAGAGTCACATCAATATAGATGTTTTCGGGATCCCAAAGAGACCTTCATAACAAATCTATAATTGTCAACGTAAGGATTTTCAAGCAAAGTTTACATATATAATATTTGGTGGTATTTTTTTAATTTTTTTTTTAATTTATCATGTATATATTCTGCATATATCCCCCCCCCCCCCCAAAAAAAAAAAAAACTGTGCCACTCAATCTGAGCTTTGAGACGTATCGTTTTTAATTGAATATGTTACGAAAAACTAAGGATTTTCTTATCCCAGGCATAGATTACCTTAGCCGTATTTGGCACAACTTTTTGGAATTTTGGATCCTCAATGCTCTTCAACGTTCTACTTGTTTGGCTTTATAAATATTTTGATATGAGCGTCACTGATGAGTCTTATGTAGACGAAACGCGCGTCTGGTGTACTAAATTATAATCCTGGTACCTTTGATAACTTTTTACTTCATAATCAGAATGGAATTTCGGTTGATTAATCAATATTAAATAATATTCTAACACCTTCAATTTATTTTTAATGTGCATCATTCCTGAGATAGCCACTGTAATTTTCAAACGTAGATTCCAAAAGGTTATATACATAGTTTATCAATACTTACAGACGTGTAGCATTTGCTTCTATACCATCTGGTACTGACGTTAACTGTCTGTTGGAACAAATAACATTTGTTCCTGAACACACGCAGTTTGCAGTAGTGCAAGCATTTATACCATGATATGAAGTGATTACATAACTAATAATGGTTATGTACAAGGTTTTCGACATTTTGTTTCTTAGTTTTCCATATATATCACCACATTAATTTCTGAAAAAGAAAACAAAATATTGTATACTGCTTAAAATGATATATTTTTTTAATTCTTATCTTTTAAAAAAAAGTAAAATCACAAAAATACTGAACTCCGAGGAACATCCAAAACGGAAAGTCCCCAATCAAATGGCTAAATCAAAAGCTGAGACACAGCAAACGAATGATAACAATTGTCATATTCTTGACTTTGAACATGCATTTTTTTATGTAGAAAATCGTGGATTAAACCTGGTTTGATAGCTAGCTAAATCTCTCACTTTTATGACAGTTGCATCATATTATATTATATTGACATCAATGTGTGACCAAATGAAACAGACATAATAGTTAAAAATGTTAAAAAAAAATACGGGTACAGCCGTCAAGATTGTATTATTATCTAAATCACTATAAAACAAACGCATTTATAACAAAGTCACATAAAAATGCATATAGAAAACGAACATTAGCAAACAAAAAGACAAAAATACAAAAAATTACCACAGCAAGATTACACAATGACGGCATGTGTAAATACAGAGATACGTTATATGTATTAAAGAAAAACAAAAAAGGCATATAGACAAAGTACTTTTGAAAAAATGCAAGACAAGAATTGGCAGAGCCACATCATGTGTATTAAAGAAACACAAAAGACAATAACACAATGACGGGATGTCAGAACAGAGTCACGTCAAAGGATATCCCCAAAAACAGATCAAACAGTAAAAGGTATGTTCATAAAGACAAATAAAAGAATACTATAACACGTTATTAAGATTTTAACAACGTCGGTAGTGAGTACGCATAATCTATCCCTCAAGACCATCGTGTATTTTGTGGGAAGTTGATACGGAATATTTATCAACAAGAACTGAGTACCTTCCGATAAACCTTTTTTTTTTAAAGAAAAGACGTTCTTTGACATGCCCCTCGATCATCAACTTTCTACTCAGACACTGGTGACGTTTTACAAAGTCGGACTAAGAGAAGCAAGCTCTTAAATACAAAATAGGTTGGAAAATGTATATCCAATATGTAGGTGAAGTTGGTATATTGCTACTAAGGTAATGGAAATTGATACTTTCAGAATTAAAATCGTCTTGTTTGTCATAGAATCTGATACTGCGATGAGCGTGAATGTCAAATTCGATGTATAAGTCTAAAAATGAGGCAGGGGCGGCCATGTTTGTTGTTTCTTTAGTATCTAGGTATGTGGATATATTAAATGAACCCAATCAGAAATGTTTGGATTGTTAACTACAGATCATTATCAATATATTTGAATGTGAAATTAATTGACCTGGCTCCTTTCATATTCTTGTTTTTGACAAGTGTCTGAAGGAACTCCGATTCATATGAAAACTAGTACAGGTCAGAAAGGAGAGGCGCGCATTTCGTTCCCATAGGAATGTCTACAGTTTGTTGAAAAAGTCTACCTCAAAATTCAACAAATATGTTGTCAATAAGAAACTCTAGCATACTGATCACGTTTTTCTCTGTATATCATGTTTTACCTTTTTGTTCACTATTAACAAAATATTCAGTTCACATAGTTTCCACTATTTAGAAAAAAATTCACATTTTAAATATCTCAAAATAAATTGTAACGAATATTGATAAACAAAGTTCATACTACACAGCTTAATCATGTTCCGGTGATTAATAGTTGTCTGCGCCCTTCTTAGATTTATTCTAAGAGGGCCATAAATCACAGTATAACCTTCAACAAAGAGACAACGAATACCGTATACCTTTAAAGAGGACTGGAATGGAAAAACGAAACAAACAAGGGTCTGGTTTGTGTATTTACAACAGACAGAAATTTAAAGTCACAAAAGACAATAATTTTGTATATATAAGTTCACGTGACAAGAGCCAATATGTGTACTCGACAACTTTAATGTTATATTTTTTCTTAAAATGCCCTGTACCAAGTCAGAAAAATGGCCATTGTTATATTATGATGAAAAATTAGGTCAGTTTTTGTATTGTCTATTAAAGTGTTTCTATATCATTTTCTTTACAAGGCATACATTGGTACGATGTAAATTTATAAAAGATTCAGACGAAAATCACAATAAAATACCGAAAAAGGTGCATGAAACAGGAAATTTGATTTGAAAAAATCTCTAAGATGACCGTAAATCATCATCAAAATATTTTCGAGATGACCGTAACATATAACAAGGATGACCGTAAAGGATGACTGTAATTTATAAAGGATAGCCGTCAAGTCTAAGAAACATCCGTGATTGTATTCATAGCTTTTTGTTGAGTTTGTCTTAATACGGGCTCGGCAAGCGGATATAAATATGTTTAATCAATTCCTTTATTTAACTATTTGCCGTATCATGACAGTGATAGTAGATTGCATATTTCTCGTAAACAATGGAATATTTATTGATAACGACGTTAAATGTGTAATACAAATTGACAGTGATACAACGAAAAGCAATATTTTCAGTTAATATTCCGTTAGATATGGGTTTCAATACGGAAATGAAGTCTTTGTATCTCCCTATCTCTTTAGGTTTTGCTTCAATATTTGGCAACAGTTCATTAAGTTCACTGTTTAATTCCCTTTGACGCTCTCCTTCCACATAATCGTAACTGACTTTCAAAGGGGATAACATCTTTTGAATGACAGTTTGTTCTTCCAAAATTTATATTTGGCTTTTAGCATCTCCTAATTAAATATAGGAATATGTGGTATGAATTAAAGGAGAAGACCTCATTTTGTGTGTCGCTTCTCTTCCTTCCACACTAAATTAATCATCATGCCTCTGTGTTCTTTCGGGAACATGCATAACCGCATTTGTCATCCATTCTTATGATTTTTCAGATTGAGTTATTTTGGGAGAAAAACGACAAAATAGGTGTTCAGATATTATTTCCGTTATCAGACTGACTTTTAGTCATAGATAAGACTTCCTGTTTTAAACATGCACATGAACAACCAATCGTATGATAGATTACAAAAATGAAAAATAAATAAGCCAATCAGAGCGTTCTCCATATCATGGTTTTTAGATCGCAAGAGCCACAACTATTATACCTCCTTAGAGACAATTATGTTTTCTGGTTTATCCACATGTAAACTACGATTATACTACTATAATATACCGTGAGACTCTCTGTATTCTGTCTACTTTTTTCTGAAGTATTTACTATCTAAGGGGTCATACCAGTTGCATATATATTGAAATAAGTAAAACACTTGGAAAAAAATGTGTCCATAGTATACGGATGCCACATCGGCACTATCATTTACTATGTTTAGTGGCATTAAAATTAAAAAGATTATATCATAGGGAACATATTTACTATGTTTCGAGTTCGTTGGACTTCAACTTCATCAAAAACTACCTCGACAAAAACTTTGAACTGAAGCGGGACAGACGGACGGACGAACGAACGAACGGACGAACAGACTACAAAACATAATTCCCATAAATGGGGCATAAAAAATTATTGTTTAAAGTGAAAACTTTAACCTGAAGCCAGACAGTCGGGATATGAATTTCGTTAAAATACGCACTTCGGGATTTCATGTTTTTAATCCCGTGATTTGGGGATCAGGGCCCCTCAGACCACCCCTCAAATGAGCCATAGTCATTTATACGAGAATCAAATCCTACCCTTGGTCTGTTAATAGGGCTCTCTAAAGAAAAGGCACTGATGGATTGTCCTACAGGCACATTTTATTAGAATAATAATGGTCTATAAGCAGTTTCATTTATTTCATGTTTGAAGCGGTGCAATTTTTTCATTTAATTTGACTTTTACCAAAAAATGCATTGTAGCAAAGGGGAAGAATAATTGTGGTATAAGGCCAGAAACACGAAAAATAATTGAATTTAACAGAAAGGAAACACATAAGGGACTTTGGAAAAAAGGGAGAGGGCTTTTGATACCTTATATGAAATTCTCCAGTCATAATATCTTGTACAAAAATTAAACCTATAACAGTTTACAAGCTGTATATGCCCGCGATTTTGCGGGTGTGTTTTAGTGAGGTAAGAAAGCCAATGAGACAACTCTCCATCCAAGTAATAATTTATAAAAGTTAACCATTATAGGTCAAGGTACGGCCTTCAAAATGGAGCCTTTGCTCACACCGAACAGCAAGCGATAAAGGTCCCCCCTCCCCCCAAAATAATAGTGTAAAACCATTCAAACGGGAAAACCAACGGTCTAATCTATAAAAAAAAAAACGAGAAACCAGAAACACTTATGAACAGACGACAACCACTCAACATTAAATTCCTGATTTTAAACAGATGCAATCAATTGCCCATCACTTTAAGTTTTGTTACTTTAACTCCGAAATGTACGGACCAATAGGCAGAATGACCAGCGTTTTCATTCAAAACTTTCTAAATTTAAATGTTTGTGGAACAACATGGTTGTCAATAGTATGTATCAAAATTCTGTCTACATTCGATGATGTAAATTTGCAGGTGGTATAATGATAACACATGTACTTATCAAAAACAAAGAAGATTTGCAATGGTAGCTGAAACGATAGAATATGTACATGCATTGGCATTTTTAAAAAGGTGTATTTATTATATGTCTTTTAAAGGAATCCCAGAATTAAAAAAAAAACTTTTGGCTTGTAGTAGGAGGATGTGCACCACATTTTTCATTTTACTTGCAAGGTGTCATTCAATCGCGCTATGGTTGCATGATTTCATCATTTGTTCATATGCATGTCTTGTTGTATGTTAATTTTAAAAATGATATCCTCTACCATAAAAAAAAACACATATGGGAATTTCTGTATTTGAAGCACGTCTTATTTTCTTCTACCTATAGGATAACACTCTCTTATAAACAAGTTTAATACCAACACGATTAATTATTTGATACAAACAAGCTACTAATTCAAATACGGATTTTTTTTATAATTGACGGTCATCCTTTAAAAGTTACTGTCATCCTGTATAAATTACGGTCATCTTAGGTTTTTTTTTAAATCGAATTTCCTGTTTCATGCAAATTTCTCCGTAGTAATTTGTGTTTTCCGTGTGAATCTTTTTATATCCTTTGTAATGAAAATTATATAGAAATACTTTAACAGACAATACAGATACTGACCGAATTTTTCATCCGCCTTCTTGGGATGACCGTGAATTGAGTTACGGTCATCAGATTTAGCCCAGTAGACTTTGTGGAACACTTTCGAAATTGATGATCTAAAAGATGTTTAGATTTTGTACGTTTTTTTTTGTTTTTGTTTGTTTTTTTTTTTATCAATATAAATGTACAGTAAGAGCTTCATACACTTCTAAATCAATTATCCCTATAAATACTGAGCATATATACAATTAACACATTTTGACAAATAGTTTCTTGAAAACATACAACTGTTGTTTAAAAATACCCTTGATCGGTATCGTCACCGAATTCGTTTTATGATTAATTGTCTCGACTTTTTCGTAAGATGAGTACATTTTCTTTGTTCTCGTTCACTAGGTTTCCCACTATGACCAAGCCATCGAGTCATATATTGCATTATAGTGTTACGTGCAAATACAAGTCTACCTATTGATTTGAAGATAAAAAAAAACACTTACCGAAATAATATCAAGCTTATAATTTAGTACACCAGAACTGAGTAACGGAAGAAAATGATAAACACTTCGGTGTTGACATGAATATCAATAATGTGGTCATTTTTATAAATTTCTAATTTTACAGAACTTTGAATTTACCGAAAAACTAAGGATTTACTTATCCCAGGCATTTATTACCTTAGCCGTATTTGACACAACTTTTTTGGAATTTTGGATCCTCAATGCTCTTCAACTTTGTACTTGTTTGGCTTTATAAATATTTTGATATGAGCGTCACTGATGGGTCTTATGTAGACAAAACGCGCGTCTGGCGTACTAAATTATCATCCTGGTACTTTTGATAACTATAAACATATTCAATTGTCAAATGAAATGGAGATATCAGTAAATTTCCGATGAAAATTTATTGACGATTCAATCAATTTTTTTTGCACAATTCTTGTTTATATTAAAAACTAAACCGATCAAATCTGAAGATATCTGAAGTCCATTGTTACATAAAATTACATCTGCTTTTCTTCAAATTCTATTCATTTACCTATGGTTGTTGGCTTTTTTATGTTTAATTATTCCAATCCTACTTCAACATCCTTACTTTTTTCAAACTTTCTAATCATGATGATGATGAGCAAGTTCTTATACATTTATTAGAACAACTAGTTTTTAAAATCCTATCTTGAGTTAACTGAAATTATCAGAGCTTTTTTACATTGTATTATATTTTCTGCGTAAATAACTGACTATAGAGGTGTACTGATGTTCAAATCCCATAACTCCGTTCCGAACATACAAATCAATATACAAACACCTTTAGTTATGACATCACAGAAAATACCTTTTGAATTTACAGTTTAACTATAAGAAATTATTATAGATTGCACCTTGAAAATACAGCTGTTTCCTAATATAATATTTATAGATAATTTGATTTGTTGACATTCTGGTTCCAAGATATGATCTCTATGTTTCATTTCATAGAGACATAACTTAAAACTGTTAACAGTATAAAACATACTATTGCGGTAACAAATGAACTCTGAAGTAGTAAAAAAGTAAAAGTTGGGGTAGTACACACTTTTAGTATGAGTTTTAAATCTAACAAGTTCAGGGCATATACATGTTAAAAATATGCCGCACAGCCCTATATTTTGACTTTTGAATAAAATAGTAGTACATATCTATACTGTTTAACGAGAAGATCTCATTTTGTGTGTCGCTTCTCTTCTTTTTGCAATGAATTAATCATCATGCCTCTATGTACTATAGGTACAATGCATAGTCGCATTTATCATTCATTCTTATGATTATTCAGTTGGATTATTTTGGGTGAACAATGAAAGAAAAGGCGTCCGGGTATTGTTTCCGTCATCTAACCGACTTTTAAGTCATAAACAAGACTTTTTTAAAGACTGGTTTTAAACTTTTAAACATAATTTTCATGATTACTGGGGGACAGGACAACTATGTTCGCGTTATTCTGCGTTTATAATATGATTATACTCCTATATTATGTAGAGACTGTTTATAATATAGCAGTAATCGCCATGGAGAAGCAATTAGAATTGGTAGTTAATAGCAAATTCACTTTATTTATAACATAACGATTTTCATAGACATAGTATACAGAAACGCTAAAATCGTGGCATTTAATAGAAAACAAAGAAATAACGGTCTTTTGAAAACAGCGGGAGGGCTTAAAATAATTGTCCTGTCTCCAAGTACCTCTGACTTTTGATAACTTTTCTGAAATTCTTCAAACAAATTTTTTTTTTACAACAGTTTAAATACTTTCAGCCAAGCTCTAAATGACCACGATTTCATTGGTGTGTTCTAGTAAACTTTTATTCTAGGATGTAATTTTTCACGAAACGTCATAGTAAAAGTGTCACAGTTCAAGCCTCAAAGGGAGTTCATATGAGAAAGTGCATTGTCTGTATTTAAAGAAACGCAACCTATAGTAGAACTTAGGAGAATGCATGTACTAAGTCATAAATATAACAGTTTGTTGCAGTTCTTTCTCCTGGTTGATATAGTAAACCTTTAGATTGTGTCAGGTTCTATGAACTCTATTGTATTCTATTCTCCTATTATTGAATTGACCTTGAAATTCGGTAGCTTGGTGATATATTTGTTTTACCGATGTTCAAAAACAAAGCAAGGTAACGAACACAAATTGAGGGAATCAAATTTATCTTGAGGACGATTGACTGGACGCTTTCACAGTGAAAACGTCTATATTTTGATAATGCAAAATTTATTATTTTATCTTATAAATACAAAACGTGTTTGAAATTGTAAATACTTAGTTCTTACGGTAAAACTATTATTGTAGTGTCAATGACGGCGCAATTACTGAAATCTACGTAGAAAAACCAAATAAACCAGGCGTGTTGCTAATGGGAAGTTTTACATTCGTGAATCAGTCGAATATTGCGATGTCAAATTCAAGTCCATAAATTGAGCAGTCTTAACTGTCTCTTAAGTATCTTCTGGTTCAATGGAATAGATTTTTTTTAAAAGCAATAGAAGCAGCGAATAGTCAACACTTTTAGAAAGTTAAAGAAAGGTGAGCAGATTGATTCACTAATGGCACCCGTCGTGTAACAAATTAGGTGATGCTTCTGCTTGATAGATTTGTAACCGTAACAATTCCATTAAAAAAACATTCGTTAAAAGGGCAGGGGGTTGTAGTTACGACATAAGGAACATATCCGATATCATCTATGAAACGGTTCTTCCATAAGAGTCAATCAACTCCTGATGGAGTCCGTAAAATTTAAGAAGGGATGATTTTAACTTCGCAATTTGGAACTCTCGGTTAAAAACCTTTCTTGAGAGCAGCTACCCTCTATCAAGGAAATGCAAGCCTGGGAATATCGTATCAATTGGTAGATATATATTGTCCGTATGCAGGCGCTGCTGTGATGTTGCTATATAGAAATGGAAAGTTCACAATTGGGAAGCTGGACGTATTTATTGAATTGCTAAGGTAATTAATATCTAGCGAACATTCTTAAATTAAATTAGATAGATCTATACTTAGTCAAGTCTCAACATAAGTTAACAAATTTATTGGTCTTCACGGAAAACTGACTGAATAGCCAAAACAAGTCTTCGTAAGACTGTTTTAAAACACTGTTGACGTTATTGAACATCGGTAAACGAATGTTGCCTTGCTTTGATCAAAATAATCATTTCCAAATCCAGTTAATCGTGTCATTTTCCATGAAAGGAATTTTCGAAACACATCGAAATGATTCATTTCCACTTCATGAAATATTTAGAAACTCATCAAATGTTACCTTTACATCAAATTAAACAAATTTGTCTTTTTTTTAATGTAAAAACACGTGTTTACGTATGACACACGTGAATGAATTTTAAACATTAGATATATCATTTTGATTTTAATACTAGTAGTTAATGTATTATCATTTGAATTTATAGGTGTAAAATCAATAGAATACAGTGAATGTTTGTGTTTCTGTTATTCATAATGACGTGACTATTTTTAAAAGAAATACACAATAGGCATATAGACAAGCGGCAAGAAGGAACGGTAAACTTCTAATTACATTTTGCAAAGAATATGCCTAAAAGAACTATAGACTATATTCTATTAATACTTTGAACGACAAAATTATATTATATCGCTACCTGTGTGACGTTTACATTCTGACGACAAACGTGCGATTCTACGTCAGAGTTTATGTTGATTTAACCGTTCGGTCCCAGTACTTAAAATTGAGAATGGAAATGGGGAATGTGCCAAAGAGACAACAACCCGACCATAGAAAAAAACAACAGCAGAAGGTCACCAACAGGTCTTCAATGTAGCGAGAAATTCCCGCACCCGGAGGCGTCCTTCAGCTGGCCCCTAAACAAATATATACTAGTCCAGTGATAATGAATGCCATACTAATTTCCAAATTGTACACAAGAAACTAAAATTGAAATAATACAAGACTAACAATGGCCAGAGGCTCCTGACTTGGGACAGGCGCAAAAATGCGGCGGGGTTAAACATGTTTGTGAGATCTCAACCCTCCCCCTATACCTCTAGCCAATGTAGAAAAGTAAACGCATAACAATACGCACATTAAAACTGAAGAGAAGTCCGAGTCTGATGTCAGAAGATGTAACCAAAGAAAATAAACAAAATGACCATAATACATAAATAACAACAGACTACTAGCAGTTAACTGACATGCCAGCTCCAGACTTCAATTAAACTGACTGAAAGATTATGATTTCATCATATGAACATCAGGCACAAACCTTCCCGTTAGGGGTTTAGTATCATACCATCATAACATATATATGAGAAGAACATAACCCGTGTCATGCCAACAACTGGTTTTTGAATAAATGTGTTTAGTTCCGATGCAAAGACCCTATAATTGAATCAATATTAACGCCAAAATATGCAATCTTTAATGACCTGACAACAGTATCGTAACTATATCCCTTCTTAATAAGTCTATTCAAAGGTTTTGTTAGTTTTTGAGGTGAATACTGACACCTTTGTGCTTTATAAAGAATATTTTCATAAAAATTACAATCTTTCAATCGTTTAAGGGTGGATTTAACGTACATAAGATTCAAAAATTAAAAAAAAGCAATGAATGAGGTTGTTAAATTTGATATATTCTTTTTTGTGATTCTTTGTTAAAAATTTGTTTGTTATTGTAATTAAGATACTTGTGGTTCTTGTTCATCCCAGCATTATGTTAATGTTTATGATAATCTCGTATTTTTGTCTTTCATTTTTTGCCTATGTGCTTTGTCTATATGCCTTTTGGTGTTACTTCGATACATATAGCGTGGCTGTGTAGTTATACATCCCGTTATTGTGATATTGTTAAATATGTTTATAAAATTAACGATACCAATTTTCTTGCATCAGATGTGCATTTCGACAATAAATGTCTCTTCAGTGATGCTCTTGGTTAAAATATTTGAAATCCAAAGCTTATATAAAAGATGAAGAGCTATGATCCAAAAGGTCCAAAAAGTATAACCAAATCCGTGAAAGGAATCAGAGCTTTGCATGAGGGAGATACATTCCTTCATTTATAATAATTTCTATCATTTTTTAACAGCAAATTTTAATAACAAAAAATCTGTATTTTCATACCAGTACCGAAGTACTGGCTATTGGGCTGGTGATACCCTCGGGGACTAATAGTCCACCAGCAGAGGCATCGACACAGTGGTAGTAATAAAATTAACGGTACCAATTTTCTTGCACCAGATGCGCATTTTGACAGTACATGTCTCTTCAGTGTCACTTAAATGTTGTATGCTTGTATTTCATTATTACTATGTGGTTTGTCTATACGCCTTTTTATGTTTCTTTGATACATATATGACGTAGCTCTATACGTATACGTCCCGTCATTGTGTTATACTACTATGGTGTATTCTTTTCTTTAATTTTTGCTAATATGCTTAGTCTATGCCATATTGTGCTTCTTTGTTACATATTTGTTTTTTGGAGTTTGTTTTGCTTTGGGTTTTTTTTTTATTAAAATTATGACACAATGATGACTGCTGTACCCCTTTATTTGACATTTCTGCTTATTATATCTGTTTGGTTTGTTCACGCATCGTTGTCAATATAGTGGAATTTGATGCGACTGTCATACAAGGAGAGGCTTAGCGAGCTATAAAACCAGGTTCAATCCACCATTGTCTACATTAGAAATGCCTGTTCCAAGTCAGGAATATGACAGTTGTTACATATTCGTTTGATGTCTTTGAGCTTTTGATTTGGCCAATTGATTATGGACTTCTCGTTTTGAATTTTTCTTGGAGTTCAGTATTTTTGTAATTTTACTTTTGGATAATTTTTATTGAAAAAAGACAGGCAATTGGCAGTCATCTAGTGAATGAGATGGGCAAAATGAATAGCATATCTTTTAAAAGAAGTTTAATAAAGCCATGGTTATTGTTTCGGTCATGTTACCTAATATACAATGTTCCGTAATTTCAATTTGTTATCACTGTTTATTGTAATTGACCTCTACATTTATAGCCCAAACTTGTCTTATTATGCCAATTACTTATAAAACAATTAAACAAATTCCGATTTCAGATAATAACACTTGAGAAAAGTAATGTGTTCCAAGCCCTTTTATCGATTATCTGTAATAGTATATGCTATCTGATGTGTGTGGTCTACATAATATGCCCAAATTAGTTGTATCATACCGTTAATATGTTAATTCAATGTGTTAAATGTCACGTTTTAATTTTCTTTATACAGCATATTCATATTTTACAATTAATGTATTATCTGCCATGCCAGCCACAAGTTTCTAATTTGTTAAACGTCAAACATACAAGAATGTTTGTTATAGTAAGGAGCTTGCAAGGCTCAGATTTCATAAAGTGATAAATTAACTGTTAGTGATTTTATTTCAAACTAAATATGCAAAGAATAATTCTTGAATGTGTTTACAGTATTTAAAATCGAGATGTATAATAAACGTATAGCTTCTTACTCTCGAAACATGGGTTAAATTAAAATAAAAAATTACATAATAAAGAAAGTAAAAATAGTCCAGTTGTAATGTTTTCAATATTTTATAGATGTAGAACACAAGCGACACGTTAATTTAAGCCTTTCCTTATCCAGTTATTCATAACTAAAATAATATGACGTAGGAAATTAATAATAATAATATACTTATTAAATATGTTGACATACTTCTCTGT
This sequence comes from Mytilus galloprovincialis, assembly GCF_965363235.1. Classification (NCBI taxonomy): domain Eukaryota; kingdom Metazoa; phylum Mollusca; class Bivalvia; order Mytilida; family Mytilidae; genus Mytilus; species Mytilus galloprovincialis. The sequence goes on from NC_134839.1 coordinate 63,391,087, forward strand.
TTCTCTGTTTCTCTCTTTCCCTCTCCCCCTTTTTTTACACATTATAACATGACCTAGATTCTAAGAATTTAAGATTAAAAAATTATATGTTCCAAAAATGTTTGAATTGATGTTTTATGAAATGAATCATAGCTTGAGCCCTAACAATTACATAATTTGGATTTCTTTAATGTTTAAATTTTATGCAAAAATATAACCTTTTATCAGATACATATTAATGAAAGTGATTAAATATATGATAAATTGCTTTAAAAATGTTATATTTATGATAAAGATGACATTGCTGAAGATAGTATCTATTAAATTTTATTTCAAGCTTATAAACACCCATAATAAAAGAAGAAAATAAATGAACATTGCGTTTTTACGTGTTGTAAATAGGACTTTGCGAATAGTTCTAACACTATAGCTATGCAGTGAAAACTAATAAAAACTACATTATTTTTTTGTTTAAATCTAATTTAAACATTTGTTATAATAAGATTAAAAATTGCAAGCTTTATGTTTTTCAAAGATCTCATCGTTTATGTAATATAAATCCAACAATCTCTCTTATTCACTTTTTGAAAATATGTTATATGAGAAAAAACAATGCTTAGATTTCAATTAACCAAACACTGATATTAACAAATGTCTGACAAATTTGGTGTTATTCGAAATGTTAATAAATTTGATACACCAAGAATAATGTGACATATAACGAAATTTGAAGCGTTTTCACCGCTCAAAGAAAACAAAACTGACACAAACAATATAAGATGCTCATAGGAAACAAACTGGAATTTGGGTGTTATTCGAAATGTTAATAACGTTGATTCACCAAGAATCATGTGGCAAATAACAAACTTTGATGCGTTTTGACCGCTCATAGAAAACAAAACTGACACAAACAATATTAGATGCTTATAGGAAACAAACTTGAATTTGGTTGTTATTCGAAATGTTAATAACTTTGATTCCCCAAGAATCATGTGACAAACAACAAACTTTGATGCGTTTTGAGCGCTTATAGAAAAACAAAAACTGACACAAACAATACATGATGCTCATAGGAAACACACTGGAATTTGGTTGTTATTACAAATGTTAACTTTTATTCACCAGGAATCATGTGGCAAATAAGAAACTTTGATGCGTTTTGACCGCTCATAGAAAACAAAACTGATACAAACAAATTTAGATACTTACATGTATAGGAAACAAACTTGAATTTGGTTGTTATTCGAAATGTTAATAACTTTTATTCACCAAGAATCATGTGACAAATAACAAACTTTGATGCGTTTTGACCGCTCATAGAAAAACAAAAACTGACACAAACAATATTAGATGTTCATAGGAAACAAACTGGAATTTGGTTATTATTCGAAATGTTAATAACATTGATTCACCAAGAATCATGTGGCAAATTACAACATTTGACGCATTTTGACCGCTCATGGAAAACAGAACTGATACAAACAATGTTAGATGTTCAAAATGTTAATAACTTTGATTCACCAAGAATCATGTGACAAATAGCTAACTTTGCCGCGTTTTGACTGCTCAAAGAAAACAAAACTGACACAATCAATATTAGATGGTCAACAATCTTCAGATTCTAATTTTCACTGAAAATATTTTGGAAGAAAACGATCATTATAATAAAAAAAATATCATGTATACAAATTTTCAATATAACAAATGAGACAATCTTAACAAATTTTATTCTTATTTATCCATTCTATGTTGGTTTCACTCCTTTTTTTGTTATTAGTTTTGTTTACATATTATCAGAAAGCGAGTTGAATTATAAACAAGATTCCTAAAATTTTAAAGGCTTAAACTCTTCACCTTTTTAACACTGAAATTCACATCAAACTATCTGAAAGTTTTATCTGCTACATAAATCAGTTGAACACGATAAATGTCATAAAAAATAATATTTCTTTGAATCTTTTTTTTATAGATAAAAATAAAATATTTTAATACAAATGACGATATTTCAAATGGTAAATATCAAATGATATATCATTAAATTAGTCGTGTTCTCCTGCGAGACAGCTGTGTTTAAATTAGATATTTTCATAAATTAACAAGCATATTTTAGCTTTGTTTTCCAAGTTTAGTTTTTTCTGATGTAATGTACACTGTTGTTGGTAATTCCTGTTATAAATATCCTTCTCATTATTTTTTTATTATTATACATATAAAATTAAATCCAATTGCATGTAACTGGTCTTATTTTAACAACAGACAAAATTTCACTCCTTAAAGAGATGAATGTGCATTAAAAATGTGATAAAAAAAAAACAGCAATTGTAATAACTGGTATAATAACTTAGCCTTCACACTGACTGGAAAAGTAATCACTTATAAAAATGTGGTAAAAAATATACGTTGAACTAAACAATGTTTAATTCCCATGACGCATGTAAGTAACATGTAGTTGTGGGTTCAATAAAAACTGATAACAAGGACAGGCCTCATGACAATCCTAACAATATAAAAATGAACACTTGATTAGCATTACAACACAAACATTATTTGAAAAAAAAAAGAAAAAGAGGTATGTAGTTTTTCAGTTTAAAGTTGTACTGTACACACTTAGCAACAACTAACGCGGCTTCTGTCTAGAACATAAGTATTTGTTGAAAACAGTAGTTTTAATTTAATCAATTAAACTTTTCTGTTTTATTTCCAATCAGTTTCCACAATTTTTAAACATAAAATAAGGTATTCTACTTGATTATATACTTGTAGAACTTATATATTGTATATGTTAACCCGATTATATTATACCATATCAAAGAATGTTTGCAGTCTCACTTTGAAAGCGAGTGTTTAGAGTTGAATCTGCTTATCAAAAATGTCCAAAAATAAAAATATACGCTTCTTCGTTCAAGGGGTACAATTTCAGGTAAAAACATATATAATTGTTTGCACAATAAATAATTGAATTGATACCGGTTGCTATTTATCCCTTGCAATCTACATTCAACCCATATAAGTAAATGGAGTCAACATTGCATTACTAATGTTCAGATTTCATAAATCTACCAAGAAGAAACTAATCAGTATGAATGAAAACTCCAAAATGGAGCGGAAATAAGTGCCTCCACAAGGTAAGTATTTCATGCATCACTCTACATGATAAGTGATAAGTAAGTAAGAATTAATTTACAATATAAGTTTGATCGGTTAATTTAAATTAAAAGGGCTAAATGGACGGATATATACCTATAGAAGGATGGATGGATTTCAAAGTCAAAAAGGCAAAGTCTTACTCATCTTGTTATATTAAATAGATATAAATACTCAGAACACACAAATAGAATCTAACAATATTTGTTTTACCGTGTATGTTGTGTTTCAATACTTATTTTTATTATATTACAAACATATTTCACAAAATTTAATTCCAGTTTAATTACTGTAAATACTGAATTTAATTTATGCTAACAAAATATACTACTCATTGTTATTTTTTCATCAAAAATATAGCACTATTTTGTAATTATTTTTAAAAATCATAATACATATATATTTTACGGTAACTGTTGTTTTTTAATTACAATGGTGTTTTGACAATAAGGAGAGAAAAAGTCCTAGTTATGCTTGAATTCCCCACTATTACTCAATCAAAATTCCAGTTATAAGTAGCATTTTAAAACAGTAACGAAAGAGAGGATGTGTATCTCATCAAAATTTTTATTTTTTCGTGGTGAATTCCTATGTTCTATACATTAATGAATAAGGTGAAAATTATTCATATTTAGAAGGACAAATTATAAGTTCTTTGTAATGAAATAATGTATTCCGCACTTCAAATAAAGAATATAAAGCTATTTACAAAGCTATACATTATGGTTTCTGAAGTTAAATGCACTATAAAATTTATGTAACTTCATGATATGAATGACAAAAGTAAATACAAAACTTTATAATGTGAATAGTTAGAATAATAAGAGGTTCATTTAATAGCATATTTTGATGTTCATTTTAAATGACTATTTTGGATATAGAACTATTCCTTTGGTTAGCAATATTTGCCAGGTCATGACGTTTATTTGAGCCTCTTCATGATTATTTGATATTTGATAATCTGGAAATTTATTTTTCATTATTTAATTATCTTGTTTAAAAATCAATTAATGATTATGACAATATAAATGTGATTCTGTGAATACTTGGACACCCATGATGCAAATAATTTCAATCCGAGCTCTTGCGTACATTTTTCATATGATGTTTGCATATGATTCTATATTATTCTCCGTCCGAAACTAATACAAACGACAGACATACAAACCAAAACCAAACCAAACCAAAAAAAAATGTGAAAAGTGAAATTAAGTGAAAAGAAATATGAAGACACGAATAATACAATATATTCACGACTAGAAATTTGGGAAGTCAGCTCTTCTGAAATAAAGTTATAAAGAGGAGAAACATATAATGAATAAACAAATATTATCATTTAAATCCCTTACCTGTGTGCTCAAGTAAATAACTAATGATACTCATCAGATTATACATTAAATTATAATTTATACCTGAGAAAATATGAATATTTACAATTCACTATACGCTTCAACACTTTATGTTAATTTTTTACGACATGCGTTGTTACTCTTTCTGATGACTTTAGTGATAAAACATGGAATACAGTATACATCAATATATAAATATAAATGCAAAGTTGGATATGATATGATCACTTTACAAAAATCGCTTTCTCTTTTGTAGATCATTGAAGTGTCGACTTCATTTTAAAACGCCTATGTTGTTTATCGCTGTGTTAATACACATTTATATGACTGGACACTGTCGCAACATTTATCTAGATACAGAAAAACTTTTAAAAAGGCAACAATGAGTGCCATGTACAATTAATGCTCACTTTTAGATTTTAACCACAAGCTTGAATTTAAATTATACAAAGAGAATATTAGGGTGTCCTATAACTTTTAAGGTCGATTGTATATCAGTCAAACAAGAACAAAATTATTTCGCTTACAAAACATAAAAGTGAAAGATTGATTCAGAAAAAAATGTTTCATTCTAGACTCTTGTGGACGGTTGTCTCATTGGCAATCATACCACATCTTCTTTTTTATATACACATGTTATCTGCTTTATCTTAACATTAAATCAGATGAGTTTATGTTTATATTCAATTCATGTTTGTTAGTAAATAATCGAACGCTTAAAAAAAAAAAAAAAAGGACGAAAAAATAAGATTTAGATTTTTGATTTATTTGTGTACTTGGTCCACAATTATTTCGTAGTGCATTTCTTTTAGAACATAAATGAAAATTTAAAAAATCCCACCTGCGCTTTCTCAATGAAATTTTTACAGTGTGTTGTACTACTTTTTGGACAAATTATATCAAAATTATAGAAAACTTCATCGGCTCTAACTCAAATATGGACAATTTTATGTTTAGGGGGTCTTGAAATCTTTTGACAGCTTCCGAAGTGCTAATTTTTAACCTTTTTCAGCTGGACCAAATCACTACTTTCCTTTAAAATTCTGGACCCAAATTATTTTACAGTGTAATTTCACCATCCTACTTGCAATTTAAGGCATTAAACATGGAGAAATAAATTTGGAAGGGGTATAAAATTAAATGGCAAGTAACCCACTGTCAACACTAGGGACTATATTTGTGAACAACGAAAATCAAGGAATGACAATTGTGGTCTCGGACCACTTAATGATCATCATATCTATATTTGTTAAGCACTTTCAGACTAAATTGACTTTGGATTGAAAAGAAATTTAAAAAAAAAGAATCAAAGATATTTCATATTAGTAATTTAATAGATGACTTGTGCAGGTATGTTAAATAGTTGACGTACAGACGAAATGGCTACCTTTATTTTGTCTGATTTAACCAGTTTTTGATTTGTTATTTAGAAATTATTTAAGATGTTATCTCCTTATTTTCAATTATGATCAAAATACTTGCTCATTTGATAAATATCTATTTTACAAAGCGTTCTAATGTAAATGAAATGGAAAAAAAAGATAAAATGGAAATTTATATCTCACCTTCTGCAACAGTTTAGAGCTTGAGAAGACATCGACGCCCTTTTTTCACTTCAAATGATTACAAAATAAATCGTTTTTATGAGCCGTATAATTGTTTACTAAAATAGTCAGTTAAATCATAAAACTGAATACTGAAGATTGATTTCATATCTAATTCAATAAATGGAAATGTGGCGTTAAAGTAAATCAGATGGCAATCCAACACTTACAATCAATTCTGTAAAACCTCGACGAATCCCTGAATTATAGAATGGTTAATTTCTATTTTTTGAAGCGATCTAAATGAAATTGAAAAAAAACAGATAAATTGGAAATTTACCTTTCATCTTCTGGAACAGTTTAAAATTGGAGATGACACCGTCGCCTTATTTTCACTTCGGTTTTATGAGATGTATTATTGTTCACAAGATGGCTTGTTACATGATAAAACAAAATACTTATACGGGGAAAGTGTCATAGAGACATCAACCCAACTAAAGAGTAGAACATAAACCAAAGGGTCTTCAATGTAGGCAGAATATCCCACATTTGGAGGCGGACTCTTGCTGGTCGCTAATCAATAATGTATTCTACTACATCAGAATGGACACCACACTAAACATAGAACACATACATGAAAGAAAAAAAACATACAAGACTAACAAAGGCCAGGGGTTTTTCGGACTTGATAAAAGAGAAAAAACGCAAAAAAAATACATTAAGTCTAACATCTAATGTGACAAGGTCCTCTAATATAAAACGTGAATCACATATACATATCAGCTGTATTTGGCACAATTTTTAGGAATATTTGGTCCTCAATGCTCTTCAATTTCGAACTTTATTTGGCCTTTTAAACATTTTTTGGTTCGAGCGTAACTGATGAGTCTGGCGTAAGTGTAAAATTTTAGTCCTGGTATCTATGATGAGTTTGTATACATTAAAAAAGAATATTTATTTACAACAAACCTCATAAACCTTTCTATCTATGTATATGGGTTCACAAGTTTACTTATTCATCTCCAACCCAATAAAGAACGATTGAATATATGACTTTACTTGGGACGATATTACTGTGGTAAATTATACTGTTTTTATGTTCATTGATAGTAAAACAAAAGAGCATATACATCACACGTACGACAAAGATAAACATTCAAACATTCAAACAACAAATGTAAATACCGTCGGGTTTTGTAAAAATACATAAAAAATACCAAGCATATAATTTGGTACACCTGCAGATTTTCAAAGAGTGGTAATACTGTAAAAATTTTGCTTTGCAGTTCTGGAATGTCGTAATCAAAATTGATCATGTGTGTTGGTCTATTCAAACGATATGGATATATGAATTTGCAATGACTGAAAAATAACTATCTTCATATACATGCAATCTGAGAGGATGTTTTTGTAGAAAGATATATGTTGTATATATTTCATAAAATACATGCTTTGTTGTCTTTTGGTTTTGTTTAGACCAGATAACTATAAGTATGTTCACTGATGTTTTCAGCAGTTCAGAAATAAATATTCAATACAGATAATTAACTTGTGAACAGCTTGATTGACTGTTTTGCAATTGTACGCCTGTTCTGCAAAGTGTTGCCTCCAGATCCACTAAGTCCGAGAGTCTTTGATAATACCCTCCGTACTGTCAGCAAGGTTTTGACCGACTGTTCTTTAAAACACAAATTAAACTTATGCACGTTTCATTCTATTCAGAAATACAATACAACTTCTTTACAGTGTTTCAAATGAGACTACATAGACCATAATTTACTGCGAGCGAAAGCTAAAATGTCACACCATAATTTATACGGAAATGTCTAGACTGTATACATCAAACAAAACTTCCTCAATCTTTTTAGATATCCCTTCGCTTACATTGAAATGGCAGTTTAGGTTTGGGAAAAATGAATCTATCAATCATTTCAGATTACAAGTTGCATCAATTTGACGTCATTAAAATGAAATAGGATAATAGTATTTGACACTTTACAGATTTTATCATTTCCAATACTTTAATCATTTCTATTGACAAAAATTGTTCTTTGTCTGTAACATTTAAGTGAATCAATAAAGTTAACTTCTTTTTTCCCCTTCTTTTCTTCTTTTTATATGATTCATGCATACCATTTAATGGAGCAGATTTATATCCTACATACATATAAAACTAAGCAACATCATATCATTGAATACATAAAAAGAGACTATAGTGACACGACATATTCTTATTCTTCGACAAAATATGATTCCCACTGTTTCACCTTCATATTTTGTTAATTTTTACACAAACTTTGGATTATTTTACCTGCAACCGGTATACTACTTCGCTATTAGCTGTCAATTTGGTCCAATTTTGTCAAAATATGCTTATATTTATAGATTAACGTTGATCATCTCAACGAGATTGATTTTCACGCTTGAGCTGGTACAGCGAAAGTGAGAAAAGCAATCTAGTTGAGATGACCAATGATAATCCGTTAATCGATATTTTACATATGAAGACGTCAGCAACGCCACGTGGCCTTCTTAGTTTATAGCGATAATGTTTCGATCTCAAGCGAGAAGCATGATATGAAAATTATCACAAAAAAAGATCAAAAAAAAAAAATACACAATATCAATAAATATATATATATATACATCGCAAAAAAAATAATATTTTTTAATTGATTCGCCTACAAAAATCATTCATATCACATGGTAAAACGAAGTGTTTTTTTTTTAATTATTGCTATTACACAGTTGTAGACGAAGACGCCTCTGCGTATTGAATTATAATCCTGGTACCCTTGATAACTAGTTAATTAGATTGCGTTAGTCTAACATAAACCAGAAATTTTGATACATTATAACAAAGTAATGCATGGTTATCATTTGTTTGTTTTTTTTTGTTTACTTTTTCATTTGAATTTATGTTTTAGCATGTTATGTATCGAATCGATGATCATGAATATGACATAGAAAGCATAATATTATCGAATCTTCTGTTACTAAGTTGGGAAAATATGGAAAACGTCAATTGCATAATTTAGAAGAATCTTCTGTTTTTAGAAACATAATGTTAAAGAATCTTCTGTTTTTAGAAACATAATGTTAAAAAATCTTCTGTTTTTAGAAACATAATGTTAAAGAATCTTCTGTTTTTAGAAAAATAATGTTAAAGAATCTTCTGTTTTTAGAAACATAATGTTAAAGAATCTTCTGTTTTTAGAAATATAATGTTAAAGAATCTTCTGTCACAAAGTAATGTAAGCCTGGAAAATGTTCCTTGCATACTGTTATAAAATCCACTGATACTAAGAAGTGAAATATGAAAACCTCTTCTAGTATAATGTAAAGGAATCTGCTGTTACGAAGTAATGAGAGCATGGAAAACGTTCGCCACTTTGTTTTATATAATATTCCTTTCATAAGAAGTTAAAACACGGTAAATGTTCCTTGCATTATGTACTATCATACATGTATATTTCTAAGCAGTAAAATCATGCCAAACGTTTTTCGCATAATGTAATAAAATAATATGTTATTTAGTTTTGCAAACATGGGAAATGGCCTCGCATTGTGTAATAGAATCTTCGAAAAGGGGCAAAATAAATCTCAACAATAAACAAATATGAGTATGTTAATAGAAAAAGTTACTTGTAACGGATGACTTGTGAATATTCTGTTTTTTTCCTTTAATATATTTGACGACACGTCATCTGGTAAATGTATTCCAAACATGTTATCGGCTCTCCCACAGAAAACAGTTGTTGTTGTTGACTTGGCTTTAATCCCTAGGAAAAAGATTTATGTGGAGGCTTCAAAATAGAATGAAAGCCTTTAATCCACTCTATAATTGATTCTTTGTAAAACAAAGTCTGGTGAGTGTTTATATCGTATCTATTCACATGCATTTGAAATTAAGGACACCACAGAAAAAGGTAGTACTTCACACATTGTAAAGATTTTCTTATTCTTAAAACCGACAGTGAGATGACTTTTATGCAACGAGCAACAATTTCAACATTTTTCGTACATCTAAATATGGGTAAAAGAGATTATAACTAAACCATCGAATACTTTTTTTTTCAAAATAATTTTTATTTACAACGAATGACAATGCACATAAAACACAATTCAAACTTCAATATATTGTTTTATTGTCATTGGAATTTATACATACGAATATTAGCTTACTAAAACTTAACTGTTTTATTTACAGTTGATTTGATTTAAACTATATCCACGGCCGACACTCGGCTAACCGAGAGATTGGTCGGTTAATCTATATTGAGTATGCGGCTATATGGGAGATTGGTCTGTTAATCGGGTTGGTTATACGTCTGTTAAGAGTAAAACGCACAATTTAATGTTAAACTGTATCAAATATACAGATTTTTGGCATATTATAAGAACCAAATCAAAAAAAGAAAAGTGTCTGACAAAATGATATCTATCATAGAACATTTTCCACTTGTAAAAACATTTCATAGTCTACGCAGTTTTCAGTAAAATTAAAAGGCGTCGCGCAAGTATGTAGTATTTATGCTTATACGTATAGGAATTTTTTAATAAAAGTCGAAACAAACAATTTTAGATATCATTTAAAGGACACAAAATAGTACTTTGGGTCTAAAAAATAAATTTGCATTGGTGAATATTTCATAATTGTAATATAACGTGAATATTACCACGTTTTAGTGAAAATTATGGGAATAAAGTCTGTTAATGGGTTGGACAATTGAAATTGTGTCAGTTAAGAGTTATTTAGCCACAGTTATTTTTGCTACCTTTATATTTTCCCATAGAAAAAGTTAAGAATGAGATGTCCCTAAGTAATAAAAAAAAATGATAATACGGTGCAACAGTATCCTACGGAAGCGAATTAGCGCCACACATTTTTTTAAAATTTTTCTTCCTATATTTGCGTTAAACGCAAACCTCAAATATCTTGATTGCAATTGTTCATTAAGTTTTGTAAAAAATGTCCGTCTGTCATTCATTTCGGTTGTGATTTACTAGTAAGAGCATTTTTATTTTGACTTTCTTTGCATTTTATTGAAGGGTGTCACTTCAATATAGCGTGATATAAATTGGCCGCTGGAATATGCATGAATTTATTATTAATGTTTTCAACCAGCCTCAATTTTTGTGTCTGTTCAAAGTAGCACGTTCTCAAATCCGACTGAAAGTGTCTTTCTAATACAACACAGGGTACCGGTAAAATAAATATAAACTGTACATCTGTCCAGTGCATATAACGTGTTGTCATTCTCATATGCACATGATATTTGTCACTGGACGAAAAACCCTAATTCGTAAGCATCCTCCAATTGGTTCTTTATTTCTATTGCTTAATCATATGTTGTTTACAAAAAAAAGTAAAATCACAAAAATACTGAACTTAGAGGAAAATCAATTCGGAAAGTCCATAATCACATGGCAAAATCAAATAAAAAAACGTATCAAAAACGAATGGACAAGAACTGTCATATTTCTGACTTGGTACAGGCATTTTCAAATGTAGAAAATGGTGGATTAACCCTGGTTCTATAGCGCTAACACTCTCACTTTAATGACAGTCTCATAAAATTCCGTTATATTTACATTGATGGCGTTAAATAAACAGACAAAATAAATAAAATAGTCAAAATATGGGTACATCAGTCATCATCGTATAACAATTTTAAAAGGAACAATTTAACAGAACACAAAAACATCTACTATCTACGAACACATTCATTGATTTGAGTGTCTGACATCAGAAAATTTTATACGTCACATAAATTTGTCGTTCAATGTGCATACAAACGATTTTAAAATTTTACATAGGCAATGTTAGTCATTCTCAAGAAGTAAATGGAAAGGAGCGAATGCAGCTACATTTGGTCATCTTAAGTTTTAATACATTTTATTCCGTTTAGTTCCTTTCTTCGTAAGTGTAGAGGAGAACGGCAGTTGTTCGCATGTAAACTTCTAGCATTTGTCACCAATATGAGTACATCGCAATCCGTTACTGTTTCAACACCCAGGGGTGTTTCATGTGTGTATTCTTAAACAATTATTATTTTTTCTCTCTTTTTTAGCAATGCATCACTCTCTACTGTCCTTATCTATTATTCTATATTCTGCTACTCCATCCAGATTATCGTGTATAACATGAGGGCTCGGATTGGGGGTGTTGTTTATTTCTGTATTCTTTAAATTGTTATGTCACGTTTCTTCCGTGACGTTTTTTTCCTTTTACCTTTTATTTATCTTACTCATTATTCTTTCTCTATTCTTTATATTTTAGCACCCCAATATATTTTACTTACTGATGTTTAGTTACATTACGACGTTTATCTCTGATTTATATACTGGTTACCAATGTACATGACAAGTTGGTGTCATGCATGACAATTAAACAGAATCCACATGACATATGCGACCATTCTTGGATGAAATTAACATTATTTTAATATTACACTTTTTGAAACCGTTTTTATCAATTTTCTATTTCCATTGTTTAAACTGTTCATTGTTCACAGTGGCGGATCCAGCCATTTTAATTAAAAAGGGGGGTTCCCACCCCAGAGTAAAAAGGGGGGGTTCCAACTATATGCTTCCATTCAAATGCATTGATCGGCAAAAAAAGGGGGGTTCCAACCCCCGGAACCCCCCTCCCTGGATCCGCCACTGGTTCATGTGTTGTTTCCGTATATTTTATGTTTCATTTCTAATGTGTTGTTTCCGTATATTTTAGCCGCTCGTCTTGAGCCTACCCATTTGATCCGATAACATCCCATATAGCAATAAAATTATACTTTTATTGCCATTCATAACTCTTAACAGGCCAATTAACAGACCGGGTTTTATACATCCGACCCATTAACAGACCAGGTTTTAATTAAAGATTGATTTATGTCACCAAAATACAGATTTTCGTGAAGATTTTTCACACAATGATTTCAGTATGGTTAACAAACATAATGCCTGTCTTTTTTCGATGTTTAAAATATTGCATGCACGTAAATTCAACCAACGTGTCATTTTGTGTACAGTTTGTGTGTTTAAAATGTGTATAAATTTATTGATGAGTAACCCGCCTTTTAATTTTATAGATCGTACATTGAAGCTAGAAAAATAATAATTACACCACTGGATTCAGTACATTGAAATGTTTTGTTAGACATGAATATTTTTTATGATAAACATATATTTAAAAAGTTATATAGTTAAACATGCTTAACTTTCAATGATTTTCTCGATAACACCTGATTAACAGACTTAAGCCAACCCGATTAACAGACCAACCGCCGATATAGCCGCATACTCAATATAGATTAACCAACCAAACTCTCGGTTAGCCGAGTGTCGGCCGTGATATCATGATAAATTATGTGTCCTAATTCTATGATAAGTTTTGTAGGTAATAGTAAGATATATATTTTTCTTCTTTTATTTCAAATCTGAATATATTATATATAGCATCAATTGTCATAATCTTTTTACATAAATGACATATCTACATTTTTAAATGAAATATATATTCTTATTTTTGTTATTTGACAATCTAATTAAATACAACAGAATAGGATTTTCATATTATTTACGATATACATCTATGAGATTTATGAATGAGTATCATTCTCACGAGTTTTAATCAAGGAAAGTCCACCGTGCCCATCTTAAAGGTTGGTAAAGATTACAGAAAATAACGATTTGATATCTGCACATTGAAAGCAACAAAACTATACGTGCAAATAGAAATAAATTTTATGACGTAAGCTTTATAAACCTTACATTGACAAACGAACGAACTATCAGCAAAACAGATCCAAATTGAAATTTGAAAGCAATAAAACAATTCATTATATATGTCAGGTATAGCTATATTTTTTTATATGAAGACCAGGAGAAGGAAGATTTATAAAAGATTATGCAAAAACAAATCAATTTATTTACATATATTGCGTATTGGAGATTTTTTCAATCTGTGAATTTTGCCATTATCGTATTAATTAAGAATAAAATACTTCTTATAGGTAATTGTACGGGGCTTATAAATGTGCTTTAAAAACATAATTTGTAAGCAGGGTGAAATCACTTTAACCTAAAATTTTGCGCAAAATCATCGCTTCTCTAACCCCTTAAAAAAATCTTAAACATAAGTATAAACCATTACAATTTAAGTTTTAATCTATATACATGTAACCATGGTCTCAGACTTTCGTTTAATTTCTATATTATTGTTGCATTGTTGTCATGACACACTTATGACCACAGCTGTACAAAACATGAACACTTTAAGTGATGCACAAACATACATATTGTCAGTTGTATTTAGTTCATATTTTTAAAATTATACTGACATAGAGCAGTTAAAACGTGTTCAAAGTAACCAAAATAGGTCTGGAATGTGTAACTTAAACTCGTTATAGTGCTGTATCAGTGGAATTTTCCAAAAATTGCATTTGTATATATTTTATTTTATTTTTTTTTAAATCACCAATAGGCAATGTTCACGTAAATAGTCAATATAAACGCTGTTCCTTTCATTTTTATGTGCATTACTAATTTTGTGCCATGGATGCATACTCCATATCCTTTGGGTTTTTTCTACTGATACAAGTATGAAGATCCAGGTGTAATGATTGCATATTTTCATTTAATTTTGAAACTAATATCACTAGTCTATTTTTATTCACAGTTGTTTTCCATTCGTCTGGCGTGTTTAAGCTTTTAATTTTGCCATTTAATTCGGGACATTCCGTTTTTAATTTTCTTCGAAGTTCAGTATTTTGTGATTTTACTTTTTTTTTGCACATGTTACAAACTGGAATGCGGTTTTCGGTACGTAGGTGAAACTGGACGTAATTTCTTTCAAAACTAGCAAGAACACTTTTATCGTTTCTATATAGCAATATTCCAGCAGCGCCTGCATACGGAGTATATATATCCCAATTGATACGATATTGCCGGACTTGTATTTCCTATCATGATTACATTGGTAGAGGGTTGCTGCTCACAAGGAAGCTATTAAACCAAGAGTTCCAAATGGTGAAGCTGAAATCATCCCTTCGTCAATTTTACGGACGCCATCACGAGTTAGTTGAACGTTATGGAATAACCGTTTCACAGATGATATTGGATATATTCTTTATGTCGTAACTAAAATACCCGTCCCTTTTTCACGAATGTGACCTACCGAATTAGACTATTTAACGGATTTGTAATAACATAAGTAACACGACGGGTTCCACATATGGGACAGGATCTACTTACCCTTCCGGAGAACCTGAGATCAGCCCCGGTTTTTGATGGGGTTCGTGTTGCTTAGTCTTTAGTTTTCTATGTTGTGTCTCTGTTCTATTATTTGTCTGTTTGTCTTTTTGTTGTTTGAACATGGCGTTGTCAGTTTATATCGACTGTCCCTCTGGTATATTTTGCCCCTCTTTTAAACGACCCCTATTAATTCAAAGGTATCATTTATCAACACCTTAAGAAGCACAATCATCCTATTAGATATTTAACAGTTCAAACTTTAGAAGTAGCAAATAAGCAGCTTTGGGAATCTCATTCAAAGTTTGAACGATCACAGAAAATAATTGAATTTAATTGGATTAAAAAATTACAGACAATCTATCCTCTCCGTCTTAATGATAATATCAAGGAACATTGGTAATATATAAAGAACCGATTCTGTTAACAAATTGGATATTGTTTCTAAAACTGTTCGTTTAAACCGTTCCCTTCGTCGTAGAATAAATCTCAATCAAAGAAAACAGCGTTCCAGCATTATTTCGGACCTTTTTATCTGTTAACCAATTTCTGTTTTACTTGTTAATAAATTTTAGAAGATGATAATCAAATAATTTAATAAAAGAGAGGCTAAAGATACCAGAGGAACAGTCAAACTCATTAATCGAAGAAAAACTGACAACGCCATGGCTAAAAATGAAAAAGACGAAAATAAAAAAAGGTTTTGATTTTGAAAATATTGCCGATGTTTTAAAGAGAATTATTATTAAAGAACTGACTCCTTGCTATGTTTATAATACTAACATTCGTCTTATTAGTTATGTTTACAAATCATCTGCCTGGATATATGTGTTTCATTATAGCGAATTGTGGGAAGATGCAAATATCAGTGACAATACACCTACGTCATGAAAGTGCAATAATATAATTCCGAATACATTTATGGCCCCAGTTCAAATGTAATAACAGGAGACTCAACATCGTTTGTGACCGTGAGTTGAAATAATTTTTCAGTAAAGGATCTAAATATCGTTCCCCGTCAATTATTAATTGAAACGCGTGTTGTAACATCATTTACGACTCGTTCTGTACTTACTGTTCGAAATGAACAAAACGAGAAAAAGCTGACAAGAAATCTAAAGATCCTTTTTTAAATTCAGTAATTAACATATATATGCATAGTTGATGTACGTGGACAACATTTTTAATATCATTTTCCTCCTAAATACAACCATAATAACCATATATTTCGTCTCAAACATAAGCCAAAAAACCTGGCCACGGAACTTGATTTAGTCCCGGCTGATAAGGCTATATAATCAAAACTAATGACCACCTTTTTTTAATTCATATAGGGTCCTTTGAAAAAGCGCACACAAATAAATTCACAATTGTACCAAGACAACATTTGAAAAAGAAGGATAGTTAATCATTCGATATCGTTTTAATATTTTAATTAGATAGTATGCATGCATAAGTCTGTTAATCCTATTGTTTTTTTCACATAATTATATTACTGAACATAAGATGTTTAGATTCAAATGATGACTTATTCTTATAAATATAGAAGACTTTTCCAAAGAAAAACTATATGAAAACTTAGGACATTTTATAGCAATTCAAAATTACTACTTATCACCTTTAGCATGATAATTTCAAAGTTTTGTTAACAGTTAATTTAATATTATGAACATATCAATGATAACTCAAGTCACCACAGATGTGCTGACTACTGGGCTGGTGATACCCTCGGGGAAATAAATCTCCAACAGCAGTGGCATCGACCCAGTGGTTGAAAATAAACTCATCATAGATGCAAGGATTAAAATTTTATATTTACGCCAGACGCGCGTTTCGTCTACAAAAGACTCATCAGTGACGCTCGAATCAAAAAAATGTTTAAAAGGCAAAATAACTACGAAGTTGAAGAGCATTGAGGACCAAAAATTCCTAAAAGTTTGACCAAATACAGCTAAGGTAATCTATTCCTGAGGTAGAAAAGCCTTAGTATTTAAAACATACATCGACCTAGTGGTTGTAAATAAACGATTTTTACGTTCTATCAGTAGACAAATTATAGAAAAGGACCACAGCATTGGTCTTTGATATCACCACTCCAGTTCGGACTTAGAAACCCCGTCGGCCGAAGGACGCAGGGGTTTCTTATCCAGACACGCCGTATCCTGAGGTGTATAACTAACTTACACGCCATTCTAAATCTATATTTGTTAACATGAATATTAAATTAAAAAAAAAACGATAGCATATTTATTGACAATATCAAACCATGATTTATAAGATTTATTTTTTTGTTAAATGAAAACCCACTAGTAACCTTTCTTTTATTCAGATATCTTCGTTCAAACTTTGACAAGTGAGTATATTTTACAAATGTCAAAGTTGTTTTGCATATTCCTGTTAAATTTATGAGCTAATATGGATCAGCATGTCAAGGTTGACTCTCTCTTGTATGCTTATTACAAACAAAACAAAACATCATGCTCGTTGTATACAGTTGTCAATATGGAAGAGTATAAGACGGGCGACATTTTGAGTGAAGTATTGGATTTAGTAGAAGAGACTAAAGATAAAGGCAACATAACCCAAAGTGCTCACTTGTATCAGTCTAATAAAGGTAATCATAACTGTATTTTATATCTTATCGTTTTATAAACCCTCCCCTACTCTTCTCAATAATAAACAAACATTCATATTCGGACATACTAAGGGATAGTTGTGTCTGCATTATAAACCCGACTACCAGACATGCTCAACATACAAAGATACAGATTTGGTTTTTATGAACTCCATTTGTGGGGGTAACCAAAGGCTGATCCAGCCTTGGGTTCACAACTCAAGACAAAAAGGGGGTCCAACCATTCAAATGCATTGCTCTTTTAAATAAAAGTTGGATCCAACCCGCGGAAATCCCAACTCCAGATCGCCCATGGGTAAATTGGGGGAGAGGGTTGAATCCCATTTTTAAAAATCAATGATTTAGAATAGAGACATATGTCTGGAATAAAAAAAATACCTTGAAGCAAAGGAGAATTAAAGGATTATTTTTGTATTCAAAATAGATGCTTATTTTTTTTTCTGCTATTGCAATTTCCTAACATGTGTTTTTTTAATATCTTGACACAATTTGCAGTGAACACTGTTAGTAATTTTTTATGCTCTTGCTATTTAAAGAATAATCAATTTCTATTGTTACGAATAACAATGGATTTTGCTTGCGGGGTGGAAAAGCAGGGGTTTCCAGAAACCCCGCTCATCACACCCTGTGGTCAAAATTTATTGTTATTCGTAGCAATAGATCTGCTCAATTGACACTTGTTTCAGAAATAGAAACTAAGAAGTATAACAATAGAACTGGAGTGTAAATTTAATGTTATGTACCAGAAAGGCGTTTTGTCAAAACAAGATTCATCATTGATTTTCGTACGAAAAGGTTGAAATACGAAATCGATAATAAAAAGTTAAATAGAAATTGAGTACCAACACTCCCAATACAAAACCCGGTTAAAGGCATTTGTCATTTGAGATATGAAAAATAAAAAATAACAGATTTGGCAAAAAAGAACCATTGCATCAAAATTATGTATAACAACGAATAAACCAGTATTTGCAATAGGTTCATCGGAAGAATATATGCCACAATATTTTATCACATCAACAATAGTGGGAGGGTTGAGATCTCATAAACATGTTTAACCCCGCCGCAATTTTGCGCCTGTCCCAAGTCAGAAGTCTCTGGTCTTTGTTAGTCTTGTATGATTTTTAATTTTAGTTTCTTGTGTATAATTCGGAGTTTAGTATGACGTCCATTACCACTGTACTAGTATACATATTTTAATGGGCCACCTGAAGACCACCTCCGGGTGCGGCAGTTTAGCTACATTGAAGACCCATTGTCGGCCTTCGGCTGTTGTCTGCTCTATGGTCGGGTTGTTGTCGCTTTGACACATTGCCCATTTCCTTTCTCAATTTTAAGGTTTAGAAAAAACCATTTGCCAGTTAAGAATTTCCCAAACATTAATTTCATGTAAAATTTTATAAATTTGATAAATAAAAGAGGGGAGTTTTATTATTACGTACTGGTCCAATGAATATTTATTATTCAGTGAGACATTAACAAAATTAAAACAAAACATCAATGAAACATCTGACAAAGTTACATTAAAATTCAATAAACCTTAAATACAGATTATTTTTTCTGATACCTCTAAAACAAACACTTTTAAGACAAAAAAAAAATAACAAATGTAAGTTATGTTGGTAAAAAATGTGGAAATTAACGTACTTGACCCTATATGATAATTTTGTATATGCATTATGTAATACTTACGTTCGGTAACTCTACATGTTACTGTTGTTGTTATTTATCATGGTAAATAATGACTTGGGAAAAACAAAATATATATGCATGTCATTACACATAAAATTAATTCCACGTTATGTTATATTTTTTTAACATTTTATCTAAATGTAGACAAAACTACTATTGTTTGTCCATCTGATGAGTTAAGCCTTTTTCAACTGATTTTTATAGTTTGTTCTTATGTTGTACTGTTATATTACTGTCCCAGGTTAGGGGGAGGGTTGGGATCCCGCTAACATGCAAACATTTATTATTTATGTATGTGTCTGTCCCAAGTTAGGAGCCTGTAATTCAGTGGTTGACGTTTGTTTATGTGTAACATTTTTGTTTTTCGTTCATTTTTTTACATAAATAAGGCCGTTAGTTTTCTCGTTTGAATTGTTTTACATTGTCTTATCGGGGCCTTTTATAGCTGACTATGCGATATGGGCTTTGCTCATTGTTGAAGGCCGTACGGTGACCTATAGTTGTTAATGTCTGTGTCATTTTGGTCTTTTGTGGATAGTTGTCTCATTGGCAATCATACCCCATCTTCTTTTTTATAATTTACATAAGTCTTGTCCTAACTTACACTGTGGTCTGGCGTGTCATATTTCAACGGTTATCTTTGATCCCATCGATGTTAAAGCTTTATATTCAGTTACACTACAAACTGCTGCTCAGAGTCTGAAAAGATCATATTTTGTGCTCGACCAGTAAAGTCGAGCAGAGAATTTACATGATAAGACTCGACATAATCGATGGATTGATGTTTTAAGACCATTTACATATAGCATGTACATGCATATTAAGAGGATAACATAATAGTATGATTAAAAAATGAAGTCTGATTAGCACTATATACTAGAACGACAAGCTATGTCGGGTGTTAACGGGATAGTAAACTTTGTCGGTCCGCAGAAAGACATTCACCTTACCCAGGGTAATTAATTACAAGTCATAGCCAACAAGTATTTGCTCTTGCCCTTGAATAATGTGTGGTCTGAAGTAGAGCGTCAAATATCAAGTTGCATTACTTTAGTTTGACCCAGCAGGGATTTAAGACCAAATTTACTTGAGACGCTTTCATGAGACAACAGGCATCGGAAAATAATTTACTTTCCATGCATTCCATTATTCAAAACGCATCAAAATGGCGTTTCTTGACGGCATTTACTACATTACCAAGACTTCTTCCTCTATTGAACCTTAAATCAATCATGCATATGTTTTATATAATATTTGTCAGTAAAACAAATCTTTGACAAAGTATATATCAAAACCAACATTACTTTTTTCCGCGGTTTGAAAAACGACTGATTCATGACAGAATTAAAAAGACATGAAAAATATATATATTCAGAAATTAAATTCTACATTAATTTAGATATACAACTTTATTATGCTTTTACGTCTGTACCTCTTTTCAAATAATGTATATGTTCACTCAATTAAAGTCATAACACGTCTCTGGTAAATAAAAGTATTACTTGCCCGGATTTAAAGTACATCAATTTAGATATACAAAAAAGTCAATTACCTGCATATGGGACGGTAAGGACATCGCTTATGTTGGTGTTTGCTTTGTTGTATTGTACATGAATTTAGGTATAAAAACGTCAATTACACAATGTACCTACTTTTTTTTTAAACGAATCATTTCTGTTATACTGTTATACATATATATATTATATGCGATTGTAGAGAAAATTTTCTAAATGTTTTCGACAACACCCGATAGTGATATATATTTTGACTCCTTTCGATAGGACAGAAATATCCAAGAAACCGAAATAAATTGCATATTCGTTAAAAATCACCGTAAAATAAAAAATGTTTCGAATACCCTGAGTTTAAAAGGATGCATTGAAAACACGATTTGCTTGATCAATATACAGTGTAACCTGTGTAATCCGACACAATAGGAGACCGGGAAAAAAATGTTGGATTAAGCAGTGTGTCGGAAAACTCAGGTTTTTTCTGCTAGGATAGGTATATTTTGGGACCATGTTTATGTGTCGGTTAAAGTAGGATGCTCATTTGACGGATCAGACAGGTTACACTGTATCGCTATACCTATTGAAAATGTTGTTACAGGTCTATTGCTATTGGTTTAAACCCTAACCACGAACAGTATGTAAGTTAATACTAAAAGTACAGGACTGAAGCAGAAAGAGCAATGTGTGTAATGTCATTATCTTCAGATGCAGAAACATGTGGTACTGATCCGTTGTACAACAGAATCACATGTCTTCTCGTTTCATGTAAAAGACGTGGTGGGATTCTGTAATTCCTTAACGAGGCATCCCGAAGTTAAGCAAATTTTGTACATCTTGTTTCTCTCTGATTATTTTTCGCTACATGTGTTCAATATGATGCATGCATGATAACATAGCTAGCCATGGTATAGTATCTTTTAGTCAAAGCATGATCATCAAAATATAACGATACAGTCATACCGTGTGAGCATCGTACATTTTATAATTCAGAGTGCTGTCAAGAGTATTAAAAATCAACTTGCAGTCATGTGAAATCATCGATCTGTATGTTACACCGTCCCTTCTTAAATAAAGGCAACAGTAGTACACCGCTGTCAAAAATCGATTGAGAGAAAACAAATCAAGGTTATAAACTAAAACTAAGGGAAACACAACAAAAACTGATAAATTACCAAGATAATTTAATTATAGCAATAAGCCGTGTTTTTCTCTCTCCAAACACGAATTCGATTGTCAACTAGTCTAAACAAGAATCAAATCACGTCTGACCAATGAATTACTCCTCAATGGTGGTTTTTAACCCACTGTATTTGTTTATGAAGATGCTTAAACTACGGTTTCGTCGTCTGATTTGTCGATGAACAATACAGTTTTCATATTGTCATAAATCAGTAAAATTGTGATTCAATTTAAAAAAAAAAAAACCAGTTATAAACAATCTAAATTGATTCATTAAAACATTACCCCTACTTTCAGTTACCTTTTCGTGACAGTTTATGAAAATTCCTTCCACGAATTGTAAAGGTAAATAACAAGAAAGCCCAAATGCATTCTTCATTTTTTTTGTATTCTTTCAATCAAGTATTTTGATAAACAAAAATTGAATTACATGTGCACGAATAAACATCAAATATCCAATTTAGAAGTATAATCAACGTTGTAGATTGTTTTGGAAGATACATGTTGTGCATGTAAGAATTTAAATAAAAATTGCAAACATAAAAAGTGATTTCCGTTTTTTATTTTGTATTTGCTTGTAAACAAGTGATGTCTTACTTTAATAAGACCTTCTATCAAATACATTCTGTTCCAGTTGGCGGCATGCATTTGATTAAGTTGAGAGAGAAAATTGTTTGTATCTGTCGAATCAGGAGTTTTTAACATGAACGGAAAAGCAGCAAGTACTACAAGTAGATTATGTACTGTAAGCGTTGACGTATTACATATATACAGAGGCATTTTCAGGGACTTTTACATTTGTAATAGTTCTAATTACATTGTACTTTTAAATCATCGATTGTTCACCAGTTAAGGAAATTCGCTGCTCAGTTTCAAAATAAATAGCTTCCCATAACACTAGTATATATTGATAGGGTATTAATTGAGGAATCAAAAAAGCAAAAAAAAAATATAGGGGTCAATGTGCTTGTTTTCGAGATATTAGCCATTGGAATTTTGGCGGGAAAAAGTTCTCTCTTGATTTTTCTTATCTTTATCATTGACCAGTTAAAGTTCTCAAAAACTATTTAAAAAATTAATAAAATTTTATAAGACTTTTACAAATGACTTATAATTATACATGTAAAAGATTTATAAAAAGAAAAATGGGGGTCCATGGGCAAACTTTTTAAGGCATTCAAACGGATTAAACCAGAGGATTTCGAAAATCTGACAAAATTTCCAAAACATGACAAGCAAACATCCTTAATGACTTTTTGTTAGCAATGGCTAAAGATTCGTGTCTTGATATACTGATATTATATAAATGTGTTTTCAAAGACCAAGCCTATATTTTAATTATAAACGCGTATTTGGATATATCACGATATAAAACAAGGATGATGTTTCATTCGCGTTTTGATTCTAAACTTGTTTTTATTTGGTTTCTTGACAGCAAAATGCTACATTCAACCTTGAATCAATCATGCAGTATCAGTGTTCACTTAATTGGAATCGTGACATCTAGATGTAGAAAGATGTGGTATGCGTGCAAATTAGACAACTCTCCTTTCAAGTCACAATTTTAAAAATTAAACCATTAAAGGTCAAGGTATCTGCATGTTAAACTATAGTAATAGTATAGGTTTATTAGTTATAAATTACACGAATTAAGATAAATATAAACCATCACACCCTTCATGAAAGAGAATATCATTAAAACACGATTTGATTTCAATTTTTCTTAAATGTTTTCTTTCAATTTGTTTTTTTTTCTACATGCTATTTCGTGTGAAGTAAATTAATTGATATACAAAACGACATGAACAACAGATATTTTCTATACATGCTATGAACTTGTGTTTAATATGTGTACACTGTCTGATTTAAGTAGAAAGCTGATTCCATGAAGAGTTATTCATCATAAATTCCAACTAGGCATTTGTTTTAAGACGTATTTTGTACATGTAAGGATGCTTAAAACAAATTGCAAATAAAAAAAAATGATTTCAGTTGTTGTTGGGTTTCTTTTTGTTTGTTATATATATATGTATATATATCTAACATTGTTGGGTTGATGTTTAGACGAGTTGTATATACAGAATGTACACAGCCATGTATCACCATCATTGCTGGTGATCCGATGGATAAATCTGTTGTAGAGTTGTCACTGGTTCAGACGTACTAATATATATATATATATATATACATCTTCATACCTTATATATCATGTACTGTAGTACGACGCTAGATTAAAACTGACGTGGAAAGGTAACACCCGGCCACCGAAAGCTTCATTTTTATGAAGACCAGGTGTTCGTGTGGTCTAGCGCACCGGTTACAGTGCAGGCCATTTGGTGTCACGATATCTCAGTAGCTTGGGTTCGAATCCCGGCGAGGGAAGAACCAAATATTTGCGAAAGCAAATTTACAGATCTAACATTGTTGGGTTGATGTTTAGACGAGTTGTATATATATAAATATATATTTAATTTCTTGCAGACAAATGATTGTTAAAACTACAATAAAATATAGCTTGCATCAATTATTTCTTAACTATATACTAGACAAACCAGCTTGTTGGGGATTTAACGCGTGGGTTCATTAGGTCGGACGGCATAAAGACATTAACCCTATCAAGAATACATCATTGGAAACATTATATAAATAACACATAGCTGAGAGGGTGATAGAGCAGATTGTTACCCCGAGAAAACATTGTCAACCGCGGCGAAGCCAAGGTTGACAATGTTTTTTCGAGGGGTACCAATCTGCTCTATCACCCTCTCAGCTATGTGTTACTTAATTTATTATACTGAATGTCCTACTATTATAGTCTTTTACAGATAATTTTATTATAAATTATTTTTCTATGACGTCACGTACAAGAAGAATAAGATAAGAATTTTATTAATCTAATCAAGAACCCAAAAAGGGCATCATTTTACAAAATTATTATGCACAATATGATTGGAAAAAAGCAAAACATACAATAACGTTATGAACAGGATCAGAGCCTAACACAACATGTGTGTTACAAAACTATTACATCAAATCTCATAATAATATATACAACGTTAAGGGTATTAGAAAAAACAACAAAAGTTAAGCAAGATGATTTTTTTTTTAATTTGACAGTCAAAATTTAATCTGAGCCAAAACGTAGAACTTTAGCATTGTATTTGATAACTTGATGTAGATTCAATTCATTGTCCTTTAAATTATCGATTTTTGATTGGTCTAGACGAGAGGGTAACATTAAAAAAAATGTCATCCTCTGAGCCATGTGATAGAGTAAATTAACACCCTCGTATCAGCCAATCAAAATATGGCATTTAAACATGAAGTATTAGAACATAGCTTATCGCTCTCTGCTCTTATCTCTACAAACCGTATGCTCCGTGGAAGAGCAGCTAGCAAATGTCAATTTCAATACTTTGGTTTTTGACCCAGCTGGTATTAACTCCAGACCTCTGATTCTCGAAACGAGCACGATCCATGATATAAAACAAGGATGATGTTGCATTCGCTTCATGATTCGAAACTTGTTATTATTTGGTTTCTTGACAGCAAAATGCTACATTCACCTTGAACAACTTATCCTAAATTCAACCTTGAATCAATCGTGCAATGTCGGTGTTCACTTAATTAGAATCGTAACATCTAAATATATGAAGATGTGGTATGTGTGCCAATGAGACAACTATCCATTCAAGTCACAATTTTCAAAGTAAACCATTATATGTCCAGGTTACTGCATGTTTAACTACAGTGCTAGTATTAGTTTACGAGTGGTAAATTACACGAATTGAGATAAATATAAAACTCATCACATCCTCGATGAAAAAGAATATTATTAAAACACGATGTGATTTCAATTTTTCTTAAATGTTTTTTTTTTTTCAATATGTTTTTTTTTTCTACATGTCATTTAATGTGAAGTAAATTAATTGATATACAAAACGAGATGAACATCAGATATTTTCTATACAGGCTATGAACTTGTGTGTAATATGTGTATACTATTTTATTTTAGTGGAAAGCTGATTCCATGAAGAATAATTCATCATAAATTCCAACGTGGTATTTGTTTTAAGACGTATTTTGTACATGTAAGGTTGTTTAAAACAAATTGCAAATAAAAAAACTGATTTCAGTTGGGTTTGGGTTTTTTTTCATACATATTTTTTTTTCTTGCAGACAAATGATTTCCTACTTGGATATTACCAGAGACTTCCTATCAAGTACATTCTGATTTAACACATTTTCATATTTCTAGTGTCGATGGTAACTCGGAAAAATCCCAAAAGAAAAACAAATATTCATTTCAATCACCAACAGATATATGTATAAAATTGGTTTGAAATGTCAAAGTATGGTTTGTGAAATATTATTTTCACATTGTCCTGAAAGAATGCTCTTAATAATCCTGAGATCTTTGACCATAAAAAAACATTTTCTATTATATCTTTACACTTATCCATTGTTAACAAATTGACCTAGAAAGTCAGCCTGGAGAACTCCAAAAAGGAACTTAGTAAGGAAAATGTCTTCCAGTGTGTGTTTTTTTTTTTTTAAATAACTGTAGATTATTTAAACTCGTAATCAATTGGTCATTACTCATTACCCTTTCAACTTTTCAGATTTGAGCGCCCCTGTAGTCGCAACGTTCGTCTGGTGAACTAAATACAACATGTTAATTTTGGGGTGGTTTTTTTTTCAGTTATTGATATTAACGTTTTGAATAATATATAATTATTAGTTATCAATTTTTAGTTTATTTATCATAAAATTGAGATTGGAAATGGGGAATGTATCAAAGAGACAACAACCCGACCATAGAAAAAACAACAACAGTCTATTTAGTAGTCATTTCTCCCTTCAATTGGGATTGTTTGCTTCATTTCAATTGTACATTTCAGTATTGTAAGACATTTATCGACGAGAGTGCTCAATCGCTCTGACTTCATAAACATTGTGAACATGGTAAGCCCTATACAATCAAATCCTGCAATCAATAACAGTGTTTGTCGAAATGACAGAAAAACAGATATGACCAAAAGTAAACCAGTAACGTGGTTCCGGACTATGTACATTTACATAAACATTTAGTGGGTTTATAATTAATCAATACACTATAAAAAAAAATTGGATCGAGTAGGTGCTAATTTTTGTTAATATATTTTTGTTTTTTTGCGTTAAGCTGGGGTCACACATTCACGATTTTTACTGCCGTCCTTGACAGGACCATTCCCGAATAAAATGTGTCAAAAGTCTGATCAAGATCCTGTGAATCGTGGATGGAAATTCAAACTTTAATTAAAATTTGTAAAAAAAATAATTTAATCACGACAACAATCAGATATTGTTCAGGAAGCGTCGATATTCAACCGTTTCCAAGCGAATTTATCCCGATAATCCCGTTCTAAATCCGCTTCTAATCCGATTTGTATCTTTCGCCTGGTAAAATTCGACCGTGTCTGTCACAACTGCGTCCTGATTCTATCGAATGTAATCCGACAGAGATCAGACAGTGACCAGACAGTGAACCGACGCTGACGGAAGATATCCGTTCGAAAACTCGGCATACTCGGGATGATCAGGTACTGTTGGAACGTAATCCTATCACGGTCCGCTCTATCGCATTGCAAACGGCTTTGTTTGGTCTCAGTCGTATTGTATTCTGTAATTGTCGGGACTCTGACGTGGGTATCATTGACGAATTTCGAATTAATAACGGGACTGTTTCGGAACGGTTTCGGCTAAAACGGTTCGCAATCGACAAGATCTGGATGCAATCTGGACTCAATCGGCAGAAAAACAGCAATGAAAAATTACCCCAGATCATTCCCGTTCCACAGGACACCGTCCAGAATACACAGAACATTGTTAGGAATTCGATCCGATACAGCAGAATCTGTCACGACATAGGCACAATTGTAATCCGACTAAACAAAATCGGCTGAGTTTCCCCGAATGTTACGGGACGCACCATTCCCGACCCGTAGGAATCTGTTACGAAGTTAAACGACTGCGTTCAGACAATGATAGGACATTCCAGATAATTGAGGATAGTAATCCGACTTTTTTTTTCACTTTTCGTTTCGTATCGCTGTCTGATCTCAAACGGGAGCAATAATCGGCAATGTGTGAACCCCGCATTATAGATAAATTCACTACGTCATAACTGTTTTCTCGGACCAATATTTGTTTTATGTCTGTCGTGTTTTTTCTGACGTCATTTTGTTGGGCTGTTCAATGTAGTTTTTATAAGAATTCTTCGACTGTTTTATGAATTGTTTATATATTCCGTGGTCTCTTATGGAGAGTTGTCTCATTGACATCATACCACATCTTCTTTTTTGATATTATCTTAAAAAAAATAATTAATTACGTCTAAATAACTGGCATTACAGTGGGTGCATCTAATGAAATGTAATACGATTCAGTACAGAACAATAAATACTTCACACTTGCAAATCTGAATAAAATTCCACAGAAACACATAAAAGCAAATTATATAGTTTCAAATAATAGCTGCAGTTACTTTACTGAATGCTGTGTTATCAATATATTCGTGTCTGTAATTTAATAACAAACTAGATGTGTCAAAGCGACGCGAATGGCCCCGTGTCCAAAAGTTGAAAAATGTGCAGTTTCAATAACACATGTGGACACAAACATGATGGTATTCTCACATATAAAAAAATAGCTCAAAATCTGGAGGCGTATAGAAAAATGTCCGTATAACTGTCATTTTCAACAATTTTTAAAGTTGTAAACCCTTAATTTTAGAAAAGATTAGCGGAGCGGAACGAAACTTAAACTTGATCTGTAACTCATCATGGTTAGCTCACATACCAAAAGTCAGCCCAATATCTGAAAGCATTTAGAAAAAAGGTCCGTATAACTGTGATTTTCAAATATTTATAAGTCCAAAGCCCGAAATTACAGCAAACATTAGCAGAGCGGAACGAAACTTAAACTTGATGTGTAACTCATTATGAGTAACTCACAAACCAAAAATCAGCACAATATCTGAAAGTGTATGGATTAAAAGTCTGTATAACTGTGATTTTCAACAATTTATCAAAATTAATTCCAAAGCCCGTAATTTCGGCAAAAATTAGCCGAGCAAAACAAAACTTTAACTTGATCTGTAACTCATCTTGGTTAACTCACATGCCAAAAATCTTCCCAATATCTGAAAGCGTTTAAAAAAAAGTCCGTATATTTGTGATTTTTAACAATTTATCAAAGTCCATTCCCGTTATTTCGGCAAAAATTAGCGGAGCGGAACGAAACTTAATCTTGGTCTGTAACTCATCATGGAGAACTTACATTCCATAGATCAGTCCAATATCTGAAGCGGTTTTGAAAAAAAACTCCGTATAATGGTTTGTTGCGGAATGACGGAATGACGGAATTACGGAATTACGGAATTACGGAAAATCAGCCCAATATCTGAAAGTGTATAGATAAAAAGTCTGTATAACTGTGATTTTCAACAATTTATCAAAGTCCAAAGCCCGTAATTTCGGCAAAAATTAGCCGAGCAAAACAAAACTTGAACTTGATCTGTAACTCATCATGGTTAACTCCCATGCCAAAAATCTTCCCAATATCTGAAAGCATTTAGAAAAAAAGTCAGTATAAATGTGATTTTTAACAATTTATCAAAGTCCAAAGCCCGTTATTTCGGCAAAAATTAGCGGAGCGGAACGAACCTTAAACTTGATCTGTAACTCATCATGGAGAACTTACATTCCATAGATCAGCCCAATATCTGAAGCGGTTTTGAAAAAACTCTGTATAATGGTTTGTTGCGGAATGACGGAATAACGGAATTACAGAATTACGGAATTATGGAATTACGGAATTACGGAATTTCGGAATTACGGAATTTATGGACAAGGGTAAAACTATATGTCCCCGCCCACTTAGTGGCGGGGCCATAAAAATGTTACCGCGACCCAATAAATAGTGTCACTGTGACAGTATTATGTTTTATTAATCTTAACCTCAATTAAGAGATGTTATACACAATGGTTATTAGTAAGGGAATGCATTTGCAAATGCAAATTTAAAGTACAACTGTAGCCGGCTTTATTTGGAAAATGTATAACTGAAAGAAAGCTTGAATATTAAATAGCTGTAAAATAAACGTTTATGTTATTTTTAAATTCTCTAATAAAAAAAAATATTTATTGGCCCTTCGCTATGACAATATATTAATGCATGCATAATTGGTAGCTTCTTTCGTATCTCATATAGATTACTATTTCATATTATATAATTATTTGTGAATAATTGAAATTCTCTAGACATTGGATTGGTTTACTTAAGCAATAAATGGAAACTGTATTAGCTTTGATTAGATATTCCATGGGGTACGAAATAGTAAGAGTTCGAAATTAATGTTGTTTTTTTTCACATGGTACGAAATGGAGGATACACAATGATTAGGGTACGAAACGGCCACATTTTTTAATTAATTGAATACAAAATACAATAACGGGTCATCGCTTCATAAGTTAATTTCAACACCATGAACACTAACGTCTTAGTTAGCAAACATTTTTCCTTACAATTCTGCGATATGAATATACATTTATATATATTGACCGAATGTTGGTTATCGATCGATTTAAGACAATAATGGTGTCACAAATAACTTCCCTCGCAAGTAAAACATTATGTTATCTTCGTCTTTAGTTGATTGGTGATATAGAATTAACTAAAAGTACAGACTTCTGTACCCTTTAATCACAGAGAAGTGAAAATGCACATTAAAGACAATTTTTGCCAAAAGGCATTAAGATTAAGGATTGAAGAACATTAATGCTAACCGCACATATCCAAATACTAAGTTTATCCATTTCCCCAACCTTCTACCAAAAACAAAAACAAAAACAATGTTGTCAAATATTTCTTTATATCCATAGAATGTGGATTGCTCGCCAAACATAATATTATTACCAATAATCGTTCGCCCACATACAGTGGAGATCACTTCTAACCTCTCATTAGAACTGTCAGAATAATCTGTCATAGAACTGTTCTAACCTGTCCTAGAACAGTTCTACCTAGAACAGTTCTACCCTAGAACTATTCTAACCTATCCTAGAACAGTTCTACCTAGAACAGTTCTACCCTAGAACTGTTCTAAGTAGAACTGTCAGAATCAGTTCTAGGTAGAACTGACTGTTCTAGGTAGAACTGTCAGAATCAGTTCTAGGGTAGAACTGTCTAAAACTGTTCTAGGTAGAACTGTCCAAATCAGTTCTAACCGTAGAACTGTCAGCAGAACTGACTAAATCAGTCAGAACTGTAGAACAGTTCTAAATGACGTCACTACAGTAAGGGCACTTTAGAATTTATAAGAAAAAATCAGTTCCAATTACTTTACTATATTTTTACTGATCAAACGTTACATGTACAAATATCGAAGTGGATAGAAATATCCAACTCATCGGAGAAATATTTTTATAAGATTGCATGATAAACATCATTGTTTACGTTTCTTCTTTCGTCATTTTTAAATCTCTTCCTTAATATAACTGCATTTTGCATGGAAGTTTAATCGTAATTTACCTTGGATTTACATTCATGATTTAAGGTTCTGTGTTGACAAATGTTCAAACGAAAATTGTACAGTGGATGAATTATGGGATATTAATGAAAAAGTGTTGTATAACGTAAAAAAAACTATGTTATTGTATGAACCATCTCGTCAATTTAGCCAGACTAATCCATAACGATTATAAACACCGGATATAGGTACTAACCAAGCGGGCGTTATCGACCTCACACGGTAACGAAAATCTTTGTTTTGTTCACAAAATATCAATGTGTACCTCAATCTAAACATAATTGTTGTTTTAAGAAATGATTTGGTCGTAGGTTGATGATAAGATATGTCTCATTATTTTCCTAAAACAAGAACGATTACTAAAAACATGTGCAAATACTTGTCAAAGAAGTTGGCACTCGTCTCATCCGATACAATTCTATATTCATTGCAACTCTTTTTCTGATAGAAGGCCACTGTGCGTGTGTAATAAGTATAGCTGTATCAATAATTGGCATAGCAATCTTTCATGCATATGTTTTTTTCGATATTTTAATCCCAAAAGAAGCGTTGTGTACGGTGTTCAGCTGACCACATAAATCTTTCTGTACGGTGAATAGTTAAATTGCTGTACACCGTACACAAAAACAAAATTTCATACTTGTTTATTACCCAAAAAGATTCAAGCAGGGCCGTAAATTGCCTGCCCTGTAAAGAAACAAAAAAAAATTTTGGACCCATTTTATGCAGAAAAGGATATTTTTTCGGACCTTTTCCTTGTATGCTATGTACCTCCCCAGAATACACGACTTGTTAAAGATTTGTTTTCGCTTTATCCTGCTTCTTTACAAGCTATTTTTACTTAAGTTTAGGGGAAAATTTTGCAAAGACTTAAAATGAAAGCAACCTGAAGTTGGTCAATTTTTGTGGTTTATCCGGCTTATTTGGCTGTCCAAATCGAACTAATTTTGACCTCGTTTCAAAGACACAATTTTCAAACCTTAAATGAAAATGCATTCTCAATAACTCATAACTTTATCTAACAAGTTCAAATCATTAAGACGTAACAATGTTTGTATACACTAAAAGTTTTATTCTGGCTTTGTCAATGCTAAGGTGATTTTTTCTGACTGGACGAATCCCATCTTTTTAGCACTTCTATGCATTCAATATTGCCAACATTGTCACTTCTATGTATGTAGATGCAATAGTATTTGGTGGGCAACTTTTATGGGTACCGACCGTTCAGATATAAATATTGAACACACCTGCCATTATGATTAACCACCTTGTTGTTTTAACTAACAACCAGTGCTATAAAAATAATGCATGATTTTAACCAATTTTTTCTTTTCAGTGTTTTTTTCTCCATTTATTATTTTTTTTTTTGTTAGCCCGCAATAGGAGGCAACTGCCTACATGCCTGCCTCTATGTAATTTACGGCCCTGTCAAGGAATGAGTAATCACAGGTAGGTTTATGATTGGTAACTATTACGTTTGCCCTGTATTAGCTTTCTTTCAGGTAAAACATGTAATTGTCTCGACAATTGTATCGAAATTGGAAGTTGGTGTTGACATTCACAACTATTTGCGCATTTACAAGTTAATTGTTCTTATTTAAATATAAAAGTTGTCTTATAAATAGGAAAAAATCGATGCGAATATTATTTTGGAGCAGGAATTTCAGATGTTGAGAAATGTACACTGAATGTTGATAAAACAAAACAAAGACTTTCGTTACCGTGTCAGTTCAAAATCGATCATGCCCGCTTGATTAGTACCTATATCCGCTGTACGATGATACACGGTGATAAATGATATCTGGGAGTCTAGAACGTCAGAAAAATATACTGGATCTGAACATGATTGAAACATTTGCCCCTGGATGTTAAGCTACAAACAAAATCAATTATTTTTCTTTACCTTCTTCAAATTATATTAACAGTATACTATTCCAAGAAGAGAACTTCTCATACATGTACTTTTCATTTTAAAATAAAGTATATGAATCAGTCATGTGAGTGTTGGATGATGCCTTTAAATAGTTTTGTTTAAAAAAAAACTATCACGAACTACTGACTTAAAAAGTCACTTTAATAGTGACGGTTCATTATTATGGATACAGTGAGGAAATTATGGGACGCTAAATTGATGTGAACAAAATTTTTAGATTTGGTGTCATCTTTATCATACGATCCGTCCTGACATAGAAATATTATTGGTTTACAATGAGGCCATATATATTTATTTGATAAAGTGTAAATATGTTCAGTTTTGGTTGATGCGGTCAAATAATGTTGTTAAAACGAATCAGTGGTTGTCGTTTGTTTATGTGTTACATATTTGTTTTTTGTTCATTTTGTTTTTTATATAAATAAGGCTGTTAGTTTTTCGTTTGATTTTTTTTACATTGTCATATCGGGGCCTTCTATAGCTGACTATGCGGGATGGGCTTTGCTCATTGTTGAAGGTTGTACGGTGACCTATAGTTGTTAATGTCTGTGTCATTTAGGTCTCTTGTGGACAGTTGTCTCATGGGCAATCATGCCACATCTTCTTTTTTATACAGTCTGATATATCGAAACTACTGAAATTTGTTTACGATTCAATATTTTGAATAAAAAGAGGACATGCTGGTACTCTAATTGATGTGGAAATTTTTCCAATATTGCTGTCATTTGAATGATACAATCCATCGTGATATGTAAGTAAACTATAAGTGATTTACTATGCGGCTATATATATATATATATATATATTAACATTTACATAATAAAGTGTAAATATGGTCAGTTTTGGTTGATGCTATCACATATGGTCAGTTTTGGTTGATGCTGGCAAATATGGTCAGTTTTGGTTGATGCGGACAAATAAGTTTGTTTTATGAGTCAGTCTGAGATATCAAAACTACTGAAATTAGTTTACGGATCAAAATTTTTAATTAAAAGAGGACAGCTGGCACTATAAACTGATGCGAGCTTAATTTTGTAGTCATATATATATACAATGTATTGTTTTCCAATATTGCTTTCATTTATATTAAACAATCCATCCTGATATAAAAATATAAGTGATTTACTTTGCGGCTATAAAGATTTACATCATGTACATAATAAAGTGCAAATATGGTCAGTTTTGGTTGATGTGGACAAATAATTTAGTTATACCAGTCAGTCTGAGGTTTGAAAACTACTAATATTTGTTTATGATACAATATTTTGAATAAAAAGAGGACATGAAGCAAACTAAATTAGGTAGCACTGTGTACCAATATTTCTATTATTTGTATTATACAATCCATCCTTACATAAAAATATTACAGATTTACTATGCGACTATAAGAGTTACATAAAAAAAGGGCAAATATGGTCAGTTTTGGTTGATGCTGTCAAATATGGTCAGTTTTGATTGATGCAGACAAATAATTTTGTTACATGAGTCAGTCTGAGATATGAAAACTACTGATATTTGTTTCTGATGCGATATTTTCAATAAAAATAGGAAATGCTGGCACTATAAATTGATGCGAAAAAAAGGTGGTATTTGATTTCCAATAGTGCAGTTATTTGTATGCTACAGTTCCTCTTGACCTAAAATTATAACTGAATTACTGTGCAGCTATATACATGATATAGATTTACATAAACAAAAAGCAAATATGGTCAGTTTTTATTGATGCAGACAAATAATTTTGTTACATGAGTCAGTCTGAGATATGAAAACTACTGATATTTGTTTCTGATGCGATATTTTCATTAAATATAGGAAATGCTGGCGCTATAAATTGATGCGAAAAAAAATGGTGGTCATTGATTTCCAATAGTGCAGTTATTTGTATGCTACAGTTCCTCTTGACCTAAAATTATAACTGAATTACTGTGCAGCTATATACATGATATAGATTTACATAAAAAAAAGCAAATATGGTCAGTTTTGGTTGATGCGGGCAAAAGATTTTATTACATAACTCAGTCTGAAGTATGAAAACTACTGATATTTGTATACAATTTAATATTTTGAATAAAAAGAGGACATGCTGGCACTCATGATAAATTGATGCGAACATAATTTTTTGGTCATTGTTTTCCAATATTGCTGTAACTTGTAGTATATTACAGTCCCTCTTGACCTAAAATTATAACTGAATTGCTGTGCAGCTATATAGATTTGCAGAAAAAAAAGAGAAAATAATGTCAGTTTAGATTGATGCGGTCAAAAGATTTGTGTTAAACAGGTCCTTCCGAAGTATGAAAACTACGATTCAATATTTTGAATAAAAAGAGGACATGATAGAACTATAAATTGAGTGCAAACAAAATTTTAAAGTCATTGTTTTCCAATATAATTGCTGTCATTTGTACAATACATCCTTGCCTAAAAATATAACTGGATTACTGCAGTATAACGTTTTGCACGATGTTCCTACAACACGACGTTACACTAAAAATGCGGCGTCAAAGAGGGTTTTTGACTTCGATTAATTTTTGCAAGTTTTATTTGTTTTTTTATATGTTGTTGTTGATTCTGGTTCTGTTTTTTTTTGTGATGTCATTTTACTACGGAAGCCGATAAGGCCCATTCAAAAAAAAAATGTTATGTCGTAATTACGACATAGCATGTCGTAATTTCGACATAACATGTCGTTATAACGACATCGCTATGTCGTAATTTCGACATAATATGTCGTTATAACGACATCGCTATGTCGTAATTTCGACATAACATGTCGTAATAACGACATAGCTATGTCGTAATAACGACATCACTATATATATTAAAGAATATGTATTATGATTGCCAAGACACTAAATGACACAGAAATTAACAACTATAGGTCATATCATAATGCCCCCAATAACTAGAAAAGCCCCCGCATAATCAGCTATAAAAGAGGGACGAAAGATACCAGAGGGAGAGCCCCTGAAATGCTGTGTGGCAGACAGTGTTATTAATTAATTATTAGCTCCCTTGGTAAAACTCTAAATTTCATATTTAATGTATTTCATTGTTAAATAATTTACATGAAGCTGAATAAGTATATATCTGTTAATTGCATAGCTTTTGCTATTCATTTGAATTCATTGATTAAAGATATTTATTTATATTGTAAAGTTTAATATTTGTATCGTCGCAAAATCTTTGGTCACCTTCTTTGGTTACCTTCTGTGAGAAACTTATATATTTTATAGATCCTGATTGAAAGTAATAAGAAACCGACCGGGGACTATGAGGATTGACCAGAAGTCCTATCAAAGCAAGCAAAGTGTTCCACCTCTCTTTAAGGAAGCCCACAACACCATGGTTTGTTGTAATAAGGGTGAATGGACGTATCGATTGCTCTTTATTTACTGTCAAACGATGGGCACGATGTCCCTAAAAAACGACGTTACTCATAAAAAGCGTCGTCGAAGAGGGTTTTTGATTAATTTTTGCAAGTTTTATTCGTTTTTTTATATGTTGGTGATATATATTATTATATTACAAATTTTTTTAAATTTCTGATTCTGGTTCTGTTCGTTTTGTGATGTCATTTTATCATAAATTACCTCAAGTTGTGGAAATCTATTTAATAATGTTTACCCTTTAAGTTATTTCAACTAAAAATGCATTACTGTAGCAAGTAATGTGGGAAAGAAAGATGGGACGGAAGTAGATATAGGAAGATGTGGTACAGTTTTCCATAAAAAAGATATTTTTTTTAGATGTACGGAACTTTTATCATATGATGTTTAACTTTCAAGGTGCATATCATCTGCCATTGTAAAATTTCTATATCTTATAATAACTCAACCCCAATACAAATATATCTGACACTCTGCAAGTAAATCGAACATTTTTACCCTTGGTTAAATTTGAATAGAATTGTATTTTCCCTGGTACATAAGTTGTCGAAATACACCCCTTCAATTACTTGAACCTTGGCTTGAGAATTATTTCCGCAAGTCATCTATAGTGTTTAATTTCTGATATACATTTTAAAATATAGTAATCTACTCCTGGATCGTCCGCGAAAACGGCTTAAATAATCCCGGGTTTTTAAAATTCGATGAAACGGTTTTCGTCGCTGTTTGGGATTTGTCTTTCAATTACTAGTACCTCCATTTCATGCACAAGTTTATATTGACGAAAAGTTCCGGCTTCGCTAGTACAGAAATTAA
Source organism: Mytilus galloprovincialis (assembly GCF_965363235.1). Classification (NCBI taxonomy): domain Eukaryota; kingdom Metazoa; phylum Mollusca; class Bivalvia; order Mytilida; family Mytilidae; genus Mytilus; species Mytilus galloprovincialis. Next base: position 63,429,081 of record NC_134839.1, read on the forward strand.
TTTCATCACGACAGTTATAACATGAATAGCAGGACAAATCGCGAAGTAAAACACTCCGTGAACTGGTATAAGTCTTGTAATATTGGTGATTGCACCTTACTGAAGTGACGACTTTAAATGATCTATGGAGTACTTCCACAATATAAATTTCAATTCGAATTTTACATTTAGAGGACTGTCTTGGTGTCTAAAATTTGTCTTTGCAAAAGTTGGACGAAGTTCATGTAATGAGATGTTTTTCCCCATTCTTTTAAATAAATCGTTAAAAGCTATAAACGATTAATAAAAATTGCAAAATTTAACCTGTGTCGAACCTATGTCCCCGGGTGGAGTCTATAGCAACATGCGCTATTCTTTTTTTTTTTCGGCAGCAATCATCAACCTGTTTTCCCAAATTTCATAACACGATTTGTTTTAATTATCATGAACATTTAATTGAAACTTGTAACGACGGAAATTAGCGTCTTTCGAACTTTCGACGTTTGGACAAATTGGCTACTGTTTTGTAATGTGTGGAAGCATTTTATTCCTTTAAGACCCAAACATGTAGTTAATAAGAAAAGAATCTTGGCATTTTTTACTCTTCGTGTATCTAACTTTTGTTTTGATTAATTATAAAAAATACGCGTTAACTGCTTTGAAAAATGAAATATCAACTTGGACAAAATGGCCACCGTTTGAAAAACGACTGTGTAGAGAAGATTTTATTGAATCAGCGATATTTGAACTCACGAACAATGAGGCAAATATTTGTACTTTTGTTAGATATTATTATTGTCTTACTCTTTTTATTCATTTTCTGCTACTTACAAAATTCACTTTCAGTCGTTGAGATAACGAAAAACGTCGTTGGACATTTTTCTTATTCCCGCTTAATATGAAGCCACCGAGTCAAATGAAATTTGGCAAAAATAACGGCTTTAACGCCACAAAGAACCGACACCTGTCGTTGTTCCTGCCAAGTATCAAGAAGATCAGAGAATAAGAAATAGGATCACTATACATAAGATTTAAAACAGTTTTTCATAAATGTAACGTTGGACATCCGGTTTTTTCACATAGCTTTGCTAATCTAATCATCAAATATACTAGATATTACTTAGTATATGATCAAGAGCTGTAAAAACATAATTTGAAACATATATTGAATTTGTTTTAATATTGGTTCGTGTTTTCTAACATTTTTATTTTGTTTTGCGGATGAAATTTCGAAGATTCTGTTTTAAATCCTAGAGGTTGTAGGAACATCGTGTCCAACGTTTGAAAGTAGAAAGAGAGCAATCTATATTTCAATTCACTCTTATTACACGAAGGCATGTAGTTAGCGCTTGTTTATAGGTAGGACTGTATGTCAGTCCTCATATAATTCCACACATATTTGGTGGAACAAGTAGAAGGTTTATAAGACCTTGACTGACTCTGCATGCCTTCCTCGGTCGGTAACTTCTTAAATAGGATCTATAAATTATATAAGTTTCTCACAGAAGGTACATTTTACCAAAGAAGGTGACCAAAGATTTTGCAACGATACAAATATTAAACTTTACAATATGAATAAATATCTTTAACCAATGAATTCAAATAGCAAAAGCTATGCAATTAACAAATATATATAAGCATCGTGTAAATTAAAAATACTTTTAATATGAAATTTGGAGTTTTACCAAGGGAACTAATAATTAATTAATGTTAAAACTGTCTGCCACACAGCATTTCGGGGCCTCTCCCTCTGGTATCTTTCGTCCCTCTTTTATAGCTGACCTTGCAGGGGCTTTTCTAATTATTGGGGGCATTATGATAACATATAGTTGTTAATTTCTGTGTCATTTAGTCTCTTGGCAATCATAATACATATTCTTTAATATATATAGTGATGTCGTTATTACGACATAGCTATGTCGTTAAAACGACATAGTGATGTCGTTATTACGACATGTTATGTCGAAATAACGACATAGCGATGTCGTTATAACGACATGTTATGTCGAAATTACGACATAGCGATGTCGTAATAACGACATGTTACGTCGAAATTACGACATGCTATGTCGTAATTACGACATATTTTTTTTTTTTGAATGGCCCTTATCGGCTTCCGTATTTTACCATAAATTACCTCAAGTAGTGGAAATCGATTTAATAAGTTTACCCTTTAAGTTATTTTACCTAAATATGCAGTACTGTCGCAAGTAATGTAGGAAGGAAAAATGGGACGGAATTACATGTATACGGTTTTCCATCAATAAATTTTTTTTTTTTTAGATGGACAAAACTTTTATCATACTAGGATGTTTGATTTTCATGGTGCATATCATCTGTCATTGTAAAATATCTATATCTTAATTCAACCCCAATACAAATATATCTGACACTTTGCAAGTAAATCGAAATTTTTTTTCCCTTGGTTAATTTAAATTGAATTGTATTTTCCCTGGCACATAATTTGTTGAAAAATGAAATATCAACTTGGACAAAATGGCTACCGCTTGAAAAACGACTGTGTAGAGAAGATGTTATTGAATCAGCAATATTTGAACTCACGAACAATGAGGCAAATATTTTTACTTTTGGTAGATGTTATTATTGTTTTTCTCTTTTTATTCATTTTCTGCTATATATTATAATACTTATAAAATTCACTTTTAGTCGTTGAGTTAACGAAAAACGTCGTTGGACATTTTTCTTATTCCAGCATAATATGCAACCACCGAGTCAAATGAAATTTGGCAAAATAACGGCTTTAACGCCACAAAGAACCTACACATGTCGTTGTTCCTGCCAAGTTTCATGAAGATCAGAGAATACGAAATAGGATCACTATACATAAGAGTTAAAACAGTTGTTCATAAATGTAACGTTGGACATCCGTTTTTTTCACATAGCTTTGTTAATTTAATCCCCAAATATACTAGATATTAATTAGTATATGATCAAGAGCTATAGAAAGATAATTTAAGTTATTTTGCCTAAATATGCAGTACTGTCGCAAGTAATGTAGGAAGGAAAAATGGGACGGAATTACATGTATACGGTTTTCCATCAATAAATTTTTTTTTTTTAGATGTACAAAACTTTTATCATACTAGGATGTTTGATTTTCATGGTGCATATCATCTGTCATTGTAAAATATTTATATCTTAATTCAACCCCAATACAAATATATCTGACACTCTGCAAGTAATTCGAAACATTTTTTCCCTTGGTTAATCTAAATAGAATTGTATTTTCCCTGGCACATAATTTGTTGAAACGCACCCCTTCTATTACTTGAACCTTGGCCTGAGAATTATTTCCTAGGTCATCTAAAGTTGCTTGCTTAAATTGTTTAACTTCTGATATACATTTTAAAATATAGTAATCTATTCCTTGATCGTCCGTAAAAACGGCTTATATAATCCCGGGTTTTATTAATTCAATGAAACGGGTTTCGTCGCTGTTTGGGATTAGTCTTTCAATTACCTCCATTTCATCCACAAGTTTATATTCACGAACAGTTCCGGCTTCGCTAGTACAGGAATTACTTGCATCACGACAGTTATAACATGAATAGCAGGACAAATTGCAAAGTAAAACTTTCCGTGAACTTGTATTAAGGGCGTACGATACAGTTACAGGGAAGGTAATGACGTTGCTAACGTAAAATGACATTTTCGCGACGTCAAACTATGACATATCGGGAAAAGATGTATTTTTTCGACTGATTTTTATCATTCAAACTGATTTAATTTGAAAACGAGTGCATGGACCCCTAATTTTGAAAACAGCAATTTGTTTCATTTTGCAAGGAAATTATGTGGTCCAAATTTTATAAAACTGTAAATAGCGCAATTTTTTTAATTTTGATAAACATGCAGCAAAAAATGACGTTTTTTCCTCTATATTCATGAACATTTGATAAATATGAGTTATTTCTGAATAAAAATTGCATAATTTTTAATGATACTTATAAAATACAGAAATTACCGATTATTTAACAAAAAACAATTTGTGTTTATCGTTTAAAACAAAAAAATTATGTCTTTCTTTCGAAAAAGAAAATACGGACACAAATCTGAATTTTGAGCAAATATACAAAATTTCGACCTCATTTTACTCAAAAAGTAGCACATGAAGGTATATTTTTTATTACATATTTGATTTAATCAGGTAAACAATAGCCTATATGCAAATTTTCATCAACTTGTAAATACAGGTTCAAAACTGTATCGTATGCCCTTAAGTCTTTTAATATTGGTGAATGCACCTCACTGAAGTGACGACTTTAAATGATCTATTTCGGAGTACTTCCGCAACATAAAAAAAATCGCATTTTACATTTAGAGGACTGTCTTGGTGTCTCCAATTTGTCTTTTCAAAAGTTGAACGAAATTCATGTAATGAGATTTTTTTGTCCATTTCACTATTGTTTTAAATAAATTGTTAAAAGCTATAAGGCCACACCAATTTAATTCCTTGTTCGACGGACCCGCCCGCACCTATTTTATTCAAAACATATTTTTTTTATTTTTTTTATATTCCCGCTTCCCGCATCCGGAAATGTAATCATGTCTATTTCCCGCACCTTTTTTGGTAAATATTATAAACAGATATCAACATTTGTTTTTTTTTTAAATCACAGTCTAACCTGTATTTAACGATTTTAAACATATAAGCACCCCATCACACTGTGTAAATATCTGTGAGAATATTTAATCCAACGTGGGAGTGCTTCCGTTCGATATAAAATTATATATAACAGCGGAAATACCTGTAAGGAACAAAACATTGGTTTCTTTCCCCCTTACTTATATTCCCTATCAAAAAATGTTCGTTGTTAGAATAAAGTACAAAGAACTTCTGAAGGATTTGCCTTCAACTGCAATTATATTGTATGCTGGCGAAACAAAACTATTCATAGCCGCTGCATGTTTATGCACCTGTCCTGATTGATTCAGGGGCCTGTCGTTCAGCAGTTATCGTTTGTTGATGTGGGTCATTGGTATTTTCCCGTTTGGATATATAAATTAGATAGTTGGTTTTCCTGTTCGAATTGTGTACACTTATAATTTTGGGGTCCCTTGTAGCTTGCTGTTTGGTCTGGATCAAAGCCCTGTGTAGAAGCCGTACTTTGACCTGTGTTTGTTATTATCAGGTTTGGAACAACACTCCCTCAGACAAGGGGTCATTTTACTGTTGTAGAAAAGGAAATAGAAATATCAAGGATTTGTATAGTGCTACTATAAGTTGAAAACTTTTTTGAGAATTGTTTACTCAAAAAGAGGAGAAATACATCATATTTTAAACAACTTTTCTAAAAGAGGGGTTCACTTATTTTGAATAATAATATTAAACTGTTAAAGTAAATGTGTTAACATGGTTTAAGTCCAGGATTATTACAAAATTCTTGGACATGTTTTGACCATTTAATACAAGATAGATATAAAGTTCTTTGGGAAAATATGAGCCCTTTTGTACTAAAAAGTGTTTTTTACAAAGAAATATATTATAACTTATATTGACCCCTCATTAAAGGGATATTTATAACATCAAAGGGGTTGTTGCCAACCTGATTATGACTTAGATGGAGAATTGTCTCATTGTCAGTCACACATACATAGACTAGATTTAATAATACAATTATTTCTTGGTAAACAGGGAAAAATACTTCATAAATTAAAGAAATCATGGAAATGTCAAAGTACAAGTGATAAATCAAGTTTTAATGTTGTCAAAACCTACTATTTATGTTTACAAAAAAAATTATAATCGCTCGCCTTTACTTTTCAAGCTTCGTCTCAAAAATTTGCAGATTAAATATTTTTTTATTAAAATTTTCAAATCGCTCGCTTGCCTCAATTTTTGGAGTCCAACAAGAACAAGAAATTTAATTGGTGTGACCTAAACGATTATTAAAAATTGCAAAATTTAACCTAATATGTCGAATCTATGTCCCCGGTCGGAGTCTATTCTTTTTGTTTTCGACAGCCATCAACATCTTTTTCAAAATTTAACCACACGATTTTTTAGTTATCATGAACAGTTAATTGAAACCTAAGCACATGAAACGTCGGAAATTAGCGTTTTTCGGATTTTCCGACGTTTTCAGACGCTTGGACAAATTGGCTACCGTTTTGTAATGTGTCGAAGAATTTTATTCATTTAAGACCCAAATATGTAGTTTATAAGAAAAGAATCTTGGCATTTTGTACACTTCGAATATCTAACTTTTGTTTTGATCAATTATAAATAACTTATTGAAATATCAGTTAAAAAATACACGTTAATTGCTTTGAAAAATGAAATATCAACTTGGACAAAATGGCTACCGCTTGAAAAACGACTGTGTAGTCAGAGAAGATTTTATTGAATCAGCAATATTTGAACTCACGAACAATGAGGCAAATATTTGTACTTTTGGTAAATGTTATTATTGTTTTTCTCTTTTTATTCATTTTCTGCTATATATTATAATACTTATAAAATTCACTTTTAGTCGTTGAGTTAACGAAAAACGTCGTTGGACATTTTTCTTATTCCAGCATAATATGCAACCACCGAGTCAAATGAAATTTGACAAAATAACGGATTTAACGCCACAAAGAACCTACACATGTCGTTGTTCCTGCCAAGTTTTAGGAAGATCAGAGAATACGAAATAGGATCACTATACATAAGAGTTAAAACAGTTGTTCATAAATGTAACGTTGGACATCCGTTTTTTTCATATAGCTTTGTTATTTTAATCCTCAAATATACTAGATATTAATTAGTATATGATCAAGAGCTATAGAAACATAATTTAAAACATATATTAAATTTGTTTTAATAGTGGTCCGTGTTTGCTAACATTTTTATTTTGTTTTGCGGAGGAAATTTCGAAGATTCTAGGGGTTGTAGAAACAGCGTGCTTAACGTTTGTGCGGCTAAATGTTTATAGATGCACATGATGAAGAACAAATATGGTCAGTTTAAGTTTTTGCCAATTAAAATTAATTGATAGATTTTCATCCCCGCCCGCCCCTCTGAAATCGTCCCGCCCCGAATTTTTTTATTTTATAAAATTTACGATTTCCGGATTTCGTTCATTCCCGTTACCGGTAACCGTTAAAATTTCGTTTCATCCTCAAAGCTTCCTGTTTCAAATTTCGGTTTTGTACCTCAAGTAAATCTAACAAAAATGATTAAGTCGACCTTTCCGCTGCTCTATGATGACAACATCATCTTCCGAGAGTAAAGATTGATAACGAGAATGACGTGAAATATTGGTGTTAAGAGAAACACGCTGTTACCTTTTACTTTAGTCTCTACTGTTCCGCCTATATCAGTTACCAAGACTGCAAATCGCGGTATGTCACAAATTTCTGAGATTAGAAAACTGCGGACTTTTTTTATTTATGCAATGACTTTGTCTCAGGAAATTTAAACTGTAAATGATACCCAAAGCGCAAGATTCGTGGAAACCATTGATACAGAAAACATGACTGGATTATAGATATTGAAATACAAGCACGAACTTGTCAGATTTATGACCGTTTATTGAAATTAAAAAGTCGACTAACATATGCATTTTATTTATGCAAGCCCTTTGATTTTACCGTCTTTTTATGTTGACAAACAGCAAATGTCCCAATACACCCAAAAAGAGTCATTAAACAACAACTTTTTTTTTATTATTAAGTTCATGTTTTACATGATAATTATATTTTCATCTTGCATATAAAGTACCAACCCTATTATTTTCAACACTCTCTGAGTTTTCGTTTTATTCTGTACTCATAATAATTGTGTTGCATACCAATGCATTTGCTTCATTTTATTGGAATACAAACCATTGTTTAGAAACCCAAATACATTTGGTGTACAATGTAGGTAGTCTAACTGAAGAGAGTATTTCTCACACGCTTTTGTTGTTAGGTTTTAAAGCCGCAATTAGATATATTTATTTACGGATTTGAAAAATTATGTAAGATTCCTCATACTTGTGTATATAAAAAAGAAGATGTGGTATGATTGCCAATGAGACAACTATCCACAAAAGACCAAAATGACACAGACATTAACAACTATACATGTAGGTCACTGTACGGCCTTAACAATACATGATATAAGCTTATTATTACACTTGCATATATGAAGAACTCGTCACAAAACATGAAAAAGGGTTTCATATGAAATAAAATTTAAAAAATAAAATCCTCCCACCCGCCCCATTTTTTTTTTTAAATTTGGATGAAATTCTACTAATTAATTTAAGTTGGCCTTAATTTAAAAACATATTTATTTATAATAGTGGATTGGGAAGCAAGTAATTACATTTGGTTAATGAGGTCAGATAATTTTGTTATATGAAACGAGCCATCCTGACTCCCGGAATGACAAATGTAAAACAATTCAAATAATAACCCCCCTATCGTAGAGTGGTTGTTTCGGACACAAATTAAGGCTTAGTAAATAAGAACGTCTGCTTGCAATGATACTTGTACTGAACTCTGAAAAACTAACGTCACAACAACGGTGACGTCGTTTACATGGAGAGCGGTAGCGGGAACACCTCATGTGCAATTCTTAACACCCCCCTAATACTAACGGCCTAATTTACGTACAAAAAATTAACGAAAAACAAATAATTTATGTAACACATCAACAAAAGAAAATCACTGAATTACAGGCTCCTGACTAAATGGAACAGGCACATACAAGCAGAATGATGGCAGGGTTAAACATGTTCTCTTGATTAAAAATCTGAAATAAAACCGGCAAAATAGCAAAACTCTATATAATATTAATCGCTATTTTGCCGAAGCCTTTATTTTTAGACAAAGAGTTCTTAAAACTTATTAATCAATTCTAGCCGTAGAATTTATGAATCAATTCTAGCCGTAGAATTCTAGCCGTAGAATTTATAAATCAACCGTATAATTTATAAATTAATTCTAGCTGCAAAATTTTAATTTGTAATCAATTCTAACCGTAGAACTGACTAAAAATTTGGTCAGTTCTACGTAGAACTGTCTAAAACTGTTCTAGGGTAGAACTGTCAGGATCAGTTCTAGGTAGAACTGTCCAAATCAGTTCTAGGAAGAACTGACCAAATCAGTTCTAGGTTAAAACTGTTCTAGCTAGAACTGACTAAAAGGTGTCAGGCTGACAGTTCTACGTACTGTCCTAGAACAGTTCGCCTGACAGATTCTGACAGATTTAATGAGAGGTTAGAAGTGATCTCCACTGTAGTCTGTTAAACCTTAGTGAACTTCATTTTACCTTTTTTTTTAATTCAATACATATTAATAAGTAAATGCAAATGATATTTGGTTTTTCGAATTCATAGATGATGAACGTGCGGAGGATTGTCTTTAAATAAGGCAAATACTAAGGAAGCATGTTAGGAAAAGTATCCCAATAACTTAAATATGACAATTCATTGACAACGTCATGGACGAAAGGTTGCCGTGAACAAAATTCCTTCATAGAAAGATAACGATAAGAATCCAGCGTATCTTACAAAAAATATACTTCTACATTATATGTCACTCAGTGGGGTTTGCATACAAACATATTGGTTCCGTAACACAATATTCACTCAAGACTTTATAAAATATACTGTTGTATTTTCTAATTTTCGATACCTCTTATGGCTTAGTATGCTGTATAGGTTTTGCTCATTGTTGAAGACCATACGGCGACCCTATAGTTGTTTAACTTCTATGTGATTTGGTTTCTGCTTGAGTTTAATTGTCTCATTGGCAAATACCACATCTATTTTTTTTTTTTATTTTCATACCATTATTTTTTTTATTTATGGTTACCAGAAGGCTCAATCAAATAGTTATCAAAGGTACCATAATTAAAACTCAATACGCCAGACGCGCGTTTCGTCAACACAAGACTCATCAGTGACACTCAGATCAAAATAGTTACTAAGTAAAACAAATACAAAGTTCAAACATTCCTTTTGAAATATGCCTATCCCTTAATTATTGTTATCCGGCTGCACTAAAAAATAAAGTGGAGCTGTGGTATAGTTGCCAATTTATTGTGAAGGAGAAAAATTTGTATAAACTTGTCTCGTCTAAGGGGGATAGGTCTGTTTCAAACTGTTTTTAATATCAATATCAAATTTGAATATCCAAATCATTCTTCATCCTGGAATTTGATAATATTGAACTCTGCTCCACATTCAGAATATACGAGTATTTCATTCAACTCCAATTCGAGATAAAACCTTACACAGACTTGTTCTGTCCTTTGTGTTTAAAAGATCAAATGGCGAAGAATATCGGACTACAGCTTCGTCATCTGCATTCATAACACCGTCTATGGTGAGATGTTCGAAATGATCATGACACATTTCAAGGGAGACAACAACAACTCTAGTTTTGTGTAAGATAAAGCCAACTGATACAGGTTTTGTCTTCGTGTGTGGCCATTCAAGGAGCAAACTTCGAATGAATTCATCTGGAATGTATGAATATAATGGTTTGGTAGCATTGTAATTTGTATCAACTATATTATTTACAAAATCTTTAGTGTAGTCATTTGTGAAAATTTGATCAGGGTATTTACCGACATTCACATCTTTTTGGGGAGTATCAAACATCGTGAAAGCTTCCGAAGTATCCGGAACACATAACGGCTGTTGTAATAGCCATTCGACAGTTTTCATTCGGGCAAACGTCTTTTGTTTACTTTTAAGTGTCTGCATACAATCTTCGGCATCATTATTATCTATTTTAAATTGTTTACATTTCCATTCATCGTTTGATGATATAAATTCTGAATTCAATTTCACAGAGTAAACACTGTTTTGTGGTGTAGCTGTAAAAATATCTGGTTTATTATGGCCACCTGAACTGGAAAAGACAGTATTTGTCTCCTCTAAGTAGTTTTGAGGAAAACTACTTGAGGAAACACATACATGTGCGCCATCGAACTTTCCATGGAAATTCAAATCAGCCATGCCGGAATCACTGCTTATACGCTCTTTTCCTTTATTTTCTTCTGTTTTTATTTTATTCACCTTTTTTCTTCTTTTCTCATTTTTATGCTTTTGTGAAAAGTTGTTATTGTGTTGTATGGGCTGAGTCTGTTGAACACAAGAAATATCTAACTGATTTGGTCTTTTTCTGTATCGTTTTCTTTTCTTTCGGGTCCTTTCCTTTTTTGTTTTCTCCAAAACACACATTTCGATGCTTTGATTTTGAGTAGAGGCATTCTCGCTATCTTCATTTCTCATAATAAAGTCTTGAATGCCCATGTCTGAGCTACTTGATGAAATTTGACATTCCCTTTGTGTTTGCGATAGGATTTTGCTATTCATCTTATTGTATAGACATGCATTTGGTTGAGAGACATTTACATTATTAATCACGTGATTATCAGTTACTTTAGATGACGTGTTTTTATTATTACCTGCACTGTTTTGTATGTGTTCAGAATCAGGGATATCATTTAAAGTGGTGTTATCATTTTGTTTGTTATCCGACATGGTTGGAAAATTGCTTTCTTTTATGACAGTATCATTTTGGGATCTGTTATCCTCTAACAAAGATACGGAGATACCTGGTGTAACATCCATATTTTCATATGCATTTTTGGTATCTTCTGTCTGACTTTGATGTGCAGAAGTTATTAACTTTGAACATTCAAAACTGTCTATTGGTTCTGCATACTTGCAGACGATCACATTTTGAGCGCTAGACTCATGATTGTTTTCTTTTTGGTTATTTTCTAAGGATTCTGAGATCATTTTCTTTCGCTTTATATCTGCTTCCGTTGCCTCTGGTGTAGAGACTATTATTGGTAATGGGCCTTTTGAACATCCAGGTTTGGGATTTCGCTGTAGAAAGCTTGGAAATTCCTGCTCGATCGCTGATCTGACACCTGAAAACAATCGTTTAGGTATGTTCAGCTTTCTACCTTGTGCCTTAAATGAAGGATCTATTGCACGACCGACAAATTCTTGTTGTTTCTGGGTTGCTTCACTACTACCCTCAGTAACAGTTTCGTCTGGAGCAAGTGTTATAATGATTGGAATTTTATTAATAACTCCATTAGGTGACAATTTAACAGCTGGTATTTTTATTCGGCCTTCTACAGTTCTTTTTCTTACATGACAATACATACCATATGTGTCCGAGGTACTTCCAGCATTGACACTTTGGTCCAGTGGTGGAACATTTTCACGCATCATACAATCAGATTTTCGTACCGGATTTGGCGCGTTACAAGACTTGGATTGTACTTTCTTAGGTATTGACGATGAAGTAGAAGGTGTTTGTGCAAAGGAATCAACATTATTATCATTTGATGAATCTTTTAAAGTAGATTTTGATGAAGACGCTTTAGTCGATTCTTTACAGATTTGTTCCTTTGAAGAACTGAAAAGGAAATAAAAGAAAACTTTGACAAAAGGCCAAAATAATGTATTATTGTATTCGTGACATAACAAGTGACCTGTCTGTATTAGTTTCCAGCCTTACGCAACTGCAATACCATCATAGTTTTGAAGGACCTGGATGAGATTACTAATTTTGCAATTTCAGATGACAAATAATCATGGTTCTTATCATATCTCCCTTGTTCTCACTTCTAGCCTATATTATAAATGTATTGACTTTTGATGAAGTTAATAATGCATTCATTATATTTGCGTCAACTGATATCAAAACACAACAATTGTTTTATTATAATGATGCGTTTTATCCATCTCCATTGTTAAAAAATTCGAAGATATTTATGTGCTTCTTCGGAAAGGCTTTTTTCAATATGACCATAAATAGCTTAGTTTTCTCGTTTGAATTGTTTTACATTGTTATTTCGGGGCTTTTTATAGCTGACTGTGCGGTATGGGTTTTGCTCATTGTTGAAGGCCATGCGGTGACCTGTAGTTGTTGATGTCTGTGTCTTTTGGTTTCTTGTGGAGAGTTGTCTCATTGACAATCATACCACATCTTCTTTTTTATACGAACATTACCCATTAATATAGCTGTTCAAAATCTAATATTACCCTCTCGAAATTTTCTTTGCTTTTTTATAATGTCTCAAAAAAAGGAGATTAATTCCCTATGCTATAAGCCATAGGTACTAGGGGACAGGACATTTTTTTAACCCTCCCCTTTTTCTGTTTACCATGAATATATTCATTCTAAAAAGAAAGTAGGGTGAGGTTTAACCAAAGGTCATGTCCAAGAGTACCTATGATTTAAGCGAAAGAAAAAACAGGAGATGTATATTCAAATAATAATGTCATAATGTAGAATCAATATGTGTTTACAATTGTGATAAAGGAAATTAACATAAAATCAACTAATATACTTTAAAAATATTGATACACTATAATAACAAATGATCAGTGTACATTTAAAAAACAATATAGGTTACAAGTAGAGAATACAATTCATACAAAGTAGGTATAGATAGATATAGGAAGATGTGGTATGAGTGCCAATGACACATCTCTCCATGAATATGGTTAATTTGGATAATCTCCCGTTAACCAAAAAATTTCAACTAGAAAAATAAACTAATCATGTATCCTAAGATTGAAAGTGTGTACGCCAGGCGCGTATGTCGTTAAACCAAAGACTCATCACTGACGCTCAAATCAAACCAAATACAGTACGAAGCTGTAAAGCATCGAGGACCCACAATTTCTTAAGATTTTGAAGTTTACAGCTACGGTCATTTATTCCTGTGTAGAAAATCCTTAGAATTTTTAAACAGTAAATAGGCTGTTCCATCTGACACATACAATCATATTTTGATTTAAAATATATTTCTGAGATTAATAGAACAAATAGAGGAATTAATTATAGTTCATGATTGTTGATTGCTGAACGTCCAATGGCTAATTTTTGTGGCTGATACTTTATATATGCATAGGACGAGAACCAATAAATTGTAAATTATGAATACAATAGATAGGTCCTAAAGTAGAGGCCGTGCGAGATGAAAGACAGTCAAATGTTGAATATCTCCATTCCCTTAATTTTAAGGGAACAGGAGCAAAAAACTTTAAAAATGTTACACTATAAATCTATGAAATAATAAGTGTATTGCGAAAAAAAAAATTTTGTACACGTACCGGACAGACAAACAAACTACATTGTATATATAAGAAAAAAACCCAAAGGAATTAAGGATAATAACAAATAGTTAGTCAATTATTCTTCTTACTGTAATATATGTGATTATTCCGGGAACGTCACGCACAAACCTTCGGGACAATTACTTGTTACGTAACGTCGCTACAGCGATACCAATTGTATATTTGTCAGCCATTATTAAATTACTATCTGAACAATCAAGTCTTACTCCGATCTTTCAATGGCGACGAGGATTAAAAACAAAGAAAAAAGCAGTGTTTAGCAGCGTAAATAAAGAGAAAATTTACCGAAACACAGAATTGAAAGAAGATAGTGCTAAAACAAGGAATTAAAAGAAGATACTGATAAAATAGAGATTATGGACCGAGGAGAGCCCCAGCAGATAACGGTAATTACGGAAACTAGAAATTTACGATCACAACCGTTTATACAGTCGGATGATCAGATATCTACAGGAAAACATTGGGAAGAATGGATGGAAAGCATAGAGAGGGAATTTAGATATTTCAGGATAACAGAACCTGCAGATAAAAAGGATGCATTAATCATTTATGGAGGAAAAGATATATCAAGATTGGAAAGAAGCCTAAGAGATGAAGAAGGAGAAGATGAGTATAAAGTCTTAAAGAACAAATTGAATAAATATTACTTGCCAAAGAAGAACAAACATCATGCCAGGTATTTGTTTTTAAAAATGAAGCCATTTAGAGATGAATACACAGTAACATATGTAATGAGACTGAGAGAAAAGGCACATGCGTGTGAGTTTGAAGCTACATGCGACGAAAGAATATTGGAACATTGTATTCAAACCATAACCAATCAGGATTTGATAAAGAGGGCTATAAGCAAAGGATGGAATTTAGATAAATTTGTAGAAGAAGCAGGACAGATGGAAGATACATGTTTACAGATGAAGGATATGAAAGGAGATCACAGAGACATAGGTACAAGTTCCATAAATAAAATACAAAGCAACAGGTCAAGCTATAATAGGTCACAGGATTATATAACCAAGTCTAATTGTGGTTATTGTGGATTTGAACATTGTGAGGGAAACAAATGTCCTGCATATGGTAAACAATGTAGAAACTGTGAGAAATATAATCATTTTGCATCAGTATGCAGAACGGAAAAGAAAAAACAACAGTACAGAGCTGGCAATTTTAGACGAGAAGGAAGAAGTGTAAAGAAAACAACGGAGGACACGATTGATACAGATTCGAATACAGATATATCTGATTATGATGAAGATGAAGATTATTTTGGAGGAACGACCAAACATATAATGAAAATACGAAAGGTAAAGACCATACAAGGCAGTAGAGACATGGACAAAACAGTGACAATAAGAATAGACGACGTAGATGTGAAGGTGGAACCTGATAGTGGCGCTGATGTAAACGTAATGGATGAAAATCAATTTGTAAAATTTCAGAGCAAAACATACGGCAATCCAGTATTAGAAAAGAGTAAAATCAAGTTGAGCACACTGCAAAATTCATTACCAATCAAGGGAGAATTTAAAACTGTCATAAGAAACAAAACATGTGGCACAGAGACAAAATTCATTGTGGTAAAAGGAAAAATCAATTCTCCACCCTTACTAAGCAAATCCACTCTGATTGAGCTAGGGATGATACAGATTAGAACGGATGGTTCTTTTGTAAAGAAAAACCAGTTGAGAATACCAGACAATAGACCACCTTTCAACTCTAAGAAACTTGCTATTGATAAGGGATTTAAACACTACCAAGTCACACCAGAACGCCAAATAGCAAATACAGAAGTGAACTTATTTAGAAAACCCAGGAACAAAACACAGCAAATAACAAAGTTAAAAAAGAAAAACACTAAAACAGCTAAGCAGGAGATTAATAGAAGATATCACTCAAACTTATATGAGAAGATAAATGAAAGAGACAGACAATGCAAGGAGAAAATCAAAGGGTATGCTGAAAACAGAAACAGGAAGATGGAGAAAATGGGCCCCCCGCAAGACATGCGCGGGAGGGGGCAGTGGACATACAAAATTATGGGCCCCCCGCAAGACAGGCGCGGGAGGGGGCGGATAAAGAGAACTTTGGAAAAGTCAGGAAACCAGGACTGAAACATAAAGCAGAAGAACCAGGAGACTGATACAATTTAGTGAACATTAAAGAGACTATTATAATTTATACAAATTGAGAAAGTGAACATCTATATTTTATTTATTACAAAAACATTAGTGAACAATACAGGGACTGTGATAATTTAATTAATGTAAACACACTTTATTTTACACATTTTAATTTACATTTATAAAGTCATTTTCTAATTCAAAGTTAAGGAGGAATGTAATATATGTGATTATTCCGGGAACGTCACGCACAAACCTTCGGGACAATTACTTGTTACGTAACGTCGCTACAGCGATACCAATTGTATATTTGTCAGCCATTATTAAATTACTATCTGAACAATCAAGTCTTACTCCGATCTTTCACTTACCTTTTCTGTAAGTTCTCAGGAGAGTAAGATAATATACCGATTGTGTTTAAACATAAGTCTGCAGTATTTTGAGGTAAAAGGTAATAACCAGGATGTTGACTATAAACTTCTCCATCCAAAAGAGTCTTTCGGTTGAAAACTTCACCTGGTATTCCCAGAATTCCAAATATATCTAAAAACGACATGAAAACATCCACATAGAGACTATCAGGAATCTGTTTCGTCCTCATTAAAGATAAAAGTAATATATTAATTTTGCTCAAAAACTTTTCAACAGTTAAAACAACTTCTTTCCTGGTTTCGGACGCATCACGTTTCAGTTTCGTAGACTTCACTGTCGCAGCAGATCCACGTAGACAAGAAATAGCGTTCCATAAAAGTTCTTTACTATTAGAAAGAGTTTCAACATCAGCCACGTCAAATTCTAACGAATCGAACGCTTCTTTGATATACCGTTCTCTCTTTTGATTTGCCGAATAAAACAAGGAAAGTAACTTAAAAATTTCACTTGTAGGTGCTTTAGTTATTTTTAGGTTCCACTTTTCTGTGAGTTCTGTATACTTATTTTCATCGGCTTCCCTACTTTTCTCCATTGTTTCAGCATCACTGTTGGGCATTGGAACTCCGCGTTACGAAGGACGTTGTGAAGGAATTATATTGTACCGTCAACTGTTCAACGACGTTTATGACGTCGCTGTACGACCCAGAAATTATCGAATCTGACGGTAACGTAATTGTCGTTGATAGCTGTTTGCAGAACTGTCTGATCAACAATATTATTAGACTCGATGTCTGCTTAAATGGTTTTGTCCACGATGGAAAATAGTAATTCATTAATGTTTACCAACAGAAAATACTCTAAATTAAATGTTACTATACTGTGTATAGAAGACAGTAATTTGCTGTGTGCTTAATGACTCGTAGTGCTTGACTTTATAACAAACTAGATGTTTTTTAAAGGATGTTTCAGTTTTTAGATTACGCCATGATTGTGATCAAATATGATTCTGCAAAAAGCTAATAATCAAAATGCCGACTGTAACTATATCCAGTCAGAAGAGCCTTTTGATTGAAATCTCCTTTCGTATCACGATTATTCGAATGAACGGCACTTCCTACACAAAATCATATAAAAACACAAAAATTCTGAATGATTACCTATACTCCCTAGAGAATAGACCCAGCGGAATATTCTGTACTGCCATTAACTTAGTGTAGAATGAAGCTTTATGTACGTGTACCTCATTCGTGCTTAATACCGCAGTCCCACTAGGCCACGATCGCACTACGATCTGTGGAAAAAATGCAAATTTTGATGATCGTAGTAAGGTCGTATCACAGTCGTGGTGAGGTCTTCAAGATCGTGATGAGCGTGGTCAACTTTGAAACAATCGTGGTGCGGTCGTGGCGAAATCAGGTCGTAGTAGAAGCGTAGTGAGAGCGTACTAAGGTCGTAGTAAGATCGCAAAGGTCGCTGTATCATCGTAGCGAGATCGTTGTAGAAACGTAATGAGGACGTAGTAGCATCGTGAAAGCAACGGAAATTTACATTTTCATGCCGCTCATACCGCGACCTCACCACGATCTGAATTTGTTTTAGATCGCGGTGAGCGTGGTGCGATCGTGGTCTAGTGGGACTGGGGCTTTAGATATACTCTGTTTTTAGCTCTGGTATGAAGGCAATGGTAAACTCTCCCACAAAAACTAAATGAATAACAACTATAGGTCCCCGTGCTGTCTTCAAAAATGACCAAAATTAAAAGGCTGGTATTCTTTTATTAGCAATTAGATGTGTATATATTTATCAGGGGCCTGTAGTTAAGTGGTTGTCGTTATTTCATGACTGTCATAAATGTTTTTCGTAAATGACTTTGGTGTAAATTGGGCAATTTCTTTTCTCGTTTGAATTGTTTCACATTTTACATGTCGGTGAAGATGTTAACATTATATAAGATAAGCACATCGTTTTGTACAATTTGATCAAAATAAAGATCTCTGATTTCTCTATCCTCATCACACGAGTGAATATAGATATGATTTGTATCTCTCTTCCTTATTTAGAGATGTTTTTGCAGTCCGTTGGTGCTAATGAGTATATTAAATAATGTCCCTTTAGAGATAACACCAGACTCTGAGCGTTCCTCATCTGTAGCAATCTTCTGGTAGTTTCTACTTTTACGACTTTACGGAAAAGATAACGATAAGACTTACATAAATCAACTAATTTATTACCTATTGTGTTGTATTATATATAATTATTGTGAATAATAACGTATTGCCAGTTACTTGGATATTTGCATTTGATCAAGAAGTTTATTGCCTCCCTACCTATAGTTGCTTTAATTTTCGTAATTCTTGTCAATGCCCTTGTTATATCTTACAATTGCTTACAGAAAAACACAAACAATCGCCTTTTGGTGAAGATGTTAAAAGAAAATGGTTCATTCGATTATTGCTGCAGAATGGATTTGCATTCTTTGCAAATTGTATTTTTGTTGCATCTTTGCTACACTTTTCAATTTCAATGACCTTTAGTGGCATAGTCACACACAAAAGGAGTAGCACAATACCTGTGATCATTTATGGCAATTTAAATTGTGCTTTGCTTTGTACTGAATATATCTGTTCTTTCTTAGTATAAAATCTACACATTTGCGTCACATATCCCGCTTGTAATTTATTCTCACTGGCATTATGAATAAAAACTTTAATCCGGATCAGGCAAGAAGAAATTCGGTCTACTCGTTCGTTTAACTGATAACTTGGAATTGAGAATGGAAACGGAGAGCTGTAGTAAAGAGACAACAACACCAAAGAGCAGAAAACACTGGATATTTGTTTTTATTTCAAAAAATGTCGGTATTAAAAATGTGTACACCTTAGTTTATATTGATGACCGAGATTGTGTTAATTTTAATTTACAATAAAT
The DNA here is from genome assembly GCF_965363235.1 of Mytilus galloprovincialis. Classification (NCBI taxonomy): domain Eukaryota; kingdom Metazoa; phylum Mollusca; class Bivalvia; order Mytilida; family Mytilidae; genus Mytilus; species Mytilus galloprovincialis. Next base: position 63,448,585 of record NC_134839.1, read on the forward strand.
ATACATTTTGCATGTATTCAATTTTTTATTATGTAGACACCATTTTTAATACTTAACTATCATATTAAGTGTGTACATGTACTTATAGTATAGCCCATCAAGCAATCTGATTTCCGGTATCGGAAATCTTGACTCAGATATTTAATTTAAAACGCAATATAAACACTACCATCCTTGGATACTGTACTGGATAACAAATATGTCGAGGGACAATGGAACGTAAATAGAAAATTAGTTTTCCAGCTTGATAACAAGTATGCTGGAAACAAAGAGATCATAAGTATTACGAATAAATATACATGTACATGTAATAGCTATCTATCTCTGACACTTTATGGTTGAAAAATAAACTTTTTCCTGCAAATGGTATATTCCTCGAGCACTTGCAGTCCACCAGCAGCGGTATTGACTAAGTGAAAGAAAAAGAAAACAGCTCTTCATGAACTTAATGCTTAAACGCTAAAAGACCAACATGTTTATATAACAAAGGATGCATAAATATTTTATTACTTATGGATCATTATTGAAGTCATTTGAAGTTTCGAAATATTTTCTAACTTTGTAGATCATTTATACCGTTTTTACTTTCTATTTATTCATAGTATTTTTCATGATAATTTTGATAGAAATTTTAAATTTGGTAAACTTAGCCTATTAAAATTTGTTTAAAATGATAAAAAATGATGAAAATAGCTAAAATTGGTCAAAACTCTGAATTTGAAAGCAATTAGACTATATTTGAAAAGAGGGGCGAAAGATACCAGAGGGACAGTCAAACTCATAGATCGAAAATAAACTGATAACGCCATGACTTAAAAACGACAAAGATAAACAAACAAATAATAGAACACAATACACCTTAGAAAATTAAAGACTAAGCTACACGTGATGAAGAGTCGTAGAATGTAATCAGATCTCGACATTCGGATCATATTTTTGTCTGGACTATCTATCGATAAGGGCTTCGACATTTCAGTCTATGTTCTACTATAAAACTTGTTCGGACAGGTTAATTGATAAGCCGCAATATAATAATAACAAACCAGTCAAACATATTTGTATTGGTTACTGTATCATAATTTCCTTGTATACATACAGAAAAGATACTTACTTGGCCCTATCATTACTTCCTTATAGTGCATTTAAATTAATTTCTATTTTAAACTTTGTACACAATAAGTACTTTACTTTCTATTATCATCTGTTAAGCGACTCATGACCGGAAAGACAAAATATTTATAGAAATTCGTGTTTACAGAAAATTGCGTCCTTGTTCCCCGCTATTATATAAGATCATACTAGTTATATATTTCCCTCCTTTAAGATCCATGATGACTGAGCTCAACATGTCTGTCGCACTATTCTTCGCATTGCTTTGCGGACTGAATGGTAAGTTTTTTTATTTAAAAATTATCTCTGATTATGTGCTAACGTGTTTTATTTTTATCGTTTTTCATTTTTTTCTCAAAAATTGTAATGAAAATGATTTTTCAAAATAGAATGAACAATTAATCATAGTTTTTCTTTGTTCTTGAAAGTGTTGAAAAAAATAATAATGCTGCGAAATAGTTCATGTATATATGTAGTAAACTCAATATTGACAAATTTGTATGCATTATCTTACAGTTTGTTGCGGACTGAAGGAAATTGTGGAATCCTATAAAGTGGAATTTGAACAACGTGAAGTAGATGGTTTGTACAAAATAGAAAACAATCTGCAACAAAAACATACTTAGTCTTTGTTTTGAAAAATGTTGAAAATTAAATTGGCTACCATGCCAAATGGTCGCCCTATTTTATACGAACTTTTCTTTGTTTTGACCATCGTTGTTATAATGAAATCTCTGTCAGATGTAGAAATTAGACAGTTTAGACTTTCTGTCTGTCCGTCCGTCCGTTCGGTAGTCCTTGTTTAAGTTTTGGTGTAAGGTAATTAACCAAGAAGTTTACATCAAAATGAAACTTATGGACACAGTCATGTTCATTTTAAAAGAATCGTCAATGTACGGTTTTGTCCCGGATTTCTTTGATCAGCTTCCCGTTTTGGTTTTATATATGTCAACAATTCTGTTTAAGATAGTTTACAAAAAATACATTAAATGTATGTCCCCGTTTACACTGACAAAAAAGATCGATCTTTACTAAGATCGATCTTTTAATGACCGATCTTTGGTCCAGTGTAAACCGGTAAGATCGATCTTCAATCGAACTTATAAAGTCTACCTCTAGAGGTGGTTTTAAAAGACCGATCTTATTTGAATCGATCTTTTTTTTGGTGAAAACGATTAGATCGACCGCGATCGATTTTTTTTCAGGTGTTTGTTATATTTAGATAGGAAAATAATGGTCAGACCGGTTCTTTTTATGTTCTAGTGAAAACGCACTGGATTAAAATAAGATCTATCTCGATCGATCTTGCTTGTGCAATGTAATAAAATTAACGGTACCAATTTTCTTGCACCAGATGCGCATTTCGACAGTACCTGTCTCTTCAGTGATGCTCATGGCCAAAATATTTGAAATCCAAAGCTTATATAAAAGATGAAGAGCTATAATCCAAAAGGTAAACGCGAACTCACGGGTAGTAAGGTCGTCATATCGATGGGCGTTTAGTACAGCGAGTTTGTCATAGTTTGGTTAAGTTAGACATGGTTGTGTTAAGAGTTTTTATTGACAATCACTGACCCAATATAAACATTCGGATTTTTCGCTAAATGAACCTCTGAATATAAGTTCAAGCTGGTAAGTATCTTTTTTTATTGCTAATATGTTAGTACATTACCGTTTTTTACCATATAGTTATAATTTGACACAGAATACAGCTTGCGTATGTCAAAATGTATAAGTTGTTGTTCGTTGCTAATGCATAAAGTACAGTTATTTTTTTACTGTCTGTTAGATCCTGTATTTCGTTATGGTATAAATCTGCCATCAATTATTCCTAAAAAAGCCTACATTGGCACACATTTTAAGATTACAGAAAATTCGGTGTCATGGTTTGGTTCACTAGTGTCATGGCTTGGTTCACTAGTGTCATGGTTAAGTTCATGTTCGACATGGTTCAGTTATGTGATTCGTGTCGTGAATGATGGAAGTGTAACGATTAAAATAAACATACATTATGTACAAGTATCAAAATACTGTTAAACAATATCTTCGCTGATACAATGTAATTGTTTTCGTGTTTAACACATTCTATCATATATTGAGTCGATATAGTGTCGCTACTTTCTATGTTATTGTTATGTACCCAGACGAGTAGATCTGAGTTTTTTTTTTTTTTTTTACATATCAAAGATTATCTCTTACTCAAAAATAAATAAACCTATAAGAAAATAAGTCATCCACAGTAAAACTAAGATTTTATCATTATAATTATTATAATCATAGAACAAGCATATATAAAGAGTTCACTAGAGTAATATCTAATAAATGAATTTCAATAATAGCAATTTTGTTTTAAAGTTGGCGTATTCTGAATACACTATGACCTAAGAAAGCACATAGTAATATACAATAAGTAAATACAGTATGATTTTCAATGAAACAACTATCCACCGTAGAACAAATGACGCAAATGTTAGGTCTCCGTACGGACAGTCGCACGACGGTTGAAAGATACTTCTACGACAGCCACAAGACAGTGACACGACAAAAAATCGTAGAGCAAAAAAGGTGCATGTCCAATTTTCGTCCCACGACACACGACAGCGCCACGATATTGTCGTACGACGACCACAGATGACCTGCGATTTGACCAAATTTCATGTCGTGGCGCTGCATAGATGTGTCGTGGGTTCGTTGTGACCAGGGCTAATAAAAAGACATAATGGACCTTTTTTCTAATTCGAACATGTCATCTTCCACACTTTGTTATCAATTTTCATATTAATTTCACTTACAATTTACTACATGAATAGGTTTAAACTGATATTTGAAGACATTATGGTGTCCTCTCGATATGGTTTGTTTAATTTAATAGTTGAGTTATTGTATCATGAACGGTACCATTTCTAAGTAGGTGGACTCTGCCGGGTATAATTATCGTGAGAAATGATAGTAATGTCTACTTAGAGTTGCAAAACGTAACAGTTCAGCATCGGTAACACCTTAATGCCCGCGTCACACTGTCCCGATTTTTACGCCGATGGCAACACGATTATGGAAATTTTCAAAATCGGGACTGATCGTTTTTAGATCGGGCTATTCGTAGTGCCATCTTTAACCATCGTAGAACCATTGGCCACTTTTTCTTGCCTTCGGGAACAATTTCGGGAAGGGTTCTAAATTTTTTAACTTGTTAAAAAATCCCCGAAGGTGCATCCGATGTTGAGGGTTCGTATTGAGTTCGTATCACCATCCTCACCATCGTAATGTCACCGGGAATGCATCTTTGAACATCGTATTGCAGTCGTGTTTCCATCGTTTCCATCGGGCAGTTTTGACATTACGATGTCTACACGAATGAATCACGAAGATACCCGAAGGTCTTACGATGGCAACACGACTTCGTGAAGACCTCGTAATCCCGTCGTGTTGCCATCGAATAAAAGTACGAAGGCAACAAGATGGAACTGCGACGGCAATAAATCCAGCTAAATGTAAGTTAATGTTCGCGCTAAAATACATTTAAAGTGCCATGCGCGATATGCACTGGTCAGTCTAATACGACAGTTAAGAAAGACGTTCACAAAACATGGAGCTCATATCATATGATTCTATGAGAACAAGAAAGGCGACAGCGTTGTTTTTATTAATTCAAATGCTTTTACAAGTATAATATTATTTTTTTGTCAATTTTTCATATCAAGTATCATAATAAAAATCATAAAGTTAACGCGCCTCGTACACCAACACTGCAGGTACACGTATATAGGGACACCAACTTTTTCTTCATTATTCTGATTTTTTATGTATCGTCTGAGTTGTTGTCACACAAATGTTTACTCCATAACCATTTTGTTTTCTATATGTCATATTTTGCCGCATTTGTTGCTTTCCCTACATCCTTCCTTTTGTCTATATTATTATGATATTCTCTTGGAAAGAGCTCCTTTTGAATAAAAGGGTTCAACGAACCAATTACCTTACCTTTAAGAAAGATCAGTAAACATGGGCATAATTATGGGTGATTATTCAGACTAGTGCACACATTTTACAGTTCAAACAAGGCAATGCCGAGCGTGGCATCCCCTCGTATGTAACATATTGGGGACAAATATGGACACTATATTTGTATATTACACATGCAGAAAATGATAAATTGAATATGCATATTTGATACATAAACTATTTTTTTTTAGAAATCAACCAAAACATTCAGTAACTGGGAATACCTTTAATATTGTCTTTAGAACCAGCAGGTAAAAAAATGAGCAACCAATGTCCTGTGTATTATGCTATTTCAAGTAGAAAAAACAAGTCCATCTGCATGACCTTGACCTTTGGCCTTGAACGTAAAAAATGTCAGATCATTACAAGGAGGAACACTATACCAAATGTGGTTAAAATCTTTTAAAACATATTAGTTTTTTAAACATCGTATGACCATCGCGCCATCATCGTAATCCATCGTGTAGCCTTCGTAATCCATCGTGTAGCCTTCGTGATCCATCTTGTAGGCTTCGGCTGAGATATGAAGCTTAAATACCCGTCTTCGGTTATTCTTCGTATGTCCATCTTTTGCTATCGTATATAATTTCGGCACCATCGTATAGACTTCGTTATTCATCGTACTTGCTTCGGTCACTTTTTGGTATTTTAACGAGATCGGGACCAACTTCGTAGGAACTTGCAATTTTCGCATTCGGGTGTCCATCGTATATAAAAATCGGGACAGTGTGACGCGGGCATAACGGATAGCTTGAACGGATCGATGACAAACGGATAGTTTTTTTTCAATCCGTTCATGTCCGTTAGACGTCAGTCCATATCTAGTTCATGTCCGCTTAGCGTCAGTTTTATCTGTCGACGTCCGTTCTGTCCGGTGGGAAATTTTAAGCATGTTCAAAACTTTGAACGGACACCCAACGAATGAAATGTCCGTTGAACGTCCGGTAGACGTCCGTTTTGTACTGCACTCGTCCTTTTCGTTTCCGTTTTGTATACGTTACTTGTCCGTTATAGATTCGTTGGAGGTCCGGTAGACCAACGCACTTCTAAAAACGGATGGGAAACGGACGTGAACGGAATACCTACCAATTATTGAAAGGTCAGATTTTTTGAGTGTCATGAATGTCTATTACTCATGATTGGATTTTGGAGTAAGAACGTGTCTTCACTGTCGAGCATCTCTTAATCAGGTCCGACTGAACTGAAATGTTTCAAATATAAACCTACTAGTTGTTGACAGGATAAGAAAGATAAGACAAAGGAGGTGGGTAACATCATTGCTAAGTCATGAAAGATATGTGTATTATTATTATCGCTCACTTTAATTTTCCGCTTACTAGTATCTTGTTCATCCTTTTTATCCGGAACGTTTTCGTTAGGTGTCCGTTTTGTCCGTTTGGAGGTACATTTGACGTCCGTTATGTCCGGTACGTTTCCGTTTCTCGTACGTTGCATATCCTGTAAGTGTCCGTTCTAGGCATTCGTTACCCGTCCCTTTTATTTGGTCAGTATACCAACGGACACCGAACAGATACACATTTTGTCAACGGAAAACTTTTTTCATCAGTTCGGCATCCGTTAGAGCTATCCTGTAGGTGTGACCGCGGCTTTAGATAGTAAAATAATAATCTTTCGGTAGTTATTTTCCAATCAGTCCAAAAAAATGTTGATATCAACCTATGATTCAACTTTCATAAAATTTGGGTATGAATTGTACATATGAGAGCGCCTAAAATGCAGTTCTAAATATAATTTTATTTCTAAAAGACACCGCTCTATGAAAATTAATTGATTGGCACTAATTTTTGAATTCGTCCAAGACATTGCTTATATAAACCTATGATGCAAGTTCCATAAAATTCTGGCAAGAATTGTACATTTAAAAGTGCTAACAATGCAATTTTAAAGAAAACTATTATAAAAAAAAAAGCTATATGACATGAGTTTCATAAAAAAATCCGACAAAAATTGTAAACGTGAGACCGGACGGATGAACGTACAGACGGACGGACAAAAATATAAAGGCCAAATATTTCCATTGACCCTGCAATGCGTTACGCGGGGTAAAAAAAATATAAATGTACGATTTGCCCGGCCTTTTTGCCTCTTTAGTCAATTAATAAATTGTGTTACTTTAATTTTTCACAATCGTATTCAAACAAACTATCAATATTAAGGTGCCACAAAGATGTATTAATTTTGATCTAAACCATGACAAATGTAACCAAAATCATGACGAATTTCTAGACTCTTAACCTAACCATGTCAATCGCTTAACCAAACCATACCAATTTGGATATTTTGGTTATCCTGGTTATATTTCTCAAAAACAACAATATCAATTTAGATAGTTTGACTTACAATATAGATTCAAACATTTAATTTGCTTTTTATTTGCTCATTTGTGAAGGTCTGAGGCAATTGTTTTGGGAAGTTACATAACTTATCCATGACCAACTTAATCAAATTATGACAAAATCACTGTACTAAACGCTCCTCGATATGACGACCTTACTACCCGTCGAACAGGTCTTTTTAAGATCGATTCAAATAAAGATCGATTCAAATTCGTTGCCCGTGTAAACGGGGTCTAATATTATGTTTCATTATTATAGTTATTTTGATTGGCTAACAGCAATCTCGTATCCTTATTCATTTCAAAATGAATTGTACGAATTGTAACATACATGACGAAGCATGGTGTGGAAAGGACATACATTTTTTTAATGTGCTATTTTTATTTAATTTTTTATATACTTATATCTTCAGTATGTAATTCAATTAAATTTGATTCTATCTGAATTGAGTCGGTGGCTGCGTGTAGGTCTTCTCAAATTTAACAAATGTGTTGAGTTTTTTATACAATACCTGACGATGTAAACAAGTTAGACAACACAAGCAAGAGGTAAACTTTAAATTTATTCAGCTGCACACTCATTCTAACGGATGCACACGACTAACAAACAGTTGAATTCAGTAATAAAAAATAGATATTAAAAGGCCGTTTGTTTCCCGTTTTCATAATTTCATTGATTATGTTATTTTCATTTTATTGTAATTCTGTGAAATAAATAAATGTGTACACAAAAAATGAAGAAACTTATGCAGGTAAAACGCACACTATATATCTTTTATCTTTTACTATTTGTAAAATTGTCAACATGTATTTAGGAAAAATTAATTGCATTTTAAAACAGTTGGATATTTGATTATTTCAGTGGAATCTGAAGGACCTGTTTCTGGTGATTTAAATGAATCTAATGGACTTGTCTCTGATAAATGCATGAGATGTATCTGCATGGTAAGATTTTCTGATTAAATGGAATAGTTAAATAATTGTCTTAAAACTGAAAATAATGTAGGCACATTCGTATACCCACTAACGACTGAATGAAAGGACATAATTTATTTATCGGTCTGTGTCGGTTCGTCCATCCCGTATCAAGGTACGGTAGTTTTGAATTTCATGACTTTGAGGTTGCATCAATTAAAAACATATAACCTACTTTTATTAAAATTTCCTTTTACAAAAACACTTCAACACGGAACTATGATAGAGAAGCATAGAATGGTGTTCTATGAAATTAACATTTCAGTCAGAGACCCATTAATAATAATTGTAGAAAACATAATTTGTCAGTCAATTATTATTAAATACTCTCTAATTAACTTTTCTTTGTATTCTTGTTATATATTCCCCCTATTCATCTATTCAATGTTTAAACCCCTCCTTTAACCTTGTATGCATGTTGTTATTACAAATAGTTTTTTTTTCATGTTAAAAGCTTTATGTAATTTCCCATTCAGGTAGAGTCTCATTGCAACAACAATATAGGATGCCGAATGGATGTTGGTTCTTTGTCATGTGGACCCTTCCAAATTAAAAAGGCATATTGGATCGACTGTGGACAACCAAAAGGAGGTAACATTTACAAGAAAAGAAATCCACATGTATTTACCACCTCCACTAAGATATGTAGATCAATTGATCTCTACGATTTTATTTCCTACTACGGTATATGTGTTTGAACCTCTTTCCTGCAAAATGCAAATTTCACGACGTTCAGTCGGTCTATTTGTAAAATGTAGTTTGTATTTATAGGAAAATTTGATTATCGCAAGTCGATAATATTAAAACTTTTCGTCGTGTAAAGGGGAAAGTATGATAAGGCCATTTTATTGACCCCCTGAATTCGAAAATCAAAACGTATTATGATTCTACCAAATATTATCTTTCAGACTTTCAAGAGTCTGTCTGTTTGACATCAGTAATTGATTTTTGAATTTTTGTTTTCCGTTTTGACATTGGGGCTTCAAACTTCTTGTGGAACAAGCAATCGCTACTTATTTTGTTGTTGGTTTGTAATCTCATCAACATATGCATAAAAATATCTGTTTAATGACTCCAGTTGGGCAAATAGGATGCATATGAAGCGGAATAGATACAAATCACTTACAACAGATCAACTGAAAACACTTTAGAAATGAAACTAAAAGAAGGGATGAAGAACATCACTTAAAGCAATGAATAATAGTTGTCCATGTTTAAATTTTTGTAAGATTCGATCATTTTATAATAACATAATGATAACAATAATTGGTTAATTCATTTCAGACTACAAGGCATGCGCCAACGACTATGCATGTGCCTATAACTGTATTCAGACTTATATGGCGAGGTACATTGGTCACAGTGGATGTCCAAAGAATTGTGAAAGCTATGCTCGAATCCACAATGGCGGTCCAAGAGGATGTACAAACCCTAACACCATTGGATACTGGTACAAAATTAAACAGCAGGGCTGCACGATATATAGTTAAAGCCTCTGGACATATAGATTACATGTACATGTTTAAACATAACGCAAAATGATTTTTAAACAATTAAAAGACTTGAATTAAGAGTTTCAATTTAATTATCCACATTTCATATCACCGAATTTTTACTTTGTAGCATAGTATACCCTATGTTGATATTAGTTATTATTTGCTTTGGACAAAACTACGGCTGTAGCTAGTAGAGCAAGATTTATGTTAACTGCTGCTCAATCCCGAGTATTCTGTTTATTGTGGAATTGTTTGCCCTTTCGTCATCTTCCATTTTGGCCATGGTTGTCTGTTTTGCTACTATTTATCTTATTTAATTGCTCTCTTTGTATCGTCTACCTTTTTTGGTAACAGTTCAGCCAAATCGTTCTGATCAACTTTGCCGAAGGACTTTGCAAACTTGTTCGCTTGGTAAAACACATGAAAACGTATTATATAGCCTCTGTAGTAGCGAGTATATTTTGACTTTTCTTTCTAGTTATAAACAATGCACCGACGTTTTCTTTCTTTATCGTCATCCTCTTAGTAGCTGTATTGTGTAAGTTGTTTTGTTGTGGGATTCACTTTTACGACATACGGTCTTTACAGTCCTAGGGAGAGTTATGTTTGTATTTAAAACTGAGTTAATCCTATCAAGTGTTCTGCCTGCACAAAATTCGGTTATTTAAACCAGTAGGACTTTGAACGTTGTTGTTGTCTTTTTGTACGTCAATTTTTTTTTCGTGTGCTGGAACTTTCTGTGGCCTTTGTTGAAAAAATATTTTTTTGTAAGGAATTATTCACTTTAAAAGGTATATTTTAGTTCCTGATGAAGGTTTGTCATTTCACACTCAATTGTTTATATCGAATGCATAAAGTAAACTTTACCAAAAAAAAAAGAATGAAATTTAAAATGTCCATTCACTGTGTTCTTACATTGCCAAGCCGTTAGGGAATGGCCAACCTCTTATCTTTGTTCTTGTTTGATTTTTTGAATTGATCGACAAATATAATTGAAATAAATAAGACTAAGTGTTAAAAATAACCCACACCAATGTTCTTCAGCAAAAACCAGAAGACACTATATAATCATAAGCGAATACTTCAAGTTGGGTTACACATTTAAGAATTATTAGATACATTTTTGGAAGTAAACATCGGCGATACGACATACTACAAAAATAGATAATTTTGTTGTCAAGAAATAACAGAAACTACCAAAGTTATTAATCATCAACTAATAAGCAACCTTGTTTTGACCAATTTCCCGACTTTGCATTTATTTTCCCTTTATTGAGGTTTTAACAAATGAGGCTAACTTCATGTTCATTAAATAGGTTTAAAATCTGCCATATGATTGTGATTACTGTCAATTTTCATATCGTTTTGTATGGGGCCTTTTCTGTAAGGAATTTGTTTTGGTTTTTCCCTTTCTTATTTCTTATTGTTTGTGACTTTTCTATAATCATGGTTACTTTTAACTTGACATATTGATATAGTTATGTTTGTTGATATCAATATACAGTCCACAAGATGTCTTAAAATATTTCGTTAGGTAGCTAATGACGTATAACACAAATCTTTACCAATGCATTTGAATATTACAATACATAAGGAATTTAAATTCTTTAATTGTCTTTAATTGGTTTCTTTCATCGTTTACGTATACAACGTATGATTTAACTGTCGATCACTTTGTGTCGATATCAATATCGTTCACATCATCTATGGCATCACTCCATTCTGAATATTTTGAGTTTGGAACAAAAACGAGTATTATAAGATATGATGCTAGCGTCCCAAGGAAATAGAACCAAAATAATACCCTATCTACGACTGTGGCTATCCTCTGCCATTCTGCTACAATGAATTTTCTTTTCACTAATTCGTTGCGGGTTTTGCACTGAATAGCGTTAAGATTAAGTTCTACCTCAGCATCTGGTCTTATAGCAACCTCCTTTATTTGCGTATTTGATTCAATAAATTTTGATTCTTTTTTATTATTGTTTATTGACCGATTTGTGGTGTAATCTGTTTCTCTCAATTGACTGGAATGTTCGTGAATTTCATCATTCTTAAGCCAGATTGTTTCTTCTAATTCAACGTCTGCCTCATTTGATGCAGTTTCTGACTTGCCTCTATTCCTAAATCTAACGGAAGACGATGACTGAACCATCATTTGATTTTCGTCTGATACTGATTTCCATCTTGAAGGTTTTTGGTTTTGAATTTTGTGTTTTTTACAGAGATATAGACCATCTTTTTCTTCTTCCTGTAAAAACAAAACTTGTATGAATAGGATGCAGACAATTTATAAATGTAAATTTACATTTACAAATTCTTGTTAGCATAAACTTACACATAATGAGGCAAATATTAGACATAATCAACTATTTATGTATAGTTCTAATCATTGATAATCTGAAGTTTCAATTTCATCCACAGAAGTGATATAAGTAAAATTTAAAATTACTTAAGTTAATTAATAATTATCTTTTTTTGAATATTTTTCAGATTTCTGTGTTTTATTTATACATTTATTGGACTGTTTACTCATTTATTGTTACTAAAATCTGACAGACGATGACAACTTAAGAATCAGATTATTAAGTAAACTATACAGTTATAGATGCATTGTGTGTGTAATTGAAAGTTGTTCATTGTATAAAACAAAATCTTACAAGAGATATGGTACTGGCAATCTTATACAGATCATGTTTCAGGAATAGTGGTTTTGACATCCATCTTAATGCAAATATTCTTAACCACATAGGTGCTCGTTTAGTTTTTATTCCACGATTGTAAAGATTGATAACCATAACTGCCATTATTACTGATAAAGAGGTCATTGTCATAACAACACAAAGGTATATCCCTGGAATGATAAAGTGTGATAATTAAGTTAAAAAATGCATAAGTTATACTGAGAAGATATCTTACATAGAATCTAGTTAAAATCTAATAAAAATGGGAATAGAACGAGAAATAAAGGCAACAGTAGTATGCCGCTGTTCAATGTCAAAGAGACAGTAAAATGACAAAAAACGCCAAAAACATCTCAAGGCTATCAACGGATCTTCAATAAGACGTTTCTATAAAATTCGGAGTCTATTTTTAGTGCATTTATTTATTGAAAGATTTTAAAAATTTTAGAAATGTTTTGCGCGTGGGCATTGACATTGGAGGTTCAAAAATTGAACATCAAAATTAATGCTCTGGTTTTTTTCACATGATAGTCGGTTAAAATTCTCACCAAAGCTCATATTTTCTTTGATACTTTGTATAGCTATGCCGACATTGAATAAAACTTACTTACTTGTGTATTAATGAAGAATTAAAACTACACTCGTACAAACCTATGAGTGGTACAGCTTCAGATGTTGCAGGTACTTCCTCGGCTATTAGAAGCATAAACATTGAAAAAGCTAGGAAAACAGAGAGCCCAAGTGTGATCTTTTCACCGGAAGTAGGTGGCAGCCAAAATGTCAATAAAGTCAGGATTGATAGCATAACACATGGAACTATTATATTGAATATGTAGTAAAATGTTTTACGTCTGATATGTAAAATGTAGGTAAGGTCAGGATGGGGATCAGGACAACAGGAGTGTCGCCGGATATTTTTACGGAGTGTTACCGATAACAGGTCCCATTCACTGTTGTTGACATAAGAGGTCAGGTCTATTGGAGTTGCATTACTTGTAGACTGGTAGTCCATCCACTTTCCGCTATAAATCCATGACCCAAAACGTAGTATACATTCTTGGTCATCAAAAGGGAAATATGTTATATCAACTTTACAGGAACTTTTTAGTTTAACTGGCACTGGCCATAAAACTGTCCCATCATATGTCACTAGTATGTATGTTCCCTGCATAAATCCAGTGGATCCGTCATCAGCGCTACAATACATAATAGTAGCATATTTAACAAGAAGTAATTGTAACAGGATGCTGTTACGAAGTCTCCCAAACAAAGCTCCCATAACTCGCCATTTATATGGTCCCATGTTCATTTGATTTGATTTTTTGTCCAATACAAGAATATATATGGCTTACGGGTGGGGATCTCCACCGTTTACAAGTATTCAAACAGGAGGGGTGGTGGTAACCCCCAGAGACTTTACCTACATTTCATTTGATTTGTTTTATTGTCCCATACAAGAATATATGTGGTTTAGGGGTGGGGATGTTGACCGTTTACAAGTTTTCAAACAAGAGGGGGTGGGGTGACCCCCTCGAGACTTCCCTTTTATTTCATTTCATTTGTTTTATTGTCCCCTACAAGAATAAATATCGTTTAGGGGTGGGGATCTGGACCATTTACAAGATAATAGCACATTCTCAAATTGAACGGGGTGGGGGAAACCCCCAGGAACTTCCCTTTAATTTCATTTGATTAGCTTTATTGTCCCATACAAGAATAGATATGGTTTAGGGGTGGGGATGTTGACCGTTTACAAGTTTTCAAACAAGAGGGGGTGGAGTGAGCCCCTAGGGACATCACTTTTATTTCATTTCATTTGTTTCATTGTCCCCTACAAGAATATATATGGTTTAGGGGTGGGGATCTGGACCGTTTACAAGATAATAGTACATTCTCAAATTGAACGGGGTGGGGGTGACCCCCAGGAACTTCCATTTAATTTCATTTGATTAGTTTTATTGTCCCATACAAGAATAGATATGGTTTAGGGGTGGGGATGTTGACCGTTTACAAGTTTTCAAACAAGAGCCCCTAGGGACATCACTTTTATTTCATTTGATTTGTTTTATTGTCACCTACAAGAATATATATGGTTTAGGGGTGGGGATCTGGACTGTTTACAAGATAATAGCACATTCTCAAATTGAATGGGGTGGGGATGACCCCCGGGGACTTCCCTTTAATTTCATTTGATTTGTTTTATCGTCCCATTCAAGAATATATATGGTTTAGGGGTGGGGATCTGGACCGTTTACAAGATAAAAGCATATTCTCAAATTAAAGGGGGTGGGGATGACCCCCAGGGACTCCCCCTATATTTCAAGTGATTTGTGTTATTGTCCTATAATCATTTCTGAAGACTGCATGTATCTATCACTTACAGTTTTCAAGTTATATTCATTTGAAAATTTTAGAAAATAAAATCCCATAGGGTTCTATAGTAAACCCCTCCCTCCTTTCTACCCCCCCCCCCCCAACATACCCCTTAATAGACCCCAATGCACAAACGAAACATTGATGGCTCACCTAGACAGGTTAGTCTAACATATTGTAAAATCCTAAGTAAATCTGACAAGCCGTTTAGGAGAACCGCTGCGGACAAGTTCATTTTTAAAGTGGCGGAAGAAGAAGAGGAATAATAAAAACAATAAGAACTGACCAAAAACAATAAGTCTCCAAACTTTGTTTGGGAGACTTAAAAATAGCAAAACTGAGTAATTTACTACTTATCTCGGTATCTTTTTTTGTTGACGATTCAATGTAAATAACCCAAACTTATCAAAGATATCAGGATTATACTGTTGTACACTAGAAGCGCGTTTCATCTATACAAAAGACGCATCAGTCACGCTCGTATCAAAAAAGTTAAAAAGTCAAATCAAGAATTACGATTATTTAGATGTTACTGATTTACGGAAGGTTTTTAGCTGTCCAATCTATTCTTCATTTCTTTGTCGAATGTTTTGTAATGGTAACTTGTCTTTTTGGATATTTTTTTTTTAATTTTGCCCAGTGTTGTCAGTGGAAATAAATGATTTTTGGTTAACTCATTGGAATCCTCGCTCTCGTTTTCTGTCATGTCACTTTGTGTTATTTAAGACGCAGAGACCTTCAGTGTTGTGTGTATGAAATACTGTAGGTATTACATACTGATACTTGTATAAGTATAAAATAATAAGTGTTAACATGTGAGGACAAGCAATTTATATCATTTTTTAAATGTACTTTGTGTATCTATATAAAGTAAGTTTCACTTACTTGTTATATATAAACGTGTCTGGTAACCAAACTTGTTTAGTTGGTATTCGTAACGACTTTACATTGTTATACTGATTAGGCTCCCACATTAAATGTTCATCTCTCCATTCCTGCAAATAATTGAGGTAATACTTTTTGTTATCACATCGACTAGTATTTATATTTATGGTAACATGTATGTTCATCTGTTAACATATAAAAAAAACATGAACTTCAGTCGAATGGAAACCCGGCCTGTATAGACAGGATAAGCATCCCCTGTCATAATTGCACCAACTGCTATATAATTCCAAATCCTTGTCCAGTATTAATATATAAAATGTGTTTTCTAAGATAACTTAGCTTTAAAATAATGACTTAATGTGACTTAATCGTATGCAACTGTCATACAAGTAAGATATTTAGCTAGCTATAAACCAGGGTTAACCCACCTTTATTTTAATTAAGGATGCCTGTACCAAGTCAGGATTACGACAGTTGTTCTGCATTCGATATATGTGTTTTAGTTTTTAATTTAGACATTCGATAAGTGACTTTCCGTTCTGAGTTTTTATTGGAGTTCAGTATTTTTGTTATTTGACGAATTAATTTGATTACATTTTGTCGGATATCATAGTTCCAATATACAATGAAGTTTTACTGTACATTCGACATCTAAAGCGCGATAATCACTTCTCGTTTGTTTTTCTTATCTTTTTTAATAAAATTTGACAAGCTGATAATTTTACCTGATCAATGAACACATTCGTTGTTAAGACTTGATATCTTTCATCCTACAAATAATATATACAAAATGTCTTACAGTTTCATTGGGAATATTCGTTAAATACAGTTTATTTAAAATAGACTAAATAGTGATTCACAGCTATAGAAGTATGATAGTCCTTAAAACGATAATGGAAATGGATTTTTTTAAACAAGGTGTAAAGGTGTAAACAAAAATCAAATACGGTAACCTCTAATAAATAGAACAAAAACAATACATATATATTTTATCAGTTTTGGCATCAACATATATTTTTTTTAGATGATGCCACTGCTGGTGGACGTTTCGTATACACCAGCCGGGCCAGTAGTCAGCATTTCGGTGTTGACATGAATATCAGTTATATTGTCATTTTTATAAATAAACTGTTTGCAAAGTATGAATTATTCGAAATACTAAGGTTTCCTTATCCCAGGCATATATTACCTTAGCTGTATTTGGCAAAACGTTTTGGAATTTTGGGTCCTTAATTATCTTCAACTTTATAATTATGTGGCTTTTAACTAACTAGTATTTTGATCTGAGCGTCACTGATGAGTCTTGTGTAGACGAAACACGCGTCTGGTG
This sequence comes from Mytilus galloprovincialis, assembly GCF_965363235.1. Classification (NCBI taxonomy): domain Eukaryota; kingdom Metazoa; phylum Mollusca; class Bivalvia; order Mytilida; family Mytilidae; genus Mytilus; species Mytilus galloprovincialis. Next base: position 63,465,799 of record NC_134839.1, read on the forward strand.
TATTAAATTATAAGTCAGGTACCTAGGATAACTATTAAATAAATGATTCATTATTTTGATATTTTTCAATTACGTGTGTCCGACTGAGTCGAACAATAGACAGATTTTGGTATGCAGATATTTATCATGTCACTAAAAGTGTTAAAAAGGCATTCGAAGTACTTAGGGTTTTTTTCTTATCCCAGGAATAGATTACCTTAGCTGTATTTGTATTTTTGTCATCAATGCTCTTCAACTTTATACTTGTTTGGCTTTCTAACTATTAGTATTTCGATCTGAGAGCCACTGATGAGTATTGTGTAGACGAAATGTGCGTCTTGCGTATCAAGTAATAAGCCTGGTACCTTTGACAACTATTAAGACCGGAAACAACGAAAGACTTACGACTGGTCAAAACGGACCTTCAACTAATGGAACTTTCAAGAACATCTACGGATAACTTCAAGGGGAATTGTGTGGTAGATTACAAGAGTTTCAATATTGCATATAACAGCATAATGTTGTATTTACGTTTTATTCTTAATTGTATTTCATCGTTGACATATTTTTCATATTCCAAAATTAAATAAGGTACATATATTAGTATACATATCATCTTACCAGGTCTACAATTTGGTTGAGCTTTAAACCTATTGTTACAGTTAAGACAGACGAAGAGTTGACTACTGGACGAACCGACTTCTCATACCCAACCATCAAGTCTTGGAATAACAACTGTTCGTCTGGAACTCGATCACCTGGTTGAGATAATTATTTTTGAAAGTGTAGTCGGTATAGATACACAGGAAGATCACATTGAAAAAGTACTTGGACAAAAATCTAAATATTCTTTACATAAAACCATGCATAACAGAGATAGTAAAGTAGACACAAACATCCATCCTGATATATTACTCCTGAGTGATCACTTGTCAATTGGTTAACATACTTCATCAATCAGTGAGTCTGAGGGTAAAACCAAATCTTTATTCAGTTTACAGAGGCATCTCTGGTTAACATAATCAGTACTTTAAGATTATTCTGTGTATTGACTATTGAGAGCTTGTAGTACAAAATGTATTTGACAAACAAGTGAACGCTATGATATATAAAAAATCTAAATGTTGAAGTTGGTTATTCATATATGAATTTATAACTGATGTAGGCATTCATTCATATTGTTACTAGTAAAATGATTATTCGATGATAGTGTCGATGAATTATCGAATCGTTTTCAAACGAAATTTAACATTATACAAATTGCTGTTCATGGATGATACATTTACGACACGTTTTTGTTGTACGTCAGTTCATTAAAAAATGAATGCGGATTACACTCTTTTTATTAATTAAAGTAAGAGAAGTGTCTGCAATTTTATTTCTACTATTTTCCATTTCTACCAGATTAATAACACAATATATATTTTACCAAGGATGTATATATATATAATTACTTACCGTCTGTGTTACGTAGATGAAAGCCAAGAAGACAAAGCACGTGTACTAATGAGCATTTGTAAGCATCATGCATGTTTCAGGTGCGCGTCACTCATTCAGAACTAAAATTAAAAATAAAATATTAACATATCAACATATTAGTAATAATTCATATCAATGACGAAGTGTTTGTTCGAATTTGTTCTGAAACATTAAGTATGGTGATATAAAGCAGATGTGACAATCAATCTTACTATCAGTAATACATCATAGAATGAAATTCAAAACAGTGTGGCTGTGGCCATTGATTGACACATTAAAATCATCCATTGACTGGGACAATTTACATGAACGTTTGTCTGTAACGACCACCGTTCACGACGTACCTACGATAGACATTTAAACTGTGGGGTCACCAAAGGTTTCTTTACGCCTTTAATTATAAAATAATTCAAAAAATTAATCAGGAATAACCTTTATGTTTTGATTTATATAATTGATATAAATCAAAACATCGTGTTATTTCTGATTAGTTTTTCGAATTACTTTATTAAGGTGTTGAGAACCTTTGGTGACCCCATAGTTTAAGTGTCTTTAAAAAGTACATAGTGAGCAGTGGTCGTTACATACAAACGTTCACCTAAATTGTCTCAGTCAATGGATGAATTTAATGTGTCAATCAATGGCCACAGCCACACTGTTTTGAATTTCATTCTATATATTTTTAAAAAGTTAAGTGGAAAAAGTATCAAATATTGGTAGTGTGTTTCGGGTGTTCCATTCATCATGTTGTAGATTCACATAGAATCAATACTGTAATGTTCAAAAACTCCTGAATTTCTTTCACACACAGAATTGGTATTCAAATATGAAATAGTGTTTAATTATACACTTAGTAAAGGCTTTACAATCATTTTACATAAATTCGTATAATCAAAATGTTACTCAGTCAGAGTTGTATGCATTGTTATAAAAGGCACTTTTGACATAAAATGTTTTGGTTAAAATTTTGCATTGCAAGCCATCCCTAACCATAACGATATTATTTGTATCTAAAAGTACAAATTCCGATATTATTTCGATTTTGGTTATAAGATTCTTATGATTTCCATTATGTTTCTAGACATTGAACACTTATATGAGCATTGATCTTTTATGTTCTATGCTTTGGAACATGTTAACAATGAATGCATAAAACCGTATCATTTAAACATGATGCACGTGGAAGATGTGGTACTTGCTGACTCCTCCCTATAAACATCTTTCCGGTTTGTAGAACAAATATTTTCTAAGACTAACACACTAACGCACAAATTGATAAAAAAAAAATAACGTATCTACTTTTTTCTCCAATCAAACCCAGTTTACCATATATAGTTGAGAAGTTCATATAAATAATGAGAAGAAAAAAATATTGTTGGCGCTTGAATAGCCTATTAAGAAACAAGAACCATCACATAACTGAGCTAACGTCCTAGTTTAATGGGGGAGGGAGAGTTGCATGAATTAATTCAATTAGAAATATAACAATATAAACACCAAAACGCGTGGTACAAAGCAGGACAAATAAATGATTAATTCAATAAGCACGGCGCTAAATATGAAACATTAGTTTATGAACTTTTAATAAATGTGTGTAGTTATAAATTAGCTTAACCTAGTGAAAATGGTAATCTCCTGAATTATATTCATATCTATTCATTTGTTTGGTATACATTAAAGTAATGAACAAAGAAATTCAAACAGTAACTTTATATGAAATAAAACATGATGTGTTTGAGGAAACAAATGCACAAACCCAAGCTTCAAATATGTCAAACAAACGAAAATGGGACGAACAAAAAAAACGAAAAGACGGAAGGGTGGACGGTAATTTGTCACACTCAATGCAAACGTCACCTGCGGCATACTATACACATATAATTTATTTCAAAATGTACAAAAACGATTTGCACATTATCAAATTAACAAGCGCTAGAGGGTTTTCTAGAAAAATCTAAAACTTCAAACCCTGGTGTCCAGGAAGAAGATGCCTTCTTGAGGACTCAGATTGTCACATTGTAAGGCATATGATTTCAGATAAAGCTTCTTTTTTTTTAATGAATAGAAAATGTCATAGAAGACAAAATCCGCATGCTACACTTAAACTAATGTATATCTTTTCTTCCATTGATGTATAAAACTGAGGTATACATTTGCACAAGTTTATGTAAAATGTAGATGACAAGGGAGCATCTGCTTAAAAGAGTAATTATATACAATATCGTAGACCTGCTTAATTTAATCTCCCAACAGAATAAGCGCCAAACTTCTAATAAAGGAGTGTTTGCCTTAATTTTAATGCTATTGTATAAAATATATAATTTATACTTATTCATAACAATTTATACCCAGTTCGATTCGTCTTCGTGTTTAAGAACTATGTATTGATATTTGCGACAGTCTTCTGTTTTAGAGAATTCCGAATACAAAAAGGAATATCGAATGCAAATGCAAATAGACCCGAAGAAAATGTGTGCCTGTGACAGGAAGTTGCAGGATCAAAGTTTAACAATACCGAATTTTAAGCGACTGTCATACAAGTGAGAGGTTTAGCTAGCTATACAAAAGGGTTTATCCACCATTTTCTACATCAAAAAGTCAGGAATTTTACAGTTTGAAGTGTTTGAGCTTTTGATTTTAGCATTTATTAAGGGACTTTCCGTTTGAATTTTACTCGGAGTTCGGTATTTTTATGATTTACTTTTTATTTAGCTTGAGCCGAGTGTTTTCTTGATGAATAGGAAGATAGCTTCTTGATATATTATAAAATATTCTTGGATAAATCAAGGCATCTTCATGTAACCAAAGGAATATATTTACTGTTGGTTACTAAATCAATCAGATATTTGATGCAGCATAATGTTGTCAATTCCTACGACTGTGCAAATGTTAGACCTAAGTGAGTTCTATAGAAAATGAGAAAGATGAAATGTAAATATGAGGTTTATACAGAAAAGGCTCAATGCAAGTCGCCAACGTTATGTCAATGTTATTTTTACGAAGAAATTCTTATAATAGATGGACACTTTGGTAATCTTACAAAATAATACAAATAAAACGTCAATACTGATACAAATGAATTTCTTCAAAATCTTGTATCTTTTTTATACATTCCTATGAGTAAAACCAACCTTTTTGGAATTTCTAAATTACAAAACATCAACAACAAAATCAAAATCATACAAACAACGGTGCATTCAGGGATTTATCTTTAGAATCAAACAAGAATCATATTAATCAAAATAAATGTCTGCTATTAAACAGATGCTTTAAGTATTCACTGTGCGATGATACTGTAGCAAATGTGTTTTCTGATAGTTATTTTAAAAAGAATTAACCTTCATCCATTAAAACTATGTTGTTGCTTTGTTATAAAATTTAGCATACTATCAGATGTTATCAATACATATACCATATGTTACAATTGACGTAGTCGAAAAAATATAAACAAAACAATATTGATATGTTAGTGTTGTAAAAATACAATAATGAAATCATGACAAATTAACGATCACTAGTGTAAATAAATGTGTAAGGTGTTATGATTTGTTTGCATTTTGTATATATTTGTATTGTCACAGTATTGTGTATATATGCCTTCAATCCCTCGTAGTATAAATGTGCATTTCATTAATAAAAAACATAATAATTAAATCCTGTTCTGAATAAACAACAAACAATAAAGACTGTTAATTGATAGGGATAACCTTTTATTAATATTGCAGTTATATCTTCATAACACCAGGCTTACTTTTGAAGGATTCTAGTGTAATCTTGAAATATTTTTTAAGTCTCAATATAATAAATATCGTACACAGGTGTTCATATGCAATAGTGAAGTATACTGTAGTGTATATCAAGAATGATAAATCTCTTTTATAAATTATACTCTGTGGAATTCGAATATTTGTGAAAGATCCTTGAGATTATTTGTACTTTGAAAAAATATCGTTTAGATTGTTTTGTAAACAAAATGTCTTTACCAGCACATATATTAATGAAAATATCTTAGAATGAAAAAATTCGGTCAAGGGAATACAAATCTGCAAGGTACAGAGTTTTATAGATATGAAATGCTGATGTACCGGTTCTTTACAGACAGTATTGTTTTGCTATGTTATACTGTTTCAAACGAATTATCTCAGGAAAAGTGGCTTTTATTTCAAGTCTTTTTTATTGTATTTTGTGTTTCTAAATGTTTTTATGAATTTGGTTTTAAAAATTGGACCTCAAAGGGCGTTTAATTTAGTTTTTAAGACAATTGCATCAATACCATTGTCCAGAGTGTTTAAAAAATAATTGCAGTCTGAACATTAAACACCCACTGTCTTTAATTATCTGATTCGATGGATTATTTGACATTTTTGTCCAATCGATTCGTGTGGCAAATCTTTATCATCGTTTAATTTCTCTAAATTCTTCTTCTAAAAGATGCACATAACTTAATTAAATATAAAACACAAGCATGTAACAACTATTTTTGTAATTATGAACACGTCGTATGAAGAGACGGAAAACAAGAAATTAATGATATACTTAATTGAAACTGGTTTAGTATGGGTGTCTTGTAGAACAGAACAAGAATTTATACTACATCAATTAAATGAAATAAAAGAAAACATACCTCCGACGACGATAGTGGTTCCTGACCTCTCCGTAATCACGATAAATATAGTAAATAACAGCTACATATTTTCATATTCACATCCATAATATCTGACAAGATGAATATTTATCAACAATATTAAAATACAAACCATCTATTCTAACATCTGCTGGTATACATATAGATGTAATCAAACGTAGAAATTTCAATATTCCGTTTAATCTATCTCATCTGTATCATGTTCCCATTATCAAGCTGACTTGAATGATTCGATGTTTAATCAATCGCAGCTTCCTGTAATTATAAAGCAGTCTAATCAGGTACATCATTTAGTTTGAGATTGATTATGTGTGCAATGACAACCAAATAGTTAAAAAGATCTATAAGGCGTTCATCGTAAAGAAAACTTGAAAAAAGGCTAGACAAGTTTTAAATGATACAAAATGAAGTACGCACAATCTGGTTTCTCAAATAATCTAACTTTAGATCGAGAATCCCGAAACACTTTTCCCGACAATATTAAAAAATATTTTCAACATCCTTGAATTTGCGTTTTTTTTTTTTATTTAAAAGTAATGTCCAATTTACATTTTATTTTTTCTGTCATTCTTTAAGTCATACTGTATCTGGTCTCCACACAGCACGATAGACGATCTTTACTAGTACAAATTTTCTTCCTAACTTATAAGTTCATGAGAGGTTTCTCTAATTGTAACAATATATTCTAACGATGATTTTGAATTATAAGGAGTATCTATAGACGTAGAGTACAAGTCAAAATTTAAAATATAAATAATGAGATATTAAGGCTAAGAACAATTATATACCTCGGTATTTTGTTAAAATGATATCAAAACCGGGGAAAGAATAAAATGACAAGATCCAACATAATTATGACCACCTTATTTTTTCCTGACACAACGATGGTAACGTAATGACCTTAAACACCATCGCAAATACACCATACTTAAGACACCATATGAGGGCGACACTCGTAGTTTTCCTCCCTTCCCGGCAACCCCTAATTTCCTCAACTGGGTAATTTCTGCATCTGATTCCATATTCATTGGTCAACCTGTTGTTCCCTTATTTTTTTTTTAAATTCGATTCATTATTTGTTCAGATAATCAAATAATAAGGGTCATCTTGATTTATGGATATCCACATTTCCAAATGTTTAAAATATACTTTCTTTCATATAAAGTCCAAAATAACCCTAATCAGGCAAAAATATATTCGATATTCCTTCATGTTCTTTCTTCTCTAGCACATAAAACCCGGAGATAAATATCAGGAATTAATCAGCAGTTTGGTGTGGTCTAATCAAAGAAGATTCCATGATGCATTTTGGAATTAATTTCTTTTTTTGCAACGGAAATGAATTGACTGAAAATTAAACGACAGTAAGTTGTAAATTACGAGTACTAAAATCAATAAACAATATCGAGTTATAAAGCCAAACAAATATATGGTTAAATGACGATTGATTCAGTAGCAAATATTTCATGCATGCACTTGAGGACAAATTATATATAAATTGAAAAGGTAGATAAAGCAAAATGAGTCTACCGAATTAAAGAAGATATATTTAGACTATCAATGAAAAACGGAGAATTATAAATGATAGATGCAGTTAAAAATGTTGCTTTGCACCTGGCCACCCATGCATATGTTTACGAAAGTCTTACAGTTGTTGCAAGCGTTCATAAATTGTTATTGATAAGTGAAATGAAAAGATAACTAAAGTAAGATACAAAAAAAGTGTTTTGCAGCCATTGCAGTCTTCCACGTATATTAAAATAGTACTGATTTTTTTCATGAATTATTCAAAATGAGGTACGTAATAACTAACAAAGATCAAATAAATGTTAAACTTGTCGTAACTATTTTCAATATCTAATCACTTCTATAGTGTTTAAATGTGTTATATCTTCGTTTTCTAACAAATGGATAGTTTACCTTATAGATATATTAAAATTAAAAGTTTTATTGAAACATCTGAAACACATGTGCAGACACGTTAAGTAGTTTTTTTATAATGTTTTGAACTATTGACTGAATAACAAATCTTCAAACTGACCTTCCACCATAATACACTTGGTAATAAATTACAAAAATAACACGGCATTGAATGAAAGTTTTAGAATAACATCCTTGTTATTTCACGTTTTATTTCAGTCATAATCTGACCGCTAGCTTAGATATTTTCAAATTCAGCCAGTAACCTTGTAGGACATTTGGAAAAGTAAAATTTTTAATTCTTTTTTACTTTCTCCAGATTTAACAATATTGTACTAATAACCTACTATATTGCCTAGGTTTTAAATAACTTTTTTTTTAATCAATGCAATTAAACAGCATCCGATTAATACATTCAATATATACATGCAGAAGATTAGAGGGCCTTTTTCATATCAGTCCGTGTCCATATATATCACCCTGAGACCCCAACATTAGCCCAAGATGTTAGTCGAGGGCTGATATGGGTCGAAGGATAATACCCGTGTTGATATAGAAAAGAATACGTATCAAATCTGTTTATCATATACTACTGATAAACGAACGCACCCAGGCTCATACATTTTTTGTAACTCCATATCATTCCGACCACCTGACGTGACATGGGGCTTGTATGGGTTCCCGCCTGGGTGTAAATTTATAGCTATGATTGTACTAAATAAGTATCATTCAAGTTGTTAGTCATAACATATTTTATATTTGCGTAATTCTATATCATTTTTTTCATGTTTGAATAAGTTTCTGTCCTTCTACAGCTGCCGTCGACTTGGTGTCCCTCCCGATGCCATCTAAGTATACCGCCGAGTTGACGTCGCATTTCTTTCTCAACGTATTTGATTTTACCAGACGACAAATTACAGACAACTACATGCAGCATATACAATCATGCATCAAATTGAATATTTACATATATAATTGCTTTTGATAACAAATTGTTCTTTGCAGTCAACCTTCTTGAACACAGACTAAAATGTGTTTTAAAATTCTAATCATTCCCCATCATATTGCTGATAAATGATACGGAATAAAAACTAGAAATACATTGTATTTTGTAGAAATATTCATGATGATATCTGGAACACGTTGGGGAAAACTTCAATGTGTTTAAATTACTTTTTCGTTTGATATTGATCTTGAATTTGCCAGACTTTGTTTGAGTGCGAGTATTTGTACAGCCTAATGTTTTAGCTCTTTGTACCAGAAATGTGCTCTCATGGGACAAACGTAAATGTTCCGGAAATATTAACTGCCCTTATGAAGTTGAATATTGTACCATAAAAATGTTACATTTATGGATTTTTTTCTGAATAATGAAATCTAGTTATTTATCTGTTTCCTATGCGTTTAGTATACAACTGGACGGTTTGGTCGCACCTTTTTAAATATATCTAAAAGTTTACAAGAGAAAAGAGCACTCTCGTAAATTTAATTCTTGTGCTGTTAAAGTCAGGCTACAAAGGCACACAATTATGTCGATGTAAACTGCTGAACATGAACAAAACAAAATGTGATGTGCACGCCAATGACAGAATCATTGAGAATCTAGCAATTTGTTTGTATGTTTCCACGAGTTGTATCTCAATCTCACATACTCAATCGGAAAACAAAATGTATGCAATATAAAAGATTTAATGACAAATACAAGTATGGTTTTCATCAAAAGACGTAGCGTAAAAGATCAACCTTCGACAATTTGTTGTTATAATCAATGTTTAAAATTTGTTGTATCCATACGAATGTCAAACTGTCATAGTAACACACAACTGCTAAATAACATTAGTTTGGAAATAATCAATATCACCAGAGACAATTTTAGTATAACATTGCTTTTAAGGCTCGATCTTTTGTTGAGAGGGATCTTTATTACAGCAATTCTGCTCTTAAAAGACAGAAATTAATGTCAAAAACTCTGTTTAGCTAATTGACTAGTATGTTTCATTGCTTCAGGCGGCGTCTAATTGGCGGCTTCTGGGTATGTCTTGTATCAAGTAAAATAAATATAACAGTGTTTCGACATTCATTTGATTTAGAAGTACTGTTCATTTTTATTATTTTCAAGGCTTGTATTCAGGAATTTGACAATTAGCGTTTGACAAATAAGTGCGAAATACAAATGGCATTCTGTTTGTTATCATTTGCACAGTATTTGTTTTTCTTCTCGGAAATGACATTTATTTAAAAAAACTTTAACCAAAGAACAGATATGGTCACTTAATTGGCGGAAACTTTCCAGAAGTAAGAAGCATAAATGTACAACAAACTGTATACATATATAGACAAAGTCATCTGATATCCTGCTTCTGTTGAGAGATAGTGGTTTCATTCAAATCATTGTATTTGTGGTCCTCTTCGCGGTCCGCGTTTTACTCATGTCGATGTCATTCCAAAACATATTCAATGTTTGGGAGGGAAAACATGGACAATGTTAAGTTACAGGATACAAAAAAAATGGGTTGCTTGATTGTGACATACACAAGAGATATAAAAACAACAGCTACCAGATATAAGAAGATGTGGTATGAGTGTCAATGCGACAACTCTCCATCTAAATCAGAAGAAAGCCTCGCAAAATCTTAGTTTAACTTATTCAATAACCATAGTATGTGGCTATACCATGTCATTCTTTTATTTGTTGTTGTATGCTTTTGTTTATCCTTACGTGATTGCATTTTTTGCGGAGATGTCAGGTGTTTGACGTTGCGGTGATCAGTTGTCACATGAATATTGGTGTAATATCAAGTTTATTCATTGACATTTTTCTGATTTTGTATATTCCATAAACATATATGCCTTCGACCTCTCTCTCGCTCTCCCTCTCCTTTGTGTGGGTGTATTTTCTGATGATGAAATATATTTTTTTTTTTTCATATTTGATTAAATTAAAAATAGAAGTCAACGTGCACGTTCTTAGAGTGAAGTAATGATACATCAGGCGATGGAAATAAAAAAATATTTGCACTTGTATTTGAACTTCCTTATGCTGTAAAATTAAACGTCCCCCAGTGATATCTTTGATAGACGTTCTGACAAGACATTAGTTAAAACTGTAAATTACTGGAGATACCATGGCTATAGAGATTTGAAGAAAAATCGATCTAAGCTGATGATTACGTTCAGTTTAGGATTCGTTAGGAAAAGAGACATGTTGTATTTAATGGTAATATGTCATTAAACAATACTTTGCTGAGACAGAACAGAAATTTGAGTTCTGTTATTTGTTATTCTTTTCCTGCTAGCAATTCAGTATTGTCTTGTATCAAATAAGAATTGCTATTGCACAAATGTATTTAGATTGCCTAATTCCCAGTTGAACTTGACTGTGTTCTCATACACATTTAGAGTTGATGTGATGATATATAATAATCGTATTTAAACTTACAGTAAATGCACACACAAAAATATAAACAGTATATGTTTTTAAACACGTCTTTCATATAAAACAATTAGCACACTTATGGTATGCGGTATTGGCTTTGCTCATTGTCGAATGCTGTACGGTAACCTCCAGTTGTTAAAGTCTGTGTCATTTTGTCACTTGTGGAGAGTTGTCTAATTGGCAATCATACCACATCTTCTTATATTGTTGTATGTTCTATTACTACTAAACTAAAACAGTCTTTTTAACATCAAATTGAATACTAGAAATGTATATTGCAATTGGTATATTCTTTAAGACTAGATAACGTTCAAAATAAAACTTATAGTGCGTAAACCGTATATTAATTGTAATGTGTCTTACCTCCTTTGGCATATAACCTAGTGCTCCATGTCTATCTTTATATGTGTAAAGGTCAAGACAATTCCCAATATATATCATATGAAATGCCGACACTAATTGATATATCGGTTTGCAAAGATAAGGTCAAGACACATTTGGATGTTGACGAAAAATCAATCGCTAAATGAAAATATAAAAATATGATAGTTAATAACGATTGTGTAATTATCAAGTTCGTTTACTTATAATTGAAATTGTTTCATTTGTTTAGATAAAATGATGATGATGGTAGTTTTTAACGACATTGACTGACTATACAGGCTGGGCCCTCGAACGATAGTAATGGTTCTTTTCCTTGAAGGTTCTTTGAAGTTTCATTGCAAAAACTATAATCATATATGGTCATCTCAGATGGTAAAAATATGTTCATCGGTTGCTCTCTCATAGACGTTTGTTTTAATTTTCAAAACATCTTCTTTGTCAGTTCATTGAAGTAATTTACATTGACAATATAGTACTTCCATTATTAGTCCTAACAAATGTAGAATCAATTCAAATGCTAGCGCTTTTAGCAGTGAATGCATGCCTTCAGATTATAAGCTTGATGCCAGAAATGTGTGCAGTAAATGTATGCCTTCAGACATTAAGCTCGATGCCAGAAATGTGTGCAGTAAATGCAGCCTTCAGACATTAAGCTCGATGTCAAAAAATGTGTGCAGTACATGTATGCCTTTAGACATTAAGCTCGATGCCAAAAAATGTGTACTGTAAATGCATGCCTTCAGACATTAAGCTCGATGCCAGAAATGTGTGCAGTAAATGCAGCCTTCAGACATTAAGCTCGATGCCAAAAAATGTGTGCAGTACATGTATGCCTTTAGACATTAAGCTCGATGCCAGAAATGTGTGCAGTAACTGCAGCCTTCAGACATTAAGCTCGATGCCAAAAAAATGTGTGCTGTAAATGCATGCCTTCAGACATTAAGCTTGATGCCAGAAATGTGTGCAGTAAATGCATGCCTTTAGACATTAAGCTCGATGCTAGAAATGTGTGCAGTAAGTGCATGCCGTCAGACATTAAGCTTGATGCCAGAATTGTGTGCAGTAAATGCATGCCTTCAGACATTAAGCTCGATGCCAGAAATGTTTGCAGTAATTGCAGCCTTCAGACATTAAGCTCGATGCCAAAAAACGTGTGCAGTACATGTATGCCTTTAGACATTAAGCTCGATGCCAGAAATGTGTTCAGTAACTGCAGCCTTCAGACATTAAGCTCGATGCCAAAAAATGTGTGCTGTAAATGCATGCCTTCAGACATTAAGCTTGATGCCAGAAATGTGTGCAGTAAATGCATGCCTTTAGACATTAAGCTCGATGCTAGAAATGTGTGCAGTAAGTGCATGCCGTCAGACATTAAGCTTGATGCCAGAAATGTGTGCAGTAAATGCATGCCTTCAGACATTAAGCTCGATGCCAGAAATGTTTGCAGTAAATGTATGCCTTCAGATGTTAAGCTTGATCCAGAAATGTTTTGTCAGTAAAATTTATACAAATTTAAAAATAGGAACCAGAAGGAATAAAACTTAAAAAAAATACAGTCCAAAGTATCAACTTGCAACGAGGTATTGGAAACCATGATTGTATTTCATTGAATAAATGATATATACTTATGGACTTTAAAAACGCAACATTGGGAATATTTTGTTTTTATTATTTTTTTCAAATATACGTGTAAACTAAAACACATATGTAAACATAAATGTAAATCATTACCCCATTACCTAAAGTTTGATATTTGAATGGTATGTTACATATTTAATGTTCCGATCAAATGATATCGACTAAAAACTTGTGTTTGTGCCTCAGTAATGTCCACCGTCGAATGCAAAGACATTTTCTAACTAAAGGGAAAACGATTGACAGGATATTCAGCCAGTTTCATGGGGATATTTTGGATTCCGTTTTGTGATTATGCAGTTGTCTCGCTGTCGCGCCTATTTACATAGTCTGTTTTTGGTAATTCAACGGATTATTTACTGTAATCACAACCTTAAAAAAATATTAACCTTGCAGTTATAAATCTCTCTCGGAAAAGGCGTTGACTATTGAAACTAGTTATAGAGATTATTATGCAGAGATTATTTTCGACTTGTTAAGTTTGCTATATACTTGACAATTATTTTATGGTTTCTTATTTGTTATATTGAAGTGGTCTTTTCATGAATGTTTCAGATATGACATATTGCATTGCTTTTTTCTATCTAGAGATGGAGCACACCAAGTGCGAACGTACTAATATCAATGCGATTTCGTGTTTACACTTCAGAAACGCAGCTGTTTTGTCTAACATCAAATTGATTATTAAGTAGGTTTGATTTATTTTTATGAACAATATTTTTGAATTGAAGTGCCTGATGAATATATCACCGACTCCGTTTAGTAGTCAATGCCTTTAAACAACTTAAGTAACTAGATAGAGTCTGAAAGAGAAAACTCAATGTCTATAGTATCTTCTTTCCGCTAATTATTTGAAACCATAAATGTTTTTCGTTATAAAATAGTTTTTAATAAAAAAAATTATGTTTGCCATATGCATATATTTGCATTGTATTGTTTATATACCTTTATCCGGTGTCTTCAACCTATGCCAACATTTGAAAAATATATATTCAACCTATGCCTACAAATAAAATACAATAGGTGTTCTTATAACAATGAATTATTAATTACCTGTTAAATACAGTCAGTATTTTAAAGCATTAAAACTTTTCCCTTCTGAATAAAACAACACCAGTGAAATACCGATTATAAATTATGTAGATATATGAAAACAAGATAAAAAAATATTACAATAAACCACTTTTTTTGGTATAACTACTTCCTAAATTTTGTTGTTCTAGACATGCAATTCAAAAAACAAACAAACAAAAAACGAGTAAATTAATAAAAATTCAAAAGAATTGAAAAAGAAACAGGATTTTTTTAGTATACAAGATTTGCCCACTTATTACTAGTTGCTGAGTAACCAACCTTAACAGTGTATTTAGGATGTACTTTGGTGGGGCGCATTGCATTTGCGTCAATTTTTGAAAATTATAATCTTTCATTTGCGCCAAAAGGTTATATTTCATTTGCGCCAAAAAATTAAAACTTCATTTGCGCCATTTTACAGCCAGGTAATTCAGGTAAGCAATAACGGAAGCGTTAAATATTCATTGCTCTAAAAGGTTTGTCTCTACAGTATTCCCCTGGATAATGGAGTGAGTGCAGTGCCATACTCATTTCTGAAGCTAAGAGTCACTAAGGTTTATAATTATATATACAGTAGTGTTTTCATATTCGAGGTGTCAAGTTGGACATTTTCAATTTAGACATAAAACAGGAGAATTAAGTGTGTAATATTTGATGACCACACTTTTAGTTTATTATCAAATCATACGTTCTGAAAAATGGAGACCAAGTCGTTTATTGGTACGAATAAATAAAACCTTGCAAAGCCAGTACATTTGTATATAACAACTGAAATGGATTGCAGTTCATGAAAAAACGGACTATTTTTTTCATCAATATGGTATAATGCACTTGAGAGGAGGAATTTTTCAGACATAAATACATCAGGGCCGTCGCTTACAAGTTTTGAGCAAGGGTATACTCTACAATAGTGTTTCATGCTTTATAGAATAACTTTTTGTGTAAACTGTTTTCTTTCATATTTCATATTAGGTGTTATGATCACGTTTATTTATAACATAACTGAGTTTCATCATGGAAGTATTATATTACTTCCATGGTTTCATTAAGGTTTTAACATTACTTGTGTGGTTTAATGTCGACTGATTTCTGAGGAATATATCTAATTTTGCAAACAAAAACTTTTATTATCAAGTCTTTTTTTTTTAAATATATGTTTTATCTATTTACCTGTATAAACCTGTAATATTGGCACAATTAAAAGGTTTTATTTTTGCGCAAATGAAATATTGTTTGTGGCGCAAATGAAAGATTTTTTTGCGCAAATGAAATGCCAATTGGCGCAAAAGCAAAGCACCGTTTGAAAAAGTGAGGTTTTTGAATTTGTGTCAGATATTCGGACTCCTTGCTTTTTTCCCTATGTTACGGGGTAAAATATTTTGCTCGATAACATCTATTTTATTTTTATATAAGACTTCAATTGTTCTTGAAATGTCATTTACTAAGATTTAAGCAGCCTGTAGATTCTAGATGTTGTTCTTCTTTCCTATTTGAAACCAATATAGACCTAATACAAATGCAAACATAAGGTAAAAGTCTGAATTAGCATTTTCTCGCCTTTAAAAAAAATATATATGTTTCAAAAAGAAGTTTCATAGTCTATCAATATTTTTTTTATCTTATTTTGTCCTTTAACCAATGCTCCTTTTAATTTCACCTAAGTACATCCTTAAAACTGATATGTAAATCTTATTTCATTCTGATGTCAGTATTTACAAGATATATGTATTTGTACAATAAAAATACATGGAAAGAAGAATAAAACACGTTTGTAATAAGTAAAACAAAAATATACAAAACACACTTATTTCATAAATACTGAACTGTTAAAAATACACATTTCAATGTGAAGCAGATTTTAAATAGGGCTATATTCATTTTTCCATACATTTCATGTGATTCTATTTTTATATAATCAAATGTTTTCGTATATTGAATTATATTCACATGATAATGGTATATCCTGAACATGCATGAAATAGTTGCCACTGGACCTTAAGCAACCTACAATGATCAATTGTTTTATTATGTTGATTTCTAATACAAAAGAGATCAGCAACACATAAAGTTGCCTTTATTTGACTATAACAAGTAACAAAAATAGTCTTGTGTACACTTAACGCCAATTTTAAACTGGTTGTAAATTGATTGGCCTCTAATTATTGTTTGTTTTTATAACACTTAATCTGATATATTTTATACAACCTATGCCAACATATTTTCAAACAATTTTATACCTAAATTTCAAAATGTTGGCATAGGTTGAATGAATGTGCATTTATTTTTCGTTAGAAAATAAAACTTTCAATTAAATTGTCTTTTTTTATGCGAGACCCAGTAGCATGTTAAAATAGAGCTACAACGCAAAAATTCACTGCTGGTTAGATTTGAATGAAACTTGTTCCGGTATTTTTTTTAACTTTATTTCAGGGATGACTGTAAAAGTAAAGTAAAGTAAATTAATCTTTATTTAAAGTCCGGTTGCATATATACATAATAACAATGAACATGAGCTCTTAAGAGCTCTATGAACCGACTGATATTAATAAACAAAACATACATGTAATAACATCAGATACACATACAAGTTACAACACAAACATACAGACAGACAGACAAGCACATATATGTATTAATAAATTATACATAGATAGCACATGCAGAATATATATTAAAACAAATGTCAAATATCAGCACTTAGTATTTATATCGGAGTAGCACATGCAAAATTAAACACTATAAGCACCGAAAAAAGACTGCATTCAGCTATAGCATTTTCGTATGCATATATCTGTGTTTATTTAAATAGTTCTTTACTGATTTGATCTAATATGTCATACCACTAGACTGTGACAAATAGTTTCAGATATCAAAGTATAGAATTAAGGATGGACAACCACTAGAAAGAGATGAATTAATGAAAGATGGGGTGTTGTTTTTTTGGTTAGCAAAACAGTCAGAGACAAATATACGTGCATTAACGCTAACGTGGTTTAACCATGATCGGCAATAAATTCACAAACACAAATCTTGAGATATATAAAGCTTTTAGGTACGTTAGGCATTGTTTACTTTGTGTAAAAACAGAACATATGTATCTATATGTATGTGGGTGGGATTGGGTTAGGTTGTATGATGGGTTGTGTCGTTTACTTAATTAAGCGTTCATCCTTTCGTCATTGGAATGAAATTTGTCAGAATTCGCTGTAATATTTTTTTTTCTGTCTATGAAGAAATAAAATAGAAAATTTAAAAGTGTGCACCACATTTTCAAGGTTATTTCGAAGACAGAAACAAATATTACAGTCATTCCACAATTCAATTCTAAAGTCTCATTTATAAGGGAGTAAGAAATTGAAGGAAAAAAAAAACATTCGTGACTCGGGAATTATGTTGCTCTTTTGTGTACCTTAGTAATAATATGTATTTATATCAATGTATCTGAACACTTTACAGTGATTGGACATAAAATACAACACTATACTGAAATGATTTCTCGATTCGAGGGATAAATCGGGTGTAGAATATGAAATAACAACTTTGTAGACAGGTGAGGGATAAATCGGGTGTAGAATATGAAATAACAACTTTGTAGACAGGTGAGGGATAAATCGGGTGTAGAATATGAAATAACAACTTTGTAGACAGGTGAGGGATAAATCGGGTGTAGAATATGAAATAACAACTTTGTGGACAGGTGAGGGATAAATCGGGTGTAGAATATGAAATAACAACTTTGTAGACAGGTGAGGGATAAATCGGGTGTAGAATATGAAATAACAACTTTGTAGACAGGTGAGGGATAAATCGGGTGTAGAATATGAAATAACAACTTTGTAGACAGGTGAGGGATAAATCGGGTGTAGAATATGAAATAACAAATTTGTAGACAGTTGAAAATGACTTAAAAGTAAAATACCAAAATTACCGAACTCCAAGGAAAATTCTTATAAAAAATTCCCTAATGGTAAAATCAAAACCACAAACATTAAACGTATGGTTAATAAATGTCATATTCCTGACTTGGTACTGGCATTTTCTTTTACGTAGAAAGTACTTGAGCTAACTACATGTATGTCAGATCTTGGTCAGTGTTGGAAAGAGGTGAACACTCAATGAGTTTGAATGTCCCTCTGGTCCCTTCTTTTTCTACATTACCATCATTATCCTCTATGGCCAGGAAATACTAACTTTCCACCTTTACATTAAATTGAATGAAACAAATTTTGTATCCTCAAAAATGACGATGGGCAGACATAAAACCATTCGTCTTTCTTGTTAGCTTTTACAGATGAATTAATCAAAACAATTAATTTACAGACGGAGACTGTATAGGCTCTAGATTTATTACAGAGGATGATGTTTAATGACATTTTCTATGCAATTCCCTGGCAATATTTCATCCATATAAAGACGTCATTAAGATCCTAACAAAGAATATGAGGCCTATGAATAATTTATCAATGTGCATAATACAGCGATTTTCATCTCTATTTGTAAATCATAAGTCGGGATCTCGCATTTTCGTATGCATATATCTGTGTTTATTTAAATAGTTCTTTACTGATTTGATCTAATATGTCATACCACTAGACTGTGACAAATAGTTTCAGATATCAAAGTATAGAATTAAGGATGGACAACCACTAGAAAGAGATGAATTAATGAAAGATGGGGTGTTGTTTTTGGTTAACAAAACAGTTAGAGACAAATATACGTGCATTAACGCTAACGTGGTTTAACCATGATCGTCAATAAATTCACAAACACAAATCTTGAGATATATAAAGCTTTTTGGTACGTTAGGCATTGTTTACTTTGTGTAAAAACAGAACATATGTATCTATATGTATGTGGGTGGGATTGGGTTAGGTTGTATGATGGGTTGTGTCGTTTACTTAAGCGTCCATATTTTCGTCATTGAAATGAAATTTGTCAGATAATGTCTAAAAATAAAGAGAATGAATTTGTACTCAAATAGAAATATAGTAAATGGGAATACAAGTTATTATCTACAAATTAACACATGACATGGGTAAAATCTCTTTGTTCTTACTGTGCTATAATCTGAATAATGCACAGCTAAGGTGTGCATTAACTACCTCAGATAAACTGCACAGTTGAAATCTATTCTTACCTTTAGGGGCGTTTCCTGGATTCTGAAAGGGGTGTGACATGTATTCTATAAAATTAAAAAATATCAACGAATGTAGCGAGACTTAAAGCGTTTCGTTCTCCAATTCAAGGATAAACAACCTATTCGACCCCCTCCCCCCCCCCCAAAAAAAAAAAAATTAAAAAAATAAAACGAATCCGCCATCTGACTTGAAGTTACAAACAAGTTGATGAATTAAACACTTTGTACAAACATCGAAGTTTCAAGATAAGAAAAAAAACGATAGATTGATTGTTGATGTTTTTTTCGTGACGCCCCGTATTTATTGGTAGAGGAAGCAGGAGTGCACGGAGAAAACCACACACCTTTGATAGCAAAACTAACAGTCTTAATCAATTAGTATTGGAACCGAAACCCCCAGCAACTATAACATAATTCACACAGACTCAGTATTTAATTTCATAGTATGAATCCGTTATCTATAATATTTGACCCTCACGAATTCGAAATAGTAATACAATGTAATACTTGTATGAAACACTATCATATACAAGTGTAACCAATCATTGCTGTGGCTCTGTCTAATTGTAAACTTATCGCATTTTAAAACATGGAACACTCCTTTCAGAGATAACCTTAAAACATAAAGAAAACAAATGAAATCAAAAAGATTCTGGAAACAAATATTCTTTGAAGCTTTACCTATTAGTGTAAAGAACAATCTGTCTATTTTCGAAAAACTTTGACCTCAAACCTACTACGTATTGTCATTTGATTGTCTGACCCCTGGAGCCATATCAATCATACTTGTAACTACAAATGTAACATGATTCCACAATTGTGAAACTTTGTATAGAAATCATACATTAGCTTATTGAATTAGACAATGCGCAGCTTAATCATTATTTTTATCAATCAGTTAGTCATTAAATAAATCTTATTTGTGTATCCTTCAAAATAATTTAACGCGGTGAAATAAGGGGTGCTAACTGCATGCCATACTTCTAATATTGTATTCACGTGCATTCATATCTGTTAGCATAGGTATTTGGGGAAAGGACATTTTTAGCCTTCTCTTTTTTTCCATATCACTGACCGCTGTGGATAGTAAACTAGAAATTGATCGTAAATAGCAAATATCGTTACTTATCTCAAATATGGAACAGTTTATCAAATGAAATAAAAATGAGTAATACACTTGTATCTTTTAAAACAAAATGTTACAAATTTTTCATCAATTGTGCAAATTAATATGCTTTTTCATTATTATTTAAATACAATTGTATCTTGTGTATAATATAACTTTATAATACTCTATGTACTTATAAATATGTTATTATTATTTTGGGGACTCTCAGGAAGATTAGTTTAACTAATGGGATCATCCTCTTGAAATAAAGATTATTTATTTATTTATTTTTTTTACTTACAGTATATTTATGTTAATATAATTTTAAAAAATGCGAACATAATTGAAAAATGTTTGGAAACAAAATAAATAACGGATTTTTGAAAAAGGGGATTATGACAAAAGTTGTTCTGTCCCAATGTTATTATGTTTATTTGAAGTTGTGAACGTACAGCTAGTCCTGTTATGTGTTTTAAATTATAAACATTGAATTTTTAATTCACATCTTTCTTGACATCTGGAAGATGTCTGACTATGATGATGGAATTAGATATAGTTATAATACTTGGCGATTTTTAGTAGCCTTGTATATAATATACCGTCTCATTTGAACTTGACCTGGACTGTACCCAGTGGCGGATGCAGGAATTTTCGAAAGGGGGGGTGCTAGCCCAGGGCAAAGGGGGGGGGTGCAAAACATATGTCCCGATTGTCCCGATTCAAATGCATTGATCGGCCAAAATAAAGGGGGGGTGCGCACCCCCGGAACCCCCCCCCCCCCCTCTGGATCCGCCACTGGTACCGGAGACATCATATGCATTACATTTTATATCGAAGTGTGAAACTTTTTTTTCGTATGTACTATTTGTACTTATTACATTACTGACCTTATAGTAAGACAAAATTCTAGACACTGCACAAGACTAGAAAACAAAGAAATGTTGATGCTAACGTTAATAATGTAAAACCTATCGACCGTGAGAAAATAAATCCTGTAATGGACTGATAAATGAATAAACTTTTACGGGGAGAAATTTCAGGCGAAAACCAGGAGTCGATTTCACCAAAAAAACTTGCGACTAAGATTGATCGTAAGTATACTGATTTGTTCATGACTTAAGACTAATCTTAGTCGTAAGTTTTTTTGTGAAATCGACTCCTGGGTTCTATTTACACATTTTAATATTGCACCTGAACAACTCAGAAAATTAATCATTTCATGTTAATTTACGAATCTAAATAAACAATGAATAGATTAAACATAAAAAAAGCATTTTGAATCTAAACTTCGGAATGTTGTTATTGATATGAGTTTTCAATGACAGGAATGGTATGTCATTCTCGATAACTTTAAAACTTCCGGAGGCTTAGCACCCGCTCATCTACTACCAGCTGGTTCATTGGTCTGGATCCAATAGGGCCTTTAGGCCCTGACCGAGATCCGGGCGTCACGGTACACTTGAAAATGACCTAGCTACGCCACTGATTTTGTTTCTCTATATACTTAAACATTCTATTAAGGTTTATAGAAGAAAAAAATCCGAGGCAATAACATAAAGGCATATAGAAAAAAAAAGTATGTGACAAGTGCCTGTGGTTTAGTTGAATCCATTACCGGCAATCCCGCATACGTTTCAATGAAAACAAGTTTTTAAATGTCGACAGTAAAATAGGTTTGAATAAAGCCCATTTTATATTATAGAAAATAATATTATAGAAGAGTCCGGATTGTTATAAGACAATTACCACGGTTACACGGTAAACTAATTTATATTGGGAAATCACTGATCATTACTGCATGTGATCTGAAAAAACACTTTAAATAATGGCGGGAAATATTTCTGTTTCAAATAGAGTTACCTCCCTTTCAAACGGAAGCAGTTTAGAAAGGAAGCTTTCGTGGCAACACAGGATTCGAAAAATGCATATCAATGCACAACTCTGCATTGCTTTATTTAATACTTTTGTATTAGCATCACAAGCTCATGAAAAAATTGACATTTTTAAACCAGAAACTCATTCACACGCTGAATTTGGAGAGGCAAAATCTGTGAGGTTAGACTGTAAATTGTGTAAGACATAATTTGGATACAAATGATCTCGTATGATACGAGGCAGTAGTGTCTAGTGATCTGTTTCATAAGTAGTCCAAGACTACTCTAACGTCCCACGGCCCCAGCTTGTCTTGCATAACAGCCGTTGAACGTCAGGGGTAACACCACAAGCACTTGTTTCTATCCATTGGAAGACCCACTATCAACGTATATAATATATATTCTAGGATCTATATCTTATTTTAATAATAAGTAGCTCCCCAGACGATTAGGTGGTGTTTCAGTCCAAAATTGAAGAACAGTAGTGGACTTATTACGTTGTATAAACAACGGTTCTCCAAGATAGTGGAGGAAAACTACAAAAACAGAACAGAACGTTGATAGTTGGGTCTTCCAATGGATAGAAACAAGTGCCTGTGGGTAACACGAATGACCGAATAACACTGTTATTATCCGAATAACACTTGTAATGACCGAATAACACTTGTAATGACCGAATAACACTTGTAATGACCGAATAACACTTCAAATTTTAATATTAACACGTTGGTGACTTTTAAACATTTATTATTAAATAATAATATATTACAAGTGTATTTTATTGCTTAAAAACGATTTACAGAAAGCGGGTAAGTTAATAAAGATCATTATAAATTTATAAATATTGGTGTTCACATCCAAGATGGCGACAATGGAAATCAATGGATGATTAAAAGAAAGATTGTTTACGAGCCCTCAAGATGCTATAGAAGTGAAGTCAAGACAATGAAAAATTTGAGTTTGGGCGCCTCCCCTTTTCAAGAAAATATGGAATAGTTAACTGTTTAAAACAATTATTGTTTCAATTTTAGTTATTGAAAAAAAAGTATTATACAATTGTAAATTTTCTATTTAAAAATAAAATATCTGTGTAATATATTTTCAGCTTGTTAAATATAAAAATGGAAATAAACCAAGCCACTTTGAAAATACTAAGATACCATGCACAAGACACAGGCTTATCTGTTATAGGATAAGACATAGAAATAGATATAATTCATTGCAAGAACAAGAATGTGTCCATCATGTCCATAGTACACGGATGCCCCACTCCCACTTTCATTTTCTATGTTCAGTGGACCGTGAAATTGGGGTAAAAACTTTAATTTGGAATTAAAATTAGAAAGATCAAATCATAGGGAACATGTGTACTAAGTTTCAAGTTGATGTAACTTTAACTTCATCAAAAACTACCTTGACCAAAAACTTTAACCTGAACTTTGCACTATCATTTTCTATGTTCAGTGGACCATGAAATTGGGGTAAAAACTTTAATTTGGAATTAAAATTAGAAAGATCATATCATGGGGAACATGTGTATTAAGTTTCAAGTTGATTGGACTTCAGCTTCATCAAAAACTACCTCGACCAAAAACTTTAACCGGACGGATGAACGGAGGCACAGACCAGAAAACATAATGCCCCTCTACTATCGTAGGTGGGGCATAAAAAGGAAAAGACCAAGAACAGCACATACGAACTGAAATATTTTCATAATGACTCCACATGAAATGTATTTTGTTCGAGAAGAAGAAATACTCTTTATCATTAAAAGTCTAAATAATCCAGAAGTTCTTACATGTTTTTATCTTTTAAAATTGAATTTTGCCAAAAGAAAGTATTTTATTAAACAGAAAAACTCGTATCAAATTAGTTTAAATAATCTTTTTTTTTTCAATTTTTATTTTCTGAAGAAAAAATAATTATTAGAAATTCTTAGTGAAACAATGAAGCTTATTACTACATTGTACTAAACATTTAGTGCAGAGTGTCCATATTGTAAAATTATTTCATTATCATTTAATGATTATTATTGGGCACATGTCAGTAAACAACAACTCAATTAACAATATAATAGAACTGTGAGGTAATAAATATTTTGTTTATTGGGACCTCATTATCACAATTAAATCATCTAATTGGCACAAAATATTTCTCTATCAAAACTTATTTGATGTATTAAAAATAAAGGAACATAGCAATAAAAAAAACGTAAATACTAAGATTATAATTGTGTTTCCATTTATTACTTTTATTTTTAATTTTTGAGTAAAATAAGTATAAAATTTAATACAAATAAAATGAAATAAGAAATAAGTAAAATATGAATGTCTTCATTGATATTAATTATTTATGAAAATAATTACTTTATTCTTCTTGTACAATGTTTTTTTTTTTATGCCCCACCTACGATAGTAGAGGGGCATTATGTTTTCTGGTCTGTGCGTCCGTTCGTCCGTCCGTCCGTTCGTTCGTTCGTCCGTTCGTCCGTCTGTCCCGCTTCAGGTTAAAGTTTTTGGTCGAGGTAGTTTTTGATGAAGTTGAAGTCCAATCAACTTCAAACTTGGTACACATGTTCCCTATGATATGATCTTTCTAATTTTAATGCCAAATTAGAGATTTTACCCAAATTTCACGGTCCACTGAACATAGAAAATGATAGTGCGAGTGGGGCATTCGTGTACTGAGGACACATTCTTGTTTTCTATTAATAAAATATCAACTCAATTTCACATTTGTTCTTTATAAATTTCATACACCTCCTAATAAATAGTACATTTGTGTATGTTAAAATATATATATACTTTAGAAAATACTTACCTTTCTAGGACCTGGATAATTTTAATATGACAACACACATACGAATCATACATTCAGAATCTTTTTTTTTTTTATTTTATTATAAAACAATCAAGTTTATTCGACATTTTTTTTTATTAAATTTAAATTAAATATGTCAAAATTCTAAATTACGTTTTGATTCAATATTGAGTAAATCGTTAAGAAAAGCAAGGATTTGTATAGGATTCTAACTATACAAATCCTTGAGACAAGTAATTGGTGATTGGAGTAATTGCATTGCTTTGATGTATTTGTTAACTTTTCAAAACCTTTCTGAAAAACAATTATTAGACAATCTTCTCTTGTCTATACAGTAAATTATTTAATACTAGTTTATTTTCATAGCATTTCCATTCGAATATGCAATCTTTCTTTTATTCTGCCCATTCAGTTTTCCTCAATGGTCGCCATGTTGGATGTACACACCAATTTTTATAATGATCTTTATTAACTTACCTGCTTTCTGTAAATAATTTTTAAGTTATAAAATATACTTATTATATAATATTATTTAATAATCAATGTTTAAAAGTTACCAACATGTGTTAATATTAAAATTTGAAGTGTTATTCGGTCATTACAAGTGTTATTCGGATAATAACAGTGTTATTCGGTCATTCGAGGTACCGGAACATCAGAGTAATCTCGGACTATTTCATCATAAGATGGTATTCAATGAGGGTAAGAATAATTTAATGCCCTTTGCTTTACCTGCCTTTCTCTACAGTCCAAGATAAGAAAGAAATAGTGGCAAGATTCTGGTGTGGCTTGCAAAATATAGTTGACAGTTTGTAGCAGGACACATAGACACAACAATAAATTATAAATATTGAATATAATAATTTAGTTTAAAGCCTTTATTTGTCAGCCTGTTGCGCCCTCTTTCATAAAACTTTATATAGAAATTCCACTGTAGCCAGCAGATTCTATAAGTTTTATATAAAAATAACGTTGTGTCCACCTGTAGCCCCCTGTTCATGCTGTTTCATAAAGTTTAATATAGAAATTTCACTGTTTCCAGCTGTGTCCGTCTGTCATTCTGTAGTTACACTAGTTTTTATATGTTTTATACAGAAATGGACGTTGTGGCCAGCTGTGTAGGCCTGAATCCTAAGTCTTATACATGTATAAGAAATAGCACTGTATCCACTATTTATTGAATGTTTAGATATATATTTTTTTTAAGAATTGAATGCTTCTTTTTGTAACTTCATTGGGGTGTAAAAGTGTTGACGGAATTCTAAAAATGTGTGCATGGTCAAGGCTTTTACAACCCTATGAAGTTACAAAAGGAAGCATTCAATACTTATAATTACATTTTTTAGCTATGATCATGAAAACACGAATTTTATATTTTGTTTAGTTTAATTTACCTGTGCACTTTGTGTGGGATCACGTGTTCTCATGAATGATAAGTTTTATTGAGTGATGCAATTGCTTAAGGAATAACATGTGATGTGCAGTTAGCCAATCAGAATAAAGTATTATACTGAAACATACATCTAATATAATTATATAGATATAAAGTTGTTATATTTGTACTCTTTTTGGTGAAGTCATACATACATGTCCATGTAGCCCCGGACACAAAATGCATACTAACTATATTTTGCATCTAAAATAGGACATATCTAAAAGAAAGAGAGAAAGCCTTTCCCAACCCATGAAACAAGTACATGTACACATGAACATGAGTCTGAGGTATCTTTGTAGCTTTCTGACAGTTGCCATATCATCTGATCAGTCCAGATAATTATGACATACAATTTATGAATCATCCTTATTTAAACTAATATGTTGCTTAAATCTCTCAGCCAGTATGAACATTCTAATGCTAATTTATAATAACTAACTTTATAATTCATTATGTTAATTGTTGACTTGTAAGTATAGTTTATTTATAGAAAATTTTCATTAATACGTCATGTAGGTACTTGGTGTATGATGTTAACCCAGGAGAAGGGTTTAATCTGAGACGAGATGTTTTTATGAGAGTTGCAAACCTAGTCAAACTTTTGAATGAAGATGAACCTTGGGTTCTTGTTCTACCTCCATGGGGAAGACTTTACCATTGGAAGTCACAAGATCTCAACCAGATCAAGGTCAAGTGGTCAACTTTCTTTGACCTTGCAAGTCTAAGGGAACATATTCCTGTCATTGAATTTGAAGATTATTTGACAGGTTTGTATTTAGTTTATCAAATGTTAACAATATCATATGAACATTGCAGTAATATTAAAAAGTTTTTATTTATTTTTGTGAAACCCATACATGTATGCATCTCAGGGCAATTTTTTCTATTTTAAAATAAAAACATTTGAAAATTTTCTGAATTCACAGTGAAGTTATCTACATACAAATGTACATTGTATTTCTATAGTTATTGAAAATTAAAGTAACAGTGTTGTGACCTGATGATTATTTTTTTAAGTATCTGACATCATTATCTGAAACAACTAGAGAGAAAAGTATATTCCCCATTAAGTGCACCTTGTCTTAATCTTAAAAACATTGTTCTTATTTCAACATGTACATCTACTGCTATTCAGAAATTATGAAAAGCAAAGTCTAGGCACATTATAGTATTTACACAAAAGTTAGGGTACTGAATATAACTTAAACATCATGCACATTGTGACACACTACAAAAGTGAGTGTTCATGAAACAATTATAAACACTAGAATAGAAATTCATAACACAACTGTTACAGTATGTGAAAAATGGGATCCTGGATATAATCAGATGTAGAAAAAAGATACAGAAATTTCACATATTAACAGAAAAGTGTCTCAGGAAGATTTAAGACAACTATACATTGTACATCATACATGTACACGATCATGATATTAAGTATAATCCTACAAGGGAAAGGTAAGAACATGATCAGAAATTTTAAAGTTAACAAATCTCTATATAAAAAGATCATCAAGGGAGGATAACTCTTACTGTATTGTTGTAGCTTTGTATTTATAAATCTATGTTGTTTACTATTTTATCATTCTAATATTTATATGTATTGTAATTATAGTCATGGGAGAAGAAGTAGTGGACGAAATTTATTACCTTCAAAGATACAAAGAAGGATGGACCAATGGAAAATGGGAAGAGAAAATGGACATCAGAGAATGTATCGATAGAGTACCTTACCAAAAGGTAAGGCCTGTTTCTTTCACCTGCAACTAATATTGTTGACTAAGTCATAGGTGGTACACGTTCCTATAGAGGTACATGTATGCTTTGTAGAGCCGTTATTTTCTGCAATGAAGGGGACATATTAAGTGTTACCCTTGTTGGTATGTACGTCTCAAGATTAGTTTCTGTTCTCTAGTTTGCCTAAACAAAATGTTATGAAACTTATACACAGTGGTCACTACCATAAACATGATAAAACACAGATCAAGTTTAAATTTACTTTACCAGTTCTTTAGCTATGAACTGTTTTAAAGTTATATGCAAGCAGTACTGGAATCATATGTTCCATAATCATGTGTTCCATTGACACATTCTCCGTTCATTTATACATTCCATTTGCCAAAAAATAAGATCATCAGGGGTTAAGAAATTTTGTTATAGCTCACTAGCCCAGGGCTTATTGGTTGCAAGATTTTACTAGCCCTGTTGGAAGAACTACTAGCCCAACAAAACTGACTTGCTAGCCCTAGTATGCCTTACAAATTCAGAGTTTGTTGCAATAACAAAGAATTCTATAAGTTTAACATTTTTTATCCATTTACGGCATTGTACAGTAGATTTTTGCAAATTGGATATTTAAAACTTATATCAGCAAATAATCCATTAGCATATAAATTTAATTAATCGATAATTGAATATTCACTGAAAATTCTGATATAATGAGTTGACCAAATCCGGGGATGATACAAGTCTTGACCACTGCTTTACGTGGGTATGTAAAAGGATTGGAGGGGGTTTTATCAGATACAGTTTGTGTAAAAGAATTATCAGCACATATTTTAAATTTATATCTGACAAAAGTAAGGTTTCTGAGCACTGTCAAAAGCGATTCACATTTTAATATATTACAATAAATTAAGGAGGTTAAATCAGGTTGCATAAGCAATGTACAATACCACCCCTCTGTACTGACACATCGATATTGAAAGTACAAGATCCAACCAGAGTTATTTCATGTATTTGTTCTATTTTAAAACTTGTACAAAATCAATTCTAATTCTGGGAATCCCGGATGACGTAGTTGAATCTGATTGGATAAGAAGAAAAGTGATGAGGGGATTTTCCCCTTTCAATTTTAGAAACGCCAATAATTTTTTGTTACTAGTCCGTCGGGCATTTTGGGTTACAAGTTTTGGTTGCCCGAGGTCTAAATGTTGTAGTCCCGGGGGTCGGGCTAGTGGATTTATTAACCCCTGATCTTGGTTTTTGATTAATCCATATGACACATTTTAATCAATTTTTATGTTTAAAAATTAATTAAAAGCTGAAGATGTTTGCTTTCAGGTTTCTGTAAATATTTTTCTTTTGGAAAATTCAGTTTAAAAGGCAAGTTCTGTAAAGTTCATGGTACTTGTATGAAAGAGTAATATTATAATGTTACAAAATAATTATATTCAAGGATGATGATGGTAAATGGAGAGGATGGTTTTTTGGCTATGAGAATGTTTATGCCAAAAAATTTGCTTGCCTTTCTGTACAGAGTGAGGCTGGTAATATGAAATCATTTTTGATGAAAAATACAACATCTAGGTAAGCAAGAGTTATCTCTCTTTCTATGTAGCTATGTTTGTATAATTTTGCTATGCTTTAGAGCTGTTCCATAAAAACAACTATGTGTGTAGTGAAAATGGAAGAAATTATAAAACTACCTGTATTAGTGGTTACCCCTATATTCAAAACGCCTTTCCTCAGTACAATGTTTGTTTTATTGGAACAGCCCTTAGTTTATATGTGTTTCAATATTTAATTGAGTTTTGAAACTGAATGATAGTTTGATTTCATTGTTTTGTATACATTTTATACTTATTTTACAATTTTCCAACTTTGTTACAAGTAGAGATTCCAAAACTAATGAACTGACAAATTACAAACTGACATGGGTATGCTTTCTTTTGGCATAATTGGTTGGAATTTTATCAAGATATAAATAAACTGTACTGTACTTGAATTACAAAATTAATTATGTTTATAGTTTTAATTCCATTCTGATATTTTCTACATTCTTGGCACTATTTTTGAATTACTAATTATTCTTTTCAAATAGTTTTGTTTGTAGTTAAGTTAACTCTGTCATCTTATAACATATCTGTTCTTATAAAAATATTTCATAATAAACATTTCATGTAGAACTTAGTGTTTTTTTTTTTAAATGAAGTAATTTACAAAATTGTAAATACATTAGCAAATGGTTTGTGATTTTGGAGTATTTATGGGGAAGAGAAAATTCATAATCAGCTTTGTTTTTATTTTATACAAGTGTTCACTGTTGATTCCAATTATCTCAGGTTACATTTGTCATTGAGAGAGGATAATAGATTCTTCACATCAACACCCTATAACCTACTTAAGACAACCTTGTTTACGCTGATTGACCTAAGGTCAACCGGTTTATCTCATTCATTCATAAAAGACCACTTTAGATTAGTGTTTTAACATGACTATTTTTAGTATAAGAGGTATGTGTTTCTCTAACTGGTCACTATGACAAGAGCCTTTACAAGTATTACATTTTAGGTCTGTGATGTTAACAAGAGCAGAAACTCTACTTCATGATAGATTTGGCAATTCTGTTTATTGGGCTGTGAGTAATATTTTGTAAGATAGGAATGGTTACCCGTAGGTACATTTTCAGGATGATTCTCTTCTGGTATAAAGTGCATGTTCATGTAAAATAGACTGAAGTGATTTCTGGTGTATATACTATTACATTTAATGGTAAAGGTATAAAGAATGAAAAGTTACTCCATAGGACATATACAAGTTGTTACTATAAGGACTGAAATATTTCTTGTTTCTTGATCGAACAGACAAAGTCTCCCCAAAGGTTGTCTACACTTAAATGCTAAATTTAAAACTGTAAGTTTAAGAATGATTTTATTTCCAATTTTTAATTTTTAGGAAACTGATTAAAAAAATCCTCAGATTACTCTATAATCTCTTTCAAATCTTATTACCATGATAACTAGAGGGATTAGATCACATTTTTTCTCTTCAGTTTTCTTTAGAAATAAGCTCATGATAGAATTCTGTCTTGGCTATGTTTACAATCTGTCTTCTTAGATATATATTTTTTGTTGACTATCTTTCCCACTTATACACATGTTGAAAAGACATTTAAAACTGCATGGTCTACTGGTTTTTTTTTGTTCCATACCAAATCTTTTTCATTATGGTTACTTAACAACTTATATGATAACCACTGTGTACATGGTGTTAGTTTCTCTCTTTGTCTATCTGTGACTTTTACAAAGCCAAACCATGTCAGAATGGCAAAATTTTATGGAAATAAAAAAAGAAATGCTCGTTAGGTTAAAGCATATGCAAATATGGATACAAACATACATACAATGCTAAAGCTGGTTGACATGAATAACAGGCTCAGGTTCTGAAGGGAGACACCCCCAACACCACCACCACCAAATCAAATCCTGGATCTTCTCCTGTATAACAATGTATAACATGTATAATATACAACATAAAGACTTAAAAAGTGTTAGTGGGTTGTTTTGAGAAAAGATTAAGAAATTTACAAATAAACTTGATGTGGCCCTACATGAAATGTGTAATTCTGGTGGAATCAAAATCTAGAATTTCTTATTATGCCCCACCTACGATAGTAGAGGAGCATTATGTTTTCTGGTCTGTACGTCCGTTGTCCCGCTTCAGCTTAAAGGTTTTGGTCAAGGTAGTTTTTTGATGAAGTTGGGTGGGGCATCCGTGTACTGGGAACACATTCTTGTTTTTCATTATGTTCAGTTTTTCCCTAATATACATGATGTATGACTCTTTTTTTAACATTTCACATACAAGTGATCGATTTTTAGTCAGTATTGATTTTTTTAATGGTCAGAAATCAAAGTAATATTTTCTAAACAGGGCACAATGTACTTTTTTTTACTGAACTTTTTTTAAAAACTAATTTACAATTGAAAGATGACTGATAAACTATTTTAATAAGTTTGTTTGTTTCAAGGTCATAATAAAAAAAAAGAGATAACGATTATACAGTATTGGTGCACTAATCTTTAGTCTTGTACATTATATATTTTCTGGTTTTTGAAGCATCATGCTTTCCACATCTGTTAGCCCTTATCAGATAATGAATTAACGTTTACTTAGATCTTTACCATATAATACATATATTTATATCAATGTAAATTGGGGTGCATTGCTGTTTGTATATCATTTATCGAGTTATCAAGTCCTTATAGTCTAAAGGAAACAGAATTATTGACATAAATTCAAATTGAATATTAGGTATAAATGTAAGTTGCTATGAATCTAGTTTGATTTCAACAATCTGAAAAAAGCCATTAACATTTAAGTCATCTCAAAATAACTTAAATTGTTGGGAAAAAAATCCATATCCTTAAATGTAACTCATTGGGATAAAATTTTCATTTTCAAACTATTACGCAAATAATCCAAACTAAGTAATAAATGAACACCAATAATTTATTGGGGTCTTATGGGAAAGATTAGTCACTCTAGTTTAAATCTTTGAAACAATTGAGAAAATTTGTTTTTATCCATATTGAATACAAAGAAATCTGCCACTTTGGAACATATACTGGTATTTAAACTAGTCAAAAATTTGCACATAGGTTACTGCAACAGGTGATTTTTAAGGATTCTATGAATAACAAGATATTATAAATTTTCATTGTATTTTGTCAAAAGCTAAGTTTTGACGTAATTTTATCCCACTGCAGGTCGGTAATGTTAGAAAGAGCTGAGCAAGTTATACATGGACAGTACAGTGAATTTAGTTCTATGTTTTGGATTGTAAGTCATAATCTTTTCCCACCTGTGGTTTGTCATCATTTTTTGTTGTCTTTTCTTACTTTTGCCATAATAAATCACTATAATATATGTTCTCTCATACTTTCATGTTTCAATGTTTCAATAACTTATATTTTGTGTTTATCATTTGGACTTGGAAGTGTCAATAAAATTTGGCATATTATAGATATTAATAAACAAGTTGCTACAATCTAGTTCATATATTAATATATTTGATATGTTATTGATTTATTATGGCAATTATAAGGTTAGTGCATAGAAAAATTATGTCCAGTTGAATTGGAAAATGATATAAATTATTTTCACTGACCATAATAACTTTTTTATTAGAACAATGAAACATTCATCTTTATGAAAAATGACAGGCCGATCTTCATAGTATTTTAATATGTTTGGAGTTTTTTTCAGAGAAAAAAAATTTTTGTTTAAAAAAAGTAAAAAACAAATAAAATCTTCAACACATACATATCAAATTTGCTTTTCAGCTGGATATTTTACATGCTTTAACAGTAGTGAAACTTTTAAGATGAAATTTGTCAAACAGCCAATATCTATAGTTATCTCCCTTAGGTCAGTCATGCTTGATAGAGCAGAACAGCTCATTCATGGAAGAAGTGGACAGCATAGCACCAAATTTTGGGATGTAAGAAATAAGTTTTGATGCTGTGAATATTCCCATTTGGATAGATGCGATATTGCTAAAAAACATGTCTCATTGGTCTTCAAAAATTAAAGCAATTTTCAAACATAGTTCTAGGAGTTATATATATAACTAAAATGCTTGAGACTGTTGTAAGGGAGGGGGACAAAATTGCATTTATAGGACAACCATTAAATAGAGACATCATTGATCAAATAAAGATAACTTTATAAAAGTCATATGTAATGATAAAAAGGAAAATTGGTTTCAGGTCATCACATTTGAATATTGACTTGTTAAATAGGTTACAGTTTGAAAATACCAGAATTTGCCTTTTACAAACTCGTGATCTCAAATTTGATACAGGGGGCCTTTGTGGCATATAAGTTTAAGAAGTTCATCTGCTGTATCTCTAGCCTGTCAGCATTGAGGTTGTGAATTCAAACCATGCACTCAATATTCAACTCCAATCTTATTTAACTAGGATTTCAAGTTTTCCTGTAGCTACCAATGAAAACTTACTGCCACAATATAGCATATAGTGCAAGAGGCAATTAACACCAATAATCAATTTTAAGTTAATCTTGTAATATTGAACAAATAACAAGTGACATACTCTTGGAAAACAATGTAAATATATATTTTAGTGAAAATATTCCTGATATTAAAATTCAAATTGTTTATACATGAAGTAAACATAAATATTTAATTTAGTACATTATTCCTGTAAAATGAATATGAAATTATATTTTTCAGGCCAGAAGGAGCATGGTTTTTGCAAAGCATTTAAGAGATATTGGTGATGAGTTTAGAAAAGAATATCTTGATTCTACTGATGAAAATGATAAAACAATTCTTAGTAAATGGCCAGAAATGAAGGTTTGAATATGTCTTCTCACATTATTTATGTATTTGTTCTTGACACTAAGATTCAAGGATGTTCTAAGTATCTCAATAAGGCAGTTCTTGTTTAACATTATGTGTAAGCATCAGTTAAAGCTTTCATATAGAAAACACTCAGGACAGAGTTGAAACTGCCTTTTAGTAAAAAATGTGTACTCCCTTAGATAGAACACACATTAAAGAACTGTTTCTATGTCCATTTGATACATAAACTAGACAATCTCAACTATGTTCAATTTACTTAGAAGTAATTTGATTTTAAGCCCTGAATTAAATGATTTATTCATTTGTGGTTGTGTATATATGGTTTGTTATTGGGCTGGTGCCCTTTTGGTATTCACTTCATCTTTATTTTCTCTAGAAATATTGCAATATAAGCTAAAACCTTTAGTTAATATTTAAGATACTTTTAATAGGGTTAAAATGAAGCAACGTTGTTTAGCAGCATGCACAAAATATATCTTGTCTTGTTTAAAAATTTCTAAATTTGTTTTTATGGATAGTAGGTTAAATTTTCTTGTGGTAATAGTTTTCCCATTGGGGTGCTATTTGTGTAAAGACACTGATGAAACAGTTGTAATGACATATTTATGATTCAAATTATTCAGTGGATATCAACTTTCCTGGATTTTGGGGGTAAATGTGAACCCCGACTTCAAAGAAATTCTATTTACCCTGTATTAGGCCGTTATTCAGCTTTTGGCAAAACCAATAAATTCAAATATGACTGAAAATTGATATGAACGAAAACAAGGGCACCCACTGTATTACAAAACAATAATAATTGTAATAACTTTTATTGCATTAATTTATATATTGTTACAGAAAAATCATGGTGATGCAAAAGGTGGCCCATACTTGAGTGTACATCTACGTAGAAAAGATTATTTATATGCACATAAAGAACAAGTTCCAAGTCTAAAATATGCTGCCAAACAAATTAAAGAATTACTGAAAAAGAATAAACTGAAGAAAGTATTTATAGCATCAGATTGTGATGAAAATGGTAAGAACATTGATAAAATATTTCATCTAGACTGATTTTAGTCTAGATAAAAATATTTCAGAAATCTTTGATTAGAGTCCTCAAATTTAACCTTTTAATTTAAGAGATATTTATATCTCTTTAACATGTTGGTTCCCAGAAAATTAAGATTTTTTTTTTTAAAGTTTTATCAACTTACTGTTGTAAATATAATTCTAAAATCTATTTGATAATTCTTCGAAGACTTTGAAATCAATTTCAAATTAAAAAAAAATGGTGCTTATTAGAATTCAGGAATATATAAAAAAAAATATATGTATGACTTACATACAAGTTTGAAACTACACATAATTTGGTAATTTGTCAGTTAATTTAATAAAAATTGAAGGTTTGATATTTTCTTGTTTAAAATTCAAAGTGTAAAAAAGAAATCTGTTTTGTCTCTCCTCAAAAAAGTTGCTGAGGTTTCATAAATCTTCCTTTGATCTTTCTCTGGTGTTAACTTAAGAAAAAAAAAAAGATTTATGAAATTCATTTCTAAATACTTAAAACAGCATAAAACTTGTACCCATTAAAAATAATCTTTTGTATAGTATTAGATTTCAAGGCAATAGGACTTCAGTTGCTATTACAAATTTATTTCTAGATTACAATTATTTTTAGGAAATTTTTTATTATTATAACTCTATTATTTTCTAGATTTTGAAACACTAAAAGGTTTCTTCAAGAAAGCAGAGATTTATCGATACAAGCCAACACAAGAAATCAGAGAAAAATATAAAGATGGAGGTGTGGCAATAATTGACCAATGGATAGCAGCCCATGCTAGGTATGTAAACTAGGCTGAAAAAAAATAATCATTCACTACAAGTATTAAGAAAAACTTTCATATTTTGTGAAATAAATTACTTCTTTTTGATAATAGATCATTTTAAACTGATTTAAAAGTTAATGTCAAGTTGTTGAATGATGCAGTTCCCTAGGGCATCTAACTAACATTTCATATATAGGACAGTTATATAATTAAAGGGAAAATTCACGATTTTTTACTTATGGTTTAAATATGTTCATTATGACATAATATATATATTCACAAAGTTTTATCGCTATATGTGCAGTAATAAAGGAGAAATTCAATAATTAATGAAAAAATATCAACTACTTCCTGTAGGTCGTGACGTTTTCTCCTGATTTTTGCATGCCGGGATTTAAAATACAATCATTAAAAGTCTTGGTTTTTAATCATATTTTAACGTAATCGTAAGCGCGCCGATGACTTATGCTTTATCTAATAACCATCCGATAATAAGAAGATAAAACGCACAGACGTTCAATTGTACTCATTCGTGAGATAAATTATCTATGTTAAACGTATATATTCGAATTATTTTTGTAGACAACACAAAAAAGTTATAAATTTATTTTTAATAAATGCATTTTCGGACTGATAAGGTGAACAAATTAAAGTACAATAATCTGTAAAGACAATATGTTGGTGTACTATTATTGACCTTTTACTATTTCTGCTATGGCTAGGTTTATACGATGTGTGTATTCACGGTTCTGTGGCAATACTCGTAGATGGCTTGTTGAAAGGTAAATTGTTATTTGCACTTCGGTATTTAACCTCGCCTCTAGGGCACACCTTGCCAGGTGTGACTGTCTATTCGGATCAGTGGTAGCATTTAATACACACATTAAAAATACATATTCAAGTTGGTGACAAATAAAAATTGGTCGCCGTGGAATTATTTAATTATATTTGGTGCTATTATTTATTTGAATTCAAATAAGTTAATTTACTAAGAAATACACAATTTTCGGTTAAAGACGGGAAACTTAATTCATATGTCAGAATGAAATGATATACAAGTCTTGTCCTTGATTTATGTCTCATAAAAAAGGGGGACTTAGAAATTAGAAATAGCTTTACTAAATCATTTTTATTTGTCTTTATTAGGCGAAAAAATGTACGAGAACACTTACATTTAGACTTTTGAAAGCCATGTATTAATTAATATATGAAACTATCTGAAGATAACTCTACCGAAGCGGAATATAATATGTACGAATAAAGAAAAAAATATTTTTGTAATGGAATCGAAAAATTACGAATAGATATTCTTTTCAAGTGTGATAAACGTCAACCAAATTTATTCATAATGGGGAACGTCCTTATTAAAATCTGAGACAACTATAATAATCGTCGTCTCCCAACGTATATATATACTTAAATAACTATTTGATCAACGATGTTTAAAATTAAAAGACAACGAATTTAATGTTATCTTTCCCTATTTTTGAATGTTATTATAAGTCTGTTCAACTTGCAAGAATACCCCTAAAGCGGACAAATATCCGACAAGCAGTTTATTCTTTAAATTCAATAGTTTTCCTAGAAAATATTCACATTCCTTGGGGATTATTAGTGTACGTCCAGTTGCATATATTTTACATGAATGTTGGAACAATTGTGATGATGACGAATTTCGTCCTTTATTCGAGAACAATTTAATTGACATATAAATCTGTGAGTTTACTATGTTCTTAACTTCGATGAACCAAAGCAAGTTATAAATTGACCTGTATTTAAATCAAATTGTTTCTTTTTTTTCTTCTTCTTCTTTTGGTATACAATAGTCTATCGAATTCGTTGATTACATACTGTTGGCATACATGGACTAGTCTATTTACAAAACTTTTACCACAATTTACACAAAATGTATGTTTCTTTCTTATGTTCAATGTATACATGTATACATATTTTAAATTGCGCTACTGACTATAGTTCCGTAACTTTCTACCAGGCGTATGTATACACGAATCGTCGACAAGTGCGCACATTTTTTTAGATCAATAATTCTGGTATGTTCCAATCTGTCCTAAACTATTGACAACGAGTATATATTACATTTTCCCAAATTAACCCTTGGAAAAATATGTAAATAGATTTGTATTTCTTCAATTATTTTTTTTTGTATTATTTTTTTTTATAAATAATATTCTTTACACCAGAAATGTTATTTATAAACAAGCGTATGAGTTCAGTAATGACTCACTTTCGGACACGCAAGACAAAAATGTATATTATACATGCACCTGATAGTTCAAAATGGAAAGTTATAAGTAACGGTCGTGTACACTGATCAAACCTACAGAAGTGAAACGATGCATGAACTTGCAAGCCCGCCGGACAGGAAATCGATTGAATACCTGGACGTGTCACCTTACACCCCTTCCAATACCTTTGGGAGTAATACCTTTAGCCATGCTGGTGATCAGATAAGGGAAGATCCGAATTTATTTAAATAAAGTTTATTACTTGAAAGAATTATGAACGAATTAGATTTTCGAAAACAATTTCCACGGAACACTTATTTATCATTTTATGATTTGAACTTTGACTTTTTAACTAATTACAATATTATCAGTTTAAAAATAACAGACTATATGGTTATTTAAAAATATAAGACCATTTTCCGTATCAAGTTAGTCAGTCAGATAAAACAACCGTACGATTGACAAGATATCGACACGCAATTACGACTACATCGTTTACTGTAGTTTTGTTCCTTTGTGGTTTATTGACATATCGGGATTTTTCATCGGAGAAGGTGACAAGATGGCGGAGAGTAGAGAACTGATACTCAAAATTTAAAATCGATGGTGATCTCTTATTTAGCGGAATAAAACTTTAATATCTATAAATTTGAGCATTTTTATACAGAATGGACATAATATCAATTTTTGATTTTTTTGCGAAGTTTCCCTTTAAAACACATCTAGACTAATATGAGGCAGGCATTACCTGTAAATGGGGACGAAGTCTGTATGAATTATTTTATTGTAACTTAAATATTTGTTTTAAAAAAAGAAACGGAAATACCGTAACGTTTCCGATTTTGATTCTGTTGTTAGGGATTTAGTTGTGACGTTATTTAAATTATGACGTCATATGCAATGTAAACAAAGAAACGCTATCATCAGGTAACGTTTTTTTCATATCAAGGAATTATTAAAAATGAAATTGGTATTGCGCGTTCCTTCCTATTTTATACTAGACTGATAAATATATATTTTACTCAAAGTTTCATACAAACGCGACCGGAAAAAGGAAGTACATTGTACATTTCTGCGCAGGTCCGGGATTTCAAAACATGACAAAAAAAATTTGAACGATTTTGAGTTCACTATTAGTACAATGAAAAATTCGGGAAATTTTCCCGTATTTTTTTTTTATTAAATTTTCTACTGTTATTGGGGACTTCGTTCCCATATTAAAGATGAATGTTTTAAAGAAACTAAAGGTATAGTGACTTGAAACATGTATTACATAAGACAGATGTTTTATTGTTATCAGTAGATAACAGCGTTCTAGTTTTGTTTTTAATGTGTAACAAATAGGAATACAATAAAATCAATGTGTTTGAAATAACTAATCTTATAACAAACATAAAATAAAAGGTTCAATCTTAATATTTGTGTGTTTTAACATTGTTTTATTTGCTATTAAAAGGAAAATTTTGGCTTGTGCTAATGTATAGTTTTTTTCTTACTCCAGAAACCATTGCTTTCATTCATTAATCAATACATCATTCTTCTATTTTAGACATTTTGTCGGAACATATGTGTCAACATTTTCATTCAGAATTCAGGAAGAGCGAGAGATTTTAGGATTTGATCCAGAAACAACATTTAATAGATTGTGTTCTGAATCAGAAGAAGAATGTGAACAGCCTTCTAAATGGAAGATTGTTTATTGATATTTTAATTTGTTGATTTTTGTTATTACTCCCTCATTTACAAATGAATTATACATTAGTTCTGATAGTTCAAAGTCATCTGGTTATGTAGGTCAATTTATTTACCTTTCTATTTATGTAGGTCAATTAATTAATTTTTCTGTTTATGTAGGTCGTTTAATTAATCTTTCTGTTTATGTAGGTCAATTAAAGTACCTTTCTGGCTTGTTGTAGGTCAATTAATGTTCATTGAACTATATGAAATAATATAAAAGTGTAAGATAAATGAATAACAATTTCCCCAATACTTTATGTTAGAAGATGACATTTTTATAAAGAACAACTTTTTTTCATTGTTTTTTTATGCCCCATTTATGGGCATTATGTTTTCTGGTCTGTGCGTCCGTTCGTTCGTCCGTCTGTCCCGCTTCAGGTTAAAGTTTTTGGTCGAGGTAGTTTTTGATGAAGTTGAAGTCTAATCAACTTGAAACTTAGTACATATGTTCTGTATGATATGATCTTTCTAATTTTAATTCCAAATTAGAGATTTAACCCCATTTTCACGGTCCACTGAACATAGAAAATGATAGTGCGGATGGGGCATCCATGTACTGGGGACACATTCTTGTTTTCAAAGAACCAAATATGAGTTAAGCATTCTTTAGTATGATATTATTTGTTGATTATTTTTTTTATTTTGTGTATTTATTATACTGTTATTGTAGAGTTCAATGTTTTTTTTCCTGTACTGATTTTATATTGTATGTATTTATTTTGTGACTTTTGTTAAGTCTTCTGATACAGTAATACAAGGGGTTCCTCAATTGTCGGTCTGTCTGTTTGTCTGATCTTGTATGCGCTCTGACATGTACTATTCTTGCCAGATTTTAATCAAACTTTAATCAGCGGCAATGTCTTTAAAATTAAAAAAAAAATTAATGTTTTGGTCCTCAGTTATACAAATTTTATTGAAAATTACATTATAAGTGCTCTAATATGTATAATTCTTGCCAGATTGTTATCAATTATATTTCAAGAATTTTTTTTAAAAATGTTTTAAAGAATAAAAAAAAACAACCTTTTAGTTATTGCCATTGGACAAATAATATATGTGGAAAGTATTGGACTTAAAAAGAAATTAAGAAAATATAATAAGTAAACTTCTAATACTATGAAATTTTCATTCATCACGGAAAATCTGGGAAACACACCTATTTATCATCATATAACAAGAGACAAAATAGTGTCTCTAAGGAAATGCATTCTTTTTTACCAGTATCTGATATAATTTCCAAAATTGTGGAATTGAATGAAAATACATCTGTTTAGTTAATACTGTCCTATCTATTTGTTTACTGTTCTTTTGAATGAATGAATGAATGTTTAGTGTATTATTTAAGTTTATGTTAGATATTGGTTCTTTTATAGGGATTTTATTTTGTATTATGTTTTCATTGTTTTTTACCAAAGAGTGTTCTACATTCAGATTTACCAAAAATTAGAACTCAGTTTGAATAAAATTTTTAATTTAATCATGTTTTTAGCAATACTGTTCACTATATAAGGAAATGGCTAAATACATTGTTGTCCAGATAATAAAAGT
Organism: Mytilus galloprovincialis; assembly: GCF_965363235.1. NCBI lineage: Eukaryota > Metazoa > Mollusca > Bivalvia > Mytilida > Mytilidae > Mytilus > Mytilus galloprovincialis. Next base: position 63,508,180 of record NC_134839.1, read on the forward strand.
GGGCAGAAAGATACCAAAGGAACATCAAGTTAAAAGCAAACTGACAATGCCATGGAAAAAAAAGAAAAGACTAAACTCCAGTATTTAAAACACAAGACAAAAAATGTGCAACACAAACTCAAAAACTAAGAGTGGTCTCAAGTGCTCTAGAAGGAAAAGCAGATTCTGTTTCACAAAGTAGAAAATGCAAATACATTTTTCGTCTAATAGTATTTATATACCTATCTGAAACCATTGTTTGTGAAAAATTATAACTTATAGAGATCTGTTTGCCTCTTTACTCTCATTGGAATATCTAGACTAATCTTACATATTGCCCACCTTCGCTAGTCAAGGGTTACAATCCAGTCTTGGCAGATTAAGCCAGCATTTGTGATTACAATGCTGTGCCATCTACTGGAAGATAAAAGTCATGCCCGTACAACAACATCATTCTTGACCAATGACTGCCCTTAAACTTTCTTCAGTGCAGAGGTGAAAATGGTTTTGTCTGGTGTTTACTATTTCGTGTAGCAGGAACGGAAAATATATATGTTTACATTCCAACAATTGCACAAGCTAATATTGTTCATGGCCTAGAGCCAAAAACTACATAGCAAAAATGTATTGAAATTGTATAGGATTGATGATTTTTGGCCATCTTTAGATTATCTTTATCAAAAGTTAATAAAATGGAAAAGATGGTGATGTTAGTGGCATAACTTCCCATTCAACTACTTTGTCAAAAGCTTTCTTCTTTAAAACATCTTTTTTTAATTTTTATCTACTAGGCAGGAATGATGAATGGCAGGTCCGTTACAAAAATCTGCATCAGCTGCAAAGAGGTACCACCAGTGATGTCATATATATTTTGGTATGAACTAGTATTAGCATTTCAAAGTCTCATTTCCATGGATATAATATGGACATGTCCCCTCATCTTGGTTCAATAAATTTGAAACTTTAGCATAATTTACGTGTTATTGTCTGTGTTTCATGTTAAGTTAAGTCATTGACATTTTTATTTCCATATATATATATATATATATAGTCTAGCACTTTCAGTCATGCTTTATACTGCATTGCCATTAGATTTCAAAATTAGCATTTTATCATCAAACAAAATAAAGACGAAACATATTTTTGCATTTAAATTTTGAACAGAGAGTTTTATACACCATGTAACTCCTTGCTGAATGTTAGGGTCGGTCCCATCAAAATCCTTAATAATATTTGATATACACATATTATTGTATCATTTGTCAAAAACTGTGACTTGTTGACACAATAAAACAACTTTTATATATGACAAATTCAATACAAATTTAAAAAAAAAAAAACACCATCTACCACAGCCTTTAGCTTTTCTGTATCTTAGTTGATTAAATATGCTAGATTGCAATATGGCCATGTCTTTTATTAATAGATACAATTTTTACAAAAAAATCTTAAACAAGTTTATTAGAAATAAAGACTAACATTTTCACTTTACAAGCTTTTTGGTAGCCTTTATAAATAGGTTGTCGATACCAAGCAAAATTTTAGCGCTAGTTGCAGTAGGGGGATCCTTAATATTCGCTATCACATTTTAAAATATACATAAAAGATAAAAAAATAATCAGTAGCAAGGTAGAGAAATACAAATGCAGCTCTTGTAGGTGTGAAATTTTAGACGATGATTAATGGTGTAAGAAATAAAACAATATAATTAATGAATACTAACATTATTTTATTCACTAGATTTCTTTTGATACATGTAAAGCAAATTTTGATCAAATGAATTAGAAGCATACAAATCTGTGTTATCGATCATTCAAATGAATTAGAAGCATATTTAGAATTTACAAATCTGTGTTATCGATCATTTTGGTTGCTAACTGTCATCAATTTGGTTAAAATGTTTTTTTATACAAAATATCTCATATATTCAATGCATTTGGGATCTACACAGCTCAACATATAAAAAATAAATTTTAATCTTTTGCAGTCTTGGGGAAGTAAGACATCCATAACTGACAGTTGTGGAGACAGTAGAGTGTGAATGTATCACCTTGCTTCAGGTTTTATAAACTCTTATATTAATGTACAAGATAAAGGAGTCTGTGTCCAAGCGATACATTCTTTACATTAATTACTTGTCGGGTTGTTGTCTCTGACACATTTTTCATTTCCTATCTCAATTTTAATTCGTTATTTTTATGTTTGATATTTAATGACAGTTGAGTCATAGAACTACAACTGTTCCACTGATTAGATACCTTTGCTGGTAAACTGTTAGTCTCCCAGGGTGTAACAGCATACTGACATGAAAATACGGATAGTAGATTTTTAAGTTGTAAGTGGATGTTTTAAAATTTTGTAAATCACTTTAAATCAAGGAATGTGTCTCCCATTTTTAGTTCTGATGTTTTGTCTGCGGGTTTGACTATTTTTTTGGTCCTTTTTATAAATTTTTTATGGGTCTTTATTTTCAAATATTTTTTGCCTAGAGCATCACTGAAGAGTCAGTAAATTGTCTATGCAAATCTAGTACAACATAATTTGTACCATTTAATGTTTATTGTTTGTTGCTGGTGAAACGTAATTTCCTTCTATAATCAGTAGGTCTTGTCACCATTTATGGTAACACATTTGTACAGCAATATGAAACAATATGGGTCTTTTTAAGACTGGTGCTGCCAAAATGATGTTATTATAAACTTGCTAATTATTTGGTCCCCTTTGACATGGTGACAAATTACGATGTTCCTCTGGTTAGCATGTTTTGTTATAAAGAGCATACAGACTTGGTCATCGACCGACATTTACTTTTGTTCTAATAACAAGAGCAGAGAATAAAAATATATACAGTCAAACCTGCTTAAGATACCACATGCATTAAGCAAAAGCCTGTGTTAAAAGACCATCAATTTTAGATTGCTCTGTAGTACGTTTCATATACTAGTATTAAAAGACCACCTGTCTTAAGAGACCACTTTTTTTGCTCTCCCTTAAGTGTTCTCTTAAAACAGGGTTCCAAAAGTTTGAATAATTCGTAATATTGGTAAATGTTATTTATGTATCATTGTCATTTTATTTATTTTCTTTTGTTACATCTTCTGACATCGGACTCGGACTTCTCTTGAACTGAATTTCAATGTGCGTATTGTTATGCGTTTACTTTTCTACATTGACTAGAGGTATAGGGGGATGGTTGAGATCTCATAAACATGTTTAACCCCGCCGCAATTTTGCGCCTGTCCCAAGTCAGGAGCCTCTGGCCTTTGTTAATCTTGTATGATTTTTAATTTTAGTTTCTTGTGTATAATTCGGAGTTTAGTATGACGTCCATTATAGGGATAAATCCTACGTACTTTGTAAAGGACAACTCTGATTCAAACAAAAAATTCTCTGAAACTGATATTATCAAGATGCTTGATTTCTTGATCGACAACATATTTGTTACTTTCGGAGGACGTGTTTTTCAACAGACTGTCGGCATTCCAATGGGAACCAACTGTGCCCCTCTACTTGCCGACTTGTTTCTTTATTATTATGAGGCTAACTTCATGCAGGAACTTCTTAGGAAGAAATATAAGAAGTTAGCAATATCCTTTAACTCTACTTTCCGCTATATAGATGATGTTCTTTCACTAAATAATTCAAAATTTGGTGACTATGTGGAACGCATCTATCCCATCGAGCTAGAGATAAAGGATACCACAGATACAGTTAAGTCGACCTCATATCTTGACTTACATCTAGAAATTGACAGTGAGGGTCGGTTGAAAACAAAACTTTACGACAAAAGAGTTGATTTCAGCTTTCCAATTGTGAACTTTCCATTTCTAAGTAGCAACATTCCAGCAGCACCTGCATACGGGGTATATATCTCCCAATTGATACGATATTCCCGTGCTTGCATTTCCTATCATGATTTTCTTCATAGAGGGTTGCTGCTCACAAGGAAGCTATTAAACCAATAGTTCCAAATGGTGAAGTTGAAATCATCCCTTCGTAAATTTTACGGACACCATCACGAGTTGGTTGACCGTTATGGAATTACCGTTTCACAAATGATATCGGATATGTTCCTTACGTCGTAGCTACAATCCCCTTCCCTTACATAATGTGACCTACCGAATTAGACTATTTACCGGATTTGTTATCACATAAGCAACACGACGGGTGCCACATATGGAGCAGGATCTGCTTACCCTTCCGGAGCACCTGAGATCACCCCTAGTTTTTTTTTGTTTGTTTTTTTTTTGGGGGGGGGGGGGGGGGTCGTGTTGTTTATTCTTTAGTTTTCTATGTTGTGTCATGTGTACTGTTGTTTGTTTGTCTTTTTCATTTTTAGCCATGGCGTTGTCAGTTTGTTTTAGATTTATGAGTTTGACTGTCCCTTTGGTACCTTTCGTCCCTCTTTTATCACTGTACTAGTAGACATATTTTTAAGGGGCCAGCTGAAGGACGCCTACGGGTGCGGGAGTTTCTCGCTACATTGAAGACCCATTGGTGGCCTTTGGCTGTTGTCTGCTCTATATGGTCGGGTTGTTGTCGCTTTGACACATTCCCCATTTCCTTTCACAATTTTATTCATATAATAATAACTTCAATTTATATATATTTTTATAATCTACATGTATGTTGTTAAATCGGGGTTTTCGATCTTCAAAAGACTTCCGTTCTTGGAAACATGTACTCGTTGTGATCCTTAACCCATAAAACAAGATCCAGATCAATATTTTATTTAAATCTAACTTATGGTTTATTTTGATAAATCAAAGTAATTATTACATCTGCCATCGGTCGTCACTCAAACATATTTTATTTATGAAATTCGACGGCACATCATTTGATCTAACAAAGCTTAAATATAATAGTATTTATATTTATGGGTTATTCAATACTGAAATATAATGTATGGATTATGTAAGGATCGTCAGCAAGCTAGTAGCTTATTATCGTAAAATAACAGCTATTGAATTCTATCAAAGTTATAAAACAATAGTAATTTCAACACAATTATTACACGATTTTTCTACGCGTGATACTAAAATCTCATGTTTATGGTCAATACAACACGAAATATTCATTTACATACACGAGACCCAGATTTTTGCGATCTTTTACCAAAAATCTGTATCGACATGCGCGTAGCTACGTTTACGTCAAAACGCCCGGGCGTACACTTGAATTTTGAAAATAAAACAAATATTCGACATAGAATACGAAAAACTGGTCAAAAGCACATCAGCCTTGTGCTTCTTTTTTTCAATGGATTGTAATTTTGAATAAAAAGGGACCAAATTTACTCAAATAGATCATTTAATATATTTGTTCGAATCTTTTGTAAAAGTCTGAATCTAGTACTATGAATTCTACGAATTTTTCTTATATTTAAACAATTCACTATCTGCTCAGATTCCATATGCTGTTTGTATTTTTGTCGAGCCAGTGGTTTATGTCCCAAAAGCGACACAAAGCGGCGTCAACATTTAGGTTCCGAATGTGGATAAAGTCTTTTGAATGACTCTCCGTGAAATTTTATGAAAGTTGCATGGACAGAAACTGTTTATGATCAAAAGAGTATTCAGAGCAATATAATAATGCAATTATATCTTTAATATTCCCACATTTTAAGAACAAAATGTATTTCTTTCTGCAATTGGTAAGTGGTCGCAGTTTGGGCGTATATTTTGTTATTTCTCAATTACATGAACTACTTGTCGAACCTTCATCGAATTTTATGAAAATGCCGAAGAAGCTTTTTCTATTACTTATGTCTAAAGCTAAAATTTTGAAAGCGTTCATTTTCTGTTCTTTTCTGATAGACAGCCGGATAGCCGGACTCTTCTTTACGCAGTTAATTGTTTTACATGTTCAATTTATAAACCTTCATAGATTATCGTGAAATATTCCAGATCAAGAAAAAAATATCAGAAGAAAATTTTTGATTTTTTTTAAATCCCTTTAAAAGAACGATAAATTGATTCACTTTTTGTGGGGAGAAATCCTAGGTGTTCCAGAATTTTTTTATATTGCACCTCTTAGAAATATTTTTTTCGTGTTCATTAAAAGGTGCTTTTGTGGATTGTATGCTCACTCACGGCACCATTTAAACTTATTTAAAAGTAATATTGGTTTGGACGTTTTCTCTAAAACCAATGACCATTAGGATAGCTTTCAGTTTAAAACGATGAATAAGTTATTACATATTACAAGATTTAACCAAAACAAACAAACAATTTAGATTCAAAAGTATGTTGCTATCAATGATTTTTTACTGACAGGAATCATTATGGTATCTCATTCTCGATAGCTTTCGGGAGCTTCGTCCCTTTCGAACCCACTACCAGCAGGTGCGTTAACATTGAACGATTGGCACCCCTCATATCCCTCGCCAAGTTTCGGGCGTACACGTAAAAATGACCCAGCTACGCCACTGATCGATATAAAGGGAATACATAATAATCGTAGTATAAATTTATGCTTTTACTATAAATTTTTTTTTTTAAATATCCAGTTAAACAAAAAATGCTTTGCTAACATTTCCGATAAAAGATCATTACAGAAATACAGAAATACAATACTTCACTATGAAGTTTTGAAAATCAGGAATTCTAAGGTGCAGTGACTAACTTGCAATGCTACCCCGCTTATAATTTGCCGTATTTATCTCTTATATCCTGTACCTATTATGTTTACGAGTGATTAAAATGAAATGAATCGATTGCCTAACAACATGATTGTTGATTTTTCATTTCATTATTTTATGATTTATATATACATGATGTAGGTGAGGAGGCATTTTAATCAACAGCTACGCGTGAGATGAAAATGGGCTCTCATCATGCTCACGTTTCAAGTTAATTGCGCATGAGCAATTTACTATTGTTATATATGATGGTTATTTGTTGACTTCACTGCAAAAACGTTGGTATTCATGACAAATAGCATAGGAATAAAAGGAGATGTTGGCGTACACGTCAATGCGACAGCAAACCGGAACTGAAAAACAACAAAATATAATTAAAATAGTCAAGTGTACAACAATACATCGGCGTTAATCTATTATTATAATAACACATATAATATATCATTTTTAAAGAATTTGCATTCACTCATATCTTTCTAAGTATAGATGTTCGACCTGTTGTTTTTGTTGTTGTCTTTTAAAAAATTCTTTTCTTCGTCAGCCAATTATTACCCTATCAGCTATGTGTTATTTGTTGTTATTTATATACAGTACTGTAATATATATAAAAAAAATAGTTTAGCTGAGGCAAATAGGCAACCAAAAGTAAGGATAGGAATGTTGATAATGCATAAATACGAGGGCCTGATCCATTCAATCTTTGGATAAACTCCATTGCTTTTTTCAGTAAGCTCTATTTCTGATTGGTGCGATCGATGCGAAGATCTGAATATCATGTATAAAAATTTGATCTCCCGCTTAAAAAGAATCCATAAATAAAATACGCTGCTTAAGTATATCAAACTTCATGTCTGTTTTAGCTGTCAACCTTCTACGTCAATTTTTCTGTGGTGGAGAGTTGTCTCATTTGCAACCATTTTAAGTTCAAATAAATACATGCTGATACATTTGTACTATCTACAATGTATGACATTGCAAATTCATATTCTTGAACTTACTTTCGTCAATAAATGGCTTGATAACGTTTTTCTACAATTTGTTGTTGTGTATAACAAATATATTTGTAATTCATTAATTTCCCACACAGAAAAATAATGGAATAACAGAAACACTGGGTTCAACGCTTAATGTTTAGTTTTGAAGTTTTGTTGTAATTTAGTAAGCAATATTCACATACATACATTTCGTATTGGTTTGGTTTATTACGTTGCAAGCGCAAGTGATTGTGAATTCCTTTTTCCAAAAATGTAATTACTGAGGTGTTCCTCTATTAATTTTGAGTTTTGATGTCATAAACAAACATGGCCACCGATGTTGAACACACATGCAATTCCATGATTTTGAAAAGGGGAGGGGGAAACTAGGCAACGACGTTTTATGGGACATATAAAAAAAATTATGCATATACCATTTCTGTTGCTATATAAGCCCTATGTCCCTTTCCCCAACAATCCGCCTTAGGAACATAAAATAACATTATTTCATGTTGGAAATCTTGAAACAATCATGGACAAAAGAACCAAATGTTAAGTAAAAACTATGCTAATTTTGAGTTTTTATTTTTTTATTACTGGTCTGAATTCCAGAATTATTGCTCACACAGTTAAACACAGAATTCTATGCGAATATCAAATATATATGTCATGCATAATAAAATGGTGAATTTGCTAAAACACTGCCTATCAAAGAAACCCTTATCATACGGGAGTCAATGTACTATTCAGATTTATATGAGTCCACACTTTTCAGTTAAGTTAACAAAGGATAGCTGAATCTGTAACTTTCTTTCTTACAACTAGCAGCTTATTATAAATCATGTTAGACATGACAAAAGCATATATTGTCATGCAAATATATGAAACCCGTAGAGAACAGTATCAGGAAAAATATAACTTTGAACTATTCTATATAATTAGGAGATAAAATTGGTAATCCACCATTTTACACTCACTACATTATAACGAAATTTGATGTTGACGAATAATCATAGTTATGAATTTATGTATAATCACCTTAAGATACATCACAATACTTAACTGCATCTATGTGCGTAATAAAAGAGTGTATAACAGATAAATTTAACTCAAATATATAATTTCAAATCACATGCTCAGATTCACCTTTGGTAGGACAGTTACAATACCCTAGATGTAAGATAATAATATGTTGCAATAATAATTCAGTCAGTTAAGGGAAGTCAACCTGAACAATGTATGACTCATTTGGTCTCCTGTGAAGAGTTGTCTCATTGGTAACCATCCCACAGCTTTCTTTTCAATCAAATGTTACTTTAACACACTGTAAAAATCGTGCTTAGAAATTATACACTTGTGTTACATGGTTAGATCTAAACGTGTTTAGGATTGTGTTTAATTTATAAACACATTTCTCAGTAAGCACATAATATTTAAACATGACGTGAATTTACACACGTTTAAAAATGAAAGTGTTTAGAAATTAAACACATATTTCTAAGCTAAACACGATCCTAAACACATTTTACTGAGACACGTTTAGACCTAAACAAGTAAAAAAAAAGTGCACAAAAGATGTGCTTAGAATTGTGTTTAGGATCTAAACACCATTTTACAGTGCATGTATAAATTAAACGAGAATGACGAGGAGGTTAAAGTAACCCTCTTTATTTAAGAGTCTGTCATACTTTCCTTAATTTATTCTAGAATTAAACATAAATTATTGTAGGTTAGTTTTAGTATCAGGGAGCTGCAATCAGTTGTAAAAAATCAAATATATACAGCATAAGATAAAGGATTAGGACAATTATATTGTTAATGCGATAATGTAACATTTTACTATTCCATTTATTTAAACTTAGCACATGGTTCAGAGTAATGGCAAGAGTCTTATAAACTCCCAAGGATACATTTATACACAAGTTATGTTGTCAAAGATAAGTAAGAAAGTAAACATGTACCTATAATGCATGAAATTTTTTCACGAAATACATGTATATGAAACTAGTTGTTGGTTTAAAAACAAATATCCCCGTTAGTAATTTTATTGTTCAACCTGCAATTAAATCATCATAAAAATGCAAAACAATTATCACAAAATGTTCACAAGAAGCAAACATATAATGCCTAGAATAAAGAATATTTTTAGGATAACTTGATAACTTTTTGTATATATATTTTTTTTCATAAAAAATAAAGAATAAAAGTGGTACATATACGATATGTCTGACAAATTGATCACCAGATTTAAAACTCAAAATTGAATTCTGTTAAAGCAACCAGTCAGACCAAAATCCAAACTACATCTATAAGTCATAATTTTACATACTAGGGACAAAATCAAGGGGCGACAACTGTGTTCCCTGACCTAATTTAACAAAATTTGGCGCCATATATATGTAGTCATCACACAAAAGTGCAAGAGCTGGTATCAGAGTGAAAGTGTAATGTTGACTGCCAAAAGTCATTTTAGTATCAGTGGAATGATATTAATCAACTCAAAGACAGAAAATAACCAAAAGACAATCAACAGAGGACAACGTTTAAGCCTCGGTCACACCTTACCGGATAGCACGAACGGATGCCTAACGGATGAATATAAAAGTTGTCCGTTGACAAAATTGTTATCCGTTGGGAGTCCGTTGAAGTACTGACCGAATAAAACGGACGTGTAACGGATGCGTAACGGACACACACCGGATATGCAACGTACGAGAAACGGATGTCGAACGTACATCTAACGGACGAGTACCGCATAAAACGGACACCTAAAGGAAGCGTACCGGATAAAACGGATGAATAAGATATACGGAAAAATCAAAGGCGACAATAATAATACATGTAAATCGCATAAAAATTCAAAATGTTTCTGTGTAACTGGTTTTGGTTTGTACTTCAAAATTCCACCAAAGGGCAGTGTCTGGCCTAAATAAGAACTGCTTGATTGTGAAGACGTGCCTATACTCTAAGATTGATTATGAATAATAAGAATTCATGAACCTTAAGCCTCGGTCACACCTTACCGGATAGCTTGAACGGACGCACAACGGATAACTTTTTTTCAATCCGTTCATGTCCGTTAGACGTCCGTCCATATCCGTTGCATGTCCGTTAAGCGTACGTTTTATCCGTCGACGTCCGTTCTGTCCGGTGGAAAATTTTGAGCATGTTCAAAACTTTGAACGGACGTCCAACGGATAAAATGTCCGTTGAACGTCCGTTAGGCGTCCGTTTTGTACGGTACTCGTCCGTTTCGTTTCCGTCTTGTATCCGTTACGTGTCCGTTATACATCCGTTGGAGGTCTGGAAGATAAATTCACCAACGGACTCCTACCGGACGTTTAACGGATAAAACGGATGTTGAACGGATGAGAAACGGACTTCTACCGGACGTATAACGAATAAAACGGATGATGAACGGATCTGAAACGGATGAATGCCAATTGAAAATTTTGCGTCAGAAATGCCAATTATTGGCATATATATACTAGTATACTCAATTCAAGGATTGTCCTTAAAATGAAATTCATAACTATATTATTAATACCTTCGGTCTAGACTTTAGTCGGTTTGTAACCTTTTTATTTAACTTTTTTGTTTGTTAAACCACAACAGGTTTTCAGTATTATATATCGTCTACAAAACAACGGATAACGTATATCTTTTTTGATATTTAAATACGAAGCAGCAGGCCAACATAATGTCAGACAAATTACAGCAGCAGCAATATCGTATTTAGACTAACATTTCATGCAAAGATCTGGGTTCAAATAGACAAATGCATCTACGAAATACAAAGCAAGAAATAATAGAGATGATTCTATTATAAGAATTACATTTAGAAACTTTACATTGCTGTGTAGCAACTTTCCAGCAGTATCTGTATATGTAGTATATATATTCTAGGGCTTGCTTTTTCAGTCATGGAAATGTTATGAACGCTATCAAAATTTGAATGACCACTGTGGAATATCTGTGTCGGAGTAAATTATAAGTTTTCTACAGGAACAGCCAAAATTTCAAACCAAATCTATGTATCTATGATTTTTTTTATTGAAAGTGTAGAGTAATTTGTGGTACCGAAATCCTGGACTTAATAAGTTATCAGTATACATATAGCGACCAGGGCCGTAATACTGATGAGGCAGACGAGGCATTCTAATGCAACAACGTGTGTAACGTTCATTTTGATTGGATAACGTCACTTATTTACATGGCATCAATTGACAATTCTAATGCAACAACGTGTGTAACGTTCATTTTGATTGGATAACGTCACTTTCTTACATGGCATCAAGTCAACGGACAATTGATGCTATGGGACGTACGCGCAAGCGCAGACGGCATATGACAGATTTTAAATACATGTTTTAACGTTGTTTTCTGTCAGTTTCATTAGAATGGAGATAACAATATTGTATTTCAAGCTCCGACGGCATCAATTGGGGATTTGATGGTCGCAAATACCCGTTTACTGTCTCCGCTAACGCGTCGCCAGTAAACTTAATTTGCGACCACCAAATCCCCAATTGATGCCGTCGGAGCTTAAAATACAATATTGTTATCTTCTAAATCGCCTCGCCTTAAAATTTCTAGCAAAACAAATTTAATGACAAGAAGAAACAAAACTTGAGCAAAATTGAGAAACCTAGGCATACAGATGTAGACAATATCCTTATTTTATATTTAGAAATAAGTAATGCGGATACCTTCAATAGTAATTGATGTTGACGTGCAGCTTTTGTACGACGTTGTGTATCGAAGTTTCTGTCTGATTAAAATCGCCAGTAATGCAGCTTTTGGTTCTGCGATTATTAATTTCTAGCGAAAATGATAATGGAGTTTTTTCCCACATTATCAGTGTGCAAAGTAATTAAAATTTAATTAATTCGAATTCTTCAGCTTGCTAGGTCAATGTTATTAAGGAAGCAATCACAACTCGCGCATGAGTATCAAAACACCCCACAATTTATGTGCATTTCTCTTTCAAATAAAATACAGATTTGAGATATTTTCAAATATTTTGCTACAAACCTGGCTGCTTCTCGAAAACAAAACGTGTATTTCGGATGGACGGAGGATTCGTTTAGTTTAACTCCAACTGGGATTTATTTCGACTATATAATCGAGAGCAGGTTATGAGATTATTCCATACGCTTCGAATGTTAAATGTACAGGATAAGACCATAGCAGACTGACGATTTGATATTGATAACATAAATTTCAAGAAGTATTGTGAGATTACTTCAGGCTAGCGAAAAGAGACGGTCACACAGTTAAACATGCATGGTAAAGGTGGCTCGATAGTATTAAATTTGTATGTTTATCGATTCCGAGATAAGTCAAACGATGGATCATAGTGACCCAAGAAAGGTCAAACTAGTTTTCATAGACAGCAACTAGGTTCCACACGTTGGGCTTTAATAAAGTGTTATTGAAAATTTGTGTTATTTCTAATGAAGCATTGATTACACATCCTTGTCCCGCTTTTTCTACAATCTAAGATGTACCCTACTGTGAATAGATACATGTTTGGTAGTACAAAATTCGAGGCAAGTACCTATCAGTCGGCTCTGCCTAGCCTAATACAGTTCTTCATATTACTTAACTATGAAACAAAAACTGATGTAAAAAACATAGTTCGAACCCTTATATTAGAATTTTCGGCCATTACACAGGGGCCTCAATCGGCGGTCCCAAACCCCTGCTTCGTCTGTTGCCGCGGCCTAGTTTCTTTTATTGAAAGAGAAAACTTCATTACAGACAAGGGTATAAAAAAAAACGAGTTGGGATGTGTAAACACCGTTAGAACATAACCGTCCAAAAATGGAAAATACGCAATATCGAACGAAAATTGATTTTCGTCTTTTTTTGCCTTGAAACCAAACTTCCTAGCGTTTCTATCCTGTATTATAGATTGAAATTATTTTTTTACCGATGGTACAAATTGGTAATTAATAATTGTGAGACTGAGATCTTTACCATTCCTTTTTGTTTCATGTCTTATCAAAGAATGAAAAAAGTGATATTATATAATAGTATCATTGCCAATGAGATAACGAAGGAAAAAGATGTGATCGGTTACATGTCAACGTTCGGCCCTTTTAATACACACAGTCACTTGATTGTTATCATATATGACTTGATATAATCTTTCCTGAAAATTCCTTTTCACTTTGTTGTATCCTTGACAATCCTGCATAATTAAGATGTTGCAGAATACTTTTTTCATCTAGTCCATATTAATCATATATTTTATTTCCTTTTAACAGACTAAGCCCACTTATTCATTTTCAAAAACCTCCTACCCCTAGAAAATCAAATGGTTGTTCAAACCATCATTTAACGGGTCATTAGCTGTCATCATGTTCACCGATTTGTTCTCAGTATTTTCGTATAACATCTGCCTTACTTGTAAAAGGAAACAAAAATCATTGGTTTTCATAACGTTTGCTTAACGTGTCCTTTACTATTAAATATTTGTAGGTCCTTCCCATTTGTATCATCATTTAATCAATTAAACAAAAGAAACTGTTTGTCTAAATGTACACTAAGATTAACAGTGTCGGAGTTTGTTTTTTTTTGTTAGCAGTGCCTATATGTATGTGAAAAATAAAGAATTTGATCAATATACGTTTTAAGAACACGTACGCCTTTCAACCCACTAAATCTTATTGCAATCAATACCTGAAGGATACGTCTCATTTCGTTCTACGTTTAAATTAATTCTTATGTCTAAAATAATAATTATAATTTCATTCATGTTATTCATTGATCTAAACATTATTTTCGACTTTGTTTGTGACCAAAATAAAAAAACCACAAGTAACTTTTTAAAGATATATTTATGTGTGGTTCGCGTATGATTTTTGAAGTATGTAATTTGTTTTATCCTACAATTGGGTGTTCTACTTAAGAATTGAATGCTTCTTTTTGTAACTTCATCAATTGCGAATTAACGATTACTTTTATACGTTCTGTTTGTTTTCAAACATTTTTTTAGAGCAACAAGAATCACACCAATTTTCTGATAACATACACACATGAACAGCAGTCGTTTCTACGATGACAAATATCGATTTCAAAACTTGAATGTGTATAATTGTGAACAAAAACAACCATGTCAATTTCAGCATGCAGTCAAGTCTGAAGCGTAGGACAACTCGTACACTCCTGTTTCAAATTGGACAATGTTTTGTTATTTGTTTTTACTGTTGAAATTAGTTGTTATGTTAAATTAGATAATTATTCACTTTGAGCGATGTATTATTGTTGACCATTCGAGATTCTTTTTTTGCCAACCCGTCTTTAGTTGAATGTGTGATTACTGTATCGTATTACTACACGGGCCTCAAGGGATTTCAAATCGAAAATAAATGCAAAACATGTGTTTTTGTGTCTTTAAAAACACAAATAATATACAGAATTAATTGCAGGATAAATACAATAACTGTTTAGTGTCTTTAAATATCAGCTGTATTTGTACTCGGCACGAAACAGGTGTAATATAATATAGCTCGCTAAAAGCTCGCATACACCTGGTTTCCTAGCCTCGTATAACAGGTCGAGAACTCTAGATTTTCTGACGTCAGAATATATTTGCATAGTAATTTCCAAAACACAAGGCCAATATGGCCTTGAAAAACTGACCAATCGACTCAATGAACTACAATGCATTGTGGGCTACTACGAGTAAACTACTACTTAAAACACGTGCAATTAGCGGGGAAAAAGTCAATTAATACATTGTCTGGGACTCTCATTACCAAAGTTTTTATTCTGCAAATATATTTAATGTAAAATATAGAACGTAATCTTCAATTTGCATGCTCAGATTAAAAAAATATTGTTTATTGGCTTCACGATTCGACTTTCTTTTTCGCCTTGCAAAAGTAGTTGAACCGGTTTTGTGCATTGTTATAAATTGGTCCTGCATTAATTTCACGACATGACACAGTGAAATATCCAATGAAGTGACCACTGTCCAGTAAGAAAATCATTTGAGCTCTTTTAAACCTGTATAATGTCATTGCAAAATCATTTCTGCCCAGAAAAACACGAAACTTTCATTGAAACACTTCTTTCTGTACTGAATGTGTATTTTTTTTAATCAGGACCTGAACTAATAGTAAGAACATCATAATATTCAGTATGCTAAAAAGAAATGTTATGAAAGCGGCAGGGGCGGGTCCAGCTATTTTAAAAGGGGGGTCCTAACCCTGGACAAAAGGGGAGGGGTTCCAACTACATGTCCCCATCCAAATGCACTGATCGTACAAAAAAAGGGGGTCCATCCCACGGAACCCCGCCCCCTGGATCCGCCACTGAGCGGGTACGGTATATAGCTCAATGCATTTTTTATAGTTTAAATTCATCCATCGATAATATCCGTTTGTTGCTAATTTTATCACAAAATACACCTCAGAGGTTTTTTTATCGTTCGGCTGCTGTCCTGTTGACATATGTAAAATATCTCCAATATTAAAAGTCTCTGGATCATAGTGGGTGCCATATTACCTATCATTTTTTTCTTCTAAAACGTGCTTTGTATATAGAAATAAGAAGATGAGGTATGAGTGCCAAATGAGACATCTTTCCAACAAAGACATAATTTAGTTAAGTAAGCAGTCATAGGTCCAATGCTGAAAAGTACGCTATTAATGACCCAAAAATTACTTGTGTAAAACAATCCAAATAAAAAAAAACCAAAAAAAAAACCGGCCCAATTAAATATATAAAAGGACAAGAAATCTGTCCTATCAAAAAAAAAATATATATTGTATAGGAGCCTGTATTTCAGTGGTTGTCGTTTGTTTATGTGTTACATATTTTTTTTTCGTTCATTTTTTTTTTTTATATAATTAAGGCCGTACGTTTTCTCGTTTGAATTGTTTTACATTGTCATATCGGGGACTTTTATAGCTGACTATGCGGTATGGGCTTTGATCATTGTTGAAGGCCGTACGGTGATCTATAAATGTTAATTTCTGTGTCATTTTGGTCTCTTGTGGACAGCTGTCTCATTGGCAATCATACCACATCTTCTTTTTTTATATAGATCCAACGCTGCAATTTTCACAAAACATATCAAATTGCCCACCTTGTCGCACATACATATTGATAAAATCATTACAGCTTATTTCTTATGCATGTGGAGCAAAACTTTGGTTATCTTGCTTGCTTGTTTGTATATTGTACAAAATATAAAATATACAAGTTAAACTATGCCTATATATATATATATATTGTTTAAAGATGTCAATCTTATTTTCAAAGCTTGTATAAACAACTATACAAACAAAGCAAGCAAGCCAACCAAAGTTTTACTTTGCAGGTTTAAGAAATCAGCTGTAATGATTTTATTCAGTTTGGCAAATGTCCGAGCCCGTTAAAAAACGAACAAACTGAAACTACAGTTGCTGACTTCACTACCTTAAAAAAAAAGGGAACAGTTTGGAAGTCCCATATACTAAAATGTGACCAACAAAAATACTTATAAATTTTGTTAACACTGCCATGTATGTAAATATTTCTTCGCCTTTTTTACGAACACAAAATTCAAGGATCCCACATTTGCCTTTAATTATCTATACGAACATTGCTGTACTCTTGAATATCAGCACCGGCTGTTATCGACGGCTTACTTTACACCAGTAAGTTTGTCTCATGGGTAATTGTGTTTTTTCGCTGTTGTTTCGTTGCTTCTGGTGGACAAATACATGAAATCTCTGTGCCATCATCAAGCATGTTAATGGCTATATATCGGGTAATTCAAACCCTTTTTTCTTCACATAAAAACAACTCTTCGTTAATCTGAGCATGGAAGTAATACTTTATATCACGAATAATAAATGAGGATACACAAAATGAAAAACTAAGCGAAGTTGTGAATCCCGCATTGCACGAAAAAATGTGTTGTATTTCAGTAAATAACACGTGTTCTTGGTTGATTGTAAACACGTAGTAGTCCATCATGCATTGTGACTCATTTAGTGGATTGGTCAAAAACCTAGGTAAAAATAAATTGCGTCACATGTAAATAAACAATTACATGTGCGAGAACATAAGTATGCTAATTTATGCATTTCCATATAAGGTAGTGGTCCCGACCTGTATAAATACAGCTGATATTTAAAGACACTGAACAGTTATTGTCTATCTATTGTGTTTTCACAATAATTGTAAACCGGTTTTGGCGGTCAGTATATTAATGAAAGTTGCACGAGATTTAACTATCGAGGTTTGGGCAGTGACCATTGTCGTACGTTTCTTTTGTATTGAAGTTTAATTTTCATTAAGAATTCTGTTTTTTTTTTAATGTATTGAAGTTGTATGTAAAGAATTAATGTGTTTTGTATATATTTTGTAGATGTTTTATTGCTGTATTTTACCGGTATTGTTGATCGTGTGATTTAACTGTTTATAAACCGGGATTTGTTTTCGTAGATACATGGGTTTTGTATTCAAAACATGAACTGTTAATGATGTTTGATATTAGAAATATTGTGTAGTTATTAAAATTGAGATGGTCATTGCGCCTAACAGTACCTAAAATATGTATTTAGTTTTCTATTATGCTTTTATAGTATAAAGGTACATATCTGAATGTGCTCAGATATGTATGTTTTACAAAAATTTAGAGAGATTTAGAACATAAATATTTTATGTTCGTTTGCACATTTAGAACATAATTAAATTTTTATTGGACAGTTGTTAATATATACTGAGCAAACTAAGTTTGCTTCCATGTGAAACAGTGATATTTTGTTACCCCATGTAGGAAAATATATAGGCCATCCGCATCGATTGATTTTTTTAATTCATTTGAACCAGTTTTCGTTTAACCCTCCATTATTTTTTTTATTTAAGAGTTTAAAAAAATCAAAACTTCCTTCCTCAATATTTTATTTTATCATCAATTTCAATTACTGACAAAATAAATTACAGACTATCCTAAGCAATCGAAGATTAAAATATTTCCCTCGATATCCCAATGGAATTTGTGTCTTGATATGATCCTACATGTGTACTATTTTGTTCAGTACGTATAAGACAATCGGAAATTGATGTCTTGATATGACGCTACACTTTTGTGTTCGGCATCACCGATAAAGCAGTGTCAGATAAATGCCACCCCCTCCCCCATTGATTATACCGTCTGATACGACCGTATAATGCGGACTACCCTGAGAAAAGAAACTTTTGATTAGTAACCATGGCAACTGTGAAAGGTAAACAAACGGTCACATATTTCATGAGAAGAATTTGAAAGCGTTGTATCATGTATGATCTTGTTATAGCAAGTAAAAGGTAAACGGACGGCCACGATTTCATGTCAAGAATTTTCAAAGCGTAATACCCATTTGATCTTTCAATTGTCCATTTAGAGGATTGTCGATGAAAGTGTTATTTAATTGCATGAAATGCTAAGGAAACACCGGAAATGTATAATGAAAACATTTTGTCATCAGCTTGATTTTATTACATCGACACTGCTCCAACTTCCGGCTCGTTATTGGTTCCATTTGCGTATAATAGACGATAGTTCTAACAACACAAACATCGATCATTCATCAATTCAAAATGACGGTTTTATTGGTATTAACTCGTATGAAGACACCGCTCATGGTATAACGTTTCCATTGATATGTATGAAGATACTGTCTTATATTCTGTATAATGTTATTATATTCTGTATACTATTAGTACTTTATATATCTATAAGATTTAATTCAAGGTCACTATATATACCAATGATATCTAACTTCTACGTCATTTGGTCTATGGTGGAGAGTTGTCTCATTGGCAATCATACCACACATATTTATATTTATATATTCTATCGATCTTTTACTTTAAATTAGACAGTTAGTATTCTCGTTTGAATTGTTATATATTTTTCATGTCGAAGCCGACGCGACTGTCATAAAAGTGAGAGGTTTAGCTAGCTTTAAAAGTTTGGTCCACCATTTTCTACATAAGAAAATGCCTGTGCAAAGTCAGGAATATGACAGTTATTCATTTGGTGTGTTTGAGCTTTTGATTTTGTCATTAATTTTGATTAGGAACTTTTCGTTTTGAATTTTCCTCGGTCTGGGATTTTCTCATTGTTAAAGGTGGTACAGTGACCTGTAATTGCTATTTTCCACTGCATTTGAACCCCATCTTCTTATTTTTACACACATCTTTTCTTAATTTGCCAAAAAGTTTTAAAAAAAAGGAAGAAAACATGCTAAATAAACGTAGAAATAAACGGATAATGATAAATGTTGGAATGGTGTTCTAAATATATTGAGTTAATATTATTTTCATGCATATCACGACGAGCACGCATATTTAACATTAAGATTATAGTCCAGAGAAAGACATGGCGATCACCCTGCCAGGACACATTATTCTGACTCCGAACCGACCAGTCTTTGCTCTTTTCCATACATGACGCGTGTTTATTTTAATTCAATTACTACTAAACTTTTAAGCACTGATATATCAAAATGAAATTCTGGTAATACGTGTATGGAGCTTTGAGGAGTAAAACGATTTTCCGAACAAAAATAAGATGCGTTATTTCATGTACATTTTCGAAATTGTTGGCTACTGTTTTGTTATGTCAGACTCTTCAAGTACAAAAATGTACATGTATAATTAAATACCTTGAGACTTTCCTTCGTGGAATATGTCTTCAATAAAAACTTCAGTCCTGATAATATCTTGAACATAATTTGATAATAAGATTAAAATGTCCAACTAACTGCTACATTTGTACTACAAAACCATTTATTGAATGTCAGTGAGTGTGAATAACTTGTTTATGAGTCACGGTTGAACGAATGTACTGCAAAAGTCAGAATCTGGAAAGCACTTTTAAAGTTTAAATGATTTATATGTTTCTACTGTGTAAACTGCTCAACAACCTTGAAGTTTCTTCACTTAAAAATGTTCAATGCTAGACTATTTTGGCTTTTTATAATTGAGAACAGAAACGGACAAAATGTGAACAACCGTATCAAAGAGCAGAAAATATCCCACATTAAAACAAAACAACACAAATAAAAAGAATCAAGGTTACCGTCTTAAGATATGCGCTAAAATGCGGCGGAATGAGATATGTTTTGTGAGATCTCACCGCCTCCTCCTAAACCTTTAGCCAATGTAGACTGGACAAACACACAGAAAAACGCACAGTAAAACTCAGTTTATACATGATTTATACAGTATTGTCAAGCCATCGCGTTGTCGTTTTGCATTGATTGGTGAGTTTTGAATTTCCCTTTTGTATCTTCGTAATACTATATTTAACGTTTTTGACTTAAAATAGAGTATAGTTAATTAAGGAATGACTGTAATATTTTTTCTGTCTGAAGAAATAACATTAAAAATT
Source organism: Mytilus galloprovincialis (assembly GCF_965363235.1). Classification (NCBI taxonomy): domain Eukaryota; kingdom Metazoa; phylum Mollusca; class Bivalvia; order Mytilida; family Mytilidae; genus Mytilus; species Mytilus galloprovincialis. The sequence continues at coordinate 63,529,154 of NC_134839.1, forward strand.
TGGTGCACACTGAATAACGCGCGTAGCACACCACATTTTTTATGTTATTTTGAATAGACAGAAAAAATATTACAGTCATTCCTTAATTAACTATTTAATTCTAAATTCCATTTTAAACCGTAGAAAACCATGAAAAAAAAACGTTGATGACGTCACGGTCACATGACTAAATTATGTCTATGGTTTGATGACAAAATAACGTAAGCCAATCAGAAGACGCGTTACATCCAAAATTGAATTATTACTAATTGTTTATAACAAATACTGACATATTTGAATTTCAATCCTCGGTTCACTACTTAGTACTAGAAAAGAAATCTTTGTGTTTAGAATTTATATCATATCAATGATGGTAGCCTTAAGCGTACAATAAACAAATCCAACCAAAAACACTCGAAAAACAGGAACCAGCTGCAGCCTGGCATCTCAGCACTATACCTGCTGCGTAGGTATTATGTTATCATATGAGTATCTTTAAGTTTATTGTTTTAAAAACCTGAGGGTCAAATAAAACAAAACTATATTGGAATAGAAATACGAAATCTGCCAAACGATAAATGAACAGATCAACAACAAGACGGAAATACAAATTTCAAAATACCCAAAAAGATAGTCAAAATGAATGTCATAATTGTTCAAAGAAGAAAGGCGACGAAAAGACAAACAATACAGCACACGAACAGTGAAGAAACGAGGGAATGAAAGTACAAAAAATCGAAGGTGATTTTTAATACATGTATAAGCATTATTTTGAAAAAAATTGGTTGCACTTATATGTTTGTTTTTTGCACTGGTGATGACCTTGTCAGTTAATAATTATTGACCTTTCTCTTATCTTTTTAATTTGTCTCTCAAACTCTTAAAGCATAAAAAATTTATATGCACTGGTAAATTCCCTATAACAATAAACAAAATATCGGGGGAGTTCGTAGTTGCATTAAAAACTTTGAAACTAATTGTAATTACAGCTGTCCTTCGGTTAAAACACATCTTACATAACCACCAGACCAAACATAAACCAACCATTTATAAATAACGATTTTAAAATACATTAAAACTGAAGTACAACGTCTCAAATTTAAATTGTGTATCTTCAAGAAGGTCAACAGGTCTGTGATTTGTAATTATACACGATGATTAAACACAAAAAACGGCAAACATCAAAAAGAAAATAACCGAAAAAGCTGCTTGCGAAAGGAAACTCCGATCCCACTCGAACGTGTATAAATCCTCTCAATCGCAATTACAACTATAAAATTTTAATGAGCGATGTACTTCGGAGGCTCTTCTATGCTTTCTCGGTTTTATTGTACACCATTTAGCCAATTTTCATGTTGCATACAGATATAAATGCCGACTTAAAGTGAGCGGTTAATCGGAGTCTTAAGAGCCGGAAACTGTAAATTTATCGTTACGTTCAGTTTTATGAGTTGGGAATGCCTTTACGGTGACCAATTGTGATTTGACGTATATGGCCCAAGAAACTCAATTCGCAAATTAGTATATAAATATGCATAAGGTTTGAATCAGTCTTTTGAGAAACTTATTACACGGATTAACAACAAAGGTCGTCAACTAAAGAACCATCCAAATTCAAAAATGCATTATACAAAGGTAAGTTTTTCTTGAATGTATTAATACTTTTATCTTTGCTTTTTGCGATCTTATTTTTTGTATATACATGTACAAGCCAATGTATCTTAATTAGAAACCAGCACTTAAGAAGGTTATTTCCAGATTTGAAACGTGGAATTCAATTATGGTAAATGTGAATCTGTAAACATGTCTGTGTGGTTATTGATCTTATTTGGGACTGTTATACTATATCACAGTCCCGGATCTGATTATTGGTGAAAATAAAACCGACACACTAAGAATGAAAAAGTTACAGCCGCATTATTTAAACAATTAGCATCTTATCATTCGCAAGCCCTTGCTAAATGATTGGTGTATTTTCATATACAACTTATGAATATAAAAAGAATGTGGTATTATTGCTAATGAGAAGCTGTTTTTTGTCAGATACCGGACATTATCCACATAGCAATGCATTCTATGTTAAAAAGTGGGTACACCAAATTCCAATGTTTCGGTTTCATTCTAAAACTATGACATCTTCAAATAAACGTTATACTGGATCCTCCCAGTCAGTGTGGGTCAGGTATGGAAGATGTTCATGATATATTTTTCGTTTACTCAAAATACACTATGTGTAGAGAAACTTTACTAAATTGGCTTTCCAATAAATAATATTCTTAACTGTTGTCTTGCAGACACTTTGAACTTTCGAATAAACCAAATCTCATAGTTTTCAAACATGTTCATGATTTAATTAATTTGGTACTTGCACGGTCCATCATCATCGTCGGCGTCATCATCAAAACCTAAGTTTTCATCATTTTTTCTCCTTCCTTTTCTTGTCTTCTTTTTATCTTAGTTTGTGTTCTATCCAATACATTTGTTCGTCTTCAAATTTCATCCATCATTATAATTATAATATAATGATATGTTATCATAGTGTATATTGATTCAATAGGTTATCAAACTTTACGTCTCAACACTTGTATAACATTATACATTCCAATATACATATAAACCATTGCGTATAACATGAAATATTGGATAACATATTATATAACACATATTGTATATTAAAACTAACAGTAAAATAGCATTAGCTTAAAAATACTAAAACATATGCAAGTGCCATTCTATTAAGAATTAGGGACGACATCAAAAGATCGATGTAGGATAAAAAAAACTTAAATCAAATAGCTTGGGGGTGGGGTTAAAATTCTGCAAGTTTTGTATATCTAAAATCGATTTTTACATGTATCCCTATTTTTTTCCCCAAGTTAAGTTAAGAGGGTGGTGGTGGTGGTGGTTTGGGGGGGGGGGGGGGGGGGGGGGGTTAGTGAAAAAACTATGTGAATTAAGTTTTTCATCCTACATTGAACTTTTGATGTCTTCCCTTATGACAGACTAATATTAATAAAGGTGAAGACTCAAGTGTGCTTAGATATAGCAATAGGATATTCTAAAACTAAAAACTAAAAACAAATGTGTGGAGGCAGTTTCAGTTCAATTAATAGTTCTAGTACATGCATATATGTAGTTGGGTTAGAACTCGGTTAATATAAAATAATGTTCATGGATAAATGTGTAAAACTGCGGTTTAAACTATTTGTAAGATCGATTTGTAATCGTATACATTAGAGTCTGTCAGAATGGTGTTTACAGACTAGAGAATGATGGGGGGAAAGCATGCAGAATAAAGATCATACACATAAAGAAAAGAAAATAATAGAATGTTAAAATATAATGTACATAAAATTGAGAATGGAAATGGGGAATGTGTCAAAGAGACAACAACCCGACCATAGAGAAAACAACAGCAGAAGGTCACCAACAGGTCTTCAATGCAGCGCGAACTTGATTCCCGCACCCGGAGGCGTCCTTCAGCTGACCCCTAATGTATATGTGTCTTTATTTTCAATAAACTATCAGTTTGACAAGGTGTAGCGAAAATGAAAAGGGAACTCATAAAAGATAAAAAAAAAAAAAAAGAAAGAAAAAATAAAGAAAATAAAGAATAGAGCAAAGTGGTCGGAACAAATATGTTTAATTAAATGACAAATATTATAATAGATTTCATTCAATACTTAAACAGTTAATTCATGTAATGTTGTTCATAAATAATTAATGTCATCTTGATTGTTATATCATAATCAAGTACTTATATTATATATTGAATAAATATTTGAGTAGAACTCTTAAGTTAATAATCATACATGTAACAGTCAAAGTGTTATGAATAGCCGAAGAAATCTCAGTCACCTGGTCTAATTGAAAAAAAGAAAAAAAAATCACAAAAAGACTGAACTCCGAGGAAAACTAAAAAAGGAAAGTCCTTTATCAAATGGCAAAATCAAAAGCTCAAACATCAAACGAATGGACAACAGCTGTCATATTCCTGACTTGGTACAGGCATTTTCTTATGTAGAAAATGGTGATTAAAAACTGGTTTCATAGCTAACTAAACCTATCAATTGTATGAATAGGTCGCATAAAAGAGATATACCAAACGGATAATCAAACTCGTGAGTCGAAAACAAACTTACAATGTAATGCCAAAAAACACAACAAAAGGACAAACAACATTATACAAAACACAAAGTAGAAAACCATGGAACTTTTTCAAGAATTTGGGCTGGTATCCTGGGCTCTAGAAGGGTAATCATATTCGGCTCCCCATGTGACACCTGCGAGTCGTGTTGCTCAAGTACTAACCCGATGAAAATTCGGTAGGTCTCATTCGAGGAAAAAATGACGGGATTGTGGTAACGGCAGTTAGAACATATCCGTTGTCATCTGTGTAACAAGTATTCCATAACGGTCAAACAACTAGTGATGGCTTCCGTAAATTTGAAGCGTCAGGATAAGATTGATATGTTTTTTTCTGAAGACTTTTTCGTTAAGTGACATTAGGGTAAAAATAGGTACATTGATATGACGATATGACTATACATCTATTCCTTTGACTAGTGGACGTAAAGGTTCCCATAATTACAATCGTTTCAATGCTCTTACAATAAAGTGTTTTATTCTATTTGCAAGCAAATATATAATGCAACTCATTTGAAAATCTTACGCAAAGTCAAGACGGAATCTAAAAAAAAGAAGAAAAAAACCAAACAAAACTGATTATTTCATATTGAGAAGATAATTCTATTTGACATCAAAGAATAGGATTGTCAATCAACTGTTTAGGAATACGAATAAGATATTAGCACTGTCTTTGTAAAGTTACACTCGGCAGCATGAGTTGGCTTGAACAAACAAACTTGATATCGTCAACCTGTGAAGGTAATAAAAAGAAGTGTTATGTAATTTCAGACTGTCTGTCTGACAAGTCGCATAATATATTAAGCAAAAATATAATATGACAACAAGTAGTGTAAATGACTTTGTTATATTAGAGATAAGAGTCGAAGACAAATAGAACGAAACGTGCGACTAGGTTATATACGATACGTAGAAACTGATATTCATATACATGTACTATAAATAGCTTATTTTTGTCCATCTGATGAGTTAAGCCTTTTCAACTGATTTTTATAGTTCATTTCTTATGTTGTACTGTTATACCACTGTCCTAGGTTAGGGAAGGGTTGGGATCCCGCTTACATGTTTAACCCCGTCACATTATATATGTATGTGCCTGTCCCAAGTCAGGAGTCTGTAATTCAGTGGTTGTCGTTTGTTTATGTGTTACATATTTGTTTTTCGTTCATTTTTTATATAAGAAAGGCCGTTTGAATTGTTTTACATTGTCATTTTGGGGCCTTTTATAGCTTACTATATGCAGTATGGACATTGCTCATTGTTGAAGGGAGTACGGTGATCTATAGTTGTTAATTTCTGTCTCATTTTGGTCTCTTGTGGACAGTTGTCTCATTGGAAATCATACCACATCTTCTTTTTTTTATATAGAATGATGGTGCTTTTCATGCTTATTATGAAAGGAAAGTCACTCGACCTGTGTTGAAGTTTCAGTGTATACGCTTCTCTTCTGTGTTAAAGACCAAAAGAAAAACAATAGTACACACACTACAACATAGAAAAATTAAAACTGAGCAACACGAACCCCTTGTAAGTTTGTGTACCTTCCTTATCCGTGAATTCTGTTGATATTGAATATTAAGATCTGACTTACAATACAAAAGTTTAGTCTATACATGATAGTGTGATTGTAAAATAAGTACTTTTATTTCATGTATAGGTCGCTTCGTTCTGCGCAGATTTGATCTTGTACGGTTTCCGTTCCTCTATGGCAGGCCGTTCTCAAAACTATGTTTAAACCATTTTTCGAAAAATTTACACACTGAGAATTACAACAAAGCACACTTAGATTTAAAAACTTTAAAACACACACTGAGAATTAAAAATTACACACTGAGAATTAAAAATTACACATTGAGATTTCATAAAGTCGCACTGAGATTACAAAAATGAAAAACACACACTCAAAATTGAAAATTACACACTGAAAATTGAAAATTACACACTCAGAATTGAAAATTACACACTCAGAATTGAAAATTACACACTGAGATTTCTAATAGACACACTGAGAAAAAATAAACAGAAAACACACGCTGAGAATAAATAAACAGAAAACACACACTGAGAATTTGAAATTACACACTGAGAATTTAAAATTAAACACTGAGATTTGTGCGCTCTTTTTATGCGCACATATCTAATTAGCATACTTAATCTGAATCTATTACAAGCTTAAAACAACTAGGGGACAGAACTCGTTAGTCCTTCGATTTAGTTCCAAATCATTTATAAAAAAAACTTAAGAAATACAAGAACAAGAAAAATACCCATTTACTCTTATTACAAAATATAACCAAATGGTGAAAAACTTTATTAAAATTATAAGAAAACATTAGAACAATCTGCAAAAAAAACAAAGAATGCAGTGAAATTTTTACTCAAGTGTCTATTATAGCATATAAACGTAACAAAAATATAAAATATTACCTTGCGAAATCAGGGTAACAGTTGGAAGACTTTTGAAAAGAGACCCATGTTTAAACGGTTTTAAGTAAAAAAAAAAATCGCGATACACTGGTAGTAATGATCTGAAATATAGGCAACAAACTTAATAATATAAATATGAGCGATGTTAAGTCTTGAAATTTATTACGAATGTTGGATGAAGGAATCGCATTTCATTATAATGACAAGAGTTCTTGAGATCAAGATATTAATCTGTTGAATTATTCACTCTCATAAATATTCATTAGTAATTTGCATATTAATCTCAGTGTGTAGTTTTGAAATCTCAGTGTGTAATTAACAATTCTCAGTATGTGTTTTTCAATTTATTTCTTCTCATTGTGTCTTTTTAAAATTTCAGTGTGTAATTTTAAATTCTCAGTGTGTGTTTTTAATTTTTTTAAATCTCAGTATGTAATTTCGATTTCTCAGTGTGTTATTTTAGATTTTTAAATCTCAGTGTGTATTTTTTTTGAAAAGGGATTTAAACATAGTTTTAACGAGAACGGCTTGCCATATTCCTTGTTATCTTGAAGCTCATAAGTGTTTTTTATGTGATTTTGATGCTCATAAGTGTTTTTTATGTGATCTTGATGCTCATAAGTGTTTTAATGTGATCTTGATGCTCATAAGTGTTTTCATGTGATATTGATGCTCACAAGTGTTTTTATGTGATCTTGATGCTCATAGGTGTTTTTATGTGATCTTGATGCTCATAAGTGTTTTTATGTGATCTTGATGCTCATAGTATTTGATCTTGATGCTCATAAAAAGGGACGAATGATACTAAAGGGACAGTAAAATTCATAAATCGAAAATAAATTGACAACGACCTGGCTAAAAATGAAAAAGACAAACAAACAATATAAAACTAAAGAATAAGCAACACGAACCCCATAAGTGTTTATATGTGTTTTTTCCCTGGCGAAGGGTACTGGTGAAGGTTTGAAACAACACGAAACACAAATTAATTGATGATGAAAAGAAATCCTAAACACATGTAAGATCATTTATTAAGTTGTTAGACATTTAAAACATTTCAGAATAATTTTGTTTGCATGAATTTGTTTTGATGTTTCCCTTGTTTCCCTAATATATATTAGAAACTTTTAGTCCATAGCATGGCATTTAGAAATATTTTGGATTTTGAAAACTGAAATCGTTATTTTATATATACGTATTCCTCCACGTTCAGAGTACAATATTAAAAAAAGCCATTTATCGATACACGGGAGGCTATCAAACTAAATGACAGTCAATTTGCCTGTAGAATTTGTTACAACAGTATATCACCATTAAACTTGAAATAATATAAACAGGAACCACGTGTTTCAACCCTTTGTAATAAAATAATAAAAACAAAACGGTTTTGCCGCGTTTGGAACGCCTTTTCTGTCACCCTAACACAGGAACGACCAGGACGGAAGAAAGCATACTTAGATCAAAAGATTTTTCAATGCTGGAAATGAATTGCAACATTTATTTGGGATGTGAAAATAAGTTTATGACACACATTTTCATCTTTTAGTGTCTAGGATTTACTAATGTGCACTGTTACTTGGTATGGACTAATAAATAATATCCATTTTCACTATTTAAGTGTGCTTCAATGATGTGGGTTTTGCTCATTTTTGAAGGAGATACGGTGACCTACCATTGCCTAAATACACGTTATTTGGCCTCTGCTGGATAGTTGTAGCATTGGCAATCATACCACATCTTCTTATTTCATATCACATAAAACTAACAATTTGAAACGAAAAAATATGAATAGCATAAACGCACGTGAACAGAGAAATCCTTCATTTTACAACAAAAGGTGGAGACTCGATATAGAGCAACATAATGTCCGATATCTTGTCGAATTAACTTTTGCGATGGCAAAGTATAATAGTTGACATTGGGAATGAAAATAAAAGTAATTATAAATGAGATCAGTCGGGACGACACGAATCCCTTAGCCTGCTATTGAAATATTAAACGTACTATATAGCTGGCAATTCATATCAAAGAAAGCAAAAAAGTAGGAAAATGTATAAGATTATTTTGAATTTCAACCTTCTGTTAAGTTATTAAAGCCAAAAGGAGGAGAGGAAAGTGAAAACCTATCTGTGTTCACCTTTAATCAACAAAAACCAGCATAGATATAAATGAATTAGTCTAAACTAATTTTAATTCTTGTTCAGGGAAATTCTTGTACAAATGTATACATATTGGATAACATGTGGAAAGTCATGTTTCAATTTATTTTCTTTTACTTATGAATGTTTAGATAATATTCTGAATGTAGGATCTAATGCTCTACATATTAAGGAAATGTCTGTACCAAGTCAGGAGTATTACATTTGTTTTCCATTCGTTTGATGTGTTTGAGCTTTTGACATTTTTTGAATTTTCTTTGGTGTTCGGAATATTCATTATTTTAATTTTTTAAAGAGATTTATTAATTTATATATGTTGCTTTTCGTTTTTAAAAAATAACTTTCGATCTGTGTTGTGTTATGTTATCGAACTTACTTTTACCTTTTTGCTTTTAGGAATTATTTTTTTGTATTTGCAGAGATACGTGTTTTTGTCATTTACCTTTTTATTACTTTTATGGTTGATTAGGGGTTTAACAGGGATTTTTTTATATGAAGCATGGTTTCAGTCAATTGTGTTGAGTACACGAACCCCTTTGATTATTGGCGTAACATTTTCTCAAACATTTGTACTCAAAGTCAGGTGTGAATTATGATGGAATACACATTACAATTAAGTCTAATCTTTTCTTAATAATTGTGTATCACAATATTTTTTGTAACTGTATCCGTTAGTCAGCCGGGGGTTAATGATTTGTAAATAATTATCAAGAGAAGGGATTATTACAATACTATCCCTAATATAAGGTAACTGTTTGTAACTGTACCCGAGAACTATGATCAGCGAGACTCAAGGTCAATTATTTATCGTTTTAAAAGTTCAAGAAAGAATAAAGACAACGTAAAACGTAGTAATCCTTGACCATAATTCAATAAATGATCGGAAATACTATACTTATTGGTATATCGTGTACCACGAATGCAGAAATATGGGATGTATTTAAGGGAAACAATATCTTGCATGGGTTCAACGAGTGTAATTTAACAGCATGCGCATACGGCCTCAATAGGTAGGGTTCTGGGAAGTGTAAATACAAGTCCGCTCTGAAAGTTATTTTTATTCTCAAAAAATTATTATACACGTAATTAACTTATTACTATATGCTTTGGGAAACCAAGCAAAAATCTAACACTTAAATATAAGTTGCCAGATTGGCAATCACACCAAAGTGTCCTATAGTTGCTTGCATCCATATCCATAGGACTGTAGTGTGTAGTTGCCAGATAAGTAATCAAACCAAAGTGGTAAGTTGCTCGCGTCCACGTTATTTGGACTGTGGTGACTCTAGTCGTCTCATTAGTAATCCTATTCGTACAACATCTATTTATTTTTATATTATAACAGTCGAAAAGACAAGTAGAACTTAATTGATTTGTCATATAATTATTGAGTTCTCAATTAAGTACCAAATAAATATAGCTTAATGCAGTCGAAATGGAAAGAAATGTGACCAGATGACGTTTGAAGCATGTTAAGATATGAACAGAAAACGGTCATCTTCAAGAATTGTTTATAAGCCATTTAACTAATGAGATAAAAATATATAAAAGACAAATTTAATGCGTCACTTATATCATCTTAGTGCATGAACATATGATGATTTAACTTTTTTTTTTATTTTGATAAAAACACTGTGTCATTTATAAACTAAGTCAAAACTGTATGAAATAAAAATTTTAAAAATTTCCAAAACTATATCGTTTAAGGATAACGTTGTTGAAATCATATCTGATGATTTCACTTTGGCAAACAATTATAACACATTTATTTCAATATCGTTCTTTAAATGATGCACGTTAAAGACATCCCTGTGGATTTCGAAAAAGAGTAGGCTAATGCCGCTACAAGGCAACACTCGCACCCGCAAAGTGGAAAGGGATTTATATAAGTTGCAAAACTTGTTTCCCAATCCACTATAAGTATATATGTTTAAACAAAAGATACTTTAAGTAAGTTTTGCAATATCTATTTCTGAGCTAAACTAACCAAGACTTCTTTATTAACTTATTGTCTACAGACATATATTTAGTTGTCTCTTGCCTAGAGGCTATCTTATAACCTTAGAACTAGCACATAGTGAAAATGGCTTCAGCCTGTCATTTACATATGTACCAGTAAACTGTCGATGAAAGCTTAGGTTTTCTTAATTATCGATATCTTACCAGTTTAGATAAATGTTTTGAGGTTAAGTGTAAATTATAAAACTGTATATGTTAAGCCTTATAAAATTTTCTCCACAAATGAGACTTTGTACAAAGGTACTAGACTTTTCGACAAGTTCATTTAATTAAAAGTTTGAGGCAAAAAAGCTAAATGTTAAACTACATGCTTAAAATGCAGACTTATCCTTCAACGGTATTTGTCAATCATTCATTTTAGACATCTTTAAATAGTCTTTAATTGGAAATCGTTTTGCCCAAAATGGCTTTAAATTGATTCCAAGACAAATTTAATTCGACCAAAAATTATTTGTACCAGTCTTTAAAAAAGATCATTATACCAGTTTTGAAGGTAAGATTTTGAATTTTTAATAATCCATAACTCACTGTTGTTTTACTGAAAGTTATGACCAAACATGTACATTTCCAAAAGGCGTGTTGCTTTCATAGCCACCGGTTTTGCTAAACTTGCGTAGATTAATCAATTTGTTTTATTCTTATTATTAACATGAAATGTTATTTATGTAAAATGGTAGAGTAATAAATGTAAAACAAATGTAGTATAAACTGATTTATGTAAAAAAAAATTCAATACAAATGTAACATAGCCTTAAAACACTAGAAATGTTGATAAAGTTAAAAATAAAAATACCGATACTTTAGTTAACATGTTTGTCAAAAAGTAAACTGACACTTGTTTAGAAGAAATTATAAATAAAGGAAACAAAAATACTTCTTTGAATGTACTTTTTTATCGTTTGGTGCAGAAAACGATGAACTTAAAGGTTCAGTTTTAAATTAATCAAATTCAAATTTAAATTTTAAACAGGAAGTGAAAAAAATATTTTGAAAGACAGATGTAAAATATCCCAATGGTACTATGATCAATCCAGTAAATTTCCATTGAACAAAACTGTCAATGTTAACATTCGAAATAATTATTAATATATATACATCATTTGTATAATCAATAAAACCACCATATAGCTATGATATCCGTAATTATTTTTGAGTTTTGGTGTTATATTAGACTTGTGATTATCCAAACTTTTTACACGAAAACTGAACGTAATTAATTCAAGACCAGTTTTCATTGTAGCTGGGCGCGTGAAGTAACGTCACCGTTGGAAATAGAAATAATTAAATGCGTAGGATAACATTAGTTTATATACATAATTCAAAGAAGACAGTTTGACTTTTTATTTAGTGATTTTTTTACTGTTAAATTTATTTTTCTAATTCACTGGTATTTCTTAATCAAAAATTAAGTTTCGGCGAACTGATTTTTTGGTTTCAAAAAAGATATAAGAAAAAGTTAAAATCTTTGCATTTAAAAGAGAGGAACTAGTTTTTTTTAAAATCTCGAACAAAGAAGAAGATAACACTATTTTACCATAACAGTTCTTTAATACAAGGTAAGCATATTTAAATTGTATATTACTGATACTCATACACACAGAAAAATAATTTTAAGTTGTTATAATTGACAAATATAATCTATTATATCTTGCTTAATCGCCTTTTTGATTTACCGGCAGAAGATTAGATATTCAATCTACATATAAAGGCTGTCGAACAAACACAAATGTAAATTTTCAATGGAAACATTGCAGTCTTACAATTTGCTCATCAACATCATAGGAAAAATATAAATATGATGATGGATTAATTGAATCATGTCTTAAATTTGTTCTTACATTTCATATTGTCTTTTTCGGTCATTTGCATCATATATTTACTTCAATTTGACGAATCTACATTAATAAGCTTACACTAGCTTGTGCTGTAAAAGAGGGAGAATAATGTTATATGCAAGTTTTCTTGAGTTTCTGCGAATTTGATTGTACGATACTATAAAAATGACGTATTTATCTGTTTTCCAAATATGTTTAAATGTTACGGAGTATACAAACAACCTGTTGCCGCTTTGATACACGAAGTTTTCAGATGCTTTTGTACATTCTGTTTTATTCTTGTTTATAAATTTGATGAGGCTCTCTCTTCTAAATTCAGTAGATTGAATTCTTTTTCATTGATGGAAGGTGTTCCCATCTTGTTCCTAAAAAAATAAAAACTGTTTAGCTGAAAACTGAGAAGAATATGATTGACACTAGAGAACCAATCATTTTCCCTCAAATAAGTTAAAAAGTATGTCTAACGAAAAGTAATATACCATCATGACCAAAGGACACACGATTAATGATTTAATTTATACGTATAAGGGAGTAAGGTTCCAACTCCCTTGGTCAAAGTTGAACTTAGATGGATTCCAGTTTAATTTTTAGGTCACATAGCTCTTCCCGTGTTTCGGTTCTGATACGTAATTGGTTTTCAAATATTTTTTTTGAATTGAGCGTTCTTTGTGAAGGTAGTTTCCGAAAATGCTCTTCAGACGCATATAATTTATATTGTTTACCCCTAACGTTTGTTTATATTGACATGTAGATTTCGCGGCTATGTTTTGTTTTAGCAAACATTTTACGGACGCAGATTTTTGTGTATATGTGTGCAGACGATAACAGACTCAACAACATCTGAAGTATTGTATGCACTATGATTTTTATATGTTGCTGATGTTATTTTGTTTTTTTTGGTGTTTAGTAAGGTCTATGGTAAGTATTAAAGTTGGGTTTGATAAATGAAGTAAAATAGTCAAATAGCAATTTATCCAATTATCATGATATAGATCTTTAGAAATCTTGTTTAAGTTATGTAAATATCTACAAATTTGTATTAGTTCAAAATGTAATGATAAAATACATAAGCTCTTATGCTAATATGTTACAAGTACTTTTCTTAATATGATTATTTAACCGCTAATCACAATTCATTAATAATTCATATGTTTGTTGCTATCATTACTAAAAGAGCAGCAACATATGATTTTGTCTGTCGTCTTTATGTGTAATACCACCATAGCACTGTACGTCACATCAGGACGAAAAAGGGTGGATTAAAATATTTTCTTGAATTTGTCATGTGTGAGAAATTAATCCTACATTTCAGTGCAGTAAATTACTTCTGAGTAATAAAGATATATCTTGGTTATTCAAAGCTCCATTATTTTTTAATTGGTATTTCTATGATATATTTTGGAAAATTGAGGTTACATGGTTTCTAAATAAAGGCAACAGTAGTATACCGGGGTTCAAAAATCATAAATCGATTGGGATAAAACAAATTCGAGTTACAAACTAAAACCGGGCGAGACACATCAACTGTAAGAGGAAAACTAAAGCTTGTATACAGGAAAGAAAGGGGTGGACATTTTATAAGTTAACTTCCAGTGATGGTTATTATCTTATATAAAATGAAGAGTATTTGTGAAAAGTACTGGATGGGATAAAACTTCATGCCACAATGTTTCGGACTAATAGCGGGAAAACAGTGGTGGTATAAAGTAAAATCACAAAAATGCTCAACTCCGACGAAATTAAAAACGGAAAGTCCCTAATCAAATGTCAAATCAAAACCTCAAGATTTTTTTGTTTCAATGCTCCCAGATTTTTATTTATCGCCCTATCCTGAACATACATAAAATATTTGTTTCTTGCCGTTCAGCAACCAAAAAGTAATCAATCAGAGACGGTTACTTCGTTTTGATTGCGATCCTCATGGTTTCGTGTTAACGGGACAAAGCATATTCAAGAAATAAGTAAGCAGTGCACTGAAATGAAATCTTCGTTTTATTTAACAATATCAGAGGATCTGTAACTCAGCTTATCGACCACGAGTTTCGTCTACAAAAGACTCAGTGACGCTATTATCTAAAGCCAAAAATATAAGTAAAGTACGACAAAGTTAAAGAGCATTGAAGACCCAAAAATGCCGATAGGATTTGCCAAATTCAACTACGGTATTCGATTTCTGGGGTAGAAAATTAGTATCGCGAAGAACTCAAACTGCTCCGAGTAAATTCTCCGTTACTGCAACAAATACATGATACAATCTAATAGATTTTTTTCGTTTTCAAAATCTGAAAAAGTTCACAAAACACTTTGTTGGTTGTTCTATAAATACAGGTTTCCATACGAGTTCAAATCGTTAAAATAAACAAGTTGGTTTCACAAAAAAAACCTTATGACTTAGATCGTAATTCATGAACAATTCAGTTAATTAATCTTAGTCGTAAGGTTGTTTTTTTGCACAAAACCTCCTCCTGGTCATTTCATTTATTCAAACTTTTGTTGTATTTTCCATTTATTTTTTAATTGATGATTGCTGTTCTCCTTATTGCGCATTATTCGTACAAAGTTATATTTTATATAATTCTGCTTCATACTCATACTTCATACGAAAATCGTGTCTTGAACAAAAAATGATAGTACCATCATATAGATACCACAAAACGAAACATTTTCTTACACGGAATTCTAGGTTCTCTTGGCTTGTGAATTGGATACGGTGTTTTCTCTCTATTCGTTAGAAGAAGAAGTTTTTAGTGACAACCATAAATATGTTGTAAAGCAATTCATTATGTAGTTGAACTCCATCTTTTTGTCTCTTATATTCCTTATTTTTTTCGTCCTTATTTTACCACAGAAAATGAAACAAACCAGTATTTGATTTCGGGAGAAATGACTGCATGTTTATGAGAATATGTATTGTAAAAAGATAAAAAAAAAAAAAAAAATAAAAATAAATAAAACAAAATCATTATTTTTGTCAAAATAGATCCTTCTCCATTATTCCGTGTACTTTATCACTAAGAACGTCTACAGAAGCAAAATGTTTTTGTTTTCAAATATTTTATAAATGCAAATTCGTATAAATTTGCAATTCGCAGGTTATATTTTGTGATCCATTTGTATCTCGTGTTTTTTTAGTGAAGGACAATTATTCAAATTACATAATATATTGTGCAACGAAATATACATCAGTCTGGGTCTCAACTCCCTAGCGACTTGATCTTGTGCCTCTGTTCTGAGAGTAAACCAATAATGTTCTATCCATAGTCGTGTATAATATGACAATAAATATTTGAATTGAATGTAATACTGAACAAATCTGGATCCGCCTGGTTGTTTCAAGCAAAGCAGGAGACGCTTACACACTTGAATCCACCGTTTTGAGGTGGCGACGTTCTATGTTTTCCTTTGGTAGATTCCAATGGATTTATGATTATTAGAATATCGATAATCTACGGTCTTATCTTATACATCAGAAGTATATTCTACTGATTTTTTTAAATGTGGAGCAGGAATGGTATTCCCTTCCGGATGACCTAGGTTCACCCCAAGTTTCAATCAGTTAGCGTAGCTCATCCTTAGATTATGCGGATTGTTTTTTTTTTTTTTTTGACTGTTATTTAAGTATTGTATTTTTTTTTGGATTGCCATAGTTATTTCCATTTTTTTTACACAAAAGTTTTAAATTGGTGTCTTCCTTTCTTACAAGGTTAAGGCTTTAGTATTAGAAAAGTAAAGTGTTTTGCATAAGCATACATGCTAGCTAATATGATACTCCAGATGCACATTTTACAATTTGTTCTGATCAGTATGGGCTTAAAATCTGAAAGTTTGAAATATTGAAGAAGTGATAATATAGTTCAAAATTACCAAAGATGGAAATATCGTAATTGATTTAATACCGCATATGGTTATTTCAAATTGTATACAAAATAAAACATGCGGTAGCGGCATTTGTATAAAATGAAGGGCAATAAACCAAAAAATAATTTCAAAAATTGAGAAATAATGATATTAATATCTTTTTCAGATATTTTTTCATTAGAAAAGATTGAGGGAATATTTAGTTATTTTTCTAACTTCTGCGAAAACATATTAAAACTCATTATATATTCCAAGGTAAATATTGTGTACGCCAGAAGCGCGTTTCATCTCCAAAAGAAGTTTAATCATCAGAGACGTTCCATTCAAAAAATGTTAAAAGGCCAAATAAAGAACGAGGTTGAAGAGCATATACAATAGATCGACCCATATCTTCTAAATATTTAAGACTTTTGTTTTTTTTAAGGCTGTTGTTTCAATCAAAGAGATAACGTTATCATATCATCATGATGTAAAAAAACACACCAAAGATACCAGGTTTATGATTTGATATGCCAGACACGTTTCGTCTATATTTTACGCGGATTTGATGTGTATGGGCCAAATATTTTTTCGAACACCCGTCTCCTCTTTTTCAGTAATTGGAATACAAAAAAAAAAGATTCAGTAAAATCGACGAAGCAAAAATTGACCCAAAAAGACTTATAGAATAATATTATTCAATCATATATTTTAAAAGACAATATTGTATAATCACTAAAGCACTCCTGGTGAGTTTTTCGTGTTGCTCTGTCTTTCTATGCGATATATTTGATTTTGGGATGTTTTGGGTTTTTTTTAACTCATGAATTTCGGTGGTGAACATGGTTTATATAAGTTATATATATTCGCAAACAACATTTTAATTTCAGCGACAAAATGAATATAATAAATAATTCATTTGCAATGCTTTAAAATTTCTAGGTTGTGGTTTGTTGACTCTTGCCTTCGTAGACTCGTCATTCTTTGTTTTTATTTATCATGAAGTTGTCAGCTTGTCTTCGATGTATGAGATTATTTAAACCCTTTTAACTAATTTAAAGAACTACTCGCAGTTATGTTTTTTTTTATTTTGGGTGAGTTATTCTTGTTAACAGAACTCTGTGGTCCATTAATTCCAATATATCAATATAAGCATTTTCTATTTAAGTCTATTCTGACAAAATCACAATCAATGTGTGATTGCACCTTTGAAATAACATTTCAAAAATAGGAGTGAAATAGAAAATAACATCATAGATGATTATGGTATTTTCATAATCGTTTTGAATTTCGACGGCATAAAATCAAAATAAATGTATTTGAAAAGACTGGTGTTTAATCAGTGGCCCACAAACTCTTAACAACCACCTATATCCGGCGTCCACAGAAACAGAATGAGAAATTAATGAATCTCCCTATAATCAATCCTGAGAAAAATGTAACTTAGTGTCATTATAAGGAACTTAAAGGTTTTTGATAATTTGATCGTAATAAAAAGCTATTGTAGTTGCGTGAACGGACCGCAATTTGCTTTTTGTGCTAATAATTTGGCAATGGCTTAAAGAGAAATTCATAATTGGTTGACAATAATTTTTCCAATGCCAATTTGTCTTCCGGGAAATTAAAAACGAAGAGAAACGTTAACATTTGACATAAAATACAAATAATGATTCAAACCATTTAAATTTATAAATAATAGTAGTTTGAACATTTTGTAGTGTTATGTTAAGGGTGTAGTCAGACATTAGTGCACCAGTAACATGTAATGGCATTAAAGCTTTGAACTATGTACTGATTGTGTACTCTTTCTTATTTAATCGAAGATGATAAATAAAATGATTAAAACATTTCCGAAAACTTGTAATTATAGATTAAATGTCACCCAAAAGCATTTGATAGTTTTGAGAATTGAATAAGTTTTTACAGAAACTTACAAAATAAGAATAAAAGTAAATTCTATTTTTTCCTGGCATTTTCATATTCCAAAGGGGTTATAATCTCTTCTTTAATACAAGACAAAGAAGATACCAAGCGGACTTTCAAAAAACATTAGACAGAGAGAAACGGACAATTATAGTTGACAAACACAAATACGCAAAAAGACAAACAACAGTCTACCAAACACTACACAGAAAAAACTAAAGACTGAACAACATTGAAGCAAAGACGGAAAGCTTGGGCGACTCTCATGTGCTTCGGTATGTTGCTCAATAGAGGAATACACCGTGTTTTTCAAAGCATTTTTAAATTCAATGATAATTTTTGATGTGATGTCACGATCGAATGAAAAAAGAATAGATATTAGGCTGCGACAATTGTAACTACCCCGTTGTATAATTCATAACGGTTAAGCAAATCATGATTGCGTTGTTAAAACCTTTGATATGACTTCAAAGATTAAATCACAAAAATACTCAACTCCGAGGAAAATTCAAAAACGGAAAGTCCATAATCAAATGGCAAAATCAAAAGCCAAAACACATCAAACGAATGGATAACAACTGTCATTTTTCTGTCTTGGTACAGGCATTTTCTTATGTTGAAATTGGTGGACTAAACCTGGTTTCATAGCTAGCTATTCAAATTTATCCTTTGGTACCCTTTGTTCAAAAGCTTCCTTGTACGCAGTAACCCGCGATAAAAGGAAGCACGAAATGATACACAAGAATATCGGTTTAACTAGGAGAGATCGAGGCTCCATATATATATAGGCGCTACTGGAATGTTGCTACTAAGAAAGTGAAACCTAAAATCATCACTTTTGTGGTATGGTTTAGTTTACAATCAACCATCATTGACAATTTCGAGATCTTATTCAATATATGAAGCAGATTTAATTGTGTCTGTGACAAAAGAAGTCAATGATCCCTTAGTTAAGTGATATCTGTTTATGCTAAAAACATTTTACATTTGAACAAAACACTGTCAGCGATATTAGAATAATAATACATTGAGTGCCATACGTTTACTTTTTTGAATTAAGATTGGTTTGTATGTGCATGATGTGTGTGGCTTTAAATACTAGTGTGATTAAATAAAAGCTAACAATTCATGTATTTCATGTAAATGATACCAGAATTCTGAGGAACATTCAGCAAACTTCTGTTTAAAGTTAAAGATGTAGAGATTACAATGTATGTAACAGACTTGTTCCTTAAAGTGAATATTCAATTGAAAGTCTCATAAGGAAAGAGAAAATAGTTAATTCAATCATTCCATCATTGACTTTAAATCAGTTTTAATTAATCAATATTTAAAAAGATAATCTGATACGTTATTCTCGATTTTGCTATATAGTTTTAAAACATGTCATAACTAGTACGTAATCTACATGACCCATGAAATACAGTAATGTGCAATAAGCATCAAACCTATTCCATGTCTAATATTTTGCAAGATTACAACATAATCTTTGCTCAGATACTTATCTCGCCTTTCCTCGAAATCATTTTCATCTGTAGAGGATGCACTTTCATATTGGCCTCTATAATTGTAATAGTTTTACAGTTTATATGTGCAAAAAAGCTATATCATATATAAACTCATCGAAAATGCCAGGATTAAATTTTGTATTTACGCAGACGCGCGTTTCATCTACAAAAGACTCATCAGTGACGCTCGAATCCAAAAAAGTTAAAAATACCAAATCGAAGAGCATTGATGACCAAAATTCCAAAAACGTTTTGCCAAATACAACTAAGGTAATATATTCCTGAGGTAGAAAAGCTTTAGTATTTAAAAAAATTCAAAATGTTTGTAAAAGTTAATTTATAAATATTACGATATCAATGATAATTCATGTCAACACAGACTATGGAGTGGCGATAATTCATGTCAACACAGACTATGGGGTGGTGATACTCTCTGAAAATTAAAACACCACCAACAGTGGCATCGACCCAGGGGTTGTAAATAAACTTATCATAGATACCAGGATTAAATTTAGTATTTACGCAAGACGCGCGTTTCGTTTACAAAAGACTCATCAGTGACGCTCGAATCCAAAAAAGTTAATTGAAGTATGTCCCATTTGTATATTTTTGTTCACAAATAAAACAAGTAGTATTTTGAATAATGCTATTTCTTATAGACAAATAAAATATCGGACTTGTTCCAGACTTGAAACAGAGATGAATTGCTCAAAAGGTCGGAAATTGAATCTTTCACATAAAATCATAAATTTGGCATCCTAACTTGTCTATTGTTATGTTTTGATTGAATACCATCCTCTAACAAGATGACCGACTTGAAATAAGTCTGGGATGACTCTTGAATTACTTGTAATGAAGGTCTCTGGAATGTTTTTGTTGTTCTAATGCAATTTTCTGTTGCGTTTCCGGGGAAAATTCGCCAATTGTTCCAGATTCAGTCTTGTAAACATTGAAGTTATTTGCCGATGGGATGTAAAAATTGTCTTTTAAAGCCTTAAAGAGGAACATATTCGTATACTGTTTTAAATTGAAAGTAATGTTAGATAATATTCCGGGATAAACCTTTCTTGGCAAAAAAAGGTAAGTAAATATGAATATTACAGATCGCGTATCTACCCCTGATGAATCGACTAGTTTCAATTATCATGATTTTGAAAAACCTTTATATTCTCAATGTTTTCATATTGCGTTCATTTAAAGTATGGCTATAGATCCACATTTTTTTTAATATTCAAAATAAACTATTTAATTAATATAGACAAGAACTTTTTCATATCTTTAAATATCAGCTGTACGAAGCTAAGAAGCTGTTGTAATGCGAGCTTCGTCGAACTATAACTCGTGTTTCGAGCCGAGTACAAATAAAGCTAATATTTAAAGATACTTACACAGTTTATGTCTATGTCTATACCCTGCAATTAATTTTGTACAATTATTTTTCCATTCTTATATTCGAATTTGTCTATAATTGAAATCGACATGACTTAAACGCGGACCGCAATGAGGACACAAAATTGAACTATGACGTAAACAGTACCATTGACGTAACCGTTCAATCCCAACAGAAGCAGATACCAGGAGACGATAAACGTCTCTTATACGTTTATCTCGTTGTGTTATCACCTGTATTAGTATTCTAGAGAGGTCGATTACAGGATAAAACTGTGTATCAGTATTATTTGACATAAGCCAGAAATTACAATTGTTCCCCTTTTGGTATATTCCGAATCTTTTAAAATGTATGGCGTCCGGTTTGTTTCAGGTGAATAAGAATTTGAAACTGTCTTCTTATTTAAAGACTTTTCTCACGTTCCCCTTTGTACTACAACGATTACATTGTTTCTGTTTAAAACAATAGTTCGTTTGCGGATTTCTTTTTTAAAAGGAGCACCATAAAGCTCTTAAATCGATTAGGAAAATTTCAACAATATTGCATACACTTGTTTTTATTTACAAGTTCTTTTCAAAAACATATAATATATATAAAAAAAGAAGACAATAGGTTGTACACAATGTTGAACTAAATATAATCCCCCCGTTTTTCAATAGACAATAACGAAAAAGTCCATTCGCATTGGTTTAAATAAAAACTCAAATGTACCTTTAAACAGGGAGAAACATCCCGTCAGCTCTAAATATTGCGTACTTTATACAACTGTAAATGATAAAATCCAAACCAATTATAACAAGTCATTCCTTTATACATATACATAAACCGAATTGTATGTTACGAAATAATTCAAAGAAAAAAGGTGTATATTACAAAATCAAACTAAAGTTAAGTAAAGTAAGAATGAACTGCCTGGCAGACCTGAACATTGTTTACACGGTAACTCAACATTATAAAGTTCTAAAATAAATATCAACTCATGATAATTTCTTGAATCCCCAAAAGCTGACTGATGTATGACAAAAACAACAGATGTACAATAAGGCGCGCGGAGAGACTCATGGACTCAAATGGACGGATGGAAGAACTCTTTTACTCTGCCTTACTTTATATTTGACATTACTAAATTCTCTTGACTAGTAATACAAATATATCGCACACCTGATGTTACTGGCGTGACATAACCATTTTGACCAATTTGACGACCAAGAATAATATTTTGTTGAAAAGCAACACATTGTCACTTACACTATCTAGTAATTGTGTCATGTAATTGTATCTCCAGGTGATGATTGGGATGCAATCTAAACCATATAGACCATTATATGTTAAAGAGGGAAAATGAGTGTAAAGAAAAACGTATATTTACTTATATAAGTATATATAGTTGTAAAAAAACATTCTATTTAATACGTCTTTACCACGTCAGACAGTTGATGGTACGTTATATTTGTTAAAGGGAAATGTTTCAAATATTTTTTGCCCCTCTGTGTTCAGACATTGTTAAAAAAAAAAGCCCGCAGGTATTCTGTGATAATCTGAAGTTTGTAAGTACGTATAAGTAACAAGATAATAACAGATTAAGTAAATTATGTTTTAATTCATATCAATCTCATGCTAGTTTAAGAAAATGTAGCTTAAAATTTAGCTGAATCGGTCGTGATTAAATTACAAAAATATCGATTTACAATATTCGTACAGTGTAGGATAAAATTGGACGAGCTCAATGCCTACTTCACACGTACATTTAGTTCGAACTGAATTCGAAATGAATGCGAAATGAATTCGCTAATCGAGTTCACACACTCTTCCATTTAATTCGAATTGGCTAATTCGCATTAGAAATCCGTTTTTGATGATACGAATTAAAAGTTAACGTCGTTTGGACAGTAACGCAAATTTGACGCCAATTGCTATTCGAATTAAAATTTACGTTTGAACGAAATACGTTTTGGATGTGGTTTAAACTAGTTCGAATTAATCAATGCGAATAGAGTTCGAATTACGTGTGGACGAAGCATAAGAAACATAGGGAAAAGCTTTGCTCGTCGAGTCTTTTCTCCTGTTTCGTAGAGTGTACATTTAAAATGTTCCTACACTACACGACTAATCTTTTTATTCTGCAATTTAACATTGAGCTCAAATGCACAGTGCTTCTCCCATATAAATCTTTGTTGTATTAAATCAACATGATTGAAACGCGGACCCCAATGACGACTTTAAACTTAGAAGGTTCGTTATTTGTATATAACCGTCCGCTCGCCACAGAAGTAGGATACCAGGAAACTGTAAACATCTAGTATACGTTTGTCGGTTCATGTTTCCTGCCGTATTTGATTAGTAGGAAGTTCGATTGCAGGATAATTTAAGGATTTTTCAATCAAATGTTTACCACCTAATGACAAGTTCTGTCTATTGTTATATTTTTCCTCGTGCTTTTTCCATGTAATTTGGTGTACAAATATAAAAAAGAAGATGTGGTATGATTGCCAATGAGACAACTATCCACAAAAGACCAAAATGACACAGACATTAACAACTATAGGTCACCGTTCGGCCTTCAACAATGAGCAAAGCCCATACCGCATAGTGAGCTATAAAAAGTTGAACTTTAATGATTTTTGTAAAGTTTACTCAGTCATTGTTTTAACAAAAAGTTCTTATTGTATAAAAACCTTACTATTGTTGAGCGCCGTATGTTAACCTCGATAATTTTGTTTTTTTCTTTTGTTTGTTTTATTGACATATACCCCAGATTTGTCATATTCTTATGTGAATTATTTATTTTCCTTCTTTTATTCTTTTTTACATATCAGTTGGTATTTTGTTCACTCTTTAAACGTTTACACACGTGTTTAGAGTACCAGAGTCAGCTGTTTTATCGCTTATCAGCCTGACTGCGGATTAGCACCTTATTGTATTTTCAGACACATAAGTACAATTCTCTGATATTACAAGGCCTATCAACACCATATCTCGTACAAATGTATGGATATGATTATGTTATAAAACTTTAATATATAAATATTTTGATCAAGGTAAGTAGGCCTTGAGATTCGCAAATACTCAAGGAATAAAATTCGCAAATATTCGTTCAACAATACTTTATTTCGCGAAGCAATGGAAAAACTTCTGAAATATCAAGAACACCGTGGTTGATTGCGTTTACGTCATTATTTACTAAAAGAACAACGAAATAAATTTAAAAAAACAAAGTTGAAATAAAAAGTGAAATTACAAAAATACTGAACTTTGAGGAAGATTCAATACGGAAAGTCCCTTATCAAATGGTAAAATCAAATGATAAAATATATCAAACGAATGGACAACGACTGTCATATTCCTGACTTGGTACAGGCATTTTCAAATGTAGAAAATGGTGGATTGAACATGGTTTTATAGCGCTAAACCTCTCACTTGTATCACAGTCGCATCAAATTCCATTATATTTACAATGATGCATGAACAAAACAGACATAAAAGGAAAAATTGTCAAACAATCAAAAGTTCTGAACATGCACGTGGTACAGGCACAACAAAATGTTGCAGTGGTAAACTATAGGTCTGTTAGGCTTTTTATCTCTCTTCGTTTAATTTTGAACAGTGCAATTACTACAAATAAAGATTGGAACACAAATAAATGTGTTTTGAAAAAAAAACATCTCTTAATTAACTTATTTATAATATAAGTATTTCAGATGTGATAATGCTAAAAGGCGGTTCAATTGTCCGGTTAAACACACATTGTTCATGGCATCAAAGGACACCACAATTTCATTGCGTTTCATGAAAATCATAATTATATACATTATTTTATTTGGATTTTTTTAACCTTGTACAGAAAAAAGAAAAAGAAAATTAACCATGCTATATGACTATCAAAAACTGCTTTTCAAAGGTGAAAAACAGAGAAAATTAAGTTAATTTTTCTCCCACAATAATCTTTTTTTAAATGTTAAAATCATGTATAATTACATGAATGGTTTATATAAGATAGAAGGGACAATTTTCATTCTTCTTTAATCTTATTCCTGCGTTGTAATTGGAAGGTTGCTATGTGGAATAGTTGATAATAATTTAGTTCTTGTGTTCGTGTACTTGTTAAAATAACGCAACGAAAGCTTTGGTAATTATTTTTCTGGAAATGACAAAAATGTTGATCTGATCCAAATTTTTGTTTTGAAAGAAACATTTACTTAAAAAAAGAAGCCTTTTAAGAGTAATTAAAAAATGTTTATATACGGTATATTTTTAATAAAAAGCATATATTTTTGCTTTAGTGTATTATTTCCAATGAGGATGAGATAATCTAATAACAGTTAATATATTTAAAACCATTGTTTTGAGAGTTTATTTGTACATATACCACAAGAGATAGATGTAATGGTAAATACTTAAAAAACAAAACATGTGATACTCAAAAATGAAAATTACCTTCGTTAAATCGATCGAATTTCTAAAGCATCTGATTGACTATAGTATAGAGATACGGAAATATAAAGTATAAATGAATTGCATTTTGATAAACCTATTGAAAAGTAATTTCTTATAAAAACAAGAAATCATACCTTTTTTCCTTTTTATTAAAATCTGTTGTTCTACATCAATGATACATTTCACAGAATAAAGTACGATAACATTAAGATCAATGCAGGTATATGATATTGGATAGAATCAATTACCTTCGGGTTAACGAATCGGTCATCGAACAAATTAATGAACTACGTGCCTTCTTAAAGCCATTAACCACTAAGTTACTGCATCCGTGTACTCATTGGGAACATTTATCAACACAAGGAGGGTGTGCAAGCACTTTTAAACAGTTATAGTATACATGGTAATGATGTATGTGTCATACACTTCTATACCAAAGAATGCATTACAGCAGTTAATTGTTTGTCCATAATTATTTCCGCAGCAATTCACCCCCTTTGTTTACGTATGACCTCACATATAAAAGTTGAAGTGAATTCAATAAAACAACTCAATTCAAACCTGCAGCGACGAATATTAAAAATTAAATGAAAACGTAATGATATTGAAAGATTTTGTATGCAGTATATGCAGCCACCTCTCCATCCTTCAATGCAATAGGCCAAGATATGGTCAGATAGGTTGGTTATGTAGAGTAATGTCATTTTATTGGAAATAAAATTGAGAAAGGAAAAGGGGAATGTGTCAAAGCGACAACAACCCGACCATAGAGCAGACAACAGCCGAAGGTCACAAATGGGTCTTCAATGTAGTGAGAAACTCCCGCACCGGTAGGTGTCTTTAGCTTGACCCTTAAAACATATGTATACTAGTACAGTGATTACGGACGTCATACTAAACTCCGAAATATACACAAGAAACTAAAATTAAAAATCATACAAGACTAACAAAGGCAAGAGGCTCCTGACTTGGGACAGGCGCAAAATTGCGACGGGTTTAAACATGTTTATGAGATCTCAACCCTCCCCCTATACCTCTGGCCAATGTGGAAAAGTAAACGCATAACAATACGCACATTAAAATTCAGTTCAAGAGAAGTCCAAGTCCTATGTCAGAAGATAAATCTCTATTTAGAATTTCTCAACATACTAGTTATCAAATGTACCGTGCTTATAATTGAATACGCCAGACGCACGTTTTGTCTACATAAGACTCATCAATGACGCTCATATCAAAGTAGTTAGAAAGTCAACGAAGTACAAAGTTGAATAGCATTGATGTCACAAAATTCCAAAAAGTTGTGCCAAATACGGCTAAGGTTATCTATACATGGAACAAGAAAATAGTTAGTTATTTGAACAATTCATACTTTTGCAAACGGTAAATTTATAGAATGTCCATATAATTTATATTCATGTCAAAGTGAAGCACTGACTACCGGGCTGGTGATACCCTCGGAGACGAAACGTCCACCAGCAGTGACATCGACCCAGTGGTGTAAATAGTACCAAAGGTACCAGGATTATAATTTAATACGCCAGACACGCGTTTCGTCTACATAAGACTAACATAACCGTCCTTGGAGTTCACTTAGAATATCATTATGATCATTTGCATCAATGCACTAACACTTTTGCGAGTTACATTTTTTTTAAATCACGTTGGAATTTACTCACAAAATTCACAAACTGTTTTATAATTCGTTTCACGCAATAGAGCAAGACACCAAAATGTTATGTTGCACCATGCTGCGTGACCCTCTGCTGTTGTTTTTTATTTGGTCGGGTTGTTGTCTCTTTGACACATTCCCCATTTCCATTCTCAATTTTATTTAGTTTAAGTTTTGTATGTCTAGACTGATGCTTGAAACTAAACATAAAAAACTACGAATCGGTCATTAAAGATATATAACACACAAAAAAAAAGAACAAAAAAAGAAAAAGAAACAACAACGCGACCCTCAAACCAGTTAATGATCATTGCAGTATTACCCTAAAATAAAATTGTTACCAATCTTGCAATTTTCAACTAGAAGAAGACTACATAATTTTGAAGACTTTTGATAACGGTATCAATAAGATATTGGCATCAATTCACCCTTAAATTCACTAATAAAAAACCCGCTGACATCTATAAAGATCTTATGGTACGAATTGCTATTTGCTGGTTACAAAATATACACATGGAAAAAAGTATTGCAACACCTTGATTTTTTTAAACTTGAATAATCAGCCTCTTTTTTTGGATGAAATATAATAAAATATTTGTATAATATTATTGAAACATAGTTTATAATAACATTGGCATTTAAACGAACAAAAAATGTTTGAAAAAAAAAAATGATTTATATAACCACAATTTTAATAACAAAATGAAGTGTTCTTTGTACAAAAAAATGCATTTCACAACTTTTACTGTAGTCGAACTTTACAATGTCAGACATTTCAAAATTAATCTTCAGATGACTGTTCACATCATGGGTGATCTTTATACGCCAAAGAATTAGTACTTTGTGCGCAGCCTCCATTCAAACGGATAACCGCATCATAACGTCTTCTGATTCCTGCCATAAATCGACTAATTTGTTGCTAAGGTAGCAGCAACAATTTCTGAGGAAGGGCATTGTTTATTTCATGATGTGTTTGAACTGGGGTGTCCTTTCGCGCACTTTCCGCCCAAAAATGTCCCATTTATGATCGATATGGTTCAAATCCGGGCTACGATCGGGCCAAGGAAGATGAACCGAATTCCATTGGAACAATGGATCTTCCTCCACGATGCTAATTTTCAACTTTGGCGAGCTCTACACTACATTGGATACGGAAAACTGTGTGTCTGTTCGTAAGCAAAGGTCTCCGAAATGGTCTTATCGCACGATAACCAGTAGCGATGAGTCGATATCGATCAGTTCTTATTAAAAGGCTGTATACCCACCACTCTCTTTTTAGGATTGTATTGTATGCAATGGGTTTCCTTCTGACCAACCTTCATTATGCTTGATTTTCACTATCAAATGGTATAGGGGGTCTTCTTTATCTCGGAAGGTCTTTAACATCGTTATTTGCCTGATTTTTATTCTCAAAACGACTTATAGTGAAATGGTGATGACCAACAATACGTGCAGTTGTTACAGCGACATATTTGCTTCTCTCATGCTGATAATCTGCCATCTTTCTGCAGTTAAGAGTTGTCGAGGACCCATTACAAGGTGTCAATCACATAACTTTAAAAACTTGGTTATTTAAAGTGTTGAAAACAATGAGGATAAAAACATCTGTTTTGCTGTTTACGGGTACAGTAGCTGCAAGTGCATTTAAGAACTTATCGAGTCAATATTTATTTATTAAACTCAGGTGATACTTAAATAATGTTTAACTAGTTCTATTTTACCAAATTATATCACAAAAAAATAAAGAGTGTATTTTTAATTTCAATTTCATTTTGGTGTTGCAATACTTTTTTCCATGTGTATATGTTAATGGTGCCGTGAATATTAGTACTCATAGCAAACTCCGAATGTAAACTCAAAAAGGGATAAATTAAGAAAAATAACAATAGATTTTATCAATCAACGGAACGAAATGAAACTTACTGTCATATTTCTGAAGTGGCACATGCATTTTCCAAAAAATATGGTCGGTTTAACCTAGTTTTATAGCTAGCTCAAACTTCAAATTGTATGACAGTTGTTTCTAATTGATATTAACGTCATATAGAGCCGCCCTTCGTTCACTTACCTTCATCTTAAACTTCAAGAACGTGTCCTTCTAGTGTAATACTATAATTGTTTTATATCGTGGGCATTAATAAAATATCAAAAAAAAAATTCCTTCAGTTTTAAAAGGTTCTCATAATGATGTTTGTCTTATGGATTCTTTACTCTCTCTTACACAATGAGTTTCCTGTTGAACGGAAATAACTTTCTTAACGATTGTTATGCAGCAAATTAAGTTTTCCGATTTCTGCTTCGACAATAAATGTGAGTTCATTTGTTAATTGTCTCTTTCTTTCCGGTATCAAGGTATGCAACTATATTGTAGTATATATACGTAGTAACGTAGTAACGTATACACGGTAAGGTTTATGCAGTGTAAGCGCACTAAATTTAAGAATTCAAATTTGATTCGAGACTATAGATACAACTATATGGTAACGCCCTCGAAACACAAATACTGAAATGTATGCCCGGCATGAAAAATGTGACGAATCCGATATTAGGACGTATATAAAAACTTAAATATATAAGAATTAGACCTTTTAAAAGAATTTATTGATATATTTTCTTGATACTTTGAACTTTTCTTTAAACTGAAATATTACCAAATTTCTAAAACTCCTACCTTATATAAAAGTCTGGACGGGGCTAACAGAATAGAAAATCATGGATCAATACTACACAAAAAGGGGATCTTCAATGCACAAAATAGCACAATATGCTAGAATAAATTAAAGAATGGGTAACATTAAAGGGGTGCAGAAATATAAAGAAAAGAGAAAAGAGAAAAATGACTTGAAAAATGAAAGAATACAGATTTGAAGGACCCCCGCCCATCTAAATCCTATTATATTATATCAGATAACTATGCAGTATTTATTTTATAAAGTTAGAAATTCACATATTTATATCGACTTCATTATTGTTGATGAAATATTCAAAGTGATAAAAAATAACTTAAGTTACAATGCATTTCTTTTATCGCAATTCCATAACCATATATTTGACATACTTTTCTATTTCAACCTACCTTGGAGAGACTGAGGTGAATCAGTTGATATAGAAACATTAATAATGGAAAAATATCTGCTCTAACAAAATCAGTTCAAAATTACCCCTCCCCTCCCCAAAAAACCAACAACAACAGCAAAACACAGCAAAAGACACGAACAAAAAAGAAAAATCAGAAAAAAATAAATCGTAAAACAAAATCGCAACTATGTTTTAATCAAAAACTTAAAACAAGAATCTTTTATTATTATTCAAATTTACTTTTTTAAAAGAGAAATACACATAGACTTTATACTATAATACTATAACAAAGGAATTTTAATACCGTAAATATTCTGTTGCAAGTATAAATTTTGAACAATTTTACTCGGTTAAAAAAGAGACTCTTACGTTATTATTATTTGTACGGGTACCAACAATAGCCTTGTTTTTATTTTTACTATAGTTTTATATATTGTTGGGTGGGTGGCAATATTCAGTATCCTATTTGTTGTGACATACCACCGATTCCTTTGAAATTTTATTAATATTTACACAAGAGAGATCATTGTTTGAAAGATTACAAATGCAATCACGACAAAATGACGTGGCTGTGAAAATTGTATTTTATAAAATGTTCTTCCGATGTTTGCACAATTGCAAAAGACAATGAATCCATTTCCTACGAATTTGTTAAAATATTGTTTTAAGCCAGATGTATTATTAATAAATGAATCGGAGACATTTATTAACAATAAATATCAATTTATAAAAGAAAAATATTTTGCATAAAATGACATTGGTATTTAAACCGTAATAAAACGAGTTCTAAACGGTAGCTCAGCCATTCTAGATATCAGAAAAAGGACAAACAACATGAAGGGACAATTTCTTCAAAATGTAAGTTCTTCTCAATAATATTTTCTGTATTTTCAATTGAAATGCGCATTGTGATTATGCATACACATATACATAGAACGTTTAGAAATGTATTAAAAGGACAATGATAGCAAAGAACAAAAGACATTTTTTTATAATTTTTCATCTACCTCTACACCATAAGTATACGTTAACAAAGTATGTAAATTATATATTTTCGATTTTTATTTTGAATCTTAAAATTAATATTTTATGTGTTCTTGCATGTTGCAGCAGATTCTCAATTAGGCATGGAGAATAAAACATTCAGTATAAATGTATCGACTTTTGACAGGCTTTTTTTATTATTATTTTACCACGGGCGATTATTTGTTTCACGAACATCCAGTAAGATATTTGCGCACTATTTTTCAATCATCGTAGACTTCATTTGTTTACGACTGCTAAATAGTTTAACAACACTTTCCGGAAAATGTTTCGTTCGCCTCTCTCCTTTACCATACTGCTACAAAAGTCTCGGAAATGACAAATTTAAACAATCCAAACGAGAAAACTAACGGTCTAATTTATGTACAAAATGATAAATGAAAAACAAATGTCGTGTTCGTGGTTCATGTTCGTATCTAAAAATAATGCTATATTAATTGATCATCACTGATCTGTATTTCATTAATCAGATAAGTGTTTTTGATATTTATAATTAATTATCATTTTCATGTTATAAAACGTGATTATCAAAACAAAATAATTAAAAATTCATGTCAATTGACACTTTGTTTATGTCAATGACGCATTTTATCGCGTTCTATGTGACGTATTGAGTACCTTAATTCCAAATATGACAACCATTGTGTTAAACTGATATTGGAATAGAATATACAATTAATGCCCGTAGAAAAGGTGAATATCCAAAATTATCAACACTAAAAGTTGTATTATACCGAACTAACAGTGGAAGGGCCTTTTGAACCATTGAATAAGCATTTACCTTACCAAAGTGCATGAGTCACAAACACTAAGCTATACTTGAAATATTTCTAACCAAAGTTTGGCATACCATGAACATATAAACAGTTGCCGCATGTAGAGCAGGATCTGCTTACCCTGTTGTTTACAATTCAGGAATATGACAGTTGATTTACATTCGTTTTATGTGTCCGAGCTTTTGATTTTGCCATTTGACAAAAGAACCCTCTGTTTCTGTTGAATATTCATTGGTTTCGGTATTTTTGTTATTTTACTTTAGTGTTTTTTCATGGGTTTTGTGTTGCTCAGTTTTTATTTTTCTATGAATTGTTATGTGGACTCTTGTTTGTCTTTTTTTTCTATTGAAGGCCGTACTTTAACATATCATTGTTATCTTTTATGTAAGATCATTATGACTTTGATGGAGTGTTGTCTTATTGGTACATATAAAACATTTTTCTATATATATATATTTTTTAGTCTTTAATTGATATAAGTGTAGCCATTATCTGAAACTACTTTCAAATGGACATCTTGTGTGCTCGTTTTCACGTTAGTTCAACAATACGGAGATTGTTGTTGGTATATTTGAAGGCGTCATCACATCTTATGGTTTTGACACAGAAATGCCCAATCAAAACGTACACATCACGTGTGTTGTATTAGCTATTATGTAACACATTTAATGCTGTTACATGTATGAACCAAAAAGAGGGACGAAAGATACCAAAGGGACAGTGAACTTATTTCCGTTTGTAATATTATCTTAATCTATTTTTTAAAGCATTTGAGCGGATTACTGTAATTTTAGGAAAACTCCTATAATATTTGACATTAATATTGAAATTATCTAAGTTTATGTTGTTGCTGTCCATTATTTTGTGTTCAAAATAACTAATCCATTATTTTATCATTGTCGTAGCTTTAGTAATCTGGTTTTGAGATGGGGGAAAAATCAAAATTCTTGATCTCAAACGAAATTGTCAAGTTATAATGTTTAAAACATTTTAAAGTTGTGTTCACAGGAGAAGCATTACAACTTCAAAATGCATATCTGAAGTAATTTAACTTAAAAAAAATTTTCTACAATGTATTACGGCTCAAATAGTCCTTTACCTGAACTTTCACATCGGATATTGTTCATTTAAATCATTGAATACAAATTCTATCTTTTTAAATTTTGAGCATCACAATAGAGTGAATAACATATTAATACATTTTGTAGTCTACCAAGACCAGTTTAGACAAGAGTTTTTGTTATCAAAACGTCAAAGGAAAGAACCTGAAATATTTAGCTCGGAAATCCAATGCCCCCGCATTATCGATATGGACTATCTGCACACGTCCATCTTTAAAATGGGTCCATATTCAAATTATTTTTATTACTGAACTCATCAAATGTGCACTTTTTTTAGGGAAAATCTTTGCAAACATTTGAAGAGTATCCGATAATCAGCGCTTTACCAGCAAAAAGGTCCTTATGGGGTATTTAGAAAAAATCCCCTTCCAAAAGACAGTCAGTGACATTTCTCAGATGTACAACTCTAATTACCGATTTGGAATAACGTGTTTGATTATGTTAGATTTTACCTCTGTTTTGAGCCTTCCAATATATATGTGAATTTATCTATTTGTGTGGGATTTTTTTTTATCTTCAGTTACTTCTTTATTTTTGGTTTTAATTTTCGTATTTCAAAATATTGTGGAAGTTTGCAAAGACAAGATATGTCAAAATGCGTATCGGTGAAGTTCTTACCAGATATTCGATACAGTTTGCTGGCCTTTTAAATCGTTTGTACCTATTTGTTTGAACAATTCAAAATCCAAAACAAGTATTAAATAATCGATGACAACCTATGGTGTTAGGAATTGCAAATATGAATTGCATTCAAAACGCAATCAAAGTAGTTACAGCAAGTAGTTTCTTTGTTTGACTTTTAGCGTTTGAAATTGGAGCAACAATGCAAGTCCAATGCATATTTCGTATCGTTAAAAAAATCTTTCAACACAAGTATGATACTGTTTCTTATTTTTCAGGTAATGAAACTAGCAGAAATAATAACAATTTTCTCCGTCGTGTTTCTTGTCACCATAGCAACAGGAAATGGTGCTCCACAATGGCGACCGCAGGGTAGATTTGGAAAACGGTTAGACCAACGGTTCCCTTCGTCATGGCAGCTTGGTAAGAAATCAGAACTTATTTGACTAATTTTTGAATTCCTTGGTGAACAATAGTGTTTTGGTTAGGTACAGAAAAATTTGCAATAAAAGATGTTAAATTATAATGAATGAATACCATTAGCGGTGGAAAGGAGAAGGCAATGTCCAACCATTGATGAACATTGTGTTTCAAAGGTCACGCTAGTATAAATGATATTTAGAAATATGAAACAATGCACGTCCCCGATGTAGTTTGATTTAAAATGTTCAACTTCTCCCATTATTGTAAACTATCTAGAATAAAAAAAAATCTAAATGATACACCCACAACTGATCTTAAATCCTTATTTGACTTTTGCGTCGTGACATCACTTTAAAAACAAGGCATCATTTTTTTTTTTAATTTTCTCAAACAATGACTTCCTTCGTCAAACGCTTTATAGGCGTTTGCTTTGTGGCAATGATGCTTCACAGTATTGTATGTATTTTGATTCTAAAACTCTTCCTTTATATTTTTATTTTTAATTTTAAATACGCGAATTGCCGGTTGTATGTTGACTGCAACCAAACTGAAAACCAAAAATATGAAGGTCAAAACACAGTCTTTAACAAAAGATAGGTGTATTTATCATATAAACGAAGTAGTCCATAGTATTGACTGTTTAGATGTAACACAGATTACTACATGTTATTATCTAACGTTAAATTTCATAGAACATAAAAGCATGAAGATTTAAATAAGGAAAATACCGACAAGGTTCTCAACGTCATCAAACCGACCTATTGATGTTAGGTTTATCGAAAGCTGGAAATTTGTTATATTAAAAGATGAATTGTTATATAGGAAAATATTTTCATACCAAAGAAACGAGCTTGACATGTTATAAAGTAACACAAACCTGTTTGTTTACCACTTATCCGCGCGCTGAATACACAAATTGAGCATTAAAAAATGTAGTTTAATTCATTTTCAAAAGATGACTTCTAATGACTAGATTTCATGCCTCACGGTAAAACAAAACTCACTTGTTTTGCATGTTTTTGTAATATTTAAAACACTATCTAAGTTAAAGAAAAAGTACAATTTAAAGTTATTACAACAACAAAAGAAGTCCCAAGTCTCATGTTCAGCATACTTTTCATGTTTTATCGGTTACGGTCATTAAAACATTAAAACTAGATCTCATATAGACAAAAATCGTTCTTAAGGTAATAGTTTAATCCTAGGAGAGAGAATAAATACTAGTACCTAAAAATACTCAGATTTGCTAGAGAAAGTTCGGAAAAATATTTGCAAGCCAAATGCATTAAACCTTTATCACAACCTTAATCAAACTCAAACTATATTCTGCCAATGACTGACATTTAGATGTATTCTTCCAGAATGCAGCAGATTTCAACACGACAGTTTATTTATCGTAAAATACATAAACAAAGATTTATTGGCAATATAACACCTAAATTACAGACATACATTTTATCCCGTCTACAGCAGAGTATAGATTAAAACTATTACAATATGGTATAACTTCATACAGCAGGAAAGGATCTTTTACAGATTCAAATAGCTTGATGAGGATTCTATTTTTGGAATGCAGCAAACCAAATTGAACAAAAAATTAACTGAATCTAAAAATAAGAAAATTTCCTCTCCTGTTTCCTAATGTTAAAAGATCAAACTGTGAACCACAATGTTCCCGTATATACATTTGTATGTGCATTGGCACTACATTATGCAACGATTCCAACTAAGAGCATTGACGTTATTTATTTAGAAGCAATTAAGCATGTATAGAATAGATCTAACAGAGAATTTTAATGGTTTTTAAATTGTTGAATTACTTTAACTGTTTCTAAAAATTGAAAAAACCCTCTCTAAGCTGTTGACAGAAGACAAAAATACCAGTGTCGATATCATTCGTTTCTCTGCTCTGCACTTAACACTGAGAGAGCTTTAGTTAGCTCAAAAGAGTTCATTGCAGACACTAAAAGTTGATGGAATGATACCTTAATCATCATATTAGTGCCAA
The DNA here is from genome assembly GCF_965363235.1 of Mytilus galloprovincialis. Classification (NCBI taxonomy): domain Eukaryota; kingdom Metazoa; phylum Mollusca; class Bivalvia; order Mytilida; family Mytilidae; genus Mytilus; species Mytilus galloprovincialis. The sequence goes on from NC_134839.1 coordinate 63,565,551, forward strand.
TATCAAATATCTTTTAATTTTGTCCTTATATCACCTGAAATGCTGGTCAAATTGATCTGAAAACTTGTAGTAAAACCTCTGTAATTAATGAACATATTTACTACAGAAAAATCTTAAACCCACGAGAATTGAAAGAAAACACCAAAGTTACATTTGTTAAACTGGTAATACCATATCATTTATCAAGAGTTGCAATGTTATTACTGAACACTCAATACCAATTACCACTAACAGATACAATATCTGATGAAACAAATCGACTTTATTCTTCATTTTATTCGTCCTTTCGTACACAAATTAAACATACGAATTGAAATTGTTATGTTATCGTCTTAATTCTTTAAAACCGGTACTTCTGACGTCTGTAAGTTCTTTCAAATAAATAGTTGGTTTATTCATACGTGGAGCAGGATCTGCATTCCTCTAAGGGGCACTTTAGGACACCTGTGTTTTTTTTCTCTCTATCATTCAAAAGGCCAGTGATTTAATTAACATTATTGTTTTGCTTTTATCTGTAATTTAATCCAAGCATAAAATTATTGTTTGTTTTGAAATTGATTTTATCTTTTTACCACCAATATATGTATTTAGAAATCGTAGTTTTTGCAGGAAATGGCGACAAAAGTATAGACATGTTTCCAGTGATAGAGGGTCAACAAACACAACAAGAAAGTGCTTCAGATGAACAATCAATTGACTTACTGCATAAATTATGTGTAGAAAGCACTATACCTGGATTATATAGATGTTACAGGTAATGTGATGGATTAAGAACTAATACACAGAACTGTATATAGTTGCTGTATCACAAAAGGTCAGGTTTTTTATAGGTTTTTTTTAGGTTCCTCGTCGTTGTTTTTTGTTTTATCAACAATATATTGCACGATATTCTTATAAATCCACTGCCCAACATTGGTACAGATAGAACAATAACAAAAACTCTTATGATAGAATGAAATTCATAACAGTGTAGCTGTGGCCATTGATTGGCGCATTAAATTAATCCATTGACTGGGACAGATTAGGTGAACGTTTGTCTGTAACGACCACCGTTCACGACGTAACTACGATAGAAATTTAAACTGTGGGGTCACCAAAGGTTCTGCACGCCTAAATAAAATAATTCGAACAACTAATCAGGAATAACCTTTACGTTTTGATTTATAATATCGAAAACTTAAAAAAAAATCTTCACTGGTGTGTTTGTCATGTTTTGATAATCAATTAATATGATATTGCACGAGAAATATTTTTTTAACTGGCTTTAAAAATTATAATGCATGTGTTGCCGGATAATTATCTTTTTTCGGACGTTATAGGGATTTATCAATTGCGGTTGTCGAATTCTGTCACCTTTTTAACTTTTATCTGGTCTGAAATTTTATTTTAGAACGAATGCATGATCAACTTTCAAAAGTTGAGCAAAATCAAAACATATAGACAAAATGTACTTCTGCTTTGTCTTTTTCATTGTTCTTGCAAGTTATCGGATAGTAAAAAAGGTATTTGGATCAAACCTTCTGAAATTTGCATTTACATTATTTCATGCATACGCAAAATGTATAATTTGGTGTAAAGGAAACTGGAACTGTTCTGTTCACTACTATACTTGTGAAAAACTCTTGGCAAAAGAAATTCAAGGGTTGTCTAATTGGCAATCATACCACTTCTTTTTTTATATCAACTTATTTTTTTAAATCGATCCAACTTATTACCAATGTTATTTCAACTGATCGGGCGGAGCTTACGTTTTAATTTGCATAGGGACAGTCTATTTGAAGATGTGTGTGATAAGTATGATTGCCGTTATAATTATTACGGATTTCGAATTACCTATCAGTGTCTTCAAAGGAATTTACAAAACAATGACTGGACACTTCATTGATGAGTTTATCCTAAAACACCTATCTATAGATGGACTGGTTTATTATGAGCAAACCGGTTACACTCCGCCTAGTCTAGTGAAATAAATTGAGTAATACATAGTTATGGACGACTTCGTATATTTTATGATCGGAAATAAATTGGAGCAATATTCATTCTTCAACAAAAGAATAAATCACAAGAATAAGATATGGAAACCCTTATTTTGTTTTATTACTTAATGATATCAGCTATAAACATTATTTACCTAAAAATGAAACTGTTGTAAGTGATGGTATAAAAATTATTTAAAACTAATTGGTTAAAAGCTTTGTGAAAGGAAAGTTTAATTTAATGTATCGAAATGTTTAACAAGTGTTTATTTAAATCCTCACTAGAAGGCCTCTGATGCGCTGAGTGAGTATAAAATCATCGCCAATGAGAAACAAGTTATAGGTAAATTTTCCAGTTCAATTCATAACAAACGTTTTACCGTCGACCACACTGTTATGAATTTGTTTCTATATACAAAACAAGATAGAGAGGTTACAAAGGTCACTAGTCACTAGGACAAAAAATGAACAATTACTTTTGTTCATATTTTAGCTATTCAAAATCAGCTGGTTCACTGTAATAAATTTCTGCACAATCTTATGAAAATTCCTGATTATTCAAAGTACATTTACCATCAGAATAACGCTTAGTGTTAAACCATTTTTGTATCAAATTTTTAAAACAGTATTGATTTCAACATTCAAATTTCTCTCATCATGATACTGATTTATATATAAATGCCATTGTTATTACTTAATCCGTAATGAAAATGTAATTTTGCTATATTTATGTATAAAAGAACAAATAACTGTTGATGGTTGTCATAACATTATTATAAATTAATGTAATAGCAATGGAAGGTTGGTACAAAGTGTTTCTACCATTACACATTTTTCTCTGTCGCCAAAAGGTCAAAATAAGTTCATGTTCGACAGTGAAAGAATAGGGGACAACAAATTTAATTTACTCATGGAACTTTAAACAAGGTCGAATACCACTTTGTAAAAGTAGACACTGAGAAAGAATTTTATATTTGGATTTGTAAATTTACTATTATCTTACTTGGTACAGACATTTCCCGGTGAAAAAATAAACCAGCATTAGATAACCTTAGCTGTTTTTGGCAAAACCTTTATAAATTTTTGGTCCTCAATGCTTTTTAAATTCTGTTCTATCTAGCCTTTTCACATATTCTTATTGAAGTGTCATTGATGAGAATTTTGTAGATGAAACGAGAATGGTGTAAAACAAAATATAAGCCTGGTATCTTTGATGGGTCTAGTTAGAATAACGACAAAGGTTGTAGCTTTTCTACAAACACAATTGTCAGATATTTAGCTTCTAACGGATCACTTATAAAGCTCTAGTATTGCAATGGCTATTTAAGGCTTATATTCATTGGATCTTACGCCTTCAGTATGATGCAACGTGCCAGACTATTTGCACATCTCACATCTTCAACCAGACGCCTACTACAGTTCAATTGCTGAACTAGACATATTCGGCGATAAAATGTTACAAATCATAACTGGTGTTTATCACATTGTATTCTGTAAGTTGTTACAAATGTTTTGGCATTATTCATACTAATTCCTTAACATTAATCTATACGATATAACACAGCAAAGGTGCGAAACTTTTTAGACTCATATATAAAACCGAAATGTCAGTACTATCCGTGGGAAAGAAAAACAATTTAATGTAAATATGAGTGCAGACACCAACTTTTCAATATCAATTTGTACGATTCCATCATAGTGCCACCTTTTCAATGTTTTGCATACTACAGAAAAACAGAAAAAACAAACAGTCTGGCTTATGATTTACATTCAATAATAGTCGATTATATGTATGATTATAAAGCTTGTCATAGGGGTTGTGATGATGAAAATCTATATGCGTCTTCGTTATTCTCAGTGGTATGTCTTTGACGCGTCCTATGATAGGACATTATGATCAATTTACACGTTTAGTAATAATGGTTTAGATGGAATTATATGAAAAATAGAAATGTAATAAGAGATGAAAGCAAAGTAAATATAATTACACCTATTCGCAGTAATAAGAATGTCAATACAACATAACTGTAAAACTAGACAAAGGAATTTACAGGTCAATGTACAGTCTTCAAGAACACATGTATTATTTTTTTCCATTTTGACTTTCTTTTAATTGCCCCTTTCTATGCTATAACTCAATTATTTCAAATTATATCTAATAATTGATATAGTTTATGAGAAAGAAAGAAATGTTTGAAATTTATGACTTTCAAAAATCTCATATATCTAATACCAGGATTAAAATGTTGTAGGTCCGACGCGCGTTTCGTACAATAAAAAACTCATCAGTGATGCACAAAATAAGTAAGTTAAAGACCAAATAAAGTTGAAGAGGTTTAAGGACCCAAAATTCCGAATGGTTTTGCCAAATATAGCTTACATATAGTTTGTATATCCCGTGGTTATTTTTCTCCTGGAATTGCCTGTACCAAGTACAATATATATGTTAGTTGTTTTTCACTAAATTTTGGAATTTTTATAGAGTTTCCCCTTTTTTTAAGTCAAGAAGCTCGGTATTTGACTTGACTTTTTCTTTTTTGAAAAACCGTAGTTTTTTGTAAGACTCGAACAGTCAATTTATAATTGTGACCATGTTTATGATATCTCATGAACAAAAGCAATTAATCATATCAATAAAATATGACAGTTGTTATCCATTCGTTTGATATGTTTGAGCTTTTCATTTTGCCATTTGATTAGGGACTTTCCGTTTTAAATATTCCTCGGAGTTCGGTATTTTTGTTATTTTACTTTTTTGTATAGTAATTGAAAGCTAAATCATACTTTAGGTAATGAAAAATGTATCAGCATGTTCAAATTTGAATCCTGGAAGAGTTGCATCTCTGAAGTTCTGGTAAATATTAAAAACGTGATACAAATACATTTGTAAATAAACTATTTTTTTCTTTGTGCTTGTGTTTGTGATCGTTTGCAAATTGTTAAAGAACTATTTCTCGTCATCGATTAAAATAGTTCACACTATTCTCAAAAGAAAACGTCAACTGTGGCTATATCAGTCAGTTGTCTTTTACTGGTAAATTCATTGTTTTTTTTTTTTTGTATTTCGACTGCTATATACATATTGTATTATATGTAGTATTTATCGGAATTATATAATGTTTCTCAATTTGATGAAATACATTTTCATTAAAAAATATATTTGATATATCCAATGATTTGAGTATAAATGCATGGATTAACTCAAAACAAAAGTGAATCAACATTTTCATATGATATATCTACAACACATGCATGGTCAACATTATTTTTGTGCAATGAGATTTGATTTTAGTTTTTTTTTTTTTTAATTCCGTTTTAAAATTATTTAAAGGTAGTAACAACATCAATGAGGTATATATAATATGAAACTTAATGGAACAAAATTTTCAATAACATGAAAAAAGTCTTTTCCTAAATATATCAATGTTAACAATTAATTGGCTTCACAGTTGAGACATATCAATATATGTATTTCTAAAAATTAGCACTTATCAATCTCCCCATAAAGATATTTGTGAATGCGCACCCCAAGTAATTGTGTTTGCATTATGTCACAGGCTATGTATTAACGTGTTTATGGCTGTAGTACTCGATATTTATCCTTCTTAAAAATTCAAATAAGGTACTAAATGCCTAATCGATACAATATTTTTGAAGATTTGAGATTGATGTTTTGATATGTTTGTGTCTAGAAAACTCAACAAAATTGACCGTGGTATAGTTCAAACCTTTCAATTTTGACATATGTACACATCTATGATTTTCCAGACATCGGGGGCGAAAAATAAATAAATTTAAAAAAAAAATGCTTATTTATAATTGATCATTTACAACTGTTATTTAAGAGATGGACTAGTTTCTGTACATGGATTTGTTTTCATTATTTTACCAATGGATTTTTTTATTCAAGTTAATGGATACTTAATTTTGACATTCTAGGTGTAATACCACCATTGATTTTCCCCTATTAGTCTTTGTTAAATTGCCACTTTTAAAAAAATTGTACAGTATTTACCTTTATTTCAACCAAAGAAATACTTTGCATGAATAAAGTTTAATCCTTTCCAGTGCTACAGTGAAAATTTCACACTACATTTCATTGCATATAAGAAAGTAACCAACACCGGAAGTAAACAACCCAATTTTTACACTGTTATTTACTGGTTACCTGCTTTGGTAACTATGTAACCTTCACTTTCCAAAATATTTTATAAGACCATCAAATAAAAAAAGAATAATGCTTTCAGACACCCAACATACATGTTTATGACTCAGAAAAATTTAAGTGCATTGAAATGCAGGGTTAATTTTCTACAACTGTCAAGTTCAAGGGAATACTTTTTTAGACCTACTTTCGTATGCAACCGGATGTGACGTGCCATGATTTGGTGGTACTACACCTAAAGAACACCTAAATGTCAAATAAACTTAATGTAATTTTTTTCCCTCCAATTGCAAGTTATTTCAAGCATAACTGCCAAGTTTTGTCTCAGTCAGATCTATAGTTTCAGAGAAAATCACTATATTGTAAGGCCATATCCTACGGCGATTTCAGTCTAATTTCTTCGAAAAATCCTAATTTCAGTGTATCATTATAAAATGCAGTGTTGACTAATATCTGATCATATACTCATGATCTAAGCATTCAAACAATTAAATAGGATACAAAAGACAACTTTAAGATGATATACAATTTTATTGCACCTTTTAGAGTTCATTTGAAGGTCTGTTTTGGTCTGTTTTGGTCCATTTTTCCTTCTTCCTTCTTTTTCATCAAAACTTGATATCTTTTGCCTAAAAAATAAAACAAATGTAATTATTTTCCCAAAAAAATGAAAGAAATGCAATGTTAAATCAATAATTAAAATGTTTTAGCTGAAAGAACTGTCTTTATAAATGTCAACAGTCTCCACCGAAGTTTCTATAAGCCCTTATGTGTAACTTGAGTTTTTGGTCTGTTCCCCGAGTGTGACAAATAACGGTTCCCTTTCAGTCAATCATTTATTGTTACTGATATGAAAGTCACTTCATTTACTTATTGCAGTATATTTCTAATAGATTAACAAAAAAAAAGTCCACTTTCTTGTATTTTACATTAGAAAATGAGGAGAAAGAGTAATAAAAAATACCTCAAAATGGTTTAAAAAAGGGTTATGTCCCTTTGAATGCTGGTAAAAAAAAATTTTGTAAGAATTATAAAATTTAAGTATGTGAGACTGGATTCTGATGTGTATAAATCCAAGGCAAGTGTTTAAATGATGTTTTGTCGGTGCAAAATACAGACGGCACAATGGCAAATTGTAAACTTTTGCGGCCAAAACAAAAAGAAAACATGACATAAGTTGATACATACCTCAATGCTAAAGTGTCATCTGCAGACCAATTCACATATAAGATTTTTCAACAGAATGCTCGTCAGATCATGGTTAACACTGAAATGAAAAAATCACATGTTGTATAAACAAAACTGTAAGGGTGATTTAAAATTTGACACAGAGGCTCACGTAAAATGGGGATTAGCATGGCAAGCTATAAGAAAGGTCTTAATGTAATATATGTATCTGGATTCAAAAGTGTATTTCATAAATTATATCATATGAAGAAAAAATAAGACTTCTCTTTAAAACCATTATTGTTTTACCATTTTAAATCAAACGGTCTTGGTAGGGTTTGTGTTTTCGACACCTTGTTGGGTGTGTACCACGACAAACGTGGCGGTCTTGGTTGATATGAGGCGGCTCGAAAGACAAGTGCTCAGGGTTGATGCATCTCTTCTGATAACATAGATGAGACACATCAAATTTCTCAGTGTGCAACATGTATGCAAATCTGTGACCATACAATGTTCTTTTTTTTCTGTCCCAAGGAAACCTAACACTATACACTGAATACAGCTTTGTCTGTCCACCCATTTGACTTAGCAAACACCCGTAAACCCCCATTTCAAGGCAATTTTTCCTCAAACGTGCTTTCTGTGTCTCAATCCATTCCGAATAGTCCATTTTTACAACGTATGAACTAGTTTAGTAATAATTTTTAAAAATGAAAGTACAATAAGGTCACCAGTGCATGTGTAGTTTCCCTAAATAGGTGTAATACCACCATTGATTTTCCCCTATTAGTCTTTGTTAAATTGGCACTTTAAAAAAAAATTGTACAGTATTTACCTTTATTTCAACCAAAGAAATACTTTGCATGAATAAAGTTTAATCCTTTTCAGTGCTACAGTGAAAATTTCACACTACATTTCATTACATATAAGAAAGTAACCAACACCGGAAGTAAACAACCCAATTTTTACACTGTTATTTACTGGTTACCTGCTTTGGTAACTATGTAACCTTCACTTTCCAAAATATTTTATAAGACCATCAAATAAAAAAAGAATGATGCTTTCAGACACCCAACATACATGTTTATGACTCAGAAAAATTTAAGTGCATTGAAATGCAGGGTTAATTTTCTACAACTGTCAAATTCAAGGGAATACTTTTTTAGACCTACTTTCGTATGCAACCGGATGTGACGTACCATGATTTGGTGGTATTACACCTCTACATGTAGAATTTATAAAAAAGGGCAGTTTTCATCAATTAACTCAATACTTAACAGTAAGTCAGGGATGCCTCAAATTCATTATTAGATATTAAGACAGGATTTATTCAATTAATCTAAATAACTTTAAAATTTCTGTGTAACACAAATATTTGCTCATCAATTTTGGCTATACCTGTGAAAATCTTATTTTATATCATCAAATATATCAGTTTCTAGTAAGACGATTGTTTCGTCTCAAAAGGATAAAACAGTGGCTAATACAAACAGTTGGAAGTTCAAACCAATTACGAGGATGAAAAACATTGAGCAACGTAAATTATAACCAGTTGTGCAAAATTTTGCTATGTCGTTTATGGCTGGGTTAAGTGTTTCGAATTATCTTTAACATTTATGAAAAATAATTTTGAGTATAACGACAGTTCTGTGTCAAGGTCAACATATGGATGCTGATTACTGGGCAGTATAATGTCGATGACAAAACGTCCACCATTAGGTGCATCGACCTAATGGTAAAAAAGGACACAAACTTAAAGCTCTTAAACTGTTTCGGTTTATACATCCTTGGCTTTCAAGTTTTCGGCTTTGAGCATTTCTGGTGAATGTAAATCTAGAAAAGTGCATCGGAGTGTTGCTTTTATTTTTAACTTCAATGACTATTTAATTTAAGACGTAGTTCTAATTTAAATAAGCAGAATATTTTACTTGATTTTTAAAGTGTTATATTTTCCTGTTATAACATTTAGTGTTCAAATATTGTCATTGTTTCAACCTTAAATTGTGGGTATGTACCGTGAAATCCCTAACAATGTAATGTTAAAACGGCGATTATGATTTATGTGCTCGTAATTAAAGCTATTTCACAAAATCTGTTATCAATTATTCAGAGCTACAGTGTTTTCTTGTCTTTTGGGATAACCATTAACTATTTAATTGTTTTGTATGTTTATTTTGAATGATTGATTGTTGATTGCTAAAATATTGTGGTAGATATTGCATGCATATTGAGGATGAGACAAATAAAATATGATACAATAAGAATGTCCTGTAAAAAAGGCCGTCATTGGAACTTTGTTTGCTACTGGAAAATGAGGGTATATTGGATAGGGAAAGAAATATGTATTACTTTGAAAGAATAATCTTTATTGGTGAATATAAAAGGATGTCTTAGTAATCTTATACAAATCAGAGTCCTCGAATTGATCGTTACGACTCTCAAAGTTTTAGTCATAAAATAAGCTCGGACTATTGTTTTTTTTTTTATTCTGGTCATATTCCAACGTGGTACAGGCATGTAATTTAGGAAAAAATGGTGAGAATATGGTCACAATGTTCTTCTTTAAAAAAAAGAGGGACAGTCAAACTCATAAATCGAAAATAAACTGACAAAGCCATGGCTAAAAATGAAAAAAGAAAAACAGACAAACAGGCAAACAATAGTACACATGACACAACATAGAAAACTAAAGAATAAGCAACACGAATCCCAGAAACACTATCTTATTTAGTTTGTGTTTATCTGTAAATGTGTCTAATACGAGTTTATTTTTATTTCCAGACGAAAAAGAGAAGCATTTCCAAGAGGACTAACAGATGAAGAATAAAAGCAAAAAAAAAAAAAAAAGAAAATAATACAGAATCGTATTCATGAATATTGATATCAAAAACATTTTCGTGTATAAATCTTGAAATTATGCTTTGTTAAAAAGGTAAAAACATATCAAAATCATTTACATGTAAATTTGTAGATAATTACACTGTTGTCTAACATTTATGTCTAATAAAAACTCACTTTCAAAGTATGAAAAACTGTTTAAAGTCGGGTTACTCAATACAATACTCATTCTATCAAATTTTTCTTTAACTATTTTTGATAATTTTTTCTTTATCATGTTAATGACAGTTTTCTTAAATTAACTAACTATGTTTGTAATTCTGGTTTATCTCACATTTAGTCTATATATGGTGCATGTACTTATTATGCATACAACTGTTTTTCTAGTACAGTAATGTATGCCTAAACAATGAATACATATTAAAAGCAACGGTACAGACATATAAATATAAAAAAGCAATAATGCTTATTGAAGGCAAAATAATTGAGTTGTCAATCTTGATTCAAATAAATAAGGAACTATTTTTGAATTGATAAATAAATAATATTTAAGCTGTATGGTTTCATGAAAATTCTTCTTTGGAAATAAAGTTCAAATAACACAAGTTTTGTTGTTCAAATATTGTTTATTGTGTCCAGAGTTATCGTCTAGAACTGTATGAAACATGACAACGTAAAACTCATCGAGGTATAAAATTTAAAAACAGAGATTGGGAAGGAAAACGAGGAATTTGTCAATGAGACAACAACCGACCAAAGAGCAGAAAACAGCCTAAGACCACCCAAAAATGGGTCTTCTACACAGCGAATATAATCATGCACCGAGAGGCGGGATTCAACTAGTCTATAGAAAAATATAAACTAGTTCAGCGAAAATGGACAATTCACTAAAATCCAAAACATATGAGTAAACCAGAATTAAAAAAAACCAAAACAACATGCAAGTTTAACAAAGATCAGAGTCTACTGACTTAAGACAGGTGCAAAGAATGCGTCAGGGTAAACATGTTAAGTGAGATCTCAACCTTCCCTTATATACCTAGTCAATATAGAATAAACAAACACACAGCCATACGCACAGTAAAATTCCGATTGAAAGAAATATGAGTCCGATGTTAGACTAAGTAACATAAGTAATTAAGCAAAGTGACAATGATTAATAAATTAACAAAGGACAACTAGCAGTTACTTACATTCCAGCTTCAGAAATCAATTAAATCAATAGAAAGATTATGTCTTCATCATATGAAAATCAAGACAAATCCACTCCCGTTAAGGGTTTAGAATCATACAACCATAAAAGATACGAAAGGAACATAACCCCTATCATGCCAACAACTGGTAAAATTGAGAATGGAATAATACATGTGTTTATTTCCGATGCAAGGACCATATATGTGAATCGATATCATTTGCAAAAATACCATCTTTAATTACCTGACAAGAGTATCGTAACTATATCCCTTCTTAAAAAATCTGTTAAAGGGTTGGCTATTATAATTATAATATACAGCTTATTGATAAAGAACAAATTATAAAACTGGAAATCATTAAACTTACTCATTTATTAAGAGGGACGAAAGATACCAAAGGGACAGTCAAACTCATAAATCTAAAACAAACTGACAACGCCATGGCTAAAAATGAAAAAGACAAAACAAAAACAGCACACATGACACAACATGGAAAACTAAAGAATAAACAATACGAATCCCACCAAAAAACTAGGAGTGATCTCAGGTGCTCCGGAAGGGTAAGCAGATACTGCTCCACATGTGGCACCCGTCGTGTTGCTTATGTGATAACAAATCCGGTAAATAGTCTAATTCGGTAGGTCACATTCATGAAAGGGAAGGGGATTGTAGTTACGACGTAAGGAACATATCCGATATCATTTGTGAAACGGTTATTCCATAACGGTCAACCAACTCGTGATGGCGTCCGTAAAATTTACGAAGAGATGACTTCAACTTCACCACTTTGAACTCTTGGTTTAATAGCTTTCTTGTGAGCAGCAACCCTCTATCAAGAAAATCATGATAGGAAATGCAAGCACGGGAATATCGTATCAATTGGGAGATATATATCCCCGTATGCAGGTGCTGCTGCAATGTTGCTACTTCGAAATGGAAAGTTCACAATTGGAAAGCTGAAATCATCTCTTTTGTCGTAAAATTTTGTTCTCAACCGACCCTCATTGTCAATTTCTAGATGTAAGTCAAGATATGAGGCCGACTTAACTGTATCTGTGGTATCCTTTATGTCTAGCTCGATGGGATAGATGCGTTCCACATAGTCACCAAATTTTGAATTATTTAGTGAAAGAACATCATCTATATAGCGGAAAGTGGAGTTAAAGGATATTGCTAACTTCTTATCTTTCTTCCTAAGAAGTTCCTGCATGAAGGCAGCCTCATAATAATAAAGAAACAAGTCGGCAAGTAGAGGGGCACAGTTTGTTCCCATTGGAATGCCGACAGTCTGTTGAAAAACACGTCCTCCGAACGTAACAAATATGTTGTCAATCAAGAAATCAAGCATCTTGATAATATCAGTTTCAGAGAATTTTTTGTTTGAATCAGAGTGGTCCTTTACAAAGTACGATTTATCCCTCCCTAAGACAAGATACAAGATCTACGTTGGCCATTCTTTTTAATGAAGCAAAGCAATACCAACTCTTTCAATTTGTCTCTTAGTTTGGAATGTGGAATACTAGTGTAAAGAGTAGAAAAGTCAAATGTTTAATACTGTTACAAGATGAAAGAGAGTTAGATTGTATGTACTCTAAAAGATCTTTGGAACTTTTAAGTATCCACCTCTGATTCACGCCCCCTCTAGAATAGGCAGTTTCACAATAACTTTGAAGCCCGTCTTTGATTGCTGATAAAATAGATGTTAATAATTTAGAAAGAGGTTTCGTGGAGCACTTGGAAGACCCAGCAATATACCGTTGTTTGTAAGGACACTTATGTAGTTTAGGTATTCAATACAGTGATGGAAGATCCAGTTCTTCATCTTTGGTTGACATTCCAAAGGAACACAGAACAGACCTATGATTATCCAGGATTTCCTCTTTGGTAAGTGTCGTGAGGGTATATGCTGAGTTTCCAAGTGAATTGTCGATACCTAATTCGTTTATCAAGCAGTTAATGTAATGAGTTTTACACACAAAAACGATGTTGTTTGGGGCTTTATCTGCGGGGACAACAACCGTAACATGAATTATATATGTGTTTCAAAATTACCAAACTTAGAGACAAGGTCAAACGGGAAAGTTCATATAAACTGCAAAATAAAGACAACGGTTTTATACTGATGTTAAAAAGTCATAAATCGTACGAGATAAAACACAACCGGGTCATAAACAAAAACTGAGGGAAGCACACCAATTACAGGAGGAAAACAATGTAACAACAGAAACTCTCAAAATCATACGCTATCAATTAACGGAACAAGTAAAAAGCAACTCTCATATTCCTGATTTTGTACAGGCTTTTCCTGAAGACAATGGCGGATTAAACATGGTTTCATATCTTGTCAAATCTTCTACATGGATGACAGAAGTTCCGTTTTATTGCAAAATAAATATCTTAGGTAACGTGACAATAATGGGGACCCAACAGCAAAAACAAGTGTAAACATGCATTTCAGACATACAACACAACTGAATTAAAAAAAAGCATACAAACAAACGAATTAAACTAGCAAAGACGCAAACACTTGTGTTGATAGTATTTGGCAATTACGTCAACAACACAAAAGTGTTTGTCGTTGATAACTACACACTGTATATAGTATATGCATACATTTCAAGATAAATTTAAAAAAAAAGTAAATATAATACAATAGTTAACAAAATAAATCAACACTGTAAAATCCCCTAGTATCCTAATCGGGAAAAGGATGCGAAAGATACCAAAGGGGCATTCAAACTCATAAGTGGGAAATAAAATGACAACGCCATGACAAAAAAAAACCGACCAAAGACCAGCAGCAATATACTAAACACAACAGAGAACCTTAAGACTCAAACAAAATGAAACGTTAGAATATAATTAGTACTCACAAAACGAGGAAAAGCATTACGATTATCGTACACTAAGGTCGACAGCAAGTTCTTGTATCTTATATATGTAATTGTAGAAAGAGTACATCAGTATAACCTCGGCTTCCAAGTGTTCACTTTGGGATGATTTGGAGTTCGCCATAGCTTACTATAATACGCCTTAGTATCCGCTTCCGTCCATTTATCCAAAATTAGGATGTAAATGAAATTTTTCAAATTCTTTATCATATAATGCACCTCATTTAAAATTTTTTCTCATCTAATTTAATTTTGGAATTTCCTTTACCGGATTTTGCAAGAAACGTGTTTCAATATGCTCAGATTACTTATAGTTAATTGGGAGGATGCTTCAAATAAAACAATTTCACATAAAGTAGAATGTGTGACTTATTTTGTCGATACTTTACTTAAACAATCTTATTTAACAGATCATAGTAATTTAGTAGATTTATTGGGTCTTTTTTTTTATTACACAATAATCTGGCCGAATTTTCCAGTATGATGACATTCTGATTACTTTACAAAGACATGCTTGTTAAATTCATCAATTTTGAAATAACCAAATTAAAATATGACGAGTTCCAGGTTTTTCAAGCGATTAAAACTTGAAACATTTTCATTTTGGGCAGAAAACCGATTTGTCAAAAAAAAATGAAAATGTTTATTGATAACGCTCATTCTTTCTCAAGAGAGAATTTTTAAAGTTAAAAATCTTTCACACAACGTTTTGGACAAATTGTCATTGGAATTAAATGATTATAACAAACCTAAATGATAAATGTCTTACAAAAAAAAAACTAACAATAACCTGAATTAATGAATCATAAAAAGAAATTATTGAACTTCATGTACACATTTTCTTATTTTCTCTTTATTTTAAAATCAATAAATTTGACAACATTCATCATACATTAGATATTGCAAAGTCGTCGAAAGGTAAGAGCGGTAAAAAGCAGTGCTGCTTACATCTCTAAAGGTAATGATTTTTCAAGATAAATTGTACAAGCGCCGATACTTTCAAATGACAGGACTGATTTCGGTATTGCTGCGTTCATAAAAAAAATAAGTTTTTGAAACAGTTAACATTATTAAAGACTCCTCACACGTACCAAAAACATGCGTACAGTATTAGTACTTATCCCGTAAATAAGTCCGTCCTCGCCATTTTTTAAACCTTGATCGACGAGATAAACTAAACATCGGTGTTCTACTGTTAAAGGAGCACTGACTACGAGATATACAAAATTTTTATATATTGTTTTCTTTTTTTGCTCAATCAATAATTAAATACAAATAGTGAAATGATAATTAGCTTTAGCAGCCAGTATGGTTCAATTTTGTCAAGATAAGTTAAAAGACTTTGATAACGAATCATTCACTTGCAAGTGAATAACTCGATCTAATTGAATCCGTATTCATGTAAACGTCAATTTAACCCCTTAGCTAGAGATGAATAACACTTGAATTGTATGTGTAAAGTTATTTAAAGGAAAATAATGTCAACATTGAAAGTGAAACAAAGGTAAATCATTTGATTGACTGATTCGATCCACAAAATATCATTCTAATACAGGTAAAAACGATGATAAACATTTATTTATCATCTATAATATGAAATTAATAGACCTAGAAAAATCCAAAAGCACGAGTGTGCCTAATCTATTTACATCTATATTTATGTTTACATAGCTGATACGGCCATCGGATGATTTTAGAAGTCAACTCGATAGTTAATTAAATGGCGTTCAGACTAAAATACACACGAAACGAAGCTACGTATTTTCATGGCCGTGCCCTGCTAATTGTTAATTTAAAACTTTTAATAGTTTGGATAAATGTTTTACATTGTTCTAAATCAAATATGAGAATTTGAGTAAAATCGGTGAACATGAGTTTGACAGCTAGTGTCACTTTAAATTGAAAATCAATCCATAAAGTTAACCTGGATTTTCAATGTATGTCCTTTTAGTGTTGAAGCTCCAAACATTTGCGAAATTGATATCAAATATTTAAATTTAGTTTTAGTTTTGGTTTGTAATCCGGATTTGTTTTTTGTCAATCGATTATGACTTTTGAACACGGTATACTACTGTTGCTCGGATTGTAAAATCAATCTGATTATACGGATAGTGCATTGGCCGCAATAGAATGTTTGCTTATCTACCAAATGTAAGTTGAATTTCAAAAAACCATAACAAAAATCTTGTATTTCCGTTTGAGTGAATTATATTGCTTATCTTGTAATCTGTGTCTTACATTGTGAATTCGTGTTGTTATGATTTTACAGGTATAATACAGGGTTTCATTAGAAGAATACAAAAAGGTCGGAATAACCTAAGACTACAGGTTCCAGATGCTCTTTCCTGGAATATTTTATTTACATGTTATAACTTGTGTCTATCTAAGTTTTTTTTAAACAAAATTAAGTAACACAAGAAATGTTAAACAAATGATGTGTTTCTATTGCAGTTGCAGACCGGTAAAAATTTCTTTTTGTTAACAATGGTCTTGATTTCTTTAAGTGAAAATGTCTGCGTGCAAGTAAATATCCGAATGAAAGTAAATAGTCGTGTAGTATTTAAAATATGCTGATTTTTATGGAGACTGTGAAATGAAATCCAAAATGAAGATGCGAACTACGAATTGGTTATCTTTCTTTATATAGGAAGTTGAAGAATAATTCACGTAAAATCATAAATAATATGGAAAATTAACACAATTCTCTAGTTCAAACTGTGTTGTCGATGAATATTTCAGGAGTGACTGCATTATCTTTTGAGCATATTCTTTATAACACTCTCTCAATTGCATGTACATGTACATTGACTACAATTTCACGAAAAAGTTTTGAGTAATATTACAAAGTTTATCAAACGCGAGGTAACTCTAATGAATTATTTTTGAAAGAATCATTCATCGGCGACGATTCAGCATCCTGTGAGAAGTGATCGAGTGCCTATTTGTTAGCATATTTAAACATTATAAAAAAATCATTGAAAGTTATTATCCAAACACATTTAAAGTAAAAGTATAGATACATGGTACACGAATTTTGTAAATTAAGGCATTATTTATATGATTATATAAAATGCCTGAAAATTGAAGACATTTTTTTAAATACCTGAAAAATTTATGCTTTAAATTTACCTAACAAAATACTTTAAAAAGATTGTGACTTTTAAAAATCACAATTAACAACAACCTGATCAAAGAGCAGAAACAGCCGAAATTCACCAATGGGTCTTCGATGCAACGAGAAAACCCCGCAACCGGAGTTGAGCCTCAGCTGCCCCTAAATAAAAAAGTGTATTAATTCAGTGAAAATGGACGTCATACTAAACTCCAATACATATCTGATCAGTCAATGTTGAAACGGTCTTAGACTAGTAGTTGTGTTGTACCTGTACAAATCAAAATCATACTGAATTGTAAGAAAATTCATGACAGCAAACGAATTGTCTGAACAGGTATGAATCTACCACAGTAGATTGGTAAGCGAATTGACTGAAAGACTAAACATAACTGAATATTTTATTGTTCAGACTTTTAAGATGAAGTTAAGATTAAAATAACCGTTCATTTATAAAATTTATTTACAAGTTATTATAATATCATCAATCGGCACATATAACAAAATGTTATAAATAAAGGCAACAGTAGTATATCGCTGTTCGAAAATCATAAATCGATTGAAAAAAACAAAACAAATCCGGATTACAAAAACTGATGGAAACGCATCAAATATAAGAGGGAACTACGACACAACAGAAACACAACATTAAAATGTAACACACACAGAAACGAACTATAGTATAACAATGGCCATTTTCCTGACTTGGTACAGGACATTTTAAGAAAAAGATGGTGGGTTGAACCTGGCTTTGTGGCTTTGTAAATCTTCCGCGTTTGTGGCAATGTTAAATATAACATCAAAATGACAACATTACATGACAGGACTACAATACGAATAGATGGGAGAATATATAGGATAGAGAAACACGAATAATAGCTAACAAAAGGTACCAGGTTTAAAATTTGATACGCCAGACGTGCTTTTCGTCCACACAAGACTAACCAGTGACGCTCGGATGAGTTTAAAGTATAAAAAAGTACAAAGTTAAGGAGCACAGAGGACCAAAAGTTCCAAAGCGTTGCAACCAATACGGCTAGGATTTTCTGCCTGGGTTAAGAACATCCTTACTATTTAGAATGATTCAAACTTTTGCAAACAGTAAATTTTATAAAATGACTATATAATAGATATACATCATAAAACTGAAGTGGTGACTAACTACAGAATAAAACATGATACATTACATAAATAAAGACAACAGTAGTATGCCGCTGTTCGAAATTCATAAATCGATTGAGAGAAAAAACAAGACCGGGCTACAAACAAAAACTGAGGGAAACGCATCAAACTGAGCAATGTATGATTAGCTTGAAATGCTTTCACCTACCATGTTTTCAGAACGAGTATTCATATAAATGCGTTTAGGAACACATTTACATTTGCTAACATCTCTACACGGGATGTTTATGATAATATTATTTATAGAGACAACACACATATTTACGATATGTTGTGTCTTTGTCGGTAATAATATTGATTTTGTTCTTAATCAATTGAAACATATTTTTTTACAGTGGTCCTTCATCCTTCACTGTGCTTAAACGGCTGTGGGTAACTTAAGTTACCCACAGCCCAAGATGGAGCCGCCTTGCGTCGTTTAGGGACTTCTCTTCAATAGAATAACAATACCATGGATGCAGCAATTAGACCACTGAATTAAAAAGTTGTATTAATCGTTTAGGGAAACCCCTAAACTTAACAGGTGATTAAATTCTACAAAATAAACGATCACAGCACGATTTGAAAAAACGCTTAGGCTGTCCGTAACTTAAAAACAACTTGTCCGTAACTGTTTTCCTTATACCAATAGGAATGTCCGTAACTTTCAAAGAATCGACATACGTGGATGTAATGTTTTACTTATGATAGAGATTGCATCGAATACATAATCTGAAATGACGTAGATCTCTTGTATGATATAATTCATTTGAATTAGAATGAAGGACAATATTGGGAATAATATGAAAAAAATAACAAAAAATCCGTTAAACTCGGGTCTGATTTTTTATAACGTCGGGATATCCAAATCGCCCAATTCGGAGGGTGGTTTCCTACCATTGCAGATAATCTGTTGAAACATCATTGTTGATTTTTATATTTGAACAAGTAGACTACACAAGTATTTTTTACACATGCATGTGGCGTGTATGCACTAACTGAATTCTGCCAGTAATGACAAGAGTAGATCATGCGTAAATCCGGCATTAGTTTTTTTGTTTTTTGCTTTTTTTTTGGGGGGGGGGGGGGAGGGGGACCAAAATTGCCCAATCACATGACAATTATCAAAGGTTCAGCCAAAAACAATTATATTCAAAAGACAATAATTTCCATTGATTTAAAAGAAAAATCACTTAATTCTAAGTCCAATGACATTACGATTCGATTAGAATTTATAGTGGCCTGTTGCATTCGATTCTCGAATTTATAGATTTGCAGTTAATGAGAACACTTGAAGAAAGGATATTTTGTAAAAAAGTATAAAACCTAGTTTTACAGCTAGCTGCATATTTCACTTGTATGCAAGTTGCATTAAATTTCATTAAATTGAACTAAACTAAAAGACACAATAGTTAAAATGCAGTGACATAAAAGGAATAGAGCAATCAACATAGTGTAACAATTAGAAATAGTATATGAAAATATAAATAACTAAGACAACAGGGTAATTTAATAGTTTAACAATCCCTGATAACATACAAAGAGAAATAAAAAAAAAAAACATAATAGGAAACGTATTAAAAAAAAACATAACACTATAACTTACTGGTGGGATGTATAAATACCGAGCCGCGTCAAAGGGTATTCATCAAAATACACATAAAAAGAAACAGAGGTAAAAATAAACCGCAAACAGATAATTAAACTAAAAATTTTTAAAGAGTATGACAAAGCCATGGTGCGAATCGAAAACGTCGATAAGACGCACATCAGTAAGTTAATAAAAGTTCAAACCATAACCAGGATCGAGTACCACAAACCCCACATAAAACCTCTGTGGTGTAAGTATTATGCCTTAATAAAATCACATTTGGTGGTGAATGAATCAATGATAGTATAAACGACCGTGAAGGTTACATGTGGAGCAGGATCTGCTTACCCCTCCGGAGCACCTGAGATCACCCCTAGTTTTTTGGTGGGGTTCCTGTTGTTTATTCTTTAGTTAGTTTTTTGGTGGGGTTCGTGTTGTTTATTCTTTAGTTTTCTATGTTGTGTCGTGTGTGCTGTTGTTTGTTTGTCTTTTTCATTTTTAGCCATGGCGTTGTCAGTTTGTTTTAGATTTATGAGTTTGACTGTCCCTTTGGTATCTTTCGTCCCTCTCTTCTTTTACAAATATGATGTTAATTGTCTTCTAATTGTTGTAAAAATAATTCTTAAAATTTTAAATCAAAAGTTACCCACATCTGAAAATAAAGTTACGGACAGTCTGCTTAGTTTCGATCAAAAAGTTACGGACGTCTTATGCATTTTTTAAAGTTGGCCTTGCGCTTTAGTGAACTCTATATTAACAAATTTATGATAATTGTTAGTTATTTCTTTATTCAATAATCCTATAAATATTTACATTCTGCATGAAAAACGTCGCAAAAGGTACATTTTGTATGAATTAAATATCAACGAGTTTAGAGTCCGCCATCTTGGGCTGTGGGTAACTTAAGTTACCCACAGCCGTTTAAGCACAGTGTATATGTACAACCTTGATCAAACTTTAATGTTGATAAAGATTTTTCATTGTAACAGAAAAACTTTTTGGCCAAACTTCTTTGTTTACTTTGAAATTATTTTCTCGGGACGAGCAATTCATTTCGACATCAAGAATAAATAGAAAAACTTTTTCCATCAATATACCATATAGCCGAACAGGGATTATTATTAACTGAATGATTTCTGGATGTTTCTGTCAGAACAAACTATATATTTTTTCACTTCCCTTTTGGATATTAAATTATAAATTTTGCTTATCCATTATATACCAATACTATCATCAACTTTGCATATCAAAGCAAATATCTGCTTTTTTCAAACTTCCCGCGGAAAATTTTCTGAAAATATAACATTAGTTCTTTTTATAGTAGCTGAAAATGAAACTAGAACAACGTAAATAATGTCGGTGGCAGACACGTTAGTGTTGGGAATTGATAATTTTGTGGCATGCACTGGGTGTATAAAGTGTACATTTTGGATCCTTTTTATTGGAATCATACTTCAAATAGTTGGTTTTACAGGAAACACGTGGTCAGTTTCATCCACATCCCAACATGGACTTCATTATCTATGTCATCGTCCTACAGATATGGATGTATCAGTACTGTGTTGTGACTTATTTGATACAGGTGTGTGTAAAATTAAACATATTCGATATCGAATTCTAAAATACAATGTAAATTGAGTAAGAAATTAATAATTGTACTTATATTACATAAATATAATATTTTTATTTCCTCATGTATATATCGTTATGCCTCTGTGCTCTCTTATTATGCTACTGTGATTACTTGTATCACACTATCACATGTTGTTTAGTTGGTTTAACCATGTTCGAGTGGAACTTCCATCTGGTCAGGCAACTAAATATCGAAACAAAATGCAATGCCAAGCAGTGGCGGATCAAGATTTTTTAAAAGGGGGCCTACTGACTGCATAAGATTGGGCTCTAATCAAACTTCAGTGATTCATATAATCAACCACATTTTTTCCCAAAAAGGGGAAGCTGGTCACCCTTGGCTCCCTCCTAAATCCACATCTTGTATAAATAATATTACCCACGTTACAAATTTAGAGATAAGGAAAGAGATAGAGATAGGGAAATGTTGTATGCCGGTAATGAAACACCTATCAGAACATTGGACGAGGATGTAATAAAATATTATATATAACATTATTTCTTCTATAAAACCCATACTTCATAGTTATCTTTTAAAATGCCCGAGCAACGAACGACAATCATTGAATCAGAGGCTCCTCGCTTGTGACAGGTACATAACGAATGTGGTGGCGAAGAATATTAAACAGGCTAAATAAAACCGTAAAATTTGTTTAAGTTTGACGTTTGGTCACGTTGAAATCTTAAATATTATAACCTATGCCGTTCGGGTTTATATTTATTATGACACAGTTCAAATTCGATGTATCATAGCTAGACAAATTTGGGGCTTCCTCTTAATAATACATGTGAATCATCTGTAACTAAATGCAAGTGTTACCTCAAAACAACATAAAGGGGTAGTATTTAAATGTTTGCTAGTGTCTTATCTTCCACTAAGGAGCACGGGGGGGTCTCAACATGGGATTTTGGGTACAGGTGTGCAGCTGGGATTTTAAAAACACCCCCCATTCATATATTGAATAATTGTGAAATCCCTACCTATACATATATTTCACAGCGAAATCATAACCCATTCATATATTTATCAGCTCATTGATATATCACAATCGGTCAATTACTACCTATTGATATATTTCCTCGGTAAAATTGCACCCCATTGATATATTTGACGGATCAAAAAAGGGACCCATTCCAGCGGCACATATGTATATACCTTTATATAGGAAGAGACCCCCCCGTGCTAAGGAGGCTCGAGGGAACAAAAATTTCAGAAAAAAAAATAAATTATTTTTTCATTACACATTTTATTTATTACCCTTAGTAGTTGTTACTTTATCATATGGTACAAAAATCATTAAAAAAAAGCAATTCGTGTTGTCCCAAGATGTTTATTATCATTGAGAACGCTCCAAATTTTCTCCTGTTGGTGCAAAAATGCCATTTTTTGGCATTAAAATTGAAATATCTTTTTTAGCTCAACGGTGACCTATATTTTTTATTATAATTTTCAACAAATAACCTGTACTTAAACTAAACTTTTGTAAAATTTGAGCGATTTCTGTAATTAAGTTCTTTTTCATTTCGATATTACCTCTTTTTCCTATTAGTTCAACAGAAAAAAGTTCCTCTACGGAAATGTATGCTTCTTTCGAAACCAGATTGTGAGCGTAAATAAACGGTGACCCCCTGTTTTTACTGTTTTTTCTATTGAGTATAAGATAAATGTTCTTTTATAGAAAAATATAGCAAAATCCTATGTTATAAAAAAAATGATTTAGACCCGAGAGCCCCCTTAACCATGTATAGTTGTGTTAAACAGCACATAATTCGAATTTACTGTAAAGATTAAATTTTAAGATACAAGACACTTTGCGAATATTATCGTTTTCATTTTACATTGTGTTTGTGTGCTAGCGCTGCACTATGTTTCAGTGTTGCAGTATGCGTCTCGCTTGGTTGATTATCATTTGGAATACGGCAAGTACAAAGCACAAATATCATTTTGGGTAGTAACTATCGTATCAAAAGGTATGTAGATACAAAAGGGAATGAAATAATACAAAGATAACACCACCTTGACTTGTGACCATAATTAAATCAAAGAAGAAAGGACTTAATAGAAGTAAAAAACAAACCGGCACAAATAACTGATAAAATTTTGTGCATTATTTGTTATTGAACTTCTACACCTGCTCCAAAAGAGGAAGCACTTTCTGCTTTACTTTTTGCTAAAAACAGTCTCCGGGACAAGTTTGCAATTCCGCTGAGTGCAAAAGTTGTCACCTTCATTTTTGGAGTTAAGTCAAAATGAAGTTGATAACTTGGTTGGTATTGGTTCCCTGATATTTGTCCTAAAATTTGTTGGCTCTAGCACCACTGTTGAAAAGGTTATGCCCCTTCTTTCAACAATTTCCTCAGAGGAAAAGTAGTTTTCCTCAAGGGAAATCAAATTTCCCTAAAGGAAAAAGATTTTTCCTCAAGGGAAAAAGATTTCCCTTAGGGAATTTGCTGCATAAATATTTCCTTTGAGGAAATTCTATTTCCTTTGAGGAAATTCTTTTTCCTTCGAGGAAATTTGCGGCTTCAAATTTTCCTTTGAGGAAAAACTTTTTCCTTCAAGGAAATTTGCGGCTTCAAATTTTCCTTTGAGGAAATTCTATTTCCTTTGAGGAAAAACTTTTTCCTGTGAGGAAATTTGTAGCTTCAAATTTTCCTTGGAGGAAATACTTTTTCCTGTGAGGAAATTTTTGACAAACACTTTTCCTTAAGGGAAAATTCAAGACAACAAATTTCCTCTATGGAAATCATTGTTCTTCAAATTTCCTCTAAGGAAATTTCTGAACATCAAATTTCCCTTAAGGAAATGTTTTCCCTTATTTTTACTAGTTAAACATTTCTTCACTATACCATGTATACAAACAGTATGAATGTAATTTTACAAGACTGAATAATGGATACAAATGATATTTAAAACTTAATAAATGTTTGACTCAACATTTTAATGACATTGAAAATTCATACAGTCTGACTGTTTAGGTCTAGGTATGACAGGTATGTTCATACTTTTTATATAACTTTAACTTTGATCTATAAAAAATTTTGTAGCACAGGATTCTGTTTTCTTTGTAATTGTTTCAATCCAATACATTAATAAGCAACCAATTTGAATGTCATACCATTTGTGGTGTTCTAAAGAATTTGTTTATATTTGCAGATTAAATAATAAAATAAACATGTCTTTTCCTGTTATTTTAAATTGAAATTTTCTTCTGTTTCAGCTTGTGTACAGTTATTCAGTCCACTACGTAAGAATTCAGTGAATACATTGTTCCATTCACTAAACATTTTTGCAAATTGTTCTTCAATGATTTTCTTCCATATATTTGATATGAGGGAGCGATGTAAATGTGTGGATAAAACTGGTGTTCCTTTTTTCAACAACAAAATAGTATTTTTTCTGCATTTCTCCTTTCTTTCGACTAATATATATAATATGTTGTTGCTTTTATACAATAGTGTTTTGTGTATCTATGATAGAACTCCATTTTGTTTATGGCCATTATCATGTGATTATGATGATATTTCCTATTTCTTTTTTGCAGGAAAGCACACATTCCAGTTCAAATTAATCCAATTGCGCACTATGTAGATACATTTCAACTTTAAGTTTCCTCTTCAGTACAATGACCTATTGATCATGAAAACCAAGATGTCTGATCACCTATAAATACACAAAATAAACAAATAAAATGTTATAAATGGAGAGAGAAACAGCAATAAAAGTTTATTTTGTCATGTTTATTAACATTTTAAATATATTTCCTTTCTTACTTGTGAATGCTTTTGTCTATAGTTCTTATATTAGTTGATTTTGTGCATTTATCAATCTTTCAAGTTGAGGCAGTTTGTTCTTTATATTATGTTGAGCTGTTAAACCACTGTCTAAAGTAAGGGTAGGGTTGAGTGCTCATAAACCTGTTTTTTATTACATGCATTAGTTTTTATGGATTTTTAACTTAAGCTGTCAGTTACTGTGAGTACTTAACTTTGTGTCTTTTCAATTAAGGGAAATGTATAAATTTCTTGCTTACTGTAAACTAACTAATTTTCGCGAGCGATTTATTTTCACAAGCAATTTATTTTCGCATTTAGAAATATAACACGCATATAAATTGTCGGGACTGTTTTTCATATGTATCTTTCCTTATTCATTTATTAAAATACATTAAGTAAAATTGAAAATCGCAAAAAAAATAAATAGCTATGATGTAGACTAGAAAGTATAAAACGCAAAATAAAGTATTCGCGAAAATTTAGTTGGTTTACAGTAGTCCAGTCTGTGTTTGCAGGAAATTTAAATCATTGGTTGTCTGGTGGAGGGTTGTCTTATTGTCAATCATGCCACATCTTATTTTTATATAACCTTGCCATATTCCTATTGTGCCTGTCCAAAGTTCAGAGCCTGTAGTTTTTGTCAGTTTAGTCTGACACTAAAATTTAGTGGTTGTTGTTGTTTCATACTGTTCATATTCATTTTTTTGTAATTTATTTTGTTATAAACTAGGCAATTAGTTTTACAGTTTTGATTGTTTCAATTTTTCATCTGAGGGTCTTTTATAGCTGCCTACTTTGACTATAGGGTACTGATTTTCTCATTATTGAAGGTCGTCACAGGCCTACAATTGCTTTCTTTAAGCCATGATCAATAGTTTTCATATTTAACATGTTTAATATACCACATCTTTTAATTTTTATAGTAATCATGATAACCGTCTTTCAAGTTCAATAACTTTTTAAAAAATAAAAGTGGCCTTACCATTTTTGCTTACCATTTAGGTTTAGTTGGCTTGTGCAAATTTTAAATTGCCTATCATTTCTGCTGTTTATAATTCTTAATTCTTCTATAGTTCTTGACCTATTCATAAAAGAGTAAAAGTTAGTACATGTATTGAATGACATCTTGCATCAATGTTTTTTTTTTTTTTGCTGTTTAATGTACATGATGTATATTAATGTGTGTTTAATAAAAATCTGTACCATGAGTGCTTGATAAGCTTGTTGCCCTTTTAGTTGGTCTTTATGCTGTAAATGAATTTTAATGATCAACTAGAAAAACTATGAGCACTGCACAAATAAGACCCCCCCTCCCTCCAAATAAAAAAAGGACATGCACACACAGTGGTATTCATTGACATAAAACAATTTTTAAATTTACATAGGCAATGTTAGCATATAGGGCTAAAAAATCAAAAGTATGTAAGAATAAATTTCAGAAATAGACCGAGATTGAAAGTTGTCCAAAAGTTATATATATAGAATTTATAAGAATCCACAAATAGTTAATTCCACTACGTAATTGAATGATTTTGACGTTTATGGTTCAACATATTTTGTAATTCATAATAGAAATATATCATAATGACATAAAATAGAACAATATCATACTGACAGGATCTTTTAAAGTACAGAGTCACGTTATAAGAACCAAAGAAATACAAAAAGTCGCATACACAAAACACGCCACAAAAAAATGAAAGACAATACAAACTCATTGACGAGATGTATAAGTACCGTGCCACGTCAAACGGATATCACATAAAACCATTCAACAGTAAAAGTAATATTAATAATAGAACAAAGAAAAATGAAAGAACTATAAAACACGTTGTTAAGATGATAAACAACATCAGTACGCAGAATCTATACATCAAGACCATCGTGTATTAGTTGTGAAGTTCAACATATTCAAAGCCAATAACAATCAACCTTACCATAATATAGGACAGTGGTTCAAATAACACAACATATGAACACTAAACAACGAATATTAAATCTTGGACACAAAGCACTGAAATAAGAGAACTCATAAGTAAGAATATCAAATGAAAGTTTCTCAAAACTTTCATTAAAACATGATAAAATAAGCTTATTTATATTGCTGTTTTTTTCTCCATTTATAACATTTTTTTTTTTAATTTTGTGTATTTATAGGTCAGATATCTTGGTTTTTATGATCATCAACAGGTCCTGCAGGTCTATACTGAAGAGGAAACTTAATTGTTAATACTTTTCTACATAATCATGATAATGAGCTAATTAGATTAATTAATGTGAAATGAACTGTGTGTTTTTCTGGAAAAAGAAATAGAAAAAATTCTATAAAATTGCTATAAACAAAATGGAGTACTATCAAAGATGCGCAAGAACACAATTGTGTAAAATGTAACAACCTACATATTCACTGATGGATTATGGAGAAATTAAGAAAAAAATAGTATCTTTGTCATGTTTGTTGTTGAAATAAACTCCTGCTTTATCCATTCATGTACATGGCTCCATCATATCAAATATACAGAGAAGATGTTTGAAGAACAAGTTGCAAAAATTTATTCAGCCAATTGAAGGAAGATGTCTTGTGGATGGAATTATTTATGCACTGAACTGTCATGTAGTGGGTTGAATAATTGTACACAACAGCTGAAACAAAAGACAAGTTAATTTAACATGAAAAGTGTTTATTTCATTTAATATGCAAATATGAGCACAATATTAATAACATCACAAATGGTATGATATTCATAGCGTTTTGCTTATTATTGTATTGTCTTAAACATGTTAAACAGTCAGCCTTTTGTTTTTGTATGTTTAATACTCACCATGAAAATTTGTATAAAAGTTTTAATTATCTTTTGTATCAATAATTCAGTCTATGAAAAATTACATTCATACTGTTTGTACTGTTATGAAGTTTCCATAGAGAAAAAATAGGGGAAATCATTTCCTCTAGGGAAATTTGATGTTCAGAAATTTCCTTAGAGGAAATTTGAAGAACAATGGTTTCCTTAGAGGAAATTTGTTGTCTTGAAATTTCCCTCAAGGAAAAGTGTTGTCAAAAATTTCCTCACAGGAAAAAGTATTTCCTCCAAGGAAAATTTGAAGCTGCAAATTTCCTCACAGGAAAAAGTATTTCCTCAAAGGAAAATTTGAAGCTGCAAATTTCCTCACAGGAAAAAGTATTTCCTCAAAGGAAAATTTGAAGCCGCAAATTTCCTCAAAGGAAAAAGAATTTCCTCAAAGGAAATAGAATTTCCTCTAAGGAAATAGAATTTCCTCAAAGGAAATAGAATTTCCTCAAAGGAAATATTTATGCAGCAAATTCCCTAAGGGAAATTTTTTCCCTTGAGGAAAAATCTTTTTCCCTTAGGGAAATTTGATTTCCCTTGAGGAAAACTACTTTTCCTCTGAGGAAATTGTTGAAAGAAGGGGCATAACTTTTTCAACAGTGCATTGTTTTATATTACATTTTGTACAAACAGGTTGGTTGACTGCAGCATATGTTTGTCAAGTTGTGGGAATCGTCAGTTCAACAGCTACATTCATATCCGTTCTGCTGTTCACATGTTCATCAAGGACAAGAGGACAAAAATATACAAGAAGAATATTTCAGAATTTAGCTTTATTCACAGGTAATTGTTACAACTTACAAGACTAATTTATAATGTAAACAAATAACAACTATGTTTTAAAAGCACAAGATCATGCTTTCGTTGTGATGTTAATTGCGGACACTCAAGACCAAGTACAAAATAAACTTCAAGTTAGGAAATCAAATAAAGAAAAAACAAAAGGATCATAGAAATGATAAATATGACAACAAATACCATATAAGATATAAAGATGTGATACTATTGGCATTGAAAATCCACCAAGTCCAAATGCAGTTGATGAAAGCAGTTATAAGCAATCGTAAGGCCTTCAACGGTGGAAAAAACATGCCTTACAATTCCTGACATGCACAATTTAAAACTTTTCAATATTGAAAAACTAACGTACTTATGTATAACAAAAACGGCTATTGGTACTTTACGGAACGGAACGGAACGGAACGGAATTTCATTTAAGGTATCCAAAGGGGGCATTTATCAAAATTTCGAAAAATCTTTAAAACAAAAAAAACTTTAGAATTTCTGTGTTTTACGGTTTTCCATATACAAATAACACAAATGTATACTTAATCTCATCTTCACAGGTGAAATGTGTAATAATGTATAACATCGGGAAATATTCTGTAGATGAATATGTCGGATTGTCCTGATAAATTATCATGAAATTAACGCATTTGCAAGTCATGCATTATGATATCTAGACTGACCTCACGTCGTCCTTGATTAGAGACAGTGATCAAAATGAATCTGATTTAAACTTTTTAATTTATTTTTCCGTTCCGTTCCGTTCCGCAAAGTACCAATTGCTCTGAGGAATTGGTATTTAACGGAAAAAACGGAAACAGACATCTTTAATGTAATTAAAGCAGTATGATAAAAAAAAAAATTGTCTGACACCTCTTTTTGCACGAGTGGTATGTGTTTTAGATAGCATTTTCGACTTGATCAATAATAAAAAATTTAACACAAAGGCAGGTTACACAAAAAGTCTTTCTCCTTCCATCGGTAATTATATTTTAAAAAAGAGGCCTTCAACAGCCCGTTCCGACGATGATTAGAGACAGTGATCAAGTTGAATCTGATGTAAACTTTTTAATTTATTTTTCCGTTCCGTTCCGTTCCGCAAAGTACCAATTGCTCTGAGGAATTGGTATTTAACGGAAAAAACGGAAACAGACATCTTTAATGTAATTAAAGCAGTATGATAAAAACAAGTCAGACCCTTCTTTTTTGAATGAGTGGTAAGTGTTTTAGATAGCATTTTCGACTTGATCAATAATAAAAAATTTAACACAAAGGCAGGTTACACAAAAAGTCTTTCTCCTTCCATCGGTAATTATATTTTAAAAAAGAGGCCTTCAACAGCCCGTTCCGACGATGATTAGAGACAGTGATCAAGTTGAATCTGATGTAAACTTTTTAATTTATTTTTCCGTTCCGTTCCGTTCCGCAAAGTACCAATTGCTCTGAGGAATTGGCATTTAACGGAAAAAACGGAAACAGACATCTTTAATGTAATTAAAGCAGTATGATAAAAAAAATTGTCTGACACCTCTTTTTGCATGAGTGGTATGTGTTTTAGATAGCATTTTCGACTTGATCAATAATAAAAAATTTAAGGCAGGTTACACAAAAAGTCTTTCTCCTTCCATCGGTAATTATATTTTAAAAAAGGGGCCTTCAACAGCCCGTTCCGACGATGATTAGAGACAGTGATCAAGTTGAATCTGATGTAAACTTTTTAATTTATTTTTCCGTTCCGTTCCGTTCCGCAAAGTACCAATTGCTCTGAGGAATTGGTATTTAACGGAAAAAACGGAAACAGACATCTTTAATGTAATTAAAGCAGTATGATAAAAAAAAAATTGTCTGACACCTCTTTTTGCATGAGTGGTATGTGTTTTAGATAGCATTTTCGACTTGATCAATAATAAAAAATTTAACACAAAGGCAGGTTACACAAAAAGTCTTTCTCATTCCATCGGTAATTATATTTTAAAAAAGAGGCCTTCAACAGCCCGTTCCGACGATGATTAGAGACAGTGATCAAGTTGAATCTGATTTAAACTTTTTAATTTATTTTTCCGTTCCGTTCCGTTCCGCAAAGTACCAATTGCTCTGAGGAATTGGTATTTAACGGAAAAAACGGAAACAGACATCTTTAATGTAATTAAAGCAGTATGATAAAAAAAATTGTCTGACACCTCTTTTTGCATGAGTGGTATGTGTTTTAGATAGCATTTTCGACTTGATCAATAATAAAAAAATTTAAGGCAGGTTACACAAAAAGTCTTTCTCCTTCCATCGGTAATTATATTTTAAAAAAGGGGCCTTCAACAGCCCGTTCCGACGATGATTAGAGATAGTGATCCAGTTGAATCTGATGTAAACTTTTTAATTTATTTTTCCGTTCCGTTCCGTTCCGCAAAGTACCAATTGCTCTGAGGAATTGGTATTTAACGGAAAAAACGGAAACAGACATCTTTAATGTAATTAAAGCAGTATGATAAAAACAAGTCAGACCCTTCTTTTTTGAATGAGTGGTAAGTGTTTTAGATAGCATTTCGACTTGATCAATATTTAAATAAACAGCTGCGCCATGAGCGCATGATACGCCCGTCGTCTTGTGAAAAAACATAAATCTTTTTTGAATAACACAGGGTTGTAAAGGATGTCATGCTTAGTATAGCCTGACTCATTCCTTATTCCCGCTCAATAGGAAGATTGTACAAGATGTATTTGGAAACCCGACGCAACATTAGCCTGTTAAGTTTTAAGCAATAGAGATACAGCGCAACATGTGAAAAAAAACCTCTTTTTTTACAATAAACTCAATAACTCGAAAATATAAAAATGAATCATCACCAAAAAGTATACAGATCTTTAGATTAATATAACAAAGAAGTGTGTAAAGTTTTAAGCAATAATCATAAATCGTTTTTGAGATATGGTGCGACATGTAAACCCCCCCTTTTTTTTTACAAAATACTCAATAACTCAAAAATATAATTTTGAATCATCACCAAAAAGTATACAGATATTAAGATTAATATAACTAAGAAGTATTTAAAGTTTTAAGCCATAATCAAGAATCGTTTTTGAGATACGGTGCGACATGTGAAAAAAACACACCCCTGTTTTAGTTACAAAGTGCCGTAACTCAAAAAGTTGTAATCTTATTTTCACAAAAAAGTATACAGATCATTTTACCATCATAAGAAACAACTATGTTAAGTTTCATGAAATTTGGATAAGTCGTTCTCAAGTTACGGTGCGACATGTTTACACCGGACAGACGGACGGACACTGGGCATTTGTATACCATAATACGTCCCGTCAAAATTGACGGACGTATAAAAAATAACACAAAGACAGGTTAGACAAAAGGTCTTTCTACTTCCATTGGTAATTATAAATTAAAAAAGGGGCCTTCCGAAGATGATTAGAAACAGTGATCAAGTTGAATCTGATTTCCGTTCCGTTCCGCAAAATACCAATTGCTATCATTTTCTGTAAAATGGTCCACTTACACGTTTTCAATTTCCGGATGTACTCACTCATATTCGCGCTATGACAAAAGGGTTCAATCGTCCCAAGATACATAGTTTCGTCCCTGGATTTGTTCGCAACCTTTGTTAACAATATTGATAATTGTTGAATGGAAGATTTCTTAAAAAAATCCGGGAGCTCATCAGGTAACGCCTGCCTAATATCAATTACAAGATAGGCTGTGTCAATGTGCCATCTAGCACACATGTTAGGTCAAGTAGAATATATGGATTGTAGTTCAATTGGAAGAATAGAGTAGTAAATCAGTTAATGTGTACATAAGTCGGTTATGTTGACAGGTCGACAGATTGCAAATTTGACAGATTGACAAGTCGAAAGGATTACAGGTTGACAGGTCGACAATTTGAAAGCTCCATTGGTTTAATTTTACAGAATGTTTTTTTTCCCAACTGCCAGCTGATTGATATTAAGTTGACGTTAATTTCACCTCCAAAAGTCGCCATATGAACAATTCAACATTATGATATACAAAAACTGTTTAAACAGTTGCCATCTAGTGTCGAAGTCTGCGCCAACGTGCCATCTAGCGCCGTAGGCTGTGTCAAAGATTGATCTAGCACTGTAGGCCGAGTCAATGAGTGACCTCGTGTGCCGTATGGTTAGGGTATGGGTAAGGTTAAGGGTTAGGGTGATTTGAAGAGTTAGGGACAGTGTTAGGGTTCGGGTATAATGCTATTTTTCTTCCTTTTAAATTGTCAACCATA
The DNA here is from genome assembly GCF_965363235.1 of Mytilus galloprovincialis. Taxonomy (NCBI): domain Eukaryota; kingdom Metazoa; phylum Mollusca; class Bivalvia; order Mytilida; family Mytilidae; genus Mytilus; species Mytilus galloprovincialis. Next base: position 63,598,939 of record NC_134839.1, read on the forward strand.
GTAGTACATTTTGTAGTTTCAATGCTAAAAAAGTAAGTAAATACTGTGAAAAATATATTTTTCCTGATTCAAAGTAAGTCGTTATACGCTATATTTGATAACACTTTTACCTATTCGAATTTACAACCAGATACGAATGATATTTAAAAAGTTATCCCTTAATATGTGCTATGACTAGTATTTTTGTCATACTTGTATCTGCATGGTGTGGTTTTCATTTCTACTATTATAATATTCAGGGTTTCCCCTGGGTCAATTATTTTTTTCGCCACCTCTTTCGCCAAAACAATATATTTTTCGCCACTTTATTATTTTTTTCGCCAAGTAACATAATTATATTTTTCGTTTAAAATTTACCTTTTTTTCTACCCCCCCCCCCCTTCCCTTAAATAAGATGATTTTGCCCCATTGTGTCTATGATTATTCTCTCAAACTTAGTTTAGAGTCTTACATTTTAATGAATAAAAACTAAACATTTACTTTAAAAGAACATAATTTTTTTTAACTTAGTAAAAGGGAAAAATATTCATTGTATTTTAAACAACTTTTCTAAATGAGGGGGCCACTATACTTTTAATAATAAAGAAGATATAAGTCCTGGAATATAACACAATTAATGGACATATTTTTATCATATAATACCAGTATAGTTCGTAGTAGGGAAAGTTTTTTTTAAAGGAAAATACTCATGTGCCCTTTTGTACTAAGAAGTGGTTTTTACAACAAAACAAAAGCCTGTATCACATGAAATTGATCCCTCATTTCATGTGTAGTCATTACATTGAAGGGTTACTCTCATTTGAGGGGTTGTTCTTAACCTTTTGGATAGATTTCTTCATAACGACAGTTTTCTTTTCTTGACCATCGTAAATGAAAAAGTTGAGACGTAAAACTATGCTTGAAACACGTACGTGTGTCACTAAAACGACTTTAAAGCAGTCTCCCTAATCAATAACCTATATTAAAGTCAACGGATAATTTAAGTTTTAAATCAGAGATTTTTCTTGCTTTTGAACATTTTTCGTCACAACAGCTTTCTTTTCTTAACTATCTTTAACAGGAGAGGAAACGTCAAAAGTTTGCTTCAAACACGTGCGTCGCTAAGTGGTAAATAAATTATGTATGTGACATTTAGGGGAAGCTATTTAACCATTTCATTTTGTCAAACAATTCAATCAACACCTTTATTAATTAGTCCTTTGTTGTCGATAGGTATAAAATGCAATCAGCTGATTATTGATTTTCTGTACAAATCTTAATGAGGTCAAGGTGAATTCCGAGTATTTTCGGATTGGGTAAAGTCCGAGAAACTCGAAAAAAAAGTAAATAAACAAGATGGAGGAAAATAAATCGTTATATATATTTCTGTCGCCAAATTCTTTCGACAATGACGAATTTTTTTTGGAAAAAAAAGTTTGTTTCCAGGTTTTGGTGAAAAAAATAATTTGTTTTGGTCCCTGAGAAAAAAAAAATTGTTTGTTTCACCCTCAGCTGCCACTATATGTAATGCTAAAATTGAAAGAAAAAAATTGTTTTCGGTTTGTCGCTAAAAAAATAGATTGTTCTTCGCCGAAGGCGAAAAAAAAGTTTGCACAGGAAAAAAAACCATAGCCCCCCCCCCCCCCCCCCCCCCCCAGAAAATCAAATGGTTGCTGCCTAAGAAATTAACAAAATGTCTTGCAAAGAAAACTGTATATTTTTGATGAGGTGTCCTTATATAGTGTATTGTGTGTACAATATTTGGGTTTCGATGGATTGTTGTCTTGTTGGCGTCCATGGGGATGTTTTAGCACTAAAAGTTTTGGAACGTTTTGGCGTTATAAAATGGACACGTTTCGGCGGACGTTCTTCATCGGACACGTTTCGGCGAGATAAAAATTGGACACTTTTGTGCGAAGGACAACATTGGACACGATACGGCGAAATGGACTCGTTTTGGCGAATCGGACACGTTTGGGGGGATGGACACGTTTGAGAGAGTAACATATATATATATATATACACAAGACTCAATATGAAAAGAATTTATTGTCATTGTTACAAGTGTGGACACAGATCTGTATGGATAGTATATTAGAATAATCAGTGAAATGGCATTTGACAGTGTTAACCCCTATCTGTTATTTCTTATTTTTTCTCAAAAGGAATGGTTAAACTTCAGTCAAAAGTGACAGAAATACCAGATTCAGTACAATAAAAAATCAAAATGTGTGTGCACTGTTAGAGGGTAGTGATGTAAGAGAACAACAATGGCTAATTAAAAATGTGCTAGCTTAGGCAAATATGAAAATGAATATTCCAGCTCCATATTTTAGCACCAAATAGGCAACAAACATGTAGATGTTAATTCTTGCAGTTGTATTTGAAATTTCAATGGCTAACTACCTTTATTATGCCTCATGAGGCCTAGGCATGCCCTTAATTGTTATTGTACCTTCATTAAATACCCAATCAATTATACAAAAAAATACATACCAGCATGTTTCAGCTAACCCTAATTTGTAGTGCATACCCAGTGATTCCAGAATTTCTAATTGGGGGTGGGGGGGGGGTGCATTGGCTGCGTAAGAGGTAGCCAGATCTAGTCATGCTTCCGTGATTCCCTAAATAATCAATACATTTGTCTTAGATTCCCTTCAGCTCTATTAAAGTCAGACTGGTTCCCTATAGCTAGTAGTTATTAGCTAAAAATGTTTGTATATAAATAAAATAATATTACCCACAACTTACCCTATTTTTCAGCATACCAGCGGAAATACATGTATTATTTCTTTTTGTCTTTTGAAATTTGCTATAAGTTGTGCTAGGGGCAGTCTTAAACATGTACATGTAGCTACATGTATTAAAGGTATATTTTAGGTTGTTTTAAAGCATTATAGTTTATTGTGACTTTTAAATTAATTTAAAGAAAAGCAATAAAAACATGGGTTCTACGTTTTTTTTTTCTTTAAATGTTTTAAGTTGGTCCAAGGACATATATAGAGGGAGGATAACATCTTAACAATCCTTGATGTATTAAAAAAATATGTAGAGAATCATTGGAGAAACCACACTGTACACCTTAAACCTTTAAAACTTGTTGATGGATTTTAATGGAATAAATATTTTCTTAAACTTAAATGATCCCCACATTTGTATTTCAAATATACATTTGTATAATTTTGGGAAATTTCAGTCACTCAACAAATACTTGTTATCCTATATGTATATATATATATATAAGTAAAAGGGTTATGGAGCGAAAAAGGTCCTTGACATGAGATATGTTTACCAAAAAAATAATTACCAATGGAAGAAGTAAGACTTTTTGTGTAACCTGCCTTTGTGTTAAATTTTTTATTATTGATCAAGTCGAAAATGCTATCTAAAACACATACCACTCATGCAAAAAGAGGTGTCAGACAATTTTTTTTTATCATACTGCTTTAATTACATTAAAGATGTCTGTTTCCGTTTTTTCCGTTAAATACCAATTCCTCAGAGCAATTGGTACTTTGCGGAACGGCACGGAACGGAAAAATAAATTAAAAAGTTTAAATCAGATTCAACTTGATCACTGTCTCTAATCATCGTCGGAACGGGCTGTTGAAGGCCTCTTTTTTAAAATATAATTACCGATGGAAGGAGAAAGACTTTTTGTGTAACCTGCCTTTGTGTTAAATCTTTTATTATTGATCAAGTCGAAAATGCTATCTAAAACACATACCACTCAAGCAAAAAGAGGTGTCAGACAATTTTTTTTATCATACTGCTTTAATTACATTAAAGATGTCTGTTTCCGTTTTTTCCGTTAAATACCAATTCCTCAGAGCAATTGGTACTTTGCGGAACGGAACGGAACGGAAAAATAAATTAAAAAGTTTACATCAGATTCAACTTGATCACTGTCTCTAATCATCGTCGGAACGGGCTGTTGAAGGCCTCTTTTTTAAAATATAATTACCGATGGAAGGAGAAAGACTTTTTGTGTAACCTGCCTTTGTGTTAAAATTTTTATTATTGATCAAGTCGAAAATGCTATCTAAAACACATACCACTCATGCAAAAGGAGGTGTCAGACAATTTTTTTTTATCATACTGCTTTAATTACATTAAAGATGTCTGTTTCCGTTTTTTCCGTTAAATACCAATTCCTCAGAGCAATTGGTACTTTGCGGAACGGAACGGAACGGAAAAATAAATTAAAAAGTTTACATCAGATTCAACTGGATCACTGTCTCAACGGGCTGTTGAAGGCCCCTTTTTTAAAATATAATTACCGATGGAAGGAGAGAGACTTTTTGTGTAACCTGCCTTTGTGTTAAATTTTTTATTATTGATCAAGTCGAAAATGCTATCTAAAACACATACCACTCATGCAAAAAGAGGTGTCAGACAATTTTTTTTATCATACTGTTTTAATTACATTAAAGATGTCTGTTTCCGTTTTTTCCGTTAGATACCAATTCCTCAGAGCAATTGGTACTTTGTGGAACAGAACGGAACGGAAAAATAAATTTAAAAGTTTACCTCAGATTCAACTGGATCACTGTCTCTAATCATCGTCGGAACGGGCTGTTGAAGGCCCCTTTTTTAAAATATAATTACCGATGGAAGGAGAAAGACTTTTTGTGTAACCTGCCTTTGTGTTAAATTTTTTATTATTGATCAAGTCGAAAATGCTATCTAAAACACATACCACTCATGCAAAAAGAGGTGTCAGACAATTTTTTTTATCATACTGCTTTAATTACATTAAAGATGTCTGTTTCCGTTTTTTCCGTTAAATACCAATTCCTCAGAGCAATTGGTACTTTGCGGAACGGAACGGAACGGAAAAATAAATTAAAAAGTTTACATCAGATTCAACTGGATCACTGTCTCTAATCATCGTCGGAACGGGCTGTTGAAGGCCCCTTTTTTAAAATATAATTACCGATGGAAGGAGAAAGACTTTTTGTGTAACCTGCCTTTGTGTTAAATTTTTTATTATTGATCAAGTCGAAAATGCTATCTAAAACACATACCACTCATGCAAAAAGAGGTGTCAGACAATTTTTTTTATCATACTGCTTTAATTACATTAAAGATGTCTGTTTCCGTTTTTTCCGTTAAATACCAATTCCTCAGAGCAATTGGTACTTTGCGGAACGGAACGGAACGGAAAAATAAATTAAAAAGTTTACATCAGATTCAACTGGATCACTGTCTCTAATCATCGTCGGAACGGGCTGTTGAAGGCCCCTTTTTTAAAATATAATTACCGATGGAAGGAGAAAGACTTTTTGTGTAACCTGCCTTAAATTTTTTATTATTGATCAAGTCGAAAATGCTATCTAAAACACATACCACTCATGCAAAAAGAGGTGTCAGACAATTTTTTTTATCATACTGCTTTAATTACATTAAAGATGTCTGTTTCCGTTTTATCCGTTAAATACCAATTCCTCAGAGCAATTGGTACTTTGCGGAACGGAACGGAACGGAAAAATAAATTAAAAAGTTTACATCAGATTCAACTTGATCACTGTCTCTAATCATCGTCGGAACGGGCTGTTGAAGGCCTCTTTTTTAAAATATAATTACCGATGGAAGGAGAAAGACTTTTTGTGTAACCTGCCTTTGTGTTAAATTTTTTATTATTGATCAAGTCGAAAATGCTATCTAAAACACATACCACTCATGCAAAAAGAGGTGTCAGACAATTTTTTTTTTATCATACTGCTTTAATTACATTAAAGATGTCTGTTTCCGTTTTTTCCGTTAAATACCAATTCCTCAGAGCAATTGGTACTTTGCGGAACGGAACGGAACGGAAAAATAAATTAAAAAGTTTAAATCAGATTCATTTTGATCACTGTCTCTAATCAAGGACGACGTGAGGTCAGTCTAGATATCATAATGCATGACTTGCAAATGCGTTAATTTCATGATAATTTATTAGGACAATCCGACATATTCATCTACAGAATATTTCCCGATGTTATACATTATTACACATTTCACCTGTGAAGATGAGATTAAGTATACATTTGTGTTATTTGTATATGGAAAACCGTAAAACACAGAAATTCTAAAGTTTTTTTTGTTTTAAAGATTTTTCGAAATTTTGATAAATGCCCCCTTTGGATACCTTAAATGAAATTCCGTTCCGTTCCGTTCCGTTCCGTAAAGTACCAATAGCCAACAAAACAATAAACGCCATACAAATATGACAGACATAAACCAACGACAAACACTGAAATACAGAACTATCCATATTTACTAAACTGGTCAGAGAGTTCGCAGTTTCATGATAGTATAACTATATTTAATTAAGAATTATTACAGTGCTGAAAAAATAGTATTTCACTTTGTTATAGGTACAATTATAGGTTCAAGTGCTGCAATCTACGCTGGTTATTACTGGAAGAACCACATTCTTCAAGACCACCATCTTGGCACTTCATTTACAATTGTTGTTCTTGCTTGTCTCTCTTTCTTAACCGTGTGGTTAATAATAAGTGTGAATGGATGCACAGGTAACTAACAAATATGATACACGGCATATGTTCTACTAGATAGCCGACAAATTTCCTTGGTACATTACAAATATGTAAATGGAGCAAATCTATCAGCTGATTGTCTGATCAGCCGTTCGAACAAGGATAATTTTCAATAGATACGATGTTCCTTTTTCCTTTATATTTCAATATGAATGATCGCTGCTAGAGTGTTGTACCAGCTGTGTTCTTGCCAACTGGGCCAGCCATATATTTTTAAACATCTGCTAAGTTGCAACTTTTATGCGTAAGAGTACTTGTAAACTTGGAGCCAAATTGGACTAATGTTTCTGTGAAAGACGACATGACACCATGCAGACTCGTATCGTGTGAACAAGGAACGTAAATATCCAGACGAGTTTTAATATGTTCTATCGAGTAACGTTTGATTAACTACTTTTTGAGATAAGAATAGTAGGTTCATATTGTTTTCTTATCCCAGGCATAGCTTACCTTAGCCGTATTTGGCACAATTGTTTGAAATTTTTGGTCCTCAATGCTCTTCAATTTTGTACTTTTTGGCTTTATAAATATTTTGATCTGAGCGTCAATAATGAGTCTTATGTTCACGAAACGTATTAAATTATAATCCTTGTACCTTTAATTTGATAAACTGTTCATATCCCAAAAACCTTGTTTCAAACCGCTATTTATTTATGGCATGGTCCAAAGTAAGGCATTTTATTGGTGGTTGTCTTTTATAATGCCTAATGTTTTTTATGTTTAGGAGTATGTTGTTGAAATAAGATTCTGTTTAATTTAATCACAACTGTTACTAGATTTGGAACTATATAGATAAAGACCTATGTATATTGCTGAAGACCATGTTTCTCTCCAGAGTTTAGTTTGTTATTGCATAGCTGTTTTCCTGGCGCCGTCCTACATTTCATATTCGTACTTTAATCTGTACTATCGCCTTGGAAAATTATATCACGTATAGAAGTTTCACATTTCCATCATCCGCTATATTTGTATCAAAAAATGAAGTGTTACAGTTGGTGAGTGGTTTCAATTAAATTCTTAGTTGTCTTTCTTACATTCGATATAGTTTATTTTATACAAAATTCAAACAAGAAAATACAAAAAATGCATTTCCCATTATATATTAGTGTTACATTTATTTTGATAGGATACTTTGAGGAAGCTCCGCCATCTTGCCCAACTGCACAAACGCCTTTGCTTTCTTCTGCTTCGCAAAGAGATAGGACCACAAGTAATACTTCTACAATAGGACAAATACCAACATGTGCTATCTGTGTTGAAAATCAACGTGACGTGATATTTAACTGTGGACATTTGGTATGCTGCAATATATGTGCAACAACATTACAAAACTCGGGAAGTTATATCTGCCCAAGTTGTAGAAGACCAATAACATCACAAAGACGTGTGTATATCTAACTATTGATTCAAAATGAATAATTTGTTTTGTACATGTATGATTTCTTTTTACATTTTGCGTTGTATAAGTAATGGATTTATCTTCTTTTTTTTTTTGTAAATATCATTCGATAGTTTATCGTGCCACAAGATATTGCCAATGAAAGGGTAAACATAGTGTCCTTTTGGCACATAGAATTTGAATACCCAATTTGCAATATATCTAACCATTTTTGATTGTTTATTAAGGCATACTGTACAGTTTTTATCCCACATGATTTTTTCACGAATATTTTGCATACAATCTAATTTTCACCTAGCTTTTTCAAATATGCAATAAAATATACCTTGATGCACTTTAAAAGATAATTGGGATCACAATTTTAAACATAAATTACTTAAAGTTTTGGTTTCTTTGACATTTCTATTCTTCATACAGTGTCAAGTCATGGGTCATTTAAAAAAAAAGATGGGTCCATGAACTCGTTTTCCAAAACTTTTCCCGACATGTTTCAATAATGATATTTACATTGAAGTTAAACGAGTAAAGCATACATGGCTAAAATGGCTGCGATTTCACCCCAAATTTTACTCTGAGTATCGACAAACCTGTGCATCTAGAAAAGTTTTTAAGCATAACCTACCCAAGATAAATAAATAAAGGCAACAGTAGTATACCGCTGTTCAAAACTCATAAATCTATGGACAAAAAAAAACAAAATCGGGGTAACAAACTAAAACTGAGAGAAACGCATTAAATATTAGAGGCGAACAACGACACAACATTAAAATGTAACACACACAGCAACGGACTAAGCATTAGACAAAACCCGATGAGAATAACCAATATAACATCAAAACCAAATACATGAATTTGGGATAGAAAAGTACCGTGACACGTCACGTTAAAATTAAAAATTCAGCCATTTTAGCCAAAGGGTCCACAGGAACCTTAACCATGCTAATCATCAAGTTAGAGAACCATTCAGAGATATACTTGAGAATCACAAATTGACACAATGTTACAACGTTCATTTAAAAAGAAATTTATAGTTACCAGTATATAATATATCAACTTTTAATGTTTGATTGACCACAGATGTTTGCGAAAAATAGGAGACGAAATATTATAAAGATATAGTTTTTTGAAAGGAAAGGAAAAGTAAAATAATTTTATTTAAGTTTTATTTTAAATTTTAATCTTTTCCAACCATTTCTTTGAGAAGCGTAATTGCTCAATTCTAATGATCAGTAATGCAGTATTTGAAGATTTAATATAACATGGCAAAATAAATTTTCATCAAAATGAAATATTCGTTTCTTGCCGAAAAGGAAAAAAATCAAAAATACTAAAAACTAAAAAAACTAAAGCTTAAAAATTTGGGGTCACTATAGGACCTTTGTTTATACAGGAGGTCATATTTTGATCAGATCAGAAGGAACTGTTCCTTTATTTGTTAGGAGTAATTTCCTGGAACTAGTCCGAAATAAAGTAATGCTGAATTTTTCGAGAACATGTGAGAAAGATAAGAATGATAGCTTTCAATCTTACCCTCTGTAATTAAGAAATTCCTGACATCACCCATGTGCTGAAAAATAGGACGCTCGAATCAATAAAAGTTAATAAAAAAAAAGAAGAAAAAAGGCCAAAATTGAGAACATAGTTGTAGAGCATTGAGGACCAAATATTCTGTATGTAGATATCAGATATCAGATTGAAATAAACAATTAATTTCCCCTTAGGCAACAATGATAGCCTTTTTTGAGATGCAGAATTTAGAAAGTTGATTTTTTCAATGAAACTTTGCTAGAGTTACAGAAAAATTATTCGGACAGTATTTTTTGGTCCATAAAATATAGGTTCGCGTTGCTTTTCTTAAGGTATTTTGTACTTACGTGTATCTCCCATGCCTATCAATTTTGAATTTAAAAATACGTGTCTCGTCCTAGCGTTGAAAAGACATCTCATTTCCGTTAAGACTAAGGAAAATAGTTTGTTTGGCCTATGATATAATGCAGAATGCACGAAGTCTCTAATAATAAAAAAAATAACGGACGCACATATCAACCAATCAGGATTAGCTATACTTTTAATGCTGAATACCATGTTACGCTCATAAAATGGCTGCGCCCATACAATCTAATGGTTTATTGTAACCTTCACGTAAACAATCTTAGTTTTTTGAAAACCGCAAAAAAAAACTATTTTATTTTTTGATTGTTTTTTCTTTCATTTTCGGTAACGATAGAAATATCTCGATTAAATAAAAAATTATACTGCTATGAAATATAAAATCTTCATATACTTTTTGAATGATTTAGAGCATAAACTTTGAGCACGCAACTCACGTTAATTGTAAGAAAGATTGAAATCTAAAGTAAAACGTGAACAAAATTTAATTGTTTCCTTTCTGAAAAGGGTAATGCATTTATTGGTCCGTCCCTTATTATTTGCAAATGAGACATCTGTGGTCAATCAAACATTTAAAAGCGTCATATCACGTAATTTTTATTAGTAGAACGTTTTAGCATAATGTCAATTGTGGATTTTCAGACATATCTCTGAAAGGTTCTCTAACATGTTGATTTTTTTTTTAAATGTAGTGGTCGACATGATTGGTCGGTAGCTTTATTGGTCGCTTGAATTAGTAACTAGCTTGAGTCTGGTACAGTATGTCTATGATTTTTAGTCTGACTGTGTAATTGGGTTAAAAACAAACACCATAAAACATAATTACAAACCTAATAGTTCGTAGTTCTTTAATGCTGTTTTTTGTGTACTGTCCTAACTTATTTAAGGTATTCGTTGTTATTCTGTTGTTAACATGTCGAAATGTACTATTATATTATTTTTTAATGTATTTCTCTGTCCTGGGTGTTCTTGCATTAATTTGTACTGTATTCCTGTCATGTCATGTTGTCATATTACCGTATATTTAACATTGCAATAAAGCGCGATGTTTCGCTAACAAAAAAACCCAAGGTTCAACCCACCAGTTTTCTTCTTCAAATGTCTAGTACCAAGTCAGGAATATGGCAGTTGTTATGATCTATTTGTGTTGCATTGTCGTTTGTTTTTTTTGTTTTTTTTTGTTGCACTTCAATATTTCTGTTGTTTCGTTGTTTCTCTCATATAATTGATGTGTTTCCCTCGGTTTTGGTTTAATACCCTGATTTGTTTTCTCTCAACCAATTTATTACTTTTGAACAGCGGTATACTACTGTTACCTTTATATGTGATAAGAAATCTGCGATTTTAATTTATGATCGAATAAGAACCTTGGGAAAATTCTCTCTCATACACACGCACTAAGTTGTCAATAGTCATTTATCCATTTTCATTTCAATATTTACAAAGAGAACTGGAAGATTATATTGCCGTATGAGATAATTCTGCTAAAAATAAAAAAAAAAATAATAATATCAGAAGCATGCGTGCGTGCAATTATAAATGAGGCTATCAATTATAATCATGTCTGAACCAAAATCAATACTTAAAATCAGTACGTGTCCTTCCGCACTACAAGTAATTTATCAAAGTTAAACTCCGAAACCTAAACAGTTGTAAAGTCGTCTATGCTTCGCTTCAATGATTATTCCAATGGTGATAGTTAAGCAAAGCAACATCTACGCTGTTTCGGATTTCGGAGTTTTGAATCACAGTTAGAATATATCTATTTATTCTATGTCGGAAAAATATATTTGGGTTATCCCTCTTATGTCGTCGTAAATATAATATTCTTTTAATTTACTTTGTAGTTGGTTTTGTGAGAATAACAACAAATTGTCATGGTGCCCAGGTCAGATTATTTAAAGCTGGTCCATCTACACCCGTGAAAGTTCCTGTGTGTATCACATGTCAAATTATGCCACGTGCAGTTGTATACAGCTGTGGACTTCTGATATTTTTTATGCATATGCTTCAAAGTTGGAAAGTAAAAATAGATACGATTGTCAAACGTGTAAAGATCCTTCTAATGATTGTGAATATTTCTAATGAACATGAATAAAATTGAGAATGGAAATGGGGAATGTGCAAAAGAGACAACAACCCGACCATAGAGCAGACAACAGCTGAAAGTTGAAAGCCGTCTATGATCATTTTCTTTTTCTTAAAGATGCACCTGACCTGATAAGTTCCTATCTCGAGGTTCCTATAGTAGTGAGATGATGCTTATATTTTTATCTGTTATTTTCAACCTGTACATTATAATCAGTTCTCCGTGAAGCAGCAATACATCTTTGTACTTGGTAACTTGATTTACCATGTATATGAAAGCTTGAATATAGTTACATGTTGGCCAGTTTCAACGTGTTTAACCGTTCTTTATTTCAACGTTTATAGAAAATCCGTTTATATACTGGAAGTAATACAAAGTAATTTGATGCACGTATAATTTTGTGGACATTTTAACAACAGACGCCACATTCAAAGTGATGGCACCATAATCACAGGATCATAAGGAAAAGGTGGATTACTATTAGAAATGGTTGCGATACAACTTTGCTTTATTCTTAATTAAAGCTGTTAAATCTAATAATTGATAATAACAGAGGAGTATTTAACTACAAGTGAACGAATCAGTGAGATATACAAATGATATAAGGACTGACTCATTAGACTGTAATTGTCACTGTGGTCTCGTAGTACCGTGCTCGGTTCGTGAGAAAGAGTCGTTTTGTTGATACCCTGACATGTCAAACAAAAGACTTGACAATTAGTATTTTACTGATTTGGAGCTAAGCAAACGAAATGTGTGATTAAGGTTCGGATTCAGAATAATGTGTTTGAAATTAAAGTGGCATGTGTGAGTGCAGACTGTTTACTTGAATCAGTGAATTTAAAGTCCTGCTATACGTGTTCTTCTTATTCAAAGCAGGCTTCATGTTCATATCACATTACTTTATTCTCATTCTGAATATTGATTGAATTGTCTATCTAACATAATACAGCCTTCTAGCAACAGCTCCGTCAGATAAGGCTTACTCAGAATAGAACCCGAGGTTCTTATTCGATCATAAATTAAACTTGCAGACTTCGTATCACATATAAAGGTAACAGTAGTATACCGCTGTTCAAAGGTAATAAATTGGTTGAGACTCAGCGGATGGACTATATATATAATAGTTTGTCTTACAGTCTTGCAGTTACAGAACGTGTCATTTAAATTATGACATTGCAAAAACACTCTCTGTTTAACGCAAGGTATATCGTTTGGTGGAGAGATGTCTGCTTGATAAAAATACAACACATTTTTTTTATATAAGATCTTCAAAAAGGTATAAGGCTGCTATTTATCATTTAACAATATTACTAAATCAATTTGATCAAATGAATATCTTCTATAAATTTATTCAAAATGCATTTACTAACAAATTCAATTACAAGTTGGATAAATGAGATAAATCATTGAACCCTGTTTTGTTGTTCTTATGTAATTCCAACTCTTAACTATAATGTTTTGCACATTGGAACATTAGACGCGTACAGAATTACATGATAATGCATCTGTAGTTTATAAAAAACAAGTATGGAATGTAACATTAGAGAAAACACACAATCAACATTACGATCTATTATTACATATTAGATTCGACATACATTAGTACTTTAGATGTGACGTAAGAATATCACATTTGTTGTCTTTGATCTAAAAAGAAAAGTCGGTAGAATCGCTTTAATTAGAATCTTGTGTATATATCCTGTCTAATATTGCGAAGATGAGATATGAGATTATTTTTTTCTCGCGATTACTTATACGCTTCAAGATAAAAATTGCTGTGATTATAATGATTCACATTTTACGTTAATTTGACACAATTATCTAGATAAGATGTTAAATCTATGGAGAAAGAATGTTTCAAATACTAAGTGCATTTATAGTGCAAAACATAATGTAGCTACTGTAAAAATGTAATCAATAATATGTTAACATTAGTAAACAATTTAATAACATCGCACTACAGCAATTACATTCCTTGCATAATCGAATGTATGTTTCATCTTATATCTAACATTTACAAAGACAATAAAAATCCCCAAACATTTACTGATGTATCAAAAGTAGAAAAAAAATATATTATCAATATGTTTAAATGCATGTATTTGCTTTTATCATTCGATGTTGGCAATATCCATTCTTTGGACTGTATTCCGAATCGACAGTTGCATCCTCGAGTATCAGCCTGACAATACTGGATGATGTCATTTATTGGTTACCAGATCAAAGGTCATTACATCACCCGAAATCTGAACTGTTCCTGGTACTCGTAGTGTGATTGGCTAACACTAAGGTTATCGTTGTGTTCTGGTTTGTCATTTGAGATGTTGATCCTTTGGTCAGCAGGTTATTTGCATTTCGCACTGTGCAAGAAATAAACAAACACGTGAGTTCAAATTTCTACGCAACAAAAAATATACAATATTTCATATAATATGGTGCATTCAGAATACAATTGTGAAACAATTGTTAAGTGTTCTTGACGTATACAATGTTTAGTGCATGTAATATTTCATTGTCAGATCTTTCGGTTTCATCAAACACATACAGTATATGTTTATTATATATTGGGTCGCCACTTCATGCATACAGTATGCCATGTACTCAAGTGTTAAAAGTAACTGTTTATGTTTTTCAATATAAACACCAAAAAAAAACAGTTAAGATTCCTCAACTTTATGATTTTATATGGAAATATCTTTTTATCTATATTATAAATACATTGTAACAGGAGACATGGGACTTTTTGGTACACATTGATGCGTCACCAACCCCGCAACAAAAGTCCCCATAGGACTTGCAAAAAAAAACAGTTGGTGATCAATTCCTGTGGATTAGTTTTCAAAGTGTGGCTTTAAAAATATTTCCAAAATTTTTTTTCAGCTTATTCATACGTTTAATTATATTCATTTGATAAAATTTACTGTTTGCAATAGCATAAATTGTTCTATATAATAAGGATCTTCTTATCACAAGCAAAAAACCCTAGCTGTATTTGGCACAACCTTTTTCAACTTTTGATCCTCAGAGCTGTACTACTTTGTATCTTTTTTTGACTTTCGAACTTTTATATCTGGGCGTCACTGGTAAGTCTTGTTTGGACGAGGCGCGTTTTTGACGTAATGAATTTTAAACCTGATGCCTTTTGTTATCTATTATTCATGTGTTTCTTTGCCAAATACGTTCTGCTATTTATTTGTATTGTAGTCCTGTATTATTAATGTTGTCATTTTAATGTTATATTTAACAATGCCATCAAAGTGCGAGGTTTGGCATGCCACAAAACCAGGTTCAACCCACCATTTTTTTCTTTAAAAATGTCCTGTACCAAGTCAGGAAAATGGCCATTGTTATATCATAGTTTGTTTCTGTGTGTGTAACATTTTTACGTTGTGTTTCCGTTGTGTCGTTTGTTTTCTCTTATTTTTGAGTGTGAATTCACATTACTATAAGACGTGTCACGGTACTTTTCTATCCCAAATTCATGTATTTGGTTATGATGTTATATTGGTTATTCTCATCGTATTTTGTCTTATGCTTAGTCCGTTGCTGTGTGTGTTACATTTTAATGATGTGACGTTGTTCTCCTCTAATATTTAATGCGTTTCCCTCAGTTTTAGTTTGTTACCCCGATTTAGTTTTTTGTCCATAGATTTATGAGTTTTGAACAGCGGTATACTACTGTTGCCTTCATTTAATATATGGCGATTTAAATTAGAGTATATGATGTTTGACAGTTACTATCTGACTTTAAGTAAGCAACAATAGTAAAAGCATTTACCCACATCCATGCAAATTACGTCCCGTTTTAATTATATTTTTTTACACAAATATTAAAAAATGATTATGAATTGTCGTTCATTGGTGTGTCAATCAATTCATTTGCAAGGTTGATTCTAAAAACTATAATTTTTACCATAATGTAATTTAATTGTTAAATAACTTACCTAAATTGTCGATATGGTCTGACATAATAAGCGATATGATAACAAGTAACACACTAACAGTAAACATCACCATCGAAATGATCATAACAGCACGTGCGATAAATCGTTGTCGTTTGGTTCGAGTGTCCACGTGAATATGTACATTAGATGGAGTTGGCTCTTGTATTAAAAATTCACTGAGCAGACTTCGAGCTACGATAGGGTCAATATAAAAAACATCGTCAAATTGTTTGTAGTATTCAGGATCAGTTATTATTTCAATATCGTCATCGGACATAGTAATCGTCGACCAATGAGGAATGTGGTGAAATCGATATGAATGTTGATGGTGCGGACGTTCATGATCATGGTGGCGACATTCGTGATCATGGTGGTGACAGTCATCGGAATGTTCTTGTTCTATCCAGTTCTGTGCACCGTTACTTTCAGTTTCTGAAAGTTTTGCGTATTCTTGACAATTGTCTTGAAAACAATGACAAGCTTCTCCCTCGGGAATTGTCGAAATCACGGAATGTTCTTCGTCAGTATATTTTTCTGATGTTGTTACTGGACTTAATTGTAGGTCCTCTGATACCAAATCACTTTCAAAGCTCATTTTTATCCTAATAATTATCTTTCAATACCTGAAATCAAATATAATTTTGAATCAATAAATGATCAACTGAGTGTGTTCACATCTAATTATATTGTTTAGCATTTTCTTTAAATTAAAATCCCACCAACTTCAAAGGTCCAGCCATGTTCTACAAACACATACACACATCATCTGGAACATGCACACGCAAAGAAAGATAGTTTATCAATGTTAACGACTGAAGTAAAAACTGTTTGTTTAGCCTTTACTCTGTAGCATCAGAAACATCCTGTTTCTTCATTAAGATTACTTATTTCTCATCAAAAGTCACATTATTAAAGAGAATGTAATAAGACAAAATCTAATATAGAAATAATCGATCGTGATTTTTTTCTATATTATGTGGAGTTATTAAGTTCTTCCTTGTATTAAGTACATTGAAATAAGTATAAAATTCTATTGACAGTATTCCTCGCACACATATTTTTATGACAGGCATTTAAATGAATATTGTTACATGCAAAATGTCTATATCATGTTCAAATTAAAACTTTTTTGTGGAGTAACCCTCATTCTAAAAATTGTTGTACTAGTATCACGATGTGTTAAAAGTAAACATTTCCGAACCCTGAATAAACGGGAAACCGGTCTTCACAAATGCATACTGGTTCCACCTCATGCAAAGACATGTTTAAATTAGTAATCTACCTCAGTAACCTAGGATAAACAAATGATGTTTGGTTGCAACCGGATTAATCACATCTCAAATATATTTGCTTCCATTGAACGATAGAATTGTTGGGTTGTGTTTTGTAAATATTAACAGCAGTTCACGGAAATGAATTTCATCATAAACCATTTTACACTAGATGAATGTTAAGTTCCATATCATCTTAACGTTAAGGTTTATGACACGATATACACCATATATTGTTAAGACATCGTTGTAAAATTGTCTTGACATCTCTTATTCTTCTTTATATATATAAATGTATTGATGACAGCATTGTTCGTGCTTTAGTTAGGTCTGTCTAGATAGATAAATAGTGTTCTATTTAAAAACAAAATCCTCAATTTTGTTTGGAACCAAGATTAGTTTTCATCTATTATTCACATATAATGAATAAAAATTCAAACAATTACTATGAAAACATATTGCAAAATTCATTATATACTGTTTGTCAGAAACAGACGAGTTTCAAATTAATTTGACTGAAGTCATGCAGAGGTTCACTATGGCTTAATGTTATGTGACATGACACGCGAATTAATATTCATTCTATTATATTTTGAAGTAAACAAAATCAGATAACTTTGGTACTATAAATTGTATTTGCCTTTAACATATATATAGAAAATGAAAGGAGATGTACTAAACTAAAATGTATTCACCAGAGACCAAAGTACTTGTTTGTTATTTTCTCTTTAAACATATTTGTCGTAATTGACAATGGAATAATAGTTTGTATAAACGCAATACTAGTATGTTTTTTTTTTTTATAATCGTGACTTATGAATGCAATGTACAAGAAGCTGTACTAATTCCGAAGTCGTCAACTGATATATTTTGCACCACGCTGTATATATCATAATATCAAACAAAGTACTTTGGTCTGATAATTAAGAAAACTAGATTTCAAAACTTGAAAGCGTTTGTATAGATTTGCTTCGATCATCATATGATGGGAATAAAAAGTAAAATCACAAAAATACTGAACTTAGAGGAAAATCAATTCGGAAAGTCCATAATCACATGGCAAAATCATATAACAAAACGCATCAAACACGAATGGACAAGAACTGTCATATTCCTGTCTTGGTACAGGCATTTTCAAATGTAGAAAATGGTGGATTTAACCTGGTTTTATAGCGCTAACCCTCTCATTTTGATGACAGTCTCATCAAATTCCGTTATATTTACATTGATGCGTTAACTATACAGACACAATAAATAACAAATTTCTTAACAAAACAATACAGACAGAAATAAGTATATACGAAACATGAACTTGTATCGTTGTGCTATAAAATGTAACTCTAGGTGTGACGCTCTGGAGGCCAGAAACTACTTTGCCGTGAGTATCATCTTTGATATAAATCATTTTCATAAAAAATAGATATATTATGTCTTTACAGAATGTTTTTATGTTTTATTTTCGATCATGTTTATATATCTTAATTTCTGCTTGTTTGACGTCTAATAAGTTATCAAAGGTAGCTGGATTACAATTTGATACGCCAGACGGGTGTTTCGTCTACATCAGAATCATCACTGACGCTGAGATCAAAATAGTTATATGTGCTATATAAAGCCAAACAAGTTCAAAATTGAAGAGCACTGAGGATCCAAAATTCCAAAAAGTTGTGGGTCAAATACGACTACGGTAATCTATTTCTGGGATAAGAAAATCCTTAGTTTTTCGAAAATCTTAAAGTTTTGTCAACAGGAAATTTATTAAAATGACCATATAAAAAGTAAAATCACTTTACTGAACTCCGAGGAAAATTCAAAACGAAAAGTCCCTCATCAAATGGCAAAATCAAATGATAAAACACATCAAACGAATGGACAACAACTGTCATATTCCTGACTTGGTACAGGCATTTTCAAATGTAGAAAATGGTGGATTGAACCTGGTTTTATAGCCCCAAACCTCTCATTTGTACGACAGTCGAACCAATTGCCATTATATTGACAATGATGCGTGAAGAAAATGTCACAAATAGTGGTACAAAAACAACACGGACCCCACAAAAAACGTAAGAGGAAGCATATCCTGTTCCACGTGTGGCACTCGTCGTGTTGCTCATGTTGTTACAAAGCCGGTAAATAGTCTAATTCGGTAGGTCACATTCGGGAAAAGGGAAGGGATTGATATGCACGTCAACACCGAAGTATTGATTACTGGGCTGGTGATACCCTCGGGGACGAAACGTCCACCAGTAGTGGCATCGACTCAGTGCTGTAAATAGTTATCAAAGGTACCAGGATTATTATTTAATACGACAGACGCGCGTTTCTAAACGAACAAAAATAATACGATTTGTACAACAGGTTGCTTCTGTTAATTGATTGGATAGACTGATCCGTAAGGTAAACAAAAACCAATAGACTGCCACGAGTAACTGCGAATATGCATGCCCGAATAGAAAAAAAAATCAACCAGTTGTCACAGGGACAAAATCGGGATTTTTGTTTGTATTCGGCGAAAAAACTGGTGAAGGGCTAGGTAGAACCTCGCCCTTCCCCGATTTCTCAGCCTCATACAAAAAAGTGTATATTTTTTTTACATTGACCTAATATTGTATATGTAGTTAGATTTTCAAATACAAGTTACCTTATATAAAAAACAGGATACAAGGTATCAAAACAACAACTAATGACAACACTGCAATATTCAAAAGATGAAAATCAGACAAATTGTTTATAAGTGGATGCTAATGATCAGTCAGAACACCAATAAAGTGAACAGAAGACGTACTAGAAATCCGTTCCATTATTGGAGATACTTCCTCATCATTCCAAGGGTTCTAAAGCACAAGAAGAAAAGGGAGGAAGACAATAAGAGGACAGTAGTTCATGACATGTTGAAAAAGATAAATTATAGGGAGAAGAGACGAGAATATCAAAGCAGTAGAAATTGGTAAAGGATATTATACCAAGTAGAATTGACCAGAATTGACCAGAGAAGACGATGACCTGAATCCTAGGTCATAAAACTTTCATCTGTACAAGTATTTGGATTGATCTTCGTCTGAGTAAGATTATTGTACTTAAAAGTTGTATAACCACAAGTCCTCATAATAGATGGCGAGGCTGTAACGATTCCTAATTTCAATCAGTTTTGAGTTCAGGGTTCGACGTATATCTATCTGTAGTAAGAATAAAACAAGCCTTAAATTTTAGCAGTAAATACAAACAAATGAAGAAGATCTCCTTTGGATTTTAAGTGGCATTACAAAAGGGTAGCTATCGGTGAAAACACGACCAGGGCAACTTGAAGTCTGGGTTGCAACACACTATATCAAGAAAAAAAGATCTCAGAAACTTCAACTTACAGTTTATAAAAACAGGGCATACTAAGATAGCCATAATAAAAAGACAAAGGACAAATCAGATAGTCTGGATACATAAGCATTTTAGTATTCCACATTCCTGGATATTTATATTAATCACATTTGTATACAACATCTTACCTTTAATCTTCAATGTAAATAACAATGTTCCATATAACTAACTTAAACAAAACAATGTCTAACGCAAATAACAATCTTATATGTATATTACAATGATCTCTGTATATTACAATGGTCCATGTAACTAACAATGATTCGTGTACTTAACAATGTTCCACTCAACTAACAATGTTCCATGTAACTAACAGTGAGAGTATTAATGAAACGGAATATATGTATAGTGTAATAGACACAGACACAAAAATATGAAATAATGTTAAATATCTGATTTGTATGGAAAACCGAGATTATAAGGTATACACCAGATACGAAGAATAATGAAGCGAATGTACAAGGTTAACGAAATTTTTCATGGTTTTTGATTTCTTTCTTTCTACTGAAAGAAAACGATCCGCTAATTAGAGAAAAAAAAGCAATCTACGTAAAACCGTCGATGATTGTAGTCAACTGTTAACTCTAGAAAATTATCAGTCGCTTTCGTGATGGTGTTCCAATTACAATCATTATTAACTTAACGCATCATTAACATTATCTTCCTCTGTAGAAAATGAATAACAAATAACATAATTTACACATGTAACTTAATGTGAGCACCACTGTAAAACTGTAAAGATATATTAAATCAATTTACTTCGAATGAGAGAGAAAGAGAGGGAGAGGGAGAGATTGCAAGACTTTATCTTAGTGTTATAATAAATTTCTTTCTCTGATATAAATAATCACGATAACCATTAAACTGTTTCTGAATTGATATGACAGTATAAGCATTTTACTGACACTCAATTCGATCGTCAAAATCCCTCCAACGTCGTTACATGCATACATTTTTGTACAATATGCATATTTTGGAAACGTTGCGACACTGTAATCAAGTTTTTTTCATACACTATTTCATATTGATATATTCTTTTACAAACCTAAATAATGCAATTTTGTAAAATTTAAAAGTCTTTATTTTGCATGTAACATTATCATCATATGACGTAAACCTGATCATCATTTATTCATGATATTTTAATGAATTATGTAATAGCACTTAAGTTTCCAGTCATGCTTATTGTCGAAAAGTAACAATACTAGTGTCTATATAAACAACAACGTGTCATCTAGAATAAAGGAAAATGCAATTTATATGATTGACATTGTTTTAAAATGGTCAAGAGGAATGCCCAATTCGTAATACTTTCTAGTACATTGTTTATAGTTGTCTTCCAATGTAAATTCAAACATTATAAAAACTTGTTAAAAATGTCAAAGAATTCAAAAGACTTAATAAGACAAAGAAAATATAAAAAAGCGCACAGCCAATCCATTGTATACTATATTTTATTTTTTTAAGGATGTGAGTTATGATCAATGAAATCGTTAATTTATGATTTAACTCCACTATATGAAGCATATATAATGTATGTATGTTGTAACATTTCTTAATCAAAAGATTTACTAATCCTAAAATGTAGCAATGCAAACAGAAGATGATAACAAAACAAAAAAGAAACTAAAAAACCTACTTAGGAATAAGTTTACGTCTATTTGATAAAAACAATCAAATTCAATCTTTGTAGCATGAAACTTACAATTCCCACTTAAAATTGACCTCTTTTATCTTCAGCGGTATTCATCACTATACTTTACGAGAATACGTTTTTCCTTTAATCTAATGTTTCACTTCTTATTCCGATAACGTTACTTCATGCACTTGCTAATTAATCTTAATGACAATACAACATGTACAAGCAAGCTACTAGCATGCATAACAATCGATTCTAAGATCTTAAGAAATCTGTATAAATATCTCTGTTGATCTTGATAATGTTCAAGAATGTCGTTATTTTAGTGATGACATTAATCATTTAATTGAAAAATGCATCTGGAGAATATGAATGTTCAATAATGTTGTTACTATTTTAGTGATGAAATTTATCATTAAATTTGAAAAATGCATCTAGCATTGTCTAGAGAATCTGAATGTGCAAGAATGTTTTTACTATCCAATTTGATAATGTATTTTGAAAAACACATTATAAGAACAAGGTTAATATCTAAAGAGGAGTGAGAATATCTTGCTACAAGGTTTTAAGTGAAACATTTATAAGTTGTTATAGCTACGAAATAATAATGTCGTCCTCCCTATGTAATTTTAGGTATCTGTTTATCAGTAAAAAGGTAATACACACAAGTTTGTATTATATGTAAAAATAGATACAAAAGAACAGCTGCTATGTTTCGACGGTCCCGTTAACATAACCTATCGCTTATGAATAAATATTTAAAAATAATAGCACATCATATGTAAAGATATAAACATTAATCCTTAATTACCGGCCACAAAAAAAAAACCTAAAAAACCAAAGCATCCAAATCATGATTACGGTGCAATAAAAGAATGAAGATAATGTTATTCTAGTTAAATTCCCTAAATTGATTTGTTTGAAGATTTATACAGTATATTTGATTGAATATTATGAAAATAACAAATATATCTACTTACGGTAAATTGAACACCATGATATATCTTTTCAACTATTAGAACTGTCAAACAATATTAGTTCTGACAAAGAAGCGATATTTAAACAATTAGGTCGCTAATTACGCTTTTACTGCTGTAAGCAAATAAACTGAAATTGATACATTACAAAATAATATAGACCATTCCATCCTCAGATCTAGGCAGTTCTATTGGACGAAAATCGATGTTTGTACAATGTATTATTCTGTGCATTGCTATACGGATGTTTCATAGAGTTTTATAATGGCTTTTGTTTTAAGGATAAAAATGCAACAGAGCACTTCAACATTTATGTATGTTTCTAAATATTTCATTCCTTTGAAAAAAAAAATTGAAATTATCCCTAACCATGGTAAGGATAAAAATGCAAATTTCAATATTGTCATCAGGGTAGTTTCTTGTCCTTCTCGATTGGACGTTAGGCATTTCTTGAATACTGTGTTCGATCGATTATTCTGCAAAAAAACATTATGTATTCAGTCTATAAACATAGAACTTCGATATCTCTAAGGTAAACACTTATAATTTGATAATTCATGAATGACAATTAACTACTTGATAATGTTTTTACTTAGACAATGTATTTATTAAATTTATACTTAGCGACAAATAATTGTTATAATAATATACGACGTCCATTTTATAATCAAGTGATAAATAATGTCATTGTCTTCAACGACGAACCATCTTTATATCAAAGTAATTAAAATATTTTATTAATGTTTATTTAACCGCGCTGAAGTACGTCCATTATTCATAGTTCATTATTCATTATTCAATAATGAATAATGAAATAGTTCACTATTCACTATTCAATATTGAAAAATGAATAATGAATAATGAAATGGTTTATGTTTCATTATTCAAATTGAAGCGGTGAATAGTGAAAAAAATATAAAAAAAATTGACTGTGACACTATAGCTATATTTTGGTTCGAAATGACCATAAGACGGTTTACGGAGGACCTAAATGCCACAATATGCATAAAAATGAGGAAATATAAAAAAGAAGATGTGGTATGATTGCCAATGAGACAAATATCCAGAAATACCACAATGACACAGACATTAACAACTATAGCTCACCGTACAGCCTTCAACAATGAGCAAAGCCCATACCGGATAGTCAGCTATTAAAGGTTTCGCAACGAATATTAGAAGACCTAAATGTCAAAATACGCGTGAAAAAAAGAAATAGCCAATTTTGAATAATGAAATGGATATTTTGAATAATGGAATGGAGTGCGGCGACCCTTTAGCCCCTAATTATAAATAAATCTTATACCTCATTCGAAAGCTGATTACAAGAGGAACAAAATGTATATAGTCAATATGTTCCGCAACGAATATTAGAACACCTAAATGCCAAAATACGCGTGAAAATTAAAAAATAGCCAATTTTGAATAATAAAATGGATATTTTGAATAATGGAATGGACTGCGACGACCCTTTAGCCCCTATTATAGATAAACCTTATACCTCATTCGAAAGCTGATTACAAGACGAACAAAATGTATATAGTCAATATGTTCCGCAACGAATATTAGAAGACCTAATTGCCGAAATACGCGTGAAAATTAAGAAAAAGTCAATTTTGAATAATGAAATGGATATTTTGAATAATGGAATGGACTGCTGCGACCCTTTAGCCCCTAATTATAGATAAACCTTCTACCTCATTCGAAAGCTGATTACAAGACACACAAAATGTATATAGTCAATATGTTCCGCAACGAATATTAGAAGACTTAAATGCCGAAATACGCGTGAAAATTAAGAAATAGCCAATTTTGAATAATGAAATGGATATTTTGAATAATGGAATGGACTGCGGCGACCCTTTAGCCCCTAATTATAGATAAACCTTATACCTCATTCGAAAGCTGATTACAAGAGGAACATCATGCTTATAGTCAATATGTTCCGCAACGAATATTAGAAGACCTAAATGCCAAAATACGCGTGAAAATTAAGAAATAGCCAATTTTGAATAATGAAATGGATATTTTGAATAATGGAATGGACTGCGGCGACCCTTCAGCCCCTAATCATAGATAAACCTTATACCTCATTCGAAAGCTGATTACAAGAGGAACAAAAATGTATATAGTCAATATGTTCCGCAACGAATATTAGAAGACCTAAATGCCAAAATACGCGTGAAAATTAAGAAATAGCCAATTTTGAATAATGAAATGGATATTTTCAATACTGGAATGGAGTACGGCGATCCTTTAGCCCCTAATTATAGATAAACCTTATACCTCATTCAAAAGCTGATTACAAGAGGAACAACATGCTTATAATCAATATGTTCCGCAACGAATATTAGAAGACCTAAATGCCAAAATACGCGTGAAA
Source organism: Mytilus galloprovincialis (assembly GCF_965363235.1). NCBI lineage: Eukaryota > Metazoa > Mollusca > Bivalvia > Mytilida > Mytilidae > Mytilus > Mytilus galloprovincialis. Next base: position 63,624,430 of record NC_134839.1, read on the forward strand.
ATTAAGAAATAGCCAATTTTGAATAATGAAATGGATATTTTGAATAATGGAATGGACTGCGTCGACTCTTTAGCCCCTAATTGTAGATAAACTTTATACTTCATTCGAAAGCTGATTACAAGAGGAACAAAATGTATATAATCAATATGTTCCGCAACGAATATTAGAAGACCTAATTGCCAAAATACGCGTGAAAATTAAGAAAAAGTCAATTTTGAATAATGAAATGGATATTTTGAATAATGGAATGGAGTGCTGCGACCCTTTAGCCCCTAATTATAGATAAACCTTCTACCTCATTCGAAAGCTGATTACAAGACGAACAAAATGTATATAGTCAATATGTTCCGCAACGAATATTAGAAGACCTAAATGCCGAAATACGCGTGAAAATTAAGAAATAGCCAATTTTGAATAATGAAATGGATATTTTGAATAATGGAATGGACTGCGGCGACCCTTTAGCCCCTAATTATAGATAAACCTTATACCTCATTCGAAAGCTGATTACAAGAGGAACATCATGCTTTTAGTCAATATGTTCCGCAACGAATATTAGAAGACCTAAATGCCAAAATACGCATGAAAATTAAGAAATAGCCAATTTTGAATAATGAAATGGATATTTTGAATAATGGAATGGACTGCGGCGACCCTTCAGCCCCTAATCATAGATAAACCTTACACCTCATTCGAAAGCTGATTACAAGAGGAACAAAAATGTATATAGTCAATATGTTCCGCAACGAATATTAGAAGACCTAAATGCCAAAATACGCGTGAAAATTAAGAAATAGCCAATTTTGAATAATGAAATGGATATTTTGAATACTGGAATGGAGTGCGGCGACCCTTTAGCCCCTAATTATAGATAAACCTTATACCTCATTCGAAAGCTGATTACAAGAGGAACAACATGCTTATAATCAATATGTTCCGCAACGAATATTAGAAGACCTAAATGCCAAAATACGCGTGAAAATTAAGAAATAGCCAATTTTGAATAATGAAATGGATATTTTGAATAATGGAATGGACTGCGGCGACCCTTCAGCCCCTAATCATAGATAAACCTTATACCTCATTCGAAAGATGATTACAAGAGGAACAAAATGTATATAGTCAATATGTTCCGCAACGAATATTAGAAGACCTAAATGCCAAAATACGCGTGAAAATTAAGAAATAGCCAATTTTGAATAATGAAATGGATATTTTGAATAATGGAATGGACTGGCAGGACCGTTCAGCCCCTAATTACAGATATATATTATACCTCAATCGAAAGCTTATTCAGAGAGGAGCAAAAGGTATATAGTCAATATGTTCCTCAACGCATATTAGAGGAGTAACGACGGACTTAAATATCGAAATACACCTGAACATTGAGAAATAGCCAATTTTGAATAATGAAATGGGTATTTTGAATAATGGAATGGACTGGCAGGACCATTCAACCCCTAATTACAGATATATATTGTACTTCAATTGAAAGCTTATTAAAAGAGGAGCAAAAGGTATATAGTCAATTTGTTCCGCAACGCATATTAGAGGAGTAACGAAGGACTTAAAGATCGAATTACGCGTGAACATTGAGAAATAGCCAATTTTGAATAATGAAATGGATATTTTGAATAATGGAATGGACTGCTGCAACCCGTCACCTCTTATTCAGGAATTTTTTTACATCAAATTAAAGCTTATTAATAGAAGAATAAACTGAGAATAAACATTATGTGCCGCAATGACCTTTACAGGGATTACAGAGGACCTAAATGCCAAATTACGCTTGAAAATTAAGAAATAGCAAATTTTGAATAATGATTAGGTATTTTGAATAATGGAATGGAATACTGCGACCATTTATCCCCTAATTATAGATATACTTTATACCTCATTCGAAAGCTTATTACGAGAGGAACAAAAGGTATATAGTCAATGTGTTTGGCAACGCATATTAGAGGAGTAACGACGGACTTAAATGTCGAAATAATAGATGAATAAATTGAGAAAAAAAAACAATATGTACCGCAATGACCATTTGAGGGGTTACGGGGGACTTAAATGCCAAAATTCTTGTGAAAAATAAGAAACAGTCAATTTTAATAATGAAATGGATATTTTTAATAATGGAATGGAATACTGTGACCCTTCAGCCCTTTATTACAGATCTACCTTATACCTCATTCGGAAGCTTATAAAGAGAGGAACAAATGGTATATAGTCAATTTATTCCGCGGAGTAACGAAGGACTTAAATATCGAAATATGCGTGAACATTTTTAGGGGAATTTCTGCTGGGACCGGACCGAAAAATTCGAAAATCTTGCACGCTCGTTGACGAGGTTAAGAGGGAAAAAAGTGGGGGTTGGGGTCGTGGGAAAATGTATCTTTGTGGAAGAAAGAAAACACACCAAGAAAAATCCACAGATAATAAACACAATGGATTGTAAGATTACAAATATGTCTGATCAGAGAGAGAATATGGCGCAAGAGGTAGAAATTTTGGAAAATACTGCTGAGGAAACTCTCAAATGGCGAAAAGTTAGTCAGTACTCACCCTGGATTGTCAAAGACATTAAAGATGTTGACACGAAGTTGACACGAAATGTGGGTTCGCAAAAATCATAACCTTGTGCTGGAAAGGGAAAAATATCCGCACTTGGGGATGTGAAAGACTAAACAAACAGCTGACCACCGTCGGGGCAAAGAGAGAGACCGATGGAGCAGTGCAAATCGTGAGCTATGGGATGAAAAAAAAACAGACGCACCGGCTATGATTATCACGGCTTTTATATTTTTGATAAGGACGGTATGATTGGAAGTGTTAGGATATGTTGTTTAAGCCTGAAAATCGGGTCTAAAACCATTGAATTGAGTTTTTGAGGCAGGTGACGACTTTCCCAAACTCGGCATCATAGATCTGTTCATCATTAGCTAAAGCAGAGCTGATACATTGCTCAACCAAGGACTTTTTGGACTGGGGCAATCGCAAGGTATCGTGGTGTTTCTTTTTTTTTTTTTGGTTACATGCCTAGAAATTAGTGTGAGATCCATTACGGTGGTAGCATTCAAGCAAGCTAGAAACCCAAGAGGAAGGGTGGCTATAAGAACTGTACCGGTCAAAGCTGAACCCAGGGTACTGCTGGTTAACACCAAACTAACCACAGAACAAGCACCCAGTGCTACAGATGGAGCTTTGTCCAGACGTTTATAGGCATTCAAGGTAGTTTGATACCTTCAAATTTCTGCATCGAGTTGATTCGACACACATTGTCGGTACCAAGAATCTAGATCGTTCATTTATTTTATAGGAGCATACCGAGGAGGGGAATGTTTTTGAAGGGACTGTAAGCATCTAAATATAAGATCAGAACGGCTCCGTCGTGGAATTGCTGACCACGCTGCATAGAGTCCATACCCATAGGTAGTCCGGGCGTTTGGGGATTTGAGGTAGAGACCGTTGCCACTGGGATTCACTGTGTAAACGCAAGAAGATGAAAACGGATAGTGATATGTTCACCTCTGAGATCGATGAGCCTACCGTCTTGATCGTTGAGATATGTTTGCATGCGATTGCTGGTTCGCAAGATCACTAGTAAGTATACTACCAAACGGTGCTTGGGGGTTTGAATGATTTTCATACCAGGACCGTCTGCGGGAAAAAAAAAAGCTGTAGATTGAAGACTGTTGTGTACCATTTACATAACTTCATGGTTGATATCACCATTCACCAGAATGCTGTTGATTCTGATGATATTTACAATGTGCTCCCCTTCTGTATAACCGTTTGTGATCATACCGAACGTGTAAATCTGCCACTTGGATCCCAAGACGGTGTTGATGTTATTGACAACTTTGAAGTCTACTTGATAGAGTTTGGCGAGGGTCAGCGTTGCTTTAGGGTCGCCCGGCTGGCATCGATGATGATCTTCGTTTTGTGTTTGTTGAGCCGTAGCTGTCGCTGGATTTCATTGTTGATGTCTTCGATGTCATAGGAACCTGTGCTCAGTGCGATGGAAAACCAGTTGGCACCATCATCGGGAGAGTAGCGGAAGGAATGGTTACCTGTATACATATGAATGTTAGGGGTGGAATTATTTGTTTTCAGATTTACCAATGCCATCTCGTAGGTCTTTGATTCCTTGAGTTGCAGTGGAGGTTGAACCGGGTAAGAATTTGGCTATCGTTTCCAGAAACGATGAAGGAAAACCCATGCTTGGGGTTGGTGATTTTAGCAATTGCTGAAACCATGTGTTATCCATTTATTTATGGTACACCATTTTCACATATTTTTGCTTCCACTCTTCGATACCGTCATACTTCTCAGTTGTTGATCACAACGATCGCATAGACTTCGGCAGGGCGGCTGGCAAAGAGGAGTTACTTGTAGGTGAATTTTATCCATTTTTTTACTTTTTGTACACGACGTTCATCTTCTGACTATCGGATTCAAATGGACTGGTGACTCACATCAATGACAAACAGTAGATACAGATCGTTGAAATCGGAGGGGTTGATGTTGCAGTTGCTGATAAAACGGTCCATGTTGAAGTAGTTAGAACTCTGCGACATTCTTGTACTCTCTGGCGATCTTGGTTTGTGTGAAACTGGCATTGAAGTCTACCGCCAGGTAGCGTTCTGCGTTGAGGGTGACGTAGATACTTCGCAAACGGCAGTGGTCGAACACGGCTTCATTTTTAAGTCCGATCGTACTTTTACCGGTCTGAAAGGCTACGATGATGTATCTCGGTTTCTCCCGACCGCTCTTGGCAGACAAACGCCAGTGGAACTGTAAGGTTTCGGTAGCACTTGTAGAATCACACTGTCGTATTCGGAAACCACAATCGATCTTACTCTTGCTTTGGATGGTCTTTTACAACCGCAGTTTTTTTTTATCGGAAGGAAGGAAGGACGTGAGGAACAAACCAAGAGATCTTACTCAGGTTGATTTTCGCCACGTCGTTGACGGCAGCAGCAGGATGGCATTGTCGTCCGAGTCGCGCACGAGTGACAATTCGTGCTTGAATCCATACACAATCTTGTTGTAATCGTGTGCAAAGCCGAAAATATGTCTCAGGGGTATGGTGAATGAAAACGATCCTTTTATTGGCGGGCTTGGTGATAATATACCCATGACGTGCTGCAAAGCCTGTGTTTTCGGCCTCGGCTTCGGTAGATGAATCTTTGTACCACAGCTAGTTAAGACCTTGGGATTTGGAGAAATTGTTGGGATAAATCAACATTCCCAGCATAGTGATGTCAACGACTGGGTCGTTGATATGTTCGATCAGCTGGCATGAGAGCTTGCATTAATTGTAACTGATAGTCTTGAAGAGATACATGATTCCATTGTGAATGAGAGACACTAGATCTGCATTCGAATATGTACTACCGTGGTTCTTTTACAGTCGCCCCTCTACCAAGAGATAACTTTCAGCGGGATGGAGGAACAAGTCTTGGATTTCGATGTTGATTCGGATCTCACCTGAATTATTCAGGTTGGCACCAGCTTGAGGTTCGTATTCGTGAACCTTATATTTTTGGAGACTTTCGTTGTAGATCAACCCTTCGGTGATTATAAGGATGTTGGACATTATGTATTTATTTATAGCGCTGCACAAAGTCGTGGCTGGTAGCAATGCCAGAACCGGAGATCAGGTTGTTCAACTGGGTTTGCTGCGGTTTGCTGATTGACCATTGGACTGTTGAGTGGACATTCTGCGTTTTCGGGGGCGGGTCACTTTATCAACCACATGGTCGACGGCTTTGGGGCCCCTTTTTCAACACCTCTCAAGGCTGCATTGGTGTTTGCACTCACGGCCTTACTTCCTATGGTTTTGGTGGCAGAGGAAGTAAACATGCGTCCAGCCAAACTGGCAATTGTGCCAAACAGTCCTCTACCACTGTATGCCTACTTTCAGGCGTAACCTTTCTTGATTTGCAACATTCATTATAGGATATTATGATGAAGCGCCATATATTCTTCGATGCTGATATATCTACCCTTTTTCATAGCATGGATAATCGACACAATTTCGTTGCGCACACCATTATTTCCTGCTCGGTATGCTGCAGCACACAGTTCCAAGCGATAGAGAAGCTGCTTGAAGTTGGAAAAAACACGGTTTGCAGCTCACTGCCAAACTTATACTTCTGGTAGATGTGGGACACGATTCCCTTCCACTTGTAATTCTTATTCGCCTTCGGGGTTCTTGAAAAGATGGAATTGCCTTTATACATATCACCGGAACTTTTCAGGATCTCTGCATAGTCGTCAAGGTCGTCGTGCTCGAACGATTCTGGTTTCTTTTTCACCATAACTTCCCAGAGGCCAAGGGTTCCTTTGTACTTTACACTATCCATGAACAAATTATTGCCGTCAAAAGTAACTGGTCAGCTTCTGATGAAGATACCATCGTTTTCAGATCGCAATCAAAAGGTGTGGTCGGCGGAAGTAGTCATACTGAGCAAATGCTGCTGTGCTCGATCTCCAAGGACGGTTTCTGTAGGTGGTGCAATTAGCAGTGGGTTGGCAAACTTGGGCGGTGGAGGAGGGAGTTCTGGCACTGCTGCAGGAAGGTCTGCGATCTTTTTGGTGATCTGTGAAGCTGCCTCTCGCTAAGCCTCAATCACAGGCTTGAACACCTTGTAAAGGTCCCCGCTAAGTTCAATCTTGTAGAGGCGATGCTGCATATTACTGGCTTGAATCTTCCGTTGGGTGTCTTGCAACTCCCTGACAAGTGCCTCACGCTGCTTAGGGTCGATAATCTTGATAAATGTCATTTATCTAATAGGATCGAATGCTGTTGAACGCCCCTAAGCGTTGGTGTGAACGCCCCTAATCAATGAGTTGCGCATGAAAGTATTACACAGCTGTTACGGATCCCTTTTCTTCGAAAGATTCAAGTGTCATGGGTATGTGCACTAGTGGCCTCAAAGCGTCTTGGCAGGGCATTGGGGTTGAGAAAATCGCTACACCTTACCATAATGGTGGAGTTCCATGCATTGAAATCACCTCCACCGCTTTAGATCGGTCGAAGGATCACGCAACTGCATTTTCAACATGGAACCCACTCAAAATTGCATTTGCAGGGCCATTCGAACTTGCAGGGGTGGGGTTCCTCTGTGTCCAGATATTATCTATTTATATTATCTTATACCTCAAAGAACTCATTTAATTTGCATATTTTCCATTTGCCTTGGTGCTTGTAAAATCGATGGTTACAAATCCATAGGGCTTGGACCAGCAATGCTTACACAGAGCGTCAAACTGTACTGTTCCTTGGTGAGATCGTTGCAGTGATCACGTCGAATGTGGTCGATATTCTTAGCATTCTGCTGAAAGAGGCAGGGGAAGTTGGCATTCTCCCGGATCGACTGGCGGGGCAGTGTGAAGTAGTTCTGGCACAGGTAGAAACAATCGACGTTGTCTTCACACGTGTTCTGTTTTCTCAGCATCAAGTCGTCGAATACCATGAGGTTCACCATGAGGTTCTTACGGCTGGGATCAAGTTCTCGGGGGTTTGGTACATCGCTCCCTTGATCGAAAAAAGTCTCGATACCACTCGGGTGTTGTGGTGGTGATAAGGTGTTGACCACATCGATCAACGAGTAGGGTGACTTGCCCTTGTACTGTAGGAGGTCTCGATATCTTCCCTAGGGAAGCTTTTTTCCAGCGCTTGCTCCAACAGCTGGTAGATAGGTTGGTGAAGCGATTATCCGTAGACGTACAATCGATTGTAGTCGGAGCCATCCATCGCGCTGGAATAGGTTGTTCAGCAGCGTCGTTTTACCACAGTCCGATTTCCCAATGATCAACTGTCTTATCGATCGCTGAAGTAGGAGGTAGTGATTACTCCTCGTGGGGGCGTTGGCACTGTAGGAAATGTCTTCAACGTTCATTTATTAAAATAACATAGAGATGATTTTCTGCGTGAAAGTCATAGAAAGACGGACACAGTTAACACAAGCGAAGTAATGACCAGCAATGGGCGACGGAGAAAGGTTGGCAACTGCAAGGTGTGCGATGCCAAGAAGTCTCAGTTCGTTGCTACAACCGGTACAGGGTTCATGAACAAACTAATCAACCGATTACCCATGGAAATGCATGTACCCGGACACAACTTCACCGGGCGAGGGACTAGACTTAGAAAGCGACTACTTCCCGATGGCACCCGAAGGCTTGGTCAAAACCCATTCAAGTTGACCAAATATCACCACGATCTTTGTTATGCCCAGCACAAGGATGCAACCGCACGCAACACTATCTGTGACGAAGCTATGCTAGCCTCGCTTAACACCATTCCCAACTGTACCACACACGAACGCTTGGACTGCTGTGTCGTCGGACCAATCATCGGTACCAAAGTTCGATTCAGTCTGGGTGTTAAAAAACTGTTCGCTGGACCGATGAGCTAGCTGAGGAGTTGCACAAACCAGTTCGACGTTAGTTTCATAAACGGTGTGTAGCGGTGGGTGGTGTGGATGAGACCTGGGCGGCCGACCTCGTTGATATGAGTGACTTCTCTAGGGACATCAAGGGAAATAAATTTATCCTGAGCATTATCGATGTCTTCTCGAAATATGACTGGCTGATACCACTCAAGAACAGGAAGGGGGTGATGGTGCGGGATGCCTTCCAAGCGGTGTGCCCAAGAAGCTATGTACAGACAAAGGCACTGAGTTTTACAACACACATGTAAATCAGCTGCTTCAAAAGCATGGTATCGATCTCTACTCCACCGGGAACGAAGATAAGTCGAGTATTGTCAAACGTTGAAACCGCACCATGAAAGAGAAAATGTTCAAATACTTTTCAGCCAACTCCACACGCACCTATATCGATGTCCTGAACGATCTTGATCGCCAGTGCAATACCACCAAGCACCGCTATCAAGATGGCCCCTGTTGCCGCAAGTCATAAGGAGCATGAAAACAAGTTGTATTGGAACCTTTACGGCAGCATACCTCCCATTAAACCACCGCGATTTTCCAAATCACCAAGAAGAAAGGTACATTCGAGAAGGGATACACCCCCACTGGACCGAGGAAGTATTCACCATTTCCCTAGTTTTGTCAGAGGTCCACCGGGCAATCTTTTCTACGATCTTTTCATCTATCTCCTCAAGGGTTTCAACCAAGTCCGTGGCCGCGGTGAAAATCTAGTTTCCAGAGTGAAAGTATCTCTCGTTCTCATCATCCGCCTTACCTGTTGGATTAATCTTTTCAAAGGTACAGTGCATGATCACATTGGTTTGCCCCTTACAATGCCCATATTCTATAAGTTCCCCACGTGACACCCGAGAGACCTCAAGGGAGGTCTGCACATCCATGCCATGATGGGGTCATATTCCAGGTAGTAAATACATCTTTAAAGGCTTTCTTCGGCGAATGTACCTCAATGTTATCCCCAATGGCTTTCCTATCTTCCCAAATCTTTTCCTGCACCTTCTTTAGCAGTCGATCTATCGACAGCCTGCTAAACCCTTTCAACCCAAGTTGTTTTGTCTGGGTGATAATCTCCTTCCTCGTGTGGGGTTTGGGACGACGATGAAATTTAAGATTTGTCTTCGTTTCTATCACCTCTCAAACAACTGATCTTTCCTCAACCGGGAATACCCTCGAAGGTGGTTCATTTTGGCTATACCTCTCAGGGCTTTGACGTTTTCAACTACTAACTCCATGTTCACTATTGGATTCATGTCTTTATCCTAACAATAAAAAAATCAATTTAGGTCACCCCAAAATCACCATCCCCAGTTAACTGGTTTTCAGACCCAGTTTTGGGGCCTACAAAACATATCCTAACACTCTCGATCCTATATCCTTATGAAAAATAAGAAAGTCGTGAAACGTACCCGGTGTGTCTGGATTTTTTAATCCCATAGCTCAAAAATTGCACAGCTCCATCGGTCTCTCTCTTTGCCAAGACGGTAGAAAGCTGCTTGTTTAATCTCTCACATTCCCATGTGCGAATAGTTTCCCCTTTCGAGCACAAGGTTATAATTTTGCAGACTTTTACTTCGTGCAAACATCTTTAATGTCTTTGACAATCCATGTTGAGTCCGGCCCTACTCCTTGCCATTTGAGAATTTCCTCATCATTGCAGCGCTGTTCTCGATTGGCCTTAACAGCGTTCACTTTTTTATACCTCTTGCGCCGTATTCTATCTCTGATTAGACATATTTGTAATCGTAAAATCCATTGTGTTTATTCTATTTGTGAATTTTTATTGTCGAGCCTGCAACTTTTGTTGCAGAAAGCTCGACATAGGGATAGTGATCCGGCGGCGGCGGCGGTGTTAGATTACTTTTTAAAAGCTTTATATTTTAGAAGGTAGAAGACCTGGATGTTTCAAACTTTATATATAGATGCCTCATGTTACGAACTTTCCGTCAGCCACATGTCCAATGTCATTGACCTCATTTTCATGGTTCAGTGACTACTTGAAAAAAGTTAAGATTTTTTGTAATGTTAAATTCTCTCTTATTAGTAGTAATAAGATAACTATATTTGGTATGTGCATACCTTGCAAGGTCCTCATGTCCGTCAGACAGTTTTCACTTGACCTCGACCTTATTTCATGGATCAGTGAACAAGGTTAAGTTTTGGTGTTCAAGTCTATATCTCAGATACTATAAGCAATAGGTCTAGTATATTTCGTGTATGGAAGGACTGTAAGGTGTACATGTCCAACTGGCAGGTGTCATCTGACCTTGACCTCATTTTCATGGTTCAGTGGTTATAGTTAAGTTTTTTGTGTTTTGGTCTGTTTTTCTTATACTATATGCAATAGGTCTACTATATTTGGTGTATGGAATGATTGTAAGGTGTACATATCTAGCTGACAGGTGTCATCTGACCTTGACCTCATTTTCATGGTTCAGTGGTCAAAGTTAAGTTTTTGAATTTTGGTCTATTTTTCTCATACTATATGCAATATGTTTACTATATTTGGTGTATGGAATGATTATTAGGTGTTCATGTCTAGCTGACAGGTGTCATCTGACCTTGACCTAATTTTCATGGTTCAGTGGTCAAAGTTAGTTTTTGAGTTTTGGTCTATTTTTCTAATACTATATGCAATAGGCCTAGGTCTACTATATTTAGTGTATGGAATGGTTGTAAGGTGTACATGTCTAACTGACAGGTGTCATCTGACCCTGACCTCATTTTCATGGTTCAGTGGTCAAAGTTAAGTTTTTGAGTTTTGGTCTATTTTCTAATACTATATGCATTAGGTCAACTATATTATTAATAAAATTATGTCAGTCGCGCAGGTTTTATTTGACCTTGACCTCATATTCACGGTTCATTGCTAAGTGCTATGTGTTTGTGTTTTGGTTGGTTTTTCTTAATTTATAAGCAATAGGTCAACTATATTTGTTGTATTGAAGAATTGTTAGATGTACATGTCTGCCTGGCATGGTTCATCTGACCTTGACCTTATTTTCATGGTTAATTGATCAATGTTTCATTTTTTTGGTTTATGTTGAGTTTATGTGACAGTTGTAATAAAGCTTTATATTTAAGACTATCAAAATAATATCAATGATTAGTAAAGAAGGCGAGACATTTCAGCGTGTGCACTCTTGTTTTTTTGTGTGTGTGTGTGTGTGTGTGTGTGTTTCTTTCTTCCACAAAGAATGTCTTGATTAGGGACTGAATGGTTGCAGCAGTCCACTCCATTATTCAAAATAAGCTATTTCTTAATGTTCAAGCGTATTTTAATATTTAGGTCCTTCGTTACTCCTCTAATATGTGTTGCGGAACATGTTGACTATATACATTTTGTTCCTCTATTAATAAGCTTTCGATCGAGGTATAATATATATCTGTAATTAGGGGCTGAAGAGTCCTGCCAGTCCATTCCATTATTCAAAATTTCCATTTCATTATTCAAATTTGGCTATTTCTCAATGCTCACGCGTATTTCGATATTTAAGTCCTTCATTTCTCCTCTAATATGCGTTTCGGAACATATTGACTATATACCGTTTGTTCCTTTCTTGATAAGCTTTCGATTGAGGTATAATATATATATCTATAATTAGGGGCTGAAGGGTCCTGCCAGTCCATTCCATTATTCAAAATTTCCATTTCATTATTCAAAATTGGCTGTTTCTCAATGTTGACGCGTATTTCGATATTTAAGTCATTCGTTACTCCTCTAATATGGCGGAACATATTGACTATATACATTTTGTTCCTCTATTAATAAACTTTCGATCGAGGTATAATATATATTTGTAATTAGGGGCTGAAGGGTCCTGCCAGTCCATTCAATTATTCAAAATTTCCATTTCATTATTTAAAATTGGCTGTTTCTCAATGTTGACGCGTATTTCGATATTTAAGTCCTTCGTTACTCCTCTAATATGCGTTGCGGAACATCTTGACTATATACCTTTTGTTCCTCTTTTAATAAGCTTTCGATTGAGTTATAATATATATCTATAGTTAGGGGCTGAAGGGTCCTGCCAGTCCATTCCATTATTCAAAATATCCATTTCATTATTCAAAATTGCCTATTTCTCAATGTTCACGCGTAATTCGATCTTTAAGTCCTTTGTTACTCCTCTAATATGCGTTGCGGAACATACTGACTATATACCTTTTGTTCCTCTTTTAATAAGCTTTCGATTGATGTATAATATATATCTGTTATTAGGGGTTGAAGGGGTCCTGCCAGTCCATTCCATTATTCAAAATATCCATTTCATTATTCAAAATTGGCTATTTCTTAATTTTCACGCGTATTTTGGCATTTAGGTCTTCTAATATTCGTTGCGGAACATATTAACTATATACATTTTGTTCCTCTTGTAATCAGCTTTCGAATGAGGTATAAGGTTTATCTATGATTAGGGGCTGAAGGGTCGCCGCAGTCCATTCCATTATTCAAAATATCCATTTCATTATTCAAAATTGGCTATTTCTTAATTTTCACGCGTATTTTGGCATTTAGGTCTTCTAATATTCGTTGCGGAACATATTGACTATAAGCATGATGTTCCTCTTGTAATCAGCTTTCGAATGAGGTATAAGGTTTATCTATAATTAGGGGCTAAAGGGTCTCCGCACTCCATTCCATTATTCAAAATATCCATTTCATTATTCAAAATTGGCTATTTCTTAATTTTCACGCGTATTTTGGCGTTTAGGTCTTCTAATATTCGTTGCGGAACATATTGACTATATACATTTTGTTCCTCTTGTAATCAGCTTTCGAATGAGGCATAAGGTTTATCTATAATAGGGGCTAAAGGGTCGTCGCAGTCCATTCCATTATTCAAAATATCCATTTTATTATTCAAAATTGGCTATTTCTTAATTTTCAAGCGTATTTTGGCATTTAGGTCTTCTAATATTCGTTGCGGAACATATTGACTATATACATTTTGTTCCTCTTGTAATCAGCTTTCGAATGAGGTATAAGATTTATCTATAGTTAGGGCTAAAGGGTCGCCGCACTCCATTCCATTATTCAAAATATCCATTTCATTATTCAAAATTGGCTATTTCTTTTTTTCACGCGTATTTTGGCATTTAGGTCTTCTAATATTCGTTGCGGAACCTTTAATAGCTGACTATCCGGTATGGGCTTTGCTCATTGTTGAAGGCTGTACGGTGAGCTATAGTTGTTAATGTCTGTGTCATTGTGGTCTTTCTGGATATTTGTCTCATTGGCAATCATACCACATCTTCTTTTTTATATTTCCTCATTTTAATGCATATTGTGGCATTTAGGTCCTCCGTAAACCGTCTTATGGTCATTTCGAATCAAAATATAGCTATAGTGTCACAGTCAATTTTTTTTATATTTTTTTTCACTATTCACCGCTTCAATTTGAATAATGAAACATAAACCATTTCATTATTCATTATTCATTTTTCAATATTGAATAGTGAATAGTGAACTAATTCATTATTCATTATTGAATAATGAATAATGAACTATGAATAATGGACGTACTTCAGCGCGGTGTTTATTTAAACGCTTGGCGAAAGGATACTGTATAAAAACATAGCGTTTAATCAATATGAAGACATGCGCACTGGCGTTAAACACTTTGAATGACGTAATTGTGTTGTTTTATATATTTAATTACGCTTATATTTTAACAACACAAAATCTTGTATCTAGATAATATCAATTCATAAACGAATTCTAAAATTACCTCGCGTGATGGATTGATCGACATCATATAATAGGAACATTGCAGAAGAAAACATGTGTGTGTGTGTGTTTTGTTTTGCACTTAAAACATACTCATAAATTGTTTGGAAAAAGAATAAAATCATACTTGAAAGTTATGGACAAACACTTCCGATGTAAATAAATATAACAGTGATATGACAAATGTTGATCAGAAATTTATTTCACATCTTTGTCCTTTAATATTTATTGATAATTTTCTCAATGAAAACCATACCACATTAGTTCTTTTTGTTCTTAATAATTTTTTTAACGTTCAAAGGGCTTTTCTGTAATTTTATATTTCTATGATTAATTGTCACCAGGAAGGCTCAAACCAACATTTTTATTAATCCAAGGAAATATACATTTTAAAAAGATATATGACCAAATGGGACCTGATCAGAATATCTAAAACCACCTTAGGAAATGTTTGGAAATACATTTTGAACTGAAATAGAAACTTTGAACTCAACATACGAATAAGATAGAAACATCCACGGTGAATTATAAGCCATATGAATAGCTGCGGATATGTAAGTAATATTGAGACACTTTGCTAGTAGCCAATTAAATTTGTTTAGTCTATTTACGGAATACTCAGGTCGTGTCTTTTACATTTAAAAGTGCAAAAGAACAAACACTGAATATATACAATGGAAAATGAATGTTTGGTTAATACTTATTTTAGCTTCGTGAACCTATTTTTTAATAACAATTAATTAGACTATGACTTTTTCTACTCATTCATGGCAGTTGATATCAGGGTAAATATGGCCGCTTAAACATAAACATATTTATAAGTATTTTCCAATATAACTAAATATATTAGTAAACAATTTGATATGTATGCTATTTCATTAAAAGAGCTACAAATGTTGAGCGCTATACCTTTACAGTGCTAATTATTAAATGTAAATAAAATATATTTATAAAAGTATAATGTATATAGGCAATTATTCATCGTTGATGCAAGTACCTTGAGACATGCAGGTATCCATTATAAATCAATAAATATACAAGGTTTGGAAAAGACGCTAAGCCTGCTTAGCGGAATAAATGACTTAATATTAAAGGGAAAAGGGCAAGAAATGAAGAAAAAAAACATAGAATAAGACAAAATCCAAATCTTCAAGATGAGTTTAACAGTATCACATCATATAATTACATTTCAATGGTCAGTGATCAAGAAACATTGTTTGTAGACATAAAGATAGATTAAATGATCACATCATCATAAGCATGCATACCTAATTTCAAATTGACCTGTCAATGTCCTCATGATATAAGCTTGCTTAAACCAGCACTTTTACACGATACGGGACTGACGAACGATCGGACAAACGGAAGGTGGACGTGGTTTATTGATTCGTTCATTGAGTCAACATTGAGGCATATATGTTATATAATAAAATATAATCTAAAAAAAAAGAAAAAACAAGACAACACAAAACAAAACAAATTATTTATAAAAACGAAGCTTCTCAGTAAACCTAAATTGAATATTCCCTAAATCATTGCGATAATAATTGTCAGTAAATACAACATATCCACAAGGAAAATCAAAATGTTTTCACCCACTTCTAAAAAAACAATCGTTAACATAAACTTTACAACAAATGTTTTATCTTCTATAATATGTGAATCAATAAATGGAATTGCACATTAAGAAGGCGAGTTATTTCCAAAAATAAAACTGAACATCAGTTAGAAAGCTGTCAGAAAGTGTTTGTTCACGCAGCTTTTCAGAATTGCTGGTACAATGTATGGAAAATAGCTATTTGTAAAGGATTGAAATTTACCAGTCAAATGCATTTTGTTGTTAAATTTGCATAACATTTGCCTGAAAAATGATTTTGTAGTTTTTACTCAATATTGAAAAGATATGTGGTATAGTTTCCAATGAGCCAACTAACTACCCAAACTGAGTTCTTATGAATCGAAATTAGGCAATTATTGGTCACCGTACGATAATAAGTTAACACTCATACCGTATACATAGCTCTACAACTCCCAGATATGATAACATTTAGCTTTGAAAGTGTATTTACAATATAAGATTGTTTTAAAAAGCATACATTTTGTTGCCAAAGTGATTTGACTATTATATAATTTATAGCCAATTCTATTGACCATTGACAGTTAACGATTGTATAACAAACATTATAGATTTTAATCTAAAAGGCTTAATGCGAAAATCTGTGTACTTTTTACTTTAAATGCAATAGGCCATTCTTTCAAAGTATATTAACATTTGTTACAATTTTTAAATCTTATTTTCTACTAGACGGATAGTAGATATAAATGCATCCATAAATACTTTTGTAATATATTCCTTACATAAAACAATATCATATTGTTATTTAACTTACAAACGAAAGAAGGTAACTGTGTGAATACTAGAACCCTACCTTTGAACAACGAAACAAATGTGGAAGTGTCAACCAGTTTATTAGCTCGCCATTATCCCAATTTCGTCACAGGCTTAACAAAGAAACAAAGATAATTAAAGTACAAAAAGTCATCACAGTTCTTTCATTTGAACATTCATGTTGTTATTCCATTCTTCTAAGGCATTCACAATAAACACTTCCCAATTATATTTGAAAAGGAACAAAGGACGTTGTTCATTTAGAATTTAATTAAAATTCTCCACATCGAAATCAGTGTTTGAAATATCATTATATTACAAATGATTCTATTTCTGGCTGTTCAATTTGTATAAAAACTACTGTATAAAATTAATATACGTGCAAACCATTGTAGAAGGAGTTCAGGAAATAATCTTCTGGCAAGTAAAATCCAACGTAAAATTCCTTTACATAAAAAACGGTAATATATGTTGCTTGATAGTTTTACAACGACATCATCGTTATCAAGGTTAATTATAATTAACAGAGACACAACATCTTTGATAAATTGATAACCGTAAGTTTAATCTGGCTATGACGTCAAACTATACAATGTCTGGCTTTATACCAGACACGAAATAATATATAATGATGTTTCAAAGCAATTATACTTTATTTTCAAAATGATTTTTATACATCAAAACATTAACATATGTTTCCTTTTTGTAACAGAGCGTTCATTAATTAGATCAATTTTGAATGACATATACCTATATTAACTTCAATGGTTGTCTTAAGTTTGAAACACCATTGCCAAATCATATAAAAGTACATTTACACTTTGTATATGTACTTTTATTGTATATTGCTTGAGGATAAGTCTTGCAAGTAGAAAATACCAAACTGTTTTGCATATCAATGGATAGAATCAACGTGGAAAATGTAAGTATGCAACTTCACTGATTACAAAAGCAATGACAGAGATGATTTATGAATACTATCTGTATAATTTAAGTTATTTTCATATTTCGTCTAATCATTTTCTCCTTTCTCTAATACTCGTTTGCTGGGATACCGTTTGAAGCATTGTATAGGATCAATTGCTACTAAATGTAAAACTTGTCACCACCATTTAGGTTGGACTCTCAAATGTTCTTTAAAACGTCCCATACACTCCTAATGATGTATTTAGTTCCAAGAGTGATACAACCGTAAGTGTTTTTATATATATATATATTCTACGAGTTTTAAAGATATCAAATATCTAAGAGTTTGTATCTTAAACGTGTGTTTGTGGATATAATTGAATTATCGTCGCTGTAAATGTAGTTATCTAAAGTGGTGTATTGATTTTAATTGTGTGCCCCTTTAACGCTATTATTATGCATGATATGTCATACTGCTAGCTTTCGTGATCTGGAAATAGATAAATTCAATTAAAGGTTATCGAAAAATGACAGTAAAATCCATTCGTCAAAGGATGAGACATGGTTTTCATCCCTTTTTTTTAAATATAGTATATCATTACTGATCTACTATTTTATAATTAGTAACACTATTTAGGATTTTTTTGCTTTAAATCAAAATGATGCTTTGCTTATTACGGATTTAAAAAACAAGTTTCAAATGGTGTTGTTCTAAAAATATATAAATGTGATGATTGTAAAAATATTTAAAAGCTTGGTACATAGAACAACGGAAAGCTACTGACATATCTTATACTTAGGTCACAGAGGGGTGCAATTTCGGCAAGCCTTACATAAAAAAGGATTCAATCTACAGTAATTCAACATAAAATTAAATTCATTTAAGCCCCATTCCCACTAGTCCACTATCGCACTACGCTCACCGCGATCTAACATAAATTCAGATCGTGGTGAGGTCGCGGTATGAGCGGTATGAAAATGTTCGTTGCTTTCACGATGCTACTACGATTATACCACGTTCTCATCACGCTTATTCTGTGACCTCTCTACGATTATCAAGATCTCTCTACGCTCATCACGTTCTCACTACGACCTACCACGAGTTATCCGAATGCAATACGATCTTATCACGCTTTTACTGCGATTATAGTACGTTCTTACCACGATTATACTACGTTCATACCGCAACCTTACTACGTTATCAATAATAACGTCAACATCGTGTTCCATGTCAATACAATTCCATTCTTTATATTTCTGATTAATACATAGATTTCTTGGAAACAATACAGTCATGCCACCAAAATCTTCTAGAACACGTGGGCGTGGTGGTAGGGGTTAATTTGGAGACAGAGGGAGCTCTGATAGTAACGAATCCTGATCAAGCAGATATCTCGGACTGACAAATCCAACCTAAATTATAACCTTTTATTTGCTGATCCATAAAGCTCAAATGACGATATTTCAGTGAACGATAGCAGAGATGACACAGATGTGTCAATAGATATAGGAAGATGTGGTATGAGTGCCAATGAGACAACTCTTAATCCAAGTAATAATTTATAGACGTAAAACATTGGAAAACCAACGGTCTAATCTATATAAAAAAAAACAAGAAACGAGAAACACGTATAAATTACATAAACAAACGACAACTACTGTACATCAGATTCCTGACTTAAGACAGGTGCAAACATTTGCAGCGGGATTAAACGTTTTAATGGTACCAAACCTTCTCCTTTTTTCTCAAACAATAGTATAACATCACAATATAGAAAAACAGAACGATAAAATATCAATTGGAAGGCTTAACTCAATAAAAAAAGTACCCGCCAATTTTTCTTAAAATGTCCTGTACCAAGTCAGGAAAATGGCAGTTGGTATCTTATAGTTCGTTCTGTGTGTGTTGCATTGTCGTTTGGTTTTTTGTTGCAATTTAGTGTTTCTGTTGTTTCGTTGTTTATCACTTATATTTGATGTGTTTCCCTCAGTTTTTGTTTGTAACCCGGATATGATTTCTCTCAATCAATATGTGGCTTTCGAACAGCGGTATTCTGTCGCCTTTACTTAGTAATAATACTTCTCATTAGGTGTGTTACAAATATGTTCACATAATAAAAAAATTCTTAATAGAGGTGTTATGAACATCTGAAATTCACCCTTTACAGGGTTTTTTTTTTGTAACTTTTCCAGATTGATTGACAGTTACGATGTGTCTATACGTCGTTTAAATGATACAACGGTATCGTGGTCTTTGATTTTATGATATCAGATTAAAATTAAAGAGATGTGGAATTATTTCTAATGAGACAACTCTATAAAAAGATATATTATAGTATAGTATAAAAAGACAACAAAGATACGAAAAATATATTATAGCATAGTCTCTGAATCTTTCAGTTTTACTAAATGCGCCTAATTCAATATCTTGGCATTTTGAACGAGCCTCGATTTGTTGTGCGGGTGAAACATAGACAATAAAAAGCGCTACTCTGTTTACAAACCCAATATTTATATATTTTGATTTCTTTCGATTCCCTCAGGGGTTTTTTGTATGCTAGTTTCTAAGAGGAATTGTCCATATTTGAACATAAGAGATCAACTTTTAAATTTAATAAAAAAATAATAAAAAAAGGAAATAAACTTTTGAAGCACCCTTTCTATGTTTCTATCAACGACTGAATTACAGAATTGATTAGTAAAACAATTCTAGGTTACATGTATTATGATTAATGGAACCAAAAAACATGACTAAGAAGCTTCGGAAGCTTACAATACTTGATTGAATCAATAAAAAAGCAAATTCCGTATGACTATGTATGCTATTTATAATACAATTTTCCTTTGAAATAGAAATATCTAATTTCATTATCTATTGTTATTGAGATCTTTAATTTTATAAAAGATTTTCCGGGTTGTTGTGGTCATTTAGGAATTGAAAAGGGAAAATGTAAATTGTGTACAACCTATAAAAGTAATAACAAATATTAGAAGTCCGAAGTAAGTAGCAACACAATAATTTAGTTTCCCTTTTGAAGACAATACAGATACAGTTAATGGAGCTTGTATTCCTTTTCAGCTTTTTCTTCAAATTACTATTAGTCTTTACTCAAGGATATTGTTTTAATCGAAAGAATATTTAGACATTTTGTAAGTCAACACATTGAAAAAAGCTAAATATCACAAAATTTCTGGACACCGAGGAAAATTCAAAACGGAAAGTCCCTATTCAAATTTCAAAATCAAAAGCTCAAACACATCAAATGAATGGATAACAACTGTCATATTCCTGACTTGGTGCAGGCATATTCGTATGTAGAAAATGGTCGATTGAACCTGTTTTTTAGCTAGTTAAATCTCTCACTTGTATGAGAGTGGCATCAAATTCCATTGTATTGGCAACGATGCGTGAACAAAAAAAAAGATACTAGGTCAAAATGCAAAAAATAGAGGTACAGTGTTCAAAAATGTATTATATTCTTAATCATTATAAAAACAAAGAAATGTGTAACAAAGAAGCACAAAAAGTCATATAACAAATTAAACAACTTCATTGATTGCATATTTTTTCTAGGATTTTATTTATCGATGTTAAATCCACCCGTAAAGGATTGAAAGATTTTAAGTACAGGAACCGAATCAATATTGAAGTGAAATAATGTTTTCTTTGCCTAATACGTTCTCCTATTTATTTGTATTGAAGTCCTGTATTATTATGTTGCCATTTTAATGTTATATTTAACAATGCCATTAATGTGCGAGGTTTGGCATGCCACAAAACCAGGTTCAACCCACCATTTTTTTCTTTAAAAATGTCCTGTATCAAGTCAGGAAAATGGCCATTGTTATATCATAGTTCGTTTATGTGTGTGTAACATTTTTACGTTGTGTTTCCGTTGTGTCGTTTGTTTTCTCCTATATTTGAGTGAATTCACATTACTATAAGACGTGTCACGGTACTTTTCTATCCCAAATTCATGTGTTTGGTTTTGATGTTATATTGGTTGTTCTCATCGGATTTTGTCTGGTGCTTTGTCCGTTGCTGTGTGTGTTACATTTGAGTGTTGTGTCGTTGTTCTTCTCTTGTATTTAGTGCGTTTCTCTCAATTTTGGTTTGTTTCCCCGATTTTTTTTTTGTCCATAGATTTACGATTTTTGAACAGCGGTATACTACTGTTGCCTTTATTTATAATGTGGATATATTTCTTTTGTTGGTACCCATGTTTGGGGATTTAGGAAATCTTGTACTTTTATTTTATCGGTTTTGCTAAAGTAAGCATGCCATCTTATAGAAAATTTATTTTAAAAAAATGAACGCTTTACCCGTTTCCAATGAAATCTACGAAGTTTGTATCTCACTGATAATAATTAATCATCAGTAAACAAAACAATATGTAGGATTCTATTAAAATAAAAACTTCGAACCAAATGATAAGAAAAAATTATGAACAAATTAAACAGAAGCTATTGGAATATAACCATCAATATGAAATTACAAAAAGTGACAAAAGCTTCTAGATGTTGTTAAAAACACAATACATAGTTTTATGACTTAAACAGATGCTGAAGGCCGGGTTAAATTATTTCTTTTATAAACTCAGCCGTCCATATCCTTCTAAAATCATAAAAGGTATATGAATGACGTGGGAAAAAGTCAGTATACAATACATACAAAACACTTTACTATTAATATAACTATTATAGATAACAAAAACAAAAGAACAATCGAAACAATTATAAAAACATAAATATAATTTATCACAGTCAAATTAACAGTAAAAGTACATTCAATATTGAAATTGCCCTTCTACTTGAATAAAATATAAATTTGATATTTGTGTTTTATCAATTATAAATTTTGATCAACTATAGTCATGATAGTAGACATTTAGAATTGCGGAACAAATTAATCCAAAGGACACATGAAATTGGATACATGTATCTTTTCCTAAAGCGGCTCAACACTTTAAGTTTAATTCCTGAGCTATATGGTGATAGAAACAATTTCAACTAAAATGAAAATAATGGACTGTAAAATACAATTTACTCCTTATTAAATATAATACAGTATATCAATATCTTTTATAAAGCACAGACAAATTAAATGGTGTTGTGAATAATTTTGTTGGTCAATTTGCAAAATTCTCTTGTACCATGTCAGGAGTATGACAGTTGTTACCAATTCGTTTAATGTGTTTGAGCTTTTAATTTTTCCATTTGATAAGGGACTTTCCGTTTCGAATTTTCCTTGGAGTATAGTAATTTTGTGATTTTACTTTTCAAATAACTGGGAACCGTAAATGATATCTTTATGTATCTCACACTCACTTATTAAGTTTTCTATCAGTGTAATAAATAGTTATAGGATTTCTAATAAGGTAGTAATTTTGAAAAAGAATGCATATTCTAAGAAATTTTATCTTATTAATCTAACTCATCACATACATTTTATTTTATTAAGCTGGTATTTGGTGTCTGTATGCCAATACCCATACAGACTAGCCTTATTATAGAAAGGTTTATGATGTGTACATGTACCAAACAAATGTATCATTAAGATATATGTGAACGCAATACGATGAAACTAAGAGTATGATACTGCTGGAAAATTGAAAGTTGACCTAAAATCGTAACATTTGTCAGTACGCCGAATGCTTTATATACACAAGACTCATCCATGGCGTTCAATGACCATATAAATGATATCGCAAAGATCGATTGAAGAGAGTATAATAAAAATCATTCTCAGAAACCCAACACTTAGCAGTCAGCGACTGCATTTCGCAATTGTATCTATAATTGACAATAGAACTTAAATACACATTTTCCCGGTTTTAGTGTTTGAAAATAAATTTGAATGACCTACAGAGATCAGACTTTGTTTACTAAATTTGCTCCGTGGGTGTGCTGACATTTTATTGTCAACAAATTAATTAGAGAATAGATTAGAGTGTCTTTTCAATTTCTCAATAACATAGGGAAGTGGTAATGAACTGTGATGTTTTATTAATTAATATTGTTGTGATTTAATCATTCCTTTGACCCTTATCCGAAGTTGAAATGATAAAAGATCAATTATGACATATTTTAGAAACGGGTGATAACTATATTTACGAAATAGAAAAATGACAGGTATAATGTTAATGTTATTTCTTCAATCGATTTTAATTTGTTTTGTGGCAATATTCAAAAGATTTAAACTTTTGATGATATTGTGTCTGGATTCAAATAGAGAAATCCTGACAAAAATTGATAAAAATTTAAACAAAACTTTTGAATTTTTGTAAGCGACTTCGATGACAGCAAATGAAAAGAAAAACAAAAAAAAAAAACCTTTTAAAACGCTAACGAATATTAAAAAGGAGATGTGGTATGGCCAATGACACAACTGTTCATAAGAGACCAAAATGACACAGACAATAACAACTATAGGTCACCGTACAGCCTTCAACAATGAGCAAAGCCCATACGGCTATAAAAGGCCCCGATATTACAATGTAAAACAATTCAAACGAGAAAACTAACGGCCTTATTTATATAAAAAAAATTAACGAGAAACAAATAATTAACACATAAACCAACGACAACCACTGAGTTACAGGCTAAACACGTATTCTACCTCAATGGTATCATGGTATACCCGCCTCTATTGGGAGAGTTTGTGCATTCTAACCCATACCGGCGCAAATTTATTAATTTATGAACCTTAAAAATTGTAAGTTAACAGTAATGACATCTAGATCTCTCACACTTTGTACATTTGAATAAATTAGGAAATTAGCATTTAGAAAGTGCTTTGTTTACTATTGTATTGGTTTTATGTTCACAGAAACCTTGACATAAAACTGCATATTCATGTTTTCCCTTAACTGATATGATGTTATGTACTGTGAATACCTATATCAAATAAGAAGACTATAGTATATGGGATACTTGCACTAAATCATACAGACCTATCAAAGGGAACATGCGAATATCAATATATAATTTATATTCAACGAATGCATCGATACTACTTTACTGTTTCTTGGAACTGCATTAATTGTATTCTATTTCAAAGCTAATGTCGTTAATACTTGGTTCATTAAGTGTAAAGAATTTTATATTAAGTCATATTACTCAGCCATCGTCATAAAGATGCAGTATTCTCATATAAAATTTATATCCCTCAGTGGGTGTGAAATATTTAACTGATTGTATAATACAGTACAAACTTGCAATTTTCTGCATGTTGTTGATACTTAAGAAGCTGTTTTCTAGTTTTCTGTCTTGTTTTAAATTGTTACTGTTTTATATATTTTTTTTTTTTTTTTTGGTTCATAAAAGCTGGGTTCTTTTTCTTTAAAAATACTCTTATACTGAAAACAAAACTTGAATTTATTAGACTGCAAATCTTAGAAATTTCAGACTGCTAAATCGAAAAGAAGAAAAGACACAACCCTATCGACATCAGCCGTTGAAATCATGAAAAAAAGTAAAATCACAAATATACTGAACTCCGAGGAAAAATCAATCGGAAAGTCCCTAATCACATGGCAAAATCAAATAAATGACAAAACACATCAAACGAAAGGACAACAACTGTCATATTCCTGACTTGGTACAGGCATTTCCAAATGTAGAAGATGGTGGATTGAACCTGGTTTTATTTTTTAGCGCTAAACGTCTCACTTTTACAACAGTCTCATCAAATTCCGTTATATTTACAACGATGCGTGGTCAACACAGACATAATAAATAAAATAGTCAAAATATGGGTACAGCAGTCATCACTGTGTTACAATCTTAAAACAAACAAATATACAAAAGAAGCACACAGCATCTATCAAATTAAAAACACATTCATTGCTTCGTGTGTCTGTCAGAAAATGTGTACGTCATATAGGAAAAAAATTTGTCGTTCAATGTTTACATAAAACCATTTTATAATTTCACATGGGAAATGTTGGCATACAAGTCTCCCCGATGGTTATGCAAAATTTGTATCAATAATGACACGTGTCGTGTAACACCCATTAAATATGTTGATGAGATATAACTTCGGAAGAGACATTGAACAAGATCGGATGTTGTCATATATCTCATGTAACGCCTCAATCTTTTCACAGATGGACAACTTCAAGCTATAATCACTGACATCATTTCGACCCTCCTATTTCTCAGTAGTAGCATACCATTTGCATATAATATAGCGTTTACTTTTCCTCAAAAGATACGTGAATGTTCACACTAATCATAATCAATTTAATAGTAGGGGTGTGCTCTTTATAATCAAACTTCTCCATCAGAGTTACGAGGAAGAACGACTGAAAACGATACTTGTTTTTATGGTCACCACCACAAATGGGCTAACCTATACGATATGTCTTTGTTTCATCTCACTAGTATGTCTTTTTATTCTTTTATCTTTAAATACCAGAAAAGTCATCAATTCATTAATTTTACTGATTGTGTCCTACTACCAATTGTGAAATTTTGACTGAGTAGTATGATGCATGCATAACAGGCAATGCTTATCCTGTCGACACAGACGGTCTAGCTCTATCTTGAGTTCATATGTTTCTTTTATTTTTGTTTTAACCTTGATTTACCTTTCTCATTTGATTCATTAGATTTGAACATGATATAACTTTTATTTACCTTGTTTAGATTATTTGAAAACTGATCCAAATATTTGAGACACCAATTTATTCTTCTAAAGCAATTTTTTCATCAAGAGAAAAAAATAATAATAATACCATATAAAGTTGTATACAAGTAAGCTTTAAAAAGACAGCTTTTGAAATCTTGTTTGATCTGTGTTATAGCATTATTTGAATTATATTGTACGTATATGACTGGTTTCTATGTTTGCAATTTAACTAAGTGTTAACTTAAATCTGCATATTGCTATCATATACCTTTGTCATTTATATCTTGCTATGTAAGTTGATAATATATAATATGCAAGATAAATGTTTTTATGTGCTTATAAAAGAAAGATATCATAAACAAGAAGTAATCTTAAAAATGTATTTCCAATTTTCATATGATTTCAGAGAAGAGAATAATGGCCTACAACTTTCTATGGAATTTAAGAATGGCAAGTGTTCATATTGTTTCTCATTTTGACAGAATGCCTTATATAGAATTTAAGTAAATTAAAAGGAATTTGACACACTGTTGGAAAATCTAAAATTCTTATACACTTCATGTTTTAACCATCGAATTTGAATTAATTTCAAACCATAAAAACTATTTCTTTGTTAGTGAACTATTTTCAGATGTATTAATTTAGACAGAATAATTGAATCTTGCTTTTTCCACGTTCTCATCAATAGTTCTATATATTTGTTACATATTCCCACGATATTCCTTGATAAAATATTGAATTATATATGAGAACAGTCACTGAATACAGACTATGTGTAATGGATCCATTATCTGAGTTTTTATATCTTTTCAAATAGTATATCGTATTTGATCGAATTTAATTATTTATACTGATTTATCAGATTTTTTGCAGTGTCTTTTTTTCTTTATGTCTAAAATTAGTGTATTGTTAATATCAAATAACAAGGGATACTAAATTTCAGTCTGATGAATACACAGTCAATCGGATTCGCTCTCATTCCTTGACAACACTTAAGGTATCTCTAAAATAATGATCTCGGGACACAATAATATTAAACAAAACAATTTCACTCACCCGCATCATTTTTTTTTTTAATTTTTCTAATGCATACCTTTTTTTAAATTTTCTAATGCATACCTTTTTTTAAATTTTCTAATGCATACCTTTTTCGGGTTATTACTTTGTATTTATCGCTCCATTGTGAGTTCTTCAACAACAACGTACCTTGACATCCATTGTCATTTAAATCTGTTGTTTATATTTAAATAAAAAAAAAAGAAAAATAAATAACTTCCTATCACGCAATACTGACTCTAGTCTATTGTTTACTCTTTGATTTTAACATGTAAAAGGATATAAGCAAATTCAATATTTATCCAATATGCAATTATTGACATGATAAACCGTCTGCTGACAAAGGAAGTTTAAAAATATTTTATTATCCTTAAACATACAAAGTTGTTTACTTCATCGTTTGGCGGTCTCTAGTGTATAATTGTCTTAATGGCGATATATATTACATCTCCTTAATTTTTTTTTACATATTTCAAAAAAAGTACATTCATGTTAATGTCACTATTCTCTTTAAAAACAACACAAAACAACTTTTCAAACTTCACTCAAATGTCGTGTCGATCATAAGTTATTTACGAATTAGATTTTGAGGAACTTTATGTTTGGAAATTTGACCATGTTTTCTATATGGTTACATTGTCGTTTGGTTTTGTTGCTCTTCAGTGTTCTGTTGTTTCGCTGTTTCCATCCTACAGTTTGTGTGTTTCCCTCGGTTTAAGTTTGTAACCCGGATGTTCTTTCTCCGTCGATTTATGACTTTTGAATAGTGGTATACTACTGTTGCCTTTATTCATTAAGATCGTTTCGAGACTGCAATCGAGCAGTTTTTTTATTTAAATATAAGTCTCATCTCAGATATTCAAATACATTATGTCCATGATGTTAAACCTTAATTGTTTTCTGTGTATTGTTGATATTTGCCAATACTTTTTAACCTGTTTATATAATTTAGCTACTAGTATATGTGCCGTTTTTGTTCTGTCTTATTGACGTATATCCCACATCGGGTCTTTTTCCATGTACCATGTTTTAATAAAATCAAACACAGCGATTAAAAAACAATATATATATAGTATTAAAATGGGTTGATGTTTTTTTACTACAATGAATTTACTCACCACAAACAGTTTTCTATTATACAACAATGAATTCCTCGTTACCATCAGCATAACATTTTCTTTTAAACAAATCCAAAATAATCCAAACTTTATCCTCATCTGACCGTTCAATATGCTTACTGTTTTAGCGATAATATACACGATAATGTTAAGTCTACTATTGGTTTACGTACAATATTGTCATAGGTCGAGTCATCAACTCTTATTATCCTGGGAATACTGCCATATAAGAACAACTTTCAGAATTAAGATTTATCAGGTATAAAGATTATATTTACAGGAAATCAATACTTTCTTCGTTTTTCTTCCTTGAATTAGGTCAGAAATTTAAAATACACAATACAATATGTATCTAAACATACAAAATATTGTCATCAAAATCAATTGGTTTTCTAAAAGCTATTCGATATATCAGTGCTGACAAAAGTAAACATATAGGTGAATATAATGTTTATATCATTTTGAAATTAATAATTCAAGCTGAAATCTATATGTTAAACATTAAACTCCGAAATAGTACTGTCATGATGCAGCTGGTTTTTTCAGGAAGGAAGTATGACCAGAACTATACTTTATAGAGTTTTTTTACCATTAAAAGAGGTTTATTATAAATATTGTTTTTAAAAAAAATTCTGACGTCAGACACACAAATCAATGAATGTGTTTGTAGATAGATATTTTTGTGTTCTGTTAAATTGTCCCTTTTAAAATTGCTATACGATTATGATCGATGTACCCATATTTTGACTATTTTATTTATTGTGTCTGTTTAGTTTACGTATCAATGTAAATATAACGGAATTTGACGAGACTGTCATCAAAGTGAAAGGGTTAGCGCTATAAAACCAGGTTTAATCCACCATTTTCTACATTTGAAAATGTCTGTACCAAGTCAGGAATATGACAGTTCTTGTCCAATCGTTTTTGATGCGTTTTGTTATTTGATTTTGCCATGTGATTATGGACTTTCCGAATTAATTTTCCTCTAGTTCATAAAATTGAGAATGGAAATGGGGAATGTGCCAAAGAGACAACCCGACCATAGAAAAAAACAACAGCAGAAGGTCACCAACAGGTCTTCAATGTAGCGAGAAATTCCCGCACCCGGAGGCGTCCTTCAGCTGGCCCCTAAACAAATATATACTAGTTCAGTGATAATGAAAGCCATACTAATTTCCAAATTGTACACAAGAAACTAAAATTAAAATAATACAAGACTAACCAAAGGCCAGAGGCTCCTGACTTGGGACAGGCGCAAAAATGCGGCGGGGTTAAATATGTTTGTGAGATCTCAACCCTCCCCCTATACCTCTAACCAGTATTTTTGTGATCTTACTTTTTATAATTATTTGTCTTGCACCAGTTGTAAACAATTCAAACAATGATCCACACCATCATGTTGATTTAGGGAATATTACCGATGGGTTGCACGCTGAACCAATACAAAGGACACAAACATATTGGCAATATTGAGTTTTACTGTGGGTGTTACAGTGTTGTTGGTTTTTTTCTACATCGGATTGAGGTACAGGGGAGTGTTAAGCTCTAACTAAACAAGTGTTGACCTATTGGTGACCTTTGGCTGTTGTCTGCTCTATGATCAGGTTGTTGCCTCTTTGTAATATTCCTTATTTCCATTCTCAATATAATTTTTATTCTTATTTACCTCGCCACCTTTTTGCGCCTGCCTCAAGTCAGTAGGTCTGACCTTTGACACGTTCCCCATTTCCATTCTCAATTTTATTTGAATAATATAAATGTTATAATGACAAATTTGGACAGATCTCTTGGAATAACATTGGATTACCCTGTTGGCAAACCAACAGCTATATTTCATTTTGCAATTAATTTCAACATAAACTTAATAAAAAAATTTGCCTTTGCATTTAAACAAAGTTATAAACTGACGGTGGTGGCTTTCTATTTTTTGTAACTATAGTATGCATGTCATTTACAGTACTCATAGAAATATTTGTTGATTTTGATATATTTCTTTTTTTTTTAATTCAGTTTTCAAATATGTAAATATCATACATTAAACAAAAAAAAATTTAAATTTGTTTCGAGTTCTTTTATTTATTAACTAGTACCTGTCGTAATACTAATACTATGCATTAAGTTATTAAGTCATTAAGGCATATATATTTGTTTAGGGGCCAGCTAAAGGACGCCTCCTGGTGCGAGAATTTCTCATTGCATTGAAGACCTGTTGGTGACCTTCTGCTGTTGTCTGCTCTATGGTCGGGTTGTTGTCTCTTTGACACATTCCCCATTTTCATTCTCAATTTTATCGGAACAATGTCTGATGATTATGAAAAAAATAACAAATACTATTTAATCACGATTATGGATTTCATATTTAAATGTTAAAAAGTCAATTCAGCCCAAAATATCAGTTTAAATACTTGACATACATTGCTTCGAAAAATGAATGAAAGGAGTTATTTTGAATTTGTCAATTCGAAAGCAACTCAAACACAAACTTTAAAACATTATAACTAAATGACTAATGACTCAACACCAGAAAAAATAGTGTCATTATAATCAATCTTTCTCCTCGATTCAGTTATGTCTGACTGTTTGACCTAATAAGCCTTACAATTAATCTTTATTCGGGTTATAAATTTCTGACACAGTCATTTGTTTACTGCCTACTGAGACATATTTGAAAGAAGCAAGCTCATGTAATGAGTATTGGATTACATGCCTCGTTTTAAAAATAAGTTTTCAACGCCTACCATGTTAGATTAAAGGTACTTGTGAATGCTGTAAAACTGAATTATTTCCCCAGAAAGAAACTTTAATTAATCTTAACAAAATTACAAATACAGTCAGTCTGTCTATCGTCAATATTCTTTGACATTCAAATCAGTGATATTAACCTCAAAGCATGATTGGTATGTATCAAAGTTTAATTTGGGCTTGGTATATTTACGTTATCCATTTTTATGAAATGATAAAAAAAAAAACATAATCTCTAGAAGAAGTTAACCAAAAAGTCAACTTTTTTTTGGCCATACATTCTTAGTCGATTCATCAATTAAGTGTTCCAACCGAGTAAACATGACTTTGCTGCCCCTTGTGCACATACTTATTAACAACTCATCAATCTTTGCTTATTTTGAAGAAAATTGATATTTCTATTGAAATGTACAAAAGAAACCCTTTCTCTGTTGGATTGAAGAATTGAATTGGAGAGAGAAAGCATTTTGAACACATTAAACTGTGTATGTGAATACCTTAAACTGTTTCAGGCAATTCTCTCATACAGTTTTGTTTTCATACTCGTGCACATTTTTCCATAGCTTGCATGGGGTTGTGGGTTGTTTTATTATTTCTTCATATTCAAATAATACATGAACGATAACATGTCTATACATTAATGTACCTTATCGCTATTTTGAATGCTGCGAAAATTTACCTGATAATTCTTAGCACTTGTGCTATTAACTTCATACCTTAATCACTGTTCCTTTTATGGTTTCAACAATTTTATTCTGACGTCAAACTGTTATGGGAACCTTTGTGATGTCAAATTATTGTAGGCAAATAACAATAGCACGTAAAAAAAATATCACTACTTAAATTCAACATTTTTGTTTTTATTTTGTGTAAGTGGTATGATGCGACATCACCATCTATACACGTAGGTATTTAACTGTCAATTATTGTCAACATCTACATTCTTAGATAAGCTTTATATGTGTGTGCTTGTAAACAAAGCAGAGCGACTGATATCACAATGTGCACAATTCGTTCATTGTGGGATATTGCATTAAGTACTTAAATTACTAATTTTTAAGAAAAGCCTCAAGTACTAGCAAATTATGCACCACTGAATCTGGAGATACGATAATGTTCAATGTAATCTCTTTTCTATTACTTATAGATGGTTCACTTTTTAATATTGAATAGTTACGTGTCATTTGTACTAGATCGAATGTATTGTCATTGATTGATATTCATGTTTCCTTCAAAACAGAAGGAAATAGCTTTGTTTTCTTAAATAATCAGTTAGAAAGAGGGATTGGCTACAACATCAAAAATACTTTCCATTTCAAATCGAAATGTTGATTTTCAAGTGTCTAACAAACAGATGTGTGACAATGATAAACATTTTCCAAGGAGTGATTTTATTACTGACTCTAAAAGTGAGAGATTATAATTTCATATTTGATTAAGTAAACCAGTAAAGCCCATTATCTATCCTATGTTATATAATTCAAGTAACAGCATAAAGCTGATAGCATGCTGTCATTAAGTCAGCATTTAAAGAAAGAAAATGGAATCTTATCTATGTCATGTAAGCGTTGGATAAAATGCATGAATAGATATAAGTGACTATGAGCGGTAGTTGTTATTGGATTTCAAGTTGTGAAAAAGGATATTCTGTGTATGTACAACTGTTGATCAGCTTCTAATAACGGTGTTGTGTGTCCCGTTTGACTCTTGTAGAATGGGACGACCTGCTACTTACTTCCTATTCACTTACTGAGGGTACTATAGAAATGTAATGGACAATTTAAAATTCATATCTACTTAAAGAGTATTTTTAACTCAGAAAACCGAAAAGGTTTTCCTATTGTGATTTGGTATATACAGCCCCCTACCAATGGACTCGATACGTCGGTATTTTAGTCAAGATGCAATCTAATTACCTATCGACATGACATTCGAAGACTGCAGACAGTAATATAACGAGATATTAATATAAATATAGATATAATAAATAGATACCGAACTTATGGAACTTGATTTTTCTAGGTCTGTTTGATTTCAAATTATAGGTTAAAATTTATGTTAATCATGATTTTTTTTTCTTGTATAAGAATGAGTTGTTGTGGATCGAATCAGTCAATCAAATGATTTCTACCTTTGATTCACTTTCAATGTTTAAATTCTCTTCCTTTTAATAACTTAACACGCATAATTAATGCGTAATCAATCTCTTGCTAAAGAATAAAATTGAAGGTCATATGGATACGGATTCAATAAGGTCCAATTATTCACTTGCAAATGAATAATTCATCATCGATATTTCTTGTTTTTTTTTTTGGTGACAAAATTGAATCATACTGAGTGCTAAAAGCGAATTATGTTTCTATTTTTCAATTTCATTAATGAGTGAAAAAAACAAATGATATTTAATTTTGTATTCATGTCTCGTAATTAATGGCCCTGAAAAGCTGTCCCTCAGCAAAACCATTTAGTTGTTGGACGACTCGCAATGTATATTTCATTTGACCAGTTAGTATTAACATTATTCGATAATCTAGAAAAATTGTACAACTCTAATTTAAGTCATAATTATTTAACAAAAGCATGCAATGTATACTAACTAAATACTCTGAGCACTTTAAGCATCTTCTTCTACGTTTGCCTTATTCGTCACGGTTTCTGTTTGCACTTGTGATGTCAAATTGGTAACTAAAGGTGTCGTGTAATTTTTGAAGTGACTTTATCGGTTTGTTTAATCGGAATCTACAATATAGATGTCTGCTGGGAATTGAGGTTGATTATTTGCCAAATATGGACAACTAGATTAAAACAATTATACCTACATAGTTCATTGAGAACTGACCCAATATATCAAACAAATAACTTTAAAGTTATAATTCGTTTTATAGTTGCACAATTGCATATTAATAAATTTACATCAGGGATTTTTTACTTTCATTTACATGAACAAATACCAGGTCAATTATTGAGTATTATTATAAGCCAATGTAGCCTAAACTATTACACAAGGGATGATAAAAGAAAATATTGTGTGCATTAGTGACAAATTAAGACAAGAATGACAAGTGCTTTGATATTTGTTTTATTACGTGAATTTTTATTTTAAACGTGTTGTTCTATTAGAATTCCTATTTTACAGTTACCATTGTACAAATTTCAGTGTGAATTTTTTATCTTGTGTGAACCCATCAGTAACTCATTAAACCTGTATTAACTATTTTTCTCTTATTCTATAAACAATTTGAAATATTTTTTTCCAAAGATACAAAAAACAACGCAATCCATGAACACATCTACCCTTTTCTCATTTGTCTTAGCAACTGCATTGGCGATATCTTAGTATGCGAATGCCTCGTATGCGATAGTTCGTAGGTTCGAGTTATAGACTTTAAAATAGATACGTGTTCCTTCTCCATTAAACACTCTGCATCTCGAAGTAAGAGTAAATATCAGTCTACTTGGAGTCAAATAAACTCATCATAGATACCATGATTTAAAAATTTATATTTACGCCAGACGCGCGTTTTGTCTACAAAAGACTCATCAGTGACGCTCGAATAGAAAAATGTTTAAAAGGCCAAATAGGGTACGAGGTTGAAGAGCATTGAGGACCAAAAATTCCTAAAAGTTTTGCAAAATACAGCTAAGGTAATCTATTCCTGATGTAGTAAAAGCCTTAGTTTTCCAAAAATTCAAATTCAAACCATTGTGTCCGGGTAGGATGATTTGTGAACGAGCACGACAAAAATCAGTTGCCGGTCTAGTACATAGCAGGGTTCATATTCATTTAACATTAACATATGCCCGTATGGACAATGATATTTTTTCCACTGAACATTAAACAGCTGGTCGTCACATTTTGTAAATAAATATTCGGTAGTCAAGGGACATATTGTCACGTGGTGTCCTTTCCCTTACTTTTTCAATTAATAAAATAAAAGATATAATCTCAATCAATTACAACTATTACAGGATTACCGATTCCTTTGATGATTCGATCGACAAATACGACACACACTGGGATAACAGAAATCTAAACATTCATTTCATCTTTAATCAAATATAAAATAGCTTTTTGTAATTGTAAGCTTTATCTTATCTATAAAAATCTAGATCAGTATAAATTCCATTTTCAATCAGTGCTATTTATTGTATTTTTAGCAAATCATGTGAATTCTCACGTGTTTGAATATTGAAATAACAAACAATCATAAAACACCTCATTTCTTTCATAACTTAGATGTGTGTTAAACTATCTACTGTTTCTATAAAGGTTTGCTAGGTAAACTAGTTCATTTGAAATTTGTTGTTTCACATTTACTAGATGAAAAAGGCAAACGTATTTGATTTTATATACGTGGTTCTTAATTGTGCCATCACTAAAGTTCACAACGCTGAAATTCCTTAAAAATATTTTCTTTTTTTCAAAACGGGACAATAAAAGGGTTCATAAGAAAAATAAATCATAACAGAAAAAATTGGTCTGATTCAGAACAATTTTATTATATTCTAAAGTTTTTATTACTTCTTAATTTTGAAAATGCTGTAGTTGCATTGTTTAAATGATAGATTTACGATAATATAATTGTGTCATCATTAAAACGTCACATTTTTGAAATAAAGGCTATATTTTTATTTGTATATGTAGGACGTTGCATAACCATCCATGTAAATCTATATATAACTGAAAGTAGCACCCTCCTAAAATTATGAGATACATTTTTTTTCTATTTCTGTTTTCATATAACATGCAGATTGACGGATTAAACCATCTTCACTAGCCAATAGGTACTATACAGTCTCATTCTCTCCACACTTTGAGGATTAAGATAGAATTTAGGATCCAAGAGGTAATAATTTGCATTGGTAGCAGTTGTAACTAGCTGCATCTTATCAATAAGCGCGTTTAAGATGATTCTGTGTTACATAGAACATATAATTCTAATATGACGTGCTTCTTTCGCTTTATGAATAAACCCATGCTCTACATCCAATAAAATTTGTTTGCATATCCGTATATTGACTACTGCAGAATAATAAATTTTATCAAATTGGCATGCATCTAATATATTTCATGAACTTAAAATACTTCCAAACTCTTAAATGATGCACATGTTGTTACTAATTTATTTATTATGGCTGTTATGTGTACGACAACCGTTCATGTTGGCTGTTCAAAACTCCTCCCTCCCGATTTGGATCACATTACCAATCGTTTGCTTGTTTGCAAACAAAAAAGGGAGGTTCTTGGAAGAGCCTACACAAGCCCTCTATATTTATACACATCGGTAATAGAAATTACCTTAATGGTCTTAATCAGAATCGAAATAATTGATGCAAGCTATACTTTATAGTAGTTTTAACATGAGTAGGCATTATATCATATTCGTATTATTTTAGCCCTCACTATCGCTCGAGCAAAATTAATTTCGAATATAACCCCTACTCATGTTAAAACTACAATAAAGTATAGCTTACATCAATTATTTCTTAAATAAAAAAGCATACGACGATATTTAAAGACAATTTTAAAGTTCTTAATC
The DNA here is from genome assembly GCF_965363235.1 of Mytilus galloprovincialis. Lineage (NCBI taxonomy): Eukaryota > Metazoa > Mollusca > Bivalvia > Mytilida > Mytilidae > Mytilus > Mytilus galloprovincialis. The sequence goes on from NC_134839.1 coordinate 63,660,994, forward strand.
CGCAAATGAAAGTTCTTGGTTGCGTTTCTTTCACAAATAATTATACGTAAAGTTTCGACTCAAGCTTCTTGAAGCTTGTTAATAACCGTTTTACTCCTCCACACTGTAGAGAGTTCAGTTGCTACCATTATAACTTTTATCTACCGAATGATGGTGCAGTATTGATATCACAAATGTTGGATTTTTCTGCCAAAGGAGGAGAGGAATGGATCTGATTGCGTAACGCAGATTGGATAACACATCCGAACCTTTATTGTGTGGAGTGATTCTGTGTTCAGCATTTGCTTGATTTAATTTTTTAGGAAAAAGCCACAGGTACTACTTCCTAGTCATGCACCATTGAATCTGGAGACATGACACTGTTCAATGTATCACTGTTTGTTACTTTACCTTTTTTTATATTAATAAGATAAGTGGTATTTGATCGATTATATTGTCATTAATTGGCGTATGTGTTTATTTTCTTCAAAACAAGGTAAACATATCTATGCTGTTTTTGAAAGCATACCTATTAGAAATAAAGCCTTGCTACGACTTCAATTGCAATAAAGATACTCTCCAATGCAATCTGTACTATTGATTAAGAGGTGTCTGAAAACTCATCTGTGGCAATTCTAACATGTTTCCAAAGACTGATTACATCACTGACTTTAAAGTGTGAAATTATAATTTCATATTTAATCAAGTGAATCAGTAAATCCTATCATCTATTGCATGTTACATAACCCATATAACAGCATAAAATTGATATCATGCTGTTATTAACTCATCATTTAAAGAAAGAAAATTGGATCTTACCTTTGTGTTCGGTGAAAGGAATTAATAAAACTTTAGTGACTACGAACAGCAGGGATTGCGTGTGTTGCAAACTAATATTCTTCTATACGAGTTTACTACCATGTAATTTCAATACATTATAAATGCACTACAAATATTTAAAGATAGACTACAAAATGTGTGATTGTTGTTGTTGTCCTTATGAAATATAATTTCTGCTGGGAATTTACGGTTATTGGGTTACTTGTCAGGAATACTTTTCGAGCAAATACAATTATATACCATAAACATGTAGTTTATTGGGTTTTTGACCCAATTATTTAAACAACTAAAATTAAAGTTGTATTGTGCGTTTATAGTTAAACAAATTACATATTGATAAATTTACATCTAGAGCTGTTTGGTATCATTTTTGTGAAAATATAACAGATCAAATATTGACTTTGCAGTTATAATGAGACAATGTTGTCTGAACTATTACACTAGGGAAAATTCAAGATCGTAATGTGTCCATTAGTAAGAAATTAAAGCAAGAATAAAAAGGCTATGATATTTTACTTTTTAGATGTCCTCTCCATTATTATGTTTTGCAATAAATCAAATAAAAAGGTATTAGTTTCGAAACAATTACAGGATAAACGATTCATTTGATGATTCGAACGACAATTACAAAAGACACTAGGATAAAAAATCCTGGAAATTATTTCTTCTCTGATCTACAATAAAATGTGTAAATAAACTCCAAAAAAAATTGGGAGTTTGATTATATCTAAATTTACATCGGTATACAATGCGTGTTTTAAAGATTAGTTCTTATATATTGTATGAATTTTAAGAATTCGCGTTGTTTAGATTAATGCAATCTGAATAAAAAAAAATCTATTTTTTCTGTGTTTTCCATAACAATTGCCAGATATGCAATACATGTATATCATTTGTTTTCTCGTTTGAATTGTTTTACATTTGTCATTTCTGTGCCTTTTATAGATGACTATGCGGTATGTGCTTTGCCCATTGTTGATGGTTGTATTGTGACTTATAGTTGTCAATTTCTTTTTCATTTGTGCTCTTTTGAATAGTTATTTCATAGGCAATAATACCAAATCTTGTTCTTTGTGGTTTCCTTCTTGTCAATTTGATGTTAAACAATATTTGTGTAACTGTGTATATTACTAGACGAATGAAGCATTGTTTTAAGATTATTTGTACGTGGTTCATAACTGTGCCTTCCCTTATAAATTTACACATATTTTCCTGCTCCCTTACTACCGTTACGAATGATCAGCCATAAATTGTATGTGTCTGTAACCTCCTCGTAGTCAACTCCAAGCAATGTTTGGTCAACTGAAAAAGACTTATGAAACAAGCTATATACAAGTATTTATCACACATTCAAGGATTTGAAGATAAAACCATTATTCTTTAAAGAGGCACTAGCTAAAAGATATATAAAAAAATCTGAAGTATTATTCTTTTTGTTCAACCATTAATGCAAGTGATAAACTGCAATAATACTTTACTTTTAGCGGCCAGTATAGTTTGTCAAATTAAGCTAAAAAAAAAAAACATTGATGATGAATTAACATTAAAAATGAAACAAAAGTAAATCATTTGATTGACTGATTCCATCCACAAAAAAATCGTAGTTAAACAGGTAAACACGATGATTAGCACATAATTTTAATCTATCATATATAATTAAGCAGTCCTTACAAAATCCAGTTGGTTGCTTTGTATTTATATCTATGTTTATATCTATATCGATGATATGGCCATTGGAGGTATTCGGAGGTAAACTTGATAATTAATGAGATCTCGTCAAAACTAAAATACACACAAAACGTAATTACATATTATTGAGTCCATGACCTTAAATTATTTATTTTATACTTTTTACGATTTGGATAAATGTTTTACATGGTTATAAATCAAATATGAGAATTTGAGTTAAATCGTTGGACTTAAATTTGACAGCTAGTGTCTCTTTAAACGTCGGAAATGAAACTAAATATGTATTATCTGTGTTTTTCAAGATTGACATTACTAGGGTGTTAATTACTTTCATTGAGAAATAGATAAAAAAAAAAATAAAAATGAATCACCTGATACATTGTCTGATTATTTATAATAATAATTATTTATAATAATAATCAAACAGTTAAGGACGTACGTACTTGAAAACATCATGACATTCAAATGATTAAGATTTTTATATTTTGTATATGCCTTTTTATGTTTGAAACTAAGGTTGATATAGATTTGGAGAGGTGTAGGATTGGCAATCATACCACATCTTTTAAAATCACCAAAAGGCCTATCATTATCATCCAAATACTTTTTTTTATATTCATGACTCTACAAAATATTTGAGAAAAAACAGCAATATTAACACTAATCCAAAAAATTGGAAGTAAGCAGTTTCAGCTCCTCCGTGTAAAAGGCTTATAAGTTCATTTCAGTATGTAACTTTTCATTTGGTTCTATTTCAATCATTAAAAGCACGAAGTAAGCATTCGAACTGCACCGATTTCTTGAAATATTAAGGTTTTCATATGGTGTCCTTTGTAAACAGTTATCAAAGGTACTAGGATTATAATAAGACATAAGACTCATCAGTGAAGCTCAGATCAAAATAATTGTAAAGCCAAACAAGTACAAAGTTGAAGAGCATTGGGGACCAAAAATTCAAAAACGTTGTGCCAAATACGACTAAGGTAATCTATTCCTGTAAAACATATACCAGGTCCTTTGTGCATGTTTTTGTTTTACATTTATTACGAAGCCTTTACGTATAACCAACTTTACATTTTTCATTCGGTTTATAAACATTCTGTTATTAAGTTACATGCGTCTATGTTATTTCCTCCTCAATTTTTTTTTCAATTGATCAGATGAAAGTTTTTTTTCCTATCAATGATATCCATTACAGTATTAACAATTCGTTTAATGATTTGAATGACAATTGTAACACACACTGAGATAAAGGAAATCCTGAAAATTATTTCATCTCTAATCGAAATTAAAATGACTTCATGTAATTGTTAGCCTTATCAAATCTTTAAAAAAAATAATCTCGATAGTCATCAATTGCGTGTTAAATCAGTACTACTTTATATAACTTTCAGATAATCAAACAAACATTGATTTCTTGCTTTATATTTATAAAAGAATATGGTTACATATATGAGCGACAGCCTTATATCAAAAAAATTGTGTAGCAAATAAAACAAAATAAAAACACGTTTTTTGAAACGATCATTCACAGAATTCGTATAAAGTATAAGAATAGCCCTACCACAGCAGAATGTATCACTTCTGGCTTATTAGGTGCGAGTGGAAGGAGATGATGGGAAACGTCAATTTACCCTAAATACGAAATTAATGTCGGATTTGTGATGTATACCTATAATTTATGCCATAACAATGCCTAAAAATATTAGTCTTCCAAATTATTTTTATTTTACATCCACTCACAAAGGGTTGACTATTTTAAACACCCGTACAATGGTTAGTCATTATACACGTGGTTTAAATTATTTTTTCTTTCACTTTTTTAGTGATCGGGTCCTATGACTATTCAAAAAAATGTACAAATAAGCTCATGGTATACTCGTTAATCGTAAATAGGCTTTGCTTGGTGTTGAAAGCCGTACGGTGAACTATATTTGTTAATTCCTGTGTGTCGTTTGGTCTCTTTTGAAGAGTTGTCTCATTGGCACTCATACCACACCTTTTTATACATATATATATTGTCAGTTTCCATCTAGTATTATCAGATGATGACCGTGCTGCTATATTTTTATGTCCTCTTTGTAGACGTCTTCATGAATTGTCGAGTCGTTTGGAAAAAGACTTATAAAACTAAGCTTTAAATCGTAAATGTAAACATGTTATATACCTTTTTTCATGTCGGAATTGGAATTTATTTGTTTATTAGAACTGAATTTATATTCTCTTCTTTTCTAAACGACATGTTTTACTGGGCTTTATGATTTTCATTGTAAAATCGATACCAAAACATTAAACAATTAACCTGATGTATAGGCTTCTTTTATATTATATGCGTACTTGAAATAAATCATGACATTTGAATGATTAAGATGCTTTAATCTTGTATATACTTCCTTATGTTTGAAACTAAGCTTGATGTATATTGGCACAACTTAGTGCTAAATTTTCAGCTTATGTCAGTATTTCTCTATTTTCTTGTAATAAATGAATACTATAGAAAATTAAAATAAAATTGAAAAGAAAAACTATAATGAAATTAGAGTACACAAGAAATATATTACGTAATTTGGTGTCTGGTGGAGATTTGGCGGATTTGCAATCATACCAACTTTTTTATATTCACCAAAAGGTCGGGTTGATTTACTTTAGGCACATACAAATAATTGTTGAGATTTCATAAATAAAGATATAGGACAACGAAATTGTAGCCATGATAAGTGGAGCATATGTACATATTATTCAATTAAGCTTTGACACACATATTCCGATAAAAGTCGTTATGATGTTTGTAAATCGAAGACTGAGATGAAGACGAAGAAACGACTTTTATATATACCTCGGGATTTATATATATCTCGGGGTTTTATATATATCTCGGGGGTTTTATATATATCTCGGGGGTTTTATATATATCTTTGGGTTTTTATATATATCTCGGGGGGTTTATATTTATCTCGGGGGTTAATATATATCTCGGGGGTTTTATATATATTTCGGGGGTTTTATATATATCTCGGGGGGTTTTATAAATATCTTGGAGGTTTATATATATCTCGAGGTTTATATATATATATATATATATCAGGAGTTTTATTTATATCTCGGGGGTCTATATATATCTCGGGGGTTTTATATATATCTTGAGGGATTTATATATATCTCGGGGTTTATATATATCTCTGGGCTTATATATATCTGGGGTTTTAATATATATCTCGGGGGTTTTATAGATACCTCGGGGGTTTTTATATATATCTCGGGAGTTTTATACATATCTCGGGGTTTATATGTAAGACTCAGATCGACGTCTGGTCTCTAATCGACGTCCGTTCCTCAAATCGACGTCCACATCTGACGTCACAAATAAAATAAAATTCCAAATCGACAGCCAATTTTATGCCTATCTAATCGACGTCCAATTTTTAGCTTTCTATTCAAGGTTTGTTTCGGACACACAGTACACAATTGAATTGAATAGATAGCATGCAGCTGAAACCTTTAAACTTTAATCATATTACACGTGACAAATTAGAAATAATTAAAGAAACACTATTTTCAAAAAATTATAACATACTAGTGTGTAAACAGGTTCAGATATCATTTTTTAAATATTAGAGATTTAGACATAACATAAGGAGATGTGGTATGATTTCCAATCAGACAACTACCCACAAGAGTTCAAATTAAGTGAATATGAGCAATTATAATTGTAGGCAACTGTTTAGCTTTCAATAATGATAAAAAAAAACATACCACAAAGGCGATAATATTAAAGGCAACAGCATGAATAGTGTAAACAAATACAAATTAGAATCATATTTAAACAAACAATTATGAAAGACCAATATGACAAACATATAAACCAACGACAGCCACAGGACTACATGCACATACACAAAATAAAGAATTTGTCGGAGTTAAACATGTGTGTGAGCACTTAACCTAGAACAGAGGTGTTACAGCATAACATAAACACATAATGCCTATTTCTTGTGTATATGTTTTTACTCCAGGTGTAAAACTCAGAAATTTGCTGAAAATATCTTACAGATTCCGAATTATGATACTCTGAAAACCATTTGCTGTACTGTACTATTTTGTCTATTGTTGAAGATTGGATTATGGTAATAGTTATCGTTTTTTCGGTCGTTGGGTTGCTTTCTGGTTGACTTTATGGAAAGTATGTATGAATATTTGAAAATGTAGTTGTCAACTAGAACCTTATTAAACATGTACGGGTATAAGACGTCCAGTACTTTATTATTTATTGATTTTGAACATCAATTCAAGACGACTACAATTAATGAACCTTTTTGGCAATACACAACGTCACTTTGGACGTCGATTAGAGAATCAAAATATTCGACGTCGATTTGAAAATGTAACGTTAGATTGGACGTCGGTTTGAAAATGTAACGTCAGATTTGGACGTCGATTTGAGGAACGGACGTCGATTAGAGGCCGGACGTCGATTTGAGTCTAACATATATATCTCGGGGGTTTATATATATCTAGGGGTTATATACATCTCGGGGGTTTTATATATATCTCGGGGGTTTTATATATATCTCGAGGGTTTTATATATATATATCTCGGGGGTTTTATATATATCTTGGGGGTTTTATATATATTTTTGGGGGTTTTATATATATCTCGGGAGTTTTTCAATTCGGATTTTTCAAGTTCTTTACATTGAACAAACAATATAGTGTAAAACCTTTTAAACAATTTTCCTGATTTCTTGCATTTTGAAAGGTCATCCCAATAATTCCCTATTGTAGTTGGCCCTAGAAAAATTTAGCTGTGCAATATGTATTCATATATATGTGTTTATTTGTAATGCACTGATGTATTCATATATATGTGTATGTATTGCACTGAAATTGTTTGATAGCTCCATACAGTTTATGGTTCGTAATTAAGATTTCTTCAGTAACAAAGAGTTGTCACTCGGTCACAAAAATCAAAATCGACTTTTGTTTGTTTTCTCGATTTTTGTAGATTTTACATATCGAAGATAAGGATACAAGACCTGAGTTAAATCCTCTAGACTTTTTTTGTGAAAAAAAGGTTAATTACAAACCAAGCGTACCGACATACAGAAAATACACTTTTAGGTTAATAAGATTTAATCCACATAAAGTTTAGCAACATATGTTATATTTGTGATTACTATCACATCTCATCATGTAAGCTATATGTTGTTGGAAAATCTGTAATTTCACGTCAAAGCTTTTAGCACTAATAGGTTCGCAAATTATACACTGAAGTAGTCTTTTTGTGATTTTCAATTTCCTGCAATGCTATAGGGGATTTTCTTTCACATAACAACAACATAAAGGTTATGTTTATATGATATAACTTTGATGTAGAAATCGATAGCTCTGAATCCTGAGCAATATTAATTGACAAATAAAGCGTTTTACGAAGGATTATGTTGGCTCTCTCTTGGATTTTCCGTAAAAAAAAGAAGATGAGAGCTGTAAATTGAAGACGGCTTATTTCTGTTTTTTTCTTCTTTAGTTTATTACATTAACCATTAAATCAAGGAAAAGATTGGATCAGGAGTGTTCTTAGAATATATTGAAGTAAACCGAGCCGACTATTCTATATTGTAAACAGAATTAATTTTACAATGATAATTTCTTTTAAAGGAACGACCTTGCGGAAAATTGTCATTTTCAAGAAGATTTTTTTTAATGCATTTTCTAAGGATAATGCTAAGTTTTATGTTGAAAAATTATCAATACTTAAATAAAAAAGGCTTGCGGGGTACTTTTGCTTATGACTAAGTGGATTTTGATTATTTTTACTTGACCATACATTCAACACATATATGTCATTTTTTAACACATAATGAAGCCTGTTATTAGGTTTACATATTTTCATGGTCTTTTTTTAAACCTTTATCGATCATTACGTATTGTCTCAACCGTAAGGAACAAGTTACATATCCCTTTGTAGTTTATTATACGTTTTTAAGCTATATACACAGGGAAGTATGCTGAAGTTGAAATAATTCCTTCGAAAATTATACGAACGTTATACTGAGTTGTTTGAAGGCTGTGGATTATTTGTTCCAAGGATGACAAAAGATGTGTTCTAATTGTCGTAAACATTATTCCGTCCTCTTTCTCTAAAATGTGACTTAACGAATTAGATTAACGTAATTCAAAATGTTATATAAGCGACACTTTAACAACTGTGTCGGAATAACTCACAATTGAAACTCGAACACTTTCTCATCGGTAATCTTCCATTAACTATGAAATGAGTTCGGCATTAAACATTATCAGAATGAAAGTTAACGAATTATGGGAATATCAGGGTATTTCTTAGAACGAATACTATACATTTAAACTATGTGTTGTCTTCTTTTCGCGGTAATAAAGTCGTCATTATGTATTAATAAGAGTTTGATTGACATGATACAGCTTGTAATATTGATGCTAATGTATTGACATGCGTAAATTGGAAAGTGAAATACATGTTATAATTACACCGTATATTTTTACTGTCTCGGATATTGGATCAGTTTTATGATAAAAATGTCGTTTGGAAGTTATTACCTTGTAAATAATGTCGGCTTTTTATTGTAAGTTTCTGCACTCATGACAGTCCAATTACCGTCTAATCATCTAATCTATATATGGAAGCAAATTAAGCTAAAGACCATGATAATAAGGGTAATTTTATTCAGGACAGGCCTGTCAGCTTCTAATATAGACAATAATTATGTATCTAGTTTCTCGATCTTAGCGCTTTAGCGAATTAAGATGTAAAATCATTAATAACGACTTAACGCATTTATGATTCTAGATGAGAGTACATTCTTGCATACAAAATATGAAACAAAGGATTGTTTTATCTAAATGTGAACAGCTCCTCTTCACCAACGATTTAGAAAAACGAATGTCAAAAGTAGAGGCGGTACCGTTTGATAATATCGGCTTTTTATCAATGTAGCATTTTTTTCGTTTATGTAACTGTAAATTTATTTTCAACATCTTCTCTAAGTAAGTATAGATGAACTATTCAAAATCATTGCTAAAAAAAGGGATGAAAGATACCAGAGGGACAGTCAAACTCATAAATCGAAAATAAACTGACAACGCCATATCTAAAAATGAAAAAGACAAACAGACAAACAAAAGTACATGACACAACATAGAAAACTAAAGAATAAACAACCCGAACCCCACCGAAATCTACGGGTGATCTCAGGTGCCCCGGAAGGGTAAGCAGATACTGCTCCACATGTGGCACCAGTCGAGTTGATTATGTGTTGCCATGGAATCATTCTAAACCTTCATTTTAAAATGACGGTAAAACTCAGCGTTATCCATTTAAAAAGGTCAAACGTTTAATATAATTTTCCATTTAGTAATTTAAATAGGTATTAAGAAAACTGTTTTACTGCACTCATATCTGATGCTTTAAAATTGTCAGAAGTAACTGAAATTAGAAACACTGCTAGGACACTTAAGTTTAATTAGTTTAAACAATATAATCCTGGTACTTTTGATAACTATTTTATTAAAATAAATTGAATTGGATTAAGCAACAGGGATAGCCTATGGAAGCCCTCTCCACTTAAGTAAATGTGTAAAAATATTTGTGGTAGCTTTCATTCTAAATATATAAGTGCTAACATACCAACAATCGTGCTCAATAACAAAAACGTTGTACACCGTTAATTATACGATTGTGTGTTCACTGAAAAATTAATTAGTTGATTTTGGTTTTATAAACTGTAGCGTTAACAATTTTCTTAAAATCGATAACAAAAGTAGTAAAAATTGAAATATGACATGAATTTAGGCGTATTTCTTCTTTTGAACTCAATTTAGTACCTTTACAAAACACTTAATTTATTAAAAAATCACATGACAGTTGTACGGCACATATTAATGCAGTCATAAGACTACTATTAGTTTATTTTCTCCTGAAATTACATACTGGAAATATAATTTCATATTAATTGATATGTGCCTAAATGTTTCGTATGCCAAATTTTGCGTAACATTATTTATCAAAATGAAGTATAACATTTGTACATAAAAAGTTTTGTACATTTCTTCCTTGATGCACTGAAAAAATAGAACATTGAGTTATATGATAATCATACTCAGTGAACTGTTCCTACAGGAGGAAGTAATATGGATCCGCAGAGTAAAACTCAACAGGTGAACATTATTCAGTGTATTCAAGGTGCAAAAATGTAATTTGTTAAATCTTTGACGTACTAAACATGTGATAAATGTCATATTCTACTAAAATGACAATTTATCAATGATAGTTTTGATTTTTGAATTAAAACAATTCAACAGTGTTGCTTAAAAATCATGTATCATTCCGGAGACTTATTTAACACATGCATTGTATTAGTCTTAGATCATTCCAGAAATTGAATACATCTTATGGTAAACAATGTCACTGCTGGTGGACGTTTCGTCCCCGAGGGTATCACCAGCCCAGTAGTCAGCACTTCGGTGTTGACATGAATATCAATTATATGGTAATTTTTATAAATTTCCTGTCACAAAAACTTGAATTTTCGAAAAACAAGGGATTTTCTTAGCCCAGGAATAAATTACCTTAGCCGTATTTGGCACTTTTTTGTGGAATTTTAGGTCTTCAATGCTCTCCAGCTTTGTACTTGTTTGACTTTATAACTATTTTGATATGGGCGTCACTGGTGAGTCTAACTAATTAGGGTAAGGCTCTTACTCATATTAACATATAAAAAAAGATATTAATAATGTGCTTAAATATGACAAATTAATGTGTTCTTAACATCTGATCATGTGAACAATGATACCATTTTCTGTATATCGCATCCATTCGAGTGATAATCGGACTTTGGAGAGCGCAAGTGCAAAATATTTTACTTCTTATGTTTCCGATAAACTGGGTACCTTTGCGCCATTTTCCACCAATTTTTATTTTGGAATAGCAGTGACATAAAACATAAAAGTTATTTAAAATGAACGATACCCTATAAATAATTGTCAGTTGACTGTTAAATTAAAACGGTTGGAGTATAATAAGAGCCATTGATTGACCCCTAATAAATGCAATAATACTTACATAATAATCTGAAAAATGAAGTGCAAAAAGGTCACCTTGGATGTTATCATGACATATATACATGCTGAAATTAACAAATGTGACAAAATTGGAAATTGTGCGCATAGCTTTTGAACAAAATAGAATTGAGTCAAGGCTTTACCCGGAATGCTCTTTAACAGACTTTGAATTATTAATTAAATGAGTTTTGCAACAAAATAATTGTTTGCAATTGTAGAAAGCCATAGTTTAAATCGAAATATTAATGCTGTATCTAAAAATGAGGCATTTTTTTCAGTTTGCACTTAAGTTTTCATGTTGCAAGCTTTAATGCAAACACGATACTATCAATACTAATATATTGCAGAATGCCGTATAAATAGATTTTAGTTCCGGTAATTCAGATATATTGCCAAAACCTTAAATTTGAGACAAATCGATCATTCAGTGTCAGTATGCAAGCTTTGATAATAACATAGAAAAAAATAAGTTAATTTTATTTCATCCAGATATGCAAAAATGATTATTATCGAAGTTTTGACATACGTAAGCCGAAATGCTTTAATGATCAAACCGTGTACACACAATGTATAATCAGTAAATAAATTGATCCGTTGATTCGACTTTTATTGCAAAAAAGAGACACAAAAAAGAGAGAGAAAAAGAAAGGCAAACAGTAGTATAACAATTTTCTAACTCGTAAATTCATTTTTGATATAAAATCAAGGTGGGAAAAATAAGAAGCGCATGAACTGAAAACGGCGCTTGATCAGTTACAATGATAGGACAAGCGTCTCCAGTTTCCGTCACACGTCACAATACTGAAAATGAAACAACTGGTAAATTTTCAGTTCAAACGACGTTTCTCAAACTGACATTATCAAGATGCTTGATTTCTTGATTGACCACATATCTATTACGTTTGGAGGACGTGTTTTCAACAGACTGTCGGAATTCCAATGGGAACTAATTGTGCCTTTTTTTTTTGCGACTTGTTTCTTTACTATTATGAGGCTAACTTTATACAGGAACTTCTTAGGAGGAAAGATAAGAAGTTAGCAATATCCTTTAACTTTACATTCAGCTATATAGATGATGTTCTCTCTCTAAATAATACAAAATTTGATGAATATGTGAACGAATCTATCCCATCGAACTAGAGATAAATAATACTACAGATACAGTTTAGTCTGCCTTATATCTTGATTTTACATCTAGAAATCGACAATGAGGGTCGGTTGAAAACAAAACTTTACGACAAAGGAGATGATTTCAGCTTTCCAATTGCGAACTTTCCATTTCTATATAACAACATTGTTAACCGAAAGGTTTAGAATCAAACTTTATCACAAAGACACGACTTAAATCTTTTTATCTTGACCTTTCCTTATTTATAAAGCAGCATTCCAGAAGCATTGAGATATATGGAAACTATATTTCCAAGTTGATGATAAATGCTACAGATTATGTTTGATAACATCATTTTCCAATAAGACGATTTTTGCTTACCATGAATTAGGTAATTGTAAAATAGGGCATTTATCGGAGATACATGTCGCCCTCTTTTTATTTGAATGTTATATCTCCTAACACAATTTATCACCACGATTAGGTTCGAGTTGCTCAATCTCTTATTTTCATATTGTTATTTCGGACTGTTGTTTGTCTTTCCGTCAATTGTTTCTTTTGACAGTGATGGTTTATTTTCGACTCTCAAGACGAGCAAGGTTTATCTAAATATATAAGTGTCATGCATATTAAAATGTGAAATCATACATGTACGTATCTTTTCAAGAGAGAGATTATGTCGGTTTAATTGCACTTTCTTGGCTTTAATGGTTTAACAAGTCTCAACTATTGGGAATAATCAGCTCCGGTCGGTTTACATTATTATTGATATAAACGACGTTTTAAGATCTGACCGGGTCGTTGTTTATGCATTTAATCGTTCTCATGATTGCAAAGTAAATACATTTCTTTTTCAGTATCTCTCTGCGATAAAAACGGATTGTTAGTTGTCCACAACCTAAATACTAGTAGGCGAAATGAATTGTACAGAATATAAAACATTCGCAGACAATTAATACTGTTTATATAGAAAAAAATAAGACTAACGTTATTGGTATGATAATAGTATACTAACGGATAAGAGAAACTGTGCATATACATTAATAATCAATTTACAAATCTTATATTTAAGTTATGGTGTATTTAGATCTGGTAAGAAATCTAGTCTTTGTCTTAAAAAGGTCTAATATATGACCACAAAGATCTCTGGGTGTCTAGTTTTGCACAGAACTTTGCACTGCATACATACATGACCTTTATTTTGTCTTTACGGGGATATGCTTTCAAATTAAGTACTTTGTATTCTATACCAGAAAAACAAAATATATGTTCAAAAACAAAACAATTGTCAGAAAGAATGCTTATGGCTATTGAACATTAATTTCTGAGGTATTTATTCAGTCGAATTCAATGTTGCCAATTCGCTGTGCGAGGACGAAACAACTGACCGTTGAGAAATTAGAAGGCATATTTCGAGTGATTTCTCGAGACAACAGAAAGAAGCTGGCCGTACATCATTTTGTGGATAAGTAATATAAAATTGAGAATGGAAATGGGGAATGTGCCAAAGAGACAACAACCCGACCATAGAAAAAAACAACAGCAGAAGGTCACCAACAGGTCTTCAATGTAGCGAGAAATTCCCGCACCCGGAGGCGTCCTTCAACTGGCCCCTAAACAAACATATACTAGTGCAGTGATAATGAACGCCATACTAATTTCCAAATTGTACACAAGAAACTAAAATTAAAATAATACAAGACTAACAAAGGCCAGAGGCTCCTGACTTGGGACAGGCGCAAAAATGCGGCGGGGTTAAACATGTTTGTGAAATCTCAACCCTCCCCCTATACCTCTAGCCAATGTAGAAAAGTAAATGGTTCATTTCATTTAATTGGTCATCTGCGAGACGAAATGTAACGACAGTTCGCGACAGGGTATTTGTTTTTCACAATGATGCGAGTTGAGTACCTCGTGTTATAGATATAAGAAGATGTTGTTTGAGTGACAATGAGTCAAAGTGCGGTCTTCAACACGGAGCGTTGGCTCATACCGAACAGCCAGTTATAAAGGGCTCTAAAAATGAAGAGTGTAAAACCATTCAAAAGGAAAAACCAACGGTCTAATCTATATAAATTATGAGATAAAGAAATTCATCAATATTGCCTCTTCCTTTATACACCCCGTTATTTTTTAAGCTTCCCCCCGAACATTGATTCGCTTCGAGTTTTGGTTAGTGTAAAGTTATTGAGGGTTAGGCTTAATTATTTGAATTGTGATAAAAATAGATAAAGGAAACAAATCGTGCACTTTTCATAGGAGGCAGTGCCAGACAATTCAACAACAATATAGGAGTAAATGCACGGTCTAAGTTCCTCTCATCTTTGTTTTTCCTATCACAAGTGACTCGGAATGATAAGATGGTACAATAGCTCAAACCACACGATTATTACACTGATCAAAGCTCCTCTCTTCTATGTTTTCTATCACAAGCTACAATGGCGGAATAACATGGTACAATAACGCAAAAATTGAGTTAATGCACTTCTTTAAGGTAAATGCAAGTTAACTCAATGGAAACTGAAAGGAAAACTAACCATTTATGTTACAAGTAAAGTTAATGTTTGAAACATGTGACTACCATTGGAAAAAATATCTTTTCGTATAATGACGTATTTTTTGTAGTTTTCAATGATGATATCATATAGTAAAGGCAATAACTAGAGTTCAACTACATTTCTTCATGTCTTTGAATATAAATGGTACTGTTCAGGGCGTAATTCCGATAAGAATTCTTGTTAATGATAACGGTCCGTTACCAAGCCAATTATAGCAATGTATATCTGTATCATTTTATGTGGGAACAAATCAACTTGAAATAATACAGGATACACAATTTATTTAAGCTTGGTAATGGCTTGAGCTTGTCAACACCTTTTATCATGTTCAAGTTTTTAAATGATAAAGTTCGTAAATAGGAATACAGGTAATATCCATAACACCAATACAACCAACTAATACAGAACAGCTCAACAATGGTATTTCAATAACAATATAATTTTAGGTTTGTATACCGTTTTGAACATATTAATGTGCTTTCTAACTAATGCCAAGCTATACATCCTATATGAAAATTCAAGACATGATAAAGCCGAGATTACGATAGATCCTACATTAACATCAAATTCAATAAAAGACGAAAACACTCCAATGCAAATAAATTGCTTGCAGCCACTTCATTTGAACATTAGTAGATATTTGTCTCATTGGCAATAATACCACATTTCATTAAATCTATGTATCAGCAGCCCTTAAAACATAATAGACAAATACGTATAGCGATGTTTCAAAACGAACTAAGGCTTCATAAAGTACAAGTGTATTATAATGACTTTTTTATAAAGGTACCAGGATTATAATTTAGTACGCCAGACGCGCGTTTTGTCTACATATGACTCATCAGTGAGACTATAAAACTGACAATAAAATGCTATCTATCTATGACGAAATGCAACAATAATAATAAGAGTTATACTATTTTACTATTTTTTGAAGTTTTTTTAATCTGTTCAGAACAAAGCCTCAGAGATAATGTCAGCCTCAAAATTGTTAACTTTTCATTTCTATACAGCAACTTTCAAGCTGCGTCTGTAAATTAAATAATAACAGTACTGTAGTTGAAGAGTTGCCACCATCAATTGTCGATTTGACAGTCGCAAATGCAGTTTTACTGTCGGCGCGTAGCGGAAACAGTAAAATGGAAATTTGAGACCCTCAAATCAAAATTGACGGTGGCAACTCTTCAACTGCAGTACTGTTATTCCGATTTTAATGCTTTACTAAAAGAAATAAATCGCTATAGCTTGATAAAATGTATAAATTTGACATACCAAAAAAATCCGCGAAACTTCATGATATACGTCATGGCTAAACGTGACGTCATACAAATGTTACTTTACTAACTGGAGGTTATTACGTTACCTCTACGATTCAAATTCGGATAAAATCACATTAATACGGCGAATTCAAGGTAGGTGATCTTTTATTTTCGATAATATTGTAAGAATCGAATTATTGTTGATCCAATCAAATCAAATTGACGTGTACCTCCTTAGTTACGCCTGGTCAACTGTGGAATTGACGGTTACTTTTAACCAATGAAAAGAATTGTCACAAAAAAAATGCATTAGAATGGAATACATATCTCGACGTTGGAACTGTTTTCCTAAGCTTGCGTTTTTTATTGCGTTTCATATTATGAGAACTCAACTTAAAAATGAAAAACTTAAGATAATGCACTCTGCTAGGATAAATGCTAGTAAACTCACTGGAAACTGAAAGGAAAAAATAACATTCATGTTACAAGTAAAGTTAATGTTTGAAACATATGACTACCATTGGAAAACATATCTTTTCGTATAATGACGTATTTTTTGTAGTTTTCAATGATAATATCATATAGTAAAGACTATATCTAGAGTTCAACTACATTTGTTCATGTCTTGGAATATAAATGGCACTGTTCAGGACGTAATTCCACTAAGAATTCTTGTTAATGATAACGGTCTATTACCTGTATCTATGATGTTGAAACAAATCACCTTGAAACATTTTAAATGAGCTTTGTAATGGATCGAGCTTGTCAACACCTTTTATTCTGTTCAAGTTTGTAAATGATAAAGTTTATATATAGGAATACAAGTTATATATTTCCCACTAATACAACCAAATAATATAAAAACAGCTCAACAATTATAATACAATACCACCATAATTTGTTGGTTAGCATACGGTTTTAAACATAATAAATTTATGACAATGTATGAAATAATTAAGCAGCAGAGATAACGAGAGATCCTACAGTAACATCAAATTCATTAAAAGACGAAAAAACGGCAAACAAATTGCTTGCATCCACTTCATTTGAACTAAGTAGATATTTGTCTCATTAGCGATGATATCACATTTCATCAATTTTACGAAACAGCAGCTCCTTAGGTAGAATAGAATTATATATATAAAGATGTCTAAAAATGTACTATGATTTGATAAAATACAAGTGTACCTTAATGAGGGTTTATAACAATGACAACAAAATCTGCTCTATCTATGACAAATGCAAGAATAAAAATAAAAATTGAAATATTTTAAAAATTTTAAAGATTTTACGGTTAGTTTAGAACGAAACCTTCGAGATAATTTCAGCTTCCAAATTGTAAACGTTTCATTTTTATATAGCGTCTTTCAAGCAGCGCCTGTAAATGGATTTCATTCTCGCAGTTGATACGGTTTTCCTAAGCTTGCGTTTCTTATCAGGACTTCTCTTGTAGAGGGTAGCTGCTTACAAGGAAGCAAACCAACTAAGCGGTTCAAAACAGTAAAATCACAAAAATACTGAACTCCGAGGAAAATTCAAAACGGAAAGTCCTTAATCAAATGGCAAAATCAAATAATAAAATACATCGTACGAATAGACAACAACTGTTATATTCCTGACTTAGGACAGGCATTTTCAAACGTAGAAAATGGTGAATTGAACCTGGTTTTATAGTGCTAAACCTCTCTCTCCCGCCAACTGGTAAGTAGTCATCCCTTCAAAAATTTTACGTACCCATTAGGTTTTGGTTGACAATACGGATTTCTGTGTCACAGATTAACTCGGATATATTTTTTCAACTGCCGTAACCACAATCTCATTCTTTTTCCTCCACAAGATATAACTTTGAATTTCTACTTTCAATGAACAACGTGACATTAAAATCTGCTTATCCTTCCATAGAACCTGAGGCATCCTTAGCTTTTTGTTGGTCTCAGACTTAATGATTAATGATTGGTATCCTTTTTATTGCCTTCTTTCGTTTCTTGCCTTGGCAGTCTCTTTAAAATTTAGAATGTTATTTTAGTATCTTCCGTCTTTTTGTTTTGTTCCTTAACAGCTTTTTTTATAATGAAGACTTATCTTCAACCACCTTAGTTAAATGAAGAAAATAGCAATGCAAAAGTGTTCCTTTTACTACTTAACGTCCTATGTAAGTATTCTTTATACAACGTTGACATTGCAAGAAAGACATGCTGATGAAATTCTAATTAAGTCTAGTATCTATAATGAGTTTTCCACTCAGAATACAACCATAAAAATAATTTCACTTACAACACTAAAGAGACAAAATGTTCATTTAGAACACTAATTATCACAGTTTAACATAATATGTTTATTCCCGTATAAGGTAATGTACAAATATATGGATTCATTGACCTTTCCACAAGTTAAATGATTTTTGGTAGGGTTTTATTTCTAAACCAAACATAAAAACCATTGCGGAAAAGTTTCAATATCTATAATTATATGATAACATTTTTGTGAATGCTTAAAAAAGATAGAACTAAAATATGACAAAAAGATGTTAGTTTTTTGACATTTTTTCAGAAATGACATTGTTGTTCTTGTGGTTACTTTTGTGTACTATTTTGTATTCTCTCTTTTGATTTGTATCTTTAACCAAGTTGTTATACAGTCAGTCCGAATTTTAGTTGTGTCTGAACTGACGAGAGACATGTTTGGCGGTCTTTGATCTTAAGAAACGAGGATTAAGTAATCTGATCTGAAAATAAATCAAATTTGTCTCATTACCCTTTGTGTTAATTTTGACTTATATAAAATAAGGGGATGTGGTAGAACTAAAATACCAATCCACCAGAGCCTAAATGTCGTAAAAACTAGTCTGGATATGCCATTGAAAATTGATAAAAAAGAATTTGATATACCTATAACATTGTCTTCCTTAAATGATTATGCTATCTATGTTTTAATATCATATCTGATTATGCGAAAGGTCATTTTCAAAACTATTCTGAGTGCAGACATTCTCATCATCAATTTGACAAGCTGAAACAAAATTCTATTGTATGTGTCATTGTAGCGTTTTATGCAATAGCAATATCTAATGAGTTATTCATCAGAAAAAAAAGCTTCATCACAGAGATTTTTCTCTTCAATTATATCTTGCAGTACATGTGAAATCAATTAGGATATTACCAACCTACTGTTTGCAAACAATATCTTGCTGCGGAAGTATTGAATATCTATGGTCGTGAATAACGGAATGCTTCACGGATTAAAGAAACGTTTGATCGGAATCAACTCTTGTTCATTGGATTTTCAAGCAGAAGATGATTGATTGGCAATGAGAAAACAAATTATTGGCATGGCGACCCGTACAAATGGCAAGGACAGGTTATGAAGACTATTGGTTCATGTCGTTTAAAACTACTATTGTGACACGGATGCTTAAGCCCCCATATAAAGTTACTAAACCGGATACTATTCTTTTTAATTAGATTGTCACAGCGGATAAATGAATGCTATTGTAAATAACTGTAGCAAAACCTTGTTTCCTGACAGTATATTCGAAAAGTTATATTTATCAACTGAGTTTTATTGGTTTTAATTTTAAGTACAAACTACATTAGTATCAATCAAAATAAGGAATTTCGTTTATTTCTTTTGGAGGATAGAAGATATTTGTTCGCATTTTGATTTATCTGTTGTGTCATTTAACTTTATATTAGGGTTTTTAATTAACAATTTGATCTCGTGTTCTTTTTTCAATTGATGGATATTTTTTTGTGCAACTTGAGGTCTCTCGCAAAAAACTAAATCGTCCTGAACATGCATGAAATGTTGCCCACCAGACGTTTAGCAACCAACAATCATTCAATAAATCAATCACAGAAACTTTAATTTAAAAGAAAATTTTTTGAACTTTTGAACTACTAAGGCTTATCTACCTATGAATAGATTATTTTATCTGTATTTGGCAAAACGTTTAGGAATTTTGGTCCTCAATGCTCTTCAACTTTTTAACTTTTTTGAATACGAGCGTCACTGATGAGTCTTTTGTAGACAAAATGCGCGTCTAGCGTAAATACTAAATGTAATCCTGGTATATATGATGAGTTCATTTATTATATTAACTATTTTACAATAAATAATTCTCTTCAACCACCTTAGGTACATGATGAAAATAGCAATGAAAAAGTGTTATTTTTACTACTTAACGTCCTTTGTAAGTTTTCTTTATAAAACGTTGACATTGCAAGACAGACATGCTAATGAAATTCTTTAATTAACTCTGGAATATTTTATGAGTTTTGCACTCAGAATGAAACCATTAAAAAAAAGCTCACTGACCAATTTTAAGAGACAAAATGTTCATTTAGAACACTTAATATCACAGTTTAACATAATATGTTTCTTCCCTTAAAAAGGAATGTACGAAGACATTAATTAGTTTGCCTCTTCACAAGCTTATTGATAATTGGTAATTTTATCATTTCTAAACCAAATACAAAAATCATTAAGAAAAGTTTAAATTTTCATTATTATAAAAGAATATTTTAGTGTATGTTTAAAACAGATAGAACTAAGATATGACACAAAGATGTTAGTTTTCTCCCATTCTCACATTGATGGCATATATGTTCATATGATGACTTTATAAGTGTACTTTTTTTCTCTCTTTTGGTTTGAATCTTAAGCGAAGTTGTTATAAAGTCAGTACGCATTTCAAATGTATCTGAACTCACGAATGACTCGTTTTTCGGTCTTTAATTTTAAGAAACGAGAATTAAGTCGTCTGATCTCAACATAAATCTATTTTATTCCATTACCCTTCGTGTCCTTTTTTTAATTATATCAAATAAGGGGATGTGGTAGAATTCAAATAAATTACCTTTCAACCGAAGACCAAATGATGTAAATGTGTGTTTTGGATTTACCATTGAAAATTGTTTAAAAGTCTTGGATATATGTATAACATTTCTTCCTTATATGTATGTACTATCAATTTCATTGTATTGTAATTGATTATGCGTAAGGTCATATTCAAAACTACTTGCAACTTATTCTGAGTACAAACATTTACATTGTCACTTGAAAAGCTGAAACAAGATTTCATTGTATGTGTTTTTGTAGTGTTATATGCAATAGCAAGATCTAATGTATTATTCCTAAGAAAAGAAACCTTTGTCATAGAGAGCTTGTCTTCAATAATGATTTGGAGTACATGTGAAATCACTTAGGATATTAATAACCTACTCTTGCAAAAAAATATCTTGCTGCGGAAGTATTGAATATCTATGGTCGTGATTAACGAAATGATTGAAAGATCAAAGAAAAATTTGATCGGGATCATCTTCTGTTCTTAACATTCTCATTGGAATTTCAAGCAGACGATGATTGATGTAATGATTGATTTACAATGACACGTACAATTGGCCGTTTCCGAATCTAAAGCATGATGAGTAATTTCATTGTTCTTACCCCAAAATGAAAATACCGTCACGTCATTGGTTAAATTCCATTGTTTATGAAATTTTTAACAAATCAGGACGTTTTGGTGTACACTTTTGAAAATATCACCCAGGTTGCATAAGATTCTGAAACGTCGAATTAGACAAGGACGGGATATAAAGACTATAATATATGTATCGTTAAGAAGTATTAATGTGACACGGATGCTTTAGACTACATATAAGATGACTTAACCGGAAAATAATCTTTTTAATAAGATTGTCATTGTGGATAAATGCATGCTATTGTAAATTACTATGGCAAAACATTGTTTCGTGACATTATATATAAAAAGTTGTATTTTCCTACTGAGTTTAAGTATATTTTAATTTTAATTACTAACTACATAAAAATCAAAATAAAGATTTTATATTGATTTCTTAAGGTTGAAGGGAGATTTTATTTGTATTTGATAACATTAACGGTACCAATTTTACTGCACCAGATGCGCATTTCGACAATACATGTCTCTTTAGTGATGCTCGTGGCCAAAATATTTGAAATCCAAAGCTTATATAAAAGATGAAGAGCTATAATCCAAAAGGTCCAAAAAGTATAGCCAAATCCGTGAAAGGAATCAGAGCTATGCATGAGGGAGATACATTCCTTAATTTATAATAATTTGGTTGTATGATTTGATATTAGCTTTTTTTCCTGATCTCGTGTTGTTTTTTCGAATAATGGATATTGATTTTTTGTGCAACTTGAGGTCTCTATCAAAAACAAAATCGTCATGAACATGTATGAAATGTTTGCCACCAGACTTTTAGCAACAAACAATCATTCAATTAATCACTAAATATAAGAAACATTAATTTTATTCAGCTGGGGTTAAGATATCAAAGTATTTTGACGATTATACTTTAATTACTCGTAGCTTCAAATAGCAAATAGACTTCTTTGCTAAGTAGGTATAAATGAACACTGTCAACATAAATAAAAGGAGATATTCGATAGCTTTTAGTTTTATTTCAGATTTGCTGGTCTTTCAAAAGACAATGTATTTCTTGTAGGATTAATTGGGATATGTATGGAACTTTTACCCTAGTTGGTGTTATTAGCATCATAGTATAATTCTCAAATCTTCTGATAGCTGTATTCCAGTCTGTATATTTGAGGTATCATACAATACGTGATTTCGGAAGGTAGTAAACTCGAGGATCAGTAAGGCACATCGAACACAACAGAATTGATCTTTACTGGTTTTTGAGTTTTATTTTCAAATACGTACGTGACATCTGTAAGAGCAAATGAGAGCATTTGATTCAAAGATAGAATATTGTTTCCTGCTTACATTACATGTTTTCCTGTGAACTGTTTTACTTAGTGGCAATTTAAGGCGTTCTGAAGGAAGCTTCTATCAATATTAATCTATATTTCGAAGTCATGATTTCTATCAATTTTGGAAGGATTAAACTTTGATCAGAGACAGTAATTAAAAATTGAATAACCTGAAACAACAATTACCTCGGTGCATGCTTTGTTTTGTATTTTGTATTTTTCAAAGAAAAAAATATATTTATCTTGTTTATGTTTTCTCTGTCTAGTGTGGTTAGTATTGACCCAGTAACTCCGACAGTAAGGATAATAATAATTGCACAAAGGGGATATATGAAACTTTTGTTAACTCATTGTCGATACCTGGTCATCTCTAAACAGGAAAACCTTTGTTAAGATATATCGACCTTTTCAGCTCAGCAGAATGATACTTTTACATGTTTTAGTACAAAAGAAACCAAAATTTGTATTTCTTGGTCACTTAATTGTTCAATCAACGTCTTTATATTTTATTTTTGTGTTTTAATGTTGTTGTTTGATTGACGTTAATAAATAAACTCATCATAGATACCTGGACTAAATTCAGTATATACGCCAGACGCACGTTTCGTCTACAAAAGATTCATCAGTGACGCTCGAATCCAAAAAAGTTCATAAGGCCAAATAAAGTACGAATTTGAAAAGCATTGAGGACCAAAATTCCTAAAAGTTTTTGCCAAATACAGCTAAGGTAATATATGCCTCAGGTAGAAAAGCCTTAGTATTTCAAAAAAATCACAAACATTTGTAAACAGTAAATTTATAAATATAACCATATCAATGACAATTCATGTCAGCACAAAAAGTGCTGACTACTGGGCTTGTGATACCCTCGGGGAAATAAATCTCCACCAGCAGTGCCCCACATATCTGCTTTGTTTTTAAACAACAATTTATTTGCATAATTTGGGTCGGATGATTGATTGTTTATTTCTATAGAAGATAATAAATCGGGTTTTAAACGTGAATTTTACTGTTGAAGCCACGACATGGAAGAATGTGTGTCAGAGATAAATATGAAATAAGAACATTTTGACCCGTCATCAACATGTAATGATTATGTTGAGCACCAATATAAATTCGATCCCTTTAAACTTTGTAGATTAACAATTTCTCTTCCATCAGGATGGAGGGTAGCATATGCTTTATATTATATTGTTTCAAAAAGAAACGTGCAGAATAAAAAAAAAATGTTCCGTAAAACAGATCAGTTTCTCGATTGAAATTGGTTTTATATGTTTTGCAATTCAGTTTAGAGACTATCATACATTTTTCTGTTTATTTGTCATAATTTATAAAAACATTGGTTAAACTGTAAAAAAAAAGGTTAAAAAATGCTTAGTATATTCCTTATGTAAACGCAAACTTTGTAGTATGATTTATTTGAAAGGTAAAATTATTCTCAAAACAGAGTTGCGTTTTAACCTCAATACAGTATTGATAATATTTCTCGCAAGTAAATGAAATGATTCCGTATAGTTGTTAACACGGAAAGTCAAAGAATTGAAGACCGAAGTAAATTACGAACATCTAATAGAATAAAATAGTCGGAAGACATCTTTTATAATTAGTTTTCACCCTTTGACATTCAAAGAATACATGACCTCATAAAGATAGCTAATACAACATATTGAAGATTATAAAATCAAATGTTTGCTTCAGTATGAGTAAATTAGGAAATCTTAATCCAAAAGTAACAAGTCTAGACAGACATATCAGACTTAACAAATAGACAAACAGTTCAGCATAGAACGATGGAAATAATAGTTCGTGCATTCATGTACAAAGTAAACAATGGTAACGACACATAAGCGAATGGATAAATAACATACAAATGATAAACAAGTTGAGGGAAAAAACATTCATAATATGATTTTCATCGCGATGGATATTAAAAAAACACTTCTGAGCTTTGATTCATAAAATCGAGTCTAATGTACAAAATTATTCAAACCATAGTCGTCAAACGCGATCCAACTGTCATTTATATTCGCTAATTATATTTGTTTGTCATATTTCTAAAACAAAAAGGAAAATTACAATAAACAAAAGATTATTCGAAATAACCGGCAAAAAGGAAATATTTCTACAGATCAAAACGTAAACCAATGACCATTTCTTTATTGACTTTCATTTTACACTGCAAAGGGAACATTACTGTTGGTTAATTGCTCCCATGTTTTACTTTAATGACTGTTATTCATTGTATTACTTATTTAATTTTCTGAGGTAAAAACCTAGGGTATTAAGTTCATTCTATAATTCTGTCCAAGATCGATAACATACGATGTTTCAGTTCAGTTCAAAAGACTGAAAAAAAATACAGGAAACTAACACACCAAATAAGTGATAATAGGATTAGATATTATTACAAGATTTCGATAAAAAAATAACATTCGTACAAAATTTCGATATATCATCAAATTCACGATAAACTTTGAAACCATTCTGATATCAGGATCTTGCTTAGAATTTCGTAAATACATATATATTCTGCATGTTACTTGTTAAAATATTTGAGTTAAATCTAAAGTTTAGACAAGAGGGTGTCACGTATAGAGCTGGCTGAAACTGAGCATATAGGTTTAATTATGCTTTATAATGGATTGAGTAATATTTAATCTTAGATGTCGAGGGCTTTTCAAAATTGTTTAGTTTCATTTGAAGTCTGTTTTGTCTGCATTTCATAGGACTTATTTAACCTGGAATCGTGGTAAAATATTTTCGATTCCACAATTTTCAATTCGAAAATTTTCGTAAACTAGGTATTTTGTGACGTGTAGAATGGAAAATGTCATTACTAATAGATACATTACTGTATTCTTCATTTCATTAGGTGTTTGACATCCCCCCCCCCCCCCCCCCAAATCGTTAAATGCATGTAGTATTTTTTTATGGTATAATACTAAACCACTAACGGGATGTATTGTACTTGATTTTCATATGATGAAGACAAAACCTATCAATCAGTTTAATCAAGGTCTGGAGCTGGCATGTCAGTATCTGCTAGTAGTCCTTTGTTGATAATGTATCATTGTCATTTTGCTAAGATTCTTTTGTTATCTATTATGATATCGGACTCGGACTTCTTTTTTTAATTGATTTTTACTGTGCATATTGTTGCGTGCTTGTTTTTTCTACATTAATGGCTAAAGGTATAGGTGGGAATAGTTGAAACCTTAAATAACAGGTTTAACCACGCCGCATTTTTGCGCCTGTCCTAAGTCAGGAGCTTCTGGCATTTGTTAGTCGTGTATGATTTTTAACTTTAGTTTCTCCTGTATATTGTATTATCACTGAACTAGTATACATTTTTGCTTATGGGTCAGCTGAAGAACGCCTCCGGGTGCGAGAATTTCTCACTGCATTGACGACCGATTGGTGGACTTCGGCTGTTGTCTGCTCTTTGGTCGGGTTGTTGTGTCTTTGACACAATCCCTTTCCCATTCTCAATTTTGGTTCATGATATACATGTATGTAAATAAACATAAAGACTCTAAGTGACGCTCAAATACAAAAATGTAAAAAAGCCAATTAAAGTACAAAGTTGAAGAGCATTGAGGACAAAAACGTTTTGCCAAATACAGCTAAAGTGATCTATTCCTGAGGTAAAAAGCTAACTGTGTTGGGAACAACTGTAATACTGCTATGATTGAATTCATTGTATTTTTACCATATATGTAAAAAAAAAAGTTAAGTTATGGTAATGATAAAGTTCCAAAACTAAAAGACATACACGTCGCGTTTGTGTACAGCTCTTGGATGGTGTAAACT
Organism: Mytilus galloprovincialis; assembly: GCF_965363235.1. NCBI lineage: Eukaryota > Metazoa > Mollusca > Bivalvia > Mytilida > Mytilidae > Mytilus > Mytilus galloprovincialis. The sequence continues at coordinate 63,688,083 of NC_134839.1, forward strand.
TCCCAAATGGTGTGATTGTGTAACTTCTAAATAAAGTGTGGTTATTTAAGTTTAAAACTATGCAAAATATTGATAAGAACTGATTTTTAATTCTATACATTAATTTACAATATTGTGATCCAATTTGTTTTTTAAAATAAATAAATAATTTCGTACACGCACACTTTCTATGAAATTAAAATGCATTAAGGGTAATTCGGATTGAGTAGATAGAAGGTGTAATGTGTATAGTGTTATGGCACAGGGTGAACGCTTTAATGGTGCATGATGTTAGTGGAAAACGTATAAACATTTCTTCTTTCCAAATATGTTATACAAATGTTCTTTCTTACATGTACTAGTCAAGCCTTGTAACATTATCAAACAAGTTTTAGAATTAAGTGTTCCCAAAGGTTGGATATAAAAGTAATGAATTTTATCTTGCTGTAATGTTGATACTGCGAGTCTAGATTTTCTTAAAAGGGAAGGCATACCCATATTTGTTAATGCACAGTTTAACTGATTGTGTGGAGGATGGACTTGTCATATGTGTCGAGTTTTCATCTGAATATCATTGACATCATGGACCGAACATATATTAAGTGATGAAATGAATATTCATTGGATGAAAAAAAGAAATATTTGTTTTGTATTGTTTCTACATTTTTCTACAACTAATTGTAGGTTATATAGATAAAATAAATGCATAGAGACGCGTACCCTGTCGAACCATCCGGTCTCGCTCTTTTAATGGTTCATGCTATTATTTAATTGCATTCGTTATAAAACGTAGATATTACAAGAAAGACATGCTACTAAATTGTGTAATTAATTCTGGTATCTTTAATGAGTTTTGCACTCAGAAAGAAGCCATCAAAATAAAGTCACGTAAAACACTGAAGAGATAAAATGTTCATTTAGAACACTGGTTATCACATGTTAACATACTATAAGTCTTCCTTTAAGCTTATAAACTTAGGTTTAAAGGCAAGGATTAATTCGCCTCTTCACATGCTAAATCATTGTTGTTAGTTTTAATATTTTTAAAACAACGATGAATACTATACGGAAAATGTTTGAGTATCCATAAATATAAGATATTATTGGTGTGTGTTCTTAAATAGAAATAAACTAAAGTTTAATAAAAACAAATGTATATTTTCTCATATTTTTACAGTCACGGCATATTTTTTCCTATGATAACTTTAGTGAACTACTTTAATTCCTCTCCTATGATTTGTTTAACGAACTTGTTTTGCAGTCAGTCCGCGTTATTTTGTGTCTGAATTCACAACAGACATTTTTCGCGATCTTTGATCTTGAGAAAGGAGAATTGAGTCGTCCGATCTGAAAATAAATCGAATTTGTCTCATTCCCCTTCGTGTTCTTTTCTACTTATATCAAATAAGGAGATGTGGTAGAATTCAAGTGAAATACATATCCACTAGAGACAAAATGACGTAAATGAATAATTTGATTTTACCTTTGTAAACTAACTATGCATTTGCATTCAGGTATGGCAGATCAAAATTTTTTCGTTCATAGTGTGTTAATTTACGTTTTTTGATTGAGTAAAGCCTTCCAATTGATATCGTATCGTGTGTTTTTTCTATGTTGTGATGTTATGCTATTGTTTCCGAAAAAGGGAGAAGGTTTGGTTCCATTAAAACGTTTAATCCCGCTGCAAATGTTTGCACCTGTCCTATGTCAGGAATCTAATGTTTATGTAATTTGTACGTGTTTCTCGTTTTTCGTTTTTTATATAGATATAACCGTTGGTTTGTCCGTTTGAATGGTTTTACAACAGTAATTTTGGGGCCCTTTATAGCTTGTTATTCGGTGTGAGCCAAGGCTCCGTGTTGAAGGCTGTACATTGACCTATAATGGTTTAATTTTATAAATTGTTATTTGGATGGAGAGTTGTCTCGTTGGCACGCACACCACATCTTCCTATATCTTATAAATCAGTCTTGGATATATGTATTACATTGTCTTTCATATATGAACATGCGATCCATGTCTCATTAATATAATTGATTATGTTTAATTAATTCGCAATTCACATTCTGAGTACAGACATTTACATCGTCAATCGACATGCTGAAACAAGATTCTATTGTATGTGTTATTGTAGTGTTTTATGCAATGGCAAAGTGTTATGAATTATTCATAAGAAAAATACCTTTATTATAAAGATATTTTTCTTCTACTGCTACTTCGGGTATTAAACGTATGATGAAATTAATAACCTTCTGTTTGCAAAAAAAAACATCTTTCTGTGAAAGTATTGAATATTTATGGTCGTGTTTAACAGAGTTTTTTGTTATTCAAATGAGTACGCTGCACGTAGGAATACGAGCAAATGATAGATGCTGATTCAACGACAGAATATTCTTTCCTACTTACGTCACATGCTTCCCTGTGAATTGTTATACTAAGGTAAAATTATCAGGGACTTTGTAGGCAGCATACAGCAATCTTTCATTCGAAATCATTATCCCAAAACATTATGAAGGATAAAATTTTGCTCAGAGATAGGAATTAAATAAGAATGCTTCCATCCGCACTATCATTGTCTATGTTCACTGGACCGTGAACATGGAAATTGGCATAAAAATTTAAAAGATCATGTCATAGGGAACATTTGTACTAAGTTTCAAATTAATTAGACTTCAACTTCATCAAAAACTACCTCGAACTCTAACCTGAAGCAGCACAGACGGACGAACGGACGGACGCACAGTCCTGAAAACATAATGCCCGTAAATGCGGCATAAAAATCAATAACATGAACCAATAAAAGCCTTGGTGCATGTTTTTTTTTTTTTCACATGAAAAAAATATGAATTACCTTGCATATGTAATAGGTTAAGATTGGCCAAGTAATATCAATGAAGAAGATATCAACAATTTCCCAAATAAATAAATGGAAGTTTTGTTATATCCTTTTTGCTACCTGGTCACTTCCTAACAGGAAACTTTAAATAAGATATTTTAAATGAATTATCATTTTACTTGTACAGATAGAAATGAACACTTACCACATGACGTTCATGGTCACTTTTTAGCTTTTTTGTTGTCCAATCTAAACATGATTTTGTTTTGTACATTTCATGTTTGAGTATGATTGACATCAACCCCACATAGATCCTTTGTGTATTCACAATAATATTATGCTTAGTTTTGATACAATGATTGGTTGGTTACTTGCAGTTTCCAAGTTAGTTCAGTTTACTGTCAAAGCCATTAAATGGAAGAATATGTTTTGGAGATGAATATAGAATAAATACATGTTGACCCGTCATAAACACTAATGCCTGATGGAGCAACCAAATTAAATGAGGAGGGGAGGTTAAATATTGCAAAAAAATGAATGCTCCTTCTTCTGGTTGAGGGTAAGGGTGTGCAGAAAAAGCGTGCTGAATTTCAAATTTTATTGAAAAAGTTCAAATTCTCCATTCATAATAGTCTAACGTGTTTTGCATTTCAGTGTAGAGTTTATCATACCTTTCTTTGTTAATTTCTCTTATTTGATAGAATCATTGGTCTATCAAAAAAAGGTAAATGTATTCTTAGTTTGTGACTTATGTAAACGTCAACTACGACAAAGTATGGTTTATTTGTTAAGGAAAATGATTCTCAGAACAGAATTGCGTTTTAACATTAATGCCTTATCAAAAATAATCCTCGCAAGTTAATGAAATGATTCCGTATAGGCGTTAACACGGAAAGTCAAAGAACTGAAGACCGACGTAAATTACCAATATCTAATAGAGTAAAATAGTCGGAAGACATTTTTTATGATTAATTTGTACTTTTTGGCATTCAAAGAATACATGACCTCATAAAGATAGCTAATACAACATATTGAATGTGATGGAAGTTAATGTTTGCCTTACTATTAGTAAATGAAGAAACCTTTTCGAAAGGTACAAGTCTAGACAGACATGTCAGACTTGACGAACAAGCAAACAGTCCAGCGTAGCACGACTGAAACAACGGTTCGTGCATTCGTGTACAACGTAAAGACAAATGAGCGAATAGATAAATAGCATACATATTATAAACGAGTTGAGGAAAAATATTTATAATATATTTTCCATTGTTAATGAAAAATAATCACTTCTGAGATGTGATTTCTAAAATCGAATGTAAAACAGTATATAATTTGAACCATCGTCTACAAATGCGTTACAAACTGACATTAATGTTCGTTATTTCATATTTCTTTGTAACATTACTGTTGAAATTATAAAAAAAGAAAACTATACTTAAACCAAAGATTACTCAAAACAACCGGCAAAATGGGAATAGGTTTACAGTACAAAATTTAAATCAAGTAGGTTTTTAGACCTTTTTTCTATTGTATTGTGCATATAATTTGATAATTATATATAACTGTGTTTGATACAGGTATAAAACCGATATGATCGAATTCATTGTATTTTTTACTGTATACGAATGAAAGATGTTATGGCGTTAGTGCAATTCTAAAATTGAAAGCCATACACATCTCCTTTATATATATTAAGTGAGCCAATGTTTTGACGTTGCTATCTTGTCGAGGTTTACTTTTTAACTCTTTTATTAGTGTATAAATATTTACTGTATATTTAAAAAAAATATGAACAACTCTTTTTTTTCAAATCTGTATGTAACAAATGTTAGCGTTCTTACCTATTGGACTAGTCTACCCCCCATATCATTGTAAAACACATTTTAGAAGTAAGTGTTCCCAGAGGTTTGATATAACAGTAATTAATTTGGTTTACTATGCTTATTGATACTGGGAATATAAAAAAAGAAGATGTGGTATGATTGCCAGTGAGACAACTGTCCACAAGAGACCAAAATGACACGGACATTAACAACTGTAGGTCACCGTCTAGACTGGAGTCTAGATTTTTTTATTATAGAATCAGTAAATGAAAAGGTTGATTACATGTATTATACATAAGATTTGTCTCTAATGTCTGATGAATATATGTTGCACTTATAGTTCTATAAAACACCTACATTATTTTCAGTAAATGCTTTCCAGAATGCCAAAGTAGTGCAAGTAAGCTAAAAACGTCAAATAATCCGTTAGAGGGAAGGCATTACCATATTTGCTGAGGCACATTTTAACTGATTTTATTGTACAAAGAATGGACATGTCATATGTGTCGAGCCTTCATTTGAATATAACTGACAATATGGACCCGAACATATATCAAGTAATGAAATGAATATTCATATCCCAAACAAAATGTATTTTTTATATTTTGTACAGTTCATTGCACGTAAATTTGATAAAATGCATGTGAGAGACACTTACCCTGGCGATGCATCTGGTCTGCTATTTTTATAAGTGCATGCCATTGTGTTTGTTTTTGTTGGTTGCTTTTATCTGTCTGTCTTCGATCCTTATCAATTTATGAGATTTGAACAGCGGCAAACTACCGCTGTCTGTATTTTAGACACAGACGGGTCATCACCAATGTAAAAATATTTATTGTCTACGTTTTTCTACTTTTTATTGAATTTGTCATTATCAAAAGTGGTACCTGTCTAATTCAGCTTAGTTATGTCAAATTTTAATAAAATAATTCACGGAAAGGTTATCATTTATCTTAATTAATATTAATCTCCAAACATATGAAAGAATACTACAACAGTGGATAATAGATGTAGTCAATGTATCTGACGCTTGTTCGTGTATTCGTTCGAGACGACATTTTCTCATGTCTAACATATTTTGTTTATGTCCAAATTGTACAATAATACGAAATCATGATTAAAAGTATTTGAAATACTTTCAACTTTTGATTTGAGTACAAGGTTCTATATATAAAAATTTTTTTTATTTAAAAGTCGTTCACTTACGTATTACAGTAGTTTAATTAACATAAAATAAAACCAATGCAAACGGTAGCTTTTTACCTATGGCTTTATGAAAAAAAAACATTTATAATCTGCTAACGAATACAAAGAGGAACATGGAGATTGCTCTCGAAGGCTCTGTAATACTGCACAAATATTTGGAAATTGAAATTAAACGTGACATAAACATTTTGCACGCATTTGGCGTACCAATGTTTAGAAGGGTACATGTATATCCGATAATATTTTTCAAACACTTTTAAAATCTTTAAATTGTATCACTCAACTTCATGGTAAGTTTGAATGGCTTTTGCTTATAAATCAAATTTGCGGAAGACCTCACAGATTCATTTATATTCTAGTAATATCTGTTTTTAAAATGTAACGTTTTGTCTCTATTTCGACTGAATTAATTATTATTACAATATTTAGAATTTTTACTGTTTTCATATGACTGAACATAGCTGAATCGCAAAGCAATAAGGGCTATTTGTGTGACTATAAACAAAATTTATTTTTCAAAGATTATCTAGTTTATTTATTCAACTACTAATTGATATTTCAAAGTTGTGTGAAATTGAATTATCTTATATCTAGCCATTTTATAGTACTGCAAGAGAGGATAGCATTCTGACTATGCTAAATAATCGAATCATAGCGTAATAAGTTATCAATAGTTTAAGAAGATGTGGTATGAGTGCCAATGAGACAACTTTCCATTCAAGTCACAATTTCTAAAAGGTAACCATTACACGTCAAAGTACGGTCTTCAACACAGAACACGGTGCATTGACTCACACCGAACAGAAAGCCATAAAGGGTCCCGATTATTGACTAGTGAAAACCATTCAAACGGGCATAACAACGGTATAATCCATATAAAAATCGAGAAAAGAGAAACATTTATGAACCACATCAACAAACGACAACTACTGAAGATCATGTTTGTTATACAAGTTACATAAGATGAATGGGGTTAAAATTCTTGGTTTGCAGAAATCTATAATAAGTACCTTTCTAGAAATTTATATGATCTGCATGATGTTTTTTGCCACAAATGCCCTATGATATCTAATGAGACAACTCTTTGCCAGTGAAAACATGGCATACAAGAGAGGAAGTATGGTGATCGTTTTCAACATTAAGCAAAACCCATACCAAGTAGCAAGATGGATCCGATCTGACAATTGTAAAACATAAAACAATTCAACATGATAACTAACAGCATGTTTGTGAACACAACTTTAAGAGAGATACATATACTCACACGATGAAAATATGTCTTTAATATATTAAGATTGAAAAAACAACTATTAGATTAAAATTTTTAAAAAATGACAATTATAAATTTGATCTACGTTGCGTATTGAAAACGAAATTATGTATTGCCTGTAATACCATTTGATTTCAATGGATACAATTCCTTTTCATACAACGTTTATATAAAGTGCGTCACTACATAATTTTTATTTAAAAAGACGATTGTAACATACCCAGTCGAATCAATGATTTTAGGTAAGATAATAATAGCACCCCTAGTTGAATCAAACCATATCTTAATGTTGCAATAGCGAATTGATCAATCATTATATGTTGTGCGTTGTAGAGACTGGTTTTTTTTTTGTGGGATGTGTGATGCCTCACCTTGAGTCGTCCATAAAGATCTTATACTCTTCTTTTTTTGTCTTGTATATTTTGTCCATTGTGTAGTCTACCTTCTTCGACTTGTGGGTTTTTATTGATCCTTTGAAATTTTTTTCCTTCATTATTTGAATAGCATAAGAATGTTTACCACACTTTCTTTACTATGTATATAATATAAAAAAGAAGATGTGGTATGATTGCCAATGAGACAACTATCCACAAAAGACCAAAATAACACAGACATTATTAACTATAGGTCACCGTAAGGCCTTCAACAATGAGTAAAGCCCATACTGCATAGTCAGCTATAAAAGGCCCCGATAAGACAATGTAAAACAATTCAAAAGAGAAAACTGACGGCCTTATTTATGTAAAAAAAAAATGAACGAAAAACAAATATGTAACACATAAACAAACGACAACCACTGAATTACAGGCTCCTGACTTGGGACAGGCACATACATAAATAATGTAGCGGGGTTAAACATGTTAGCGGGATCCCAACCCTCCCCCTAACCTGGGACAGTGGTATAAAAGAGGGACGAAAGATATCAGAGGGACAGTCAAACTCATAAATCCAAAACAACTGACAACGCCATGGCTAAAAACGAAAAAGACAAACAAACAACAGCACACACGACACAACATAGAAAACCAAAGAACCAACAACACGAACCCCACCAAAAAACTAGGGGTGATCTCAGGTGCTCCGGGAGGGTAAGCAGATCCTGCTCCACATGTGGCACCCGTCGTGTTGCTTATGTGATAACAAATCCGGTAAATAGTCTAATTCGGTAGGTCACATTCATGAAAGGGAAGGGGATTGTAGTTACGACGTAAGGAACATGTCCGATATCATTTGTGAAACGCTTATTCCATAACGGTCAACCAACTCGTGATGGCGTCCGTAAAATTTACGAAGGGATGATTTCAATAACAGTACAACATAAGAACGAACTATAAAAATCAGTTGAAAAAGGCTTAACTCATCAGACGGACAAAAAAACAGTGGACGTGGCCCGGTACTTATACATCCCGACACAAAAAGACACAATGAAGAGATCTGAGAGTACTCGCAGTTATCTGACAGCTAGTTCAAAGCCACTAACAACTAATAAAAAAAAATCATGCAACTAAGACTAAACTATCAATCCGTACACATCCAACATCCAATGGATTTAGTGTAAAGACGTCATGAACAGCCAGAGAAAAACATGACCTTGTGCAATGCCAAGTTACAGGTATCGACAGATTGTAGTTCCATGAATATGTATATTTAGTTAACTTTCATTTACTGATAACAAAATCAATATTTATACCAATAAAAACAATATTCAATGATATTATTACAGTGTTGAATAGGTAAACATGGTCAACTTATTCACAATCATTTCTAAATTAGGAAGATATGTAACAATCTTATGATAGATATAAGAAGATGTGGTATGCTTGCTAATGAAACATCTCTCTATCCAGGTCACAATTAATAAAATTAAACCATTAAGTACGGTCTTCAACACGGAACATTAGATTACACCAAACAGCGAGCTGTAAAGGCCCCGAAAAATTACTATAGTTATTATGAGCATATATTACATTCACAAATACAAATTCAAACACAAATTATGTCTAAGACAAAGCATACATTTTAAAATCCAAGTTATGGCTAAATGCATACTATTTTAATCAACACAAATCATATGCTACTATGTACAAGTTCTGCTTCTTTTGCTAGGGAAAAGAATACACCCCGCTTGTCTTTTAGTAATGAACTTGGTGTATCATACTGTGCTATACAGCCTTGGTCCATTACCAATATTCTGAAAAATAGTGAAATTATGTGCTGTAGAGGATCAAAGAAGCCAGATTATTTAATTTCACTTTTAGGTATATTGATGATTTTCTTTCCATAAACAATTCGAAATTTCTGATTGGGTTCCATTAAAATATCCCCCAGAACAAGTAATTAAAGAAACAACAGACACGGCTTCTTCCGCCTCATTTTTAGACTTATATCTCGGATTTGACTTACACAGTCATCTCAGTACAAGAATCTATGACAAACGAGACGATTTTAATTTTGAAATTATAGATTTCCCCCACCTCAGTAGCACTATACCAACTTCACCTGCATATGGGATATATTTCCCAACTTATTCGATATTCAAGAGCTTGCAGCTCCTACTCAGACTTTGTAAAACGTCATCAGTATCTGAGTAGAAAGTTGATGAACCAGGGGTATGTCAAGGAACGTCTCGTCCTTTTCTAAACAAAATTCATCGGAAGGTACCACGACCTTGTTGATAAATATTCCGTATCAACTTCACAAATAATACATGATGGTCTTGATGTATAGATTCTGTGTACTGATGTTTTTTAGCATCTTAACAACGTGTTATATTGTTCCTTCGTTTGTCTTTGTTCTATTATTAATATTACTATTACTGTTGGATTGTTTTATTTGATATCTATTTAACGTGGCTAGGTACTTAAACATCCCGTCAATGTGTTTATATTATCTTTCATTTTTTGCTGGTGTGTTTTGTATATGCGACTTTTTGTGTTTCTTTGGTTCTTATAACGTGACTCTGTGCTTTAAAAGATCCCGTCAGTATGATATTGTTATATTATATGTCATTATGATATATTTCTATTAAGAATTAGAAAATACGTTGAACCACAAACGTCAAAAGTATTCAATCGCGTAGTGGAATGAACAATTTGTGGATTCTTATAAATTCTTTATAACTTTTGGACTATTTTAAATCTCGGTCTATTTCTGAAATTAATTCTTACATACTTTTGATTTTTTAACCCTGTATGCTAACATTGCCTATGTGAAATTTTAAAATTGTTTGTATATACATTGAACGACAAATATATGTAACGCAACAATTGTCTGACGTCAGACACGCGAATCAAGGAATGTGTTTAAATTTTGTAGATGGATGTTTTTGTGTTCTGTTAAATTGTTCATTATAAAATTGTTACACGATGAGGACTGTTGTACTCATATTTTGACTATTTTATTTATCATGTCTGTTTAGTTCACGCCTCATTGTAAATATAACGGAATTTGATGAGACTGTCATCAAAGTGAGAGGTTTAGCGCTTTAAAACCAGGTTTAATCCACCATTTTCTACATTTGAAAATGCCTGTACCATGTCAGGAATATGACAGTCTTCGTTTTTTATGTGTTTTGTCATTTGATTTTGCAATGCGATTATGGACTTGTCGATTAGATTTTCCTCTGAGTTCAGTATTTTTGTGATTTTACTTTTTTTTTGTATAATAAGTTATTTAAAGGATCATTATTTTTTAATAGTTATGTTTATTTTATCTCATATAGTTAAGCTTTTAACATTCTTGTGTAGTGCAAATAACAATACAACTGAAGATCTTGAAAATAACACAAGAGCGTAATAAGAATTATTAACAAGTTTAGGAGTACTTTCTTTCTTAAAATATTTCAAGCATTATGTATACAAATTTTAACTATAAACCAATTGAATTACAAAGTGAATGATTTTTAGGCATTAGGTTCTCATCTTTATACATAATGGCTGTATATGGAGGGTACGTCATGCTTTTTGAAGGATGCATAGCTTCCTTAAAAATTTTAGCCTGATTCATGTGCGCGTGCATTACCGTGTGATGTATAATGTTTACATCACTCATCAACTTCCATTGGAAAACTTATAGCAGGGTATCAAAAGTTACCAATAGCAGTACAATATGAACACATATATCTTCAAAATACATGAGTTACAAATTTAGTCTGCTGTATTTTTTCATTCATTGTTAAACATAAATTCAAGACGAAAATGCCATATTAGTGAGATTTTAACTAGGTTTGTAACAACCCACGTGACATATAAGTTTTTCAGTTTAAAAAGACAATTAAATATTTAAATTTAGAATGGAAATGGGGAATGTGTCAAAAAGACAACAACACGACCATAGAACAGACAACAGCCGAAGGCCACCAATAGGTCTTTAATGCAGCGAGAACCTAGAATTAAAAATCATACATGACTAACAAAGGTCAGAGGCTCCTGACTACGGACAGACGCAAAATGCGGCGGGTGTTAAACATGTTTTTTTGAGATCTCAACCCTCCCCCTATATCTCTAGCCAATGTAGAAAACAAGAGAAGTCCGGGTCCGATGTCAGAAGAGGTAACAAAAGAAAATAAACAAAATAACAATAATACATAAATAAAAACAGACTACTAGCAGTTACTGACATGCCAGCTCCAGGCCCAATTAAACTGATTGAAAGATTATGTCTTCATCATATGAATATCAGACACAATCCCTCCCGTTAGGGGTTTAGTATTATATCATCATAAAATATTATGAGAAGAACATAACCCGTGTTATACCAACAACTGGTTTTAAAATAAACGTGTTTAATTCCGATGCTAAGACCCTATAAGTGAATCAATATTAAAGCCAAAATTTTCAATCTTTAAGGACCTGACAACAGTATTTTTTATCATAAATTATTGTATAAAGCTTCCCCTTATGGATATAGATTTCAAGATCGAGGAAAGGGCAGTGGTCATTGTTACTATTAGCGTTATTTAACGTAAGTTGAGCAGGAGATATATTTTTAGTATACATACTGAAGTCGTCAGTATTGAGAGCCAATATATCATCTAAATATCTAAAAGTATTGTTAAATTTTTGTATCAGATGTTGTTTCGATGGGTCTTTGCTGATTTTGGTCATAAATTGTATCTCCTAGCAATACAAAAACAGGTCTGCAATAAGTGGTGCACAATAAAAATTACATAACCCAATTACATATATAAAGTTAATGTATTATTAGTTTTATTATAATTCTCTGTTATAGAATATTGAATGGGTACCTATCATAGTCCATTATTGTGTTTATTCGATGTGCAATGGACAGTACTGTACATTCAGCAAACTGTGTTCTTATCGTTTGTTGGATCAACTCATCTGTTTCCATGTCAACCGCTGCTGTAGCTTCATCAAGGATCAATATCTTACGTTTATGCAGAAGTGTTCTAGCCAAGCATAGTAGCTGCCTTTGACCTACACTGTTAAAAGATTAAAAGTTAACACAATTTGTTTGAGGACTAAAACTATTATACAGAAAGTAGATGTCACTATCAAATGCGATATATACAAAACAGCGGATATGTTTTTTTTTTCTTTCAATATTACTCAGACATTATTTTAACTACACTATAAAATTCTAGTTTTTCACTATAATGGTACCAGTAACTTTGACCTCTCGTTGTTCGGATTGTAGTATTTGAATAAAAAGGACATAAGAAAAACAATTAAATCAGTTACGTTTGCCTTTATGATTTGCAGCCTTTACGATTGTTTGAACAAAACAGTCTGGATACATGTAAATGACAATTTCAGCTATGACCCATGTGCAATTACATGTTTATTAACAAATGAAAAAGAAGAGAACAACAAATATAGATTTCAAGACAAAATAAACATAGATTTTAAGAATTAATACTAGTATGTGAAATCAAAAAGTAGGAAACAAAAGATAACTGACCAATAATATTCCCACATTCATGAATATAGATACCCTGATGAACTTTATCGACAGATAAACATTATACCGCAATATAAAAAAACTCGAGTGTAAATGGTTGACTGGTGTTACAACAAGAAAACATTATACAATAGAATTTCAAATACATTTAGAAATATCTGCAATTGCACTGATTTCTATCATATACTTAATATTTTTGAATATCTCATTGCAATTCATATTACATGCCATATATTACGCTGTCTACGTCATATAGTGCCTAGCTGAATTCGTCTCATTGACAATAATGCCATGTCGTCTAATTTTGAAAATAATATCTGTCATTTGTATCGCATGCTTTGCCAACCATCCATCGATATCAACTGGCAAGCCTTCTTAATTCTGGCTGATATAGAACTCCCGGGTTGATATAGAATGTGGTTTGGATTTTGTAATGTCCTTATGTACATCTATATATCAATTTATTACCTGAGATTTCCACCACTTTCTCCGAGTTCTGTTTCCAGACATTGATTTTGATTTGCAATATAATCTTTTAGATGTGCACATTCTAGAGCTTTCCATATCTGTTCATCGCTAAACTCGTTCTTTGGATCTAAATTTTCACGAAGTGATTCTGAAAATATCACAGGATCCTGACCGAGATAGAAAAAAAAAGATATAATTATATTGCTATTAAATTAAAACTAAATGCGGCAAACTTACACAGTGTGCACTATAAATTGATAATTTGAATTAAAAATGTTCCTAAACTCATTTAGAATAATTCAAAATGATGTTGTAGCACTACTAAATGTATCAATAAAATAATGAATTTAAAACATAATTCATTCCATTATCAGGAGATAGTTTTGTTAGGCATTACTGTTATTCGTTTTCGTTAATATTCTCAGCTTTAAATTAATTCACAGCATTTCACTCGATGGCTCAAAATAGGAAAATTGATTTGAAGTAGTGTAATTTGAAAATTAAAGAGTGTTTTAATTATCGTCATTTATTTTACAAATAACAGCTAGTTAATAACATTTAAAAATGTTTTTTTTTTTAAATGTGCACTTAAGAAAACAAAGAAATAAATGTAATAATGTATATAAGGAAGATAATTATCAAACCTAAAATATTCGTATATTTGAGATAAAATATGATATAAACACTAAATGAATTGTACGTGTCGAATTTCTGGATAAAAGTCTACCAAACCCGCTTCAAGCCGAAAATTGTGCATGCCAAGGATGTATAAAAAGTAGCTTCTGTATATCAACAAAAAACACCTATACATAATAGCCAAATTTATCTAAGATAAATGTTGTCTTAAACAGTACGATAAAATCTGTCGAAGGAGTAATGGCCTGTTTTTGTCATAGAAAACTAAGTTTTTTTACACTATTTCGTATTTGTATAGCATGTATGAAAATGCGTAAAACCAAAAAATGCAAACGTATAAACCTATTCTTTTTATGTAATGAAGTTGCAGTTGCGTAATTATATGCGACTATGTCAAGAACATGCATCTTTGTTTTGTGTGGATACATTGTGGGCATCAAAGAAATAAAAATAGGTATGTAGAAACTTTATATTGTAAAACTATTTACAGTATTTCAACAAATATAAAGTTGTTTCTTCTGTGTGTACAATTTTTTCCGTTCTAAAATATACTTTACTATTGATATTATGCCAGGAAAATCAAGAACTTTTACAGAATTACCAATTCTATTTGTTGATTCAAACGTAAAGTAAAATACGCAACGACAGCAGGGGCGAATAATTATGTACATTTATAGTACTTATTTATATACAGAATTAATACTGTTAATTGTTTCTAATGTCTCTGCAGTGGTCTCTGGAAGTGGTCAGTAGGTCAGATTTGTTTAAACTTGGTTGATCGATACATTGTTGAAATTAGATAACACTTTTTAACGTATAGAGTAATTCAGCTTATATGACCTGTGCTAGCGTTGATTTCATCTTTCTTGTTTACTAGTCATTGTTCTTGCAGAATAAACACAAATTAACGTGTATGTGCAATGTGTACGCGTCCTTAAAAGTTCAGCTTGAGATTTAATCAAACAATCTGTGGTAAATATTAATTCCCACCGCATACCTTCCTTTGTTTTAACTTTAGAACTGCATATGTAAAGATGTTTCTTTAGTGGGAAAGATTTTCTGACGTACTTTGCTATCCTTGTCCTTTACTCAATTAGTTAAATTTTAGTTTATGTAAATTCGTATGATTTATTAATTTTGATTGCATATTGATTATGAATATTTTTGTTTGTAAATTTTTGTGTTTTTTGTTGTTTTTTTTTTTTTTTTTTGCATTTTATGATTTTGAATACAAGCTCTTTTTTCATCAAATATTTTTATATACTATACAGCGAAACAAGCACATATTCATGCAGTAGTCATAATGTGATGCCATGGGTACTTATCACATGTGAATTTTTATTTTATTTTTAACACCGTTATCTCAGTATTGTAAGAGCAAAATTAAGACCACGATTGTTAATTTTAAAATGTTGATTTTATATTTGGACAAAATATAGTGGCTTGCTGCACTTAATCCTATACGTTTCATTGTCATTTTGTCGTCTGTGTGTTTTCTTTTCTTTTAAACGCTTAGGAATATCATTAATGTTGGCACAATTTTAAATTTAACCATATCAGTGTTATAAAATGGCGCTGGGGGTTATATTATACTACTACTTGGTAATGAAGAGTTGACAATGGGAAAACTCAAACCGTCACATTTGTCATATATCGTACCTTTAACTTCGGCGACATTTACTAACCGGTTTTGAAGTCTCGTAAATCGAGTAAGATGAAGTGTTGGTACAAAAAAACTGAGGCAAACATATAAACGAAACAGACCATGTGCGCCGACTAGACAGGGTGAAAGTTTCCTGATGCGCATGCATCAACCGCCATTTGAATCAACAGATTGAAAATGTCTCAATCGGAAAAAAATACAGAATCGATTAAACTACAAATCAGACGACTATACTGATGCATTAATCGATCTTAGATTGAAATTTGTTTCAAAAGAATATTAAGCGGACCTGCTAGTCTTGGAAGTACCATAATATGCAAGCTACAGCTAGGTATATATGTTTTCAATGTAAGTTATTAATAAAGCTGATCGTGACGCTTCACAATTTGGCTTTCACTCGTTCCCTGGTTGATGGATTTGTAACAGCTCTATAACAATACCATAGTAATACTTCTTCATCGTTTTATTCTATTATTTACCTGGGGTAAAATGGAAATTTTCGACCTTAGATCATGTAGGCCAATGTCGTCTATTTTTATCCCATCAATCACAATATGTCCATTTGATTTTTCAATAAGGCGGAAAATCGACAAAGTTAATGACGATTTCCCTGCACCTGTTCGCCCAACAACTCCAATCTGTAAGGGAATTTATTGAAATATCAATTATAACGTAGTAGCATGAGCTACACGACAGGTACAACATGTGGAGCACAATCTGCTTACCATTCCGCAGCACCTCAGATAACCTTCATTTGTGACTCCATTTGTCGATGTGTCTTATTCTTTTGTAGCAATAGTTATCAAAGGTACCAGGATTATAAATTAGTACGACAGACGTTGTCAGATTATTTTAGATTGATGAGTTTGAATGTTTCTCTGTTATCTTTCGCCCCTCTTTTATAACTTTTACAACACTGTTTTTCTTAAATTGCAGATGGGATTTTATATCATAATGAGTCGTTGGTGTTAACTTAAAATTATGTTTTTAACCAGCTGCCAAACAGTCTTTTAATACCAATGAGGACAAAATGAAACTGAGAAAGGTTATGTCCTTCAAACATTCGATATTCCATCAATCTAAGCTATTATGAAATATAATGACTTTGCTTTTCTCATAACATTTTTTTGTAACAAGTGCCATGTACCTTTTCTCCTCCTTTGATGTCAAAGTATATTCGATTTAAAACGAGGTCAAGTCCAGATCTATATCGTGTACTGTAATCGTCAAACTGTAAACGTCCTGTATCAGGCCAATGTTCTGGAGGTCTTTTTGCATTTATCCATTCTGCCTTAAAACATACAAGTGATGAATTCTTGAGGAATTAATGAAAGAGTAGTGACGATCAATTGTACCAAAAGCAATACAATAAGAATTGCATTATAATCTATATATTGGAAAATACAAACATGATTTTTTTTTTAGGGTGAATTGGTGAGCTACAAATGCTATGCATATCGAGCATTGTGTATCAATGGTGTAATGGTGTTACTATAGGTGTCCGAAGAAATCAGTATGATTTATAGTTTACTATCAAAAACAAGTATCGAAGATGTAAAGACTAGGAAAAATGCTTTTAAAATATACATGGACTCATTTTGTTTGATTGTTTGATTTTACCCACATTTCTTTCCATTTGGAGTTCTGTATTTTTGTTTTACTTTGTTATCATTGAGATATTTATTTTACTTAAATATTTCCTGGTAAAAGGGACATAATCAATAGTTTAGTCGACAATTTTAAATAAGTACGTCTAATGCTACAATCGATCAATTTAGAAAAACAAAGGTCGGCTCTACGGAAGACGTTAATAGAAGAAATAAGAAATCGAATGAATTAGTGATAAATAATATCGTTATGATATCATACTAAATCATATACTTATAAAAAATAAGGGTATAATTGTACCCCATGATAAAAGTAATTGTACATATATTTCTCAATTAAATTTGAAGAATTGCTTCAGCAGAGTGATATGACTTTTGTTATCAACTGCTTCCGTTTTATATCAACTGCTTCCGGTTATTATCGTTATTACTGCTTTTCTATAACGTTATCGCTTGACATTTCGACGTAATTCGGCAAAATCCGGAAAATACACCTCAATGGTAGGTTTTTTTTTTGGTTAAACATTATATAGTTGGATGAAAATATATTAGGAATCAGTAAAATATATTATCAAAAAATACAAATCAAATATTACAACAAATTCATTTTTTAAAGTTTTAAAATAGTGTTTGTCTGCAGGTCTTCTGCTGAAGTATATGATAAAAAGAACATAACATGTCATTTTTCATAGCAGACCTCTTATCATCCCATGGTCAAAATCATCCCTCGAGGCTGTCGACACTCGGGCTTGTATCATGACCTAAGGCTGATAATGGGGCTGATATGAAAAATGCCATGTTATAATCTATATTTATCATTTCTAACAAAAAATGAACAACATCAGATACAGTATCATATCTAACACCATGTTATGTCAGACAAAATGATGCAGTTTTTCGTGTGCGATCAGACTGTTCTAACATTGATGTAAGCATTTATATAAGCCAATAAGAAACAAAATTTGAAGCATTGCATGTTTAAGATGAATTGCATTTAATTCACCAGTATTAGATTATTAATATTTAAGCGTTAAATTATATTAATAACTAGGTTAACAATACTAAATATTTACCTCTGGTTCAAGGTGGGTAAATTCATCTATTCTCTCTATTGAGATCAAATCCATTTGAAGAAAACTTAGAACCTGTATAACTGCATTCATTGTCATCATTATCTTTTAAAAAAAACTTATATTTGTAAATCAAATTTAACTTGTAGAATCGGAAATAGAACAAAATATAGCTTATGGCAGCTTACGGTACTGACATGACTAAAAAGCTTAGTTTTTGACAGTACATTTTCGTATAAAATTATGTAATTTAAATCGCATTAAGATTACAAAAACTCAATGATAGTAGCTTTTAGATGTACTGCTAAAATACTATTGATCTTTATGTCCTCAAAACATAATAACATTACCTCTTTTGAAATCTATATGCGTTCAAAATATTAAATATTTTGTTTAATCAATATAACCGTTAGATAAGCGCTTTTAGTCTGTAACAATTTGTATCAGATCATTTTTTCAAACGATTGTTACTATAACATAGTATTAGTTGGTTCAATGTCTTTATCAAGGTCGACATGTCACACATGGAGCTATTAGATCCGCATCCTTGTGGGTCCGTATAGAAAATCCCTTTTTTTCACAGATGCGTGATATGTCGAAAAGTCCGTGTCAAGATTGACTGCAAAATCATTTTCGGTTGTTTTTTTTTTTTTTTTGCAGAAACGTCTTGAACCGTTACTTTCTTTCCGAGACGTAGGGATCGATACAATTTGCCTACAATTTGTTTTACAGAGGACCATCATAAACTATTACCTCCCTTTAATAACATTGGAGTCGAAACCAGTTTTTCCTTGAATGATCGTTTCAAGTAGAACTCATGATGGACATGCTAACTAAAGTCATTAAGCAATTGTTGTTTACGACGAGTACTTCAATGAAAAAAGCTCTTTAGTCATTATGAACGTCATAAAAAAAATTCAATGCTATTAGCAATAAAGACTTTGCGATCGAACAATAGACAAAAATATGTTTCAATCGACATCTTGGTTATCTACGAGAACAGCGTAGAGGAGTGACTTGTCAAGAGAGTTTGCCCCTACTTTGATCTCCAATCACCTCATATGGCAAACTTTAGGGAACTTTGCTTATTTGCATAGCGGTCATTCTGCTCTGTCATGACGACTGCCATTACAATAGGATTATATATGCCCCTTATATAAAAATGCCAATTCCTATATCGAAACAACAATTTTTCTGCATATAGGTGAATTGTTTTTATGATTCTGTCCGTGTACAAACGAACATTGTTTACTTTGAAATCATTCGGCCTTTTTAGTTTGAAAATCGGAAGCGTAACCAGGTGGTAACCGTAGTATAATTGCTATATAAAATGACGAAAAATCGTAAAAAAGCAAAATTCAAAACACTAATTAAGGTGCAAGAAAATGTTGTTCATTATTTTTCCGCATATAGGGAAACACCTTGTAGGTTGAATATTAAAGTTGGATAACTTTTTAAGCTACCTGCTTTCTTACGTTTTTCAAATTTTCTCAAATTTTAAGCATTTTCCCTCAGAATTACACAACATTTTTGTAAATATCCGCCAAAAGAAGTTTTCAAAGACACGTTAGTTTTAGATCCATGACGGAAAATGACTGGATTATCCGCAATTTGATATAACTTATAATTCCAATCTTAAACTAAGGGAAGTAATTCAATCAAAAGGGCCAAAGTCACGTGGTGCAAATCATATGAATAGAGTACCTTTGATTTTGTCATATCTACATTCTTAAAATTCACAAGGTTAGAGCCTGTAGGAGAATGGTTGCGTCGCAATTACAATAGTTGATTCCCTGCTTCTTAATGTCAATCCAAAGGACCTAATATACGTGCGCAACACGTTTATGTTTGTAGTTTCGGCAAAAATTAATTGAATGTCTTTGATTCTGGTACCTTTAGATCAAATTAATCCGTTATTGAGTTACTTACGCAGAATTTCAGTTATTACGTGATCCCTTCAAGTCAGTGTGCGGACGTGAAAGAGATAAATGTTTACAGAATTGAGATTGTTCTCCAGTTCTTACCTTAGATGTTTTGGTTACGTTTAAAGTTTGGCATAATTGTTAATAGTGTGCCTAATGGGTTTTTGTTCAAAACATTTGCAATGGAAGAATTCTAGTTCTAATATCAGCATGATTTGTAGGGAATTTGGTATTTTTATAAATCCTATTTTGTAATACATTGAGCTTTGTGCTTCCTTATAATTGTATAGATTTATTTGGTTATATGCATTTATTAATAACCAACCGAAGAAATTGTTATTGTAGTTTCATACCTGCATTGCATATGAAAGAGATAATCCTACATCAGCACCACTAAGGTTTTCAGACAAGACCGCAAATAAAGCAGCAGCGAAAACAACTAGGTTCCCAAAACTCTGTATTCGAACGCCTATCCATCTATAAATACAACTTTTTTGTCAATAGGTACAAAGAAGATCCGAAATAATCCGAAATATTGATAAATTTGATGTAAACAAAAGCTATGATAATTCGAAGGCAACAAAGAGTTAAAAGCGAAATAAGATGGACCAAATGCAGGATAAATACATACGAAGGAGTACACAGTTATCTACGATTTAATTGTGAATAATGATAATGAATTATTGTGAAAAAAAAATAAAACGGTTACAGCACTGTAAGAAATAAGATTTGAAAAAAAATGTATCTGAAGAAAACGGGATTGAAATGTTTTAACAAGTACTCAAGTATCGCTACTTTCAATCTCATCAAAAAATAACCTCGTTTAATACAATTTACATAGTATCATTACTGTCTACATATAAACACAAAAGGTATTTCTCATATTTTGTTATAAGAAACATAATCTGTTTTTTTTTTCTCAAAAGCTATCTGACAACATCAATTGCTAAATAGATTTATTTTCCAATTGCAGTTTGAATTCCACTTTACAAGCAGATCAACTGGTTCAAAGCTTTTTTTCAGTAAAAGGTTGTTAGTCATAGTGAGAAGTTAAGTACATTGAAATAATAATAATGCTAACCATCCCAATCTATTGAATGCATCATGATACCTAATCACCTAATATGGTATAGGCACTCGTTTGACTTGGTTATAAACACTTAACACTGTTTTATTGGTCTAACATAAAGTTATTATAGATTTGTGATTTGTTTCAACAGCTCTCCCAAAATTTATCATGTAAAAAATAAATGTCATATTCCTATTAAGAGAAACAAAATAACAATCATAGAAATAATGTTAAGAACAAATGACTTATAAAAAGTAGTGTTGTCAAATCGTACACTTATGCCTAACCGGTTACTCGTATAATCGTTCGACCGATTAACCGGTTAACCGGTAGTTTAAGTTAATGTTTGATTGATTGATTGTTGGTTGCTTAACATCCAGTGACAAATATTTCATGCCTATTCAGGACGAAGTTAATGTTTGAAGGCCTTATCTAAAGTACCCTACACATCGATGTAAGAAGATGTGGTATGAGTGTCAATGTGACTACATTCCATCCAAGTCATACATTTACGTTTTTATAATACGATGAATGGAAGTTTGGCCTTTGGTTTTATAATGCTTGTCTGTGAATATTCCTGTCGAAGTTTGACTTTTAATAATCAAATACACGGTATCAATTATGGCGTTTGTACTAACTTCAAATTGAAAAATAAAGAAAACGTCTTGATCTTGAAATTGATTAATCCTGATACATTGATTACATCATAGATGTAATACATCTATCATCATAGATGTAATACATCTATGATTACATTCACGTTGGTTTGCTTTTTACAGTTTTTGATTTAGTATTTAGTTATGACAAAGACCTGCACGACGCACATTCAGATGTAGGTCTACACAATATGAGATCAAAAGTGAAATAATGAAGTAAATCGTAAAATTTAATCGTATTACTGATTAAAAATTATTGTTAAAAAAACATGAAACTAATTATGTTTCCTTAAGATCTTGCCCCGAGCTGAGAGACAAATTTTAATTAATTTTATATTTTTGTATTAACAATACCAATCAGTATACTGGACAGTTGATCCGTCAAATTAATTACCACGACAACATTTTTTAAAGAAAACACAACTATTTAATGATTTCAATACACATTTATATGAAATCTATCTAAATTGAAAAAAAGTCCGGTTAACCGGTTAGCTTTTTTGGTATTCGGTATTC
The DNA here is from genome assembly GCF_965363235.1 of Mytilus galloprovincialis. Lineage (NCBI taxonomy): Eukaryota > Metazoa > Mollusca > Bivalvia > Mytilida > Mytilidae > Mytilus > Mytilus galloprovincialis. Next base: position 63,710,723 of record NC_134839.1, read on the forward strand.
GATCGTTCGAACGGTTAACCGGTTAACCGGTTAACCGTTGACAACACTAATAAAAAGTCAATATAAAGGAAGTTGATAGTTGACAGAACATTTTGCTGACTGTAATAATTATAAATTATTTTCCAATAATATAAGCAGATCAGTAATTGTTTCCGAAATTTCGTTCAAATTACTATTACTCAATTACTTTCTGTTAGAAAACTAAGCAATAAATTATAAACCAATAAACAATGTTCAAAGCTATTCATTTATAAAATGTCATAAGAATAGAATACTTTTTCCTTATATTACAGCCGTGATTATCTTATTTCAATTTCATGACGCATTCAGTAAATAACTTGAGCTGGATGTTTAAAAGCATTACTTTCACTGAACTCAAGTTATGCTAACATCTATCAGGATGATCAATTTGTAGAGTTGAATTATTGAATATACATGTACATCAAAATAAGATGTTTATGATTGCCGACGAGACAAGTCTCCATAAGAGACCAAATGATATAAAATTTAACAACTTAAGGTTTTCAACAATAATAAAAACCCATACCGCATAGTCAGCTATAAAAGTCCCCAAAATGACAAATGTTAAACAATTGGAGAAAAGAAACGGCCTGATATATCTATTAAAAAATAAATGAAAGAAAAACAAATATGGTATACAGAAACAAACAAACGACAAACACAGATTTATATGTCCTGACTTGGGACAGGCACATATGGAATATGGCGAAGTTTCAAATGTTAGCGGGCACCAAAGCTTTTCCTATCTTGAGACAGTGTAGTAAAAGCACAATATATGAACAAACTATAAAAAAAATGATTTGAAAACGGCTTTACTCATCAGATCTATACAAATCAGAAACGACGTTACCGAAAATACACATGTGGAAGGGTAATGTACATCCTTACAATAAAAAGACACTAATTATAGATCTCAGAGTATTCACAGTTGCTGGTAGCAAATTAAATGCTGTTTGCAATAAATTTTAAAAATCATGTATCTTAGACTAAAATATCAAGCAGTAAATATCCGACATTACATGTATTGAGTGTGCTTCATTAAAAAATCAGAAAACTACATTAACTTGTGTTATGCACAAATATAAACATCGTTTATTTAGCAACTGGTATTATGAAAGGACAAAAACATTTGATGAAGGCATAGCAATCAAGACAAAAAAAAAACGTTGAAGAAAAGACTAAAACAATTACCCCATTGCAGTACTAGCAGCAAAATAAAATCCAGAGTTGATATCAAGTCTTTTATAAAGTTCATAAACAAATCTGTTCTGAGATTTGTAGGCACGGATAATACTAGCTCCATTAATAGTTTCACTGAAAAAATTAAATATAGGTGACCTAGTCACTGCCTCTATCCTCTTCAATTGGCGGGACGTTGGCAGATAAAATCGCTGCAAAACATAATGATTTTTTAAAAACTATATTTACAATATAATTATCATCTAAAAAAAATATTGTTTTAAGATATTAAACATTTTTAAAAGAAACGAAAAAGGTTTTTCTTTCTTTTCGTTTAAAATATAAAATTGGTTAAGTGTGGACGAATTTTTAGATATTCTTTTTGTCACTTCTACTAACTGTTACTATCGTGGCAGCATTCGTAAATAAAAGACTTTAAATCCAAGTTAGTTTTTCTTTGCTACAAACTATAGTCGCCGTCACGTAAAATTGGCACCATGTTTTTGTCAAAATTTTCTTAAATATCGACCGCGTTTACTAAAGATCATGTTTTTCAATTAACGGAAGAAACATCCTGTCCGAATATTCACTATTTTCCTACCTTTTATTGTGTTTGCACTGTATAATCCTGACCTTCAAATAATCTAAGATTCTTTTGTATGGTGGAATCCGACATTGTTATTACCGGAAGTGTTGCCGTGGAGTTCCACGTGCTCTCCATTTTCTTGTGTCTCTCGGAGCTTTTCCTCAACTTTACGAAAAAAGCGCGGGAAATTGTATCACCAATGACAATGATACTACCGGAGAGTAACAAATGTTATGGAATAGGGGATCCTCATAGAAACTAAGATGGCGGTTTTACATTGTAAATAATCTTGAAAAATGTGAAGGTCAGGATTATACAGTGCAAACACAATAAAAAGTAGGAAAGTAGTGGATATTTGGACAGGAGTTTACTTCCGCTTCCATCTTGAGTAAACGCGGTCGATATTTAAGAAAATTTTGACATAAAACATGGTGCCAATTTTACTTGACGGCGACTATAAAAGTTGTTTTGTTTTGATTTATACAATTTATAAGAGAGAGAAGAAACTAAGAAGGTAGTGAACTATCGATACATTGAGATAAACAGGGACTCATTAACAAAATACTGATAGGCAAATTAGTAAGAAGGTATGTAACTGGAAATTATAACTATAAAAACTCATCAGTGACATCAGCCTTCAAATTTGGTGCACTGAAGCGCGTTTCGTCTACATGCGACTTATTTAAGAATATTCCGAAAAGTAGAAGAATTCAAGAAATCTCCTTAATAATGGTTTTATAAGAGTGGGTCACTATTCCAATTAATTTGTCTTTTTAATTAACTTATTGTTCAGTAGTTGCTTCATTGTGGTTTTAGGTCATGGCCCTAGTTTGGCTTTGACTAAAAGAGAGACGAAAGATACTAGATAGAAAGTCAAACTCATAGATTGAAAATAAACTGACAAAGTCATGGCTAATGATAAAAAGACAAACAGACAAATAATAGTACAGAAGACACAACATAGAAAACTAAAAACTTAGCAACATGAACCCCACCAAAAACTGAGGGTGGTCTCAGGTGCTCCGGAAGGGTCTTCTGTTTTTGCTTGTCTTTTTGTTTTGTTTTTTTCAAACGATTCGCGACTTTCCGTTTTAAATTTTCCTAGCATTTCGGTATTTTTGCTAATTTATTTTTTAAGTAGTCAATAAACAAATATAAAATAGTTGGTTATCCGATATGAACACAGCAATCAATATATAAACCTGCTTTACTCCTAAGACAGATAAGAAACAAAGTCATGAAAAATTACATAAGGTGAAAATAATTCAAAAAATAAATAATACAAATATAAATGTTTGATTAAATCTCCCGATCTCCAGAAAAAGGGCAACACTATACGATCATTGAAAACTGTTTTACTTACGATAAGAATGATGAACAACACCGAAACAGGAACTACGGCGATAAAGGTGAGCGGTGTTTGGATGACGATCACAATTACAATAGACACTAATGAGTTCAGCTTTCCAATAAAGAAGTCGGAATATCGCCGAAATCTTTCGTCGATAACATCAATATCGCTAGAAAATCTATTTATGATTCTACCGACAGGTGTCGTGTCGAAAAATGACATTGGACAGTGCATTATGGAGAGTAACATTTTTTGGTGTAATTTAGATGATGCATTGGCAAATCCGGTAAAGAGAAAAATTCCATAAAGGAACAAAGTCAAACCTACAAAAAAAAGATATTAAGGTAGATGGGGTGTCTAAATTATAATCCATAGAATTTTTTAATAGTTTGCCAAAATGTAGTTTATATCATGCTTTTTAAAAATAAATGGGTCACGGGGCTTATTTTCATGCTACAGGAAGTTCATAATTGACAGATTTTGTGTAGATTATGCATAGAATCCAAATGTTCTGCCATAAAACGAAAACTGTATCATAGAATTTTGAGATGAAATATGAGTAGATAGCTGTAATAGCATGCTTTTAGATAAGAAAAAGAAAAAAAAAAGGTCACCGGACTCGTTTTGTTGCTACTTAATGAAATAGAGAAATTCCTAACACATTCTATTGTAAAAATATCTTTATCTGAATTATCTGCCCTTATATTGGAGGTGCCCCCCCCCCCCTTATGTGGCAAAGTTTGAAAAATTTGAATCAAATTAAAGTTTCTGTGTTTTTGTAAAATACAACCATAAATATGATAAAACATGTCATTTTCTATATTGAAATGAAAATTCTTACACATGAATTACCTACTACTCTCAAAATTTGCACATTCTATCAAAGATCTAGACCAATGTTTTCTGGTATTTCAAAATCCAAGATGGAGGAAGACACCCTATCTACCTTAAGGTATGTTTATGAAAAAACATTATAATATAAAGTAATTTGTCGATAAAGCCATCTACTTTTTGTGTCTTGCAGAAATTGTACAACATTTCAAGGTATTTGAATGTTGATAATCAAAAAGCGAAATTTTGCCAAAAAAATATGTATTTATATAAGGACAGAAGAACACTATATTTCACTTCAAGTATTTTTAGAGCACCTTTCGGTATTGCCTAAGCCCTTTAAACTCATGTATGTTTATAACCTTTTGGTTACATTTCAAACATGTGATTACGTGATTTACGCACGCCATTTTTATAAATTGCAGCCAACTTTTACTTTCCTTTGAAAACAAAATTCCTTCCCTAACTTCACTGTAATAATCTTAAATACAACAGATATATATTTTAAACTAAGCTTTCAGAAGCTTACCTTGCAAACATCCAAATAAGCCGTAAGTTCCTAGATAATAAAGCTGTTTGTTATGGTATTCATCAGTCTGCATTAATGTCTCGTTCTTTAAATAGGAATCACTTGTCCAGTATGTAATCCAAAAAGTGGAATATACTTGTAAAGCTCGTGATGTAAAAAGCAAGAAAAATGCAGGCCCTATCGTCGTCATACCCATAGCTTTGATAAATGTAACAAAAACACTAATTTTTACCTGAAAAAGAATTGAAGTATGTATCATGTGATAAGTAAATAGGTTGGTTTTTCAACATTGGAAGTAGAAAAAAAAAACCAAAATTAAAAATAACAGTTTACATTAATGATATAAATCCCACCACGGACAGGACATTTTTATCAGTACGATCGATTGTACAATTATTAGTAAGCAGATAAACCTACGTAGGAAAATACCCAAAAAAATCTTTGTAAGTCATTTTTTCTCTATAAATGTTGCAACCTTAGTTTATGTTCGACTATATTGATGAAACACTGAAACATGATAACAAAATAAAAGATAAATTGTACCTACAGGGTTTGGTTAAATTTTCTTATGAAATTATGATTACGTTTGTGCTTTAAACAATTTATATGAATAATTGTGCTGTCAAAAATATTCAGAACACGATTTTCTGACGAGATTCATCAACTTTTTTTATCTGTAAGAACAACTTGGTTGCTGCTCACCGATCCAACTTGAGATTCTTCGTCCTGAATTAATTTTCCCTGGTCTCCTAATATATGAGCTGAATGGTGCAAGCTCGATGAAAGGGACTTGCTTCTTTCCAAAGTTAAGGACCGTCTTCTACTGTAAGAAATTCAACTTTCAGAATCATATATCTCGTTTTATCGTTTGATTTTGATTTTTATCATATCGTAGGAAAACAGGATTATGAATAGAGTAACTAATCTTTTCTCAAGACAATTAACGATAAGTAAGGAATTTTTTTTATCTCTATCTGCGTTTATGTTCGAACCAGGTTTAATAACATTTTGTAAACTGTAAAATGATCCGAAAAGAACGTTAAATTTGCATTAATTGCATTATCATTGAACAACGCGAAATAACTGCAAAGTAATAACTTTGTGATATATATATATATATATATATATATACTTTTAGCGAAGCAATTCTGATGCCTATATTTTGTGATATGACCGATTGGTCCGTAAATTGCCGCTTAATATAAAAATAAGACGGTTTGGTATGATTGTCAATGAAACAACTCCACAACCGAGACCAAATGACATAGAACATAAAAACTATAGGTCAACGTATGGCCTTCAACAGTGTGCACTATCGACATCGCATAAGTCCTTAATTGTCATGAATTTATTGTCAAATTATACTAAACTGAAAGGTTTATTCCAAAGCAGTCAAGATAGTTTCGATGTAAATACCGATCCTGGCGCTGTAAAACTGTCGTAATAGCTTGGATGATTCCAATGATTTGTTGTGTGATTGGATGGAAAATGATGTCATTGTTGATGCTCTAATGTACTTTTATTTGATATAGAGTGATGAGCATTAGGGTAAGTGTATGTTTGTTAAACACTAGTAGTTTAATTAACAAAATAGAAAAATATTTACCAGTAGAAAATTCCGCTTTCTAATACAAACTATACTTGAACCTATCCTACCATGTTGGGTTTTTTTTTTTTTTTGCCTTGATTTAACCCGAAAATTCAGGATTGAGGTCAACCAAAAATATAAACGCCAGACGAAAATAGAGGAATTCATTGACGAACCACCCTCATCTATAAAATCACGAAGATGTTAACATTCAAATAAACACAAGGTAACTAAATTGACAACAATAAAACCTTAATTCTAAATATACGGGTTATATGTGCACTGTGCTGGTTAATGTTGTTTTGGACAGGTAAATCGTAGTTTTAGATCCGGTTTTGCAAATTATTCAATTGAATATTACAATTGTATTACGTAGCACAAACCAGTTTTACTCTAGAAGCTCGTGATACAATACATGAATTTTATATAAAGGGTTGTAATAAAATAGACAACAAAGTGCTATTGATTATATATTAATTCATATCTTACATGCTGGATCTCCGCTGTTTTATTTCTCTGAAATGTCTTTCCTCCTCGTCAGATGTTATCACATCAGATGCACTTTCCAGTCTGTCAACCAATTCATTATTCATCTGAATGACTGTTTTAAAAAAAAAAAGAGAATTTACAAAGATGTCAATTCAAAACATGAAACGACGAAAATCAGACATGATCAGATAAAAAATTTATTTGATATCATTGTACATTCTAGTTGCATAATTGAAGTTCTTAAAATAAGTTTTTCTTTCAGAATCAAAATTTGAACATCATTATCTTTCAAAAGTATTTTTGGTAAAATGAATTTGATTCTTCTTAGCGAGTACAGGTGAAATTCTGACAGATGTTATATGACCTTAAATTCATTTTTTTTTAAAGTTTATTAACGTTTTCCAAGTATGTTTTCGCTATATTGCAGGAGTAAAAATATTTTTTCTATATCAAATATTTTATAAATGTACAATGTAAAAGTACCAATGTATGATCAAAGAGTCTGCAGCCCATACAACATGACAAAATGAAATGCTGAACTATATCAACTAACAAAACGAACAAAAACAACTGACATATTAATAACTTGGTACAGAAAATTTAGAAGAAAATTGTGGGTTAATGTAGAAGATGTGGTATGAGTGTCATTCAGACAACTTTCCCCACAAGTCACAACCAAGTTACCAATCATAGTTCAACGTTCGGCCTTCAACAAGTAGAATTGGCTCGTACCGAACAGCAAGCTGTAAAGAGTCCTTAAATAACTAGTGATCCGTTATATTGTTATAATCGCGTGCTCAACACAAACAGACATAATTGGTTAACGTGACAATACTTGCATGAATCGAGCAGAAAAACTTGTGTAAAAAACACCACAGACAACACGATTAAGTAAAATTGGAAACAATTATAAAAATTAACCCGACAAATTCGCCAACAAAAAAAACGGTAAATCATGACAATCATAATAGTTAGAAGCGATGGTGCTAGCACAAAAGCCCTTTGTAAGACTAAAAGCATAAATACCTATTATTAACTAACTCACTTTGTTCGTCGTCGTCATCATCATATTGCTCTTCATAGACCAGATGTTGTTTAAGGAAGTGAGCAAATGGACCGTTATGAGCAACAAGTTCATCAAATGTTCCTTTCTCAGATATCTGGCCATTATCCATAACTACAATTCTATCTACGTGAGGTAGTAAGTGAACTGCATGCGTTACTAATATTCTAGTCTACAGAATATTAAAATTAACTTTGGTTTAATGCGAAGGAAAATAACAAAAAACTACCTCAGAAAACAAAGGGTTGACATGATTTAAACTGGTAAAATGTGATATCTTGGATTTGATGTATAATTAACATAATGATAGGAAGTTTAAAGAAATTTTCAGTTTGAAATTGTCTCAGAGAATTGTCTTTGTTGGCAGCTATAGAATTATTTTGTCACTTTAATAACTACAGATAATTTTTATTATGTAGCCATTTTTAGTATTCATTCCTCTTTACATTGTTTATATCTTATTATGAAATTCGTCTTGGTAAGTAACTTCGCTTGTCACGATCAACACAACGTACACGAGAACAGAAACTGCTTACCTGCCAGGGTACCTGATCACGAATTAACCCTCGACCATCAGTTATGATAAGAAAGGTCAGACAAGATTGGCTAAATTAGTTCTTTTCGACTAACAATAGTTAATTAGGTAACATTTCAAAAAAATTAAAAACGGTTATAGCAAACGTTAAAGGCGCACTAGTTGTCAAATTCATGGTCACCGATTTGACTCAAATTCTCATATTTGATTTATAACAATGTAAATCATTAATCCAAACTATCAAAAGTCTAAAATAAACAGTTTACAGAGCATGGGGTAGATAATATATAGGTTCGTTTCGTGTGTATTTTAGTCCAGACGCCATCTAATTACCTATCGATTTGACCTCAGATGACCATATAAGCGATGTAAACATAAATAAAGATATGAATAAATTAAACCAACACGTGCAATTGGATTTTTATAGGTCTGTTTGATTTTATTTTATAGATTAAAAATAGATGTTTCTCATTGTTACTTTTCGATTTGTCTTAATTTCACGAACCAGAATAACAATGTATTGTTCCTTCATTATTTGCAAACTATCTATGAACAAGAATGTGTCCCCAGTACACGAATGCCCCATCTGCACTATCATTTTCTATGTTCAGTGGACCGTGAAATGGGGGTGGATCTCTAATTTTTCATTTAAATTAGAAAGATCTTATCTTAGGCAGCATGTGTACTAAGTTTCAAGTTGACTAGACTTCTACTTCATCAAACACTACCTCGACCAACAAGTTTAACCTGAAACGGGACAGACGGACGAACAGACGGACGGACGAACGGAAGAACGGATGAACGAACGGACGGACGGACGGACGCATTGATCAGAAAACATAATGCAAATAAATGGGACATAAAATTGGTTGAGACATTTTCCTCAAACATTTAGCACATGATACATACTGTAGATTTGAAGCATTTACTGATCATCTACTAGAGTATCTGATTAATTTTGTTTAACAACAATTTTTATTGTGGACAATAAGTAAACCACAGAATGCATCCTTTCTTGTATACTTTAAGGTCATGTTTAACTCTAACCTTATTCTTCAAAAGCCCATTTGTTCCTATTACATTGTGGAACAAATCTTTACCAACATGCGCGTCGACGGCACTCAAAGGGTCATCTAACAAATATATATCAGCATCTGCATAAACTGCTCTAGCTACATTCACTCTTTGTTTTTGTCCGCCACTTAAATTTATACCCTACATTTTAAAACACAGACATAACTTTTTTTGACAAGATGGATGTCATCTATTTTCAGGCGTTTTCGTCAATTGTTCAAAATGTTTAAGGAGGCTCGCTACTCTGTTTCAAAATAACGAGCTTTTAAAAAGATTATTATGTATTGATAGTATACAAATAAAGAAACGAAAAAGGCAAAAAAAAAATATGGGCCAGTTCGCTCGTTTTCGAGATATAAGCCATTCAAAAAATGGCTGGAAATCATATCTCCAGACTTTTCATATATTTAAGATTCTTACATTTTCATTTATGGAAAAATTGTGCAAACAAGTTTTTTTTTTAAATTTAAGTATATATTCTTATGACACTTTAACAGTTAAATTTCACTTGTTTGACAGCTTTATAAGTTTGACCCTAAAGTGAATAAATGAATAGAAAATATACCTTTTCTTATTGTTTTACATAACTAAGTTCATATAAACAGGTGTTATGGATGTAAGATATTCATTCGGTTTATATTCACAACTTGTATAGACTCTATGATATTCAAAGCATAACATTCGTATGTCTTATCTTTTTCTTCGTTTATTGTTTCGCATCGTTTTATTTTTAGGGGTTTTTTTTAGTGCCGTTACACCAGTGCGGTTTTTTTTCTTTTCTTTTCCCCTTTTCACTGATGTTTCTGTTAAGAGCTGTTCAACAATATACATGATTTATATGTACCAAGTATTTACTAAAATAAAAACAGTTCATTCGTTTCATATAAATAAAACAGTACAAGAAAAACTAAATTATTAAATTTACCCTTTCTCCAATTTCTGTCAAGTCACCTGAAGGTAGACTTTTTAAGTCTGGTTTTAAGCAGCAACAATCGATGATCATGTTATACCTTTTCTCATCGTATTGTTTCCCAAACAATATATTTTCTTTTATTGTCATGTTTTGTATCCATGCTTCCTGTGTTATATAGGCCATAGATCCCTGAAACAAGGGTATGCAGTTATATAGTGATGAATAAACGGAGATGTAAATTCAGACAACACAGATTTTATACCGCAAATGACACGAACGGTCACTCATACAGATTAGCAAAATACTATTTTTGATACATTTGTACCTTTTCTTAATTGAAATAATTTGTTGACGGTGCCAGAAACTATTGATAAATCACACTTTATTCCGATTATGATTAAATTGTGTAGTATACGCAAATGTCATTTCCTTGCTTAGCTATGTCCATTGTTTGCGTTACGAACCATCATCTATGAGATAACGTGACAGTATGCCAGCTCTTTGTGCGGGGTCGTTTCTTGGCTCTGATCCAAATCTTAATAAGGGTATTTGATGTTCCTTTAATTTTTAAATACCCGGTGATGTTTAAGGATAGATGCCCCTCAAAAAGTCTCTTATAGTTTTAAAATGGATTGAGCATGATTGAGACGCATTGTCGAAAAAATCATAGGATAAAGAAGAATATGTAATGAACTAATTATTGAATGTTATATTATATTCTATACCTTAACTTGTACTTTTCCTTTTGTATTTTCCATTTCTCCTAGTATACTTGATAAAAGTGACGATTTTCCAGATCCAACCAATCCGACAACAGCTATTAATTTCTTTTCTTCAAATTGAGCATTGATCCTAATATTGAAACATGTATTTTTATATAGAAGAGGGACGAAATCGAAAATAAACTGTCAACGCTATGGCTAAAAATGAAAAGGATAAACGGACAAACAATAGTACACAGGACACAACATAGAAAACTAAAGAATAATCAACACTAACCCCACCAAAAACTAGGGGTGATCTCAGGTGCTCCGGAAGGGTAAGCAGATCCTACTCCCCATGTGGCACCCGTCGTGTTGCTTATGAGATAACAAATCCGGTAAATAGTCTAATTCGGTAGGTCATATTCATGAAAGGGAAGGGGATTATATAGACTTCTAGACGAAACGTTTTGTTTTTGCTTCTACAATTCTTTTTGTGATTGAAAGAAAAAAACGAACAGTTCCACTAACATCAATTATTATTTCTTTGTCTCCAATTTGGGTAAGTTTACACATAAATTATGAATATTTATCTTTCCAAACAATTTTATTAGTTTACTTTAAGTTTTTTTTATAAACTAGAAAATAAAGTATATAGAGTTTATCTTAAGTTTTTTACTGTTTCAAATACACAAAGTCATTAAATAATTACAGTAACATTTGAAACTGCTGTTTCAGTACATGATGATTCATTGTGTATCTCATTCGAGTTAACAAACAGTTTTAATAGTGTTCATATTTCTTTATTTCATACCTACAAATTTTTGAACGCCATTGCTCTTCGGAATATTTATCCTTTGTTTACTCTTTCATAGTCCATTTTTCCGAAACTACTTTCGTAGCCTTCGCGTAAAACGCATGAATGAAATCCAAAATCACAATGTCTACTGGTTATGGGTGTGTTAACTAGACCACTGATTCACAAACTTTATAAGAACACTTTAATAATCTCTAGGAAAAAACTTATATTTTGATCATATCGTATGTCAGTCGATGAACTGAACAACATAAATAACCTACCCTTTCAATGTATTTTCATCGCTTCTTTTGTTCCATTTGAAGAAACCTTTTTTCATGTAAATAGCACAATCTGAAAAAGATAAAATATTGTGTCTTTTTAACAATATTTTTAATTTAGGTTGTTACTTGCAGGGTTTTTGCAATTAGACTCCTAGAACATGCACTACGGGCAAAGTATAATTTCTTTATCCTGGTTTGAAGTTGTCGATATGTGTCACTTTAATATGTGTCATTTGAGCGGGTTTATAACATTGCCACATAATCGGGAAGTTTAACTAGCATAAAACCAGGTTTAACTCATTATTTCATTCTTAAAATGTCCTGTACCAAGTCAGGAATATGGCAGTTATTATCAAATAATCCGTATCTATGTTTGTTGACGTTTGTTTTTGATGCAATTCAGTATTTTGTTGTTACAGTTAATGTATAACTCTCCGTTAAATTTATTAATTCGAAGTACTACTGTTGCCTCCACTTATCACTTATAGCACAATAGAGGAAAATTTAATATTATTTCTATAGGTACTTTTCCATTATTTTATTAGCAAGTAAACTTTTTCCGAAAATTTCGTTTTGTCTATTCATTTGGTATCTTACAAACAGTTTCGATTATTAGTTAATAGAACAAAAAAGATACAAAATTCAAAGGTTACGTTCCAGTTAAGTGCAATCATTTACAAGGGCATTCGCTATCAAATAATTTTCAGCGATTTGACTTAAATTCTCATATTTGATTTGTAACATACTGAAATGTATATCCAAATTACAAACACGTCTAAAATAAACAATTTACAATGCATGGATTTGATAATATGTATTGGTATTGTTTGTTTTTTCAGTCTAGGTGCCATCTAATTAACCACCGATCCTACCTCCACATCCTGCTGACGGTCATATAACACGATATAAGCATAGATATAAATAAATAGTTGGCACGTGCAATTGGAATATTCAAGGTTTTTTCAATGTCTAATATTAGGTTGAAAATATTTTTAATCGTCGTTTTTTACCTGTATAACAATGATTTTTGTGGATCGAATATGTGAACAAAATGGTTCATCCTTGTTTCATTTTCAATGTTGACATTCTTTTCCTTTTTCAAATCCCATCTACAGCTATGGGATTTAATTTAAGTTCACATGCATACTGATTCAATGAGGTTGAACTATTGACCTTCAAGTCAATAATACATCAGCGATGTTTATGAGCTGCTTTTCTATTTTGAAAAATTTGGACCAAACTTACTGCCTTTAAAGGGGCACTAGCTGTCAAATTCATGGTCACCGATTTGACTCAAATTCTCATATTTGATTTATAACAATGTAAAACATTTATCCAAACTATCAAAAGTCTAAAATAAACAGTTTATAGAGCATGGGGTAGATAATATATAGGTTCGTTTCGTGTGTATTTTAGTCCAGACGCCATCTAATTAACTGTCGATTTGACCTCAGATGACCATAAGAGCGATGTAAACATAAACAAAGATATGAAAAGATTAAACCAACACGTGCAATTGGATTTTTATAGGTCTGTTTGATTTTATTTCATAGATTAAAAATAGATGTTTCTCATTGTTTTTAACCGTATAAGAATGGTTTTATGTGCATCGAATTAGTAATTAAATGATTTACCGTAGTTTCACTTTCATTATTGACATTCTTCTTCTTTAAATAACAAGTACACGTACAATGCACGCGTTGTCAATCTCTAGCTTGGGGTTAAATTGAAGTTCACATGAATACGGATTTAAAGAGGTCAACTCATTCACTTTCAAGTGAATAACTAATTATCAATGTTTCTTAGCGTAATTTGACAAAATTGAACCTTTTTGGCTGCAAAAAGCGAATTGTTATTTCACTATTTCACTTCCATTATTTTTTGAACAGAAAAAAATCAAACTTTAGATTTTTTATATATCTCGTAGCTAGTGCTCCTTTAACGAAATACTATTTCAAAATTACGTTTTTGATTAAAATACTTCACACCAATAAAAATCGTATTTTGGATTTTAGTCTAAATCGTATATGTGATTTTTTAAGTAAGAAAATATCGACATTATGTATGTAAATTGTAACTAACATATGTAGATATTTCAACTGCATAACACGACGAAATATATCCTATTTATAAACGTAGTATGCATACCTAATTCTGACTCATGTTGAACATTATTAGCGTCTATTTCTTCAGATAACAAGAAAGATTGTATTCTGCCAAGGGAAACAACTGTCTAAAATTATACAAACTATCTTAGAAGTGAAAAGGGTAATAATGTTCATCAGACTATGAGGTAAAACAATGTAAAAAAAACATGAAAGTTTAAAGGCTAACGTTCTTTAGACTATAAAGTTGTGCTAGGTCAATAAAAACCATTATAAAAAACAAAGAATGTTATGTGGTTATTTATTATATGAGAAATATGTTATTATGGTGAATGTTAAGTGTAGGATACCAATCAACTACCATGAAAACAGAATCTGGGAGTGTCCATGATGTTTGCATAACGAGTTTTTGTAATTTCATTTCAAATGTTGTTTACCAAATGCGAAATAAAGAATATATCGTAATGTTGGCTTTGTTTCAAATTACAATCAATTCTGAAAAAAGTTAACGCCTTTTAATCTAACAGATAGACCATAGTTCTATATAAAACATTGTTGTCAAATATTGTTTTTTTTTCTCATACTCTCTTTGTATTTATTGTTTTAGTTGTAATTTTCCATGGGTGAGAGCATAAATTCTGTTTAAGTTGTTTTTGTTGAACATACACTGTTTGGTATCGAATTCTTCTGTTGTCGGTCGTTTTCTTTTTTATATAAATATATCAAGTAGATAAAAAGTAAGTTGGCAACAAGCGCAGTGTTAAAAAATTGTTAAATTATTCAAAATGATGCTCTCTGATATCACCTACGTAAATAAGTATTTGGTTTGGGTTCTCTTTTTGTTATTTTATCTCATTTGGTGTTTAGACTGTACTTGTCATTGGCCGAGATCCTAATTTCGAGTTTGCTCTAGATATGATTTCTTTTGTCACATTTGCTTTGTTCAGTTTCATACTTTTCTGTTGTTGGTTATAGTTCTGTGTTATACAGATAAATAAAAGTAAAAGTGAATTATATAAGTAAATGTTAGAGTATTCAGATAATATGCTCACTTGAACGACTCCACCAATAACAAATGGCATCAGTGTCAATTGACCCCTAACTACATTGACAACCGAAAGAGCTAGAAATGCTCGCTGAGCATCGTAGGGATGAGTTGCAATAAAACTGTATATTAACACCATGAAAAAGTTCATCTAAAATAGTATGGGAAAAATACAAATTAATCATCAAAACAAATTTATATTGCCCACACTGTATAATCAACAATTCAATTTCACGATATATTTGTGTATACTACTCGGTACTTTTATCTTTTATTTTTATTTTCATTTGTAAATATTTCATACTGAAAATAATCTTGTTAATTTGAAAATCAAAGAATAAAATAAGTAGTGTTGTATATACTGTATATTGAATTAATCAGGGATTGTGCTTAACGAATCAACACTTTATCAATTCTAACGACTAGGATAAAGGGCGGGGGGCAATCTGGAAAATAAGGGTAAATTAAATAGTGACAGACGTTTTGCCTAAAAATCTTCAAAGGTTTGTTGCATGAGTTCTTAACATTTGGAGAGCATCGGATTTAACGGTTTCATTCTGACCGGACGTTGCTGTGTGCATTCATACATCCCTCTCACTCAAATGATCGCTGTGCTTTGGTAATCATTATATTACCTGGCAAAGGAAGACAACGGGTTTATCATATTTCTATAACACGTCAACTATTGTGGTGCACTTGTAGTTATAAATCATTGGTTGATGTCAGTTCTAAGGCATGAAATGATTTGTTTAGACTCGTGTCAATTTTAAACTTGACATAGAGTATAAACGTATCAATTTTGGTGAAATCTTTATGTTTCTTTATTTTGTTTGCTTGTTATTTCTTATTTGTTTACTGTCATTTTATTTCAATAATAAGTTTAAAAAACAAAATCAAAGACTTATTGATATAGATAATCCATGACCATACAAATTAAGCAAAAATGTAATCTTAGATAAACTTATCAATCCGTTTAAAAAAAACTACATATAAAAGGTTATCATTTCAAAACTGTAGTAAGATCTTTAAATAATGTATTTATCGGTATGAATATTGATTTTGCTATCAGTAAATTTAAACAAAACTTAATATTTTTGATATTTACACATTTACATTACAGTTCTCTGATCTGTCGATACCAATTTTTTTCACATTCCACAAGGTCTTGTTTTTCTCTGACTGTTAGTCGTTATACTGAATCCATTAGATGCTGTACTGATGCTGGGTGTGTACTGATTGATATCTTAGTCTTATGCACATGATTTTATATTCGTTGCTAATGATTTTGAACTTGCTTTCAGTAACTGTGAGAACTCTCATTGGTTCCTCGTAGAGAATTTTTTCATTGGTAATCATATCACTTCTCCTTTTTTACATATGGAACAGGTATAAAATATATATACATATACATCAACAAAAGTCAGGTGATTTGTAACATAACGTAGAAAAATGATAAATTCAAAGTTACCAAGAATGGAGTAATGTTATTATTAACACCTTCCCCGGCTGCAACTTTAATCAGCTTGATGATAATTTCTATTTCTTTTGTCCTAATAGATGATACTTTCTCAGTATAAAATACTTCCCAAGCATACATTTTAATAATCTGCAATTTATAGAAAAAGATTAGAAAACTATGATATTTGTATGTATATGTTAAATAAAATGTCAATATTATAAACAGAACATACGATTTTTAAGTGTTAAATAACAATGTAGATGTATCGTGAAAACTCGCTTATCCCAATTGTTGCTTATTTCTATTTGCAGCAATTTCAAGGAAAGAAGTTCATAAGTAACAGTAACGAAACGCAAACTGTGTGGTTTCTTACCATAATACATCACTATTACACCTAAAAAAAGTGGTTCTATATCAAATGCATAATAAAAGGGTCCAGAAAATTTCACCATAAAACAGGAAAAGTTATTAACAATTTCCCCTTTGTCGTTATTATTATCCTCCGACACTCAATAACTGATGTTTATGGTTTGACCCAAATTTCTCATTCTGTCAATTCGTCCGTCCGCAATGAAAATGCGCTAATTCCGGTGTTCTGAAATCAAACAGTCGTCACCTTTTCAGAGAATGAAAGGACATAACAAAATGAAACTATTTTTTGGTTTTATGAATGTCGCTGCGAGGTTTCAGTGTGGTAAATTCAATAGAACCAAAATTGCATTTCCTGAACGAAGATTTATTTTTATATTCGAAGCTCTCTTTTTTGTAGTCCTCGTCTTAGCAACTTATTCGTCTCAAGCATATATACCATGAAGTTCATTCCTGAAACAAGTAGTGCCATGGCGGTCGAGTTACATCAAACTTTCTGGTCAGGCCGGGTATATTGAAACAACGGATAATTCGAAAACAAATAATCCAATAATCTGTAGTCTTGTTTTCAAAGAAATATACAAGTAAATTCACTAATCTATTTATTTAAAACTCCATTCCAGGACACAATTTACATTATATACAGTTTACAAAATGCATAGTTCATATATTCATTGGCACATTACTTTCACACATCACAAATGGATTTCATTACAATTCCGCATCAAAATCGGCAACAGTGTCCAATACTGTGCACCCCAAAGAAAAACGCCACAGGCATAGTGTTCTAAACCACGCAACAGTCTGAGCGGACAAAATATCAAAAATGCATACAGTTGAATAGTAATGACACAACTTTCTAAGAATCTATAAATTCTCCCAAAATCGGCTAAAAAGTGACCACAATAATAAAATCTTTTTAACGTTTCATAATGTATATATAGTTCCTTTCTCAACTTCAATTTCCATCCCCACTAAAACTTCTAAGGGCTCTTATATACATATTGCCACCAAAAATGCACCAACTATGCACCAATAATTTGACCTAAATTCTACTTGTTTATCTGACCTAAATTGCCACCAAATATGCACCAAAAATGCACCAACCTATTTATACATAATAAAATACTACTTAAACTAACACATACTAAAAGGCTATGACCTCTATGGAATCAGATACATTACAAACTACTGATAAATATTATACAAAAATAAAATGTAAAAGAATGAAATAAATGACTTTAGCAGATGATAATCAAAACGTAAATATGACAAAATTAATAACAGTGGACAAAATAACACTTGTACATTCCTTCCCCTCTAAATGATGACTGACCTCAGTCATCGAACTCTACTACAATGTCTATATTAAAATTTGATAAATAAAACATATTGATTGTTCAGATAAAATCCAACATAAACACCATTATAAATTGTCTGCACTTGTAAATCTTTTGTTTAAATATTTTGTATGTTCATTGACTTCACTAACGGTATTATAGCTGCCAAGGCGGAAAAGTCTATTTCTCTGAATTCAATCTGTTTGGATATTGGATATGGCTTCCACGTACTGTTTTCATCACCCCATTGAAATAAGAAAAGTCTCTTTGTATTAATCCATGATAATAGTTATAATTGTTTCATCTGTAATAACATGAGAAGAACTATTCATATCTCCAAATGTCAAAGTATCTGATATGGAAATAATGTCATCACCAGTGTCGTCTTCTTTGTGTTCAGATTTATTGGCACTGTCCTTAACAAGTTGGAAGTTATTTGAGATATCACAAAACGTTTTGTCCAAATTATCTAAATGTTTTTCTCCATCTATTAAAATTTCATTGTCCGAAACATCACTATGTAAAATTAGCGAAAATGTTGTATAAGGGTCTTCTGGTAGTGGTTCCTCATCAGAAAGCTCATCCATTTCCTCAAATGTACCAATGCTTGTATCCTTGAATAGTTTAGTAACTGGTTTTGAAGTTTGATTCAACACTTAAAACACAACATCTTTGTCACATACTTTAGTTAAAACTCTTGCCGGTATAACACTGTATTTTGAAGTTAATTGACTCTTAGGTTCAACGATCCCAACCATCCCATTTACATCTCCGTTTATTCTTCGAATTAAATCCATCCTGAACAAAGCACTTGATTCGACACTATTTTGATCACCACTTCCTGTAAACTTTACATACATATTATTCCAGTAAGCTGCTTCATCTTTCATATCAATAACTATTCCAATTCGTTTCATAATATCAGTCCCAATGATAGCATCATACAGTAAATTATCGACAACATACATATTGTGCACGGACACTTCAGAATTAACACTAATTTCACATCCAATAATTCCAGTAATATTAAGAGGCTGGCCGGTTGCTGAAACAATGTGTTTATAATTTGGTTTAATATTTAAAAGTTCAATATCTGGCACCATGTTTTTGTTGACTAAAGAAACAACTGCTCCTGTGTCAATTAATAAGGTTGCATCTCGCATGAAAACTTTTCTTTTCATCTTAATTCCTTGCATTAAAATCTACATTATCTACACAATCACTATGGAAATGTTGAACGTCAGTCCTATTCGAAAACGAGGGATTTTTATTTACACAAATGGCAGCCTTCCCCTCTATGAAAGAGACCGGTCTTAGTTTAAACCAGTCAGTCCACCTCCTCTCTGCTGTTGTTGTACACCTTGTTTAGAACAGCAGTACCGCTCAATATGGCCTATTTTATGACAGTAATGACATATCGGCTTTCCATCTTTTGACCTCATGTTTAAACCACTTCCTCTAGGATTTCCTTGTGCGAACTGGGTTGTATTACTCTGTCCTGGATATGATTGAACACTTACACTATTCATTTTTCTCTCCAGCATATCTAATTTTTGGGTTACATCTTCAAGTTTTTGAATAACACTTGCATCAGTGGATACTGCATTTACAGCGCAAGCAGTACTGACCTCTTCTATGCGTGTAAGCCGTTCATTACACTCTTCCCGTTTGGCAATTCGAAACGCCTGCTCAAAGCTCTGGGGGTCGCTCATCATAACAAAGGGTCTAAAACTAGGATGAAGTCCTTGCAAAAAGTGTTCCATAGCTAACCTGTCGTGCTCGTCAAGTGACACGCCTCCATGTGCCCGTCTTGCCAGTTTTAAGATTGCATTTCCGTAATCTTCAACACTTTCACCAGAAATCTGTTTCCTCTGAAATAACTCACTGTAGTACATACGCTCAAGTTCCTTTGGGCAAAATCTTTGCTTTAACTTTTGCACAGCTGTATCAAAATCATTTTGAATTTCACTATCCAAATCCTCAAAATAGTCAGCAGCTCTTTCCCTCAAGTACGATTTCTCCCTTCCTGCCATCACTCCAACGATTGGCTCGGCTGATTCTATCAAATATTTTTATCCAGCTTTCAAAATCTTCCCAAACTTCTCCAAAAATTTCGACGGTGTTACTTGGGATTTCACTTCAGGCAAATATCTGCGCTCATGAGGTGTAGATGAAATTGGTGTTCGCACTACAAACACAGATGGAGCAGGTGAAAGACTTCTATTTCTGGTTTTCCTAGTACGGCCCATAATTACGTATTTAAATAATCAAAAATAAAAATAATATTACGAAACACTTACAGTTCAGAAATATATTAACGTACATCCAAAAGCTATATCTGGTAGTCCATATGTTGAATATTTAAAATCCACCAGTTGTTCTGGTTGGATCCCACTTCTGACACCAAAAATGCCATGGCGGTCGAGTTACATCAAACTTTCTGGTCAGACCGGGTATATTGAAACAACGGATAATTCGAAAACAAATAATCCAATAATCTGTAGTCTTGTTTTCAAAGAAATATACAAGTAAATTCACTAATCTATTTATTTAAAACTCCATTCCAGGACACAATTTACATTATATACAGTTTACAAAATGTATAGTTCACATATTCATTGGCACATTACTTTCACACATCACAAATGGATTTCATTACAATTCCGCATCAAAATCGGCAACAGTGTCCAATACTGTGCACCCCAAAGAAAAACGCCACAGGCATAGTGTTCTAAACCACGCAACAGTCTGAGCGGACAAAATATCAAAAATGCATACAGTTGAATAGTAATGACACAACTTTCTAAGAATCTATAAATTCTCCCAAAATCGGCTAAAAACTGACCACAATAATAAAATCTTTTTAACGTTTCATAATGTATATATAGTTCCTTTCTCAACTTCAATTTCCATCCCCACTAAAACTTCTAAGGGCTCTTATATACATATTGCCACCAAAAATGCACCAACTATGCACCAATAATTTGACCTAAATTCTACTTGTTTATCTGACCTAAATTGCCACCAAATATGCACCAAAAATGCACCAACCTATTTATACATAATAAAATACTACTTAAACTAACACATGCTAAAAGGCTATGACCTCTATGGAATCAGATACATTACAAACTACTGATAAATATTATACAAAAATAAAATGTAAAAGAATGAAATAAATGACTTTAGCAGATGATAATCAAAACGTAAATATGACAAAATTAATTACAGTGGACAAACATGACAAAATAACACTTGTACAGTAGCATGCGCACTGAAATAGCTATCCTTCATTTATATTACTTTGGAAATATCTAGTACTAGTATCAACAAGACGAAATATTTTCTTTTCTATCAGATTCCTCTCTTGTGTATCTTTATTTCATATAAGAGGACAACGAACCAATGGTGACTATTGAATATTCCTACTGATTAATTTTTTAAAGGAATTATGAATACCTTTGTTTAGACAATACAATCGGTCTGGAAAAGTGGCAAGGTCTAAAGTAACCACATAACCATAAGGATCATATTTCTCCCTCTTATCTCTATAGTCTTAAGAACTAGAGTATGGCGTTCATTATCACTGAACTAGTATATATATATGTTTAGGGCCAGCTGAAGGGTGCGGGAATTTCTCGCTGCATTGAAGACCTGTTGGTGACCTTCTGCTGTTGTCTTCTCTATGATCGGGTTGTTGTCTCTTTGACACATTCTCCATTTCCATTCTCAATTTTAGAATTGTTGTTTTCAATATCAAGGTTGGACGTAATAGATATGTTAAAAATTGCTTACGCAGATCTGAATATGCAACGAAAACATCACATATACTTTTAAAAGTATAATTATTTTATTTTTTTAGGGGTGGGCAACAGCATCCTGTTACACTATTAAACAAAACTATGCATGGACAATAGTTTATCACACAACTGTGTGTATTGACATACTTTTATCCCCTTCACTATCTCGTCAAATAGCTTAACTCTTCTGCCTTTTAGTGCCAAGATATCTCCGAAGTAATTCTGTCGGATTTTTCCAAATAAAACATTTGTCACTGCTGCAGTAATAATTGCAATCACACATCCAAATAATGATATCCCTAATGGTTCCCATAGTTCATAAATGCCTATTGCCACTATGAACCAGATTGACATTAAAGATTGGGAAAATGCAAATGAATCTTGAATTCGCTGACAATCCACTGACACCAGGCTAAGAATTTCTCCAGTGGTAAAGTCTTTTTTAGAACTGTTACTTGACTTTAAGCACTAAAAAAACAATGTCAAATTTTAAAAATGGATACATAGATAAATATTTTTGGTATCAGTTTGAATAATTTCAAAATCTCGGCACTCGTGTCCAGTAATCCTGTCTTATCAATTGTTGCATAGCGTAACCGTAGTGTGCTGACAAGAAACGCACACTATGTGTGTTTTTTACAAAAGTATGTGTTTGTCCATTTTGGTTTTATCAGTACTGTACTCAAATGAGGGGGAGGACAGGGGTAAGGGAGACAGGGAGAAAAGGGTTAGGAGAAAGGAGAAAAAGTTGGAGAAAGGAGAAAAAATAAAATATCTCTCCTTTTAAAAAATTTTCTAATATTTCAAGAAAAAATATCTCAAAAGGAGATGTTTTATTCTAATGGGAGAAAGGAGAACGGGGGTAGGAGAAAGGAGAAGAGGGGTGGGAGAAGGGAGAAGGGTACCCCCTGTCCTCCCCCTCTCGAATAGTTACGCCAACAACAAAATATGGTACGGATATAACGTACCGTATCGGACCGTTGTTAAAATAAGTAAAACAAATAAAATAAATATTCGTTACAAAAGTATTTGTGTGTAAATTAATACTGTTTACATTAGCAAGCAATTATACAATAATATATGAAAAGTCATCTATATCTAGATCTGTAAATAATATGTAATTGATAATGGTAGTTTACATTCCTTTTCTATTCTTTTTTTAAGTTGGCAACTATATGTATAAAAGGGTGACAACTCAGCTTAGTCATCAATCCATTATTTTTTATTTTGCAACGTTTTTTATAGGCAATAATTATTATGAAACCATCGAAGTACTTATCGTCAATATAAATTTCAAATCATGTTTTTTTTTGTGCTATAATAGTTAATGTATGCAGCCTTCCAAAATAATGACGAACAATGATCACTGTTTTTCAATTTTAAGAACATTCCCCTTTCTTTCTAGCTAGCTATAAAGCAAAATATAATTTTCGTCGGGGAATGCATGTACCAAGTCATGAATATAACAATTGTTTCCATTCGTTCAGTTGGTCGATAAAGTCTAACGTTAGATTTTGTAAGTGTTTATGGACTTCCCCTTTTTGAAAAAATCTTGGAGTTCGGGATTTTTATTAATATTTTCTTTTTCTCCTCTAAATTTATTCGTGTCATTCATCACTGGCGTCAACGTGATGATCGTAACTGCAGTTATGATCATCCCAATATGGCGGACACAAATATAGGGATATTTTAGAAGGCTGATTTCTCCACTTTAACAGCTTATTTTCATATTTGTTTTATATCAAGAAAAATCTTTATAAGCATTGCCGTTGAATGTGTTTTTCATAAATTACAGAAAAACAACCACAAGAACGAAAATCGAGATTCAAAAAATCACGATGATGATCGTAACTTCCTCTACAGATGATCGTAACTTTGACTTGTTTTTATAAAAAGATGATCGTAACTCAGAATTTACGAATTTTTTTCCCACTTAATGAACACCCTATTTAGCAGTCACGATAAAAAAAATATTATTTTAAAATCGAACAAAGAATAAATGAAAACCGCTATGTCCTCAACATTATTTTCTTATGAGTAATTAAGTTAACATTCAAAATGGATTTACGTGGATATGAAGTTGATATAAATATCATTCTCATAAAAAGTAAAATCACAAAAATACTGAACTCAGAGGAAAATCAATTCGGAAAGTCCATAATCACATGGCAAAATCAAATAACAAAACGCATCAAAAACGAATGGACAAGAACTGTCATATTCCTGACTTGGTACAGGCATTTTCAAATGTAGAAAATGGTGGATTGAACCTGGTTTTATAGCTAGCTAAACCTCTCACTTGTATGACAGTCGCATCAAATTCCATTATATAGTCACCGATGCGTGAACAAAACAAACAGACATAATAGGTAAAAATGTCAAAAATAGGGGTACAGCAGTCAACATTGTGTTATCATCTTAATCACTTTAAAAACAACAAATGTAACGAAGAAGCACAAAAAGGCATACATCAAATTAACATCCTCATTTTGATTATATTATACGATTATATTTGTCTATGTAAAATGCACCCATCAAGGAAGGAGGGTATGGGTACTGGTGTAAAATTGCGCGTTTGAAATTCGCACAGGTAGACATGAAATAATTTTGTCGTTCAAAGTATGTCGGGATGCATAAATACAGTCACGCAAAATAGATATAACAAACACTGACTTAGCAGTTAAAGTAATAATAATAAATAAAATAATAGTGTGGTTCAAAGTATGACGTGATACATAAGTACAGAGTCACGTAAAATGTATATCACAAAAAAAGGGGTGGTTAACAGTAAAAGTAATATTAATGAATATAAAATAATTTTGTCATTCAAAGTATGACAAGATACATAGGTACAGAGTCACATCATAAAATAATTTTGTCATTCAAAGTATGACAAGATACAGTTTAAGAATACAGACCAAAACTTTCACTGAATAAAGTAAAGGAGGGCATGAAGTTACATTATTTTGATGACTTTCTATCGGTTTTAAATTGTTGACTGGCCTTGGTTTTTCTTAATCAAACTATGACTGTTAAAAATTGGAAGACTACAGAGGTGGACTTCGAGGGAGGGTCAAGGTGCTCGCATCACCTTTTTGTGGAGGAAATTTGGTTGATTGTATAGGGAATCAATGAAGCATGACTGTAGCAGGCCTACTCTTAGGCAGCCAGTCCCCAATCCCTTTTTGAAAATCTCTAGATACGCCACTGAACTACTGTTGCCTATATTTACCATGGGTTGACTACTTATGTAAAGAAGGAAAAGTTGAAATAGATGGTATACACGTTCATATTAGATTTTTCAAGCTACAAATTATTACATTTATACGGTATATGACATGTATTATTGAAGTTGGTCGAAGAAGTTGTGATGAGCCAAACAGATCAATAAAGGATCTACCATAAGGGGGGATGTTTGGGAAAAGGCAGGACAGGAGATTTGAGTTAAAAAAGGCCGGATGACAATTTATGTAAAAAAGAATCAGGATGAAAAAAGGAGGACCGAATAGAGTAAAAATAAAAACACAGGATAGAGAGTTCAACAAAAAAAATGCAGGACAAAATTATTCATCCTAGCCCCTCCCCCAAAATAAAAATCAAATAGTAGCTCCCTTTATTGACGGTTTCATTGGGTTTTTTTTTATTTAACAGATATGATTTCACTTCTTAATGCTTTATTTTTCCAGCCTCTCCCTTAAAAATCGTCAGTTAATAAAAGAAACTGTAAAGTCTGAATTCCCCCAAAATACCAGATTCTCGAAAGGTACTATTGTCCCTATAAACTGAAGGGAAAAAAATGAAAAAAAAATCTTCAATTTTAACAAACTGGTCATTACTATGAACTGTCCAATACCTTATTTATACAAAACATATGAAATCAATATAAAGCTGTTAACCCCCAATGCATTTTAATATTGAACTAGATAAATAAGAAATTCCTAATCTCGCGAAGTCATAACCATTTGTGCACTTACCAATAGGACGTTATGCTCCCCTCAGTGATTATTCCTCATTATTATCACAATATCAGCTGATAACGTACATTTTGTCGCATACTAGACAGCTGTATTTGTCATTATTTATCAGAAAATGCTTCGTTGGAACAGACAGTTACGATCATCTTAAGTACAAGTTACGATCATCGTTGATAAAAATAAATAAAAGTTACGATCATCATCGTGATTTTTTGTATCTCGATTTTCATTCTTCTTGTTGCTTTTCCATCCAGTCCGAAAAAAATATTTCATTGGCAATGCTTATAAAGATGTTTCTTGAAATAATACATATCTGAAAATAAGCTGTTAAAGTGGGGAAATCAGCCTTATAAAATTTCCCTATATTTGTGTCCACCATATTGGGAAGATTCATTGGTAATAGTTTTATCCTTGTTTTCAAAGTTGTTCTCATATACAATGTTCTATTGATAATTGCTAACCTTGTGATAAATAATTCCGATAAGTGACGTCTTTACTTTCAAAGCCAAGCGCAACATCATTTGTTCAGAATGTTGAAAACAAAAACAATTCATTTGAGATACAACATAAAACAGTACAGCAAGTAGAACACTTTTCCAAGTTCTTCTTTCTTCCACGATTTCGACTTGATGTATTATTTCCCTAAACATTAAAAACAGATATTTCTCGTTAAATCAGCTTTCATCGCGTGGATTTTACTAAATTCAAAGTTTGGTTAAAATGGTTTCGGAATCATCAATTGATGCTACTTATAAAAATGTTAACTCTTACATGAGAAACATGAGAAACACGACTGATGCCACATGTAAAACAGTTGGACCTGATTTACCTCCCCCTCCCGGACCAGCTAAGATTACCCCCGCCTTTTGGTTGTGTATGTTGGGTTTCGTTTACTGGTTTTTTTTTTTTTTTTATTTTGATCATGTTTAGTCTTTTGCAATGACATTGTTTGAATGTTTATTTGGTATTTTTCACCTCTATTTTACAAAAATGCACCCCTTACATTATGCAATAAGGCTTAAAGTCAATTATTTGTAATGAAGAATGTAAAGAACAAGAAAACAACTATACTTATACATTGTATGCGCGAAAACAGCAATATTAAACGGTACAATTAAATGCACCACATGAACATTTCGATCAATAACGCGATACTCGAAGCAATACTAATGAAACGAAATGTCAACAGCAGAAAAATTGACTATACATCACTTTTCTACTGTTTTAATCGAGTACCAATTGTTAATCGTTGTAGATGATACTCGTGTGTGTACACAATTATAAGCTAGGTATATTTGATGAATTTTTACTGTTTATTTAATTTCATCACTTTCAAGTCTTAATCTCATTAGAATAAAAACAAAAGCGCAAAGTAATTGATACAATATTTCTTTTTAACATAACTTAAAATGTTTTTTTGTAATGTGTTCAAACATAGACATAGGTTTTTGTTGACCAAAATAATATAAAAACATAATGACCCACAGACACTTATCTCATGTAAAATATTGGTTACATTTTTCACAGACAAGTGCCTATGCATTTGTCATTTCAATGCAATTTCCTTATATGACAGCACTGAATAAAAAGTGCAAAATATATTACTAACTAATGAAGAACGTTTTTTTTCCTTCAAAACATGAATATAACTATTGCCATTTATTAACAATTGATTTCTTAGTGGGGAGCTGTACTGGAATGAGGGCAATTGTTGTTAGTTGTACATACCTTAAAATGATAGGATTGAGCAGTGTAGCTCCACAACCTAATAAATACAACAAAGATGACCGTAACCATTCGAACCCGTACAACTTTATTAGACAACTAGTAAGTGATGGGACTGCAGCTTTCTTTAGATGGTCATCATCGTTTGATATATTTTCATGAAGTAAAGAAGTCTCTTCGTCAGATGGTTCTTTACCTTTGTACTCTTTGAGATATGATACATTATGTTGAAAATTCCTTGGAAAAAAAAATTAGTTATTATATTAATTTATCTTTATGGAAATGTCCAACATTTTTTATCTTTATCGAGCCAAAAAACATTGGTTTAAAACAAAAAAAAATATATACAAACTCTTTAAGATATAATAAATGATGCTAAAAATCCCTTGAAAAACAGGAAAATATCAGTATTCTATTAAGTTGTCTTAATGAATATGTCCAACACTCAGGGGTCGAAATTAGCGCTGGTCCGGTAGTCCGGGACCAGTAAAAGGTGCGTCGGACCAGTAGATTTTGTCAGCTGGTGGTCCGGCGGACCAGTAGAAATTTGTCGATTAAAATCACTGATTGCATCACAATCTCCGTTTGGTTACAAAACAATTTACCTGTGAAATCAATTACACGGTACTGGGGATATTACAATTGATCAAGTTAATTAATATCTCGGGTGAGCGTCCTTCACAACAATATAAAATGTGGAAATTTTTGGAATGAGTTAAACCGCCGGACAAAAAAATTAAAATAAGTGAAAATCAAAAGGAAGATCGAAATAAAGTATATAAAATTGACAAAAGGAAACGCAAATACCAATAATCATGAGAAAAAGGTCGCGAATGGTTGAATTATATAGTAGATTGGATATAGCATCATTTGATCCGGTCCTGGCTATTGAAATGTGGAATATTTCTGGACAGCGCTCCAGACGACCAAGTCAGACACCCTATGGTCTTCGTGAGGATTGCGTTGACGTGGAAGACAATATTGATACTTTTTCTGTCCTTGATCCTGATTTTGATAAATAAAATCATTGAGATTATCAAGGCATTTATCAAAATCAGAATCAAGACTATCCCTTTGTTCTAACTTATGTAAACGAAAGCATCAAAATAAAATTAAACATCTATCATTTATATTAGTGTTTGTCAAATGAATGTCATTTTTGCAGGACCAGTAGATTTGGAGCCGGACCAGTAGAGTTTGCAGTCCACTGGTCCGGCTGGCAACACTTTATCGAAGCATCAGGGCTTAAACATTGGTTTAAAACAAAAAAGGATATTGTTGTCCAAAAAAAAATCAATCATGTTGAACACACCTGTGTGCACACCTCAATTCTTCAGATTTCCAAAGCGATTGTAGACCCGTAATATTCTTTTCTGCTTTCAAATCTTGTTCTTGATTCCAAAGATTAGCCTTAGTAATTGTTTGTTTATAACATAAAATTATCATTCTATAAAAGAAATATAAAAGAATATAAATTTTGATATCAACTATAGTTGTAGATAGTTATTGAAAAAGTTAAAACGAATTTGAAATTAATCAATATATACAATGTATGTGTATGCTGGTGTATGCTGGTTAAAAAGATTCGTGTAGCATACACAATCTTAGCTCGAAATCAGTGCATCAATCTATTTCGATTTCATTAACTTTTCCAGTGATGGAAAGTTCACCCTCTTTGAAAGGATAAAAATGAATTATGTGAAAAAACATTTTTGCATTTTGTACTTTTTATGCAAATGTTGATTTTTTCCATATTTACGTTTAATAATTTATTTTCAAATTTTATTTCAGATTTTAAATTTATTCACTTGAACTTACGGTGTAAACCAACTGATGAAAAGTTTAGAAATCACTGATGCATACTGCAGTGGGCAAACATTCTGAAAGAAAAACGCATTAATATGATATATGGATTTTTTATATACTTCTTCTATAAACTACCGTCTTTGAAAAGAAAGTTACTTTTTCATGTGATAAGTGATCGAGTTAAAGAGTTTAAAGTAGATGTGTTTGCTTTTCTCAGTATTAGATACATGTGACGCATAGTCAATAAGTAACCCAAACTTTACATACAGTATTAAAACGGGTATTTGTGTCGTGTTACTGTAAGAGCGTCGTCTGTGTCTTCTTTTATTAGTATGTCATCGTAAACAAAAAAGTGGATAGATGCATTACGTTTTATAATTGATTCAGTTTTAATGCAAATGCAACGCTATAAGAAATCGCTCAAAACTAAGCAAACTACAAGTTTTCAGATGTATTTAGATAAAGCCTATTTGAAACACAAAAGTAAATAATTCGAAAACCAGTTTCTCATTCTTATGCCATAAACGGTACTTACATACTGTAACTTCCAGTATTAAACATCGCATGCATATTAAAGTCTACTAGTATTACAGTTTA
The DNA here is from genome assembly GCF_965363235.1 of Mytilus galloprovincialis. NCBI lineage: Eukaryota > Metazoa > Mollusca > Bivalvia > Mytilida > Mytilidae > Mytilus > Mytilus galloprovincialis. The sequence goes on from NC_134839.1 coordinate 63,740,883, forward strand.
AACTGTTATGTTATACTATATCCATATGAAGAAACATATACATGTATATTTTAAACGACATAGCTTCCTCGTTGGTCATGTTAACAGAAATACGTGTCACCCTAACCATTAACATTAATCTTTCCTGACGCGAAGACGACATGTACTTATAATCCTATTCCAATCAACTTTAGACTACCAAGTAGGTTTTAATAGGCGCGTAGCTACGTTTACGTCAAAACGCCCGGGCGTACACTTGAATTTTGGTTAAAAAAATATATTCTAATCTCAATAAACTAAAATTATATAGGCCTTGTAAATCTTTCTTCAATGGCTTGTATAATTGCGAATAAAAGTGACGAAATTTACTTTTCAATCAAAAGGTATCCGCGTATTATAAATTTGTTCATCTTCTGTCAAAGTCTGACTGTACTGTGAATTCTACTACTTTCCCTTTGTTTAAAGCTACTTCATACTGTTAAGATTTGCATTTTTGTCGAGCCTGCAACATTTCAGTCGCGAAAGCGAGACATAGCGATCCTAGATTCCGTTGGAGGCGTCAACATTTAGGTTCAGCATGTTGTTAAACGTTTTTTTTTATATATATATATCAATGATCGATCATCAATAACTTTGTCAAACAATCATGATATTTTACGAAAGTTGGACATATATAATTAATTTTCTCGTATTTACTGATAAAAGAAAGTTGTTTTTGCAGTTATATAACAAGTAGATAAAGTCTAGGGTTAGTTTGTTACACATTAATTAATTTGTCAATCCTTCATCGAATTTTATGAAACTTTAGCAGAAGCTTTTTTATGATTACTGTCTTAAGCAAAATTTTATAAGAATTTTGTTTTTATTTTTCAGTTGTGGACTTATTTTTTCGCAATTAACAGACGGTCTGGTAAATTTGTAAACCTTCATAGATTGTCATATGAAACATTGGCAAAAGAAATTATCAAGAAAAAATATCTGAGGAAAATCTTTAATATTTTTAATTCCTGTAATGGACTGATAAATAGATTTTTTTGAGGGAAGTTGTCCTAGACCGGAGTGCCAGAATTCCACGGAAATCTTTACGAATTTTCATAATACACCTGAAAATCTATCAAAGTTGATTATTCCATGTCCACTAAAGAAATTTGCACATAAAAAGAGGTCTTGGTTGAGTGATTGATTTACCCCATGGCTCTTTTTAAACATATTTTAAAGTAACTGGTTGGGTCATTTTCTCTGAAACTAATAACCTTTATATCTCAAATCAACAAAATGAAGAAATTAAACACAAAAGATAAACAAATTAGACTCTAAGTATGTTTTAAATGACATAAAATAAATGGTATCTCGTTCTTGACAACTCGTTAGCTTCAGGGGGCTTCGCCACTCGAACCAAATACCAACAGGTGCTATGACCAAGACCCGATGGGGCCCTTAGACTTCATGTCGAGGTTCGGGCGTACACTTGAAAATGGCCTAGCTACGCCACTGTATGTTACAGGGTTCGTTTTAAAATACATATAAAAGATAAGAACATACTTCGTCTAGAGGGTAGTAGCTGTTATTGTGTTGATACTCAGCAAAACTGTACAGCACAACTTGTAGACATAAACAGCCGGAAATGACATAAGATATAATGCTGTTGACACAAGATGGCTGCAAAAATGAAAGAATGTTCAGGAAAAGACTAAAACTCCTATTTTCTACTTAAAAGATAAAACATTACTTTTGTCTCGTAATCAAGTTAATATTCTAATGCAATTTGTATGTAACATTTGTTTTCATTGGCTAAAAGTTGCCGTCAAATCCACAGGTGACCAGGCGTAACTAAGGAGGCACAACCATTTTGAAATGATTGAATCAACAAATGTTCGATTACTACTACACGGCCGACACTCGGCTAACCGAGAGATAGGTCGGTTAATCTATATTGAGTATGCGGCTATATCGGTGGTGGGTCTGTTAATCGGGTTGGCTAAAGTCTGTTAATCAGGTGTTATCGTGAAAATCAGTGCAAGGTCAGCATGTTTCATTGTATAACTTTTTAATTATATTTATATCATAAAAACTATTCATGTCTGACAAAACGATTTGGAGTACTGAATCCAGTGGTGTGATTAATTTTTTTCTAGCTTCAATAAACGATCTATAAAATGAAAAGGCGAGTTACTCATCAGTAAATTTATACACATTTTACACACACAAAATGTACACAAAAATGACAAGTTGGTTGAGTTTACTTGCATGCAATCTTTTGAACATCGAAAAAAGACTGGCATTATGTTTGTTTACCATATTAACATCAATATGTGAAAAATCTACACGAAAAACTGTATTTTGGTGACATAAATCAATTTTTTATAAAAATATGGTCTGTTAATGGGTCGGATGTATAAAACTCGGTCTGTTAATTGGTCTGTTAAGAGTTATGAATGACATTACAATTATATAATTCAACTGTTATATGGGGTGTTATCTGAATAAAGAGATAGGCCCAATATTAGTGGCTAGAATAAATGGAATTAACACATGAACAATGAAACATAAGTTTAGACAATGGAATCTGAAAATTGATATAAATGATTTTAAAAAGTGTAAAATCAGAGTAATATTATTTCATCAAAGAATGGTCGCATATATCATGTGGATTCTGTTTCATTGATATGAATGGCACCAATTTGTCATTTACATAGTTAACAAGTACATAAATCAGAGATAAACTTCGTAATGTTTTGATTTTTTTATCAAATGAACTGAAATATGTTTATAATGCAAACAAATATAGACAAACCTTTCAACATTAACCTTTCTCTACACCACCTTGAAGGTCACTCGATAGAAAAACAAGCACGTTTGCGGACTGCGAGTCGGCTAAATGACTTACGATATCATTGGTATAGATCATTACTCGAAAAATAAAATTATTATTATGCATTCATTGTGATTTACAGGAATATAAAATTGTCTTGTTGTTACACATTAGATAAGCACCCAACACTTTAAAAAAAAAAACTAATGTCTATCTCTTGTTTAGAACCACGGTTTAGAACTTGGTACAGACATTTCCTTAGGCGGCAGAAAATGAGAATGATGACTCGGTACAAAGGAATATACATACCGGAAATAAACTCCTCATAGATACCAGGATTGAAATTTGATACTTGCGCCTTATATTTACGCCAGACACGCGTTTCGTCTACGAAAAACTCATCAGTGACGCTCGAAAAAAATGTTTAAAACGCCAAAAACAAAGTTGAAAAGCATTGAGGAAATACAACTAATAATAACCAAGTCAGGAGCCTCTGTCCTTTGTTAGTCTTATATGATTTTTAATTTTAGTTTCTTGTGTATAATTCGGACTTTATTTTGACGTCCATTATCACTGTACTAGTATGCATATTTTTTAAGGGGCCAGCTGAAGGACGCCTACGGGTGCGGGAGTTTCTCTCTACATTGAAGAACCATTGGTGGCCTTTGTCTGTTGCCTGTTCTTTTGTCGGGTTGTTGTCGCTTTGACACATTCCCCATTTCCTTTCTCAATTTTACCTTTGTATTTCGACGTACTTCAAACTTATGCAACGCGCTTTGAACGATTGCTAAGCGTTCCTATGGCGTGCAACTAACGTATACCGACTTTGTCAGTTTTCTCTGTACGTTTGGTGCACGCTGGTCTATCCGCCAATGTGTGACGCCGGCATAAGGTAATCTATTCCTAAGGTAGAAAAGCCTTAGTATTCAAAAGAAAACGCATGGAATTTTAAAACCAGCTGAATTGCAACACATGACAGATTCATAGATGTTACAGACTTTGAACAGACAAAAAAATAAGGCTGATTGATAACTTGGCGTAAATAATAAATTCATGCGAATTCGAACGGCCAATTAGTCCATATAACGCTAATTAGAAGTGACACACCCTTTAAATGAAATGCAGAGAAAAAAAATTAAAATAAAAGTGCTCTTTCTATAAGGATACTGTTGCACCGTATTGTAATTTTTTCGTCATAAGTACATCTCATTTTTTTTTCATGTGAAAATATAAACTCAAGGTAGTAAGACTATTGTCGTGGCTAAATAACTCTTAACTGACAAGATTTAAATTGTCCAACCCATTAACAGACTGTATTCCCCTAATATTCATAAAAATGTGGTATAACTCAACTTATATAACAATTATGAAATATTTATCAATGACAATTGATTTTTTAGAACCAAAGTTCTACTTTGTGTCCTTTAAATCATATCTAAAAATGGTTTTTGGCCTTTTATCTAAAATATTGCTATGCGTACAAGCATAAAAACCACATACTTGCGCGACGCCTTTTGGTTTTACTTAAAATTGCGCAGGCTATGCATTTTTTTTAATTGTGGAAAATGTTCTATGATAGATATCATTTTGTCAGACACTTTTCTTTTTTTGATGTGATTCTCATAATGTGCCAAAAAATCTGTATATTTAACAGAGTTCAACATTAAATTGTGAGTTTTACTCTTAACAGACTTTAGCCAACCCGATTAACAGACCCACCGCCGATATAGCCGCATACTCAATATAGATTAACTGACCTATCTCTCGGTTAGCCGAGTGTCGGCCGTGTACTATATAATCCAAAACAAAACAACTCATACCTCGAATTCGCCGTTTTAAAGTTATTTTATCCGAATTTGAAGCGTACAGGTAACGTAATAACCTCCAGTTTGTAAAGTTAATATTGTATTGTTGTTGCCATATGGGATAGCTATTGGCAATCATAACACAACTTCTTTTTATGTATAAATGTAAAGAACATGATTCTTGACTAAATTTCTCTTGTTGTTGTTCGTTTTTGTTGCTGACAATTTCTGTCTACTATAGTGTTTGCCAAGGTGGCAAAATGAGTAAAAATTTATTATCATTAAATGGCAATGACTTCTATAAGGAGTCAACTGACGATTTTCATCTATGTGACTTTTTGTAGATATTGTCTTGTCGACCTTTTCGCGTTTGATATTTTCCTTATAATGCTCAATCATTATTAGACCGTTGGTTTTCCCGTTTGAATGGTTTTACACTAGTAATTTTGGGGCCCTTTATAGCTTGTTGTTCGGTGTGAGCCAAGGCTCCGTGTTGAAGGCCGTACTTTAACCTATGATGGTTTACTTTTTAAATTGTTATTTGTATGGAGAGTTGTCTCATTGGCACTCACACCACATCTTCCTATATCTATTAGCCTAACAATATCGACACAATCCTTATTTACGTGCAATGACTCCTATTAGGAGTTGACTGATGATTTCGGCTATTTTGACTTTAAAGTTGATCTAGTGTTGATGAACATTTTTACTCAATTGTTAAAATCGTCATTTTACGGTAATAAATCCAATTTATGAGTCTTAAATTTTTAACCGGTCGGTAGGTATTTCTCATCGTTTTTAACATTTTTGCCCCGTCAGATTTTTACCAGTCAGGATCCTACTTCGTCAAAATTATCTCCCCATTAAGCTGGGGTCAAACATTCACGATTTTACTTCCGTCCTTGACAGGACCATTCCCAATTAAAATTTGTCAAAAGTCTGATCAAGATCCTGTTAATCGTGGATAGAAATTCAAACTTTAATTATTTTTTTTTTTTTTTTTAATCACGACAACAATCAGATATTGTTCAGGAGGGTCGAGATTCAACCGTTTCCAAGCGAATTTGTCCCGATAATCCCGTTCTCAATCCGATTCTAATCAGATTGGTGTCTTTCGTATGGTAAAATTCGTTATAGTCTGTCCCTTCTGCGTCCCGATTCTACCGAATGTAATCTGAAAGAGTTCAGACAGTGACCAGACAGTTAACCGACGCTGACGGAAGTTATCCGTTAGAAAACCGTCGGCATATTCGGGATAATCAGGTACTGTCGGAACTGTAATCCTATCATGGTCCGCTCTATCGCATTGCAAACGGCTTTGTCGGGTCTCAGTCGTATTGCTTTCTGTAATTGTCGGGACTCTGACGTGGGTATCATTGACGAATTTCGTATTAATACCAGGACTGTTCCGGAACGGTTTCGGCAAAGACGGTTCGCAATCGACAAGATCTGGATGCAATCTGGGCTCAGTCGGCAGAAAACAGCAATGAAAAATTTCTCCAAATCATTCCCGTTCCACAGGACACCGTCCAGATAACACAAAACATTGTTAGGATTTTGATCCGATACAGCAGAATATGTCACGACATAGTCACGGTTGTAATCCGACTAGACAAAATCGGCTGAGTTCAAACGGGAGCAATTATCGGCAATGTGTGAACGCCGCATTAAGCTGGGGTCAAACATTCACGATTTAACTGCCGTCCATGACAGGACCATTCCCGATTAAAATTTATTAAAAGACTGACCAAGATCCTATGAATCGTGGATAGAAATTCAAACTTTAATTAAAATTTGTGAAAAAATTAATTTAATCACGACAACAATCAGATATTGTTCATGAAGTGTCAATATTCAACGGTTTCCAAGCGAATTAATCCCGATAATCCCGTTCTAAATCCGCTTATAATCCGATTTGTATCTTTCGCCAGGTAAAATTCGACCGAGTCTGTCACGACTGCGTCCAGATTCTACCGAATGTAATCCGACAGAGATCAGATAGTGACAAGACAGTGAACCGACGCTGACGGAAGTTATCCTTTCGAAAACTGTCGGCATACTCGGGATGATCAGGTACTGTCGGAACGTAATCCTATCACGGTCCGCTCTATCGCATTGCAAACGGCTTTGTCTGGTCTCAGTCGTATTGTATTCTGTAATTGTCGGGACTTTGACGTGGGTATCATTAACTAATTTAGAATTAATAACGGGACTGTTTCGGAACGATTTCGGCAAAAACGGTTCGCAATCGACAAGATCTGGATGCAGTCTGGACTCAATCGGTAGAAAAACAGCAATGGAAAATTCTCTCCAGATCATTCCCGTTCTACAGGACACCGTCCCGAATACACAGAACATTGTTACGAATTCGATCCGATTCAGCAGAATCTGTCACCACATAGGCACGATTGTAATCCGACTAGACAAAATCGGCTGAGTTTCCCCGAATGTTACGGGACGCACCTACCTATCGGGGTGCTTTGTCGAAATATTCGCACCCTTCCCGACCAGTAGGAATCTGTTACGAACTAAAACGACTGCGTTCAGACAATAATAGAACATTCCAGATAATTGAGGATACTAATCCAACTTTTTCACTTTTCGTGTCGTATCGCTGTCTGATCTCAAACGGGAGCAATAATTGGCAATGTGTGAACCCCGCATTACGCCAGTTAATTTTCACAATCGTAGAAATGAAATCCATTGTAGGGATGACGCGCTGCCAATTTTGCTGTTGAAAACCGATAAATTTATCCGCATAGCATCATTACGATCCTTATATGTCAGTTGTATTTTAAAAGACAAATGTATCTTCTAGCTGATGAGCATCAGTTAATGATCTTGTCTGCATTGATTCCACTTAAAACTAGTGTCTAATCGGTTGTCAGGTGAAATTTTTGAAAATTCATAAACATTTAAAAAATTTCTAATCAAATATTTCGTGGACGGGCAGACTAGATTTTTTTAGTGGTTGAAGACTATAAACCTTAGTTATCACACACAAAAAATTATTATTTTTTCATCATCCGACTTGAAAGACTGTCGTCAAGTACTTTTAGTAAAAAAAATACTTATTCGATGACACCTTCTCTGTTTTTATGATTCACTAGATAGGTATTCACAAGACCCATATATTTCATCTTTTAGTACTGTGCTGTTTTTATGTTATAAAGTCAACCTGTAGCTTTGATATATAAAAATGATAGAATCTGAAGCGAGATGATGTGTCAAATATTCTTCCTTTGTACGTTTTCAAGACAAAATATTCAACTGAAACACGCCCTAACATAAAAAAGTGCACTCGATTTTCTCTTTTCGTTACAATTGTTACTCATTTTTTAGAATTTTTTTCTTGAGTCACATAATGGAAGACACGAAAATTACAGAACTATTGATTGTTCTCCGTCCGTGGTAATTTTTTCCAAAAAATGGGAGGTTATGAATTTTCTACATCCAACTTGATAGATACCCATGTCGTTGACTTGATATCTAATTATTCTACTTAACTATGTAACAGATAAATTGAAACCTTATGCAAATAGTGTTTTTAAAATAGAACACTTCGTAATTGAGAAGAAAATTGTCATTTTATTTGTTTCTATTAACTTTAAAAGTTTTTGTTACTTGAGTAAACATTACAGTAAGCATTTATCGCCTTCTCTAACAAAGAGCTTCGATTCTTTTGTTCCATTTCAATTGGGTTTCCGCCTGTGACTTTCTAATGCAGTTTACAAAAATCAATACTTGTATTTAACCCCTATATTATATGTTTTTAGTCTTGGTGGTAAAGTTGGTTTGCAGTATGGGTCATAGAAAATGCTTTTGAAGATACCTCAAGAGTGATTTGGCCTAGTCTTTGATGATTGTTAAAATTAACGTCATACAGACGACCGAGAGCTCACATTTAAAAAGAAACACATGATCGTTAAACAAATAGACACTTTCGAATTCTTTGCATTTCAGTAAAAAAAATGGATTTAGTGAACATATACTTGCGTGCATTTAGGGGAATCTTCACTTCCATTACCATGTTGAGCGAGTGGTTAAAATATGATGCTATATTGCACAAATTCTTTGGCAATTAAAATTCTGAACAAACATTATTTCTAGTTATCCTACTTAATGTAGATCAGAAAGACGATTGATAAACTTTAATAGTATAGGTTGGTTCCCTCTGTAAAATATTCACTATGCCTTCGGAATATACAAGCTTGTCAATAACGGCCGGATACCAGTCTAGGGAAACGATGTCATAAAGGCGCGCATAATTGACGAATTTTAACGACGAAGGACAAAAATCGACAGTGGTATGTTAAATCATAAATTGTTACCTGATTCTGTATGTCATTTTGAAGAGTAAAAATAGACAAAACAACAGAAATTATCCAGTATATCCATAAATACCACGATGTTGTAATTCCTTTCATTCGGTTGATCTGTGTTACAATAGCTAAGAAGAACTTAAAAAATATGTTTAATACAGTTGAATGGTATATTGTAAATGTACAGTAGCAGCATTCATATCCATTGTGTTGTGCCGAGTATAATCATCGGAAATGGTTATTTTTTTTTAGATTTACCTACATCACTTCATAAGACAATTTGAGTAATGACACGATTGATTTCTTAGTTATGTTTAAGCTTTTCGACTTGTGTTTCCTAAGACATTGGCCATCGACGTACCTGACACTGAGAAACGAAATTTGTGAAATATATGAATGATTAGCTATGTTTGCACAATAGGAACGAGAGAATATTTCGTATTCTGCAAAAAATCGAAATTATAAAGATACAGATTCCAGGTGTAGAACATACAAGGATACAGCAGTGATTGCGTTTATATATGAAAGTTGAAAATTGTTTGTTTTATTTAAAACATAGAATATACTTACGTAAGAAATAACATTTAGTATAAGACCAACCAGTAGTGACAGTGGGACAGGTTTGTGTTCGTCACATCTGTAACCATAATGGACATAGGACAAAAGATAGAACAGACTCAGTACCAACAGAAGGACACATATAACCTGAATTATCAAAACGTTTACAATATACAAAGAAAGAGTGATACAACTCTTGAATTAACTTTCATTCAGATTTGATGAGATGAAATTAATGTATAAAATTATATTCTGTTGTTTTTGGTATGTATTAGTTTTCAGAGCTTCTTAAAAATTTATTATGACCAAAAATGAATATCGGACCGATAAGCGAAATTGATTTTCAGCGTAGTTTAGTGTTGAAACATATAGAATTGTATCAGTTCCTTAAAAGGAAATATAACGTTTTTTATTCAGTTGAAAATTTATCAGATACTTTATAAATAAAACGTGTAATGCACAAAAAAATAAAAAGAGGCTGTGAGTGTACGCCAATAAGACAGCAATCAAACATTGTGCACGTGAGAACATGCAAATGTATTTTTATAATCAAATTGTCAATTTTCCCCAAAAGTCAAATGTAAGAAGTACTTGCAGTTTTGAACACGCTTATAGTTCCTACTGCCAAGGGTGGATTCTGAACCTTCCTTGAAATAAAGCAATCGTATATAAAGGATATAAGAAGCCATCCTGTAGGTATCCAAATTGGTATAGTAGTGAGAAAACAATCAGTTAAATTTGGCACTTCACCGGTCAGAACATTTTCATCCTAAAAATAATGTTACAAGTTGTAAAGTGTATAATAACTGTGGCTTTTAATGATACTTTTCGTAGAAATAAACACATTTAATTCTGTATAAAGGCAACAGTAGTTAACCGATGTTCAGAAGTCATAAATCGATTGAGGGAAAACAAATCCAGGCTACAAACTAAAACTGAGTTATCTCCTTAATTAAAAACAACTTCAACTTTCCGACATTCCATTTATATAACTCAGCATTCATTTTAAAACATTCAACATTCGATTTGATAAGTAATCATCGAATGTTGAAAATATGATTGTTGATATCCAACGTTGAATGTTGAAAAAAAAAACGGATGTTGAATGTTAAAATCGAATGTTGAATGTTGAAAATTAAATGTTGAATGTTATCACTCCAATATTGAAAATTCAAGATCAAAATCGGATGTTTGACAGCCGCTATAGTTCAATTTTGTCCAATGTAAATTCTTTCAGACCTTTTCAAAATCATTAACAAATGTCTATGGTCAAAGCTTAAATGTCCGTGGCAATACTGTAACAGATTGAAATAGAGATACGATATCAACTCTGCTTCTGACAATAACGAGAGTTTTCAGTAGAGTGACTGTACACTTCTTAAACTATACCAAGTCAGGAATATGACAGTTGTTATCAATTCGTTTAATATGTTGGAGCTTTTGATTTTGCCATTAGAGACTTTCCGTTTTGAATTTCCTCCGAGTTCAGTAGTTATGTGATTTTACTTTTTTCTGGAGATAATGAGAGTTTTAGTAGAGTAACTGCACACTTCTTGAACTCAAAGACTGCTGTAGAGTAACAAAAAAATCCTACCCAAAAAGTTGAATTCCCACAAAATCCTTGAAACACCATTCTCTACAATTAATTTGTTTATCAATACATAACATTAATGTATGTCAGTCGACATCAAGTTTAAACAAAGGTGTTTACTGTTTAGGAATATCTAATCGTGGTGCATGCTCAGAAATGAATTAAGAAGACGTTTACCTAGCTGTCATTCAACTTTGTACATGGTATCGTTTCTGTGAGGAATATTGTGTGTTTACGGTTCGATCGTTCACACAGTATATTTATAATTATATATGATTTTCATATAGTATATATTCACAGTAGAAGGAAACAAATGTGGTCAATTATTCAATATATCTAACCCCTTAACACCATAGTCAGGTGGTGACGTATAGGTGTTTTATATATCTATGTTTTATATATCTAACACCATAGTCAGGTGGTGATGTACAGGTGTTTTATATATCTAACCCCTTTACACCATAGTCAGGTGGTGATGTACAGGTGTTTTATATATCTAACCCCTTAACACCATAGTCAGGTGGTGATGTATAGGTGTTTTATATATCTAACCCCTTAACACCAAAGTCAGGTGTAGATGTACAGGTGTTTTATATATCTAACCCCTTAACACCATAGTCAGGTGGTGATGTATAGGTGTTTTATATATCTAACCCCTTAACACCATAGTCAGGTGGTGATGAATAGGTGTTTTATATATCTAACCCCTTAACACCATAGTCAGGTGGTGATGTATAGGTGTTTTATATATCTTACCCCTTAACACCATAGTCAGGTGGTGATGAATAGGTGTTTTATATATCTAACCCCTTAACACCATAGTCAGGTGGTGATGAATAGGTGTTTTATTATCTAACCCCTTAATACCATAGTCAGGTGGTAATGTACATGTGTTTTATATATCTAACCCCTTAACACCATAGTCAGGTGGTGATGTATAGGTGTTTTATATATCTAACCCCTTAACACCATAGTCAGGTGGTGATGTACAGGTGTTTTATATATCTGACCCCTTAACACCATAGTCAGGTGGTGATGTATAGGTGTTTTATATATCTAATCCCTTAACACCATAGTCAGGGGTGATGTATAGGTGTTTTATATATCTAACCCCTTAACACCATAGTCAGGTGGTGATGTATAGGTGTTTTATATATCTAACCCCTTAACACCATAGTCAGGTGGTGATGTACAGGTGTTTTATATATCTAACCCCTTAACACCATAGTCAGGTGGTGATGTATAGGTGTTTTATATATCTAACCCCTTAACACCATAGTCAGGGGTGATGTATAGGTGTTTTATATATCTAACCCCTTAACACCATAGTCAGGTGGTGATGTACAGGTGTTTTATATATCTAACCCCTTAACACCATAGTCAGGTGGTGATGTACAGGTGTTTTATATAACTAACCCCTTAACACCATAGTCAGGTGGTGATGTATAGATGTTTTATATATCTAACCCCTTAACACCATAGTCAGGTGGTGATGTATAGGTGTTTTATATATCTAACTCCTTAACACCATAGTCAGGTGGTGATGTATAGGTGTTTTATATATCTAACCCCTTAACACCATAGTCAGTTGGTGATGTATAGGTGTTTTATATATCTAACCTCTTAACACCATAGTCAGGTGGTGATGTGTATGTGTTTTATATATCTAGCCCTTAACACCATAGTCAGGTGGTGATGTACATGGATTGTAAAAGCCTGACTACTGAAAAAAATCTAACCCCTTAACACCATAGTCAGGTGGTGATGTACAGGGAATTTGTAAAAGCCTGACTACTGAAAAAAATCTAACCCCTTAACACCATTGTCAGGTGGTGATGTACAGGGATTGTAAAACCCTGACTACTGAAAAACAAATAAAGCAATGACTTGTTTTGGGGTATTTTTTTACTTTCAGAAAATCAGCATTTTCTCATAGCATGTAAAAACATGTTTTCATTAAAAAAAGAAATTGTCAAAATGTATTCAGACCTTTTTAATACTCTATGTACGTTTAACATTCTATTTAATCAAAGTCACAGCATGAAGATTGGTGGTTCGAAATATTCCATTCAATTTCTTGTTTGATTATCTATTATACAACATTCCATTTCGGACCGAAGGACAAATATCCATGATATGAACAATAACAGACCAATATAATAGAATGATACACTAGAAATGCAAAATAAGATGTCGTATAATAATACGCAATGCGATATAGGTCAACGTAATGCATTCGATAATGAACAAAACCATTATCATAAAGTAAGCTATGTCAGCATATATAGATGCATGCTTTCTTGTTTTATCTATAGTCATGCCAAATCGAAACCCTACACCTTTAAGACTATGCAGAACATAAGACATTCCATTGGAAAGTTAAATAAAAATATTCATGTCCAGCAAATTTCACACAGAAGTTTTAGTACAGGTGTACAGATAATTATACTATAGATATTTCGTATGAGATTGTATTACTGAATAATTTTTAGGCCTGATATAGTGTAGACTCCAAATATTCAATTATAAAGCTGTGTCGATTTAAGGCGCTAGTTCCCTATTAAATGTATATTGAATAGTGACAAATAAACTGTCTTAACATGCTAATCTGTTTATTTCGATGAATATGATTAGGCAAATATTCAAATGCAGAATGCATTTATATAGTTTAAGTGTATATATGAATTACGAAAATATCACAAGTAGTTAAACAGCTTTACCAAATCCACGGAAAAAACAAAAATGGCAAAAATGGCAAGTTATATAGTACGTACGGACAAAACTTTATGAGACGATTTAACATTTTTACTGTTTATTTTGTTTTATGCCTGTATCGTAACAAGTTTTTATATGATACAGTTTTCAATTTTCTTGTTTTATTATTTCAAATTAATGAGAGTGTAATATTTTTTTGTTTATAGTTTTCAATACAACGACTTGTTTCCGCTTCGATTTGGATAATGGTAATGAGGCTTTGTACAAGTAAGTTAAACTTAGTTTCGTTCATTTCTTGCTGTTTTCATAATTTCATATACTAGTACTTTTATTTGTATCAGCAGCGGTAACTCTGTAGCACTCTTGAAAGATATCACACTACTAAAAATAATGAAAGTACAGTCCAATTATATATATGTCCGAAGCCTGTTTATCGGTGTGATGAGCATGAAAATTTCAAGCTAGATGCTTAATTTGACCTTATTTCCCACATTATATATTATCGCTCCATGCGTTAATCGGACAAAACTTAAATAACATATTCTAATGTTTAATTCATAATAACAATAGTCAGTGTTACGATCGCACTTACAGCATTTTGGCATGCTATGGAGTCGCCCAAGGTACAAACTATCTGCTATTTTGATTAAGTGAAATCTGTGAGATTTCAATTGGTTATTGTTGACCCTAATTGTTCTTCTGAATAAAGTTTCAAATCGTGTAATTTATAAATTACTTTACACTATTACTGTTACGAGAGCTATTCATTTGTTTGTTTCTCCTTTTCATTGTTTCACAAAGTACTATAAATGATGATCAGGTTCTACTACTCTATTAACAATCAATCAGTAGTATAATAAATAATTTAAATAAGTATATATTTTAGACGGTACTGTACATAAAATACATTTAACCACCAGTTCATATCAAATTGCTTGTGATCATTGTAAATATTGAGATAACCCCTTTTTGAAATCAAAGGGTTCCTGTCTTAGGCATTAGTTGAATGTGTCTGTATCAATTTATAGTTTACAAACATGTTATAGTTGTAGAAGTCAGAGGCGGATTTAGGGGGGGGGCAGGGGGCCCGCCCCCCCCCCTTTTGGGAAAAATTTGGTTGCTTATATAGGGAATCACTGTAGCGTGACTGGAGCGGGCCCCCTAGTAGGTCAGTCAGTGGGCCCCCACTTATGAAAATTTCTGGATCCGCCACTGGAAGTTTCAGTATCAGTAGCAGTAGTAGTAGACGTAGTATCACATAAATAAGAGTGTGGTTTGATTTTCAATGTGACAAATATCCAATAGAGACAAAATGACGCATAATTATGTAAAAAGTAAAATCACAAACTCTGAACTCTGAGGAAAATTCAAAACGGAAAATCCCTAAACAAATGCCAAAATCAAAATCTCAAACACATCAAACGAATGGATTACAACTAAGCAACTATAGCTCACCGTTGTTCGGATACTGTTGTTACTGTTGTTTTCTGATAATTTTATTTTATATGGAGATATAATCTTTTTCAGGTGACTGCCCAGGAGAGTTTACATGTGGTGAAAATGAGTGTATACCATACAGTTTGGTTTGTAATGGGAATATTGATTGCCAAAACGAACACAGCATTGCATATGAAGAATATTATGTTTGCTTGATAGGTATCTTATATTTTATATTCTATAATTTAATACATCATTCGATTTTGCACCAGGTAATAATAAAAACCAAACTGTTGAAATATTAAAAAGTTACAAAAAAAATATATATTGCCTTTGAATAGCGCTCAGCAATACTTCATTCACTTCCTGGTGTTGATGTGCTTTCGTTTACTCTAAATAGTTATCAAAGGTACCAGGATTATAATTAAGTACGCCAGACACGCGTTTCGTCTACATAAGACTCATCAGTGACGCTCATATCAAAATATTTATAGAGCCAAACAAGTACAAAGTTGAAGAGCATTGAGAATTCAAAATTCCTAAAAGTTGTGCCAAATACGGCTAAGGTAATATATGCCTGGGATAAGAAAATCCTTAGTTTTTTTTCGAAAAATTAAAAATTTTGTAAACAGGAAATTTATAAAAATGATAAAAATTCTTAACAGTTACCTCACAGTATGACTACGTAAAACAGTACAACAATATGCACAAGTCTTAACTAAAGTATTTGTTCTTCATTCATTCCACAGAAGGCTGTAATGAAAATTTTAAATGTGACGACGGAACATGCATTCCTTTTGAAAAGTTGTGCGATTCCCATAGTGATTGTGCCGGAGGTGAAGACGAAACAAGATGTTATATATCAGGTCGGTTTTAGATTAATCAAAATATATTTACTGATTGTGATAAAGAAAATAGTATATAATGTTTAAATTAATATATTAGTAAATGTAATATGATTGCCAATGAGACAACTATCCACCCAAGTTCAAATGAAGTTGATGTAAGTAATTCAAGGCTACCGTACGGACTTCAATGATAAAAGAAAAAACTACTGTATAGTAGGCTATAAAAGGCGCCAAAATAAAGAATAGGAATCAATTGAATTGAGAAAACCAACGACCTAATTTAAAATAAAACAATTTACAAACAAACAATATGGCAGACTTTCAGACATCACGTCGACATTATCTAGTTTCTTCTGAACAAAAGATATTAAGGCTCAACATATATTCGTATCACGACAACGGAAATGTTTATAGCAATAACCAGTCATAGACATTTTCGACAGGTTTCAAGAATTCGCAATTAAAAATGAATAAAATAAGGGTTATGTATGCATTGACGTGTAGCTTTATATTCATAGATCTATTATTTCATGTATGTGAAGTTAGCAGCCGGTTCGTTATTCGATATTCGATATTCTAAATGAAGTTCAAAATCATAAAAAAAAATTACTTGATAACATTAAAAGCATCATTTTCATAGTAAAAAGGACTGATAAGTTACGTAGGAACTCGTTTAATGGCCTCTTCAATCTGTCGTAAATTCTCGTGGTCCTCGAATATTAACCCTTTTCTAAACTCTTTTCTAAGTTGCATATTTGTCTTTATGTAATGTAGATTTTTATCAATAAAACAACCTCAAAGATGTACTTTTATATATGATATTTCTTGAAGCAAAAAGGAAAACATATAACTCTAGAAACATTTAGAAATATAAATAGAAATACTAATGGAAAGCCAAAAAAGATATAGATAGTGAAAACCTATCTGAGACCGCTTAAATGAGGGTGAGACCCCCTGGTCTCTCAATGTCCATAAAATTCAGGTAAATCATAGACCCTGTTTATATAAAGGTTATATTAGAAGTATTTCCCAAAATAATGTCACCTTCGATATCTATGGAGGGCTTAGATTGTCACTTTTTAGCTAAAAATTGTCAAAATTTTAGGACATTGAAAAAACAGGGGGTCTCACCATCTTATCAGCGGTCTAATGTAGGTTATCTCTATATATATCGAATATCCAACTGGCACTTTAGGCCCTCCGTACATATATAAGACAGAAAGTGTATCCAAATACTTTTTTTCACGATTGTATCTACCTATTAACTAACTGTCTGCCTAATATTAGGCAGATTGAGAGTTCAGGGGCTCTCACTATTGTCCAGTGCCCTTTGATTTGACATTTTGACAATGTTTAGCTGAAAATGACAATCTAAGCCCGCCGTAAACATCGAAGATGACATTATTCTGGTAAATGCTTTTGATAAAAAACTTTATGTATACAGAATCTATAAATTCGTCGAACTTTATGGACATTGAAAAACAGGGGGGTCTCGCAATCATTTCAGCGGTCTCAGGTAGGTATTATTTTCAACTAAATTTGAATATCAAGCCGAATGCTAGCAGCCGGTTGGATATCAAATATCGAATAACGAACCGGCTGCTTACTTCACATCCATATCATAATTTCACAAAATTTTATGTTATTGTATCGTTGAGAGCATAAATGTGTCATATACCTTTTTATTTTAAAGTAATACGCATTCAATAATGTTACGGTGATCATTACCGTAGCCGTTACTACCGGAAGTATGTTTTGATAAAACTGATGATAGTGTGGTCGTCCAATTTCTCTGCGCAGGCCACATATTTCTGTTATGTTATAACCTTCATCGGGTACACTTGAGACTAACGCCACTCAGCTTACGTTCGAGAGCCAAATAATAAAGGAAAGAAATACAACAGTTTCTAATTTGCCTGTTACTAAAACCTCGGTCACACCTTAACGGATAGCTCGAACGGATGCCGAACGGATCACTTTTTTCAATCCGTTAGACGTCCGGCCATATCCGTTTCATGCCCGTTTAACGTACGTTTTATCCGTCGACGTATGTTCTGTCCGGTAGAAAATTTTGAGCATGTTCAAAACTTTGAACGGACGTCCAACGGATGAAGTGTCCGTTGAACGTACGGTAGACGTCCGTTTTGTCGGTACTCTTCCGTTTCGTTTCCGTTTTGTATCCGTTCCTTGTCTGTTAAGCCTCGGTCACATCTTAACGGATATCTCGAACGGATGTCGAAAGGATAACTTTTTTCAATCCGTTCATGTCCGTAAGACGTCCGTTCTTATCCGTTCGACGTCCGTCCATATCCGTTTTATGTCCGTTTAGCGTACATTTTATTCGTCGACGTCCGTTCTGTCCGCTGGGAAATTTTGAGATTGTTCAAAATTTTGAAAAGACGTTTAACAGATGAAAAGTCTGTTGAACGTCCGGTAGGCGTCTGTTTTTGTACGGTACTCATCCGTTTCGTTTCCGTTTTGTATCCGTTACTTTTCCGTTATACATCCGTTGGAGGTCCGGTAGACAAATTCACCACCGACTTCTACCGGAAGTTGAACGAACGTGAAACGGACTTCTACCGGACGTATAACGGATAAAACAGATGATGAATGGATGAGAAACGGATATATGTCAATTGAAATTTTTGCGTCAGAAATGCCAATTATTGGTATGTCAGATTTCTTGAGTGTCATGAATTCTTATTATTCATAATCGATCTTAGAGTTCACGTCTTCCCTATGAAGCAGCTCTTATTAAGGCCAGACACTACCCTTTGGTTGCATTTTGAAGGACAAACCAAAACCAGTTTACACAGAAACTGTTTGAATATTGATGCGACTTACATGTATTATCATTGTCGCCTTTAATTTGTCCGTATATCTTGTTCATACATTTTATTCGGTGCGCTTTCGTTAGTTGTCCGTTTTATATGGTACTCGTTCGTTTGATGTACGTTCGACATCCGTTCTGTCCGGTACGTTTCCGTTTCTTGTACGTTGCATATCCAGTCTGTGTTTGTTAACCATTCGTTACGCGTCCATTTTATTTGGTCAGTACATCAACGGACTCCGAACGGATAACAATTTTGTCAACGGACAACTTTTATTTTCATCCGTTAGGCGTCCGTTCGTGCTATCCGGTAAGGCGTGACCACAGCTTTAAACATCCGTTAGCGGTCTGGTAGACGAATTCACCAACGGGTTTTACTGGACGTTTAACGGATAAAACGCATGTAGAACGGATCTGAAACGGAAAATGCCAATTGAAAGTTTCGCATCAGAAATGCCAATTATTGGTATGTCAGATTTCTTGAGTGTCATGAATTCATATTATTCATAATTGATATTAGAGTAAGGGCACGTCTTCACTATCAGGCAGCTCTTAGTAAGGCCAGACACTACCCTTTGGACATCCGTTCTGTCCGGTACTTGTTCGTTTCTATTATGTTGCATATCCGGCGTGTGTCCGTTATGCATACGTTACGCGTCCGTTTTATTTCGTCAGTACATCAACGGACTCCCAACGGATAACAATTTTGTCAACGGACATATTTCATGTCCATCCGTTAGGCGTCCGGTCGTGGTATCCGCTAAGGTGTGACCACAGCTTAATGAACAGGAAAGTATACCGACAAATCGGACTATACATAACAAATAAATAAATTTCAAATTAATGTTGACCTCAGTCAGATGATTTGAAAAATAGTGCAAAATAAAGTGTGCAGATATTTAGAATTTTAACCATTAAAGTTTTTATTAACATATGCACATACAATGTTTTTGGTAGGTTTGGTATGTCCAGGTGGGTCTAAATGCAAAAATGGAATGTGTATCCCAGCAGATTGGATGTGTGATGGTACTCCACACTGCCATGACGAAAGCGATGAATCACCTACAACCTGTAACCCAGAAGGTACACGCTCTCTCTCACAAGAAAGATTCACCTGTTAAGAATCAAGTATTTGGAGTTATGTCATTGTTCGTTCACTAAAAAAAATTGCGTACACTTTTTGTTTTATTTCGATCATTAGAATTCATGTGTGTCTTTAATTTGAACGTCATACTAATTGTGGTGTAAAAAGAGACATTTCAATGTGTCTTAAAATACTTGTTTCATTCAAATAATCAATAGTGGAATAATACTTTTTTTACATCTAAATATAAATTTTATCCTTACACATTTTACAATTCACGACTGTCATCAAAATCAAAATATATATTTACAGTTCTAAACATTGAGTACTCGAGTAGTTATTATAAATATCCATTCGATTTAGTTGAAGAAGCAGGAATTATTTTGTTGTTTGGGGTTGTGGTGTAGCTGTCATTGACGTTCTGGTAATGTAAGATCACTATAAAGTCGCTTTGTCCAACGGGTCACATGTGTATGCTACATAAGTTGTGTAGTAAACATATAACGACTTGGTAGTTCATTCAATATATTTTTTTTACGAAATAAAGCATATTGGTTATTTATAACATATTTTTACTTAAAACAACATTTTCTATATTTTTCTCCGTAGAATTTACAACACAGGTGATGGAGGCATCAACAAATTCATCAAACGAAGACCAACCAAAACGGGAGACAAAAGAACAATCAAGATACCAGACAACTTCTCCAATGCATCAAAGTAATGATACGAACGGTCGGTAGATATTATATGTTTTGGAAACTAAGAGTTTAATTACCACTCGTTAAGCCAACAATAAGAAAAAGGATAATACGTGTGTTGATGACAAGTATTCGGGACTTAAAAGTAAAAATTGTCGACGAATTCGATTTTTTTCAGGTTTAAATTTCTTTAACTGTCATCATCGGAAAGGTTGCATATGATGCAAAACTTCTTGTTGTAATCAAATACTTCTTTCACTTTTTTGTTTTATCTATCATTTCATAATTGAATTTTAAAATTTTCACTGGACATCTTCATCTCATTTTCGTTTTCTTTAAAACATGTATCTATCCGATTTTGTTTATGCGTATCTCAATCTAATTAAAATATAGATCTCTGTAGCATTACGAAATCAGATATGTATATTTTAATTAGATTGCGTTTATCTATTTTAGGCGGTGAAAGTGGGATTGAGAATAGTAGCGCCAGTGTAAGCGGAGGGGGAGTGCTCATGGGCAATAATGGCGATGTTCTTCGATCAAGCATGAACAATGGTTAGTGTAAAACATTAGGATTTTTTTAAAAATATATTTTCACAATATGTAACATTCGCAAGCACTAAAACCGAATATAAAATCGTCACTATAGATTGCAATTCTGTAAATATTGACAATGCAATTTACCATATGAACTCTTTTTCACGGCTAAAACTGTACCACTTTTACTATGAAGTTTTGAAAAAAAATCTTATCCTACAAATTGAAAGTTCATATGCACCACATTTTTTTCAAAGGTCAAAATATAGGGCTGTGCGGAATATTTTCAACGTTTATATGCCATGAACTTCTCAGAGTTTAAACTAAGACTAATATTCTTAACTACCCCTACCTCGAGGTACCACAGATTTCAATGTAAACAATATGCATATGTAAATTTACTGGTAACATTCCCAAGTTATATCTCTGTGAGATGGAACACAGAGAGCATAACTGGTAACCAGTATGTAAACAAAATTATTTTTCTATGAATATTCAAGTTCTCCCCAAAAAAGGCGTGTTTTGAGAAACAGCTGTATTTACAAAGTGCAACCTATACAAATACTTATTCAAATAGAAAACTCTCTAGAATCAGTTTTTCTCACATTAATACTCATTTATCAGAATTATAGCCTTAAAGAAATAACTGCATATACTCTAACTTTTTTCTTTACTGTACATTTTATACCATCTCCCCTGTTTCAATTTTTTAAAGAATTTGAAAACAAGACTTTAATAATTGCCAGCTTACCGTATTTGCATATTTTCTGATAAAAAATGCATTGAACCTGTTTAAAATTGTTTTTATAACATATTGAAAGCATATCAGAATACTGTAAAAGTAATGTTTAGCAGTCAATCATTACAATATTCAAGATTATATAAAGTATCAAATCCAGCCTCTTTCTCCAGTCCACATCTTACTGTATGCCTATTTGTCAATTAAAACACACATTTTCTGCCTCAAATGGTCAATTTAGAATTCTTGTCACAACAGTATCATCTGTAACCATATATCTGGCACATTTTAGCTTATATATATACTAGAAGTGTTCAAACAAAGCCATATTTGCAATAGTTGTATGTATGCAGATACCAGTCTGGGATATAAATTCACTTTAAAATGTTATAGAGATGACTGCTAACATCTGATTTTTGCGTAACTTTCAAGCATAGTTATTGTTTTCTATATCAAGAACTTTAAAATCATCAAATCATAGCATTTACAACTTAAATTATTTGTTTTATGACCCAAGGGGTAGGCAATTTTCTCTGTTTTTTTTGCCCCTGGGGCCTAAAATTTCCTAAATCATTCTGCTGTTTCTACCAATTTGGAATATTTAGTACACATTCAGAATAGAATACACTAGTGGTAAGTTTTGTTGAGATATTCTTGTTTTTCTAGCTTGTATTTATTATGCCGTGGTGATAAAAAAGCAGATTTAGGTGTTGCGGCTTACTTTTGGGTTATTGAAAGGACACAAACACCCCATAAATAATATTAAGGAAGGATCTACAAGTTTCAATGACTGTGAAGAGTAAATATAAGTACTTCTTAACAATTTAACTTACAAATATGCAAATATTATGAATTATTTTTGTATCCAGGACTTTAAGTAAACTATGCACAGTGTAAACTGTGAATTTATGCTGAGTCGTCATATTTAAGGCCCAGGATTCTATTAATCTTCATTAAATATTTATAAAACTTCATATTTGAGTTAATTTCTTTAAAATCTGTGAAATAAAGCAAATTTTGTAAAAAAAATGTTCCCCTTTTTCATCCTATATAGATTGCAATTCTGTAAATATTGACAATGCAATTTCCAATAGTAACTCCTTTTACGGCTAAAACGGTACCTCTTTTACTATAAAGTTTTGAAAAAAATCTTATCCTAGAATTGAAAGTTCATATGCACCACAATTTTTTTCAAAGGTCAAAAAATAGGGCTGTGCGGCATATTTTCAACGTTTATATGAACTTCTCAGAGTTGAAACTTAGTTATGCCCCTGTGAGATGGAACACAGAGAGCATAACTGGGATTAAGTATGTAAACAAAATTAATTTTCTATGAATATTCAAGTTCTCTCCAAAAATGGGCGTGTTTTGAGAAACAGCTGTATTTACAAAGTGCAATCTCTAGAGTCAACCGATGTTTACTGTAGAAGTCAAATTTAAAACTACTACTGAAATTTTTCAAGTACCTATGATCTTCTTTAGCTGTTTCTTCATCAAAAAGAGTAAAAATAGTTATTTGGTATGGAAATAAGGAGATGTGATGTGCCTGTCTGTTAGACGACTATTTTTTAGCTCACCTGGCCCAAAGGGCCAAGTGAGCTTTTCCCATCACTTTGCGTCCGGCGTCCGTCGTCCGTCGTCGTCCGTCGTCCGTCGTCGTCCGTCGTCGTTAACTTTTACAAAAATCTTCTCCTCTAAAACTACTGGGCCAAATTAAACCAAACTTGGTCACAATCATTATTGGGGTATCTAGTTTAAAAAATGTGTCTGGTGACCCGGTCAACTAACCAAGATGGCCGCTATGGCTAAAAATAGAACATAGGGGTAAAATGCAGTTTTTGACTTATAACTCAAAAACCAAAGCATTTAGAGCAAATCTGACATGGATAAAATTGTTTATCATGTCAAGATCTATCTGCCCTGAAATTTTCAGATGAATCGGACAACCCGTTGTTGGGTTGCTGCCCCTAAAATGGTAATCTTAAGGAAATTTTACTGTTTTTGGTTATTATCTTGAATATTATTATAGATAGAGATAAACTGTTAACAGCAATAATGTTCAGCAAAGTTAGATTTACAAATAAGTCAACATGACCGAAATGGTCAGTTGACCCCGTTAGGAGTTATTGCCCTTTATAGTAAATTTTTAACCATTTTTCGTAAATCTTAGTAATCTTTTACAAAAATCTTCTCCTCTGAAACTACTGGGCTAAATTAATCCAAACTTGGCCACAATCATCTTTGGGGTATCTAGTTTACAAAATGAGTCCGGTGACCTGGCCATCCAACCAAGATGGCCGCAATGGCTAAAAATAGAACATAGGGGTAAAATGCAGTTTTGGGCTTATAACTCAAAATCAAAGCCTTTAGAGCAAATCTGACATGGATAAAATTGTTTATCAGGTCAAAATCTATCTGCCCTGAAATTTTCAGATGAATCGGACAACCCGTTGTTGGGTTGCTGCCCCTAAATTGGTAATTTTAAGGAAATTTTACTGATTTGGGTTATTATCTTGAATATTATTATAGATAGAGATAAACTTTAAACAGCAATAATGTACAGCAAAGTAAGATTTACAAATAAGTCAACATGACTGAAATGGTCAATTGACCCCCTAAGGAGTTATTGTCCTTTATAGTCAATTTTAAACAATTTTTATAAAATTTGTAAATTTTTACTAACATTTTCCACTGAAACTAGATAGAGATAACTGTAAGCAGCAAGAATGTTCAGTAAAGTAAGACGTACAAACACATCACCATCACCAAAACACAATTTTGTCATGAATTCATCTGCTTCCTTTGTTTAATATTCACATCGACCAAGGTGAGCGACACAGGCTCTTTAGAGCCTCTAGTTTCTTTTAAGACTTGCGGTACAGGATATAAAAAAGTACAGGTTATCGTAAGGCGTCCAGCAAGGAGCGAACCCAAACCGTATAGAAATAAATAAAAGGTTTAGTTTAAACCAGACGGTTATACCGTGTCATTAGATCTACGATTATCAAAAGCAAAATAAACCAAAAATACCGAACTCTACATTAAATTCCCAAAAATACCGAACTCTTCATTAAATTCCAAGAGGGGAAGTCCATAAAAATTGACAAAATTAAAATTAGCAAAATTAGACAATATCAACTGTCATAAACAAAATGTGTTCCTTAAAAGTTAAGATTCAACACGTCGTATAAATTAACCAATTAGTTATTTTGGCCATAAATATTATGCAAAGTCAAATTCAGAAGCTGTTTCTCATAACTCTCCTTAAAGAGTACACGTATTATTAAACGGCTAGGGGTCTGAACAATTATTGTAAATTAAAAGTTGTTATTATATTTGAGTTACGCATAACTTCTTTCTTCAAATGTTCTTCAGATCGAATTTGGATTTTACTTTTGTGGTATATAATTTATGTTTTTTAAGATATACTTTTTAGTTGTAACGGATGGAAAAAAGTAAAATCACAAAAATATTGCACTCGAAGGAAAATTCAAGACAAAAATGTCGTTATCAAATGGCAAAATCAAATTAGAAAAACACATCAAACGAATGAACAACAACTATCAAATTCCTGACTTGGTACAAGCATTGTCAAATGTAGAATATGTTATGGTTCTAAATTTCCCTATGAAGTAGGAGGAAATTGTGGAAAGAAGCATTTTTTTAACCAACAGTTAAAGCATTTGCCATTTTCTAAAACTGAAAATTGTCATTTCTCTTTTTCAGGTTTATATTTAAGAATGAATGCCATGACAATATTTGTTGGACTAAGTTTAGTTCGAATACTGATAAGCAGTTCATTAGTCATCGTATTTTGAACACAAAACTATTCTATACATTTAACATTTTGTAAATATGTAGACTTTTTGATTAACTCTCTCTTACATCTGCTACACTTCGAAGATTATTCTTTCTTCCAAACGCCATTTATTTCCATTTAGATGTATGTCGATACTGCAAAGTGAACTTAATTCGATTATGTTTTATGTATGCAAATACAGCTAATCTAATATCAATGACTTTGTCAAATACTTTTGTAGTTGTGTCCATATTGACTTGCCAGAGCTAAAATGCATCAAGGTTCATTAAAAATACGTGTTTAATTATCTAGCTCATACATGCAGAGGATTATATATAAAGGCAATATATCCGACAAAGATAATTATAGCATATGTCTTGATATTTATTTTACTAATTGTACTGCACCAGATGCGTATATACCTAATCAATGTTCCTTCTTTGATTCTTAATGACAAACAATTACAAAATACAATAACAAAAACTCTATAGTTTGCATTTCTCTAAATATTGACAATGCAATTTCTCATATGAATTCTTTTAACTGCTTAAACGGTGCCACTTTCACTATGAAGTTTAGAAAAAAAAAATCAAATCCTGAAATGGAAATTTCGTATGCCCTTCTATTTTTGGCAAAGGTCAAAAATAAAGTCATGTGGCTTATTTTCAACATGTATATGCATCGAAATTTTAAGAGCTTAACTTCTATTAAAATGCTACTAAAATTCTACTAAAATGATGTACTTCTTCTTCTTTTACCTTGAGAACTCATGATTATTCATTTTGACCGCTTTCAAAAGGTATTCAGATTGTTAAAATTCCCAAATTGTTTCTATGATCATATCTGGGAACCCGTAGGTAAACATAACAAAATATTTACAAAATATCATAGTTCTCTTTAAAAGAGGCGTGGTTTGTTTATAAAATGCAACATTTAGAGCTGATAAAAAATAAAACCAAGGATGATTCCAGGACCTTATATAGCTTACTATGCGGTATGGGATTTGCTCATGTTTGAGGGCCGTATGGTGACCTATAGCTGATAATTTCTGTAAAAGAAGTATTGTAGGCTGCTAGTGGAAGAGGTTTCCTCTAATAAGAATTTGGCTGTATTTTGTCTCATTGTATTTTCTCTGTTTTTATGAATTACCTTATAGGTATGCTTGAAGCCAGTAAATAAACTCATCATAGATACCAGGACTAAATTTAGTATATACGCCAGAAATGCGTTTCGGCTACAAATGACTCATCAGTGACGCTCGATAATTTGGACGTATAGATCTCGGAGACTCTTCACAAATTTTAAACTCATGAAAGTTTCTTGATGGTGAATTCCCTATCGGGAGGTCTGGGGAAGACACTATGTATAATGTCTGCTAGATATGACAAATGACTTTGCATCTAAGTGCACGTGAATTTTAGAATTTAACCCAAACATTTCCAAGACTGAAGATGAATTATATCTCAAAGTCTTATCTTATCATAGAATTTGGATAGGAGCTAATAAGCGATTTTCTTGATTGATTTAAGATGTCGTATTTTGCTAGGACTCGTGGCCTAGATACAAATAAGTTAAGTTGAATTGTATTTGAAGAGCTAAAGTCATTAACGCTTCAAAGGGGTGGAATTTACCACAGTATATGATAAATGTGTTTAATATGGTTGGTCTTGATCACTTGTACGAATCGAATGTTAACTTGAACATATTTAAACAGTTTCTTGGAAAGTTTGTTCGTAGAAGGAAATTATAAAAGCAGTCTAGATATTTTCTCTTAATATAATTTTGTAACCGTAAAACAGCCGAATTTTTCGAACTTGTTTGATTTAAGTCTGCGACACCTTAATTGTGAACACGAAAAATACTGATTACTTGTAAAACAAGTAATATATAGGATAAATCTTAGCGATAGTCACACTTGTCAAATATATTTATGTTGATTTGACGAGTCCGTTGAAAACTCCCTTCTTTATTGTTCTGATTTTTCGGATCTATGTTATTCCTACCTAGCCAGGCCTCTGCCTCACAGAGTTATCGACTTACGATAAATTCAAATATTGGTAGATTATCATTTTGATTAGGTTGGTCCCTAAATTAGTAAAAATATGACAGGTTAAGTCAAATCAATGTTGAGTGAAGTATGATCAAGTATAGTCTTACAGATCATTGGTTTTGGATGTCAAGTTTAAATGTGATTTGTTTGTGTAATACGATTTATGATACTTTGAGTATTTTTTTTCTATATGTTGTATTCAGAAATACGTTTGTTATAACTTCCATGTAAGCTGTCTTAATTTGTAATGCATAAATTTTCATCTCTGATAATGACATGGATATTTTTACGTTTTGTCAGGAACTTTACCGTTGTTATCCATTCGTTTGATCTTTTGATATTGCCAATAGATTAGGGACTTTCGTTTTGAATTTTCCTCTGAGTTATGTATTTTTGTTATTTTACTTTTTAATGCATATTCTAATAGAAGCATTTGTGTGCATCCGTACGCAATTGCGCCCGTTGTAAAAGAGTAGTTTCTAAAATAAATAAATCAGGAAGTAAAAAAAATTATCTATTTCAAAGACTAGCGTTACGAGTACCACGTGTTTATATCTTTTTGTTTGTTTGTGGGTTTTATTTTGTTTTTTTTTCTTTCTTCTGTCTTCTCTTGTGTGGAATCCCCATTATATTATCAAAAACTTCAAGGCACTAAAAAGCTTTATTATCCAAAATTTATGAAAACATTGATATATATTAAAATTTGATTAAGGCTCAATACAACAATTTTTTATTGTTAAAACTACTAACAATACCACGATCAAGCATTGATGCGGATGGCTAAAAGAGACACTTCAGTAAAATTGAAGTCTCGGTTCTTTGATGAGTGTTTCTCTTCGTTATAATGTTGTATTTCGAAGCATGCGCAAATCAAGTTTTTAATGGATTTGGCGTAAATAAATTACATTGGAGTTCAACTAATTTTTCATTTCTACCAGATAAAGGCAATTATAGTATAACGGTGTTCAAATTATAAATCTTTAACACCTGTGTATAAAAAAATGTCTGAAATTATTTTGACAGTTTAGATATAATTGACTTTGTGCCCGCAATGCTTGATCGCGTATATTTCCATACATTACAAACCTGAATTTGGTTTATAGTCTAAAATATACTAACAGCTATAATGTAACAACCTTCTATAAACAACATTTTACACTAACCGATATGACTTCCCGACACTGATATATCAGAACAAAATTGGGTGCTAGTGCCAAAGCAAGACAAAATACATATGATAAAGAAAAATAAAACCATTGTGTCTTTTACGCGACATATTCTTAGACTATAGGAGAAAAATATAAGATACATTATAGCAAACACGAACAGCTTGGTATGTGAAACTAAAATACAATCGAAGCTTTGCATTAATATAGGTCTTACTAGAATTGGAATATGTTAAGGATATCATCAATTAAATAAATCAAGAAAAGCAAAAAAAATGAAATACCACAAAAAGCATTAAAAACAAATAGTTTACTACAGATTTTGTTAACATTACTAGTAGGTTATTCAAGTTCTTGAAATTGCCTATTTTTCAAATCAAAAAAATAGTTTTGATATGTGTAATATTATTAATTTTTCACACTAAGTTGTCTACAATTAAACGAAATATCAGTACACCATAACAGAAATTAGAATATTGATAAACTAAACTGTAAAACTGTATAAAATGTCTGCAAAACGATAAAGAGAATCAATAAAAAGCAAGCTTGCGCATAAACATCACTAATTCTGTCACTGCAAAAGCTGTGCCTCGTCCCCTGATTTAATAAATTAAGTCCAATTTTACATAATGTTTTTCACTGATGCATACTAGTTGAAAAGAGTGCTTTTATGCCTGTTAACTTCCAGCTATTCTCAAACAAGTCACTCACTGAAATATAGCTTACATATTATTACTTTTTAAATATTCAATGAGGTCCGACATTCTTTTTACTCCAGCAGTTTCATTGCCTCTCTTTCCTCCTACAAAGAGAGCCACCATGACTGCTGTTTTTGATCCTGCTATGAATGCCTGGTACATTTGTTTATCATTCAGTGTTTCTCCTTCTCTATGTTTCCTTTTCAAAGCCATTGTCCCTGCACTATCTTCAAGATGTCGGAGGAACGTGTAGGGGTTACCATCAAGAGTTATCCCGTGTGTGTAGTCACTGCCTTCTTTGTCATCCAGCCATGTACGTGCCTTTTGGATTTCATCTGCCATTATATTTACTCCTTCAGTACTTGCCCATTTACTTCCATCATTACCATATATTCCTGCGCCGACACATTCACCTGCTGCCGATAGATCTCTAACACTTGTGACGTATGAATCCCAACCTGACATGATGCTAATTTATTCTGTAAAAACAAGACAAAAACTATTAAGATGAAATGTAGCAGATCTTTCATATAAAGTATAAACCATGAACAAAGTCAACCATGAAAATAAGGGCAATGTCAAATGAAATTTACCAAACGGACATTACATCTTATAGTAATTCAAAAAAAGCAAAAAGGCCATTTTCTATGGGGTTGTTATAAGGCTACATTTTTTGACTGTGCCATTTATTCATTTGCCATTTCCAGCAGTGTGTTTTTAATGTACAATTTCATCGGTTATCAAATATTCATATTTTGTTGATCATGTCCATGGCCTCAAAATATCTTGATTTGTCAGGCATGATCAAACGATCAATCAATGATTGAAATGTGGTCATATATTGTATTGGATACATCTTTAAAATAAAAGACTATTGGTATGTAAGTTCACCATACACCACGCCATTATCTTAATTGTAAAAGACAACACTATGGGGACTTGTTAAAGCTTACTGTGTAATACAGTATCTGATTATCATATTACATCTTGACATCCTTTAAACAGGGTACTTATAACACTTTGTAAGGCATGAAATCACTGTGATTGTACTTTATAATTCTATGATATTTTACTATGCTGACTAAGTTGTCTAAGCTATCAATCTATACTGATCACTAGCTTATCAACACTTGAGGTTATGAGTCCGAACCCCGCACGTGGCCGATGAATTCGACTACGGTCTTTATTGACTTTCCTCTAATCAAGACTTACTCCACAATAAGCCAAGAGTGAGGTGGCATAAAACATCGACAATAAATTATATACATATTGATATATGCACGATCAGTGAATATATATTCCCAGGGATAAATACACATGGAAGGGACACACAGTTACCTCCAGTGCAAACACTGAAAACTGGATCTCTTCAAACATTGGCACGTTTTACACGTTGTGGTAAATTCACCAGAAATGTCCAGATAAATAGTAATAATATTTTTTGTGTCTTTTTCATTGACCTTTCGAAAACAAATTGTCAGTTTGCTTATTAAGATATTAATGTGCACTTACTATAGTTAATATATGTGTAGCTGGTCGTTTTCTTTTCAACTTACATGTGTAACCTTGCTCCTGTGTGTTTTTTTTTTTTCTTCATATAACAACCAAAATTGCAACAACAAAAAATTGAATAACATCTCAAGGTTAATTACTCCAAGGTTGGTTGTCAAAAATAGAGTAGATAGATCATGTAATGCAAATCATTTTTGCAGTTTTATCTTTTAATATAGCTCCTACAGTTGTTGTAATACATGTAACAAGTTGAAAAGTGTATTCTTCTTGGGTTATTACTACAAATATGTCCTGCAAATCATTTTTGCAAAATTTAGACTTTCAGCAGTGCTCTTCACGACATTGAAAAAATGTCAATAATGATTATTTCTGGGGCAAGAACTCCAAGCATGTCTAGTTTTTTTTCTCAAAGTTTCAATGTAGAAACATTTGCTTATTTTGAACCTTTTTGCATTTTACACTTGTAACCTAGCTCCTGTGTTGTTTGTTGTAACAGTAAAAATCTACAAATAAATGATTATTTTAGGGGTAATAACTTCACAACATTTTTTTTCCATTTTCAGAGTAGATATAATTACAGACCTTGTCATGCTGATCAATTTTTCAATTCCCGCTTTTAACTAAGCTTCTTAGTTTTTTTTTGAAAATATGGCAAGGAAATGCTAGAAAGGTTCAGATAGCATTTCCAGGGCTATAACTGCATACCAGGAGAACGCATTTTCTCCAATTTTCAGGGTAGAAGCTGAACCTTTTAGCAGTTGACAATTTTAACCTAGCTTCTGATTTTTTATAACAGCCACAACCTGAAAATAATTGATTATTTCAGGGGCAACAACTCTATAACATAACAACAGATTTTTCTCAAATAGTTAGGGTAGATACAACTTGTTGTATTAAACCTTTTTTACTTTTTACTTTATACCTTTAGTTTTCCTGATAACAGCCAAAAACTGCAAATTAATGTGAGCCGAGTTTCCCAATGTTCAGTGTACATTTTGCTCAAAAGTATGACAATTTCCTTGGCAATATCTCCAGAACAATTCCACAGCTGAATTTTCGGACACAAAATAAATGTGTCAAAAATCTTTAAGATATATTATACATGTGAGGTATGTTTATATGTTGCCATACACTTAAACAAATGTTATAGTCTGGAAACTAGAAAAGCCCCTTTATGAGCCCTAATTCCTGCATGTTTGGGCTATTACGCTCATTGACCGGAAACTACATTTTTTTATAATGCTTGTTTTGGCCCAATACTTAGCTGTTGGTACCATAATTCCCAACCATCCTTTTGTGGTATTAAACTTTCTGAAAAAAATTCTTTATGAGATCCATTCAATTAAACTAAAGTTATTGTCAGGAAACCAAATCATGTGTTTTGTACAACGCAAAATAAACATATTTTTTTTACCAATTTTTATTGTAGACGGTTCTGATCTTTCTATAATTTACAATTATGATCTAGGGCCTTTTTTTCTCGTGATAACAGCCAAAATCTGCAAATAAATGATTTTTTCAGGGGCAACAACACAATAACAAGTCTACAAATATTTCTTCACTTTTCAGGGTGGATACATCTTGTCCTGAAGATTTAAGTAGTTTATTCTTTTAACAAAGCTCCTGTACTTTTTATGATATCAGCCAAAATTTACAAATGATTGCACGGGTAATAATTCTGTAACAAGTGAACTAATTTTTCACCAATTTACAGAGTACATACATCTTGTGTGGATCCTTTTTGCACTCTAGACTTTGAACCTAGCTACTTTGTTTTCATGATGGCCAAAATCTCCAATACCATGAGTATTTCTTAAGCAATAACTCCAAATCGGGTCTCATAATTTCAAGGAAGATCAACATCTTGTCTTGTCAATCTTTGTTTACATTTTACATTTATACCCTAGCTCCTTTATTTTTAACAGCCAAACACTGCAAATTGATAATTTTTTCAAACCTCAACAAGATGCTCCGCAGGGCACAGATTTATACGACTGCAGATGTTGAACCCTGAACAGTTGGGGCAAGTATGGACACAACATTTAAGCTTGATACAGCTCTGAATTTGGATTGTGATTAAATAGTTGACACAACATAGGTTTCTGACACAGAATGAATGTGGTCTAAGAACTTAAACTTAAAAACTAAAAAATTTAAAATTGGACATTTACCTATTATGGTCCAATATCCAAAATGTAAATACATGGTTAGATTCAGCATATCATAGAACCCCAAGAATTCAATTTTTGATGAAATCAAATAATGTTCAATTTTAGACCCTTTAGACCTCAATGTGGAACAATTTGATAACCGGGCCTAAATATTAAAAATCTAAATACATGATTAAATTCAGAATATTGAAGAACCCATATATTCAATTTTGTTGAAATCAAAAAAAGTTTAATTTTTGACCCTTTGGTTTATCTTATTTGGGCCCTTTTTGGCCCCTAATTCCTAAACTGTTGGGACCAAAAAACCCAAAATCAATCCCAACTTTTCTTTTATGGTCATTAACCTTGTGTTTAAATTTCATAGATTTCTATATACTTTTACTAAAGTTAGAGTACGAAAACCAAATGTCTTCGGACGACGATGATGACGCCAACATGATTCCAATATACAATTTTCAATTTTTGCGGTCGTATATAAATAGGGCAACACTTTTCTCCCAACTTTCAGGGTTGATACATCTTGTCGAGCTGATGACATTTGCAATAAACACTTTTTTTGTACCATTGAACTAGTCACGATTGAAAAATTGTAAAAATAAGGATTATTTTTATTTTTTTGTTCACTTAAATGAAAACTGATTATCTAAGTTGTGTTTAAAATTAATCTCAAAAGTAGTGATAAACCTTGGAAGATTTTTAAAAATATCAACTCGTGCAAATCTTTACCCCAATCTTTTATAAAGTATTTATTAAACTGTTGTTTAAGCTTTGAATTAAGACTTAACATTTAAAGGGTATTTCAATTAATTTGATAAACAACAGTCCTGGTGCTAAAATGACCTTTTGATACTCGTAAATGTCTACTACAGCATGCTTTACAGGGGTGAAATACTATGATCCTAGACATTTTTCACAGGGACATGGAAATACTTTCATATTAAATCATAAGTCTCAAAGGCATTATAAAAGCTTTATTAAGCAAGGAAATTAATAAAGTAAAAGAAAGCTGGTATAAAAAGGTATACCTGGCACTATTAAGTAAACATGTATATGACATGTGTGTATGACATATGTAGTGATGGCTGAACTGAAAACATACTTATGACAAAAATGCTCAAATCCTCAATACATATAACAAACAAGAGGCTCTCAAGAGCCTGAATCGCTCACCTGGTAAACAATGCCTTATTGAACATATTGAACCATGCCAGGCAAACATGTACAGCTAACAATTCTTCAATATTACAAATATATATACTTTGCTGATCATTTTTGCTGTTTACAGTTTATCTTTATCTATAATGATATTCAAGATAATGACCAAAAACTGCAAAATTTCCTTAAAATTACCAATTAAGTGGCAGCAACCCAACAATGGTTTGTTTGATTCGTCTGAAAATTTCAGGGCTGATAGATCTTGACCTAATGAACATTTTTACCCCTTGTCAGATTTGCTCTAAATGCTTTCGTTTTTGAGATATAAGCCAAAAACTGCATTTGACCCCTATGTTCTATTTAAAGTAAGGGCGGCCATGTTTTTTGACGGATCAAAAATCGAAGCACACACTTTGTGCAGGATAATCTAAGGAACTATCATGCTAAGTTTCATCCAAATCCATTCAGTAGTTTCAGAGGAGAAGATTTTTTAAAGTTAGCAAATATGATGAACAAATTGTGAAAAATTGTCATTAAAGGACATTTACCCCTTAATGGGTCAATTGACAATTTTGGTCATATTAACCTATTTGTAGATCTTACTTTGCTGATCATTTTTGCTGTTTACAGTTTATCTTTGCTGTTTACAGTTTATCTTTATCTATAATGATATTCAAGATAATGACCAAAAACTGCAAAATTTCCTTAAAATTTCCAATTAAGTGGCAGCAACCCAACAATGGTTTGTTTGATTCATCTGAAAATTTCTGGGCTGATAGATCTTGACCTAATGAACATTTTTACCCCATGTCAGATTTGCTCTAAATGCTTCCGTTTTTGAGATATAAGCCAACCAGGTGCTCCGCAGGGCGCAGCTTTATACGACCGCAGAGGTCGAACCCTGAACAGTTGGGGCAAGTATGGACAAAACATTCAAGCATGATACAGCTCTGAATTTGGATTGTGATCAAATTTTTGACATTACATGGTTTTTTTTTACACAAAACAAATGCCAAGATTTTACAAATCAATTAAAGATTTCTTCTTCAAACTTTTTAAATCTAAAATTAAATAGTTGACACAGCATAGGTTTCTGACACAGAATGAATGTGGTCTAATGAACTTAAAAGGTTTTTTTTGCCTTTGAGCAAATCACTATGCTGTTGAATATTAATCCTCTCAAAAAAATGTTTGAAGAAATTTTCTTTTTATTTATGAAATCTGAAATGAGAAAAATTTACCCCCCCCCCCTTTTTTTCACATCCCCGTTTCCCTTTTTCAAAACTGATATCAATTCAAATTTCTAATGGAGTTTGCAACAATAACTACTCATTTAAATACATCATAAAATATTAAGATGTAAAAAAACTGCTTGTTATCACTGAATGGTAAAGATTATTTAAATTTATCAGTTGGTAGTAAAAAGTGTATATACATTGTATATTGTATATAACAAAGATTTAAGTTGATTCTGGACAAAGAAAGATAACTCCAATTAAAAAAAATTCTTGCTATTGCACAAATAGGATATTTCTTGCTTACTATTCTGGACAAAGAAAGATAACTCTAATTAAAAAAAATTTGCTATTTCACAATATTGTGCAATTAGATATTTCTTGCCATTGCACAATACTGTGCAATTGAAAAGACTTGCTATTGCACAATACTTAATATAATAATTTTAGATTCTGATTTGGACCAACTTGAAAACTGGGCCCATAATCAAAAATCTACGTACATGTTTAGATTCAGCATATCAAAGAGGCCCAAGAATTCAATTTTTGTTAAAATCAAACTTAGTTTAATTTTGGACCCTTTGGACTTTAATGTAGAATTTGAAATTTGAAAACAGGACCAAAAATGAAGAATCTACATACACAGTTAGATTTGGCATATCAAAGAACCCCAAGGATTCAATTTTTGATGAAATCAAACAAAGTTTAATTTTGGACCCTTTGGACCTTAATGTAGACCAATTTGAAAACTGGACCAAAAAAACTTCAATAATCAAGAATCTAAGTACATTTTTAGATTCAACATATCAAAGAACCCAACCGATTCATTTTTTGTCAAAATCAAACTAAGTTTAATTTTGGACCCTTTGGACCTTAATGTAGACCAATTTGAAAACGGGACCAAAAGTTGAGAATCTACATATACAGTTAGATTCGGCATATCAAAGAACCCCAATTATTCAATTTTGATGAAATCAAACAAAGTTTAATTTTGGACCCTTTGGGCCCCTTTTTCCTAAACTGTTGGGACCAAAACTCCCAAAATCAATACCAACCTTCCTTTTATGGTCATAAGCCTTGTGTTTAAATTTCATAGATTTGTATTTACTTATACTAACATTATAGTGCGAAAACCAAGAAAAATGCTTATTTGGGTCCCCTTTTGGCCCCTAATTCCTAATCTGTTGGGTCCTAAACTCCCAAAATAAATACCAACCTTCCTTTTGTGGTCAGTAACATTGTGTTTAAATTTCATAGATTTCCATTTACTTAACCTAAGGTTATTGTGCAAAAACCAAGAAAAATGCTTATTTGGGCCCTTTATTGGCCCCTTATTCCTAAACTATTGAAACCAAAACTCCCAAAATCAATCCCAATCTTTCTTTTGTGGTCATAAACCTCGTGTCAAAATTTCATAGATTTCTATTAACTTAAACTAAAGTTATGGTGCGAAAACCAAGAAAATGCTTATTTGGGCCCTTTTTGGCCCCTTATTCCTAAAATGTTGGGACCAAAACTCCCAAAATCAATACCAACCTTCCTTTTATGGTCATAAACCTTGTGTTAAAATTTCATAGATTTCTATTCACTTTTACTAAAGTTAGAGTGCGAAAACTAAAAGTATTCGGACGCCGGACGACGACGACGACGACGACGACGACGACGACGACGCAGACGCCAACGTGATAGCAATATACGACGAAAATTTTTTCAAAATTTGCGGTCGTATAAAAACTGCATTTGACCCCTATGTTCTATTTTAAGTAACGGCGGCCATGTTTTTTGACGGATCAAAAATCGAAGCACACACTTTGTGCAGGATAATCTAAGGAACAATCATTTTAAGTTTCATTCAAATCTATTCAGTAGTTTCAGAGGAGAAGATGTTTGAAAAATTGTTAACGACGACAGACGACGACGACGGACGCCAAGTGATGAGAAAAGCTCACATGGCCTTTTAGGCCAGGTGAGCTAAAAATGCTTAAACATATGTTGTACCATCTTACATCAATATAATTGTGAAAATCTGAACATTTATCTTTTTCTTACTATATTTGGCACATACACTGAAATATAGATAATTCACTAAATCCTAACATAAAATCTCTACATCATTGAAGCTTTATTCTAATTTTGTATACAAGAAATTAACAATATGAGGTCTATGGTTTTCTATAATTTCTGACCTGCAAGATATGTATCACATATAATAATGTTAAAAAAAATATCTCTAAAAAAGATAATATAAAGTTTTTTTCAAAGAGAAGTAAGTTTTTTTAAATATGTTCACTTTGTGATACATATATTCTACTATATTTCTGTGTATATGTTTGTGTGAAAATGTAAACATTTATAGCACTTTTTCTGCATATTTATAGCACTTGTTATGTATATTTATATCACTTGTTCTAACAATAATGAACGAACACATCTAGCTTATACTAGCAATGCACAGATCTACCTAAATGTCCTAATAGAACACTGTTATTATGCTTTGAAGGTACATGTATATGAACCTTCAGTAATACTTTCACTGTGATAAATTTAAGTCGAAAAAATACATGTACATTATGGTAAAACATTAAAAAAAATTTACTCTGTGTATTTCAAATCAACTGGTAACATCATCAGAAAGTTTCTTTAGATAAGCGATGCAAATATTTCAGACATTTTTTATTCTTTTTAATTCCTTTCTTCAAATTTTTATAACATTTCTACCGTTTTCACATTTACTTAGAAAGTTAAACTTTGCTTTCCTTCCAGTAAACCTTTAGATAACTACTGTCCATGAACATCCCAGTATAATAAAAGAATATACATGTATATATAACGACCAAATTTCCACATCAAAAACAATTTCTTAGGAAAAAATAGAACTGTCAGTGAACTTAATTGAAGTTGGATTATCTCCCCTTGATGATGGAAGTTTTTAACGACCTTGACAGGCTAAACAGCCCTGGCACGGCTCCCCTTCAACATGTTGGACAGGGATTATCTCCCCTTTACTGCACATCCTGGGGTACATGAAGAAAAGTGTAGTGTATTAATTTTACAACCATGGCAAATTTCATCGATTTCAATCAAGTCGTAACAGAAATGTGTTTACAGGGCACATAAACAGACTAACAAACAGGGTGGTTACTATGTACCCTCTAAAATCAACCAATCAAAATACTGGATTTGGTGTTGTTATGAGCACTTATTTTCTACTCTGAGTACTAAGTTAAATTTCATAACCAAGGGCCCAGGTCTTCTGTTATCTAACCAAGAAAAATCCTTCTTGTGTGATCTTACACATGCAGACCTTCCAGAAAAAAACATGAACTTATGCAAATGTACAACTTCATATTTTTGAATTTCTCTCAATATGTATAAGCACGTTTCAATGTAATGCCAGAGCTGTGGGTTAATGTTTCAAAACTAGAAAGTATTTAATATCAAATTATATAAACTTATCACAAATGAAAATATCAACCTTGTACGTTAAACACAAATGCCCAAAAATATAACTCAATTTACGTATTTCTTTATCAACGAAAGTTCATTCAAATTCACAACCAACTGCTGAAAAAATTTCTTAACATTTCAGATTATGTAAAATCTCTTATTAAATTAGAAAAAATAATGGTTATATGTGTATTGCTGAAATCAAAAGAGGTCTTCTTCATGTACAAAAATTAGGACTTGTAACTTAATTGTTCTTGCATGTTGCCTAACTGGCAGATTGTTATATGTTATTTCAAACAGTAATTATCATTATCAGTGTAAAAATCTTTGATTGCTTAAATAATAACTTTTGTAAAAAGCTTTGATTTCTGAAAAGTGCAAAAGCACAAAACAACCAGCAAAGAGACAATAATGCAGCGTATTGTTACAACTTATCTGCTGGGCAATTAAAAATTCTGGCAAATCCCATCACAATATAATGTAACAAAACAATCAAACAAGCATATGACATCAAAATGCAATCACTTTAGCATGGTAAATTGGAACATGTATTTAAACATCTGTCTGAAAACAATACGTCATAATGCTCATCATTCATTTTCTATTTACTAACTACCCTAGTAATACTTGTTTGTATGTTTATCACAGTGTTTACATCCTGTCTCAACCTATCAACATTTAATATATTTATATATGTATAAAAATACTAGTAAATCGCAATTAAGTACAAAACTTTTGGCAAATTACTCTTTCAAAAACGAGTTACACCCTTTGAACAAGAGAATGATTCTTTCTTTGTGCCGCATACTACTAATTCATCAATATTTTTTAATTAGACAATGTTTTTATATGATTATGATGTTAGACAGCAACCCAAAGACAGAAAAAACAAAAACAAAACAAGACATTAACAGGTCAGACAAATGGTTTGAAACTTTAGAAAATTGTGTATACTCTTAAATCTAAATCCCCAAAAAATGTCTTCTTCTAGGGAATTTATACACGAAAAAAATCATAATAATAAAACGAAACTGTAATGCTATATACACTTCATAGATATAATGCTGTCAAAACATAATAGGTATGCTTAATGTTTAGACACTTTTACCCTTGAAATAGAATTATACCCAGAGCATAAATAATACTAGATGTACCCCTTTTCTCTTAAAATTCCATACAACTTGAACAGCATACAACATATTTTAAATGTATGTTTGTACCATGAAACAGATGAAAATACTTCTTAATATACTGCTTATAATTAATTAATGTATATCTTACAACCACTTAAAAAAAATGTAAAAATTTTACCACTTAAAAATGTAAAAATTCTGTGTTATTTGCCGAAATGTTTCAATATTATGATACAAATATAACTACATGTAAAAATTTTATGACTAAAGTATAAATGTATAAAAATCATTACATCAACACTGGTATCCCCAAAAAAAACATAACAAAGTCAATACTCTTACAATTCTATTAAACGTACATTTGAAAGGAATCATTCATTTTCAATCATACTGTTTTTCCATTAACAATAACATGTGATAGATTTGAATCATTGAAGTTTGCCGTCATTTTTGGGAAGAGTCTTTGCCCTTCAAAAATGCTATTACTATTCAGTAACTTACAATTGTATTCAAGAGCCTACAACAAACACTCATACAAACAGATACTGTAAAAAATTAACAAATGCATCTACTGATCGGTATATCTATTTACACATTTATCACAGAACTATTATAATACAAATTTGAATCAATCTACCAGTTTTCAATAATGTCTGTTTTAACTGTGGTATAGTGTTACTGTACCCTCAATTTAAGTAGTAGTGACAATCTATCTACTTGTAAGGCAAGATATCCATATTAATACTCAACAATTGATACAAGAAAAATCAAATATTTTCGTAGATTATACATTATGAAAACTGATAGACTGATTCACATTGACTTAAAACATATGCACCAAAATGCCTTTCCTCGTTTCAATTCAATTACTTT
Organism: Mytilus galloprovincialis; assembly: GCF_965363235.1. Classification (NCBI taxonomy): domain Eukaryota; kingdom Metazoa; phylum Mollusca; class Bivalvia; order Mytilida; family Mytilidae; genus Mytilus; species Mytilus galloprovincialis. The sequence goes on from NC_134839.1 coordinate 63,782,080, forward strand.
ACTTCCAATTTTTTGAAATATCAGATAAGGGAGCATTGATTAATAAACCTCCAAAGCTATGAACATTCATGACATTTTAAATATCTTCTTTCTTCAGACTGAATCAATTTATAAAAATAACTAAGGCAAGCTCTTCATAAAATGCTTCTGTTTTAACACCTATAGCTAACCAACGGTTTCATCTAGCCAGAAGTTTAATTTTTAAATATGCAATTTTAAGATTATGAAAATTTGTGTAAGTGTTTATAGCATAAATACCCTAATAATTATGACTTACAATTATGAGAGGCCATAGACCATTCAATACCTTCAAGGCAGTAAACAAACAGTTCCATAGAAGTAGTTTTTATAAGTATACATGTTATATAGACAAAAACTCACAAAGATTGTCAGAAAGGCAGTTTATCAAAGCCTACTAACTTCTCACTCAAAATACAAATATTTTCTATGCTCTTTTCTCTTAGCTACAGTTTACAAAACCATTTTACTCAATTCAGAAAAGTGAAATAATAATTAAATTTATTTTTAATCTTTACATAGGATAAAGATTTTTTTGACAAAGATATGAAACCAAGACAAAACACATGCATGAAGGTGTCTATATTATATATAGGTTCACTACAAATACAGCATACCGGGATTAAAATCTTTGGTTTACTTATTGAAGTAGACAGCAATCTGTACACAAATGCATTGATTACAAATGCAAAGGTCTTATGATATTTTGAATAGATTCTGAAAGGTTTTAAATGATAAAATTATAAAGGTCTAAATTTGCATGAAAATTTCTCGAAGTACATTTTTTTTGGGGTACAAACATCTAAACATTTTTTAACTTTCATTTTCATGAAAGCCTGACAGATCTTTATAAATGACTAGTTAATATTATATAAATACTGGATTAAGTTATCTAATTGGAACTACTTGCTACTTGTTAAACATACAGTTACCTTATCTAGGTAAATGTATAATTCTTACTAAACAAAAGATGCATCTTATATATACATAAATAGACCTGAACGTCTTACATATCTATTTATACAGCACATGGTTTTAGTTGAATATCACACTCTGGTTTTCTCTTTTCTTTTTTTCACATTTCTCAAGTACAATAAAAATAAAAATTTGAAATATTGTGGGTACAATGACATATAATAATATCAGACAATAAAAGCCACAATTTGCACTCTGAAAAGAGAAAAAAACAGGTTTTGTTTAATTGCTCTGAATTTTGAGTCTAGAGAAAACTAAAAGTATTAGATTGGTAAATAGAAACTCAGCATCAGTTTTTTTGTTTTAAAATTTTGTACTAGTTTAACAGGATTGGAAGTTATTCTTGATCTAGATTGTCATTGGCTGAATTCCAACTAACTTACAGTACATTTCAAACATACGTTTTTACAAATTCAAATACAGCATATGTTTCTTAGTTTTAAAAGAAAGACAAAGAAACAAAAGATTGCCAAGATTTTCCTTCCTGCTTTGTAGAAGAAATAAAACCACTAACATATCTGATATCTGAAGAATATGATCTTTTGAATTGTATCCAAAGATATTGGTCTTATAAATACTGCTATTTCTCTGGAATAAATGTTCAGTACATTTTACTTCAAACCTTCTAAAAGAAAAATATATTCATTTGAGTTCAGCAAACAGAACTGATTCATCTTATGGTCACTGTATATTTACAGTATAAAACAAATGAAATGTACATGTACAATGAAATGCTACAAAATGTGTTGTCAAATATAATATCATAAGCGAACTGCAATTTACAATCATCTAAACTTAATTAGCTTGTACATATATACTAAGGAAAGGATGAATTGCTGGACTGTTTTCGTCTTTGTTTGATCGTTTGACAGTATAATTTGCGAATTTGTTAATTCTAATGTAAACATGATTACATACTAACGCTTTTCAGGTATTCAATAAGATCATTCATTCTTTTTACTCCTTCAGTGTGGTTTCCTTGCAAGTCCCCTTTGAAAAGTGTGATCATTAGTGATGCTTTAGCTATCTGCATAAACATCTGATATTTTTCTGCAGAATCAAGTTGTTCTATTTCATCTCCATTTTCATTTCTTTTTGCTTTTCTTTTAAATACAAATGTGTCCGTTCCATCTTCAAATTTTCTTAAATAGGCAAATTTCAATCCCCCAATTTCCAAACCAGCACCTTGTTCATATTTTTTTTTTTCAACATAGTCAACTGCACTCCTTACATCTTCTGGTGTAAAATCAGGCATGGTACTAGTTTTAGCATAAGTACTGCCGTTTGCTAGACCATAAATAGCAGAACCTGCACATGCATTTGGTGCTGAGCAAGATGCAACACTTTCTGGGTACTGACTCCAATCACTCATCTTTCTGAAGAAAAAAAAAATAAAGCAAGGTTTAAAGACAACATTATACAGATACATACATTTTTTCAGGAATAGAAAAAAAAACTTATTGGTAAATATTTTCATCTTAAATATGCTACTAGAATTATCTTGCAAAAATGCTTTCATTCAATGTTCTGAAGAAAACCTGAGGGAAAAAAGTAACAAAAACTTGAGTGCATCAGAAAATTACTTGTATTAAACTTTGACTTTTCTGTTTTTCTTAATCTGTTAAATCTGAATAGCAGTATTCAGGCCTCTTTTAATACATATCTAGACTAATTAGAATGTACATTTTTCAGTAGTTTATAAATGTTGGACGAGTACTGTGTTGTCAAATAGTCATCATTCCAACACTTTTCATATTTAGGTTATATAATTTTGTTTTCAAACCATGCACTTATTTTGGTCTCCATTAATTAATTATAACATGTTATTTTTCATGCCTAGGTTGCACTTTGTAAATACAGCTGTTTCTAAAACCACACCTCTTTTGCTGAGATATCCAACTTCCCAGGTCAAAGGTAATGGTCAAAAACTTTGGTTTCAGTTAACAACCCCTTGTCCTATGGTGTAGACATATTCATAGATAATTTTGTTTACATACTGGATCCCAGATATGATCTCTATGTTTCATCTTGTAGAGACATAACTTGGGGATGTTACCAGTTAATATTTATATTCATGCAATCAAATTGAACTCTGTGGAAATCCTTATACATATAGGAATAGTACAGGATTTTAATGTAAGTTTAAACTCTTAGAAGTTCTGGGCATATAAACGTTGAAAATATGCCGCACAGCCCTATATTTTGACCTTTGAAAAAATATTGTAGTGCATATGAACTTTCCATTCTAGGATACAAATTTTTTTAAAGTACAGTTTAAGCCATTCCTATGGGAAATTGCAGTGTTCGTATTTACAGAAATGTAATTTTTAAAGAAAACTTTTTAACCAGCAAAAAATGAACGTAATCAACCTCCTTTAGTAACAACAAGCTCTTAAAATCGTGCATTAAATGTCACATTTTTCAGCCCTTTATAGCTTGCTGTTCAGTTTGAAAGGCTGTACTTTGACCTTTGATGGTTTACTTTTACAAATTGTGACTTGGATGGAGAGTTGTCCCATTGACACTCATACACATTTTATATCTATACACAGTACATGTATCTTTCATTGCGGAGTTTAAATTTGTAATCTGTGAGTAAAAATCTAAAAAATCTACTTCATGCATAGTCATGCAAAATGTTAACATTTAATAGCAAATTTACATATTTTTCAGTCCAACATGTTACAAATTGAAACCACAGTACACAAATATGCAGATAAATTTATAAATATACATGTACACTTGATTTTATTTTATTTTTCATTGATATACACATGTAAATACATACATCACAGAACACATGCTGACTTGTATAAATGACAGTACAATCATTTATGAAAATGACGAGAGCTAGCAAAATCACTGACAATGTACATCAAAATATTTTATAACAGTCCACTCTAGAAACATTGTTAAATTTACTAATTTGAAGCATTAAAAACTCAAAAGTACAATACTGTACATGCTTGTACTTTTAATGTTCCTTTTTTGAACACACAAAATGTACATCAATGCTGACAACAACTGTACAATGCAATGCAGACAGGCATGCATTGTACCAACCTGAAAGGGACTTTCTTGGTAAGAAAAATTCCATCTAAATAAAATCTCCAACTCAATAACATGTGACTACTGTTCAGGACTGAATAAATTGCCGTTCTTCTTCCTTGGACAGTGAATTCAACAGCAATCAACAAAGTATCTGTCTTTAATGCCATTGCATCCTTACAGTTGTAATAATTATGCCTTCGGAACATTCCATGAAAGGATATATTTGAAAATGTTTGATAGTTTGGCTCAGCGAATTATAATATGGCTTTTCCAAGTAAAGCCTTTCAACCATACATGTCTACAACATATTATGTTTCCCAGGGTGAAAATTTCAGGGATTGAATTTATGGCGCTCTCCATTTGCCAGTATGGTCTTGAGCAACAATGATAGTCCGTCAGAAGTTGACGATAAATGGCTAAAAGACACCCTTGTAGATTTCTTAAAAGAGCAGGCTACTGGCACTGCCGCTTCAAGGCAGCACTTGCAACCTCAAAGTGGAATGGGACTGATATACATGTAAGTTGTAATAACTTGTTTCCCAATCCACTATAAATAAGTATGTTTTTGCTAAGGTTTAGGAATTTTAAATAACAGTTAAAATTGATGCATAAACTGAAGGATACATTTCAAGATGTAGCTTGTCAGATTATATAGTAATGTATGAAAATTAACATCTCCACCATGACTGCATCATACACCCATTGTGTATTCAAAGAAATAAAGTTCAATATCTTCTCAATGTCATATCAGAAATTTATGAAAACCTAAAGGGGGGTTATCTTAATCTTTACAAACTATTCATGAAAACTTTATGCTTTTTAGTCATTGTCTGACATGTTGATGATGGACAGACAGACAAACGGACAATAGTAAAACCTCCCCTAAACAGTTTTATAAACCAAGGTTGGAGGTACCATTTAAATACACCATTTGCTATTTGCCTGCCGTTACAGGACATTACAAAGGTTCCTGTAAAATTTGGCGTCACAATAGAAAATGTCTGAAGCCAAAAGAAAAAGTGATTGTTGTTGTATGACGTCAATCAGTTTTTTGTCAATATTTCAAAGTGTTGCAGACTCCCAAATAACAATAAGTTATATTGGTCAATCACAAAGTCTTAATCAAACAAAAATAGACACCAGGACAAAAAGCAAATGATGATCACTATGAACAGTCTTCAAATCTCTTCATAGAAAAACTGAACACTGAGCAGTACCAATCCCACCAATAATAAATTGGGTGTGATCTCAGGTGCTTTTGAATGGTAAGCAGGTACTAAAAATAGGGATGACCAGTTTTCTGCTAAAGTGACAAAACTTGCAATTTATTGTATACCTATCTGAACACCTGATCAACAACAAAAGGAATAGTTGACCTTTAAATTTCATGTTAAATCTAACAATAGAAATTCTGTTCAGTGAGGCATAAGTGAGTAGAATTTACCTGATCATCACAGCTTTCAATCATGGTGAACAATAGATTGTATATTTATTCAGATAAGCAGCAACTTGGGCATGTGTATATTAAATTTAAAAGTACACAAATTGGTGCATCAACTGTTGCAGGTTACTGCCATAAGTAGAAAATGCCATTCTGCCCTATTTTGATTTAAATCTAGTCTAAACAAAAATACCCCTCTACAGAAGTATAGAAGGATTATCCCTCTATACAGGTATAATCACCATATAGAGGGTTTGTTCCCAACCAAGTGCCGAAGTGGTCACGCCCCTTTTTTTTAAGGTTTTAAAGAATTTGATAGAGGGGATGAGTAATCGCATGAACAAAGTTTCAATAATTACAAGTATCAAGCAAATTGAGAGTTCATTCCTCAATCTTTTAAAGTTGATTGGAACGATATATTAAACCTCAGACATGTGCCCGGAAGTGAATTATTGAGTGTCCCGATGAGGACATTTCCTAACACTTGAAGCAACACATACATATCACGTGGGTATTTACAATGGAATTTGGGATATAATTTACTGATTTAGTGTACTTTTTACCTGTATGTTTTGTATTAATTATGTATTAGCCGTATTACTGTTTTAGTTCTTCGCAGACAAACTTTTGCCGGTATGACAGTCTGACTTTCTTCTATCGGAAGTGATTCTAAAAGGAAGATGACATCACAACTTTCCCACAATTCCATATAATTACCATCTTTAGGTTAAAGAACGTTCTTTGAAATTCGAAGAATTTAAGGTTACCCGCAGTATTTAATATATTATATAATAAAGTCGTACAAAAATGAATACAACAATGAACAGATGTGCGACTTCTGCAATCGTTACTGTACAGTTCGAAGAAACACTGCTCTGAAAAAAAAATTCATACATTCTCAGAGGCGGACTTAAGGGGGGGGAGGGGGCAGGGGTCCCGGCCCCCCTTTTTGGGAAAAAATTTGGTTGCTTATATAGGGAATCACTGAAGCTTGACTGGAGCGGGCCCCCTCTTAGATCAGTCAGTGGGCCCCCCCACTTATGAAAATTTCTGGATCCGCCACTGATTCTCATTGTTTTTTATTTCTCTTTTTGGGGGGGGGGGGTGGAGGGGTACAAGTGAACTCGTCACTAATGGAAAAGTCAAATCGGCACCTTTTTATAGTCTATTCGGCAATTAGGCCATCTGATGAACTTTCATATACTATATATAAATAATTGGCAATCAAACTCGCATGTCAAGTTGGGGAAGGGAGGAGGGTGCATGCCAAGAATTCCTCGCTAAAACTTCGGGTCGACCTCCTACGGCTCCCATTAGTAAGTAAAGGTTTGATTCATTCAGCAAATTAATGTATGACCTTCATGTACCTGTCGTTTAGAATACGGCAATATACCAAATGGTCAATATTGATCATCCATGTAATTTGTTCCATGGGATATTTGCAGAACTTCAACGAGGGTCTTCAACGGAGGCAATTTCTTGGCATGTATTGTAAGCAAAATATTTCTGACCTAGACCTTTTGTCCTTTTCTTATTTAAAACATATTCATTGAAATCCAGGAATTTGTTTAATGATGAATCTGAAAACGCATCACACGGTATAGCTAACTTATATGTAAATCCTGAAACCAAATTTCAGAAATTCTTGTATTGTAGTTCCTGTGAAAGATGTGACGAAATATTCATGGGACGGACGTACTGACGGATCATCGGGATGGACTGACTGATGAATGGACTGCCGGACGGATAGACAGAGGTAAAACAGTATACCCCCACTTTTTGTATAGCGGGGTATTAAAAGGAATATGTACATTTGTTGGTTTTTGTTGTTGTTGGTTTTTTTTTTTTTTTTTTTTTGGGGGGGGGGGTCCGTGCCTCCGTCAAAGCTCTAAAATTACACCACTGAAACTAAATGTCCCAACTTCAAAAATACTGCATATCGTATTAGAATAGATAGACTACTTTACAATTTAACAAATCTTACAAGGTATTTGCATAGGGTATTTTTTCAAAAATCCGACCCCCTCGCCTCCCCATTAATTTGGCTAGAGATACAGGGCTAGAGTTTGGATCTCAACATGGTTAATTCCGCCGCATTTTTGCCCTTATCCCAATTCCGGTATTCTTGGCCTTTGTTAGTCTTGTATGTCTTTTTTATATCCTTGTTCATTTATATGTTTTTGAGTTTAGTGTGACGTTACTTTACTATATGCACTAGTACACATTCTTTGTTTTGGGCCAGCTAGAGCCCGTCTCTGGTTGCGGTAATTTCACGCTGTGTCAATGAAGAACCATGAGTGGCCTTGTGCATTTTTCTGCTCTTTGATCGGGTTGTTGTCTTTTTGATACATTCCCCGTTTCCATTCTCAATTTTATGTTGATGTTTAAGTTAAAGTTTTTTCTCATTTCTATTTTCATAGTTTTGAACAGTTTAATGAGTATACTATCACTTTCTAACAAAAATCAAAACGTTACTTCACCGACAGAATGTCTCAGTTCTATTCAAAGGGGGGGCAAGGGGGGTCCCCATAACAGCAAATTTGGTGAAAAACAGATAACAAGGAATTGAAAAGGGATAATAACAGATAACAGTAATGAAATATGAAAATAAATCTGTCAAAGACCAATCCAGTAGATGACTCGTAGATCTTAGTATATAACTTGTGGTATGGACCTAGAAAATTTGTGCAAACAAGACGTTTCGGCCGTTGAGGCAGTTCTACCTTGGTTGATTTTTTTTCCGTAACTTGGATGTTGAATTTTTCTGAACGAAATTACTAGTTTCTGTTTTTGATATAGGGATATTTTTAATCTAGGGCATTTGAGGGATCAATTTTTAATGATTTAGATTTTTTTATTTAATTTTTGAAAATAGTGCAGCCAGTGACACTTTATTATCAATTTGATTTTTAGATTATTTTTTTTCTGAAAAGCAATATATATACTTTACAAGTAATAAAAAAAACATTGATGCACAATATATTTTTTTTATTTAATGACCTCATGATAAAACTTACTTATAAAATACAAAAATACCCAGATCAGTGGAGACAGGACATGTAACTGAAACACGCATGCCAGTTGTGGTTATTCTGATAATAGAAATTGACTCAAGTGACAATTCTGATAGTATAATAGAAATTGGACCTAGTGAAAATTTGGATGACACCAAGTGAAAAACCAATCATGTATCTTATGTGAAATTATAATATATGGAAAATTTGGGTACAGCAATGGAGAAGCTGAAGGATTTTAAAAAGGGTATTTGTCGAAAAATTAAACTGAAGACACATCTGTATTTGCATCAATGGTTTCTGAGCTTCAATTTTCGCCATGTGAAGCAGCTAAAAAGCTTTTAAAAATATGGTGATCAGGATTCTCTTTCATGTAAATGAAAAGAGAGGGAGTAGCACTTATAATATAAATGCTAAAGGAAAAAGATGTTGTATAATTCCCAAAGCCATAATTCAAACCCACACCACTTAGTAATGTAAAACAATTCAAAGGAGAAAACTAACTGCCTAATTTATCCACAAAATAGTGAACGAGAAACTTAGTAACACAGTAACAAACTACAACCACTGAATCCAGGCTCCTGACTTGGAAATAGGCACATACAGAATGTGACTGCGTCAACTTTAGCATGCTAGTTGGTGTCCAATCCTCCCCAAATCAGGGACAATAGTACAACATAAAGATTATTATGTGGTCATTGAATAAAAAAATCTATAGGGAGTACCAATGCCTTTTATATAACAAAATCCATACTATAAGTTATTGTACAAGTAATAAGTGAATTATAATTTGTACAAACTGCTACATGTTCACAGACAATGGAATTTATTACAAAGGATAATAATAATATATACTGGAATGGTCCTGGGTCCAATTGATTTTATATGTTTATGTGATGTGTGTTACTGAAATTCTTCTGCAAATACAGGTCCACCCGATATTACCAGTAGAAAGACCCCAATAGATATACATTGTTAAAAGATGCTGTAAGCGTGCCAATGAGACTATTATCCATTCAAATCACAATTTTCAATTATCTTCAATTTCGACGGAAGATTGGCTGTCAAAATGCTAACATTCCAATTTTCAATAACAGTTAACAGCAAATAGATTCTCACAATAACAGATAACAAAATAGATAATAGTCCTATAACAGATAACAAAGAATAAGACAATAACAGCTAACAGTAAATATATTTTCAGAATAACAGATAACAAAGAATTAAAATGCCCCATAACAGCATAACAGTTAAACCCCTTGCCCCCCTCTTCAAACGAGCAAATAAAAAAAGCAAATACGATGTTTGAATCTGTATTATACGTCAAACGATCTACATTGGAATTGTTGTTTTCTAAAGATTAACGCAGAATTAGCAAATTACCGAAATTCTTATGGTTTGGTTCAGCGATTGACATAGTTCGGTTTAGTGTTTAGAAAATATTCATGGTTTTGATCAAGAAAGTCATGGTTTAGATCCAAATTAATATATATATGTCTTTCACCTCAATATTGATAGTTTGTTTGAAAACGCTTGTAAATAAACGAAAATACGCAAATTACCAACTAACCGTAAGAAGAAAAAAACATTAAACAATATTTGGAGGATGTTGTCGATAAACCGTACATTAAATCATTTTACTTTTCGTGTATTGTCTTTGTATGCAAATCATACAACTAAGAGTGTCTTCTAAAAGAATTAGGAATAAATAAGCACTCATGTAAGTACACATACAAAAAAAATATGAAAAGGATGAGATTTTGGCGAATCATAAGTCCCTCTTGGCTTCTATGAACATTTAACATTGAGCATGCAGCAAATCGGAAGACCTAAAAGAGGGACGAAAGATACCAAAGGGACAGTCAAACTCATAAATCTAAAACAAACTGACAACGCCATGGCTAAAAATGAAAAAGACAAACAAATAACAGCACACACGACACAACATAGAAAACTAAAGAATAGACAACACGAACCCCACAAAAAAAAACTAGGGGTGATCTCAGGTGTTTCGGCAGGGTAAGCAGATCCTGCTCCACATGCGGTACCCGTCGTGTTGCTTATGTGATAACAAATCCGGTGAATAGTATTCGGTAGGTAACATTCATGAAAGGGAAGGGGATTGTAGTTACGACGTAAGGAACATATCCGATATCATTTGTGAAACGGTTATTCCATAACGGTCAACCAACTCGTGATGGCGTCCGTAAAATTTACGAAGGGATGATTTCAACTTCACCATTTGGAACTCTTGGTTTAATAGCTTCCTTGTGAGCAGCAACCCTCTATCAAGAAAATCATGATAGGAAATGCAAGCACGGGAATATCGTTTCAATTGGGAGATATATACCCCGTATGCAGGTGCTGCTGGAAAGTTGCTTCTTAGAAATGGAAAGTTCACAATTGGAAAGCTGAAATCATCTCTTTTGTCGTAAAGTTTTGTTTTCAACCGACCCTCATTATCAATTTCTAGATGTAAGTCAAGATATGAGGCCGACTTAACTGTATCTGTAGTATCCTTTATCTCTAGCTCGATTGGATAGATGCGTTCCACATAGTCACCAAATTTTGAATTATTTAGTGAAAGAACATCATCTATATAGCGAAAAGTAGAGTTAAAGGATATTGCTAACTTCTTATCTTTCTTCCTAAGAAGTTCCTGCATGAAGTCAGCCTCATAATAATAAAGAAACAAGTCGGCAAGTAGAGGGGCACAGTTTGTTCCCATTGGAATGCCGACAGTCTGTTGAAAAACACGTCCTCCGAACGTAACAAATATGTTGTCAATCAAGAAATCAAGAATCTTGATAATATCAGTTTCAGGGAATTTTTTGTTCGAATCAGAGTGATCATTTACAAAGTAGGATTTATCCCTCCCTAAGACAAGATACTTTTATCTACGTTGGCCATTCTTTTTTACGAAGCAAAGCAATACCAACTCTTTCAATTTGTCTTTTAGTTTGGAATGTGGAATACTAGCGTACAGAGTAGAAAAGTCAAATGTTTTAATACTGTTACAAGATGAAAGAGAGTTAGATTGTATGTACTCTAAAAGATCTTTGGAATTTTTAAGTATCCACATCTGATTCACGCCCCCTCTAGAATAGGCAGTTTCACAATAACTTTGAAGCCCGTCTTTGATTGCTGATAAAATAGATGTTAATAATTTAGAAAGAGGTTTCGTGGAGCACTTGGAAGTCCCAGCAATATACCGTTGTTTGTAAGGACACTTATGTAGTTTAGGTATCCAATACAGTGATGGCAGATCCAGTTCTTCATCTTTGGTTGAAATTCCAAAGGAACACAGCACAGACCTATGATTATCCAGGATTTCCTCTTTGGTAAATGTCGTGAGGGTATATGTTGAGTTTCCAAGTGAATTGTCAATACCTAATTCGTTTATCAAGCAGTTAATGTAATGAGTTTTACATACAAAAGCGATGTTGTTTGGGGCTTTATCTGCGGGGACAACAACATATTTGTCATGGAGGTAGGATAGGTGTTTTGCAACATTGGGTCTTTAAAGATTGACGTAGCATGGGCATTGATTCTTAATTCTGATTTGTATCAACGACCTCACTGCCTTAATCCATTCGGAAAGAGTGTCTACGTCTTCCTTCTCGCGTTTAGCCCATTTCCTGGCATAATCCTCAACTGAACTCAAGTACAATTTCATAAAGATGCATCAAATATACTCAAAGTTATTGGACAATGGAAACCCAACATCTGTGGACGATAAGGACATGGCCATACCATTATACAACCTAAAATAATTTTGCTGCTGCATAAAATCTGAACACTCAGCGACACGAATTCCACAAGAAACCTGGGATGCACTCAGGTGTAATGAAAGTGTAAGCCTGACTGCTTCACTAGTGCCATACGCTGTCTGTTCTATAAATTGAAAGGATGAGCAAGCAAGGATACCCCTTAGTCCTAAGTGTGTATTTTGTCAGTCTGCTGATCCAGTCTAAAAGAAGACTAAGTACAGACTTTTATAATGCCTAGTCAAATGGTTTTCTTTTTTTTATGCCCCACCTACGATAGTAGAGGGGCATTATGTTTTCTGGTCTGTGCGTCCGTTCGTCCGTCTGTTCGTTCGTCCGTCTGTTCGTTCGTCCGTTCGTCCGTTCGTCCGTCTGTCCCGCTTCAGGTTAAAGTTTTTGGTCAAGGTAGTTTTTGATGAAGTTGAAGTCCAATCAACTTGAAACTTAGTATACATGTGCCCTATGATATGATCTTTCTAATTTAAATGCCAAATTATAGTTTTGACCCCAATTTTACGGTTCACTGAACATAGAAAATGATAGTGCAAATTTCAGGTTAAAGTTTTTGGTCAAGGTAGTTTTTGATGAAGTTGAAGTCCAATTAACTTGGAACTTAGTATACATGTGCCCTATGATATGATCTTTCTAATTTAAATGCCAAGTTATAGTTTTGACCCCAATTTTACGGTTCACTGAACATAGAAAATGATAGTGCAAACTTCAGGTTAAAGTTTTTGGTCAAGGTAGTTTTTGATAAAGTAGAAGTCCAATCAACTTGAAACTTAGTATACATGTTTCCTTTGATAAGATCATTCTAATTTTAATGCCAAATTAGAGAATTTATTCCAATTTCACGGTCCACTAAACATAGAAAATGATAGTGCGAGTGGGGCATCCGTGTACTGTGGACACATTCTTGTTTCTTTTGCCTTTTGTTAGTGATCTAGAATAAAAGGAAACAAGAGTGCACACGCTGAAATGTCTCGCCTATTTAATTATCATTGATATTATGTTGATAATCCTAAATATAAAGCTTTACTACAACTATCACATAAACTTAACATGATCCACGAAAATGAGGTCAAGGTCATATGAACCAAACAAGTAATACATGTACACCACACAATCATTCAATACACTAAATATAGTTGACCTTTTGCTTAAAGTTTCGAGCCGTGGTGTAGTGGTTAGTGCATCGGACTACTAACACAAAGGCTCCTGGTGCGATTCCCGTTTGGGATGAAAATTTCAGGAACTCAATTTTCGGCTCTCCCTTGACACCATCTGCGAGTATGGTCTTGAGGGAACGATGATAGTCCGTCGGAAGGGGACGATAAATGGCTGACCCGTGTTAAGAGAGAGCCATATCTCTTGCACGTTAAAGACACCCTTGTAGATTTCGAAAAAGAGTAGCACTCGCATCCGCAAAATTGAAAGGGATTAATATAAGTTGCAAAACTTGTTTCCCAATCCACTATAAATAAATATCTTCAGTAAACTAAAGTTTCTAAACAACAGACTTAACCATGAAACTAATTTAATATCGATCAATAAACCATGAAAACGAGGTCAAGTTCAGATGAACCTTGCCAGACAAACATGTACAACTTACAATTCTTCCATACAACAAATATATTTTACCTATTGCTTATAGTTTTAAGAAAAAAAAACCAGAGCAATCACAAAACTTAACACTGAGCTATGACACCTGCCAGCTAGACATGTACACCTTACAATCATTCCATACACCAAATATATTAGACCTATTGCATACAGTATAAGAAAAATGATAAAAACACAAAAACTTAACTATAACCACTGAACCATGAAAATGAGGTCAAGGTCAGATGACATCTGCCAGTTGGACAGGTACACCTTACAGTCCTTCCATACTCCGAATTTACTAGACCTATTGCTGAGATATGGACTTAACCTTGTTCACTGATCCATGAAATGAGGTCGTGGCATGGGTTCGAATTCCGGCGAGGGAAGAACCAAAAATTTGCGAAAGCAAAAAAATATAAAGCTTTTGAGCAGTGAGTTAATGCCCCTGTAGCTGCCAGATCACTATCCCTATGTCAAGCTTTCTGCGACAAAAGTTGCATGCTCAACAAAAAAGGGGAAGGGTGATGAGATATGTGCAGATTTTATATATATCTAAGAGTCTATCCTAAAGTAAGGTAAATGTTATGGCCCTCAAAATACCGTTTCTATCTCTGACATCACTGAAGAGACATTAGTTGTCAAAATCCGGATATGATGTAAAAAAATTTGCACATTGTATTTGCGATATACCAGGTTATCTGCAAGTTTATTGTTTCCTGTTTGGTATCAAATTAAAAATTAAGATTCATCTTAAATCTTGTAATCAATTTATTTGGTAATCATCAATGGCAGTCAGCAGGGTTTATGAACATCAGTTGTTCGACCTGTTAGTCAAATGCGTGCTGTTAAAATAAACATTTTACTTTTTTTGTCTTTTGGAAAATGGTGGTTGTGCTGTATTTAGACCCCTGTATCAAGAAATTTGTTTTACATGCACATGTATAAAAATTGCATTTTTTTTCAAACACAATCATAGGATTGAATGTTGTTTTCAATTTAAACTTGTATTTATATACATGAGATATAGTATAATTGACAATATGACAACTATACATCTGTTCTTTTATGTACATTTTGACTTTTGTTTGACAACTGATTTAGGCTTAAAGAAGGGAAGGGTTGAGATATGAAAAACCATCAAATGTTCTTGTATGAGTTCAAGAACCTTGTCTGTATTAGTGAAGTTTCTGCTGATGGCAAATAAGTCCATCACATTTATTCACTCCTTTGCTCAATGCCATTACGAGATTGCTGTCTTGTGTAGACACCCTTCTATTACTTAAGTCTTTAGAGATGTTTATCCAAAGTAGTATTTGTTGTTGTCTCATTGATATTTGACGAAAAAAAAACAACTTTTATATGAACTTAGATTAACACTCTTTTTTTCTCATAGCACTCCGTGCCAGCATTTACTAGTTCACTAGCTGTGACTATTAAAATTTGATTTGGGCATGTGGAAATGTGAAATAATTTTGGTTAAATAAATTGAAGCATTTTCTTGAAATAAGCTTTCCAGAGAGTAGGTATAAAAGTTTTATGCAAAGGCTGTAATAAATGTCTTATATAAGGTAAACTCTATATTTAAACTATTCTAATGCACTTAAATCCAGTGAAAATCATCTTTTAATAAATATAAAATAGAATTGAGAATTGAAATGGTGAATGTGTTAAAGAGGTAACAACTCCACCAAAGAGCAGTAAACAGCCAAAGACCACTGATGGGTCCTCATGCCAGAGAGAAAATCCTGTTCCTAGAGGCAGGCTTCAGATACATGCATCAGACAAGAAAACAAGCTACATGAGTTTACATTTCTTTTATTTTTTTCAAGTCTATACAAACAGGCTTTTTTAAAAATCAAAAGCTGAATAAAAATGTACAAGATTCTGAATTAATGCATATATGTTGAACAGTCGGCATAAAAATGGCAGTTGCAAGGAAATATCTCTTGCTGTGTTGGACGGTTTGTTTGTTTGATTAAGGCACTATAGAAGGTTCTGTAAAGGGATTTTCTTTAAAAAAAAAAAGGATTTGGAAAATAATAAAAAGAAATGCCCAAATATATGACTTCATACCAATATCTGAAGCAAATTATTTATTTTATCATGATTCTTAACATGTTATAAAATTTACCCAATTTGGTCAACAATACTGCTAGTTTTTGTACATTATAAATCAAACATTGAATTATTTTACAATCAAAACTGCAATAACATTGATGGTAAAGTTCCAAGAACATAATTGAAATGTTTGATTCTTTATCAATCCCTTTTACAGAAACTTTTTGTGGCAGTGGTTAATTTTGAAAACGAATGGTGTTTGAGCAAAATTAATGAAAAAAATTGACATTGAATTAAATGTAAGGAGACATAGTTGCCTTTTATTATTTTACATAATAATACTTTTCCAATATCATTTAAGTATGCCAAGAAAAAAATGCTGATGTTGAAGAGAATGCTGCAGACACACAAACATATGAGGGACAAACAGGATGTGTGTAAAGTACATTTGCTGTTGTACTATGCATGAAAAAGTAGATATAATATAGACATGATAATCAAATAATATACTACATTGTATTTGCTGAATACCAATTATCTGCCCAAAACACAAAATTTCCATTTATTTTATCAATTTCTAAACAGTAAATAGTAATCATATAATATTTTCCGTTAACTGTGATGGCTGGTACCCAACATTTCAAAGCTTATTCCACGTCAGCTTGTATGAGTTTGATTTAAATATCATTTTCTGTAAAAATTGAAATATACATGTATGTAGATCTAGATAAAAATTTGGATTCATATATATCTATATAGATTCTGACAGGAAAAAAACCTAAGTGGTAGTAACTTCATAATAGAGAAATTTTTAAGGTAAGGGTACATCACATTTTAGAAAAAAATAACGTGCAATACATAGTGAGTTCTCAAGATCCTTTTCAAGAAGTATCTATTAATCTAAAATATGATTTTGTTTCTGGTAGACAATTATGTATTTTTAACTAGAATGGTAATGTCCATATCTGTTTTCCTTTAAAAGGTCATTTCATAAAATTTGATTTATATGATGCTTCGTTAGTTTCAACAATGGATGTACATTATAGAGATATTTTATTTATATGAGAAAGAGGTTTATTTAAAAATTTATAAAATTTATATAACACAATATTGATCTTAAAATTAATTACAAATGCATGTTACCAATAACTCAACATAATGAACATGTATTTTAAACATAGGAAACTTTTATACTTTTTGAAAATAAAAGATAAACTGCTGATCCAACTTCTCTAAATTTGAAAGTACTGAAAAACATTCAGTTGATGTCGTCTTTACAGACTTAAAAAATTGCCAAAAATTTAAGCCAAGGGATGACAATATCAAAATAATACTTCACACTGGCTGAAGTTAACGAATAATGCAAAATATGAACGAATAATGCCATGGTATATTGATGTTTTGATGCTTGAGTATACCAACCACAAAAGAAAAAAAATACAAAAAAAAACTGTAATAAAAAAAATATCAATGCCAATTCAAAAATATATATAAAGTATATGAGCTAAAACAGCTGACAGAAATGTAACGGTGGGAAGGAATGTTTATTGTTTTCACCTTGATTAAATTCATTCATAACTAAATTTACATTTTAATAATATTCTCTTGCATAATTTTGATACATTTGAACAAATTATTTGTAAATCAATAAACTAGCAGTATCAAATAAGATATAATATACATACAAAAAAATCAGTCTTGGTCCAATTATATAACTTGTTCGTCTTTAATAAGCATGGATGTAAATAATACAATTAATAAACTGTTGACAGAGATTTATCTCCCCTGTTGGCAAAATTCAGAAAAAAGATCTAACATTGCTTATCAATTCAAAAGTTAAAAAATAATAACAATTGAAAAATTGCTAATTAAATTCAAAGTCACTTGACAATGAACTAGGATGATTTTTGTTATTGAAAGGACTTCAGCTAGGCCTGAAACATTTTTCGGTGTGATCCCTTCTACTATTTAATGAAACAAATCAGATAGAATGTGTGGTGATGTAATGTTTGTGCCCTAAAATTTATAATCAAAATATAAATTTCAGAATTTTTTTTTTAGGACTCCTGCATACCAAAATTAATTAATAACCAGCTTTATAGTACATATAGTACAATCATTTTAAAATAAAAGCATAAAAAAAATAAACTATGACATTACAAAGTTGATTTTTTTCTCTCTAGTAATTTCAAGTTAAATGTATTTGTAATAAAAAAAAACAGAAGTTTTTTCTTTTTTTAATTTGTTCAATATTAAAAATAAAATACATCAAAAGAGAAAATATACTTATGCTAAGCAAAATCAAAGGAAATTTATCTCCAAAAATTCTAAGCAAATTTAGATACATTACTTATTAATCAGAAATCCTTTTTAGAGTCTATAAATAAAACAATAACCATCTATGTTTCTTTCTCGTATATTTAAAAGCATGAACTTTGTGAGTTGATCGAGTGAGAAGTTCTATATTTTGAACTACATATATGTTGAGATTTTTTTTTAATAAAATTATGCCACAGTTTGAGACTTAAACAACAAAATGTAAAAATTTGTTCAAAATATATAAACATTTGTACAATATATTTACAAAATTTACATAACATTATATATATAGTCATAAGCAAATATATCAGGCAGTTCAATATCTGGCAAAACCAATATTGTGTATAAATGCATAAAATTCATAACAGAATACTTTTGGTCCCAAATACACTATAAAAATGAATCTAAAAAAGTTTAAAAATTGGAATTTATACTGTTACAATATTAATAAGTTGGAAAAAAAACCCAACAAAATGTTAATGCGATATATGATTTAATAATATGGGATTTATTAATACCAAATTATGAAATGTCATATAAAAATGGAATATTGAAGACTTTTAACAAATAATAAAATGCACCAATGCCAACTTGAATTAAAAATATACTAAATCAAGGCTATCTTGCCAATATTGTGACTCAATGATGTGGAAAATGACCAACAAGGTAACAAATGTCATTGTGATTCCTCGAGCCTCTTTTTAAAAATGTTCAGATGTCTGCCCAACAACTCAATTACAATGTGCCTTACATGGTGCACGTGATTCTAAGTAGGTATTGAAAGAATATGGTATTAAATTGACTTATTTTAGTGCCCTTTCATACATTTTTTCATTCTGAAATTTAATGTGTACAATTTTTATTGAAAATCAAGGGCAACATACACTTCTACTCAGAGCTTGTTAACAGCAAAGTTAGGAACAGAGGGCGACTATAGGGCGACATAGTTGCTCACTTTGCCTAGTAAAGTGACCCCAGAACTCCTTATACCAATACACCATTATTACAATTTTACAATTTTTAAAAGTAAAAATGCTCAAAATTGGATTCTTATTAATATTCCATATTGATGTAAGATCAAGCCAAAAAAACAGAATTTATATTCTAAAATTAATTAAACAGGTATCAAAATTTCTTTGTAAATCACTAAGAACCTAGGGTGTTAGGTCTAATGGTGTAATTTTCAATGCAATATGTATTTCATCTCTTCAGTCAATTCTAATATCTATAAATTTACAGAAAGCTTAGAAAAACAAAAAAAGAAAACTGTTGTAAATTTTTGCTTATTTCAAATTTTAATTTTGAATGTAAAACTACTGGGATTTCCTATTCACTATTGGATATTTATTGTGTATACATGTATTACAAAATATTTTTTTTTTTAACAAGAACAAAAAATAATATTCCTATCTATATGTTATACACACAAAAAAATCTAATTTAACGGAAACAAAAATAACATGCCTTTTTATATTTTTACAAACAATTCAGTAATGAACAAAAACAAAATTTAACATGCCTCTTCAATATTTTTTACAAACAATTTCTTATCTAAACAAATACAAAATTAACATGCCCATTTATATACAATTGATATAAAGACCGTTATTATCAAAGTCCACATATATAAGATATAGTGCTAAATGAGTTTGCACATATAATTATTCCAGCAATTAAGCTTAAAATTGAAAGAAAGGAATACCCATAACACAAAGTAATCACAGTTTGAAAGTAAGAAATCACAGCTAAAAATGCTCAAACATTTTCAAGTTTAAAAGTAAATACAAGTATGACATCATCACATCTGATTTATCATTTTGCATAAGACATTGTTATCAATTTTATATTTTTTGAAAACACTTTAGGGATGGCTGCAGTAATCATTATCAAGATTTGATATTTTGTTTAACAGCCTTATATTACCAAAGACTAAGCTATTGTATCTTAACTGGCTTTGGTCCTTTAAATTTAAAAAAAAACAAACACAAAAATCTGCAATATAGTAGTAAGGGTATTGAACATTACTTGAAAGTGAAAGTTAAATTTTATATTAATTCTAAATCTGTAAATTCAAAGTTATATTCTTTTTTTTTTACATATCCTTCTCGCACTTTGTATTAAAACAGTCAGATTAAAAGTTCAGATTTTGACAAAACTGTTTCAACTTGAGTCTTTATATATGCTTAGTTTAAAAACATGAAAATTTTAGATTCGGCCAGATGTGATGATGTTACAATTTTCAAAAAAACCAACAAGAACTGATTCATACTTCGCAAATTATTTCATTTCATTTACACCATACAGTGTTCTCCCCAGGCCGTTTTAGCGTCGCGGTACCGCGACGCTATATTTTTTTACCGTGATGCTATAATAATTCCCGCTACGCTATAATTATTTTGAAGATGCTATTTTACTTGTCCTCAATTTTGAACTTTCATCTATTATCGATTATGATCATAAAAATCGTATCACCTTTAATTGTAATCCCTTTAGGTCGGACACTAAAGGCAATTAAGAGATTAAATAGCTAGGTGTTAATTGCCCTCAGGGTGATAACTGTTTGGATGCGAATATCCCAAGCTGACACTTGTCACATGTGACATGACTAATACCACGTGTCTGCAATCACCAATATCGACATGGAGAAATGCAATCACAAAACAATTCGAAATCTACGTTTTGTATTACGAAATTTCAAAGATTGAAACGATTTCTATTTTTTTTTTTTTTTTAAAAGGTCGTTTATTTGTGCAACTCTCTCTTTCTCTTCTGGTAATACGAGAGCGGGAATTTTGGTTTAGAGCTAAAATAAGTCTAATACTTCTTTAAAAAGTTATCATAATTGGCTTAAGTTTATGTTTAATCCATTTAATGCATTAAAAGCATCTTATGCATTCACAATCTCTTGTCAAACAATGTTTATTCTCGGACTCATTTTCGTAAATTTTACTACGGCCGCCATTGCACATTTTTGTGTAAACTACGGATCGGAACCGGACCAGATATGACCAAAATCCGCATTTTCACGATAATGACAACAGATGGACAGTAGACAGAAAAATTAAACCAAGAGAGAAAACTACGCATTAACAAACTATTTGTTAGATAACTTTGTTAAAAATACATATGACTTTGATGTAAAGATAAGAAACAACTGGGACTAATTCATTGAGTGGCATGAAACAATGAATTTCATAAACATGATAAAAAAAAGTTTTTAAATTGATTTTTTTTTGCTTCTTTTGCTACTTTATCTTTACTTGATATAATATAAAAAGTAGTTAATTTTGTATACTAGATAATTTAGTTTTGTATATATACAGGTTGCACTCTGTCAATTCATTTGACTTATTGTTGGGTAACTGAAACCACATATTTATTTTTATTTGGCACAAGAGGAAAAAAATAATTCTGTAACTATAAATGAATAAAGAAGACATAAACAGAAACAACTGTTTTTGTGGTTATAGTTTAATTGTATTCTCAGTTATGAATTGACCAATATAAACTAAAACATATAAAGGAAATAGAGCATCAACGCGACGCGACAAACGACATTAAAAAAAATACAGTTACTTTTTTTTACGCAAAATGTGATGCTATCCAAAATTTCTGGGGAGAACACTGCCATAGTAAGAACACACTTAAAATCATAACAAATTTCATTATAACTGTCGCATTTGTATGCATTTTTTAGAAAACATTTAATTTTCCTCATTTTAAATAAACATGTGTGCTATTACCTTCAATTTTTTTTTTATTTCTAATGATTTCATAGCAAAAACTGATTTTTTCTTTCCCCCTATAATCAAGATCAATTTTTTTTGTTCAAAATGTGAAAAATCATGGAAATTGGATGATACATAATGATTATTTTGTTTGATCATAAGCTTTTTGTGAATTTACCAAATAAACTCGTAAAAAACATGTACATTTTAAAAAGAAATGCAGATAAATGGAAGCTGTGTTTATGTATATATAAGTCGTATGATAGATCTAGTTAAAATGAATTTTCAAATGTATGATTTATAACAAATACATTTTTACCAATAGTTGACACACTAAAATGCCCTGCCTGCTGCAACAATTTGATACAATTACTGAAAAGGTCAATTAACTTTGAAAACTGAGGTCAAGGTCAAATTCTACCTGTCACCCTTTAATGTAAATTTTCTTTAATGAATTCATATTACTGGTATCAAAACACTGTTTAACTATTATAATAATCAAGTATTGTTTCTGAGAGAAAAATATTTAGTCAAAAAAGGAATAAGGTAAAACAATATGTTTAAATGTTAACCCCACTGACTTAAAAGTAATCTTCAACGAGTCACTGGTGAGACAAATCATCTTTTTTAAATTGCCATTTGGTAGTTCATAGATTATAAAAATATTAAAATATTAAATCACTTTCTTCTTAACAATGAATGTATACACATTTCTGTTTTTGTTCAGCATTACAAAAATACTCCTCTGACTAATGTTTGTATACACATTTCTGTTTTTGTTCAGCAGTGCAAAAATACTATCTTGACAACTCTTGGAAGTTTTATATACAACTATCTTTTTTACTATTCACTCATTTGTATTCCTGAATTATTCTTTTCTGTCCTTGCATTGATTTAGCCAACCATAAAATTCTTGTACCCTACAATGGAATTCAATAATTGATGGATAAACCTTATTACCAGCAAACCCCTGATCCTAATGTTCTACCCAATCACAGAAAAGGAATCATCTCCCTGACACTGCTAAGCAATCCAATCAAAACAAGGGTTTCATTTCCCTGACACTACTCAGCAATCCAATCAAAATAAGGGTTTCATTTACTGACTGGAGTATCAGATCTGCTGCTAGTATCCAATCCTGAATCACTTTCTGACACTGACATAGAACTTGACGTCCGTAAACTATCTATTTCATCTCTAAAATAACTATGGTTCAAAGCATTTCTTGCACTTATTCTTTTATGTGGATTAAACTGCAACAGTTTCTGAAAAAAAAGTGAAAATTTATAATAATAAACACATGTTTTATTAATATTGTACAAAGGAGACTGCACAGTGTTTTTTCATTAGCTGCTGTATCATATATATCTATTTTGTTTATGGCTTTATCGCAAACCAGGCTGTTAGTTTACTTATTTTATATTATGTCATTTAAGAGCCTTTCAAAGCTCAATTATTATTTTTGGTTTTGCTCATTGTTGAAGGTAATACAATACCATATAGTTGTTTGAATCCACATCATTTAGTCTCTAGTGAATAGTTTATTTGTCTCATTGGCAATCATACCATATCTCTTTATTTTTATATACATAGAAAAAGTTTTATATCTTCTTAAATACTAACACTTGGTATATTGTAAAAACAAAAACCCACCAGCAAAGCTTTATAACATTATAACTATTAATTAACTCTTCTTGAAAGTGAGTAAACTTCTTATATGCATTTGTGTATTAAAAAAAACAACTAGTGTTGACTACTAGTGATACAGTGAGTCTTGAGTAAATTGTTTCTGGTTGTAATCTATCAATTACCTCTAGTAAATCTTGAGCGTCAGATTCTATTTCTGGAATATAATGTTGTAGTGGCTGTGGTGGGACTGGTTTAAATGAGCTCCATGGTAACGTAACATTTTCTGGCCAATCATGTTCCATTGGAAGTCCCAGAATTCTACAAGTTAAAAAAACTGCCAAAATTACAAACTATAATCTGATGAAACTGATTAACAATTAGACAGACCTTGATAAATATTTAACAAATGAAATGAGTGAAAGCAAATAAAGCAATATTTAAAAAAAAAAACTCATAGTAATTATAAGAAAAGAACAATCTACTTCATAATATAAATTAAATTTGTGCATGTAAATGTATGTATATTTTCTTATATGTTAATGATATGACTACTGGTCTTTAATGATTTTCTTCTAACGTTAAAAACATTCTGAGAAATTAGCAATACAACATGAAAATCACTAAAGAACTAAAATTATGACTAAACAGTATGGAATTTGCTCATCCCTCATGGCTGAACAGTGATCTATAGACGCTTACATCCACATCATTTTGTCTCAATTGGTGAATGGTTGCATCATGGGCAATCATACCACATCTTCTTATTTCTATATTTTTAGTGTATGGCTGTTTTGCTATGATAAATATATATGATGGATGAAACTACCATCCTTAAATTGAAATTTTAGATTCTAGGTTATATATTATTGCAAAATATGGTGCTACTCCATCTGAGATCATACAAGTGGTTTAAATTTTGGTTAAATATTACAATTTAACCATTAATGAAAAATATAATTTTATTTAACATTCAAACTTAGTCTTGTATCATTTTAACTTTTAGTTTCTTGTGTACAATTTGGAGTTTAGTATGGTGTTCATTATCACTGAACCAGTATATATTTGTTTTGGGGCCAGCTGAAGGACGCCTCCGGGTGCGAGAATTTCTTGTTGCATTGAAGACCTGTTGGTGACCTTCTGCTGTTCTCTGCTCTATGGTCGGGTTGTTGTCTCTTTGGCACATTCCCCATTTCCATTCTCAATTTTATTATCAATACTTTTTCTTT
Organism: Mytilus galloprovincialis; assembly: GCF_965363235.1. Lineage (NCBI taxonomy): Eukaryota > Metazoa > Mollusca > Bivalvia > Mytilida > Mytilidae > Mytilus > Mytilus galloprovincialis. The sequence goes on from NC_134839.1 coordinate 63,806,911, forward strand.
ACTAACACAATCAGAATCCTACAATTTATTATGAAACCACAGTACTTTAAAATTCACCACAAAACTTACTCAAATATTTTGGCTAACTGATCTATATCTGACTGTCCACAAAACAATGGCCTGTAAAGATACAGTATGTAAATTACACATGTAAGGCAATAATAAATACACATACTATACATAGCTGCATAAAATGTTTATGAATAAACACAATGAAAAAATCTCTAGTAACCGTGACATCAAAAAAAGTTAAATAGAAGATAGCATTGATCTTTAAAAGCTTTTATAGTCATGTAATCATCTTTATGCAAATCATATGCAAATGTTTCAATAAAACATAATAAATAGAAAGTAATTATTGGTTGGGTTTAGTGTTGCTAAGTCTTTCATTTTCTTTTGTGATCCATATATTGTTGTATGTCGTCGTTTTTTTGTTTTGTGTTCTGCCATGGTATCGTCAGTATGAATGTCCCATTGGTATTTGTCATAACAAGTGGGAGGTTTAGTATAACCAGGAATATAGCAGTTATATTTCACTTGTTCCGCTGATAGACAGCATTTGATTTGATCAGTATTTATTGTCTTCCCCCTTTTTTAATTTGCCTTGAAAGTTCAGTATTTTTGTTATACTTTTCTCCCCTTCATTTTTATATTCTTCCAATATATGCATAAGTACTATCATACCTTCTGATGAAAAGTTCTGCAAATATGCACCCACAGCTCCATAAATCTACAGGTGTGGCATAAGATGCTTGTAAAATTACCTCTGGAGCCCTATACCATAGTGTTACCACCTGAAATTCATAAGATTTGTTAACATCAGTTTCAATATATCAAAGATCCAATGATTACAACTTTAATAATAAAAGAATATAAGGAAGGGTAGGTAGATGTCAATGAGCCTCTTTTTAGTTTTATCCTCCTTATCTGTTAGTATTCATCCATTGATAAGTTGAGCATTTTTTCCATTAAATTTTTATATTGTGTCGTTTTGTTGTATTGTTGCACTACTGTATCAGATTAGAGTGCAGGTTGAGGCTAAATATAATGTTCAAACCTGCTGCGTTTGTTTGCATCTGTTCTTTGTCAGGAGCATGATGTTTAGTGGTTGTCGTTTGCTGATGTGGTTCTTAAGTGTTTCTCATTTTTTTTATAAAGATTAGACCTTTGGTTTTCATGTTAAAATGGTTTCACAGTTAGTCATTTCAGGGGCCCTCTATAGCTTGCTGTTCGGTGTGAGCCAAGACTGCCTGTTGCAGTTAAAAGGCAGTTTATTTGCATCTTACTGATAAATCTTTTTAAGAAGTCACTGTTAAATTAAAATTTGTTTTGATCATATAGACTGAGATTAAGTTAAAGCATGTGTCAACATTTAAGTTGTAGTTTGCAATTTTTTTTTTTAGTTCATGTACCTGCAAACATTAAGCTAAATATTGTATAATGCTTATCAATGATTAGTCCACTAACCACTGAAGTAAGAGCCATCTGAAACCCGTAAACTCGAGCAAGACCAAAATCAGCAAGTTTTAACTGGCCATTTCTTGTTATAAGTATGTTCTGTGGCTTTAAGTCTCGATGTACAATTCGATGAGCATGAAGAAAGTCTACACCATTTAGTAACTGATACATTAAGTCCTGAAATATGAAGAATATCAATTAATTACATTATTCATTAAAGACTTTGTTTCATTACAATAGAATGTTCTTGTTCTTATCTTTGCTCTAATTTAGAGTATTTTTTTCCATTCATGTAGGTTTTTTAAGAACCAGCATATCTTTTCGATTTTCTGAGTTGAAGGAAGTAAGAGAACTTGAATTCTGTTTTCAAGCTTTTGTTTGATATTTGTCATTGGCAATTATGTCAAATCTACTCTTTTGTATAAATCATTTTGGGGTTCTTGGGGTTTTTTTTTGTGGGGACAAAAGCACACTCCTTTAATTTTTGTGAATGTGAATGATTCATGTTTTTTCCTAGTTGAGTCCTGTAAAGTTATCTATCTAAATATGTAGTTTCATAAATACATTACAGTTAGATGTTTACTTGACCAACCATATGGAACAATGATAAAAAAAATACAATGACACAATTATCATACATTGTGCGTGTATTACCCTTATAAATTGATTTGGTTTGTAGCAAACATCCATGTCTTGATTGTTTTAGTTTCAGGTAAATAGTATAAAACAAGATCTGATATTTTCAAAAACTCTTACTCTAATTCTGTCTGGCCCTAGTCCTGGTGATGGACATCTTTCTAAATAGGCTGCCAAATCCTGGTCTATGAATTCAAATACTAAATTGAGACGGATTTCATTTGCAGTTTGATTTGTATGTTTCACATCAAGAAATCTGAAAAAAAAGGAGTTTGAAATATATTTTCACATTTGTTTGAAAGCCATAATGATAAGACTGAAAATTGCAAAACATTCATTCTTGATTCTGTTTACAATAAAAGTGTGGAACCTTCAGTCTAAGATCTGAAGTTTGGAAAATGAGAAACAAACTCCTAAAACAATCATGTAATAGCAGCTGCACATCTTGAACAAAAGTACAACCTGCCTTAAAAGATCTTAGAAAATTCAGGGATCAGGGTTAAAATCTGTAGGAAGAGTCAAAAATTAAACAAAATAGGTTCTCAATTTTCCTCGCCTGCCCATTTGCCATCCTATATGGCCAAAAATCATATTTATGAAAAATACAGAGACCAACAAAAGAAGTTAAGGTTAAAATTTGGGAAGGAGTTTAAATATGGGTATACTTACAACATTGGTGCGAAGCTGACATTATTCAGACACTGTTTAAAGTAACAGAATATAAAATTGGCACGAAGCTGACATTATTCAGACACTGTTTAAAGTATCAGAATATAAACAACAATTAGTTAAAAACTAATCAGTGGCGTAGCTAGGTCATTTTAACTTGTACACCCGAACCTGGGCAAGGAGCCTAAAGGTCTCAAGCGGGTCCAGGTCAAGGCACCTGCTGTTAGTGGGTTTAAGAGGGCAAATCCCCAAAAAGCTATAGAGTTATCGAGAATGAGATACGATCCCCGTCATTAATAAAACTCATTAGTAGCACATACTATAGAATATAAATGGTTTATTTTTTTATGTTTAATTCGTTCATGTGCTAATTAGGAATCTAATGGTCAAAGAGAAAACATCCAAACCAATAACTTTGAAATATGTGTAAAGGGAGCTGCGGGTAAAGCATTTAATTGACAAAAAAAAATCTTTAATGAACATGAAATAATTTTTTTCAGAGATGTTCAGGTGCAATATTAAAAATCGTTAAGAGTTCTTTGCTAACCCGCAAAGTGAATCCCTTTATTATTTATTCGTCCTTTACAGGATTTAAACAAATCAAACTTTTTCTTTAGATATTTTTTTTCAATGTGGAACACTAACGTTTGCCCAATATTCATGACAATCTATAGAGGTTTATAAGTTTTATCATGGAAAAAAATCAGACCATCTATAGTCCGTCTGTCAGTACAGAACTGAAAAAACAAACGAAAATAATAAACTTTCAAATTTTTTGCTTAAGACATTAATCTAAAAAAAAAAAATCTTCCAAAGTTTCATAAAATTCGATGTAGGTTTGGCTAAGAAATTAATATGAGGAACAATCTTAACTTTAACTCCAAACTGTAACTTCTTGTTAACTGGAAACTCTTTTAGTCATAAACAGTTTTTGACCAACTTCTATAACATTTCAAGAAGGTTTGACTAAGTAATGATAGATATTTAAAAAAAACCTTTAACCACATACTGTACCTAAATATTGCCACCGAGAAAAGAACTGCTTTGAAAAAAAAAAAGAAATTACGCAGAATTCACAGTAGTTTCAGACTTCTACAGAAAATAAACGAATATACAGTTAATATGATACCATTTTGTTAAAAAATTAAATTTCGTCCCTTTAATTGAAGAAATAAGTACAAGGCTGATGTAGATTTAACTACTTCTTTTTATTTTTAGATTGATTTTTTTTATAATTAAAAATCAAGTGTACGCCCGGGCGCTTTGACGTAAACGTAGCTATGCACATGCTTATTGATAAATACTGTACTCTTTAAAAACATCATACTTAACTAACATAAAAAATAATAACCTGATACCCCTTTACAGGATTTGATTGGAACAGCCCAATCAGGTAGAAATCTATTGATCTATTTAATAAGGTTAGCTACATAGATTTACCTATTACATATGTAGAAAATAAGCAAACAAAATTTAAATCAATACTTGTAGGTAAATGATATTCATGACCAAGAGAAAGCCATTTAAACTGTTTGGAGCATTGACTTTTAAAGAACCTGCAAGAATTTCTAAAATATGAATGAAATTTGGTGTAGGTTGAAATTTAAAAGGGAGAATTCAAATAATTTTCATTTAAATTTCAATCTTACGTGACTAAAATTCATATAAGAAAAGTTCATTCAAATAAATTTTTCAGGTTCCAACTTGTGGTTAAATGATTTTTTGGTTTAATATAACAAACTGAAATAACACTACTTTTAATAGAACTATTAAATTTGTGAAAGTATTCATCTAACTTAATAACATTTTTCAGTAGCATTTAAAGAGAGCGCCAGCACATATCGAGGTCTATTTGGATATGCAGTTTTTATGTGTAGATCTAAGCACATTTAAATGAAAAATATCCCTGACAGATACAGTTCTTAAAATATGTCAATATCTAAAAAAAAAAAATGTTTTCTTTAAAGTACAAAATTATATCTTATAAAGGGAAACAAGCTAGTCAAAGTATCATTAAATACTAAGACTATTAATTATGCATATATAAAATAATCACATGATCCATGATCATACACTTGATTAGGTGACTTCAACATTAACTAACTGGGCAAATAACCAACAGAATAATACTATCTTCTGGTATAAAAATTAGTGTCTAGAGCATAGATCACGTCCTTAAATTTGACAGAAAAAGTGTCTATGGCATGGATCATGTTTTTAAATTCTACATATATGAACAATCCCAGGCAGATTTCAAAGACATTCATGAAATCCTATCTGGACATCAAGCTGGACAGCTCAATGTTGAAGGTTATACTTTATCCTATACACCACTAATTCATGGTCCCATTGCTTTCTATGTTAAATTCCTCCATTTCAAACAGGCACACCTCTTTCATTTTAAGTTCAAATATAGTGGCAGTCATTGCATGTCAAAGAAACGCTTTATGGTGTCCTGTACTGAAAAAATCAACATACCTTTAATGGCATATAAGAAAGAACTGGTTCCCGGAACTTCGGATGTACCAAAACAGGTACTTCAGATCTGACAAACAGACTAAATGTACCCTCTTTTTTAAATTTGGTGCAGTTTTTTTAATATTCAAAATTTTAAGTCCAAAAGTGTTCTACAATGATCACCAGTCCTTCAGCTTTCATTTGATGCCAAAAATACCTAAATATTCCACATATTTTGAAAGTTACACTCATGCGTAGGAACTATTTTGTGTTAAATATGTACTTCTTTCTGGTATGTGCTTTCTGGCAGGGCCTGAATTAGTGGTGTTACACCATAACCATGATAATGGTTTACTTTCACAAATTGTGACTTGGATGGAGAGTTGTCTCATTGACACTCATACCACATCTTCTTAATCTCTCTAAAAGTTTTCAAAAACATGATTATTTGAACAGAACCTCTTTAAGATCAGCAAGACTCTCCTATTAAGAATAATTTATTGCCATTCAACTTGCAGTTCTTAGAGGCTGTGCAGGAGGTCAAATTTCCATGCTATTATGATCTGGCCATATGGCCATTGCAAACATCACCTTATTTTATCAAATACATTTTCCTATTTAACCCTTTTAAATTTGTCTTTATCTAATACTTTAAGTGTCTAAATTGACTAAAAAGCATTGTTCTAGGATCATTTCCTATATAAAGTAAAATGTCTTATTTGACTCAAAATCTTAATTGTCCTATGAATTTTCCACACATATCTACTGGCAATAACTATAGTGTCTTATTTGACCCAATGCACTGTCTTATAAACACTCTGTATATAAAACCTTTAGCGTCTTATTTGGTCGTCTTATTTGGTCGTATTGTCCAAGGAACATTTGTTGTATGTAAAAGCTCCTTATTTGACCCAAATTACCTCATCCATTGTCTTATAACTTATACAATATTCTGTCACATTATCATTACTTCGGCTGACTACAGGAAAACACTTATTAATACTTCCCATTAAGTATTGTTATCTTCATTTTAAACAAGTATCAAAGTATTTCTGTAACATTAAATTCATATAAACAGTTTCAGTCAGTAAGTTTTGCTAATTTTATAAAATTTAAAAAAACAAAAGGGGAGATAATTAGCAATATCTTATTCACTGTTGTCTTCTAACGCTATAACAATGCAAATCATAAACAAAGACAGCAAATTGTGAAAGATGTGCAGTTTATATGTAAACAATCAGTAACCCATTGAAACAAAAAAAGAAATAAATTCAAAAGACATTCTCTTCTCATTGATTGATTAAAGTTAAATAAATGCAAAGTTCTAAATAAGTGAGTCTCAGGGTTTTTCCCACCAAACTTTGCAAAGGACTGACACAATTTTGATATTTTGCAATAGAAATATTGATATAAGGACCATCAGATTTTCTTCAAGGACCACGGTGCACCAAGAGGAAAAGTTTTTGAGAACTGACAAGCTGTTGAGCAACAATACTTTTTTTTCTTTTAAACCTAAACGTACCATTACTGTTTCAATCTGTTATCATGAAAATTAGTACTAGTTAGTTAAGATCCATCTCCACAATAATTGAGACTTGGTGTACTATGAACCTCACCACTATCAAATAATCCCAGCTCTTTTTACTCATTAGAAACAACTTTGGGGAGTCTTTTCAGAAACCATTAGTACATGTATAATAATATGCTAGGTCAGGCCAAAAGTTTTAACCTCCAGTGGAATTATCCGAATATTTCTACCAGAAAATGTATTAATCATTCCATCAGCATAAGACGTACAGTGACACATTTTATCAAAGCATTCTATTTGCTAACTTATAGTCTTCACCTTTTCATATATTTACAATATTATATTAAACTGAATCATGCCAACAGTGTCATCTGAAATCGTGATTCAGTGATTTTTGTTTGATCAGCAATAACTTATCATTATTGTATCACATATACTGTACCTATACCATTTTAATTGACCTTAATTTATAGAATAAGAATCTTTTTAAACTGGTAGACTGTCCTAATCTCTCTAAAGTGGATCATTTATTCTGAATTAAAAATGGCAATGAATGCATGGTAGCTTAGCACTGACATTATGGTGGATAATATGTATGTATACATTCTTTTAAAGGGATCTTTGTATATTATCTACATGAGTAAATATATCGTAAATTCTTTGGAAATAATAGTACAGCCTTCAGGTTAAATTTATATACACTATTATGTATATATATTTCAACTTATGTATTTATATACCATTTACTGAAGAAAGTAAAAGTCAACTTGAGAAATATGTATATTAACGGCATGCCTCATTTATGAACCTCTTTAACTGTCCTCAATGCTTAGGTTTCTTTCTGACAATTACCAAGGTTTTATACTATATATGCTACCCACAATACATACTGTCCACATTATCTTGAATTGATAACTGTAATTCCAAATACATGTACTTCTGAAAATCTGTTGAGTTTTTGGAGGTTCAAAGCAAGATACATCAACTACATCAGAGAACAAAATGTATTTTTTAAAATGAAGTCTCAAAAGTGGTATTCATGGTGCAAAATTTTCTTTAATTTGAAATGTAGGTCATGGTTTCTATTTCTTGTGGAATGCAGGTTTCACAGAATCTCCTGATTGTCATTCATCATATCTATACAAGTATCCATATCAAATATCATAATTTACATTGTCAAAAATGAAGACAAGTTGTTCATTTCAGGGATTGATGTGTTCTCCCTTTATAAGCCAATAAAAGGGTCTAATTACAAAATCATTGATTGTTGATTACTCAATCCCAGTGGCAAATATTTCATGCATGTTCAAGAACAGGATCAATTAACAAAACATACAATAGATAGGTTCTGTAAAATAAAAAGTCTGGTATAAAGGTCGGAAAAATTTGAAATGCCATCGGAGAAGGAAGGGATATATATTGAATAGGTAAGAAGATTTGCCTTGTAACAGTCTTCATATAGTATGACGCTCTCCCTACAATAGGCATCAGATTAAGTTCCTGATCTGAATGGATGTGGCTGCCTACTTGTAGTTGTACATTCTGCCAAATGGATGGCCCCGATTGGAAAAGGTTTTACTGACCGTTGGAAGAAGACCTAAGTGACCATATCTCTATTCCCCATGTCATTCTACAGAATGATATATATCTACACAGTTGAAAGTTCAAGTATTATCTCATAATGGGTTAATGATAATTCAATAACCTTTAAATTATAAATAAAAAGGTCAGACAGATTTGAAAAAGCTTAATTGTAAATTCCCTTTGAGTTTATTCCAAATCTGAAACTGATCTATAGGTATATTTGCCAACGGTAAAATTATGGAAATTTAATCAATCTTATAAATGATATGACGTCAGTTCATTAAGAACCTTGTAGATTAATTATAGTCTACATGTAGATTATCGTTTAGTATGAAATCTAATCCTGATATTAAATTACTGCTCTATGTGATTAAATCAACCAAAATATGTGTCATATACTGATGATGTGCATCATGATCAGCTAAAATTGTAATTTGGGTTATAGAATTTGGGTTCTTGGTATAGCGAGTCCATGAGCACTGGACTTATCATTTTCAAAACTGGTGAGGTCAAAAATACATCAAAATTGTAAAATGCTGTATCAACTGAGCACACATATATCATCATTTTAAAACATAATATAAAAAATAAAAACAAAACAAATCAAAACCTTGTAATTTTTTGACAACTTAACAATTATAAGAATCAATTAAAACGTTTAACCATTCCAACTTTCAATGTCTTATGATCAGGTTACTTCAAAAATATAAATATAACATGAAACAAACGCTATGTTTAAAATAAACAATAATATTATGTTTTATTTTAACTATTTGCACTTTCAACAATCATATGATTTGACACAAAACAATAGCTTATACAATTTAAAAAACAAAATATTATCACGTTTTAAATGCGTTGAAAATGACAGCGCATAATCTCTTCAGATTTTTTTTTTCATTTCTGGTATGAAATCTGGACAAATAAACAAACGAGTAGGTGGTATTATTCAGGAAGGATACCACATATATTTGAATCTATCTTCCTTTTACATATGCTTTCTTACTAGAACATCAGCTGCCGTCAAGTGCTCACGGACTTGAATGACATCTAACTACATGTATTGCAGTATATCCAAATTGAGCTTGAGTTTTATGCTTTTGAGTTTGGAGTTCTGGTACACTTTTGATTTATTAAGTCAGTTTAGAAGCTTATATTTATAATAATGATGAATCTTCCAACTATGTATACTATAACTTTCAAATATATCAGGAAGTCCTTGATCATTGATGAAAAGTTTATATACATGATTTTTGCAGGATTTTCTCAGCCCGTCACATCTGTTCTCAACATACAATTTAGACATGGAAAATTGAGAATGGAAATGAGGAATGTATCAGAGACAATTGAAAACCCTGACCAAAGAGCAGAAAAACAGCCCAAAAACGCCAATGGGTCTTCGACTGAAAAACCCACACCCAGAGGTGCACACAGCTGCCACCTAAACACAAATTTCTACTAGTTCTGTGAAAAATGGACATAACACTATATTCTGAAACATATAAATGAACTAAAATTAACAAAACATACCAGACTAATAAAGGCCAGAGGCTCCTGACAAAATTCAGACAAGTCCTTATTGTAATTTGAATCTTCAAGTGAAAGTTAACTCTCATACTTGAATTTGAAAAATATTAGCTGTTGAGTTAGGAAAGGAAGTTTTTCTTCAAGTATTGAATAAGTGGATAGATTGAACTAAACCTTATGGTTTTGACAAATTCTCCATACAAGCCTATTAGGAAATTTAAATTTAGTTGAACCTTCAAATTCATGGTACACCTAGGCCTACATCTGCAGTCCAGGAAAATTAGCACATAATGAATAATAATCATATAATGTTGAATCTACTTCTTGCTTTCTTCCATATAAATGTACCTACATTAGCATTCAAGATCACATTTTTAAGATAACCCAAACTTTCACTTATTACTGTTAGTATTTGGGTGTTAAATGACCTATATATAAACAAGTCTATATTTGTACAGTGAAGTATTTTGCTACACCTCTATAAATATATAAGGTCCATTATAGATTTTCTTTTGGGTTGGGTTTTATGTACAATAAATTTAGTAACTTCTTATCGGTAGACTAATTTGATAGTTTAAAAGAAAAAATAATTTGAGATCTCATATTGAATTATAATTGGATGGGTTAGGTGTTTAAAGTCCACTTGCCATTATTAAATGCAATGCACATAAAATTCAGAATGGGAAAATTGAGAATGGAAATTGGGTATATAATCTGACCAAAGAGCAAAAAAACAGCCCAAGGCCAAAAATGGGTCTTCAACACAGCAAGAAAATCTAGCACCTGGGGACAACTTAAGCTGACCCCTAAACAAACCTGTGTTCTTGTCCAGAATATGCAAAATGGGACAGGAACAAGTAAATGTGATATTTCATTTGACAGATCAGCACTTTAGGTCAGTTTGTATGGTTAGTTTGATGCTGATGTAGATGGAATCAACAACATCCTACAATCATGGCAAGCCTTATAAATATCACAAGGATTTAGAGCGCAGAGTAAAATCCAACTAATGAAAAACTTTATAAAAAGTGTTTAAGCTATATACATACACATCTTTACATAATTTGAATGGTTTTTGTATTCTTAGCTTTGTGTGCAATTAATGTATCATTTAAAAGGAATAATGTTTCAAGATTTTGTTTGAATCTGAATATTTTTAAAATGTTATTCAAATCAAAATTTTTTAAACTTTTTATTTTGAAAGGAGAGAAACTTGGTTGTATTCATATTCATTTATAAAAAAAGTTACTCTAAATAAAATTTTAGTTCAAATACAGATTCTTATACTGGGTCAATATTTCATATTTTTCATAATTGGCCCAGCAGTTTCTGGGGACATATTAGTAAAAGTCAATGAATGATGATTGCCAATTGATAGGAATTAGCTCTTTTTGTCCTGGTGAGCCAAAACGATATAATTTTCTAAAAGGATTTTTACAGTTTTTCCAAATGAATTTGACTAAAAATCAAGTACATTTACCATTGTATATATTTGAAACCTTACATTCTCTTTTTGAAAAGACTAAATCTTTATGATTTATCTAGTTATTGTGTACATGTATTTTAGCAGTAACTAAACTGCATTTCAATCAATCAACAGAAGTAAACACTGTATGAAATGAACACCACTATAAACAATAATTGTAATAAATATATTGTCACATTTATTCCTCACTGGGGCCTCATATAAATCATCAAATTAGTCATGTATGTGGTTAGTAACAAAGAACTGACCTCACACTGTGACCTGGTCAGTATAATCAGATTAACTAATCGTAGTAATTAAAGTTTGATGCTAGTAATTTAGTCAAAGGTTAAAGTAATTAGCCAGGCTAGTATTAAGATAACTGTCCTAGTTTTCAGACAACTTTAACATGTAGAATAATGAACCACAACTGTATTGTTAGAGTTTATACTTCAGAAAAATGGAAGAAATAAGTACATTGTAATGATTCATCCAAAATTGCAGGCTAGATATCAGGGACAAATAATACAATTAAAAAAAGCTTTGATAACACTTCAATTTTGTTTTTCTGATTTATTTTGATGAAGGCCACAGACAATTAATTTAATCGTATATACATGTAATAACAAAAGTATATACATGTATATGTACATTCATAAACATGTGGTAAATGTGTTATAATTTACTCTATCTCTAAAAGTCGTGAAGATCTGGAATCATCTAATGGACAATGAAATGGAGGTCACTGTGAACTCTATTTGGTGTCATTCTAGTCGAAAAGCCATAGAATGTTTAGCGAACAAATAATATTTTAAACAAAAGTAAATGAAGCATGAAATGTATGTCACGGTGACCACCATTTAGTGTTAATCATGAACATACACTAACAAATAGTCTTCATATGATATTGAGATAATTGTGAAGATAGTACCTATTTTTTGTTTTGGAAAATCACACAATTCAATGAAGCATGAAGATCTATATGTACTTCCAGACTTATCATAAGTAGGTTTGATTGACATATTCTAAAGGTGTTTAAAAGTGCGTTTTCCAAGTTCATGAAACATGTAGATATGTCTAAATTACAAGTACAAAAAAATGTAACATGTACATGATGATTTTTTTTTTTGCAACCAGTGAACAGATCCCATACATGTGAGGGAAAAAAAACATGAGACAATTGCAATAAAGCATTTAATAAAAGTTACAATGTTATACTACAGTATTTTATGGCATAAATGAAGCTAGCTTTTTCTCCTTAATGTATTCCTCCCTAATAAAGGATGCCTGTTAGAACTGACACATAGTATCCAAAATTTGTTTTAATAGACAAGACCACAAAAATTTGAGTCATTCGTATATGAACTTCATTATAATTTAGGTGGGAGAGCCTAATATGATTCATCTTAAATTCCTAATTGTGTGGTTCTAGCTTATATTGTTTCTAAAATAAAACAACTGATGTGTAAAAAAATAATAGTATTCAATTTTAAAATACTTTATGAAGATCAACTGAAATGAAAATTACAAAGATGGAGTTATTATAATATATAATTAAGTTAAATCAAAGATGCCATCAAAAACTTCAATTTACATACAATGTGAACATTATAAAGGACTTTTTTTAAAAGTCAAAGACAATGACATGAACTTCTTCTTTATTTGAACTTTCTGAACTGAATATTTGAACTGTATGATGGTATATTTAATCATACTAAAGTTTTTAAATTTTGCCATGTCACACCTTGAAGTCTTAAGAATACTTTAACAGTAAACTATTGATTGGTTTTGAACTGTTCACCAGTATTTGTCTGACCTTGTTGAACTGGGTCACTTTAAATCTAGATTTCCCCATTTCCATTCTCAATTTTATTACATCCCTTTATAAATCATTTGCTTAATATTTTACATAATAAAACATAGGTAATCCAGTGGAATTGATCTACATAATATACACCCAAATAAGTTATTTTCATAAGAATTTAACAAGGTCAACCATGCATGAGTATCATATTTTTCTTACTTATTTTGTTTCTTACCCACATTGTTCATTGTCTTAAATTGAACCGCACCCTCAAAATTGAATGATTTGGGAATCATAGTAATGCAACCAATTTTTTCAAGGTTATCCTCTCCCCGACTAGAATATATATCTTACTGTTTTTTACTAAAACAACTTAATCCTTATTTTGAAAAATTTTGCTTTGATCTTTTTGTTTTATAATTTCTGTCTCGGTCTACTCTTTTTTTCAGATAAGAAGAGTGAGAACACTATTACTTCACAAGCAAATTTCATTGTTGTGACCTTAAAAAGACTAGTGATAATTAAATACTGTTGACACTCAAAATTGTATAATTTTACAATGTCTTGAAAGGAGGTCAAACTATATGTAATTTAAAGTTGGGTTAAGGCATTTTTATCACAAAAAATCTCTAACAAGAAAATAACAACTCTGCTCCTTTTGTATTGTTCATGAGCTGTGTAAGAGACTATACACAGGACATTTGAACCTTTAAAAGAAACTATGATATGTGACCTCAGCATACACAATAATTCATTACAAGTTTTGAATACTTTAATGTCACATATTTCTTTATATGATAAACATTTCATGTTGTTATATGAATAATAAATGATTATTAAAAAATATATATAATTATTCATACATTTCTAGCATTGTTTCATGCATGTAAAATATTTTTCTCAATTATTTTTAATACTATTTTGTACTTCAAATCTTTGAAAGTTTATAAGACATATGGCTACACTCAATTACATCACTAATTTATGCATGATGTAAAAATGTGTTAAACGTTCTCTCTGGAAACATTCATTATTTTACTTGAAATTGCCTACAATTGACAAAAGTACTCAAAAATGAAACTGATGTACTGTAAACTAGTTTTATTTACATTGCATATTCATGAATGTTGATTTCTTTGTTCACATTATATGTCAGTTCCTAAATACAAAGTGAATTGAATTTTAGAAAAGAAAAAAATATTTAAAATTCAGAATTTATTTTGGCATTTATTAATTGAAAAGCTTTGTAAAAATAAATGCTTTATAAAATAACTCATAGGCTCATAGACAAGGTGCTTTTGTCAGACAATCCTAGATGATTCTGTTAAATCAAAATGTGATTCAAGGAGGGTAAAGTTCTTCCTAAACCATTCAAACTCATATTTATTATATACTTGAAATATTAGTCAGTTTACTTTTTGGACTGCAATTGTGTCACTGAACTTTGTGTTTCAGACAACCCTTAAGCAATCAATATTTTGATGTTCTTCATGATTTTTATATTGTAAATTTAACAATGGTCTTTTTTCAAAATAGCTAATCAATATCTGATAAACCAAAGGTTTAATCATAAATTCAAATTAAGGTACTTCAAATAAATCCAAACTAACATCTGTATCAGATACCAACACCAAAGCTGTGTATATAGCCTTAGGAAGCTGTAAATTTTCAAAACTCTTAAATTACCTGACAATGTTTGGATGTTCATAGTTTTCCAGTTGTTTTAATAAAGCAATTTCTCTAATTGCGCTCATTGGCATGCCTTCTTCTGTGTTTTGTATTCGAATCTTTTTCATCGCCACAAGTTGTCCCTCTTTGTCACGAGCCTTATACACTGTTCCGTAGGCACCATTTCCGATAACTGATATCACCTCATAGTTGTTGTTATCAAACCTTTCTTTTCGACTGGTCATCGCTAACATCCCTTCCCTCAATTACCATGGCAACCTTAATAACATGTCTTTTGCTGCCATGGAATTACATGATGAAACCTTCAAGATAAGATATTAAAACTTAAAAAATTCTTGTTATGAAATAGTTCTCTTTCCTTTACATACTGGAGAGTTAAGAAATGACAATAAAATATGTTTGTTACAAAGTGAAATCAATGCCATCCACTTCATTTTTAGCTTCAACGAAAAGATGTCTTGTTGGAAAGCATACCACAACTTCAATCTTTATAAAGCATATGTAATAGATAAGATATGTTCAACATGTTCAAATGACTTTTGATGAGAATTTTTCATGATTTCCTTTCTGTTGATGTTTAATAAAAAAAAAAAATACACAAAAAGGCACATCTGATATTCAGACATAGGAATAACCAATGCAAGGAAAATGCTTGTCGAATTTTATTTTCAATTGATCTTGCGGTTCTCACTAGAAATAATTGTATGTGTAAGTGTATCATATATATTAACTTATTAAGTCAACACTTGTGGCTGATAGTCAGGTGAAAACTGTCTCATCATACCCATGCCTAAGTGGGTAGTCAATAAGTCAAATAAAGAAGTTGATATTATAGCTGTAGTCTAGTAAAGGTTTGTGTACACGTCTAGGATACCACCAAGACAGGGAGATCTTCTGAATCTTTTTAATGAGATACATTTATAATGCAAAAGAATTGAAGAAAATAGGTCCTTTAACCCAAAATATTCAAATGCTTTCTTACTTATTGAAGGTTGAATCAATAATAAATCAATAAAACATAGCTATTTTCACATAAAACAAGTCATCAAGACTGTAAAACAGCAGTAATACTGAAAAATGGCAAAACATGATTAGACATCTTTGTCACAGATTTATACCTGTACTACCTAGTAAATCATTTATCTTCACCACCTAATCCAAAGATTATTTATAAACTGTACAGTTATTCTAGATTATCAGTTTCACCTACATTGACTTTTTACCCTAATTTGATATCAATATTTAAGTTTTTCCAAGAAAAATGATTATTTAATATTCATATGTTCATATTTATGTAATTTTCTTTGCTCAACTGTAAATTCAATGCATTTGTACCAAGCCACAATTTTGTCACATGTGAAGTTCAATTATCAAAGTTACAAGATCAAGAAAATTGTCTTAGTTTAAGTGTATATACTTAAAATTTCTACTGATTGAAAGTGGATAACACTATCTTCAATCATCAGACATACATGTATATATATCTACATGTAGCTTATAAGATTATTTACTTTTATCCTGCAATTGGGTGTTCTAATATACAGATACAGCCCTACAGATATCGCTATTCTGTATCTGTATACTATACAGATATCGCTTTAAAGCTACGCCCACTGTCGGACTGAGTATTGTATGAACCCGCATGACCTCAGAATGTGTATTGCAATCCCATTCCAACGACGTATCAATTGCGAATTAACGATTTCTTTTATGCGTTCTGTTTCATTTCCAACATTTCTTTAGAGCAATAAGAATCACACCAATTTTCTGAAAACATACACAAATAAACAGCAGTCTTTTCTACGATGACAACTATAACTATCGATATAAAAACTTGAATGTGTATGATTGTGTAACAAAACTAACCATGTCAATTTCAGCATGCATTTTTAGTGAATGTCGAGTCTGAAGCGTAGGACAACTTGTACACTCCTGTTTCAAATTGAACAATGTCTTGTTATTTGTTTTTACTGTTGAAATTAGTTGTTATGATAAAATAGATTATTATTCACTTTCAGCGATGTATTATTGTTGACAATTCGAGATTCTTTTTTTGCGAACCCATCTTCAGCTGAATGTGTGATTACTGTACATCGTATTACTACACCGGCCTCAAGGGATTTCAAATCAAAAATAAATGCGAAACATGTGTTTTTGTGTCTTTTAAAACACAAATAATATACAGAATTAATTGCAGGATAAAGACAATAACTGTTTAGTGTCTTTAAATATCAGCTGTATTTGTACTTGGCTCGAAACAGGTGTAATAGCTCCCTAAAAGCTCGCATACACTTTGTTTCCCAGCCTCTTACAAATACAGCTGATATTTAAAGACACTAAACAGTTATTGTCTATGTATATAAAATCTTCAAAATGGATTATTCATGTATAAGAATGCAGTATGACATTTCATACTTTTACAGGGCAGAATTCATGCATACCAAATGAAGAACAGCAATGAAAGAGTTGTTCCTTTGATTTTTGTGGGGTTTTTTTGTTGCTGTGACTTGTGTCATGGATGGATGACATACATTGTATCCCATTTCCTGTGATTTCTCTTATATGCAGTCTCATTCCAGGTTAACATATGGTTTTTTGTCAACAATAGAAATTTTCAATTAAATTTTTTCAAAACAGAATTCCACCAAAAAAAAAAATCATGGTTTGAAATGATTGGCCAAATATGTCATTCATGTATAAAATGATTATTTTTTTTGTGTAATTCCAATTTTAATCTGAAACATTTACATCTTGCAAGGTACATTGATATTATATTTTATTTACATATACCAAGGATTTGTATAGTAAGTTACTTACTATACAAATCCTTGCATATACATATAAACATTCTATTAAAAAAAGAAAACTTAATATCATAAATAATGTAAATATTTCTTGTGGATGTTATAAATC
Source organism: Mytilus galloprovincialis (assembly GCF_965363235.1). Lineage (NCBI taxonomy): Eukaryota > Metazoa > Mollusca > Bivalvia > Mytilida > Mytilidae > Mytilus > Mytilus galloprovincialis. The sequence goes on from NC_134839.1 coordinate 63,824,641, forward strand.
AGCAAATTATGAATAAATATTCAACAATTCTAAGTTCTTTGTATTAGGGCTTTCTCGTGCTGCTTACAATTTCACCATCCTTTACCATTAAAACTTCAATAATCTTGCTCATAAGTTATCTCCCATGTACTACTTATCATTGATTATCTCCCATTATTAATAAACATTCTCTTCTTAATTTGGATGTCGCTTCTCTTATTTTAAATTATTGATGCATTTAAAGATTTACCATCTGTAGACGGTTTACATGTACATGCATTATATACATATAAAACTCAAAAATATGTCTGTATCATATTAAATGGTAAAATTAAAAATATATTACACTTTTTTTAATTTCCATTAATAATTCTTATTAAAAAAAAAGCTTAAAACATTATCATTGTTGATGGGATGTGATTTCCAGGAACAAATCAAATCAATCTTTTTACCATGTTTTTGTCTAATTGCGGGTAGCAAAAAAAATTGGGCAATGTACAATGTAGACATTTTCATCAAACATTTTCTGTAAAAACGACAACAAACATCTAGTCATCTATTGGTGTGGCCTAGCATATAAATATGTATAGATAGCAGTTTATCTGTCTAAAAACATATATCTATGATTTAATTTGTATATTGCTTTTTGATACGGATGCTTCTCATAGGCCATATATATTGGTATATTAATAAATGTCAGGTTTAGGTTGTTAGGTTGTTAGGTTGCTTAATTTAATGACATTTATCCAGGATCTCCTTTGATTTATCATTCTTCTGTAATCATGGTAATGGTCATTTTCAATAAAATGTTATCAATTAATCAAAATTAACAGATTTTTATAGACATACAAGGGACAAAAAATTCATGTGAAAATACAGGAAAATTATTTAAAAGTTCAAATTTCAACCACGCTTTTCATAGTTTCAGTGAATGATACACCTGTTGGAGTGTCATCTGTGTTGTTAACTTGTTATACAGTATTCACAAAGACCTTTTGCAGCTACAAGCATGTGATGCTCATTTAAATAAATGGAGAATGATGCCACTGTTTGCATTTAACATTAAATAAAGGGAGATAACTCAGATATAGTAAAAGTGAAGCTACCGAAGTTTGTACTTGATCTGAATTGTGTGGTAATAAGCTAAAACATTGTGTATAAATTTCATCACATTTGGTTGAGGTTAACTTGGAGAATGGAAACAAATTGAAAATAATCAGCAATTTAACTGTTAGTAAAGGGGCATCAAATTCAATCTAGAATGATAAAAATAGCTACCAAAATTCAAACTGTTTACATGATCTGTCTTTAGTGGTTACAAATGTATGTTCTTCTAATATATTATATGATAGTATAATACTAAACCCCTAATAGGAGGAATTGTACTTGATATTCATATGATGAAGAAATAATCTTTCAATCAGTTTAATTGAGATCAGGAGCTGGCATGTCAGTAACTGCTAACTAGAAGTCCTTTCTTAATTTATATATCATTGTCATTTTGTTTAGCTTCTTTTGTTACCTATTCTGACATCAGACTCTGGAGTTCTTTTGAACTGAGTATTACTGTGGGTATTGTTGTGTGTTTGTTTTTTCTACACTAGCTAGAGGTATAAGGGGAGGGTTGAGATCTCAAAAATCCTGTTTAACCATGCCACATTTCTTTGCCTGTCCCAAGTCAGGAGCCTCTGGCCTTTATGTCTTGTATGATTTTTTTTTCCTGCATATTTAAGAGTTTAGTATGACGTCCATTATCACTGAACTTGTATAAATTTTTGTTTAGGGGCCAGCTGAAGCATGCCTCCAGGTGAGGGAGTTTCTTGCTACATTGAAGACCCATTGGTGGCCTGTCTGCTCTTTGGTCAGGTTGTTGTCTCTTTGACACATCCACATTTTCATTCTCAATTTTATAAAAATTAGAAAAAGGATATGAATTTGGGGACATACAGTAGTACAGACAGACAATGGTAAGACTTAAATAAAATACCCCTTTCTGCAAAGACAGGGGCATACCAAAAAATTGTTTAGATTTTATTGGCCTGTAGTTGAAATTTTTACAGGCCTGATAGAAATTTTACAAGAATGAGTAAGGCTGATGATAGTGAGTCATATATTTGTATCATCATCAAACCTTATAGTGCTGCTTATAATATTTTGAAAACAAAATGCAAACTTACAAAAGTAAATGTATGTCATTGATATTAACCATTGTTTATCATGTTTATAGGCTTATAATTTGGATTGTATACATGATATATGTATATTTTTGTAGACAGTCACACTCAATGCAATTGGTAATTTTTTGCTTTCTTTGATCTACATAAAAAATATTTAATCATTATTTTACATAAATTAAATATATATTACATGTATACATGTACATGGTTGAGTCTCGTTTAAAGACCTATTATGAGGGTAGTAATGCCCTTTACTGTCCGGCGTCAAACGGTCATTTTTCAGCTATCAATAGCGTCAAATTGGTTACAAATTTACTGTGTTTTGACAAAACATTTTTATTGGGATTCGTCAGAGGTTTCAAATAATTTTCGTTACTGTCATTTTTAAGAAAAAATAAACGTGATTTGTCAAAATCAGCCAATTTTTTTTTATCAACTAAAAGAAAGTGTGCATTTTATCATCATGCGCCAAAAATTACTGTTAATGTCATTTGGAAAGATTTTTTACCGTTATTCCTCATGAAGGTATACCCCCCATTACCACCCTTTATTATCATTTATTTGTTTCTGTATTTAATTTTTAATCATTTTAGTTTTATTTTGTTCTGGATTTTTTTCTTTCTCCATCAAGTTCAAAAACCTTATTTAAACATGTTCAACTTTTTTTTTCAGGTGGATGCATTATATGGCCATCATGGGCCCCCAGATAGGCCTGAAGCAGCGTGTATACAAATTATTTGTAGTAAAACAGTAACATGTCAGAGAAAATCCACATACTTTTGAAATTTAAAGTTAAACGGGACTTTTTTTCACCTTGGACAGGTGTTGTCTTTGATTTACTGTGATCAGCTAGTATTAAAAGTATTAAAAACGTTTCACCTCTATGCAAATTTTTTCATTCATATGTCGGCTTCTATTCTATGAATGAATGAACATGGTCGGTCTATTCGGAACATCGTTTCTCTTGATCTTTTGTTTGCTAGAATGGAATGCAATGTAAATAAATCTAAAATTTTGATATAAATCATGATATTACACACAAACTCACCTGTTCAACTTAAAGTCTAGTTAAATATGTATCATCCAAACATTTCTTTTTGGTAAATAATTCCTTTTCTGATTTTTAATTAATTTTCTTTATCTTTTTTCTCTTGTTGATACGTTGAGCACTCAGAAATATTCCGCGTAAAGCCACGACATCGAACGCAGTTTTGATTGGTTTAGATAAACTATTTCTAAATTATGCATACCTTTCAATAGGTTAAAGGTCAAGTGGAATAGTCAATCGGAATATCGCGGGGGTGTTTTAAACAGGTATTTGGCAATAACGATATACAAAAAAAATTGTGTAATTTCGAAATTCACAAAAAGAAAAATATAGTTCCTTATTAAAAAGGAATAATACTTCACAATAAAAATACTTAAAAAATAAACTTTTCCGCAAAATTCACTCCTGGACACTTTTGCATGGTTTTCTGTGAGACAAGCTCTTAAATGGGTAACATTTTCAATCATGGTTATTCATGTCAGTGTCGTGACAAAAATGACTTACATGTCAACGTCTTTGCACAAACGATACGGTTATTAACGCCACTTTTATTGGTGACAATTTTCCCTTAAATTTTGAAACTGCAAAAATTGAAAAAAAATAATAACTAGTATTATCTATTACAAGTTTACCTGAAACAGACCTGGCTGAGGTATCCAGAACGTAGGTAGAACCGGACGTTATTTATCTAACTTTACACGTTTATCGTTTTAGGAAACCACATAAATTGAAAAGTAACATTTACCAACACATTTAAGAAGTACAATCATCAGCATATCAAATGTTTAACAGATCAATTTTAAGAAGTAAATAAGCAACAGCCAGGGGAATCTCATTCAAAACGTGTACGGCAACAGAAAATAATTGATTTGATAAATTGGATTTAAAAAAAATACACTGAGACAGATGATCCTTTCGGTCTCGAAAATAATATCATGGAAATATTAGTAATCTATCAAGAACCAATTCTGTTGACGTTTTGAATATAGTTTTTACTCACGGAAAACTGTATATAAAACAGTTCGCATTGCCGGACCAAGGATTAACTCGGGCTTCTTTTGCCTTGAACTGAGTTAACTATATGCATTTTGCTGTCCACATTAGCTACCGGTATATGGTTAGGGTTGAGATCTCACAAAACATGTTATTAACCCAGCCACATTTTTCTCGTGTCCCATGATGCATGCGAGGAACCTCTACATCCTTTTTTAATCTCACGGTGTATATTTTTTTCTTTCTATTTTCTTCCTTTGCATGTTAATGAGATAAATGTGGAGTCCATTTTGCTGAATAAGTACACAATACTGTTTATGTACTTATTGCTTATATAGGGGCAAGCAGATTTCCACCTCCGAGAATGGCATTGGGAGACAAAAGACAAGGGATAACTTCAAAACAATGGTATTGAAAACCATAGAAGAGTCAATTCCAACTCAAATGATAAATAACACAAAACAGAAACTAACATGCCTTGCGTCAATAAAGAGATACAATCACTTCAAGTATTTATAGAAGAAGAAAAAGAATAAATTGTTCAAAAAATGAAAACTGAATAAAAGGATAAGATATAGTTGACAGTAAAAGGAAACAAAAAAAAAAACTACTAAGAATATGAGATAAGAAAAGCTTACTGGATATATTTAGAAAACATAATTTGCCATGACGGAAGCCTAGAAGCTTATCAAAAACAGAAAGAAAATGGAATGTCATCAGATCCAGAAAAAAAGACAGTTCGTGCGTTGCACCGTTTAGATCTGAGGGCATGCTGATAGATAACACAAAACAAGAACCCGAAATAATATGAATAAACAATATCATTCTGTTTTTATACCAGAAAATTACGATGAACAAATACCCGGCACTCTTTCAGACAACTCATCATCTAAGTCAGAAATACATGTAACATCAAAGGTACAGAAAAAGTTTTTAAACTCTTCACGAATCTTAATCCATCTAAAGCCACAGGTCTAGATGAAATACCAGCACACATATATGCACCACATCTCATTTCATTTAAAACATCTTTTTTGAAAGGAAATGTACCATATGATTGGATATTCATATGTTTAAAAAGGCCAAAAGTAACCTAGTCAGTATAACTACAGACCTATCTCCTTAACGTGTCTATATGCTGCAAGCTGTTAAAACAAAATGTAGTATGTAACATCCTAAACATCTGGACAACTTTAACACACTATAGTGGACAATCATACCACATCTTCTTTTCTACAATGATCCTGGCTTCAGAGCAAAACGCAGATGTGAAACACAACTTCTTACATTAAGGCATGAATTACTCAGTAATTTCCATAGTGGCATACAAACATATCTGACAATTTAGACTTCTCCAAGGCATTTGACAAGGTGCCTCATAAAAATATATTAAGGAAGATAATTTTTGCGTATGTCGGTAAATACCTTGAATAAGTTATCAGCTTTCATTAATAATATAACGGAACTCGTTGTCTTAGATGGGGAGGTATCACTTAGCTATAGTCAAATGCATGCATGTTGTCAGTGGTGGTACCTCAAGGCTCATTCTTGGGTACTCTTCTTTTCCTAATTTTCATAAATGACCTTCTTGTAACAGTAACAAAAAAAACCCCGCTTGTTTGCAGATGACTGTATTTTATACAGAATAATTACAAATCGGCAATAGTGTACCATCCTACAAAATGGCTTAAAATGCCTTAACCACATACTTGATGAATGCATTTCCACCCAGAAAAATGCAACTCCCTCACTGTAACAATTAAGATCAAAGTCCCCATACAAACAAAATATATTGTTACCACCTTATCCAACATGTCACGGGATGTTCATATCAACAACATCACTGCTAAAGCGAATAAGATCTCGGGCTATTAAAAAAGAAACTTAATATTATACTTGATAGAAAGTATAAAAAGTAAAATCACAAAAATACTGAACTCAGAGGAAAATTAAAAAAGAAAGTCCCCAATCAAAAAAAGGCAAAATCAAAAGTTCAAACACATCAAACGAATGGATAACAACTGTCATATTCCTGACTTGGTACAGGCATTTTCTTATGTAGAAAATGGTGGATTGAACTTGGTTTTAAAGCTATAAATGACATTAATAAATGATCTACATGATCAAATATTAAATTTACCCTCCAAGGATTTATTGCCCTTGTTGAACATTTTTTCGTGCATGTCTAAAGACTATTACTTTTAGAAAAATTCTTCTTCTCTGAAACTACACTTGACCAAATATACTTAAAAAAACTTTAATTTAATGTTGCTTAGGGTATCTAGTTTATATATTGTCTTAAGGGATTTGAATGATCCATTCAAAAACATGGCGGCAGTTACTATAAAGAAAATAGGGGTCAAATGAAGATTTTGACTTTCATCTCGAAAACTAAACCAGTAAGAGCAAAATTTACATAGGTGCCGGAAAGTGTTTAACAGGTTTAGATCCTACCTGTTCAGTAATCTTCAAACCGATAAGACAACTTATTGTTGGGTAATTAATAGTCAAGAAATATTTAATTTTTAGGAAATTTTACGGTTTTGGGTTATGTACATTATCTTTAGTATAATTATAGAAAGAGAGCAAGATTACTTGACAAATCAATTCAGCAAAGTAAGATCTCCGTACAAACAAGTCGAATGTCTGAAGCTGATATTAAAGGTGATCAAAGGTGAGCGACAGCAAGCTCTCATGAGACGTTCTTGTTTTCGTCCCACTCCCTCAGGCAAAGTTGTCCATATGTGAATTGACTTCTTTTTTTGTATGGTCCGATATAGCTCCTCACGTTTCTATGTATTTTAACATCCCTGGGTTTCAAACGTTTAGGTAAATTATAGCGTTCATAATGAAAGTAGGCCAAGAAACTGTATGTTGCCCCCACGTGGTTTCCTCTTAGATATGATTTTTTTATATTCTTGTCGTTGGGTTGCTGATTGACTGAAACCCATTTCTTTTATGGGATAACCATTTGATGTTCTCGGGGTTGAAAAGTGGCTAATGACCATTAGCTTGGGTTCTCGGATAAGTTTTTGTTTATGACAGCCACTGAGAGACATATATAAAATTGAGAATGGAAATAGAGAATATTTCAAAGAGACAACAACCCGACCAAACAGCAGACAACAGCCGAAAGCCACCAACGGGTCTTCAATGCAGCGAGAAAAACCTCCGGGCTATAATATTATGAGGGTGGTAATTAGAGAACCTTCACAGCGACGAATGTCCCTTGAATAACGGTAACAAAAAATTGCCAAATTACGTTAACGGAATTTTTTTGGTACATGCCCATAAAAGTACACTTTCTTTTAGACGATATAAAAATCGATTTATTTTGACGAATCACGTTAATTTTTCCCCAAAAAAATGACGGTAACGATAATTATTTGAGACCTCTGACGAATCACGTCAATGATATTTTGACGAATCACGGTAAAGATTTTAACCAATTTTACGCTAACAGTATCCGAAAATGACCGTTTAACGCCTGACGGTAAAAAGCATTATGTCTCAGCCTCATGCAGGTTCAGATGTTCATTTTTTATTTTCACAATAATCCCTGCATATTGTTGGACAGAAAATTCTTCACCGTCTAGGGTGTAGTAACCTGTTTCAACAGTATCAGACCTATATGTATTTGACGAGCTCAAATGCAATAAAAAAGTTTTTAAAAAATAGCGGGAAAATTATAAAGGGTAAATATGACTCGGACTTTTTTTATCACGTGATAGGCAAAATGGCGACAACACCAAAAGAGAGATTTGACGCTGCAGTCAAAGTTATTCATGGTTTGCCAAAAGAGGGTGAGAATAAAAGCTTCGAAACATATTTAGAAATGAAAACAAAAGTTTAAATGATGATTAATTTATAATAATATATTCATTCAGATTGTAAAAACAAAATAGTACATGTATACTTTTATGTTTTATTTTGTTCTGTTTTGGTTAAAAATTATCTGATAAAAACCAAATTTATATTGCAAACGTTTAATGGTTTATCAAAACAAGCACATAGCCCAAGTCCGGTAATTCAAATCGTCTGGTTTATTCTTTAATCTGGTAACAATGAATGAACGGTCATAACATGGTACACTGTACATGTCCGTTTTTGTCAAACCAAGGATTTACTATATCCAGGTGTAATGATAAGTCGTTATCCTAAGGCTATTTTTTTCTTATTTTTTCTGTACACTTAGCTTTCATTTTTTATTACCATGCATTGTCAAGCTTGGTAACTCATAATTATTTGTCAGTAACTAAATGTACGATGCTGTCCCATACTGAACCTTCTAACCTTGTTTGTTTACATTTACATTTCAATGGCGTCAAAATCACGTGATGTCAATTCGTTCTACCCAATCAAATTGCTCTACTGTCAATTAGGGGATTTTCCAGTCTACGGCAATTATGTTATTTCTTTGTGGGATATTGCTTCAAAATAGTTTGCAATAATTTTGGGTTTTATTCAACAGGAAAAGTCTTTTTTTGCCATCCTTTTTGACATCAATAGAATTCTGTATGAATATTTATCTACAGTCATGATGGTCAGAATATCGATCTTTTTATAATGAATAAAAAGAAAATTCTATGAAAAATAAATGTAAATTATTTTTCATTAACCTACTCTATATTCCTGTACAAAATTATGGCATGGGCATCGTTTTTTCAATTAGTTTTCCATTCATTTTGGTTGGGCTTTTTTTCGCGGGAAAATCGCGAAAGACGTAAGGAGCATGTCATTTTAAAATTCCTAAAAATACGATTTGCTTGACCTGTATTGCCTGCCACAAGATTGATGACGCTGAATGGAATGTACACAAAGCAATGGAGGCCGGAAGTGGGATTTTGTGAAGTTCTAGAATGTTTTTAGACATTTGGAAGTCGGGATTGAAACGGGCATTAGAAATTTGGCATTTTTTAGCAATAATTGAGAACAACAATGAAAACTTACCTTCAGAAATGTTTTTTTATTCAAAAGTGCAGAAAAAACGTATTCTACATTGTTTTTCTACGCCGGAAGTAGCGTAGTGACGTCAATGCGGAGTTTCCCCGTGTGTTAAGTTCAAACACAAATACCTAACGAACTGACAAGATGAACGATTTTAGACTACGGTAGGATACAAATCCTTGGTCAAACGTAGGTTTTTTTGATGAGGTTAAATAATAGCAACAAATGAAATTTAATTTTTTATTGTCAAATCAAAATTTTTATCTACAGTAAGTATCAAATGAAGTAGAATGTTAATCACTTTTTTTTTTTTTAATTTACTGTCATTTTTCATGTGGACAGTGGGGTACCCTATATTCCTACCCTCACTTAGCAGACAAAATAAATTACAGACTATCATTGTATGTAGGTTTGGCTCCCTGTACTGCTTAAGTTTAACTCAAAGACAAAGCATGCATTCCAGGGATCTCCATGGATGAAAATTGATCGATGGAGGAATTTTCACCATTACAAACCGTGTCTACGCTGTACAGTGTAGCGCAATTGGAAGTATTTTATCCCTCCATACAAGGAATGGTGAACATGCTAATTCATTGCTTATTTAAATTATATTTATTTGAATTTTCATTAATACAGAATTAGAAGTATCAATATTTTCATTTATTGCCGTTTTTAACCATTCAAATGCCAAGTCTTCATGGTCCCCCCTTAGTCGAGAATGATCAATGCTGTCCCCATGTAGATTCCTTGTATTTTTGGTAATTGTTATGGGGGTTAAAAATCATATGATTTGGAGCTTAATTTTCATGGACACTGTCAAATTCAGAACCCATTACCGGTATGGCTGATTTGCAGCAACAACAAAACGATTCGTACGGGTTATGTTAAAGGTTAAAGAGATTTGTAAAGCAAACGTTGACAAATGAAAAGGTTTTTAATGACTTTATCTGGCAAATTGATGCTGTGCAACATGCATCTTTCGAGTCTGAATAGAAACCAGAAACGAGGATGTATCAATTTGATTGTAATATACGAAATGAATTTGGAATTACAATACGATATTTCTTTACAGGACATATTTAAGTTTTTACTTTTAAACTTTTTTAAAGTAATTCTAAATTATCGGTACAGCAGTACTCAAGTTATTTGTGATGAAATAATATTTACTGTTTTGCGTCTTATTTTGTACTTCTTAAAAAAGGGGGATGCTGATTGCGTAAGTCAAAATAAAGCATGTGTTCGACTTGTTAAACTGTTTTCTTTGTAACTGGATTATTAATTTATTTATTTAATCTAAATTATCATACATTTGCTGAAACTTAGTTGATCTTAATCTGGATATCTCTCAGGCGTTAGAACTGTATTGGATTATAACATAAAAAGCCTAAGGCCAGTAAGTGTTATGCAATGACATGCATTTGATTATAATTGATAAAAAAAATGGTGTCGGGCTACAAAAAAACGATGAAGTTTTGAACGATGGCGGAAGACAATTTAACGATGGCGCGAGTCATTTGATGATGGCGCAAGACATTTGAACGATGGCGGGGTGCCATCGTTAAACAGGCCATGGAGATCCCTGCATTCATATTGGTTATATATACATTGTATTGTTTTTAGCATAATGTTCATTATTTGACAATGAACGATAATGAACATTGAATAAACAATAATTTATCAACTGATTAAATTCAAGATTTTCCTTATTTATAAATAAAACTAATTTTTAATTTTAATGTTGCATTCATTTGCATAATTTGACAACCCTGCATACCAAGGTATCCACTTCAGGGACTCTATCGAAATGATTCACACAGGCGTTGGTTCACCTCGAGGTGTTTAATTTAATATTATTTATGCGTGAACCCCTGCATCTGAAAGGAACCGCCTTGCTACACGCGCCGATCTACAGGCCACCAGCATATACATGGACCAAGGAATATTCCATACTTACGACGAAATAACAACTGAATCAAGATGACCAAGATGTCCGATACCACCTATACATCTATAAATGATAGCAGATATAAATGATTGCAGAAGAAACGTACCACGGGCGCCGGTCTTAAATGAACTAGGAATTCACAACTATGCCATTATACAGACCAACTACTGCAGACGATCCAAAAATTATATAGAGTCACCAAATAATTAACAAAGGAACAGTTTTTGACAATTTTATTATCCACAGCGGCGATCATAATCTTCCTATTGTTGCCGACGCGCCGGGAAGTAGTAACCTCCAACTATGGCCAGGTTGGAAGAGAAGCCTTGCGAAGTGGTAGGAACCATGGGAAGTTCGTCCTATTAGATGCCAAGCCTTTAGAACAATTTAATGTATCATATAATAGTAAAACGAACTCAAGTTACATTGTATACAAACTTTAATTTTCTATATTTATCTTATCTATTTATAACTCTGTATTGCTACTTTCACTTTTCATTGTTTCTCTCACCATGACGACGTCAAATTCAATGCACCACTTTGAGTACTTCAGGGGCTCAATTTCTGTATAAAAATTGTCCTGATGAAGCCTGCCTTGCAGGCGAAACATGTAGACCATAGCAAATAAAATTGCAGACCAATTGAAGTGTTGTTGTCAATTTGGAGTATTATTTTAATGTTGCATTCATTTGCATAATTTGACAACCCTGCATACCAAGGTATCCACTTCAGGGACTCTATCGAAATGATTCACACAGGCGTTGGTTCACCTCGAGGTGTTTAATTATTTATAAATAGTAGACAGTATTGGGACAGTGCTATAACCTAAAAAAAAAAGTTAAAAGTCTAGATTTTTGAATACACCATCTAGCATTAGTAAGGTTCTTCAAATATTAATGAACAAGTCAACAAGAAGTTATAATTAACTTGAAGAAAATATGGCATGACTGTAAAAATTAGGCAGTGGAAGCTCTGGCAAAATAGCCTCCTTGGCAGTTGCAATGTATATATATGAGAATAATAATGTATGTTGTACAAGTTTAAGCATTGAATTATATGAGAATTACATATATATAATTTATAATTTATAATATTTTATCTTGTAGGACCCTTCCAGCCTTCATATGAAATAATGTTAACATTTTATGGGTTGTATAAACAAGCCACAGAGGGAACATGTACAAAACCAAAGCCATGGAGCTGGGATATAGTAGCTAAGAAGAAATGGTTAGTACTCTGTACAGTAACAATAATACTTGGAGTTTGATATATATATATATATATTTTTATCTATAATAGAAAGGAGATATGAAGTACCAGTATACTCAAAATTGACAGCAAACCAAGAACACAAAGAAACAAAACATTAAGAGATCAACATACATATGAAAAAGAAGATGTGGTATGATTGCCAATGATACACTAATTATTACAACTCTTCACAGGAGACTAAAAGACACAGAAATTAACAGATACATGTATAGGTCTTCAACATTGAGCAAAGCCCATACTGCACACAGTTCTGTTTTAAGTTGGGGAAAAAAGAAATATTGGAACTAATAATTGAACATTAAATACCAGTGAAGTCATAAAGCTTTAGTTGTAATTAGTTTTCACAAAGATAATTTATAGTGTGGAAGATTGCATGTTGACAGACCTCTACTTTTATAGATGTCATTGTTATTTTGATGGCTGCTGCTTCTTTTGCATACTGTGAAAGTACTTTTATTCGTGGGGTACCAATTTTCGTGGTTTTCGTGGATGACTTTATCCACGAATTTAAGTGTCCAACGAAATAAAACAACCATTGTCCAAATCAAGTCATGGAAAGATCCCCATCGGTAGGTTTGACTATTGATATGATCTAGAGAAATATTGAATAACGCCAAATCTGAGAATACTTTAATAGCAGTCACAGAACTACAACCGTATGCAGGATTATACCCATTTAATCTTTAATAACCTAAACTGTACAACTGTTGATCTTTTTATTCTCATAAAAGATATTTTTGATCGACGAAAGTCAGATTTCCGGTATTGATATGCCAGTATGATAAAGTGTTCATTTTATATCCTAATAGTTCTCGTACATATGGGAAATAATAATTTCATGCTGGGCTTGATTTTGATAAGAATTATTTGACAATTCAAGGTACGTTTAAAGCATTTGTTTATGTTACTGTTTTCTTTAGGTGACATATTTATGGCCTAATTAACACCTTTGATGGTCTTTAATCTGTTGATCACTTTATCATGGGTTAATTAGTGTTATCACTACGATTTACACGGGTCAATGTTTACTTTGCAATTTCTTTCAATTATTTTTTTTATTAGAAAACTAAAATCCACGAATTTAAAAACCCACGAACATGTTAATATTGATCAAACCACGAAAATTGATACCCACGAATTAAAGTACTTTCACAGTATACCCAATATCACCATATATTCATTCTCTAAATATTCATATGGAGAAAATTACTAAAAATGTCATAATAAATAATAAATGTTATCTCACCCCAAGATTTCTTTTTATTTGTATACTAGTATACAGAAGGTATTTGAAAAGTTTTAACTAAAAGAAGATGCAAATTCACTGTAAAAAAAAATTGACCATCTCACAAGTGAACAAAAATTAATCTGGCATTTTTTAATTCAACAAATGCATACAAATAACAAATAAGTAAACAGAAATCCTACATGTACATGTCCCTGTTCTCTGGCTGTAGGTGGGCCATCATTGTACTGGATATTAGATATCAAGTTCAACATTTAAGCCACCAGAGTACTTTAGACACAGTGAAGTTATTCAAGTTACTGTGTAATCAACAAAGATATTTATTAAAGCTTCACTTTGAGATAGTTGGTTTCTTTTTATTAGCCATAAAAAAACCTATTATTACAATGCCTATAAAACTACAAGATTACATTTAAAGAATTATATTATGGTGTGATTGAATTTTTTTAATATGACTATGATACAGCATACATCTTTATTTTTTTAATAGGGATGCGTGGAACAAGCTTGGAACTTTAACAAGTGAACAAGCCATGGATCTTTATGTTGAAGAACTAAAGAAGGTATTGGGTACTTAATGTACTTTAAAGTTGAAGGCCATGATATAGTAAATATCTCTCTTCGATTCTTGGCAATTTTTGTTATTTCCCTGAATGATTGATTATTTTTGTATGCTTTCCTCTGATTTCAATATTGTGACATCACAAATCAGAGAACTATTCTTAATAACATCACTTAAAAATAAAAAGAACCTTTTTGTAGATTATATTAAAGTATGGAAAAGAAAGTAAAAGCTCGCCTATAAATTGTCAAAATCTTATTAGAGAAATAGATTCCACCACCCTATCTCGTACATGTGCAATAAGATATCTATCCACTTCTGGCAGTTCAATTTAAGATATATGTATGTAAAAGCTTTTCAAGCCTTGCATCTGCAACTAAAACTTTTATTTTGAATGCGTTTGAAACGTTCCTTTCCTCAATCTCCTGTTTACATGCTCATAATGAAAAGTATAAAAGATATTACTTTAAAGCCAAATAAATTTTGTTTTATATACATGTCAAATTAATTTTAATATAGAAAAAAACAAAGTTTGAAATATTCCATTTTTGAATCTGAAACATGTCAAAAGTACAGGAAATGTTTGAAATGTTTTAGGAATGTATTACTGTTATTTGCCCAAGGGAGGTAATTTTTACACAAATCTGTTATATTCAAGGGGAGATAATTTAGAAAAAAATATATATTTTTATGAACTGACTGGTTTTGCAACAGAAAACAGTAATGGATGCCCAATTTCATGTAGAATCATTAGGTCTTTTTACAGTTAACTTATAAAAGAAAAAAGAAAAACTATTGCTTGAAATATAAAAACCACACAAATTACAATCCATCAGATTTTTCTTGAAACAGTGTATTGAAAAATGTTATTGTGAAGAAAATATGATAATAAGTACATTGATAACTTACAAAAGAAAATGGTTTCGTTCTGTGAAGACTATAATTGTCATTCAGCAATAACAGGAAACTATTGAGTCTGCCTGTCTGATTAAGTCCTGTTAGTTTGAATACTGCCAGTAAGTTTTATATATTTCCTGTATCATGGTTATCAGCCTATATCTTATGTTTGGTTACTGTACATTGTAAGGCATGTTGATTTTAATTATTTCATTCCGTATTCACTTCATTTTTTTTATTTTCCTTATAATTTCAGCATTTTATTTCACAATAGCATATATATGTTTATAATACTTGTTTATAAATCATATTGTTAAATTTATGGTGTTAAGTTTATTGTTAGTGCAGACTTGATAATTAATGATACATAGGTTTGTGATATCTAAACAATATAAATCCTTTAACATGAATTTTATAGGAGCAGGAAAATTGGTGAATATCCACGAGACAAAATGAAAAAATTGTAAAAAAAATAAAAATTCTTTTTTCCCAAAATGTAAAGAGAAAAAAAACTTAAATTTTATTTTACCTTTTCAGAGTATTGCCTTGTCCACAAACAAGTGGAACACAATGGGTGACAAGGATAAAAGGGTACGGATGATTTCTGAAACCTAGCACTAACATATTTATCACTTTAAATCATCTTTACCACTAGTTCTCTGTCTCTTTACATTAATTTGAATAGAAAAATATATTCTGCTACTAATGCATATTCAGCATTTCGTTTTAAAATCAGTTTTGCTTGCATTTATTTACTGAGCTAGTATTGGAAAGTCAAGTCCATGAGTAGTGATAGTTAGATAATTGAAAAGATGTAAGAGCTATTTCAGATATTAAAGCTTTACATGTTTTCCTATTTTTCACAAAACATGACTGGAATACAAGGAACAGTGAAGCAAGAGTTTTTTTTGTTTTAGAACAGAACATAATGCAAACAATGCTTATACAAATGGTATACATGGGCTATTTTTCCTACCCATAGTGTAAATTTTTATGATGTTTGTAGGAATGGATGCAGAGAGGAAATTGATTGTGTCAAGGGGCCATTAAGTATTTAAAAATAATAACATAAATGAATTCATACTGCTTGACTGCGTACTTTACAGTACATTATAACTTAATTCAAAATTATAGTAAATTTCAAAAATTGTCTAATTTGTGATTGTTTTTGCATATACCTATATATATGACATAAGCCACAAATTTTTGCATAAGAAAATCATTTATTTTTGAAAGGAATTTTAATGCATCTATCATTATCAGTTCTAGAATTATCAAATTTGTTTAACTGTTTATTTTCATCCATGTCATAGTTTTAAAGACTGATTCCTGTAGAAAAATTTAAATAAAGGGTGTCTCAACCCAGATTTTCAGGTTTTGATTTATAGAACTGCAGCTAATCACATGTTAAAGTATGCTGTTTCCCCAGAACTGATTGATTTATATTCTTGTTGCCTTGTTTTAAAAGGTTTTTTTTTAAATTATTATTATAGATTGTTGAAGCCATGCCACAAGAGAAGCCTGTAAGGGATTTTATGTCCACCATTGGAACATTTTATGAATTGATAGACGAGAGGTCACCGTTTGAGGATGAAAAGCATTCTTATGATCTTGCTAATGGTGATACAAATAGAAATGTGATACAAGCAGATATAAGTATGTTTAATGGCATATTCTAATGAAATCTTTATGTCAAGAAAAATGTCTTAACTGTCAAATCCACAATTGGCAGGTCTTGGTCCACCATTTTGAATTATTGGATCCACAAATTTCGATTATTTTACAAGATAAATAAAAATAAAACAACTCCAACCTTAAAATATGCTGTTTTAATGACATATTATCCAAATTTTAATCTTACAAGTAATGAAATAAAGTTCAGTTTGAGGGTTTCATTTGTACATGTATGATGTCATGTTTTGTATGATAATTTTGCACCCTCAATGGTGTAAATTTATTTTATTTTGGTTGTATTCTTTTTGGTAGGAGCAAATTTCCTCATTTGGGGGGTAACTTATTTTTGCAGTTTAGTATAATAGAGATTTAGATAAACAGAAGGTCATTATTGAGAAAGACACTAGGTAATTTCAAAGCCAGCCATACAAATAAAGAATAGAGAATAATGGGCAAAAAAATTAAGAGCAAAACGAATAAAGAATAATGGAGAAAGCAAATAAAGAAAGGAGAATAATAGGCAAAACAAATAGAAAATAATGGGCAAAGCAAATAAAGAATACAGAATAATGTGTTAAATAAATAAAATATAAAGAATAATCAGCTAAAGAGTAAAGAGCAAAACAAAGATTAGAGAATAATGGTCAAAACAAATATAGAATAGAGAATGATGGATAAAAAAATAAAGAATTATGCGTAAAACAAATAGAGAATTATAGGCAAAGCAAATAAAGAATAGAGTAAAATTATCTGGAAACTTAAGGAATACGTACAGAAATTAGAATTAACCCATTAAGAACTTTGTAAATGACATTTTTAAAAATATGGAGCAGTTTTCTGCGTCCGAGATCAGGAACGCTCAAAGCTGGATATTTGAAAGGCAAAGGTGCATGAGAACTGAAACAGTTTAAAAATTATATGACCAAAAAGAACCAAAAAAATTGCCAAATCCATCTAAGGTCAACTTTACCTGAGAAAGTTGAAACCTTAATTTCTGAATAATTTATAAATTTATAAACAAACAATTTTTGAAAGGTTTGTTATAAGTCATGTCAGTGACATCATGCAAGATACATATATATATATGCAACATGACCCATTCTCAAAAATATTGTATAACTACAAGATCATGAATAAAAAAAATTAACTTGAGAAATTTCTGTTACCCTTTTGTCTGTTAATAAAACCCACTTTTGTTTTACAGGTAATGGAAATGAAATGGCAATGAACCACTCCATGCTGGTTGATCCTCTACTTAAAGATCTAGTCAAACAAGACATCAAGATGAATGGCATGCCTAGAGGTTTTCAAGATAAGGACTTTGGTGAAGATAAACCAACAGAATCAGCTTTATCTCTTTTAGATTCAGGTATTTACAACTTGAAAATTTAAAACCTTGTGCACCAAATTTGCAGAAATGTATTATGATTTGTATCCACCTGTCTTTCATCATTTCATCGCCACCTGGATAGAACAAGGATATTGAAGGAAATGCATTTATTGCCAACAGTGATGTAACAAAAGTTATTTTATGGGGAAAATGCAGAAACTTACTCAACTCGAGATATTTTCTTCTTACTGTAGTGTAAATTCAGAATTTAATGTGTGCATTTATTGTTGCAAATCATTGACCTCTGACAAGAATTTGGATTCTAATTAATGTGATTACAAATATTTTATGAAGGAAAATCACTGATGAAATTATGACTGCAAGTTTTTATTCTTGCAAACATAAAAATGTTGCATTTTTCACTATCCGTAAATAAAAAACATGGCAATAGTTTCTGAATTTACATTAATTGGATTTGACCAAAAGTGTATCCAAAAAATCTTTTAACGATATTGCTTAGATGTCAAGTTTTTGATAAGGCTGTTGCTTGCATTTTATGTTACCAAAATGTATGCATACATATTTGTAGTAAAATATTTGATATATGACATGCTTATGATATGACAGTAACATTGCAAATGAAATATAAGTCACCTGACAATATTATCCTTTTAATTTATCAATCCAGTGATAATAAATGCATGTTAAGGGAAGATTTGAAGAAAAGATACCATTTAATTTCAGAAAGACAAAACTGGGACAGAATTTCTAGTATAAAAAATGCTCAGGACCAAGATATCAATGGTGGTATGAATGGTTTCCATGACGACCAGGATGACGGAGATCTAGATGAATCAGAAATACACACACCAGAAATCCAGACCCAAAACCATACTAGGAAAAACAGTGAAATGCTGTATGATAATATAGAGCATCCAGTTAATGGTGAAGCAGTGAAAGATGATAAAGTGCCCTCTAGTGACAGACTTACAAGTGAGAGTGAAAGTGATGAGGAGTTTTGTGACACATCAGATCAACCATCACCGGTATATTTCTTGTCAAATTTACAATGTATTACTAGGGTGGAAAGAAAAATGTTTAGTTTCCCTTTTAGTTAAATTCTAGCTCCAAGGATCTTTTTGTCGTTCAAAATCTGTATTTTAAAAATAACTACACCTTATAAAGTACCAAGATTTTCATTGATTGATAGATGGAGCAACTTTTTGAATTTTCTTTTATTAGATAAATTTTGCTTATATTTCACAATATTCAAAAGCCAGCAGGGTATATGTTTATGACTAAGGATATACCTTTTTTGTCCTCTTTTTAAGGTATTTCACAAAACTTGCCTCCAGGTGCTGCATTTTTTTTGTTGAAGACCCAGTGGTTGCTTTCCACTGTTATCTGACCTTTGGTTTGGTTTTTGTCTCTTTGACACATTCCTTATTTCCAATGTCTATTTTATTTTATGTGTATGCTTGAATAAATACATGACTTTTTATGTCATTACAGGAGGAGTTGTCTAGAATGACCTCTAAAGATCAACAGATGTCAACACCATTAAAAGGAAATTTACAAAATAATAGACAGAAATATGTTCATTTTAGTGCTAATCCATCATTACGAACTGATGTTGAAGTAGATCAACAGACATTTTCACCAATTCCAAATCGTTTACATCGAGATAATATATCAATGTCACGGAACTTCCCTTTTGGATTAAATTTTCAACAGAAGTCTCCACATGATAGTTTAATTGTTCATGGACCATCGGAAGATTCATTAAATGTTACAGGGCTTAGTGAAATAGGAAGTGAGAATTCAAATTCATCTGCTCAATCAAATAGTTTAACCAAATCTGAAGTATTAATGGAAGAAAATATAAGGACTTGTGGTGGGGGTCAGATATCCCCACCTGGTGGAAGTTCTAGTGGGAAACTTCCTAGTCAAGGATCATACAGTTCACAGGGTTATAGACCAGGTACAATGAACTGTTTTTCACTAAAATTTATAGAGTCAGAAACTGCATTGAAAATGATTAATAAAGTAATCAAACAATTTCTCCTTTAATAATAAATGCATTTTTTGTACATTTTATATTAATTGGAAAGAAATAAGCAATTTATTTCATAAAATAAATTAGCCTTGTGCTATATCAAAAAAAAATTTCAATGATTTTTAGTTGAACAAAGGAGTGCTTTTTAATGAGATTTTGATATATGACTAGTTATACACAATCCTTATTGAGCTAATTTAAAAAAAATTAAAATAAACTGTTTAAACAGGTATCGATAAGATGCTTATTGAACAGTCAGGGGACTTACTTAAACAAGTGATTTTCTAAATCACTGATTCAAGTAACATTATTTCCATAAAGGTTTGAAGTTAGAGTTGTCTTTCTTTAATAATCACCTATTTAAGTAGTACAAATTAATCACTAGAAGAAGTGATTTAATATTAGTGTAGCTTTAAATATAGAATACTAATGATCCAGGGACTAATTATGTTTCTAAACTTATCAGAACCAACATCTGTGTTGTCTAGGATGACCAGGTCATTTCAGGTGATGACCTTGTACTGAATCTAGGATAATGACATAAAAATCACTTGTTTAAGTATCATTCTTTTAATAACCCCCACTAATTTCAACACCCCCGAACAGTGAAATTTTTATCGCGAACAGTAGAATTTTATTACATAATCTGAAAGATGAAACCTTGAACTTCACAGGAAAAATACTCCCACTGCTGTGAAAAATCTTTGAAGAAAGTATCAGTTCATTATGTAAAGCCATTATTATAGCATTTTTTCAACTAAAATAGAATTTTCAGGTAAATGATAGCATCAAAGGCATAAACCTTGCTACTTAAAAGAAGCAAAAAGTTCATATTTTTTAATTTTACTAATTAAAAGATGTTATTTAATCCTATGTGTTTAAAATTTTGAAAAAACTACAAAATCCCAATTTGTGACAAAACCTTGAATTTGCTACTCAAATAAGTGATTTAAAAATCACTTATTTCAGTAAGTCCCCTGACTGTTGAACAGTGAGTTTGTAAAATTTGCATGTATTATTAATAATTTTTAGGAATATGCAGGAAACTTTTCATCAATGTCATTCTATATTAAAAAAAAAATACACCATTGGATATATATCTGTTTTGACTTATATTGATCATGAAAACATTTATGTTTTTATTGGTCTAAAAAAATTATGTATAATTAAGTTTGTTTTATTTGGTTATAGTTAAGTGAAATTGCAATAGATATTTGGTTATTTTTAATGATATACAGAAAAAGTAAATAAAATTAAAATCTTGTTCTGTTGATTTCAGTTGAAGGTTATGGGTTTTATGATGGATTCCCTGTTGAGGGAGGACAGGGAGGAGAAGGAGGAGGAGGAAGAGACCCTCGATATCCACCACAGATGTATGGATCAGTCAATGAACAGATTGCTGTTACATTAATGAGGCTTCAACAAGATATGCACACAGTATTACAAAGGCTAGACAGTTTAGAAGCTGTTTCTAGGCAACAGGTAAATATTTATTTACTGACAACAAAATCTGGGAGAATAATATTTGTTAAGTACCTTTAATTTTCTGTCCATTCATTTGCCCAGCTGCTTTTAGTCCATCCGAAACATGGTTTGCAGACAGTTCTCCTCAACCAAATATTATTCTACTTTGTCATCAATGCTATTGACTATAGAACAGTCAGGTTTGACTACCATTGGAATTGGTGCCATTTCTATACTTGAAAAAATGAATGGTCCGAACTTTGGTTTCTAAATACTTTTTTTTTTCAATTGATAAAAGAGATCATTTCAGTATTTCTTTCAGCATAAGTAATAAATAAATGTAGTTAATCAGTAGACAATGTGAATTTTGAAATTAAGCATATTGCTATATTGTATATTTATTAACATTAGATATATATACCTCTAGATATTGTTAATTATATAGGGTTGTTGTTTCATTGACATATATATTTACCCAACATTTTTTTTATTCATGTGTAAAATAAAATTAATTTTACCCCAATTTCACATGTGTCTTCTAGTATCCTGCAATCATGATTATCCTTCATTGGAATATTAATGTCCTGCATATAAACCTTGTGGAATTTGGGAAGCCTCTATTGGCAATGCAAACATTTTACTTACTGTGCATTCATTATTATTCATTGGATACTCATTTTTGTGGATTTTGTGGTTACACGGTTAACAAGAATTCCATTGTTCAATGAATAACAATTTTTCTATAGACTTTAGCAACACCACAAAATCAATTATCAAAGAAAGTGCAAGTTTTCCTCAATCCATGCAAATTGGTATCCATGAAAATAATGTATACACAGTATTTTTCAATGAATTCCAGACTATTTATTTATGAATTTATGTGATAGTACTTTCAAATGTTGGTTTGAACAAGAATTAAATAAAAACATAAATGAAACTGTAGTCACACCAGCACTAGCTCAGAATTTTGTTCCCCTATATACCTTTCTATAACACAAGGCATA
The DNA here is from genome assembly GCF_965363235.1 of Mytilus galloprovincialis. Lineage (NCBI taxonomy): Eukaryota > Metazoa > Mollusca > Bivalvia > Mytilida > Mytilidae > Mytilus > Mytilus galloprovincialis. The sequence continues at coordinate 63,847,235 of NC_134839.1, forward strand.
AGGATTGCTTAAGATGATTCTGACAACAAAAGTAGGCGTATTATACACCATTGTGAAGATAAATCAATTTAGATTACGAAATAACAAGTTTTAGTGGGGTTGACAGCGGAGAAATTGGGATATAGCGGAATTTCGTCACCACCTGACATTTTTCTAAATCGCGAGTTAAGTATCTTGTGTTATATAAAGGTATATAGGGAAAAAAAGTTCTGAGACGAGTGCCTGTGTGTACTCACTAGAAAACTCAGTTAACTTATCTTGATTATAATATATGTAATATTTTTCAAAAATATGTGTCATTACAGTTTGAATTTCTTATTTCAGAGAAAAGCCGAACAAAGCAATTCAATATTTGTAAGTATTTATATAAATAGGAAGATGTGTATGAGTGCTGATAAGACAACTCTCCATCCAAGTCACAATTTGCTTTCATTAACTGAAAGAGAATTTAAGCCTGCAGGGATTGTCTTAGTAAATCAGTTAAAACATCTCAAGCTAGAATTAAATGTAGTTTCTGCATTGTCTCTTTTATCTAATGAATGTATTTTTTATGCCCCACCTATATGCATTATGTTTTAAGGTCTTTGGGTCCGTTCCATCGTCTATCTGTCTCGCTTCAAATAACAGTTTTGGTTTAATTTTTTGGTCATGGTAGTTTTTGATGAAGTTGAAGTTTAATCATCTAGAAACTTGGTATACATGTTCCCTATGATATGATCTTTGTAATATAATGCCAAATTAGGAGTTTTGACACCAATTTCATGGTCCACTAAACATAGAAAATGATATTTTGAGTGGAACAGCAGTGTACTATGGACACATTGTTGTTTTTACCTGATATACTTTTCTATTTAAAAAAAAAAGAAGAGTTTAAGATAAATTATGAGGGTCCATTCCTCTTTGATTATATTATGGTAAAAAAATAATGGGAAATTCTGTGATATTCTCCAATGGAGAAAAAAGAGAGGCAACATGTACTAGGGGAACATTTAACCTCATTAGAAGAAAATAAGCTAACAAAGCCATGGCTAAAAATGAAAAATACCAACAAAAGTACACAAAACACAACATAGAAAACTAAAGACTGAGCAACATGAACACCACCAAAAGCTCTGGGTAATCTCCGAGAAAATATAAGTAAAATATAAAACAATGTAATGTACTGTGGATTCATTATTATTCGTTGGATACCAATTTTCATGGATTTCGTGGTTACAGGTGAACTTAAATGTTTAATGTCTACCAAATTTTCTGAAGGCTTTTATGTAGACTTTGGCAAAACCATAAAATTATATATCCTCGAACATGCAAGTTTTCCTCAATCCACGAAAATTGGTAACCACGAAAATAAATGAATCAACAGTATGTCTTTTTATTATAAACTAAGTGCAATGTTAACAATCTTTTACAGATGTCTGGATGGTGGCCTTTTCCCAACTTAACAGGGAAGACATTTTTGTTTGTAGTTATCTGGCCTATGTTTGTGTACTGGTTAATGTCAAGAAGGAGAAGAAGGTGCGTTTGAAAAAAATCACAAGCTTAAAATAGCTATTAAAGATAGAGGGTCATAACATTAACAGCTTAAAAAATCTTCAAATATTTAACTATTTATGTTAAAGTGTCTCTTTCTAGTTTTTATTAGTCATATTTTTTAACTTTAACAAAAGAAAAGATAATGTTATATGATTCAGTCATTTTAAAGAGGAAAAAATAAAAGAATTGATGTTTTTTTCTTTAATTTTCTGATTTTTAGCTCACCTGACCCAAAGGGCCAAGTGAGCTTTTCTCATCACTTTGCGTACGGCGTCGGCGTCCAAAGTCCTCGTCAATTGTTAGTCTTTACAAAAATCTTCTCCTCTGAAACTACTGTGCCAAATTAAACCAAACTTGGCCACAATCATCATTGGGGTATCTAGTTTAAAAATTGTGTGGCGTGACCTGGCCAACCAACCAAGATGGCCGCCATGGCTAAAAATAGATAATAGGGGTAAATGTAGATTTTGGCTTATAACTTTGAAACCAGAGCATTTAGAGCAAATCTTACATGGTGGTAAAATTGTTAATCAGGTAAAGATCTATCTGCCCTGAAATTTTCAGACGAATCTGACAATCGGTTGTTGGGTTGCTGCCCCTGAATTGGCAATTTTAAGGAAATTATACCGTTTTTTTGCTATTATCTTGAATATTATTATAGATAGAGATAAACTGTAAACAGTAATAATGTTCAGCAAAGTAAGATCTACAAATAAGGTAATATGACTAAAATGGTCAGTTGATCCCTTAAGGAGTTATTACCCTTTATAGTCATTTTTACCAATTTTTCGTAATTTTTCTAATCTTTTACAAAAATCTTCTCTAAAATACTGGTCCAAATTTAACCATACTTGGCCATAATGATCATTTAGGTATCTAGTTTAAAAAATGTGTGCGGTGATCCTGCCAACCAACCAAGATGGCCGCCATAGCTAAAAATAGGACATAGGGGTAAAATGTAGATTTTGGCTTATAACTCTGAAACCAAAGCATTAAGAGCACCTCAGACATGGTGTTAAATTGTTTTGCAAGTCAAGATCTATCTGCCCTGAAATTTTCAGATGAATCGGACAACTGGTTGTTGGGTTGCTGCCCCTGAATTGGAAATTTTTAAGGAAATTTTGCTGTTTTTGGTTATTATCTTGTATATTATTAAAGATAGAGATAAACTGTAAACAGCAATAATGTTCATTAAAGTAAGATCCACAAACAAGTCAACATGACCAAAAAGGTCAGTTGACCCCTTAGGAGTTATTGCCCTTTATAGTCAATTTTTAATAATTTTGTAAATTTTGAAAATTTTTGTCAATTTTAACAAAATATTTTCCTCTGTAACTAATGGGACAAGTTTATTATAAATTAGTCTAGTTAGTCTAGTAATTTGTTTGCATGGTAAGCAAATGAATGATTTTATTTCTTACATTCAATAAAAGCTCATATTTTCTTCTAGTTTAAATTACTGTATTCTGAATAGCATTTATTTATTCATTTTGTTTTACAGGACAAATTAAGAAATTCATATTGTGAGAGAATATGTTATCTCAAAAAATGGACCAGCAAGAAAGAACAAGTCAGCTTTAAATTACACTGTCTGCATAACAAAATTATTAACTATTTGTGAAGAAAAAGAATCTTTATACCATTTTGATGATGATTGATATACCTTGAATTGACAAATAATCAGTTTATATGTGTAGCTGTTAAAAGTCAAACCAAAAATTCATGTTTGCATTAGTGTAAATTAGTGAATTTTTAAGAATCTATTATTTTTGCATCTATTTATTTTTGTGATTATCTAAACTATCTTTTGTTGATGTGTTCAGATACAAAATGATCTAGATTTTACATATTCAGGATAATTCATATTGACGTTATTTTTGGCCTTGTAATTCTATATGCTGGCTACCAAAAGTTGCTAATACTAAGCATTAGACAAAAACTCTAATTCGGAGATGTTAGTCATATTTCGTTGTTCTGGCTAGTATAGAGAAATTGGTACTAATTTGAATGGCATTTAGAAATGGTTGTGTTTACAAAGACTTTCCAGAAAAATATTGCACCTTAATAATTTTATTGCTTGTAATGTTAATGAACATAAATTTTGAAAATTTTGTTTACAAGCATTTTAATTGAAATGACGTATATCAGGGATTTTTTATTGAGCCTAGATCATAACATGTGTATACAACTTATACATAAATCAAATTCTTAAAATGGTGACAGTAAATTTATGAAGATTATTTTCTAAATAGTCATAATTATAGCAATTATTCACAATAAGAAGATACTAGGACAGCAGTGATTTGCTTCATACAGTCATTATTCTGCACCATCAGCCAAATACAAAAATCAATTAAAATCATGAAAAATTCCATAAAAGCATGTATATCATAATAGGCTAATTGTTTTATGAACAATTTTTGTTATTCACTCCAAGAGTTATTGGTGTTATTTGTGTTATAAAGATCATTTTACAAATACAATCATAACCATAGGACATGATGAGTGTATATTGTATGTATGTTTATGAATGGAATTATTTTTTAAATTATTTTGTTTTGATTGTAAAAAAGTGAATAATTCAAATGAAGAATATGTCTGAAAGTTAGAAATATAATAAGAAAATTGTAACTGATAAGCATAATGACATTTTATCTTTTTATGTCCCATTTATGGGTATTATGTTTTCTGGTCTGTTCGTCTGTTTGTCTGGTTTCAAGTTAAATTTTTTGGTCGAGGTAGTTTTTTGATGAAGTTGAAGTACAATCATCTTGAAACTTAATGATATGACCTTTCTAATGTTAATGCCAAATTAGAGTTTTACCCCATTTTCACGGTCCACTGAACATAGAAAATTATAGTACGCATGGGGCATCTGTGTACTAGGGACACATTCTTGTTTATGAATGTCCAGCCAACAGGTATATTTTGTTGAGAGCTTTTCAAATACAATTTTTGTTGTTGACATTTGACCTTATAATATTCTATCTTTTCCATGAATGCATCTTTTGTATATCAGTAAATAGTACTAATGTTATTTAAGAAATGACTAATGTTTTTTTCTGTCTATGAAGAAATAGCATAAAAAAATGTTATGGACACCATGGGATATTTAAAGTGTGCACCACATTTATTATGTTATTTCGAATAGACAGAAGAAACATAACAGTTATATCTTATAATTTTATTCCAAATTCCATTATTAACCGGAGTAAACCATGAAAAAAACGTTGATGACATCACAGTCACATGACTAAATTATGTCTATGAGCTGATAAACAAAACAAGTCAACCAATCAGAAGACGCATTACATCCAAAATCAAATTATTCAATTTTAAATTTTGATTAAGGTCTTCACTGATTTGCTTTAGAACATAAAAGGTAGGATCTAAATAAATCATAATCTCAGCTTTGTCTTTTACCTGCCCTGTACAAATGTAAGACATATGTCTTCAATTCTTTGTGGTAGTTATATTTTACATTATTGTGAATACATTTTTACTCGTAAATCATTTATAAAACATCTGTGAAGATTATGGCACATTATCTACTTCAGATAATATAATATACTTTTTAGATCAGTGTTATAAACCAAATATTACGAAGACCCGTCTAACCAGGTTGTGACAATAGCCACAAAACAAATGTATGATTGAAATTGCAATATCTTTTTAGAATGGAAGTGATTATTATGTTCATTTTGTATAAAGAACCAAATTTTATTTTAATGAATCTGTGATATTTTTATTGATTTATTTTAAAACTAAATAAATGAAAATTTATTGTTCTGAATGTATTTGCTTATTATGCCCCACTTTATACAGGCTTTAAATTTTGCGGTCTCTGTGACCATCAGTTCTTTCTTTTGTTCGTTTGTCCGTCTGTCTTGCTTCAGCTTGAAGTTGAAGTCCAATCAATTTGAAACTTTAATAGTACACATGTTCCCTGTGATATTATCTTTCTAATTTTAATGCCAAGTTAGAGTTTAGAGTTTCATAGTTCACTAAACATAGAAAATGATTGCATGTGTGGGGCATCTATGTACTATGGACACATTCTAGTTCTTCTCCCAGTCTGCTATACAGTTTATAAAAACCAGTATATATTCATGCTTACTCATGTAAGATATGCATATAGATATATGTATCTGATATCTTATTATTGTGATACTCATTCATTGCATTATTCACATAATAAAATCTTAGCAACAATTGTTAATTTAGAGTAAAGTATTATCTTTTAAAAAAATTTTCTGTTGTGGTATAAGAACAATTTAGAGAATTTTCAAAGTTAAAGGTATATCTTGTAATAGAAAAACAAAGGATATAGAAGAGTATCCATCCATGACACAAAATCAGTACCTGCACAACCAAATAAACACACAAAAAGCAAATTAACAGCGCTTTTATTGATCATCTCAAAGTCCCAGGCAGGCCAGTTTCCTTTTTTTTTAGCATTACATTATTGCACATTGCAAAAATTCTTTTTATTTGGTTAAATTTTTTTTACCATGTTTCATTCAATATACTACCAAGAATTTTATCACATGTTGTTTGTACATTTTAACCCTCTTGTAAATCAGTACTGAACAGCTACATGATAAAATTGTCATGGTCTACTTTTGGTAAAATCAGTTCTATAATTGTCCCATCCGGTAGGAAAATTCATGGCCAGGGGTAGGGTTATGGGAAATTTATGTATTTTATATCAACAGAAATGTCTGGTCAGAATAAGGACTTTAAATCAAATACTTCATGTCAAATCTTGTGGCACACTTTCTACAGAATTAAAACTGTTTCATTTACAGATGGAGTTATACTCTATGAAGGGAATGCATTTGTACAATATTGGATCTGTTGCATGCTGTGCAATGTTCCTGTCTCTGTCAAACATACCATTTTTCCCAGTGGCAATTTAAATTTCAGGTTGACACATTCTGTTTATTTAGAACAATAGAACTTGGAACAAGCATGGTGTGAAGTTGAAGTTTTAGGGAGAAATTGTATTAGCCTTTTGATCATGTGATCAACTGGTTTAGTTTTTGAACCAAATTGTTTTCCACACACCATATTTGAAGAAGATTGTTCCTGCATGTATTTCTAGAAGATGTAAACCTATCAGGATTTAAGTTTTGTGTATACATAGTATCATAATCTAGATGTAGGTAATTTTAATGAGAAAATCAAAGTGTTGAAACTATGAGACATTGCATCATAAAGACATCGACATTATAGATAGAAACATGTTTTAGGTGGCTCAGCTGTCTTCCTCTATCTTGGATTTTGAAAAAGCAGAATGCAATCGTATAGATATTTAATGAAATTTGCAAATTTTTGAAATAGTAATGTAAGACATGTAAGACTGTTTGTGTTATTAGAGGAGATTGTAGGTTTTATCATATTTATGGCTGTATTTTACAAAAAAAATGTTTTTTATTTGTTTGATTTACTTTTTTCTCTAATTCTACATAAGGGGAGGTAACACAGATAAAGTAATTTTAATAATACAATATGTTGTGAATTTACCTATTATATAATGTAGGAAGAAAATGAGTCCCGTGACCCCATTTTTATTTTTATTTTTTTAAGACCCTGTCCCAGTACCTTAACTTGATATTCGGTGCAAAAAGATCAATACACTCATACACGCTTACCAAGACAAATGCATATGTTGCAATGGTCAGATCCAACCTAAACTACTGCGCAACAGTATGGAATTCATACCAAAAAGAGCAAGTAAAAAAGGTTGAAATGGTCCAGCGTCGAGAAGCCTGTTATGCCACCAACCGCTATAGGAACACCAGTAGTGTGGGCAGCATGTTAGAAGAACTAGACTGGGAATCATTGGAAAACAGAAAAGTTAATAAGCTTTCATTACTCTACAAAGTGGTTAATGTTCTTGTGGACATAACATGCGACATGTACTTAACACCAATGTCATCGAGATCAAGATCGTCACATACCAAGAAATTCCGGCAATATTCAACCAAGACTAACGGCTACAAATACAGTTTTTTTCACAAGAACAGTTACAGTTTGGAACTCACTACCAGCAACTATAGCTGAGGCTTCCTCCTTGGTATCTTTCAAGAGGGAGCTTTCAACACTTTCTATCTAATCTGTGCAGTCCCCCATTTGCCAAGTAAGTCAAATGATGGACTGGAGCTGTGCCGGCGGGGATCATTTCCCTAGTACCGCCACGGAAGCCGGATTGGTTCAGGCCAGATGAACGAAAAGCAAATGGGCACTCCCTTTTTTATACATTGCTTAATCATTATTTTTATTAGTTTTTTCTGTCATACTTTATACTCGCTTAATTGTATATTCTTTGGTTATCTTACAAAATTACTCTTTTTCTTGCGCCCACCGGAAGCGTTGAGTATTGGTCAAATTTAACAGATCAACGCAAAATTTAGATGTAGATGTAGATGCATAGGGGAAGGGTTGAGACCTCACAAAACATGTTTAATCTCGCCGTAATTTTGCGCATGTCCGAAGTCAGGAGCTTGGTCTTGTATGTTTTATAATTTTAGTTCATTTATATGATTTGGAGTTTAGTGTGGCGTACATTTTCACTGAACTAGTACACAATTTTATTTAGGGGCCAGCTGAGGACCACCTCCGTGTGCGCCGGAATTTTCTCGCTGCCTTGAAGACCCATTGGTGGCCTTCAGCTGTTGTCTGCTCTTTGGTCTGGTTGTTATCTCTTTGACATATTCCCTATTTCCATTCTCAATTTTATTTACTATTCCAAAGCTTTCAGAAATGAAGAGCAAACTTCTATGGTTCTATATTTGCAACATTTGTATGATCATTGTACATATATCAAGAACTGTTAAGAAGCCAGCTCTTTGTAAGTTTACTTCTTATTGTTTATAATTTCTTGTAAACTTAAAAGAAGAATTCAATATATATCACATCTGTAATGATTCTGCTCCATTGTGTATTGCATTGAATTTGTGTTTGTTCCAATCAGCAAACCCAGTTGGATCGATCCGTTATATATACTTCTTATTATAGGAAACTGCTTATAAAGTCGATTTCTGGTTAAGGACCCCAAGTATTCCTCTTGACCAGTCCTCCATATATAGTGAACTTATGGAGACATCCGTGCTTTTTAATAACCGAAATAGATGTGTACATATTTCCAAAATTTATCATGTCAATTTAAAAGCACTAATAGACGTGAATTCAGTTTTTCTGTTTGGTAGTTTATTCCATGTTTGTGCTTTCCTTACATAGAAAAGTGTCTTCGGATGTTCGATTGAAACATCTGATCGAGCACCTTGTTGCGGTGTTGTTCTACTACTATATATATAACTCTTTGTTGTGAAAAATTCTCAGTGCGAATCAAAGTTTCACTTGAAGAAGGAGACTGTGTTCCTGTCATGACTTCGTTTATCAGATTAAAAAAAAAGTCAACCATATCTCCCTTGTAGTACTATTGATTCGTAAAAAAAGTATTAAAAAAAAACGAACCGGCAACTAAGATAAATCAAAACAGTCGTTTAAACCTGACAAAATCAGAAACTCGCCTATATAAACCAACTGAACAAATGGAAACCAGCTATCATATTCCTGACTGATTTGATGTAGACATTTAACGGTTGAAGAAAATGGTAGGGTAAACCAGGTTTTATAGCCCTATGATATTAATTTTGAGACCACTAGCATGACTAGGGCTACTGGCAATTATTCAATTATACCATTCTTTTTTCTTGTAGGTATAAACGTGATAAATAAGAATCAGATAGGATATATCATTGGTTTAAACTCTAAAACTACCGCATTATTACCAGACAATAAACATTGGACAGCTATATATGCATTAACATACAAACATATGTGACCCATATGTCAGTCCTTATAATTTATACAAACATTGTCCTCAATTATTTAAAAAAAAAACATTGATTAATCTCTGCTGATAAAGTAGTACCACACAGTTATTTGTTACTCAATAAAGTATTTCTGGAATTCAACATGTCATTTATGAATTTAATTTTAGTTTAATAAATGTGATCAATTTCTGAATGCAATAATATGATTTGTTTTCAACAGATTTTTCCAATCTACTATGATCTACTATAGATAACTTTTTAGACAACTTGAAACGGCTATACTTCAATATTTAGATGGACCAAAAATGCATCTCCGCCGCTAGACAAGGGTTACGATCCACTCCCCTCGCTCCTCGAGCATTAACTCTTGACTAGCGCAGATGTTAAAAATGCATTACTGGTGAAATTTTAGAATTTCCAATTATTACTTCAACTGGGGGAGAGAAGAGAAGCAAAATGTCTAGTTACGACTGTCTATATTCAGGTCTGTTTGTTTCGACGCAACATTGATTTTATTTTACGTAGGTGGGTCATTATAAAAAAAAGTGCAAATTTCGACGAGGTAACATTTTGAAAAATGATGTCATTGTTTAAAACATTTAAATGTGTTCCGCTATTCTATAGTATGGTAGCAACGATATTCAGAAATATGCAATGGGAAAAATGAAAGAGTTCCTTCAATTTTAACAATTTTAGGTCATGCTTTGATAGAATTGTGTCAATGGTGTTACCAATTTAAAGCATACATTTAGCCGCTACTAAATATTATTGTTTAACATCAAACAACTGTTCCAATTTGTTGTTTAGGTTAAAATTACGACTTATTGACATTATTCATATAGCTGTGCATTCTATTCAAAAATAATTTCAGAATACATTGTAAAAAAGTTGACTGTCCTAATCATGGCCGTTGTAAACTACTAAAATATGCACTTAAAATGAATATATGTGAATTGTGTAAGATTAAATGATAATGATAATAATATACCTAATCCTTCGTACACGACCTAAAAACACTTATATTTATGAATGAAAATAAAAGAAAATGTCGCATTTTTATATAGTAACACCACTGACCCTTCAGTAACTCCAATGACACAAAAGTATCACCATTGACATCACATTTCAAATTTTACCTGTATTAAGTTCTGAACACAGAGCCAAGAACACCGAGCAAAAGAAAAAGATAATAAAATAATTCTTAGGCTAAAATATCTCAAATTATATAACATAACATTAATAACTAAAAATATCAATATTGTTACTAAATAGTGTCATAAGCTAGAGGGGGTCTCATCCCGATTTCCCGGTTTTAATATCAGAAAATCCCGAAATCCCGGACATATTTTGTTAAAAATCTCGATCCCGATAAATTTGTTCCAAAATTTAAAAGTTTAAAGTTTCAATGCTTACGATTTAAACGTCTCCGATATGATTGATGTATAAAGTCTTTCAGCGTAACCAATCCGAATATGTATTATCAATATTACCGTGACATCAAGCTGCATATAAGCATTTTTGTTCACATAAATCTTCAGTAGCCCGGCAGTCAGAAAATTGGCCAAATTCCAGTTCAAGTCAATATTTTACAAGAATTTGGCTCGATAAGAAACTGGATGCACACGTTTATTGGAAAATAAACGGGGGGTAAGGTTTTGTATATATACAACTCTTTATAAAAAATCAAACGATATTTTCAAGTTGATTGAATGAAGACTTATTTGTACTATAACCATGATAACAGAAAGAGATATTTTTTTTTACATGTACCTATCAAAGGAGTAGGTCCGGTAAGGACCGATTTTGGCCTCAAATTTCAGGTTCATCTGACGAAAGATTTTGACGACTTTTTAAACACTTAAGTGTCTATTTTATTTGATTCTATTAGTTCGTGTGAAAGATTTTAACTGATTTTGTCATTAAAAACGACCGAATCAAGCTCAAATATGAAAAATCCACCAAATATGCCGAAAATGCCACTTTTCAGATGGTTTTTGTCAAAAATGAAAGTGGCCGCATCCGTGTTCATCCTCAACCTTTATATATGTTATGTAATATCATCAAATACAACTAACATTTTAATATTAAGGATGAACACGAATGCGGCCACTTTCGATTTACACGAAAACCGTCTAAAATTTAACTAAAATGTTAGAATTGTGAAGATTTCAGTGATTAAGCATGACTTAATGGTGCTAGTACCCGATATATGTGCATTGTATTGTCAAAAACAGCCCATATTTATGTAGCAGAAGCATTCTACTGTCCAATAAATAACTAAAAGTCAACTTTTAAATAATTTTGTAAAACTGCTATATTTTGGGGCCAAAAAAGGGGTCTTACCGGACCTAGTCCTTTGATCTTTCAGTTTGAAGGAATTTTTTCTCGTGATCCCATTGATGCTGTGTACACTGCAAATATTGCAGACGCCTGACGCGTCTGGACGCGTTCCAATTTTAAACACAATATGTTCAGTTATTAACATTAGTGTTCCACATTGAACGCCAGCGTTAAAGAATATAACACATTGTGTTCAGTCTTTTAACGCACATATTCAAGACAAGTGTTCTAAATTGAACACTAAAAATGTTCTTATATTGTAATGGGGAGTGAAAAAAAAATCATCATTTCAGAGTCAAACAGACGATGAATAAGGGTGATTCGTACTATGGTTTGACGATAAATGTTTTTAGCTGTATCGGCATATAAGCAAATTATAGTTTGGTAAAAAAAAATGAAACATTTTACAAGAGCGTATTTATAAGCGTGCAAATGATTGATTTTTAATATGAATCTTTTTCTAAACGACTTAAGTTCTTATAAGGTATTTTTTTTAACAATGTAAATGCGTAAATGCTCATGAAAACGTGATGAAAACGTTGCTCTTGTAAAAGCGTTCTGGTGTCGAACATGATGCGTTCAAATTTACCATTTTCCCTGAACGCCATGTGTTCCAAACATACCCGCGTACATAACAGCGCGTGACGTATTAATGTACCGGAAGTTTGGTTTTTGATCGTGATTGAAGAAGCTTCACTGAAGAAAATTAACAACAAAACTTGATATAATAGGTATGTTTATCTATATTTATCTACACATGACGAACATAAAAAATATTTTTTTTAGTCATGAAATCAACAAATGTCTTCTTGGACAGGACACACTGAAGTATAAATGGAAGAACATTTTGTTCGAACATAAAACTGCCCCCTCCACTTCCACTTAACTGCAGTGGCGGATCCAGGGAGGGGGGGTTCCGGGGGTGCGCACCCCCCCTTTATTTTTGCCGATCAATGCATTTGTATCGGGACATATGTTTTGCACCCCCCCTTTGCCCTGGGTGCCCTGGGTTAGCACCCCCCCCCCCCCCCTTTCGAAAATTCCTGCATCCGCCCCTGTAACTGTGCTGTCATAATTCGATTAAAAAAGTAGCGGTTCTTTGAGAGATTACATTCAAATTATCATGTTTCAAAAAAAATTAACCTCTGTAAATTTATACGTAAATGTTAAATGATATCGTTGCTATTGTAAATGTGTTCTGGTCTCGAACATGATGCGTTCAAGCTAATCGTTTTCTCCGAACGCCATGTATTCCTAACACAACTCAAACATTGTGTATAGAAAGCATTAAGAAGATCAAACGATCATCTACACTTTTGAGGATGTACATTTTTTAATTAAATAAAACCAATGCATAAGGATTTGTTCACAAATGCAAAAACTGTCATGACATTGCAATGTCAAGACAGAAGTTTGTAAAAAAAGGCATACTGCAACACTAATTTTAAATTTCTCATGTATATGTTATTTATAATAGCTTTGTAATTAGTAATTCATTTAGCAAATGTCCACCCTTGTGCACTGCATTCATGTATTGTAATGTATTCCTATGTTACTTTTATAGGGTACAAACCCAACTATACTGTACTTACGGGTAATTGTTCGTGCATACCTCGAGAATAAAGAGAACATGTTGCAGTTCGAGAGATGACTACTTATCCTGCACCATAAAAGTACTATATGTAAGTTTAAGAATTTTGAATAGGAGTGCATGTCCACTGACTTCTTACAAGTGTTGTTATTGCAGATTTATCAATAAAATGTGCACCATTCACTTGTTTACATTAATCAGAAAGCTATTTGAGCTAAATTTGATGCAATTACATCATCCGTCAATTATCCGTATACAGATCATAAGTGAAAAAATTACTAAATATCTTTCAAAATAAAGGCAAATGGTAATTAGTTTCTTGAAATGTTAGCAGTTAATTTAGTGACAAGTCTAAGTTGACGATAAAGTTTTGCCTAAAAAACATAATAGCACTTGCTGGACACTTTCTATCATTTTTTTAAAAAGATAAAGAACACGAGAGCACATTTGACCACTCAATTACCACTCATTGGCAAATGCATCTTGTCTTATAATGCTGACAAGTATAATGGAATTACAAAAACGAAATAAGATTTTCTAATATTCTTAAGGAATGTCGACATGATGAATAATTTGTTTACTCATACACTTCATATTTCACATTTTAGAACTTACGGTTGATGGATAACAAGGTTAAAGAATAATTATAACCCAAGGAGACGAATCCTCTAAAAATGGAAGCTCAAAATCAGTTGTAAACGACTCAAATCATGTTTAAAAGTGTCCAAGGAAGCAGTGTTACATGAACACCGACTCGACTACTAGCATCATATACACAGGGTATTTTATGTTTGATATTGACTATCTGAGTGCTATGCAGCCAGTGGATTATGGAACATTTTGGTGATAAAAGAGTCAGTGGCATCAGTATTTTGTAAAGAAATTCAGAACAGTTCTTGACTTAGGAAGTTGCAAACGATGAGTTAAACATAAGACACTTGACTTTGTTGTAGCATAATAATTTTAAATATATGACGAACATTTTGTTTATGAGTAAATATTTGGACACATTTTGCAAATTACAAATGTTATATTTCTAACTTGTCTAACTTGTCATTTTAAAGTTGCTTCAATATTTCACATTTTATTTTATTTTTTTTTTTTAAATGTTACCTTTTTTAATCAATTAAAGACGTTTTTAATCAATTAAAATATTTGTTTTACAAGACCACAATAATGTTTCAGAGAATATAACACTTTTTCTGGAACATGTAAAATTGTGTTCCAGTAATATACACTATGTGTTCTGGATATTAACACATATTTCTGGAACACAGTCCGAGCGTTCCAGAAGTGTTACAAGACTTAGAACGCGTAACGGCATACAATTTTGCTCACAAGGACATGTTCCAGATTCAAACACTAGGCGTTCAAGAAGTACACGCTATCCGTTCAAGAATAACACATAGCGTTCGAAAGATGCACACATGATGTTAAAAACTGGAACACGAAAGTTAATATCTAGAACACTGTTACGCGTTCCAGATTCAAACACTAGGTGTTCAAGGAGTACACACTATCCGTTCAAAAATAACACACATAGCGTTCGAAAGATGCACACATAATGTTAAAAACTGGAACACCAATGTTAATATTGAGAACACCGTTACGCGTTCCAGAAGTGTTACAAAAGGGCGTTCAAAAAGTGTTCAGATTCTTAACACTTTTATTTACAGTGTATAAATGGAAAAGTTTATTACTTTTCCTTTGTCATCTTTGTATTGCTGTCATATCTTTGTATTAACATTTCTCCCCATCCTTTCTTCACAGGCCGATTCATTAATTCCCCAATAATTGATAACATATTTTTTAAATTTGTTTAAGTCAGTGTAGCTTTCGCTGTCCTTTAGCACAATGTTTGTTTTTTTCCTTAAGGAAAGGCAAAGAATGTTCGTCTTTGTGGAACAACAAAAGGGTTCTAATTGATATAATTTGAGAATCTTCTGTCATGAGGATTTTCAAAAATGCATCGTCTGCTACAGGAAGTTTATATATGTAATTAAATCAAAATAGTTTAATTAATGGTATAATTGAAGACCTGATCCGAGCTCAAAGCTTATCTCTAAACTTACTGTTACATGTACTCTTATTGATTTGATTGATTGTTGGTTGCTTAACGTCCAGTGGCAAATATTTCATGCATATTCAGGACGAGAACAAGTTCACAATAAATACAATAGGTAGGTCTTGTCATAATAGAGGCCCTTTGGAATGATAGTCGGAGATATTTGGACCGCCACTGGAAAATGAGAGTAGATTAGATAGGGACAGAAATTATGCCTTGCAACAGGCCTCAAAGAGTTTTTGCAAGATTTCTTATCGTGCAACGAGCATGGCACTCTCTTTACACGAGGCATCCGATTTAACGTCCCCATTGTGACCGACGTGACTGCGAACTTGATACATCTCGCACAGCCAAACAGACGCCCAACTCCAGCAAGCGTTTTACTGCCGGCCGGGAGAAGACCAAGTGACAACCTCAGTCACCCTTGGGGTTTACATGTACTCTGATCTGGATCTACTCTGTTTCCAGATGCGATTCTGATTGAAGTATAATGAAAATGGCACAGTTGTTTGTCAATCCCGTTATATTTCAACATAATAATCCCAAATTCCCGTGGCTAAAGGATGTTTGCTCCTTTCTTTTTTTGATTTTTTGCCAGATTTTCGGAATCCTCTGGTTTTATCCATGTATTGTCATTAAAAAAATTTGCCCACAAACACCTACTTTTCTTTTCATAATTTTATATATATATAGGTTAAAAAGCCATATTTCAAAATTTTATAAAATTCTTGTCATTTTTTTTATTGTTTTTGAAACAAATACATTGTAGTTGCCAATGTTAAATGTAAGAAAAATCTAGAGAGAATTATTTCCCGCCAAATTTTCAATGGCTTATATCTCAGAAACGAGCACACAGACCCTCCATTTTTTTCTACTTTTTTAGTTTCTTTACTTATATACTATCAATTCAAAACAATCTTTTAAAAAGCTTGTTATTTTTTAACAGAGTAGCGAACATCCTTAAACAAGGCAATCCCGATTTCCCGTTGCTAAAATCGGCCGATCCGGCGTCCCGAACATGGACACTATTTTTAATTATATGAGATAGCTTTTACTTACTTTTAAGATTTTTTAATAAATTTTCAACATAATTGTTTGGTTTTTTTTGCAAAACATGCTTACAGGTAATATTGCTAAGGGAGAAACTGGTGTAAATGCCCAAATCTTGTGAAAGATAACTCTTATCCTACTAATTTGTCCTTTGGTTACACCATTCACTTAAAAAATGTAACATTTCCTTTGGTGATTTTTTTTTATTAGAAAACCAACATTCTACACCTCCTAAATCAATAAATCAATAAAAAAAATGTTTGTATGTATCAAAATGCAATAAAAAGTGATAAATCAAAAAAAACAAATCATATGAACAATAGTCCTATTTCAAGTCTGAAAGGATTTATAGTAAAAAATAACCGTTAATTCTGGCTATCTCCAAGGGTTTAAGAAAACATTAAGGATGTTTTTATAACATTTCATACTGAAAACTGTATATTGTGTATCACAAAACATTCATATCTCTAACATATGCAAGTGTTATTTTGATATATTTTCATGTCTGTGACTTAAAAAGACCCAATAACATAGTTTTGCATGTTTTTTTGATAGCGAACGGGAATGTTCCGGAAAACCTACTATCTTGCTTCCGAAGTTGGTGAAGAAGGGAGGTAACTCGTATATTGACGTTGTCATGACGTCATATGTAAACAACATGGCCGCCTCATAAGATGGGGCCATGGGTTTTAAAATTTATGATAGTTTTTAGCGTAATACTTCTTCAATATGTGAAAACTGATGTGAGTAGTGGAAATGGTGGAAGCCTGCAAGACACTGACAGAATTGATGTAAATAGCCGTCATAAGCGATCATATGGACGTTCTAAATTTAGGACAGGAAAAAGTACGACATCCCTTTTATACATTGACATTGTCAAATTCATTGTGCCATGGTGCTATACATTCGAAAGAGTAGAAAATACAAGACTGGAAGTTCGATTTAAAATTAATTATTATGATAATAATAATATGTGTTATGGTTAGCAAATCAACATGAGCTACACACGACATTATTTCGGATATACATGTATATGCATTTTATTGATCTATCGCCCTTACTCAAATAACTGACATTCCCATTGGGTTTCATCCATTCAAGTGCTACTTAGTACTTGCTCCTTCGTTGTACTTGCATGAAGGCGTCACAGCAAAAATGTAAATCAAAATAATACATTTCAAGACGTCGTGATAAGCGCCTGTGATATAAAAACACCCACACAAGTTTATATAAAAATCAAAACAGACAGCACTCTACAAAACACGACACATGAAATAAAGTTGATTAATAACCCCTCCCCATTTCCCTTTTTCCCCTTCAGACGTCAACTTCTTTTTCCCATCAACCGCCACAGTACAGTGGTCTTTGGCGCTCGGCTTTTATAGATGATTATAATTTATACAGTTGGTGTTTTTTTTTGCGTTTTAGTCTAGATTCCTTTATTAAGCAGAAAAAGCTACGATAAATAACGCGGACTTGGAAGGGGTGGTAGGGTGCCTGGGTCTCACCAATGAAGCTTTAATTAGCTATGGTTAATGCCGACTTCACATGTTCCACTCCAAACGTTTCATAGTTTTGTGGCCCCGGCCCCCCTTTTCGAACTCAGTCCTTGAACTGCATCTGAATATCTGACAGCAATATCCATGATGTGAACAAAGCGGATATTATATATGTAATGTATGTCAAAATAACTGTGATTGTCCTATATATATCACCAGGTATTTTAATATAATCAATCGATAAACGATATTTGAAATTGAATAAACATGAATTGAAATTCTCCATGTATTAGTATTTTCGTTCATGCCCAAATAAAAACAGTAAAATTATTGGAAACTTGTGAAGTAAAGATATGCTGTTAATCGACAACAGTTACAGCATGGCATCAATAACTTTGTAAAGTTTATTATATATGACAGTTCAGTACCTATAAACATGGTAAATTGGTTTCAGTAGTCCAAAGCTCAGAATGCACACTCAAAACAAAAGATAATTATTAAGAAATTACACAACTGAAAGATAAAATTCTACTTCTAGCAGCCTTTTTTGTATGTTATAAAAATGTTATAAAATGTGTTTTGATATAAACCAAAACCATATTCGGGACCGAATGTTATTTTGTGGATGTGAAAGGTATCAAAAAATGAAATTGACAAATTTTGCAAATTATTTTAGGACGAAGATACGACCCCTTAGGCAATCAACAGAAAACCAGAAACCCATTAGAAAGTAAGTGGTAATACATGTTAGAACCATCAACTACACAATCTGTACCATTAGTATTTCAGTGGCGGATCCAGAAATTTTCATAAGTGGGGCCCACTGATTGCCTATGAGGGTACCGCTTCATTCATGTTAAATGAAGTTTTAGTGATTCCCTATATAATCAACCAAATGTTTACCACAAAAGGGGGATGCGGCCCCCCTGACCCCTCTAAAACCGCCTCTGTACTTTTCTCTATCACTGTAATGCGATTATTATTTAAAAGTTTGTTGTTGTGGAGGATACATTATTATATGATTTTTTTGTTGTATTTTAGATCGATTACCTGTCGAACCGTGGTATTATAATACTGAACTATCAGGAAGACCATTAGCTTCCAGTAATCAGGAAAGACGGGGTGAGTAGGAAGTGAATACATTCTGACCTGGTGCAAACTGAGATTAAACTCTTGCCCAAGATTAGATCAATTGAAGTTCTACCCAACACATAGGTGGAAATTAATTTATTGTATGCAAAAGTAAAACTGAATACACACCAGCACCGGCGGATCCTGGGTTTCTGGTGTTGGAACGGGTTTTTTTTTTTACAATAAATGCTCCAGAGTCCAGGGGCAAAATAAAGGGCCCAAATAAGCATTTCTTTTATTTTTTTTCGCACAATAACTTTAGTATAAGTAAATAGAAATTTATAAAATTTAAACACAATGTTTATGACCACAAAAGGAAGATTGGGATTGATTTTTTGGAGATTTGGTCCCAACAGTTAAGGAATTAGGGACCAAAAGAGTCAACATTTATTATGATTATTAAACTTTGTTTGTTTTCACCAAAAATTGAATATATGGTGTTGTTGATATACTAGATTTTTGATATTTGGGCCCGTTATCAAATTGGTCCACATTGAGGTCTAAAGGGTCCAAAATTGAACTTTATTTGATTTCATCAAAAATTGAAACTTTGGGCTCTTTGATATACCGAATCTAACCATGTATTTAGATTTTGGATATTGGACCATAAAAGGTAAATGTCCAATTTAAAATTTTGAGGTTCTTAGACCACATTCATTCTGTGTCAGAAACCTATGCTGTGTCAACTATTTAATCACAATCCAAATTCAGAGCTGTATCAAGCTTACGTGTTGTGTCCATACTTGCCCTAAGTAACTGTCAGGGTTCGACATCTGCGGTCGTATCAAGCTGCGCCCTGCGGAGCATTTTATTTGAGTTACTATAAATTCGGACTTAAACTTTAACAAGTTAGGTAGGCTGAAATCATACTACTATTTCATTCTTTCGAATTTTAACTATTGTCCAGTTATTTGGCACTAATATACTCGATATTAAAATTCAAAAATATAATTTTAGATATTAATAAACAGCACTATAACCGAGAGTCAGAACTACAAGGTATGTATTGAGATCGTTTTTCTATAATGCTGCACACATCTTGAATGAGCTGCCTATCCATTGACAGGTATTGTTGAATGAAAACATTTTTTGACCAATTAAAAAAAATGGTACAAAGATGGTTTTCAAATAACAGCTAATGCCAGTGCATGGCATACATATAAGTGCCTTTATGTCTTTATTTTGTTAGACTTTTAAATTCGTTTAGCTTTTTTTACTTGTTTTTATCTGCTGTACTTATCATTAAAATGTTTGCTATGTTTAAGATATACTTGGTTTTGCATACTGTGCTTATAACTTTAACATGCCATCAATGGTATCTTACCATGCACGTTTACTGCATGTTTAAAATTGTGTTGTTTTCATGATATTTGTAAATGTGTATATAGTTTGTCAATTTGAAAAGATCACTAGAGCTTGTTTTTATGTAGCTATTGAATATCAACTTAAATTGAAACTTTGAATGAGGAATTTTAAAACTATGTTCCTTACGTCATGGATAAAAAAAAATGCTTGGTAGACATTAATGAGACAGCAACTCAACGACGAAAATAGTCATCTTGAGGTCAGCTACTTTAAAGGCCTTTGTTAAAACATTAATATTTATCCAATGAATATGCCAAAATCTAAGTTAATCTGTTCGAATTTTAAAAGGTTGAGGTGAAACAAGATCTACAGTAACAACCCCCCAAAATTACATTAAACTTTAACACATAACTAAAGACAATAACTGATTTTCTTGTGAAGAACAACTTAAACTTCTTGAAATAACTATAGATTCGGACTTAAACTATAACTTTCATGTATCTGAAATAAGTAATAAGGCTTCAAGAGAATTAGATATTCTAAAACGAAGGTTAATAGTATACTGTTCATTTATTCTTTCGAATTTTAACTATTGTCCAGGAATTTGGCACTTCTGTAGCGGAAATCTTTTTTTAGATAAAAAAAAATTGAAGAAAGAGCTCTTAGATTTATCTATGAAAATTAAGAAGTCCATATAAAAAAATCTTTGAAAATAAGAATGAAAACTACGGCATCTATTAACCAATAAAAAATGGAACAAACATGGGATCTAGTGCAGTGCATGCATAAAGTAATTTAATGCTTGTGCTTTATTTTTGAATTTTGTTTGAGTGTTAACTTCGTTTAGCTTTTTTATACATTTTATTTGAATCATATGCTTTTCTTATCTTTCTTAGTGAACAGTCCACGGAAGATTCAACATCTGTACAAATTCCAAAAATGACATTAAATATTAAATCACAACTAAAGACAAAACCGTTTATGTTCCTTAGAACATACACATGAACAAATGACCAGTTAAGAACTCGTTTTTGGCATCCCTGCTTTGCCTTCTTAAATCTTAATCAGAGAGAAATGTTAAAAACTAAAAGTGAGAAAGAAAAAAAAAACCACTCCACTCTATAGCTCTATGAGTTACCGAGTTTGGAATAATTAAGAAAATCACAAGAATTAGGGCAATAATAATAATCACAGTCAATGCAGTAGTAAAGAATGTCCACAGTTTCTTTGAGCAAGTTCAGAACACTTTAAATTGATATAGGAAGATGTGGTATTAGGGCCAATGAGACAACTCTCCATCTAAGTCACAATTTATAAAAGTAAACTATTATAGGTCAAGGTACGGTCTTCAACACGGAGCATAGGCTCACACCGAACAGCAAGCTATAAAGGGCCCCAAAGTGTAAAACCATTCAAACGGGAAAACTAACGGTCTAATCTATAACAAAATCGAGAAACACTAATGAACCACATAGACAGACGACAACCACTGAACATCAGATTTCTGACTTATGACAGGTGCAAACAATTGCAACGGGATTTAACGTTTAAATGGTACCAAACCTTCTCCCTTTTCCGAAACAGTAGTGTAACATCACAACATAGAATATCGGTTTATTTTGTACTTCGAAATTCATTGCTTGTACATCGGAATTCATACATACCTACTGTCAGTTATCAATTCACAATTTTTTTTAAACATGAGCAACACGACGGATGCCACATGTGGAGCAGAACCTGGTCACCCTTCTGGCACCCTGAGTTCACCCCCAGTTTTCGGTGGGGTTCGTGTTGCTAAGTCTTTAGTTTTCTATGTTGTCTTGTGTACTATTATTTGTCTTGTTTGTCTTTTTTTTTTAAATTTTTTAGCCATGGCGTTGTTAGTTTATTTTCCATTTATGAATGTGACTATCCGTCTGGTAACTTTCGCCCCTCCCTTGTTAACTAAATGATTGTTTCATAAATTTTAGATAACGTTTTCTTTGGGTTTTTTTAATCAGCTGCCTGATATTGTGGGATAAAAGTTCACTTTCAACTAGCTTTCAGTATATTTATGCATAGCTGACAGCACTCTTAGAGTCAGATAAGTATATTTTGTATCTTCATCTTTAGTATAAGTAAGTTTCTTGTGTACTTCGTGCTGATCGGATGACTCGAGCCAATTCCGATTGATTTTAAAATTGTTCTTATTTTGTGCTGTTTAACTACTGTCCCAAACTACGGAAGGGGGTGAGTGCGATCTAATAGGTTTGACCCCTCCAAATTTGTGTGCCCTTGTCTCAAGTTAGGAGTCTGTATTTAGTAGAAGTCGTTCGATGCTGTCCGTCATATTTGCTTTTCGTTTATTGTTTAATCATATATCAGACTGTTGTTTCTTCATGTTTTGATCATTTCCCATTTAGTCATGTCTGAGCCTAAACAGCTGACTATACGGTACTGGTTTTGTCCATTGTTAAAAACAGCACGCTTACCTATGATTGTTTATATCCGGTTCATTTGCTCTCTCTATTTTATGTTAAGTGTGTGCAATAGTTCACAGTGCTTCCTCTATGACATCGTTTCCGTAACGACCTGATTCAACACATTCCTGATGACATCTTTTTTGTATCAGGTTAAACTCTAGTGTTGCGTAAGGGAAAACAGAGAATGTCATACACCACACGATTGAAGCATCGTCCATTCACATCTCATGACTAATGCTTCTTCGCCAACAAATACTTGAAAGCAAGCATTACACGTGTCGTAAAATAAGCCATCGTCGATTTCTTTCGGACAGCAAGCGTTTGAATACTCCGTGCTAAAAAAAAAATTAAGTTCAGAAAACACGTTTTAGCACAATGCACAGGGCAAACTTTTACGTTTTTTTGTTGTTTTGCTTTCGTTGTGTCAGTTAAAACCACATGACAGTGTTGTAATGGTTTGCGAAAAGAGGATACAGTAAGTGATTTAAACTTTGAACGAATTATTAAGCTCATGCTATGTCTAAGGTTTGAGGAACGTCCTTAGTCCAATTCTAGCTCTTCTAGTCACACAACACAGCAATACAGTAGTCATATATTAGTAAATTATATTAATTAGTGAAAAAAGGCACCAAGACAATTAGATATATTATAAAACGAATAAGATATTATTTATACAGGTTACGTAGGTTAAAAGCAAACTATTCATATATTCTTTCGAATTTTGACTATTGTCCTGAACTTTGCCACTACTGTAGCGATATTTTTTTTTTATCAAGAAATAACTCTATGATTCATCTATGAAGATAAAGAATGTTCACATGAAAAAAGCTAGAAAAGTCAAAATTACCTTCTTAAAAAATAAGAATCAAAAACTACTGCAATGGTAAACTTGGAATATTGAATCACAAAACCAGTTATTTTAATTTATATGATTTAATTGATATTAAAATTCAAAAGTATAATTTTAGATAATAATCAACAGCAATATCCCCTGCAGCCAGAACCACAAGGTATGGATTGAGATCGTTTCGCTATACTAATGCACAAACCTGGAATGAGCTATTTAACCATTGTTGAAAGGAAACATCTGTTGACCAATTAATCAATTGTTACAAACATGGGATCTAAATAACAGCTCCTGCCAGTGCAGTGCATGCATATAGTGCCGTTATATATATTTTTTTATTTGACTGTTAAATTCATATAGCTTTTTTAGTTGCTTTTATCTCTTGTGCTTATCATTCTAACATGTGTTCTGTTTTGAGATTCATCATGATTACTTTGTTTTAACAACTCTTCTATTCGATTCATCTATGAAGATAAAGAATGCTCATATGAAAACTTCTAGAAAAGTCTAAATTACATTCTTTTGGAAAATTTAGAACAATTGTTCTCTAAATGAGTCCAAGTTATTTACTTGATTTGAATGGTATTACAATTCAAAAGTATAATTTTAGAAAATAATCAACAGCAATACCCCCAACAGCCAGAACCACAAGGTATGGATTTCGCTATACTACTGCACAAATCTGGAATGAGCTATCTAACCATTGTTGAATGGAAACATCTGTTGACCAATTAATCAATTGGTACAAACATTGGATCCAAATAACAGTTCATGCCAGTGCAGTGCATGCATATTGTGCCTTTACATGTTTTTTATTTGACTGCTATATTCGTTCAGCTTTTTTATTTGCTTTTATCTGCCTGTGCTTATCATTCTAACTTGTGTTATGGTTTGAAATTTACTTTTTTTTTGCATACTAAGCTTTAAACTTTTATATGTCATCTATGGTTTCTTACCATGCACTATGTACTATATTTAAAATTGCGTACTTTTCATGACTTTTGTAGATGGGTAATCTTTTTATGTAATGGTCTACAAAAGGGCATACGCGACAAAGATCTAAACTTTGAACGAACCATTAAGTTCATGTTATGACTAAGGTTTTAGAATCGCCGTTATAACCCATCCTAGCTTTTCTGACCACACAACACAGCAATATAATTATCTTTTACAATCAGAGGCGGATTTAGAGGGGGGGGCCCAGGGGGCCCGGGCCCCCCCTTTTTGGGAAAAAATTTGGTTGCTTATATAGGGAATCACTGAAGCGTGACTGGAGTGGGCCCCCTCTTAGGTCAGTCAGTGGGCCCCCACTTATGAAAATTTCTGGATCCGCCACTGACAATAATGTCACAAGTTTTACCTTTTTTGCCATAATACAAAAATATGTATGTCTGAGTTGTTCAGAGGTCGTATGCATAAGTTGCTTTACATCATTTAAACAAACTATTCTTTAAACTTGAAAAAAAAACCCAGCTTGTTCTGACATTTTTACTATTGTCCAATGATTGGCACTAATATAGCGATTAAATATTCTTTTAAAATGAAAAAAAAAATCAAAAAAGAGCTCTTAGATTCGTCTATGAAGATTATGATAGTTCATAAGAAAAACTGCTGGAAAAGGTAAAATAACCTTCTTTCAAAAAAAGAATGAAACTATTGCAACAGAAAAATTTAGAATTATTCACAAAAACTGTCCAATCTTCATGATTTGATTGATATTAAAATGAAAGAGTATAATTGTAGATAACAGGAAACAGTTTTCCCGAGAGTCAGTTCCACCAGGTACGTGTTCAGATCTTTCGTCAATATAACCTAACAGGTCCATATACTAAAATATAACGTATTGACTGAGATAAAGTTGTAAATTTTATTTTACATATGTAAATAATGTATTAGGAAAATTGCTTTCAATGTTCTTTCTGTGTATTTTTAAATTGTATTTTGCAAGAATTATAACATGTTATTGAAAACATCAATAATTTTTAACAACTTCATAGCTTGTTGCATTAGATTTCTTGTACTCTTAACTTCTGCATTTAGCATAAATTTCTTTTTATATTCAGTGATAAACTTGCTAACTTTCTTTTTGTCTGCTGCGGCGCTTCTTCTGTGGTTGTTTTGTGTGACGTCATGACGTCAGAAATCTAAATTTTAGCAAGATTTTCTTATATCGACCACCAATATACATATAAATAGAAACATATCGTCAATATACGTCAAAATAAAAGCAAGGCTATGAATACGTAAAATAACCTTTAAAAAACATGATAGTAATATCTGTTTTAACTATTGATCATTAATTGTATAAAGTTGTATATTGTTAGCGTCTCATAAGTCAGTATTTATGGCTGGATATTGATTGTGTAAATATTATAATTGTTGTATATGTTTTATGGCAATCAATATGTGACACTTTAATAAACAAATGTATTATTATTATTTATTTAATATCCAATTAAATAGTAGAATGCTACACCATATGCAATATATTTTGTTATTCAGTACTGTCGATTTGAAAAGTACACTAGAGCTGGTGCAGAATAATGATAAAAACTAGTGCAACGGAAAATATAGAATAATTCTCAAAAATAGCCCAAGTTATCAACAGCATTTAATTGATATTAAAATTTAAAGTATAATTTTAGATAATAACCAACAGCAACATCCCCGACAGTCAGAGCTACAAGGTATGGGTCGTTTCGCTATAATGCTGCACAAATCTGGAATGAGCTGCCTAACCATTGTTGAATGGAAACATCTTTTGACCAATCAAAAAAAATTGGTACACACATGGAATCAAAATAACAGCTCATGCGAGTGCAGTGCATGCATAATGTGCCTTTATAAAAAACAATCTGTTAAATTCGTTTAGCTTTTTAAGTTGCATGTATCTGCTGTGCTTGTCATTCTTACTTGTGCTATGTTTCAGATATACTTTATACTATGCTTTCAACTTTTATATGTCATATATGGTATCTTACCATGCACTGTGCACTGTAAGTTCAAAACTGCGTTGTTTATAATGATTTTTGATAATGTGCATATATTTTGTTTAATCAGTCAATTTAAAAAGGTCACTAGAGCGTGTGTTTATGTAGTTTATAGTGAATACGGACTTTGAATAATACTTTGAATGAGGAAATAACTTTGTTCCGTTACATGGATAAAAGAAATGTTTGTTGGACATCCATGAGACAGCAACCAAACAGTTATCTCGAGGCCAGCTTCTTTAAAGGTCTTCGTTAAAACACCAATGTTTACCTTATGAATATATATATATCATGTTCTAAGTAAATCGCTTCGAGTTCAAGAGGTTGAGGAGAAACTGAACAGTCTACCAAAGATCTAACATCCATACCAACCTCCCCCTTTTTATTGTTAACAATAGTTTGAATAAATCTTCATGTCCTTTGGTCACAAAAAAGAGAAAATAGTGGTGACCCTATGCCTGAAGTGGATGAAAAAGTATTTGTTCTACTATGGTTTGCACCGGTCCCATCTGCCTGATTAATACAGATTTACAGTAGCAATATGAAAAAAAAATTACATTAAAAACATTAAAAGATAACCAAAGCCAATAACTGATTTTCTTGTGAAGAAGATGTGAATTTTCTTGAAATAACTAAAGATACGGAGCTACTATTTATACAGGTTACGTAGGTAAAAGCAAACTATTCATAT
Organism: Mytilus galloprovincialis; assembly: GCF_965363235.1. NCBI lineage: Eukaryota > Metazoa > Mollusca > Bivalvia > Mytilida > Mytilidae > Mytilus > Mytilus galloprovincialis. The sequence continues at coordinate 63,874,580 of NC_134839.1, forward strand.
ATTCTTTCGAATTTTGACTATTGTCCGGAACTTTGACACTACTGTACTATAGTGATTATTTTTTTTTCTCAAGAAATAACTATGATTCATCTCATCTATGAAGATAAAGAATGTTCATACCTTCTTAAAAAATAAAAATAAAAAACTATTGCAATGGTAAACTTGGAATAATGATTCACAAAACCAGTTATTTCAATTTACATGATTTGATTGATATTAAAATTCAAAAGTATAATTTTAGATAATAATCAACAGCAATATACCCTGCAGCCAGAACCACAAGGTATGGATTGAGATCGTTTCGCTATACTGCTGCACAAATCTGGAATGAGCTATCTAACCATTGTTGAATGGAAACATCTTTTGATCAATTACTCAATTGTTACAAACATGGGATCCAAAAAACAGCTCCTGCCAGTGCAGTGCATGCATATAGTGCCTTTACATATTTTTTTATTTGACTGCTAAATTTGTTTAGCTTTTTTATTTGCTTTTATCTGCTGTGCTTATCATTCTAACTTGTGTTATGTTTTAAGATTTACTTTTTTTTTGCATAGTAAGCTTTAAACTTTTATGTCATCTATGGTATCTTACCATGCACTGTGCACTATATTAAGAATTGCGTGCATTTCATGACTTTTGTATGTGTGTAATCTTTTTATGTAATGGGTTACAAAAGGGCATACACGACAGTGATCTAAACTTTGAACGTACCATTAAGTTCATGTTATGACTAAGGTTTTAGGAACGCCGTTATAACCCATCCTAGTTTTTCTGATCACACAACACAGCAATATAATTATCTTTTACAATAATGTCACAAGTTTTACCTTTTTTACCATAATACAAAAATATGTATGTCTGAGTTGTTCAGAGGTCGTATGCATAAGTTGCTTTATATCATTTAAACATGCTCGTCTTGAAACTTAAAAAAAATCTTATGCTGACATTATAACTATGGTCAAATAATTGGCACTACTGTAGCGATAAGAGATTCTTTTTGAAATGGAAGAGAATCAAGAAAGTTCATTTGGAAAAATTGCTTGAAAAGTCCAAATGACCTTTAAAAACACTATTGCAATGGAAAGTGGAGAATAATTTACATATTGATATTATATTAAAAAGTGTCATTTTAGATGATAGGAAACAGCACACCCGAGAGTCAGAACCACCAGGTAGGTGTTCATATCGTTTAGCTATAATACTACACACATCTGGAATGAGCTACCTAATCATTGCCGAATGGAAAAATCTATTGACCAATTAAAAAATTGGAATCCGATCATGCAAGTGTAGTGCATGCACATAGTGATTTTATACTTTTCTTTTTCACTTTTTTTTTTTATGTTTGACTGTTTTTGTTTAGATTTTTAAAATTTTTATTATAAGCTGTTATTATCATACTAATAACATTAACGGTACCAATTTTCCTGCACCATATGCACATTTCGACAATACATGTCTCTTCAGTGATGCTCGTGGCCAAAATATTTGAAATCCAAAGCTTATATAAAAGAGTAAATGCTATAAGTTGTATTATGTTTTAAGATATACTTTATTTCAATACTGTGCTTTTTACTTTTATATGCCATCCATGGTATCTTACCATGCACTGTATGTTTAAAATTGCGTTTCATGGGATTTTTATGTGTGTATACATTTTGTTATTCAGTCCATTTGTTAAGGTCACTAGAGCTTGTAGTTTTGTAGTTTATTGAATATCGACTTTAAATAAAACTTAGAATGAGTTTTTTGCTGTGTTCCTTGCATGAAAAAAAGTGTTGGTTGGACATGAATGAGGCAGAAACCCAACGTCGAAAACCGTCATCTCGAGATCAGCTCATTTGAAGGTCTTCGTTAAAACAACAATGTATACCAAGCTCTAAGTAAATCAATTCGTCTTCGGGTTGAAAAAAGTTGTGATGAAAAAAACATAACCAAAGACAATAACTGATTTTCTTTTGAAGAACATGTTTAACTTCTTGGAATAACTATATATCTAAAAATATATGTAAAAAGGCATCAAGAGAATTAGATATTTTAAGTATGCTGACAGCATACTATTCATTCATTCTTTCGAATTTCAACCATTGTCCAATAATTTGGCACTACTGTAGCATAACTAAATCTTTTAAAATGAGAAAAAAAAATGAAGAAAGAGCTCTTCAAGATTTAAAGATTTTATTGTACACTCTGACAGTTTGCACTGAAGTGGTATAATAACAGAACAAAATTGAAATAACACATATACAGGTCAATTTGATATAAGCCATCAAACACACCGTCACATACGGTTGTTTGACACGTGATTCATCTATGAAGATAAAAATAGGTATATGATAACTGATAGAAAAGGCAAATTTATTTTTTTAAAAACAGAAGAATAAAAATTATTGCAACAGACACATTTAGAATAATTCACAAAAAAAGTCCAAGTTATTTTCACGCTTTAATTGATAATAAAATTTAAAAAGTGTCATTTTAGATAACAGGAAACAGCACAACAACCGAGAGTCAGAATCACTAGGTAGGTGTTCCTATCTGTTCTCTATAATACTGCACACATCTGGAATAAGCGGCCTAACCATTGTATAATAAAAACATCTGAACTTTTTCAGACGTTGAAAGCACAAGTTTCTTTACAACATTCCAAAAAAAAACTTGTCTTGAAACTTGAAAAAAAACCCAGCTAGCTTATTCTGACATTTATCCGTCTGATGGCATTTCTTTCAGGAGTTACTTGAATATAAATGAAAAGCAATTCTTTTAAAACATTTCATCTGATTTTTATGTCACCCGACTATTATAAGAGTCCCATCTTTTAAAATACAAAATAGCAATTATTACTTTTTTCAGGCGCTATTGGGGATCCCTGTATAACCAAGCCTTGTGCAAATCGTGGCACGTGTAAATGGACACCAGGCAAAACCCCGGATTTTAAATGTAAATGTGCACTCGGTTATAAAGGAAAGGTGTGCCAGGACTGTAAGTAAATATTTGAATGGTTGAGGTAAACATAATCTCCTTCGTTTTTTTTTTCTTTTTTACTATACTAGTTCGTTGATTATTATAAAAAAAATCATACATAGCATATAAGAACATGTGGTCTGCTCTATGGTCGGGTTGTTGTCTTTTTGACACATTGCCTATTCTTATTCTCAATTTTAAAGTTCTGTTGTAATTATGAAATTTTAGGAAAAAGTGGGGCATCGATCCATTACTTTAAAAAAAAGGGGGGCACATTAAATTAAGTGGTGGTGAAACGTAGACATATGGTACATATTCCAAAAGACTCTTAATCACCCCTAGTTTTGGTGGGGTTCGTGTTGTTTATTCTTTAGTTTTCTATGTTGTGTCATGTGTACTATTGTTTTTCTGTTTGTCTTTTTTATTTTTAGCCATGGCGTTGTCAGTTTGTTTTGGATTTATGAGTTTGACTGTCCCTTTGGTATCTTTCGTCCCTCTTTTAATCTTATAGAGGAAACTTAAAAATAATCTAACATTATTTTAATTGTTTAACGCCAGCTGTCCCTGAGTGCGAATCCCAGCCATGCAATGATAAAGGCTCCTGTGTTTCAACTCCTAAGGGATTTATATGTCTATGTACAGATGACTTTCATGGAACTTATTGTGAAGACAAGACAATGAAAAACAAAACAGGTAATTCAGTGGGAAAACATTTCAACTATACAAGTCAAACTTATTATGTAGTCCTTTTATTTATAAAATGAGAAAAAAATATTTGAATATAAGAGAAACGTGGACAGGGAAAGAAGCTTCTATATGAAGGATTAGGCATGTACATGCATATTCATTAAAGATAATTACTGACTTTTCAGAATTATGTGTATGTTTTATAAGTTGTGAAATACTGGACATTTATTTTCCTTCTCTTGTCTTCAAAAAAGTTCCAAAAAGTCTACAGGATATCGGGAAAACGTCATTTAGTAGGGACAGAGTACACATTAGAAACCAGAATGCTGGCTAGAACAACAATAAATCACATGGAATCAGATCTACAACTATCTCTAGAAATACAAGAGAAGTATATATATATATATTACGAAAACGGAGCTAGAATTATAATATGCACCTATTAATTTTAGCAGCTTATAGAAATTTGCATTTTCAAACTACAAATTGTCAATCTGATAAAACAGTTAATTTCTGTGGATAGTTGTAGGTTTGAGTCCATGTTTAAAATATGACAGCATAGTGTAGCATTTCAACCCTCAGGATAAAACATATTCATCAACGCCGAAATTATGACAACATTTTACTAGGTTCATTAGTAAGTGATCTTCTAAGTCACTAGTCTATGAACTATAAATTACAGATCCTGCATCAAAGCTAACCATACAAAGTAAAATAGGTAAAGCAAGTTTAATTTCACTGGATGTAGCTAAAATTAGAAATCTGAAAAGAAAAGTGAACGCAGCGCTGATCTTTTATGAATTTATGATACCTCAATTTGCATTTTCAATCTTTAATATTGAAAAAAAAACCAGATCATATGTTCACGCTTCGCTTACTTACAAGGTTGCAAGGCGTGGATAAAGGGTTTATATTTCATCTATATTGGGACCGTTTGAAATAAAGCTAGAGGTAGAATATTCCTATATTATTATTTTTTAGAATTTCCTTAACTTTATTAATTTAATTTTGAATGTAACGGGTCTTCTGATTGGCTGACGTTGTTTTATGTTTATCAGCTCATTGACACAATTTTGTCATGTGACCGTGACGTCATCAACGTTTTTTCATGGTTTACTTTGGTTTAAAATGGAATTTAGAATTAAATTATAAGAACTGACTAATATTTTTTTGTCTATTTGAAATAACATAAAAAATGTGGTGCAAACTTTAAAATAACCCGCTACACGTGTTATTCAGTGTGCACCACATTTTTATCTTATTTCTTCATAGACAGAAAAAATATTACAGTCATATCGTAAATAGATACAATTTTTGGGCAATATCCTTACTGATAAATATAACACTATTGTCTTTATTTTATTTCAGTTCTTATTATCACTCCAGAAGAATTTTACGAGGCTGAAATAGGCCTTGGTATCTTCGGTGGACTTGTTGTGGTGATCATTGTTATTCTAGTCATACATTTTATTCGTGTTAACAAAAGAAGGTATAGTATATAACTTAACTTGAGCTATATTCCATTTTCATTTAGATAACTAAAGAAGGTATAGTATATAACTTAACTTGAGCTATATTCCATTTTCATTTAGATAACTATTTATTCATGACTGAAATTTTAGGGCCAGTTTTATAATGGAGGTCTAAATAGGGGATGGCATGTGTCTTTATTTCTTAGGCAATACAAACATTTCTTGTATTTTTTAATTTAGTTAATTTTTCTATATTCTTTTTGTTTTAGCACCCTGTTTTTATTGAAAGATTTTCTTTTTCTCTGTGCCTTTATTTCTTTTTTTGTAAAACCTAATCCAAAACCTCTACTCATATATACTAGTACACAAAAGTGAGCAAATGAAAAAGAAACTGAAATGTGTTTTTTTTTTCTTTTGAATAGATAGCTGCTAGTTATTATCATCTTAAATCCGATTTCTCAAAAATTTATATTGAGAATGTTGCTAGTATATGGCTTTTTCATTTTTATATACCATTATCTTCAAACATATTAGTGAAAGATGGATTTTATTTGTTGAGAGTTGAATCAGCTAAGACATTTTACCATATTTTAATATTTTTGTCGAGTTATTTCTGATCAGTTTTATAAGAGAGGACAAAAGATACAAAATAGACAATCAAACTTACGAGTCGAAAATAAACTGACAACGCCATGGCAACAAAGAAAGAGACCATAACAAACAACAGTATACAATACACAGTATAAATAGAAATGTAGACACCGAGCCTCACAGAAATGCTGAATGAAAATAAACTGTGTAATGTTTCCACACACTTTGTGAGGTCGCTGATATTTTCAACAGATATCTTAAATATACATGTATGATATGTCAGGATTATTTGCCACTCGACACTAAGCAAACAGATAAAACTACTTCAGTCATTTGAGTGACACTATATATATGTCTCTGATTTTTTCAACACAGCATACATAAAGCGGTATATTTCATTTCAGAGAAGATATGGTAGTTCAGTACAAGCGTCTGTTGTTAGAGGAAGAAACACCTCCACCTTTACCTCCTGGAATGTTAGAAGTCAGTAATTTATTATGCTATGAAGTTTTCTGCTTTGCCTGTCCCAAATGGTCAGAATCACTCACAAAATACGCCTCTAAAGAAGGTTTACAGAAAGGTAATTTACGATTGAAAGTAAAATGTTAGAAATAACTTGGTTAGTCATTCCACTTTTAATAAAAGTTACACAGAGAAATACTTGTATATTACAGCGTTTTAATCTTAATTAGAACAGACAAATTTGTAACTAAATGTGTATAAACTTGTAAAGAAGCTGCATGATGTCGAGATTGAGAAATGCATGTCTGAAACAATGGAAACAAAAAAAAATGACTAGAAAGGCAGAGATTAGGTCGTTTAAAAAAAATAATACCGGGTATTGAATTTTAATTAGCATCACATTATACAGGAGTTGAAACTTGATATATTTTATAGGTACTTGGCACTTAAACCTTTGTCCATGTATCTCTCTGTAGCATATCTGCGTAAATTCATTCATTATCAGTATTTATTTTTTAGCATCCAGTAAAATGGAAGAGGAACCATTGATGAGTAGACAACGTTTCCCAAGCATAAAGAAATCACTGGACAGTGTATGGAGAGGTTCATATGAAGAGCAGAAACCTAAATATCGCACATCGAGAGATAAACCACAATCATTAGTTTATCCAAAACAATATAGTGCAACAAAACCAAAAAGTTTTGCTTCACTGCCAATGCAAATGAGTCACCTAGACCAACAATACTCGTGGCTTCCGAAAAAATACGACCGATCGGCGGTCATCGTACAACAACCAGAAGAAATTGTCAACATTGAACAAGTTCCATCACAAGAAAGTCTTTTGAGCAGACAATCATCCCGTGTATTACCGCGAATACAGTCTCGAATGTCACCAAGGTCACCGGCAAGGTCAAACAAGTCATTCAAAAAAAGGTCTAGTTTGGAAAGACCTTGGTCTTATGATATCGATCCACATCTGATCCAATCGAGGCGGAAAGCACTCCACCATCATTCAGGTCAAGAAACATCGGATGAAATAGCAGATTTGTATGACAGAATTACGGACAGCAGACACGAAATGCGATCGCACCATAACCAACATTTAGAAAATGTACCAAGTGAATATAGACCACAACATTATGACCAAAGTTTAGAACAAATGGAAAGTGAATATCGACGACTTAGCAGAAGACAATCTCCAAACAGAAGAAGTTCATCATCTTCTAACCGCCATTATATGCAAAATCCACCACCGCCACCACCGCACATCTCGCGAGATTCCGGTATTGACCGGAAATATGGATCGTCTTTAATTCGAAGACTTTCATCAAAGTTCGACCAGGGGCAATATATACCGCCTGCTCCTCCGATTCCACCACCTCCGCCATTCTATTCTGATAATTGACGGTATTAGAAGATTATCATTCTTGTCTAAATCAAGTGAATAAAATGTATTTCATAAATAAAAAAGTTTGTAAACTCAGTAAACTAAATAGTTACAAATGAAATTTAGTGGCAAGGTTCCTGTGTGAAATTAGCTGCCATGCATTTTGTAGCTAGACACAATAACAAATCATAAACGCTTTTTCCAGATAAGTCGATCAGTCTTATACTCACTTATTTTAAAGAAGTTATACGCTGATGAGTACAAATCAAAATACATTGACATATTGCAATTTGATATTGTTCGTGGCAGAATAAGACTTTTCATGAGGTTTTTCCTCGTTCTCATAACATAGTTATGTTGTAAGAAAAACATTATACCACCATATTATCATTTATCTAAAAATAAGGAGGCGTTGGGTATATATCAACGAGAGGAATAGAGCAATACAAAAACACATCTTTTAAGGTGTTCAACAATATATAGGTTCGTAAACAATATTTCAAGTTTACTAAAAAAAAATTAAAATAAATAAACAAACAAAGAGGGATAAATAAAGGCAGCAGTAGTATACCGGTGTTTAAAAGTCATAAATACTTTTAAAAGAAAACAAATCCTGGTTACAAACTAAAACCGAGAGAAACACATCAACCTTAAGAGGAAAACAAAGGAACAACAGGACCACTGAAGTGCAACAAAAAAAAAACAAACGCCAACATACATAGAAACGAACTTTTTGATAACAACTGCCATATTAATAAAATTGAGAATGGAAATGGGGAATGTGCCAAAGAGACAACAACCCGACCATAGAAAAAAACAACAGCAGAAGGTCACCAACAGGTCTTCAATATAGCGAGAAATACCCGCATCCGGAGGCGTCCTTCAGCTGGCCCCTAAACAAATACTAGTTCAGTGATAATGAACGCCATACTAATTTCCAAATTGTACACAAGAAACTAAAATTAAAATAATACAAGACTAACAAAGGCCAGAGGCTCCTGACTTGGGACAGGCGTAAAAATGCGGCGGGGTTAAACATGTTTATGAGATCTCAACCCTCCCCTATACCTTTAGCCAATGTAGAAAAGTAAACGCATAATAATACGCATATTTAAAATTCAGTTCAAGATAAGTCCGAGTCTGATGTCAGAAGATGTAACCAAAGAAAATAAACAAAATGACAATAATACATAAATAACAACAGAAATACTAGCAGTTAACCGACATGCCAGCTCAAAACTTCAATTAAACTGATTGAAAGATTATGATTTCATCATATGAATATCAGGCACAATCCTTCCCGTTATGGGTTTAGTATCGTACCATCATAACATATATGAGAAGAACATAACCCGTAACATCCCAACAACTGTTTTTTTTTTAATAAATGTGTTTACTACCGATGCAAAGACCCTATAAGGTGTCAGATCACCAATTACTCCCTCCAATTTAGAACGTATGTAAAAGTAGCCCTACTCTGACACAAAATAGTGCTTTTGATGTCCTTGTTTTCTTAAACTAACCAACAAATTTGCAGAAATGAAACTTTTGGTAAAAGAGAAATATATCTAGATCATTTTGAGCCAAAATTTACTTGTCTATGAGTTTGCATTAAAAATTGAGGATTAATGCGCTCCATAGTATACTAATTTTAGATTTCCAGAAAACCAGGTTTTTTTTTTTTTTGGAGTACCTCTGTTTGAAGGTCAGTTATTTTGTTAGAAGGCTTTAAAGGTATGGTGAAAATTGACATGTAGAAAGCTGATATATGTACAATTAAGGATATACCTGGTTTCTATGAAGTTAAATTTAAGGTAAAATATTTAGAAAGCTGTGAAAATTGCAAAATTTGGTTGAACAGATAGGGATTTTTAATTGGTGGTCTGACACCTATAAGTGAATCAATATTAACGCCAAAATATGCAATCTTTAATGACCTGACAACAGTATCGTAACTATATCCCTTCTTAATAGGTCTATTTAAAGGTTTTGTTAGTTTCTGAGGTGAATACTGACATGTTTGTGCTTTATAAAGAATATTTCCATAAAAAATTGGAAGGGAAATACCTGAACGTATAAGAATTCTGTATGTTGAGCTATATTAACGAATGATGTCCTTATCACGATGATAAAATTTAGAAAATGGTTTGACTAGTTTGTGATATCGAAAACCCGTTGTATAATAATTTTTCAGTAATACATAAATTTCTCTCGTTAAAATCTAAAACATTGTTACATACACGAGCGAATCGTACAAGTTGAGATATATAAACACCATAAGATGGTGACAAGGGAACGTCACCATCTAAAAAATGGATAATTAACGATAGGAAATGAAAAATCATCTCTTTTATCATAAATTTTAGTATTAAGCTTTCCGTTAGTGATATAGATATCAAGATCGAGGAAAGGGCAGTGGTCATTGTTAGTATTAGCTTTATTTCAAGTAAGTTCAACAGGATAAATTTCTTTAGTATACATACTGAAGTCGTCATTATTGAGAGCCAAAATATCATCTAAATATCTAAAAGTATTATTAAATTTGTTTATCAGATGTTGTTTCGATGGGTCTTTGTTGAATTTTGTTATAAATTGTAACTCATAGCAATACAAAAACAGGTCAGCAACAAGTGGTACACAGTTAGTCTCTATTGGAATTCCGATAACCTGACGATATACGGAATCTCCAAAGCGAACAAAAATGTTATCTAGTAAAAATTCAAGGGCATATATAGTATCAAAGCATGTCCAATTGACATAGTTTTTTTTTGTTTATTGCTACTAAAAAATGACCCAACTTTTTAAATGCCCATCTAATTAGGTGTGTGATTTTTTTTCTTAATGAGAATGTGAGGTATGTGGTATACAGGGTAGAAAAATCAAAACTTTGAACAGATTCAAAATCACCAATATAAGCATGCAATTTATCAAGTACTTCCAACGAGTTCTTGACACTCCAAAAGTAATTAATTCAACTATTTTCGAAGGCCTTATTTGAACAATTTATTATCAGGTTTTTGATTGTACCAAGTGTACTGGTAACAAGAATAGACAATTTAGTAGTGGAACAATGGCTTAAAGACGAAATAAATCTATATTTGTAAGGTGTTTTGTGTAGCTTCGGAAGCCAATACATAGTTGGGACTTTCATTGTATTTTGTTCTGCTTGTAAAGCGGTAGCTAAAAGTTTATGTTTGTTACAGATGTCGTTTTCTGAAAATGGAGTCAGTTGGAATGTTGGTGAATTCGTAATTTCTTTTTTCATAACCTCAATGTAAAATTTACGTCAAACAATAATAATATTATTAGCAGCTTGATCGGCCTGGACAAAAACAAATTCCTTGGCTAGTTCTTTTAGTTTATGTTTGATACGAGAAATAGGTTTATTGTGGTTATTGTTAATAGTAAAATGTTTTTTAAAATGTTGAATACGTATATCAACTATGTTTATTCATGAATTAAAAAAAAGTCCAAAGATTTTGTGTCAGCTTTTTCCCGTTTTATCCATTTCAAACAGTAAGTACGGAGTGAGTCGTGGATGATATTACGACGCTCATTCCAATTAATAATTGACGGGGGACGATATTAAAGTCCTTTACTGGGGAATGATTTTAACTCTCGGTCTTGAACGATGTTAAGATCTCCTGTTATAACATGGGAAATGGGTCCATAAATGTATTCGGAATTACTACAATTACATGAAGTAGGTGTATTTTCACTGATATTAACATCTTTACACAATTGGTTATAATTAAACACAAATTTCCGGGTAGATTTCTTGTAAATATAACAAATAAGAGGGAGCTCAGTATTGTCATGATATCCAGGAATTTGTTCTTTAACAGAATGGTCGTTAAATATACCGGCAATATTTATAAAATCAAAACCTTTATTGACATACTTTATTTTAATAAAATATTTTTATGATCTTCAGGGCGATCAAGTTTGGGAAAAGTTTAAAATAACAATATGCCATAATAATTTGAACTATTTCATACTTAGGACTGCTATATCATGATATTGTGTTGCAATCCTCCAAAATTTTATTTAACCTATTAACCGGTAATGAACAGAGATTTGTTAACAGATAATGTCTGCCGTTGTCTTTTTAAATAGAAATTAAGTCCGAAATATTGGTATGATTGGTCCTAAATTTTCTTTGATTGCGATTTTTTCTACGTACTGAATACCACATCCCGGTTTGTTTCATGTGAGTAAATAAATAATACTGTTTGTTTTTCAAGTTATTTCAGTTCAAATTAAAAGAAAATGTGTGACCATTAAACGTGGACCTTATCGTATTATTGGTGGAAAGACGGGGACATGTAAGTTTTTTTTTGGCATGACACTTATCGATAGAAGTGTAACCACGATTTTTATTGTTGAGATGTTAGCGATGGTAGTATTTTTAGATAACCGATTTTGAAGATCGAGACGTGTAGATACCCTTTGAACAAGTTTAGTATTTTGCCATTTCTAAGCTTCATATTTGTTTTTTGTTTGTGAATTATATTATAAAGGAGCAAAGACTGGCGTCCAGAATATGAACCAGCATACAATAAATTAAGTTATGTAAAAATGATAAATCTGTTCGGCTAAAAATGTCAAACGCTATTCGTATTAATTACCCGAAAAAGATAGGGTATATCAGGGTAGCGACTAACGGCTGAATGGGGCTGAATATTGAAATACTACTTTTTGAAAAATATTCCTAAAGTAATGAACTAGAGAAGTTCTCGCTCGGACACACACTCCATAATCTAGTATATTATAAGAGCATAAATCTGAAGCACGGGGAGACACTCTACTGTCTCCACACGGCACTAAAGACAAACTCTGTAAAAAATAAAATTGAGAATGGAAATGGGGAATGTGTCAAAGAGTCAACAACCCGACCAAAGAAAAAACAACAGCAGAAGGTCACCAACAGGTCTTCAATGTAGCGAGAAATTCCCGCATCCGGAGGTGTCCTTCAGCTGGCCCCTAAACAAATATATACTAGTTCAGTGATAATGAACGCCATCCTTCCCGTTAGGGGTTTAGTATCATACCATCATAACATATATGAGAAGAACATAACCCGTATCATGCCAACAACTGGTTTTTGAATAAATGTGTTTAGTTCCGATGCAAAGACCCTATAAGTGAATCAATATTAAGGCCAAAATATGCAATCTTTAATGACCTGACAACAGTATCGTAACTATATCCCTTCTTAATAGGTCTATTAAACCGCAGAACAATAGCAAACATCTTCCATTAACGACACCACAAACCGCACTTACTTACGTTACGAACATTCAATCTCTAACTTTATAAAACCAGTCAAAACAAATTTCATGCCAATGATGGTATTAAAAGACAATTTTATAATTATTTGGACTACAAGCAATAAGACATGGCACATTATTCAAACAAATCCATAACAGAAACAACAAATAAATACGTGGATGTTGGATGAACAAAAATACCAAGACACGTTGTATAGCAATGCAAATCACATTGGGTATAACAGTCATACTCGGGAATAGGTCACGTTTGGTACTTAGCAGACAGACAACATAGATGTTAATCCACAATCAAAGACGTGATAAAAATGTGTCGTTAGCTAGTTTAGACATAGACACATCGTATAGATCAACCAATTCGTGATGGTTTATAGAATTTAAGGAGTGTCATTTTTCAATAGTTCCTCCTCATATCTGTGTTGGAGCATTTTATGCATAAGGAGCACAATTGTCTTCTATTTTTCTAAGCACAAACCTTTCAAAATTGGAAATATTGCGTGTGTGACCGTATATAGAGGAACAGCCTGAGAGAAGAAATAAGGCAAACCAAATCAAAGAGGCAATAGTTCAGTCGATTTAGATTATGTTTTTTTCTGTTTCAAACATTTATACATGTGAAATTATGCTATACGATGTCAGCTTGGTTCAATCTTGTCAAAACTTCAAGAATTCAAATAAAGGCAACAGTAGTATACCGGACGTTACGCACAGTGTTCGGTTTAGTAATAGTAACGTTACTCGACGTAGTTTTCAATTATTTTCAACCTCGACTTCTGTACTAAACGTCAAAGCTTTGCACCATTTTTAATACAGCTGGCATTTTCATGTTTAACTACTCATTTAAAAAATAGACTGTTTATATGACTGATTGTATACTTTTGACAATCAAATAAACTTTATTACCTCATAATCTTAACTTAACGAAAGTATACATTTCAAATATTTGTCACTGCCCAAGCATGTCAATTGTTGAAAAATGCTTATCCTCTATGATGCTCAGGATTCCGTCATCACAAGTATCTAAGTCTGGGCATCGCGTGGAAACAGCCAGTACCGAAGCTGTTTAGGGGTTTAAGAATATAAATGTTATAAACCCGCCTTCAGCTGTAGTTTTTGAACTACAGTTAGAGAATAATTTATGTTTTTTTTATCCGTACTATCAACATCCCAAATATGTGTCGTTCAAGAAGATTATAAATAAAAAAAATAATCCTCGTTCGGGTCAATGGCAGCAACAGCTACTATACATCTTCTCTTTGCTTGATCTATAATTTCAATTTCATCCTCAGATTTTTGAATGAAAACGGCAGTTTGGAATTTTTAATTTTATTTAAAATTAAAAAGTGATCTACAGTCCTTGGATTCGAATAAGTATTTTTTACATGGGTCTGCTTGTCGGATGAGTGGAAATGACTGTTAGTGTATTCAACAAACATTCGGACTAGAAGACACATACATGTTACTAGGTTCCAAAGTCGAAAGGTTCGGTATTATAGAAAACTTATTATTCACCAAAAGCTTCGACGACTTTAAGATCAGCACATAGTTTACAAAAATTTGATGGAAGTCAAATTTTCTTGTTGATTTATTACCTTTTAAAAGAAATTATTAAAAATTATCTCCAAAAAATATATCCTTACACAAATGCCAGAGCTCTGGTCAAATGCTAAAAACACAACAATGCTAAACTTTCAGTCAATGGAAAAACAAAATTATAATATACATGTATTACGTAACATTGACGTTCCGTGCAAAAACGTTCAATTTGGACGTGGTAACATTTTGGGGAGACACGGACAACTTGATAGAAATTGATGAAAAAAATAGTGTTTCCTTAGCATTGAAGGCTTAAACCAATCTTTTAAAAAAATCACATTTAAGGAGTATCATTTGTTTCATATATAGTTCATTGTCTATCACAAGTTTAAAATACCCTTAATTATCATGGTACTGAAAAAATCTTGAACAATGGCTCTATGGTAACATTTAAGGGAGACACGGAAAATACTGAAAAAAAATAAAATGAGAGAAGTTATGTTAGAAATAAAAATGTTTTCGTAAAATTCAATAAAATCACATTTTCATGTAGAGGTGGTGAACCTTTTCTATAATTTATGTGAAAATATTTTAATATCGAAGTGGTTGCTTTCATTTTTGTATACTTGAATTTTCAAATCTTACAGCTCTATGGAATTTCGAAAATGACAGCTAAATTGCGAACTGACATAATATTTATCGTGACCGTTTCACATCATGAATATGGTCATTTTATATCCCACCTGTACAAATTTCATCGAATTCCATTCAGTAGTTAGTATTTTTTCTTCGTTTATATTTGGATGATAAGTAACTGTTGTTACGTCTTATACGGCAAAAATGGCATTATGAACACGGAATTTTTGCTTAATTATGTAATAATACATAAAATTAAATTTATTAAATTAGGTTTTAATTAATTTCGATTCAAATGATGAATCAAGACAAGTAACTATTTAATAAAACGTAGAATTGATTTGTTTTTGTCCTACATTTGTACTTATGCATCAAGAAATGGTCAAATGAAAAATAGACCGAATACCGTGCGAAACGGTCGGTGTTCAAAAGTCATAAATCGATTTAGCAAAAACAAATTCTGGTTACAGTCTAAAACCGAGAGAAACATATCAACTATAAAAAGAAAACAAAAGGAACAACACGAACACTTGAGTTAAACAAAAATAAACGCCAACAAATATAGAAACGTCGAATAATTTAAGAAGTACCAAGTCAGGAATATGGTAGTTGTTATCAAATAGTTCGTTAAACGAACTATTTGATAACAACTACAACTGCCATAAATGAACAGTATGGTAACAACTACAACTGCCATAAACGAAATATTTGATAACAACTGCCATATTCCTGTCTTGGTATTTCTCAAATGTACTATTCAGTTTAGTGGCTTGTAAGTAAATTGTTCATCTCATTTGAATCCGTATTTTGTGCTTTAACACTTTTCAGGAATTCATTGACAATTTCAGTAATTTCAACTTGTCTGTAAACTTTATACTATCGGTCATCAAAATTTATATCCGACTAGTATTAGTATAGTTTGCATGACCACTACAGTGGCGGATCCAGGGGGAGGGGTTTCGGGGTTGGAAACCCCTTTTTTCTTGGACGATCAATGCATTTGAATGGGGACATAAAGTTGGAACCCCCCGCCCCTGCACTAAACCAGCGATATAGGTCTACAGGGTATACATGTATATAAGTCATATCAACACCACAACAACCTTGTAGGGACAAAAACATGTAAATATGGTACGAATATTAACACTGCTTTGTACGACACACTGAGCAAGATTTCAACGTGCTATTTTTTTTAAGGTATTAGTCCTTACGAATGCATTATGTCGATGTTTCTGTTTTTGCTCCTGAATGATGTGTGCTATAAGCGATTACACCTCAGTTCTATTGTTATACTTTATAGTTTCTATTTTTGAAACACGTGTAAATCGAATAGATCTATTGTTACGAATAACAATGGATTTCGACCACAGGCTGTGACAAGGGCGTTTCTGGAAATCCCTGCTTCTACATCCCGCAAACAAAGTCCATTGTTATCCGTAACAATAGAAATTGATTATTCTTTAAATAGCATGAACATAAGAAATTGCTAATAGTGCTCACTACAAATTGTTTAAAGATATTAAAAAAATATATACTAGTACTTAAGGAAATTCCAATAGCGAAAAAAAAAAAATTAAGCATCTATTTTGAATACCAAAAAAAAAATCCTTTAATTACTCCTTTGCTGAAAGTAATATTTTGTATCCCAGTCATATGTTTCTATTAAAAAAAGGGGGATTCTAAGTCTCGGACCCCCCTCGTTATCCAGTGGCCGATCCGGGATAGGGGTTCCGCGGGTTGGACCTGATTTAAAATATCAATGTTTTTGACTAATTGGAACCCCACCCTCTTTCTGTTGAGTTGGGAACCCCCAGCTGGATTAGCTGCGGAACCGTAGCTCATAGGTTATTTTCTTATTTTTTTACTTTTTGCGGACCACCATAGTCCGCAAAAAGTCTAAAAATAACATAAGGACGACCTATGAGCAACGGTATTCCGCAAAAAGTCAAAAAATAACATAAGGACCTATGAGCTACGGTTTTGCAGCTACAGCTGGATCATCCCCTCTCCCCAAAAGAGAGAGTTGCAGAATATTAAATCTGTATCTTTGTATGCTGAGCGTGTCGGGTTTCTATTGCAGACACACTTATCCCTTTGTAGGTCCGAATATTAATGTTCATTTATTCTCGACAAGAGGAGGGGGGATAAAAAATATAGTTAGGATTACCTTTATTAAATTGATACAGGTAAGTACTTTGAGTTACTATTGCCTTTATCTTTGGTCTCTTCTACCAAATCCAACGCTTGTCAAAAATGTCGTCCGTCTCATACCCAACCATATTGACAACTGCATACAAGGAGCATGACGTATTTTTGTTTGTAATATGAATACCTTGACCTGCTGATCCATATTAACCTAAGGATTTAATTGGAATATGCAAAACAACCTCCACATTGGTAAAATATACTCACTTGTCAAAAATTGAACGAAGATAACCAAAAAAGGTTACTAGTGGGGTTTCATGTAATAAAAAAAATTCTTATAAATCATGGTTTGATATTGTCAATAAAATATATGCTATCGGTTTTTTTTTTTATTTAATAATCAATGTTAACAATATAGATTTTAGAAAGGGGTGTATTAAGTTAGTCATACACCTCGGGATACGGCGTGTCTGAATAAGAAACCCCTCCAGCCTCCGGTGGACGGGGTTTCTTATCCAGACACACCTTTCCCTCGGCGTATAACTATTACGGAACCCACAGGATCACCGAGGTTGTTTATCTGAAATAATGTAAA
The DNA here is from genome assembly GCF_965363235.1 of Mytilus galloprovincialis. Lineage (NCBI taxonomy): Eukaryota > Metazoa > Mollusca > Bivalvia > Mytilida > Mytilidae > Mytilus > Mytilus galloprovincialis. The sequence goes on from NC_134839.1 coordinate 63,892,347, forward strand.
TTGAATGCTTATGTTTCTCGATATTCTGGAAAAACAATCTTTAATTATTTTTTTTTTGTTTGATCCTCAAGTTTTTAAAAACAACAACAAAAATGGTTGTTTCCACTTCATGTTTGAGTACTTTCACGGTAGGTATAGTGTCCGGCTAGGATCGTGGTTTTTCGAGTGATTTGATCGGGCTTTTTCGAGTGTGACCACTTTTTTTTTCGAGTGAATATGAACAAAAATGTAAACAAACAGACTTCATCTCTAACAAGACCTGATATAAACTATAAAAAAAGAAGATGTGGTATGATTGCCAATGAGACAACTATCCACAAAAGACCAAAATGACACCGACATTAACAACTATAGGTCACCGTACGGCCTTCAACAATGAGCAAAGCCCATACCGCATAGTGAGCTATAAAAGGCCCCGATAAGACAATGTAAAACAATTCAAAAGAGAAAACTAACGGCCTTATTTATGTAAAAAAATGAACGAAAAACAAATATGTAACACATAAACAAACGACAACCACTGAATTACAGGCTCCTGACTTGGGACATGCACATACATAAATAATGTGGCGAGGTTAAACATGTTAGCGGGATCCCAACCCTCCCCTAACCTGGGACAGTGGTATAACAGTACAAACGCCTGTGTTTAATATACAAAGTTATATTATGTATGAATGTATTTGATATAGAAAGATATTACTAACCCGACATTATTTTTCGTTAAAAAAAAGTGAAAATAAGCCTTAAAATGCTTTAATTCCAAAATACAGAATAAAGCCATTTTTATACAAATTACACTGAAAATGTTGAAGAAAATGCATACATAGAATCTATATATCCTTAGAAATACAGACACTTTTCAAACGTTCTTGTTTTTGCATTGAAAACGACATTTTGAGACTAAATTCATTTGTTTATGTTCGGGTTTTTTCGAGAGCAGTCCGGGCTTTTTCGAGTGTGTCTAATTTTTTTCAAGTGTTTGTACAAATTGCCTATAGTTAAAAATGCTATATGTCAGTGTATTTACGATTAAAAGCAATAAACAAAGTTTCAAATTAAGTACTTTTCCAGGCATGAACCAATGCAATGCAATGAACATTCGTTCATTTGTATATACTTTGCTGTTTGTCACATTTTATAACTTTCAAGTACAGTACATATCCGAGATGTCAACAATATAATGTACGCATAAATAATGTGAATTGAGACGTACATACAGATATTTGTATTTCTGATGAGCTATCCATTTCATTGTTTATTGTGCATAAAGTCTAATTCAAATGTTTTTGTCAATTGGAATAAAAATCGAGCGGATTAATTGTGTCTGTGTTTTTTTTGTTTTTTTTTTGTTTTTTTTTTTGTTCATGTTTGTTTTTTGTTGGGGCGGGGATCAGGCCTCCATTAGTAGAAGTGTTTTCTTACATAGCATTTTTCTGATTCTTCTGTCCAGTACTGAGGTTTCTTACTCCGTTTTTTTTTAATAAACAGCAATGGTCGCATGTTCCACATGTCCCGTTTTCAAAGTTCATTTCTCTTATGCATGGTTGTGTCTTATTATCTATTTCTTGCATGAATAAAAATTTCTCGTATCATCACTACACAGAGTGTGATATGAAAATACGAAAATCTGCGTCAATTTGATCTGCTGGTGTGACACAACCAACTACTCCCTCCACTGTAGAACGTATGTAAAAGTAGCCTTACTCTGACACAAAATAGTGCTTTCGATGTCCTTGTTTACTTGTTTACTTAAACAAGGACTAACAAATTTTCAAAAATCAAACTTTTGGTGAAATAGAAATATATTTAGACCATTTCGAGTCAAAATTTACTTGTCTATGAGTTAGAATTAAAATTTGAGGATTATTGCGCTCCACGGTATACTTATTAAAGATTTCGAGAAAAAAAACAGGGATTATTTTTGGAGTACCTCTATTCGAAGGTCATTTTTTTCTTAGAAGGCTTTAAGGGTATTGGCATGTAGAAATATGATACATGTACATATCAGGATATACCTGGTTTCTACGGGAAGTTAAACTTTGTGTAAGATATTTTGAAAGCTGCGAAAATCGCAAAAGTTGGTAGAACAGATAGGGAATTTTAATTGGTCTGACACCTTATGCATCATCATATGTCGATGTTACGGCATTCTCACTGGATATTCGTTAGGTCATTGATGACATTCAAATATTACGACGATGTACATTTCGAGTGCAAAATGCTAGAACAATGATTCTCGGAATTATTAGTTTAACGTAATGAGAGTGTTGGCCGTATAAAGACAACTAGGTTTAATAACTTGTGAGAATGGGATATCGCTTGATATCAACTCTCGCCATTTAATTCAAATAGTAATAATAAACTCGCCAAAGGCTCGTTTTTAATTTTATTGAAATTGAATAACTCGAGTTGATAAAAAGCGATATCTATTCCCACTCGTTATGACACCTATAAATAATTTCTCAATGTCAAAAACTTAACTTTAACAAAAATCATCTCGTCTGAAACTACTTGACCAAGTTCATTGTAGATAGAGATAACTGTAAACAGCAAGAATGTTCAGTAAAATAATATCTACAAACAAAACACCATCACCAAAACAGCTAATTTTGCCATTAATTCTATTATTGTCTTTAATGTTGAAGAGTGTCCTTTGTTTGACATGCACTGCAGCAAATAGACTAAGGTGAGTGACACAGGCTCTTAAGAAACTCTATACGGTTGAAAAAATCCCATAACTCGAAAACGTAAAATCATTAATTTCTAAAAATTCGAAAGGGATGATAACTCATTGGACAATTCACCGAAGTTCCATGTAAATTGGTTACAGCGTTTTTGAGTTTTCGTCCGACATGCTGACGATGGACGAATGGACAACGGGGTACCGTATAAAGACTCCATGGTTCATCACGAAATTTATTTACCTTGACAACAAAAGTACCAAAGTGGAAAGGGATTAATATATTAGTTGCAATAACTTGTTTCCAAATCATCTATTTATAAACAGGTTTAACCTAACAAAAGTACCATGAAATGAAGTTAAAAAGATTATGATTCTCATGCACTTTGTTCTAAATAACTTTTATAAAGGATCTAATAATTTCTAATTTAAATACTGGAAAGTTGTGGTAGAACAATTTTCGAACAGAAAACTTGCATTTAATTCAAAAAGGTTAGTTTTGATCAATGTAGTATTATGTTTTTATGATTTATTGAGAATAAGTAATATTTTCATTCATTGAATTACCGGTATAAACTAGAAAAGTATTTTTTTAAAAGTCTAGAATACCTTTTTATTATTCATATTTTCTGTGAAAAAAACCGGACCATTTGACTAAAAACCCGGACGATTTCACAGTTGCTCTCGAAAAAACCCAGACAATAATAAACACTGAATTTTTGGTTTAAATACAAGAATAGTGTGCTTCTTTGTTGGTTGAAATATGTAAAGTATTCAATATAAGATGGGTAGTTATGTAAAAAACTATTATAATTACGAAATAGCAGTTAATTGAAATTATTGCATGTCACGGTTATCACTCGAAAAAGCCCGAACTACACTCGAAAAAAATGGACCGAATCACTCGAAAAACCTCGATCCTAGCCGGACACTATACCTACCGTGACTTTTAAACGATTGTTTTCATTTGTGTCTGGTTTTTAACTGAAGTTTCTCCATTATAAATCCTTTTCTTAAATGTAGCCATATTAACATTATGGCTTATTTTGTTGATTTTAAGTCCATCATATATAATCTGTACAAAAAACTAGAGGCTCTTAAGAGCCTGTGTCGCTCACCTTGGTCTATGTGCATATTAAACAAAGGAAAGAGATGGATTCATGACAAAATTGTGTTTTGGTGATGGTGATGTGTTTTTAGATCATACTTTACTGGTCATTGTTGCTACTTACAATTTTCTCTATCTGTAATGAACTTGGCCCTTTAGTTAAAGAGAAAAACATCTTGTAAAAACTTACCAAAATTTACCAAATTAATGAAAATTGTTAAAAATTGACTATAAAGGGAAATAACTGCTTAAGGGGTCAACTGACCATTTTGGTCATGTTGACTTATTTGTAGATCTTAATTTGCTGAACATTATTGCTGTTTACAGTTTATCTCTATCTATAATAGTATTCAAGATAATAACCAAAAAACGGCTAAATTTCTTTCAAAATTACCAATTGGGGGCAGTAACCAAACAACCAGTTGTCCAATTCATCTGCAAATTTCAGGGCAGATAGATATTTACTAGATAAACAAGTTAACCTCTGTAAGATTTGCTTTAAATGCTTTGGTTTCAGAGTTATAAGCCAAAATCTACATTTTAACCCTATGTTCTATTTTTAGCCATGGCGGCCATCTTGGTTGGTTAGCCGGGTCACTGAGCACATTTATTGAACTAAATATCCTTATAATGATTGTGGTTAAGTTTGGTTGAATTTAGTCCAGTAGTTTCAGAGGAGAAGATTTTTGTAAAAGATAACAAAAATTAACGAAAATTTGGTAAAAAACGACTATTAAGGGCAATAACTCCTTAAGGGGTCAACTGACCATTTTGATCATGATGACTTATTTGTAGATCTTACTTTGCTGAATATTATTGCTGTTTACAGTTTATCTCTATCTATAATAGTATTCAAGATAACAACCGAAAACGGACAAAATTTCCTTAAAATTACCAATTCAGGGGCAGCAACCCAACAACCCATTGTCCGATTCATCTGAAAATCTCAGGGCAGATAGGTCTTGACTTATTAAACAATTTATCTCATGTCAGATTTGCTCTAAATGCTTTGGTTTCAGAGTTATAAGCCAAAATATACATGTTACTCCTATGTTCTATTTTTAGCCATGGCGCCCATCTTGGTTGGTTTGGCGGGTCACCGGACACAATTTTGAAACTAGATACCCCAATGATGATTGTGACCAAGTTTGGTTAAATTTGGCCCAATAGTTTCAGAGGAGAAGATTTTTGTAAAAGTTAACGACGACGGACGACGGACGACGGACGTCAAGTGATGAGAAAAGGTCACTTGGCCCTATGGGCTAGGTGAGCTAAAAACTTATCAAAGAAAAAAGATACTAAAATAAAAAAATATATATATAAATAAGAAGATGTAGTGTGATTGCCAAAGAGACAACTCTCCACATGTTACCGAATAAAAAAGAAATGAATACATATAGAATGAAATTCAAAACAGTGTGGCTGTGGCCATTGATTGACACATTAAATTCATTCATTGACTGGGACAATTTACGTGAACGTTTGTCTGTAACGACCACTGTTCACGACGTACAGGTCTACGATAGACATTTAAACTGTGGGGTCACCAAAACTTTCTTAACGCCTTTAATTATAAAATAATTCGAAAAATTAATCAGGAATAACCTTTATGCTTTGATTTATATAATTGATATAAATCAAAACATCGTGTTATTTCTGATTAATTTTTCGAAGTACTTTATTAAGGTGTTGAGAACCTTTGGTGACCCCATAGTTTAAGTGTCTTTTAAAAGTACATAGTGAGCAGTGGTCGTTACATACAAACGTTCCCAGTCAATGGATGAATTTAATGTGTCAATCAATGGCCACAGCCACACTGTTTTGAATTTCATTCTAGGTCACGATACGGACTTCAACAATGAGTGAAACCCATTCCGCATGGTCAGCTATAAAAGAAATGACGAGAAAACTAAAGGCCTGATTTGTGTTCAAAATAATGAATGAATAAATGGAGAATATGTCCATGGGATAGAAGATGCCTCCGCTTGCATTAAACATGTATATGGGCATAACTAAATAACTGTACAAGCGACGACACTCAAATTGGAACTTTGTCGGTTTATTATGGTAATAAGAATTGTGTAACAGTTTCATAACATTTACTTGAGGTAAACTAAAGTTAGAGAACAGCAATGCAAATATCAACAACCTTTCATTTATAAAGGCGCATAACTTAGATATAGAAGTTCATTACATTGAGTCAAGAGAAACAAAAGTTAGATAACGGAAACCATGCAACTTCGGGACGTCCGGATGTCAGTACAGAGAGAAAGGGTAAACATCACTTTTTGGGATTTGAGCGTCACCGATGAGTCTATGGTTTGCAGACGAAACGCGCGTTTATTCCAGGTATTAATGCTGAGTTTTATTTTCAACGTCTCCTCCACTACGGCGGGATCGTTAAAACCAATATGACAACAACAAACGACAAAAGTGTTTCTCTTGTTCTTTTGTGTAACAATATACTATTAATTGACTTTGTAGAAAGGTGCGAGATGGTTCCAAATGTTGCAGACACTATGTTTATACCGTTGTTTCCATTCGTGTTAGGTTTGAATTTTTCAAGCCACTATCAGTCCCTGTCTACTTATTTAAAGTCTCGAAAAAGCAGTACGTCTACTTGTAACTGTTTTTTCTCTTGAATAATTTGTGTTCATGTGTTCATTATAATGTACACTGTACACATGTCTGATACACATGCATATAGTGCCTGTAAACGTTTTTAACTTAGAATAGTAAAATCACTCCTCTTTATATTTCCGGGCTTGCTATGGTCCTTACACGTTTTATTGAATCAATATTAATGGGCGTGTACTTTTCTTTGCTGATAAAGTTCAAGATCTCGACCACTTTTGTTAGAAACTAGCAATCTACCATCCTTCAAAAAGAGTAAAACAAATGGACGTTGTAACCCGTTCTTTGACGTCATAATTTTACATTTTTCTTTTCCATCAGACCGCACTCTGTATATATTGCTGGAATCTATTCCTACCACAAATATATCACCATGCTTGTCTACAGTGATGCCATATGGCGATATAAGATTTCTGTCAGATATAGAAAAAACAATCTCTCCGTCTAACCTCACACAAGTTAATCTGTTATTGACTTGGTCCGCACACACGATCTCGCCTGAACTAACAGCACATAAATAAAGTCGTCCGGTTATATGCGGAATAGAATCAATAAGGTTTCCATCTACATTAAGTATCTGAAGTCCTTTGGTTTTGCAATTGACAATTAGTTTGGCTGCAACAGTAGTCAACCCTTCTATATCATCGTCCATGTCAATACAGTTGAGAACTCTGCCTGTAACCACACCGACGATCATAACATTTCTTCGTCCTTGAGTAACTGCTACCACCATTTTGTCGATAACAGCGATGCTATCGGGATATTCTCCTATTGACAGTTGTCTGGTAGTGTTTTTGTTCATATCATGCACGATGATATTTTCAGATAATCGGTTTGTCATGATAAAAACTCCTTCATCCAACTCTTTAATATCAATTATTTCTAATTCATCTTTTTCTGTTTGAATGTCTAGTTTCTTCAAAAATTCAAAGCAAGGTTTTATTTCAAAAGAATCATTGGTATCGTCAGCTAAAAATGGTGGTCTATTTGCCTCTATTGGTAGTTTTTTGTGTATATTTATAGTTCCAAGTGAAGAGATATTTTGGAATGTAAACATTTCCTTGGCCATAGTAAAGTCAATAGAAATTTCACTGACGGCGTCTGGATTCAACAATTCACTAGCACCACCAGCGATACGTTTAATTGTCAAGAAAGATTCAATCTCTGTTAATCCAGACATATTTTCAAGCTCATATAAATCATGTTCGAGTTGATCGATTTGTTCTATATTAAAATTCTGTTGTTTCTTCAGATTTGAGCATTGCTCGTCATAAATGTTCTGATATTCTTTGAGTATACTGGCCTCCAAATCATCAAGATGTTTTTCAACCTTCCTTCTATAGAATGTTAATGTATTCTTAAAAACGACTTTCTCTCTTTCGAGTTTTAAGAGGTTGCTGGCAACTCTTGCTGGTATAAAGTTCAGCTGATTAAGATGATATTGAAGTAAGTGTGTGGTATCTTCGTAGATATTTCTATTTTTAACATCAGAGACGGCTACAGAAATATTTGATGTGTCTTTGCACGAAATATGTCCATCCTGTTTACACTCATGACATAAAGGTTTTTCGTGTATATTGCAGAAATATTCTATATGTCTTCCTGGGTGACGTCTGCAGAAAACTTTATCGTCCATCCTCTTACCAATATAATATTATATCAATATTTCATATATTTGTACAAAAGAAAAAAGTTCTTATTACTTACTGTTTGTTATTTTAGAATTAAACCAAAATTGGCCATACAGATTATCTGTATACTCTTATAAGTTTCACTCTTGTTGTTCATAACTGTTTGGTATCTCATTTCAAATGTGTCTGTGTCCATACTGATATATATTTACACTGCTTTACTGTTTCCTGTATACTTTTTACCGTCAGCTGAAAGAAATGTGATAAAACGTGCTTTATATTTCCGGTAAAAAGTATTGTCGTATATTATATGGCGAAATGTAATGTGTGTGTATCCATATTTAAGATTCCTTAAGAAATATATATATAGAAATATTAGGTATTTATCTCACCTATCAGGTGCTCCAACTTATAGCAATCTATTTGTTATCCCCTCCACATTAATATTATAGTATTTAATTAAATAATTGAACACGTTTTCTTCGGTTATGATTTTTCATTATCTTTCTTGATATTTTTTCTAATTTCACAACGTATTCACTAGTTTATTAAAAGCTAGGAAAATTGAGGGGAGGTATGTTTACAAGTCCGTGTTTCATATGGAAAACTCTCAAAATCTTTAATGCCAAAAAAACAAAACAATAGTCTGATACAAAGCCCTGTTCGGTTCCAAAGATTCTCTGAAAGTTTCATTGAAATCAAGTCTTCTGAGGTTTTTATCATCATATGTGTGAACTTATGATGGGGAATTACGTACCTATAGATAAAAATTAATTTACATTTGTATATATGTAGAGACGACACAACGACACAGACACTGAAATCAATGGTTTGTTTGGGAGTCGGTGACTGCGGTAATTGCCGCAAGGGAATAAGCAAAAAAAAAAATAGATGTACAGTTATCACCGTAGACGTCTTGTCACTAACATGATATATACAACGAACAGGAACATGCGTGTATTTTTTTCTAATTATTTAAACAACAGATAACTTGAAAATGTCCTACCTTATTCTGGTCTCTTGTGGACAGTTGTCTCATTGGTAATCATACCACATCTTCTTTTTTATACCTTATATATCATACCAACGAAACTGGTTTTATTTAACATATATGTTGAAAGTAAAATATCATACACACACACACACGTCTTCGATCAATAACGTCCATTTAAAACAACAAATGGAACAAGTCTAAACGGAGATCAAATTAAAATATTATTTTTACATGTTCTATTTTTGTATACTTTTGTTCAATATATTTAAAAGACACGAAATGAAAGTAATGTTTAGAATTGATCAATCAAACTTATATAGAAATTTAAAGTTTAAACTACATGAATTTTATACGCAAACGATTCTGTTGGGTTTTTTCTTCGTTTTTGCTTTCTGCGCCCTGGCTGAGGTTAATCTTACAATGTGAAAAGGGGTGAGAGTAATCATGAACCTCTTACCAAAATCAAGCAATCAATTGTATCAAACAATACGTAACATATTGCACATCACAAGAGCATATAGGATCCCGCCGTGGGGAGAGAGGGGCTTTATGTTTATGCACCAACACCCTAAATTCTTGTTTATCCAAAATGAAAAATAGTTTAAACCAAGGACGTCTATTATCTATGTTAGTTATACGTCCTTGATAAAACGAAATGTTGTTTTTATTTTTTGCTTTTCACTTTAAGAAGTTTGTCCCACGCTACTGTATCATACTAGTTTAAATATAACTAGTCAAAATATTATATATCTGCATCATAAAATTGACAAATGTCGTGAATGATATGGTGGAGTCTAAGGGTCTGTATTTCTGATTTGCTGCTTAACAGACTTTACAAATTATATTTATTTGTGCATTCGTTGGTTCAATCAGTTTTTTTGTATTTAGAAGAAAACTAAAGAAAATGCATATCCAACTTGAAAAATGAAATAACGCACCGAGTTCGTCCAGATGTGGGGGTAGGTGTGGGACAAAGTTGATACAAACTTTAAGACAGGTACCCGTCACATTACATCTCACTGACTTAACAGCGTTACATAAGTGCAAAAATATCCTAAATTTCATAAAATTATTCAAATTAATGAGATAAACACTGCTTGTTACAAACAAACTCAGAGTGATACTTTACGTAAAATTTATCTATAATTTTTCCATAATTAAGGCGATAAACAACAATAGATAAATTAACATGTTTCAAGATATCGCAAAGATCTCACTTCATTAGCATACATTTTGATATACATATATACGTACATGTACATTACAAAACGGTGTTCAGTTTCAGAGTCACAATCCTTTGGACACTGTTATGCATAGGTTTAGTGTAAAGTGAACATGTTTCGTAATTGTACACCCCTTTTATTTTGGGGGGTATTTCTCCAAATTTTAAGGCTGACAGAACAAAATACTAGACATAAAAGAAATATTTCACCTGATCTGTAAGTATATTTATTTATTATCATGTAAGCAATAAAATATCCATAATTTTATTCCTCTCAGGGGCGGATCCAACCATATGTCCCCATTCAAAAGCAATAATCGTCAAAAAAGAGGGGCCGTTTCAACCCCCGCGGAACTGTATACTGTAGCCTTTGAAATTGCTGATATTGACGAAAAAAAGTAAAGAGTAGCTAAAGGGTTATGAAAACGCAAAATTCAAATCTCATGTATATACAATGTAAAATTTGCAAGCATAATATATGGTCTTTCCGAAACAGCACCAGATACATTTTATACGTTTATACGTACGATTTGTGTTACCTTCAAACATCTTTGATCAGCAAACTGATAAGAGACTCTTAAGAACCAGTGTTACTTTCCAAGTCTTGTTGTCATTCTTGCCACACACACAAGAAAAAACACACACACACAACCGGAATTTCTCTATGATCTTTTGTAGTTTTCAATAAAATAAGCTTGAAAACAAGTAAAATTTGAGGGCGATATAGCTCAAATAAGATGTCGTCTGATAGTTTTATTGTTATTAGACAACATTCTGAACGTTTCTGTCGTTGTTTAATAATAGATTGTTTCTATCTTTATAGATTTTTATTGATTATGATATGTCAGTTTACCAATTACATTTTTTTTTTTACCAAACTTTAGTCCCAAGTCTTAGATGCATGATTTTTTTTTATTAGTTGTTAGTGCCTTTGATCTAGCTTACAAGTATTTTTGTCCATCTGATGAGTTAAGCCTTTTTCAACGGATTTTTATAGTTCGTTCCTATGTTATACTGTTATACCACTGTCCCAGGTTAAGGGGAGAATTGGCATTCCGCTAATATGTTTAACCACGCCACATAATGTATGTGTGAACCTGTCCCAAGTGAGGAGCCTGTAATTCAGTGGTTGCCGTTTGTTTATGTGTTACCAGGCCGTACGGTGACCTATAGTTGTTGATTTCTGTGTCATTTTGGTCTCTTGTGGAGAGTTGTCTCATTGGCAATCATACAACATCTTCTTTTTTATATTTGCCATTTTCAGTAATTTTTAAACTATAAACGAATGAAATAATCCTATACGCATCAGAATGGAGCTCATTGTTTTTTTCCAGCTAGTGACGGTTATGATCTAATTCACCAATATTCCGATAAACTGTAGATGCCATTGAAAATGTAGCATAATTGGCAAATATAGATCCAACAGCGTCGGAAATGTACTAAAATTTGAGATAATTTAAAGTCATATGAAAAGAGTGACAAGTGAAAAATAATGTTTATCCAATTCTTAAACCAATGCATGTATATATCATAAACTTAGTCTTCTGTGCTTGATTTTATCATTGTTTACGCAAAAATATCGTATAATCGTCATTTTTTTTCTCTTTGTCTGTTATGAAGTGAAAATATTGCAGCTCATTAGTTGTCGTGTTTTGAAGCCGTAGTTTACCGATTGTCACCTTATAGTAAACAATCAACAAAGAAGCATGGATATTGAGCACGCGTATAACATGTACAATCAGATAATAGTTTATTTCAATGACAGATCCATGTGTATTGCGAGCACTGGATTATTACGAGGAGGGGCACGCTAGGGTCACTTTGAATACGGAAAATATGTCGGCGAATTGCTTCCTGGAAGCAAGCAATTAAAAAAAGTAAACTTCTTCTAAATGTGTATAAATTAAAGAATTTTCTTCGGAAGAGTATAATATATACATAAGTTTAATAATGACAACTATCCATTTTGTTATAAAAACATATGCATCAAGATTTTTTAATTTGAGGTTTCATAAGTTGTAGTACTAACAAAAAGCACACCATATTACCTGCATAGGCGGCTTTGTTTTTACAGGAAACTGACACTGGGATACTAGTGAACTATGTAATATGTTGCTTCTACTTTAAGCTTAGGCGCACTTTTCGTCCATTTTATCATAAATTAAATTTTCTTCAGTCCACGCATCATGACACAGAATGGACACTTAGTATTCAAATCGGGAGTCAACCATAACATATCATTTCAAGCAGTTTCAGGAGGATTTATCAATGTTGGCAATGATGATCTTAGTGTAATAGTTCAGTCAGTAAGTATATTAATCATAATAAATTATTATGCCATGGAATCGTACGTACAGGCTCTCGAAATCTGAAAAATGTGTTTCACCATATCTTTCGGTAAATATTTTCCCGTGATAAAATGCCTAGATCTGGTAACAGAGCGGTAGATTAGGCTGACGGTTCTATACTTGGTTATTTTCACGATGAAATGTTGGTGTACAGATACATTTTGTACATAGAGCAAATCAGGATGTTTGAGATTTAAAGGAAGTGATAATAACACCAGATGAAAAAAAAGCCCCCCAAAAAACACAGTTCACATGCTTGTCCTTACTCGGAGATCTATTTAGTGGTTGCCGTGTTTTCGTAAAAATCAACAAGAACAAAACTCGTGATGAAAAACAAATACCTGCATAATAACATACTGATAAATCACTAACCGTACAGCACAGAAGCTTGTTACGGGTTACATACATGCATTATTCATTTATTATCAAATTATTCTACTGGTAAAATGGTGTGTATTGAATATTTCATTCGTGATCACGATCTTTATATATGTTGTCCTTAGTTTTATAGACTTGTCCGTTTTAGTAATGATAATGTATAAAACCAATTTTACATTTATAAAACTTTATACCAGAATTTCTTACAAAAAGAGGTATATATTACCTATAATTATCAGCTTTTCTTTCCTTGATGATGTTCCGTTGGTTCTTTCTCAATATGTTTACATCTCATTTAATTACCAATGTTTTAGTGTGATAATACTCTTGTTCTTCAACATGCTCATGCATCGACAATCTAGCATGTATATTTTAGTTGTTGACCATAACGTCACAGTGCCTAAAGTGCACCGAGTACCCAATTGCACCCATTTTGAGAACAAAAAAAAAAAAAAAAAAAAAAAGAAGGGAAATCTTACAAGTTTTTCTTTATAGAGAAGAAATAATAATTTTGTATTATAATTTGCCGTTATGCACGTCTTTCAACAGAACTAAATGTATTTTAATATGCACTAAACGGTCACATTATAACTCAGCAGACGAAGTATCCAATGCAAAGTTCAAATCTTCGTTGGTTCTATAGATAAGATGTCCAAAAAGTAGACTTTTACATATGAGGCATAAAGATATGTCCGAGGCATCTATTTCCGGCTTACAAAATGAATATTAAAAATGGACTAAAATTATCAAATTTAAGCATGGATGCAATATTAGTCAGAGGTTGAATCAAACCTATTTTTCTATGATTTAGACATGTAAGAATTAATTAAAAATCAAAATGGCACCCCGGTTTTTGATGGTGTTTGTGTTCCTCAGTCATAATCTAAATTAAGTTTTCAATGTTGTGTTTTTCATGTACGCTGTCACAGAGTCAATTTGTCTTTTAATCTTTGTTTTTCTTTTCTTTGTCGTTATGACATTGTCAGTTAGTTTTCTACTTAAAAGTTTGATACTCATTAATGTTTCTTTCTTCTTCTCTATTATATGTCTCATTGTGATCCTATCATTTTTCAAACTGACACTACAGTGGTGTGAAATTGGTCGACATTTTCCGAAGTTATTTCGCTGATGATACCGCTTCGGTCATGGCAACTTGATATAATCAAGAAGCGGTTTTTTTTAGTTTCCTACGGAATTTAACATAATGATGGTTTATAAAATGCAGGCTTTTTACGTTTGACATGATTTAAAATATAAATGTTACATGGCTTAATTGGTTCCAGTAACCCGCCACAGACAAATGTGACACGGTCAACTTGGGCCTTGATATCCCATGCAGACTGGAACTAAAATGAAATTATATTCAATTACGGTTTAATATTAATTCAGTTATAACGAATGTAGCTCATCAATACCGTATCTATGTTTTCACTTAAAAAAATATATTTCTCAAATCAAAGTATTCATGATGATTTTCTCGGTTCTTGTTTGGTAAGTAAAAATAGAATGTGCGGGTATGTTCGATTGCCCAACGAGACCGCTCTATAATAAGGCCCAGAAATGATAGCACAGGGAAAGTGTATGCTACTTGCTAAAGAAAGTCACTGGATAACCTCAGCTGAGCTTGTTGTTTCAAAATTTCTCATTCGCACTCAATGATATCACTATTACAATAGCAATATCAGAATACACCAGAGACATATATATGAGGGGGAGGACAGGGGTACCCTTCTCCCTTCTCCCACCCTCTTCTCCTTTCTCCTACCCCCGTTCTCCTTTCTCCCATTAGAATAAAACATCTCCTTTTGAGATATTTTTTCTTGAAATATTAGATCATTTTTTAAAAGGAGAGATATTTTATTTTTTCTCCTTTCTCCAACTTTATCTCCTTTCTCCCAGCCTTCCTCTCCTTTCTCCTATCCCCTTTCTCCTTTCTCCCACCCCTTTCTCCTTTCTCCTACCCCCTTTCTCCCTGTCAGGGCCGTAACTAGCCTCTTCTAATAGTGAGGCAAACATATCCGCTGAAGGCCGGCCCCCAGAAGCTCTGAGAAAAATAACGCAAAATCATGCATTCTGAGCGTTCCACGGACTCTTTCTTACTTTGAAACATTACAATATTCTGGTCCCAAAGCAAAAACATAGATTTATTGTAATTTAAGACTTTTAGATTTTTCATAATCATAAATACTGGGTGTGTCTGTCTGCTCTTGTCTTGTATTGTGATGACTTTGGTGATTTTTTTATGACTAGATTTAAATATAGTGACAGTGCAGTATTATACTTTAAGTACTTCTTCTTCTTCTTCCAGTAAGCGGCCACCGTCAACTGGTTGACTATTCTGCCACATTTATGGAGTGCGCGCATGTATGAAAAAAATTTTAATTTAACAAAAACAAAAACTAGGTGAATTTTATATACAAGTGCAAATAAAAACATGTCAATTTAATTACTGACGGAGCTGAGCCTTGAAAGATTCAGGACTCGGGGCAGAGACCTTACAGTTGGGCAAGGTGTTCCACTCTCTTATTGTTCTAGGATAGAATGACTCCTTCCGAACTGTAGTTTTGCATGATGGAATTCTGAATGCTTTTTCGTTGTTATTCCTGGAAGGACGTTCGTTTGGTATCAGTTTATTTGATGTATCAATCTTTACATAGTTGTTATTAAGCTTATACATCATTATCAGTCTGCTCTGTTTTCTTCGTTCTTGTAGTGTAGTCCATTCTAGTTGTTCAAGCATGTCACTAACAGATGAAGTGTTGTGGTATCTGTTAGTAACATACCTTGCTGCCCTCCTTTGGACCATTTCCAATCTATAAATATCATTTTGTTGGTACGGGTCCCATACTGAACTAGCATATTCCAATGTTGGTCTGACGAGGGACACATATGCTTTTTCTTTTATAGACTTGTTGGAGATGTTTAAGTTCCTTTTAAGAAAACTGATGGTATTGTTTGCTTTGGAGCAGATGTTGCTAATGTGTTTACCCCATTTGAGATCTGATGCAATGGTACATCCCAGGTATTTTGCTGCTGTGACATGTTCAAGGTTATGGCCATGTAGTGTGTAACTGTATTTAGCTGGTGTTCGCTTTTTGGAGATGGTGAGAACGTTACATTTATCAGGATGAAACTTCATGAGCCATTTTGTTTCCCATACAGCTAGTTTGTCAAGGTCCTTTTGAAGGTTTGCTGAGTCAGCATCGGATGAAATTGTGACATACGCAATTGTGTCATCAGCAAACAGTCGTACAGTTGATTGGATCTCCTGGGGCATGTCATTTATGTAGAATAGGAAAAGACTTGGTCCCAGGACAGATCCTTGGGGTACTGCTTAAGTCGAAACTTGGGACCATCTTGACCTTCTTTTACGGTATTAGTGATGATTGAAGTCCAAGACCATCCAGCAACTATCAAGATGAAGAACAGAAATAAAAACTTTGACCATTGATTATTTGTATTTTTTATATGCATTGACTTTGTGTGCGATTAGGTCCCGTGCATGTTTACTCCATATTCCTTTATTTTCTGTCTAAACACCACTTAGTGCAATTTAACCCTTCAATGTAAAAGGTCATATGGCAATACATTGTTTTCTTTTTCAAATGATTTGATACCGGAAAATTGGTGGTCTTTCTTTAATTTAAACCATGTCAGCTATGTAGTTTTATCCACAGGAGCTTGGGTATATGATACAGATATTTTTTTATAATTTTTTTCTTGTTGATTAAAATAGTAATTTTTCTATATTTATAATACATATCTATCACTTCTGTGCATGTCTCACCTATATATAGCTAGTTTTGAGTGATTTAAACGACTCAGAGAAAATACCCAATTTTACAATCCATACTAAGAAAAATTGCCGGTATTTTCTCTGAGTCATTTAAATCACTCGAAACTAGGTGAGACATGCACAAAAGTGATAGATATGTATTATTAATATAAAAAAAAATGAATATCTTAATCAACGGAAAAAAAAAGACAAAAAAATACTTGTATTCTTTGATATCAAATTCAATTATCCATGCAGAAACGACAATAGTTTCTGTGTCCAGTATAGCATCGTAGATAGATATAGGAAGATGTGGTGTGAGTGCCAATGTGACAACTCTCCATCCAAATAACAATTTATAAAAGTAAACCATTTTAAGTCAATGTACGGCCTTCAACACGGAGCCTTGGCTCACACCGAACAAAAAGCTATAAAGGGCCCCAAAATTACTAGTGTAAAACCATTCAAACTGGAAAACCAACGGTTTAATCTATATAACTTTAAAAACGAGAGCATATTCTTAAAATATTTTCCCGCACAATATCTGGACATCGGTGGACATGCATCATTGCACACGTTTACAAATGAAAAACAACACTCAGACTATAGTCATAAAGTAGGACAATAAAAGAACAAAAGACAAACCCGAGACACAGAAGTACAAACAATAGACCATCAACTCCGAAAACCAAAAGCAAAATAGAAACATACATGTAGATCACGAAAAAAAAAATGCAGGGGCGACATCAGGGAGCGAAGAGAACTTGCTTCTTGCAAGACACTGTCCGTGAAAACAATTTGATATAAAGACAATCTTTTTTTTTTAATTTTTTTTTTTTTTTTAATTTCCAGCATGAGGCATTTGCCTCATTTGCCTCAATGTAGTTACGGCCCTGCCTGTCTCCCTTACCCCTGTCCTCCCCCTCATATATATATTTAGTATACATGTCTCTGAATACACCTATACACAAACATGTGATGTTTACATAACGAACACAGTCATATTTTTTAATTGTACGTTGGAAACAATGAATGTTTTGTGTATCATTCAATACAGGACACAATATCATGTTTTTTCTTTTATAGTTCATGATTAGGGTTGTTTTTGTGAACGTCTTAAT
This sequence comes from Mytilus galloprovincialis, assembly GCF_965363235.1. Classification (NCBI taxonomy): domain Eukaryota; kingdom Metazoa; phylum Mollusca; class Bivalvia; order Mytilida; family Mytilidae; genus Mytilus; species Mytilus galloprovincialis. The sequence continues at coordinate 63,910,238 of NC_134839.1, forward strand.
CGGTATTAGATTAAACCGCTTCTTAAACTGGTTCCGAATATACCAGTTTTAAATTCCCGCCAAATTTTTATCAACATCATCATCATGTGTGAAACACACAAGAATAAAAATATATTAACCGTCCAATACACATATATAGATCGAGATCGTTGGAGATATTGCTAAGGGGTAGGTTATAGAGACATTTAACTAAATGTTGGAGAAAAATCAATTTCATTTTAATATACTTGGGTCATTTCAAAATGTCGAACTTTCAGTACACCCCATCTTCGCTAGCCAAGGGTTACGATCCACTCTCGCTCTCGCTGGCCAAGGGTTACGATCCACTCTCGCTCTCTTGAGAGCGAGAGTGGATCGTAACTCTTGGCTAGCGAAGATGAGTACACCCAAGCTAAAATTGTTATTTCTAATAGAAATTTCAGTTGTAATGGTTTAAATGAAAGCTTGTCGAATTTGTGATTCAAAACATTAATAATAACACACCTTACATCTTTTTCAGTGTCAGAAAAACACATTTCAAATGATTTTTTTTTCGATTTTCTGATCGCCTTAATATCTCCAAAAGGGACGTTAATTATTACTATAACCAAAAATCGTAGCTTCTTTATCATTGTATGTAACATATTATCTACAAACATAATTCAATCAGCGTACGGGAGGTTCATGTCTATCTTGTTACCGCTACTTTATAAATCAGCCGTTAAATTATTCTCCCTATGAATATTGAATCAGTCAGTTTTGATTTCAAAAGTGGAAAGTAATCTTTACAATTAAAACGCTTCGTTTCTTGACTGACAGTGTAGAGAACAGAAATTTCAAGACATTTAGTGAAAAAGTAGAGTGTACTTTTTTCATGTCTATGCTGTTACCAACAATTTTGATTAATTACACCAACAGTATGCTTGTAAAAATTGCAATAAAGTGTTGGAAACCAAATTCACAATAGAAAACCATAATCACTTCACCAAAGGGAGTAGTTATTTCACAACAGCAATCAAAAACGAAGAAATTTGTCTATCCTGTTATGTCTATCCTGTTACTTATAATGGTTGCTATGGTTACAGTAACAGGATAGACAATTGTAGACAAAAAGTTAACGTCATTAAATTTTTTATTTTAACATATAGGTGCAAAACGAATGAAATATTTCGTTGTTTGAATTCATCTTAAGGTTATAACGTCTTAATCTTCCCAAATTAGGCATTTACAGGTGCAAAACAGGATAGACTTTTATTATAGTATTAATGAATGAATTTTTTCATATTGGCCCTGTAACATGCCCGCGGTATTAATAATGGCCAAGGATGGTTGTAATGGCCCTGAGGCAACGCGGAGGGCCATTACAACTGTCTGAGGCCATTATTAATACCAAGGGTCCAATATGAAAAAATCCATATATTGATACTTTTATTAACCAACTATAAGGCAACTTCAATCAAGTCCATTCAAGAACAGTCTTCGAGTCTTGATCCAATACAGCTATTAAACCATGAATTTATAACAGGACCAATACAGAAAATTCCAGTTCATAACACTTTTAGTAAAAGGTTTTAATTCTTCGATTAAACAAAGAGTAAGAATCTTACCGTAAAGAAGATACATCATACAGGAATTCATAGCTGAACTTGTCTTTTCGCATTCACGATGGATTCATGGTCAACATTGTCAGAAGTAATTTCTGATTTCTCATCCAAGTACTCAATTCTATGCTATTGCAATTCATATCATCTAGCAAATATTAAGTAGCTGGGAAGAATAAATCAGACAGTTTAACTATTCTTACTCTTTCTACGACCTAGTCTGCGTTCGATTGGCCTTGATCAATGGAAATGAAACAGTGATAATAATCGAAAGTCGTACTCGAAAAGGCTGTAAAATATTTCTGTTTCAAGCGGTTACTAAATTAAACTTTTTTTTTATATTAAGTTAAAATAAAACATTATAAAAAGTTGTCACTTATTTAAAGAAATAAACAACATTTAATCGATATCCCGTTTCATCTGTTCATAATGCATGGCTGTGATTTCGTAATGCACGGGTATGATTTCGTAATGCATGACGGTGAGATTTCGTAATGACTGGCTGTAGCTATTTCTCCGTTCATAATGCCCAGTTGTCGAAATTTTCCTTTTATAAAGCATGGGCATTTCTATACATATTGTAGTAAGTTGGTTAATAAATAGTGATATATCAGAAACGTACATTCCTGTTACCAATGAAATAAAGAGAAAAATAAACTAACTGATGAGGTATTTACTTGATGTTGGGTTTATTTGAAAGGGTGAAAAAATGCTGAACAATATAAATTGCTATCTTAGACTTGCATTACTGGTGGTAATTTTTACGACCTTTGAAAACAAATTTTTAGAGGCATTTTTCAGTATAACCTGGAAAATTGGCAAATTATCTATTATTTTTCAGAATGTATATATATAGAAGTTTTATTCTCTTGAAAACCATCTAATTGGCTACATAAAACAAGCTTAACATTTTATCTAAACCTTTTCTTTATAACCCAAAATTTCTTTTGAAAATGGTAACAGGATAGATAAAATATTGTACCACCGATCAAAAAATGTTTCAAGATATTCTTGTATGACATCATTAAGATTGCATCTTATAATATGTTGTTTTTAAAGTACTGTTTGTTCTGATTTACTTATGTAGAGTCTTGTTTGAATAAGTTACTTTTAATAAATTTTTCAATTTCAAAATTCAACATTTTTTGAAAATGACCCATTTACGGTTTCACTTAATTACCTATAAGTATGAAATCACATTTTGATGTGAAGTTGTATGCCCTCCAAGTTATGTTCAGTGTATTGGAAATCAGAAATTAGAAAGGGACATGTACAGCATCTGTATGGTCTGTGTGGTACAAATGTAATGTTACAAATTGTACAATATACGTCAGCAGAAAGAACAGACAGGCTAAGCGTAATTACACAGTAATCAAGATGATTGTACTTTCACAGCGGTACCACGATTTCCCGAGAAATACAAGAAAAACATTATATCCCAAAAACAAACTGATATATACCGAGAAATAGACTTTTTATGGTGTTACGCTACTTTTTATAGTGTTATACTACTTTTAACAATATTAAAGAATATTAATTAAAGATTTTACTCGTTTTTATTCAATAAAAGTGAAATTTCATTTCAAAAATTCTATTTGTATGACTTGTTTCGTATGCAAATTCCTTGTTAATACAAAATACTAAATTTTTTCAAATTTTGTTCATCAAAGAAATATCAAGACAATGACTTGGTATTATTTAAGTAACATTTGCTCTTCCAAAAAAAGTTGATCGGAAGGAATCAACATTCGCCGCCAATATTATACTTTTGATATTTTGACCTGATCGACACAAATGTTAATATGTCTTCTTTTTTTTTTAATAATATCTGTCCATGAAATTAATGAATCTGTAAGATTCCAATAAATACATGAAATATATTATACGAAATATAAACTTTGACAGTAAAAACAATGAACCCAAAATGTTGATTTGAGTGGGATCACCACGGCACAATAGAAGTACTAATATTGAATTAGATTAATCTAATTTTGACACTTGTCGTAATCACCAATTAAGCCAAATAAAATGTCAATAACGTTTTCACACCGGAGACATCAAATACATTTAATTGAATTTTTTTTAGAAAAACATATTTTTTTGCTATCAAGTTTATATGTTCGTATAATATATTCATATATATTCATGGACAAATATTGTAAAACAAAAGAGATATAATCATTAACACTTGTTGTCGACCAGTTGAATATTTATATAGCGTATATCGGCGAGTGTGAATACCTTCCGGTCAACTTTTTTTTCTCAAAAATAACTATTTTCACTTTTTAGCTCACCTGGCCTAAAAGGCCATGTGAGCTTTTCTCATCACTTGGCGTCCGTCGTCGTCGTCGTTAACAATTTTTCAAACATCTTCTCCTCTGAAACTACTGAATGGATTTGAATGAAACTTAACATGATTGTTCCTTAGTATATCCTGCACAAAATGTGCGCTTCGATTTTTGATCCGTCAAAAAACATGGCCGCCGTTACTTAAAATAGAACATAGGGGTCAAATGCAGTTTTTGGCTTATATCTCAAAAACAAAAGCATTTAGAGCAAATCTGACATGGGGTAAAAATGTTCATTAGGTCAAGATCTATCAGCCCTGAAATTTTCAGATGAATCAAACAAACCATTGTTGGGTTGCTGCCACTTAATTGGTAATTTTAAGGAAATTTTGCAGTTTTTGGTCATTATCTTGAATATTATTATAGATAAAGATAAACTGTAAACAGCAAAAAAGATCAGCAAAGTAAGATCTACAAATAAGTTAATATGACCAAAATTGTCAATTGACCCCTTAAGGGGTTATTGTCCTTTAATGACAATTTTTCACAATTTGTTCATCATATTTGCTAACTTTAAAAAATCTTCTCCTCTGAAACTACTGAATGGATTTGGTTAAAACTTAGCATGGTTGTTTCTTAGATTATCCTGCACAAAGTGTGTGCTTTGATTTTTGATCCGTCAAAAAACATGGCTGCCGTTACTTAAAATAGAACATAGGGGTCAAATGCAGTTTTTGGCTTATATCTCAAAAACGAAAGCATTAAGAGCAAATCTGACATGGGGTAAAAATGTTCATTAGGTCAAGATCTATCAGCCCTGAAATTTTCAGATGAATCAAACATCCAATTGTTGGGTTGCTGCCACTTAATTGGTAATTTTAAGGAAATTTTGCAGTTTTTGGTCATTATCTTGAATATTATTATAGATAAAGATAAACTGTAAACAGCAAAAAAGATCAGCAAAGTAAGATCTACAAATAGGTTAATATGACCAAAATTGTCAATTGACCCCTTAAGGGGTTATTGTCCTTTAATGACAATTTTTCACAATTTGTTCATCATATTTGCTAACTTTAAAAAATCTTCTCCTCTGAAACTACTGAATGGATTTGGTTAAAACTTAGCATGGTTGTTCCTTAGATTATCCTGCACAAAGTGTGTGCTTTGATTTTTGATCCGTCAAAAAACATGGCCGCCGTTACTTAAAATAGAATATAGGGGTCAAATGCAGTTTTTGGCTTATATCTCAAAAACGAAAGCATTAAGAGCAAATCTGACATGGAGTAAAAATGTTCATTAGGTCAATATCTATCAGCCCTGAAATTTTCAGATGAATCAAACATCCAATTGTTGGGTTGCTGCCACTTAATTGGTAATTTTAAGGAAATTTTGCAGTTTTTGGTCATTATCTTGAATATTATTATAGATAAAGATAAACTGTAAACAGCAAATATGATCAGCAAAGTAAGATCTACAAATAAGTCAATTTGACCAAAATTGTCAATTGACCTCTTTAGGAGTTATTGCCCTTTAAAGACTTTTTTCACAATTTGTTCATCATGTTGACTTACTTTAAAAAATCTTCTCTTATGAAACTGCTGTATCAATTTCAGCCAAACTTAGGCTAAATGAGTTTCAGAGTTTCAGAGTTTCAGAGTATCTAGTATAAATTTTATATTTCATTTCCTTGTATGTCAAGAAACATAGCTCCTATGGCTAAAATAGAACATAGGAGAAAATGATTTTTTTTTGCTTTTGAAGAAAATAGGACGATTCAAAGAACATTTAAATAAATTGAAAAGCTCAAATAATCATTGATGAGAGATTAAACCAAAAAAATTCAGGTGAGCGATTCAGGCTCTTGAGAGCCTCTTGTTTTGTTTTATTTTCATAAAATATAGTTTAACATCTTTAAGGTCTATAAATATTAACAAAATCTACCGAATAACAATCACGTTATGACTATTAATATCTCATCCGGTAAACCATCTTGTCACTATCCGGCCAATCGTCCTGTCATTAATGCAACCCAAGGAATTTGCATACAAGATATAAAAATCGATTTTCTGAAGATTGCGTGTACTTAATTAATTATGGACGACTTAAACCTTATTATTGTATGCTGTTACACTAATTTAAGCAGTATAACACCTATAACACCATTAAAAATCTTTTTCTCGGGATATATCAGTTTGTTTTTGGGATATATATTACGTTTTTCTTGTATTTCTCAGGAAATCGTGGTACCCCTTTCACAGTTGTACAATGTTCTTGTAATGCACATCACATCTTGTTCGAATACTGGATGTGCCAATGTAGTGAGTAACTGCAGTGAGTTGGGGATGTAGAAATTTCATAAAAGCCAGCCAGCTCCAGCCATGTTGTAGTGATTTCCAAAATTATATGTTACCAGAGAGCATGATTCTACATACAAAATTATCTTTGTCTCGACAGAGATTTGAACCTGGGACATCAAGGTAGCATGTATACCGAATGAGCTTAAGATGTGCGCTATGACTCTTTCTAGGCTAAATGGCTAACGGCTTACTCAGTATCTACCACTTGTACTAAGGGAAACAATCCCATCACAAATCAATCAAATTTTGTTAAAGAAAAAGTGTGTCTGGGGGGGTATATTTTTACTAGCTTGCTTGTCTTGTTAATCTTTTTTATGTTTTAATACACTTATCAAATATGCAAATATAAAGATTTACAAAAAAATAATAATGAAATAAAATAATAAAATGGGGTATGATTTTCTATGATGCCAAAGTCCATACCTCATACATGTCATAACTAGCTGTAAAAGGCCCTTACATAACAAAATGTAAACAAATTCTAATGAGAAAACCAACAGCCTTATTTATGATGAAAATAACTGTTTTATCTGTATTGTTAGGTTAAAGATAATAGACAAAGAATTGAGGAGTTGAGGACAGTTTCAACTACTGCAGTATGTATATGTATATATTATATCAGTTGATTGTAGATATTGTTAAGGCACCATTAGTTTGGATTAATTTTAAAGAATACATATTAATTAATCAATGATAGATGTATTATAATTTTTTTTTTTTTTATATCAAACGAAGAAATTTATGAAGTCAAATTATAGGATTTTATATGTACATTGTATACTTAAAAGATTTGGAATCATTGGTTCACATCAATGAGACAACATCCCAACATCAATTGTAAGATAATCTTAATTATAAGGTCAATGCACATGCACAGTTTCCAAAATTGTTGATTATAAATGATGCATTTACTATAGAAATTATAACAAAAACAATGAAGTAGAATAATTCCATGTTTCTGAAAATTTAGCCCAAATATTTTATGTGCAATGTTAATAAACCACAAATTATTTGAGATACTATGAAAGCCTTTCTGATGTTTTGTATGAGCATCTTCATTTCCTGAGCTGTTTGTCTGAAAACTAAAAGGCTGTACAAACAATTTTGAATAGACCTTTCAAGACCATTATAATTATTTTAATTTTCTTTTTTACAAAATGAATGTTATATTATTTGTACTTACTAGACACCTTCTAATTTGGCCTCAAGATTAACTGAGGTAGAGCAGAGACTTAACAGCCTACAACCTACTGGACAAGTTCTATCTCAATTGACTGATTTAACCAGGAGGATCACCAACATAGAATCTGTGGTTTGTATGGATACAGTTTATAAATTTACATCTGAATACAAAAGAATTTTTTTTGCAAGAGGCATTATCTACAAAAATGTTTTTAGGGTAAAATTTGTGTGGTCTTGACACAAAATTATACAAGTCATTGTGAGTTTAAAAGATTTTTGCAGAAAAAAAATAGATGCAACAATAATTAACCCTGGTTTTACTACTAGAAAATTTAAACTTGATAACTGTGTACTGAGATATGAACTTCTTTGGAGTTTGCTGCTATTTATAATTTGCCAATAAATCAAGTAAAACCACATTCATATTCAGTCACGTCTCAGTCATTACAGCTGAACGGACGTGCTGGGCCAGACCTTCATTTCACTACCTCACAGCTTTGGTCCTGATAATGCTTCCTGTCATCTTGAGCATTACGTCCAAGACTCATCTACCAGTACTCCATCATCGAGGTTAGCGGGCTGCCAAGCTGACCAAACTGGCCCTGAAAGCAGCCGTTGTGAAGAAATAACATCAAAATAGTAAACATACCAAACCAAAACATCTCATAAAACCAAGATGGCGACCTTCAAAATGGCAACCACCACCTGTTGCTGACCGATGGCACAAAATTATTTAAACGCTCACCAAACGCCTTCGGGCACAGGGCCGACCGTGCGAGGGCTGTATAGCCAGTCAAGGTCGTTAAAAACTTCCATTTGTTGGAAGTATAACCGCTTTCATTTAATTGCTGTAGAGACAAAGATGCACTTGCTTTGCATCAGGCTTCAATGTTTTATGTCATTAGAAAAAATGAATTTAATAACCATAATTACATGAATTATTTTATAATGTGATGCCCCAAAATACTCAGTTCTAATGTTAAATACATGTAATCTATTTTTTGTTACAGCAACAAGCTTTGAACAACAGATTAAATCAAATGGAACAGAGTCTAGGTAGTTCAGGCCAAATACAGACAAGTATATCAAGATTAAATACAAGGTTTACTAGCTTGCGTAATACGGTATGTTATGACAATTATGTTTTTACTGTGCTCCAGATAAATTTCCAGGTCAAATTAGAATTTATTATCTTATTCTTGAAATGAACTGTTAAATCTACAGGCCCGGAGCTCAATTTTTGAAATTTTTTAGTTAGATTCTGTTGGCCTGTAGATATGATTTTTACAGGCCCGAGAGCAATTTTACAAGCCTGGGCTGCCAGGGCTGCCATTCAGCGTGAAGACTGTGATTTCCGTTAATATACGATAATTTCACATGTGAAATAAACTCAATTATTTTCGATACTTGAATTTTGTCATATAACAATAGGTGTTTTCGAGACAAAACAAATTGTGAATGCATGCAGCATAGAAAAAGATATAGTTCCTTACATTTTCTACTTATGGCTAAATGATATATAAATATGAATTTCAAGCAAAGGTCAAAATCTAGAACGTCCAATTAACCTATGACCTTGACATCAATTTCAAGGTCATAAACCAAGGATCCCAAATTAAAAGACCCTAGGTCTGTATTATGTATGGTTCATGAGTAATATCACTTTACGCATAATTCTAAATATAACAGGGGCAAAAATCCCATTTATTCTCTTCGCACCCTTCCAATCAAAATTTATAAGTTACGACATGTCGCAACTAACAATTTAGTAAAAATAATTTGTTGAAATCTTATAAGGTTAATGAAAAAGAGTGAAAATAAGCAAAAATCAAAATTTAGAATTTGACCTTGACCTTTGACCTTGACCTAATTTTCATTTTTTTGGACCAAGGATCTTAAATCAAAAGACCCTAAGCCTTTACTTTATAATGATAATGAGTTATATTACCATACAACTAATTTAAGATATAAAAGGGGGAAAAGTCGCATCAAATGTTTACGTACCCTTTTAACTAAAATTTACGTGTTACGCCATGTCGTAACACACATTTTGTGAAAATATTTTGTCGATATCTTATAGGATTTCTGAAAATAAGAGATAACAAGCCAAAATCATATTTTTGAACATGACCTTGACCTTTGACCTTGACCTCATTTTCATTTTTTTGGACCAAGGACCTCAAATCAAAAGACCCTAGGCCTCTATCACTAATGGGTTTCCAGTAACAAATTTATTTCATTTATTTCATTACAAAAGGGGAAATAACTCTCATATGGAGTCTTCGTAAAGCTTCTGTGAAAATAAAACGTAACATCCTGAGGATATAACGAGCAATTTGGAAAAATAAATTTGTCGCTTTCTTTTACGGTTGCGGAGGAGATCTGATAACAAGAAAAACAGTGTTTGGGGAGATAACTCTTACAAAGAAAAGTGTTCGGTTAAACAGGGTCAGTTTCAAAAGCGTATAGACTGAATGATATCATATACAAAAAAACTAAGCGACATCTTTTGAAACATTTTTACACCGCAAGAAAAAAATTAGGCGGAAGAAAAAAAAATAATAATCAGAACAAATACAATAGGTCTTTCCACAAGAAAGGTGGAAAGACCTAAAAATTCAAGTATCGAAAAATATTTAACTCGAGACCAAACAACACTGACAATTAATAAATAACTTGTGCTCTACACACGGTCATGAATAAATGTGTTGTTTGGTCACTTGTTGAAATTTTTTCTGTATTTGAATTCTTCAAATCAGCAATTCTATAAAGAAATATATCATATGATATGTGACAGCTCTAATGTCACTTTGAAATCACAATCTCAGAAACTCTGTATTGATTGCTAGGTCAACATATCTTATTATACGACAGCAAAAAATTTTGCGGTCGTATATTGGTATCACGTCGTTGTCGTCAGTGTTGTACGAAGACGGATGGTTTCCGGATAATAACTTTAGTATAGGTGAACAGAAATCAATAAAATTTTAACACTATGTTAATAATCACAAAAGGAAGCTTGGGATTGATTTTGAGGGTTATGATCCCTAAGGTTTAGGAATTAGGGGCCCTTTAAAATAGCATTTCAATTGTTCTGAAATTGTACCACAATGTTTAATACCATAAGTAGAAGGTTGAGATATATTTTAAGGGTTATGCTAGGAATAAAGGGCCAAAAAGGGGCCAAAAACAAGCATTTTTGTAGTTTCAAGTCAATAAATTGGAGTTATCTTTATTTTTCAGAATGGTTGTTGAATCATCTAAAACCAATGCTTTAGGGTGCTATAAACAGTTTCGTACAAAAAACTAGGGGTTATTCCCCAACTAAAAATAGACATGGAGGGAAGTCCCTTTTTATCAACATAATTGGTGAAAAAGTATCATGTTTTTTGTATTTGGTTGTAAAGATATGTTAATTAACTTCAATAAAAACAGGCTGAATGATTAAAATAATTTAAAAAATTAGATTTAATATTCATGTTTTGAGGGGAGACAACACTGTAAACAGTCTGTTTTTTTGGCAGTGAAAATTCAAAACTTATTTGCAGCCACTGTAGCTCTTTTTGGAGCAGGCGAACATACCCTGAAGCATGAATTTTTTGAAAGACCAGGTAAAAATCTATGAAATTCATACAATTTTGATTTTGAAAAATGTGCAGGTATCGTGTCTTCAGGGGTGTGCACATGACCTGATTTCAGGTTTTTTAAGCTTAAATTAGGCAATGTTTTTCCCAGTGTCTCTGGATAAAACTTTTTTATACTATTAAAAGTACACTTTTTTTTTATTCCATTATAAACTAGAGAACATTCTGATTCCAATGATATCTAGTTTTATACAGGTATCTTTATTAATCAGTCCACCACTAAGGGTCACTTATACATGGTCCCTCAAAATATGACGTCATAGAAAAAAACTGTTGATTGCACCCTTAAGGGACAAATATAAAATATAGTGATGTTTTAGCATAGAAATGTGTTTGCGAATGGAGTAAAATAATTCTGAAAAATATTGTACGGCATGTATACATTAATTTAAAAGCATCAGTTTGGTATATTTAATGCAAATATTACAGATTTGTACATAGCAACCAGATTTAAGAAAACCAGACTCTGTGCGAATATTGAAGTTTTTTAATTTTTTGCGACGTCATGATATTTTTATTCAATCTCTCATATATTGTGAACCAAAAGTTGCATATGAAAAGTGTAGATTTTTTCTGCTTTGACCTTTACTCCTGATCAGTGTAACATAAAGTTTTATTCATTATAATATATATTTGGTACTTTTTATAGTCAAAAAGGTACACATGCCATTCCTAAGAAAAACACTATTTCAATATTTTCTCAACTCAGCTATAACTTAGTTCATGTAATACTAGGGACAAAATCTATTTAAAGTAACTTTATTCATGCCTATTTCATAGTTTTTATTCTATTTATTCAAAAGAAACCCTATTTTATGATTTATTTTCTTTGTAAAACTGATGAAAATCTGATACAGGAAATGTTTGGGATTTGCCAGTTAAACTGTTTGCCACTGGCCAATATGCCACTACTGCGCGACATAAAAAAAGAGCTGTAGTTTCACTATTTGTGGTCACAATCCTTAAAGTAAGACATCATTTTAATCGGTATAGTGTACAGATTCAGAAAACTGAAAATTTTTTATATATCGCATACAAGGTTTTGCTTAAGGGTGCTATAAACAGTTTCGTATAAAAAAACTAGGGGTTATTCCCCAACTAAAAATAGACATGGAGGGAAGTCCCTTTTTATCAACATAATTGGTGAAAAAGTATCATGTTTTTTGTATTTGGTTGTAAAGATATGTTAATTAACTTCAATTAAAACAGGTTGAATGATTAAAATAATTTAAAAAATTAGATTAAATATTCATGTTTTGAGGGGAGACAACACTGTAAACAGTCTGTTTTTTTGGCAGTGAAAATTCAAAACTTATTTGCAGCCACTGTAGCTCTTTTCGGAGCAGGCGAACGTACCCTGAAGCATGAATTTTTTGAAAGACCAGGTAAAAATCTATGAAATTCATACAACTTTGATTTTGAAAAATGTGCAGGTATCATGTCTTCAGGGGTGTGCACATGACCTGATTTCAGGTTTTTTAAGCTTAAATTAGGCAATGTTTTTCCCAGTTTCTCTGGATAAAACTTTTTTATACTATTAAAAGTACACTTTTTTTTTATTCCATTATAAACTAGAGAACATTCTGATTCCAGTGATATCTAGTTTTATACAGGTATCTTTATTAATCAGTCCACCACTAAGGGTCACTTATACATGGTCCCTCAAAATATGACGTCGTAGAAAAAAACTGTTGATTGCACCCTTATACAATATTCATTGAAAATTGGAGTTATCTTTCTTTGTCCAGAATAGAAGTTGAATCAACTTAAATCAATGCTATATACAATATACAATGCAATATTCACTTTACTACCAACTGATAAATTAAAGCAATCTTTACCATTCAGCGATTACAAGCACTTTGATTACCATTCTAGGGTTATGCCCCTTTACAAGTGGAAAAATTGAAGAATTTTTTAGTTTCTGTTCTCTTAACTTTAGTTTGTCTCAACTAAATTAAATGAAATGTGTATATAATGCTTATTACCTCTAAACTCAGTTTAAGTTCAATTTTTGACAGTTTCACTTTTACAGTTCTTGAGTTTTGTCCCTTGATAGCATTATATGCTAGTAGGGGCATCATCTGTGTCCAAAAGGACACATTCCCCATTTTTTTTTTTTAGAAGTTACTATTAATTAATATTAATTTTAACCATGACTGTATGACATTTTATATTTTAATATTTTATGATGTATTTAAATGAGTAGTTATTGTTGCAAACTCCATTAGAAATTTGAATTGAGATCATTTTTGGAAAAAGGGAAAGGGGGAAGTTAAAAAATAATTTGGGTGGGGGTCAATTTTTTTTTCTCATTTTAGATTTCAGAATTTAAAAAAAAAGTTCTTCTAATATTTTTTCTTTGAGAGGATTAATATTCAACAGCATAGTAAATTGCTCAAAAGCAAAAAAAAAAAAATTAAGTTCATTAGACCACATTCATTCTGTGTCAGAAACCTATACTGTGTCAACTATTTAAACACAATCCAAATTCAGAGCTGTATCCAGCTTGAATGTTGTGTCCATACTTGCTCCAACCATTCAGGGTTCGACCTCTGCAGTTGTATAAAGCTGCGCCCTGCAGAGCATCTGGTTATCACTTTTATGCATTTTTAACCGGATTTTTGTGACAAAAATGTCGGTTATTGATTTGGGGATGTACGGCGGGCGGGCGGTCGGGCGGGCGGTCGGTCGGGCGGGCGGTCGGGCGGGCGGGCGGCAATCAAATGTTGTCCGTGCATTAACTCGTGAACCGTTCAACCAAAGCTTTTAAAATTTTAATATGTTGTTACTGACAACTAAATGAAGGTCAAGTTCAATAATGGCGATTTTGACTTTTACCGTTCAGGAGTTATGGTTCTTGAAAGATTGAAAAATGGAGTTTCCAGTCGTTTTCGTGCATTTACGCATGAACTGTTCTACCTAAGCTTCCCAAATTTTAATATGTTGTTACTGATGACAAAATGGAGGTCAAGTTCAATAATGGCGATTTTGACTTTTACCGTTCAGGAGTTATGGTTCTTGAAAGATTGAAAAATGGAGTTTCCAGTCGTGTCCGTGCATTTACGCATGAACTGTTCTACCTAAGCTTCCCAAATTTTAACATGTTGTTACTGATGACAAAATGGAGGTCAAGTTCAATAATGACGATTTTGACTTTAACCGTTCAGGAGTTATGGTTCTTGAAAGATTGAAAAATGGTGTTTCCAGTCGTGTCCATGCATTTACGCATGAACTGTTTTACCAAAGCTTCCCAAATTTTAATATGTTGTTACTGATGACAAAATAGAAGTCAAGTTCAATAATGACGATTTTGACTTTTACCGTTCAGGAGTTATGGTTCTTGAAAGATTGAAAAATGGTGTTTCCAGTCGTGTCCGTGCATTTTCTCATGAACCATTCAACCAAAGCTTTTGAAATTTTTATATGTTGTTACTGATGGCAAATTAGAGGTCAAGTTCAATAATGATGATTTTGACTTTTACCGTTCAGGAGTTGTGGTTCTTGAAAGATTGTGAAATGGCGTTTCCATTCACGTTGTTGCATTTACTCATGAACCATTCAATCTAAGCTTTTCAAATTTTAAGATGTTGATACTGATGACAAAATGGAGGTCAAATTTGATATTGACGATTTTCACTTTCACCATTCATCAGTAATGGTTCTTGTGATATTGCCAGGACACAAATAAATATTAATAAATCCGGTTTGCTGTCGTTGTGACAGCCTCTTGTTTAAACTTTTAAAGACAGAACTATTGAGTTACATAAACATATTGTTAAGAAAGCCTTTTGTAATATGACATGCACAAATGCACTTTATTATTGCTCAAATCTTCATTGTTATCCTTGTTGTTAAGCATTATCAAATTTTTTGCATGTAATGCATTGTATAAAGCATAATGAATGTACAACGTCAACTCTGCATGCATGCATATACATATTAGATATACTTCTGATACTTTGTATTTGCTTAACATTTGAGAAGATACAAGTAGTTATCAAAGGTACCAGGCTTATAATTTGATTCGCCAGACACTCGTTTGTCTACATAAGACGCATCTCAACAGAGTTTGGGAGTTATTTTTTCTTTGTGGTTGTTGAATAAAATGCTATTTCTCACTATTACATCTATTGGAAAATACCAAAATTATGAAAAATCATTTGCAAAATTTTGATGTGAAATCATTCCGACCACCACTTTTTCGCAAACTCTGCAAGAATCTTCGGCAGTGATACCCAATCAAGTAGAGAGTGAGCATTTACCAGACAGAATAATATAACTTGACCAAATATATATCAACATTTTTAACCATTTGACAAATAGTCTCGCATCAATATTTTGCTACCAAAGGGTGTAAAAATAGTTTCTCAACCAAAATTGGCCAAAAGATCCTTTAAGTTAGTATAGTGCAATTGTAATACCCTCCTCTAAATCAAATAAACAGGAAACTGATATTAAAATAAAAATTAACAATTTTTTCCACAAAGTATTTTTATAAACATTTTTCAAAATGATCTTTTTTGTACAAATTTTTGTTCTCTTTTAACACAAGCATTGACTACCATTGCAGGGTTTTGATCTAGTTTGTTAATTTGATTATAAATAGGTTACTGTTACAACAACTGATATGTTGGTCCAATAAAATTTCACATGAGACAAATGGTCCATTTTCAAATTGATAAATTACTGGTCCAACAACCAACTTGCAATACCTTTACCAGTGTCTGAATAATCTTTCAGAATGACTGTTTAAGTTGAGCTGTATATATATGCTGTGTCTATACTGTCCAAATGCATATACTTTAAACAATCAAATGCAAAGTTAGTGAATTTCTCTTCTATATTTGTCTTTTGTATTGGGACTATTTCATTGTACATGTTTATAATGTTTTCCATGCTCTTCAAACCCACAAATTACCTTGTAATTTAATGGACTAAAATGTTAGTCATTGTTTTGGACATAAAGGTGATCAAAGGTGCAATCCAGAAATCACTTTATACGTAATTGATCATAATACATGTTTTCCTTATTCTCCTAAATTATAAATATAAATAGATTATAAAATGCCCTTTTCCATATTCGGGCCTTTGTATCATCCCGAGACCCCCATATCGTCGTCAATGCTTTAGCTGAGGGTCGATATGGGTCGAGGGATGAACTTGGGCAAGTATGGAAAAGACATGTTATAATCTTTTTATCACATATTTAAGTCTGCAGAAAAGAGAAAAAAGGTTAATTATAATAATTTAATAAAACATAACAGGTAAAATCTTAATAATTTTATCACAAAAGTGTTATTAAATATGCAATGACGTCAAGTCATTTGGAATCAGGACACAATAACCAAAAACCTCTTTTTGCCCTGGGCAATTTTGAGGTTATTACATATGCAAAACCTGACGTATTCGTAACAAATATGTGATAAAAATAGATATTTTATAATTTCTGTGCATGAGTTAGGAAATATTAGAAATATACTATATACTACACTGCGATATAATCTGAACGTTGATTTATATCATGCATATTAATTTTTATTGTGCATGTTAATTTGTATTGACACAGGTTGTTGACAGTCAGAATGAATCAGTAAGTGTAAACCAGTTTTGTGGGAGGAGCCTCAGAAATTTTGTTTTCACTGGAAGACTTGAATGAATGCATGACCATGCATCTTGTGTCATGTTAAAAAAAGAATCGTTCATTTCTTTTTTTCACTAAAGGCTAATTAGTTGCCCAATGTACCGGTAGTTGAATGCATGTCATGCATGGTCACACAACAATGATTTCATTGTTATTTTTAAACCATTTTATTATTGGTTATAATAGGTAAGAAGATATCATAGAGGAGGAAATAATACAAGAGGTGTCAGTAGAAGGGTAATTATTATGTAATCTCCAGTTTTATTGGTCAGTAGAAGGGTGATTATTATGTAATCTCCAGTTTTATTGGTCAGTCGAAGGGTAATTATTATGTAATCTCCAGTTTTATTGGTCAGTCGAAGGGTAATTATTATGTAATCTCCAGTTTTATTGGTCAGTCGAAGGGTAATTATTATTTAATCTCCAGTTTTATTGGTCAGTCGAAGGGTAATTATTATGTAATCTCCAGTTTTATTGGTCAGTCGAAGGGTAATCTCCAGTTTTATTGGTCAGTCAAAGGGTAATTATTATGTAATCTCCAGTTTTATTGGTCAGTAGAAGGGTGATTATTATGTAATCTCCAGTTTTATTGGTCAGTCAAAGGGTAATTATTATGTAATCTCCAGTTTTATTGGCATTTCATTCATTTACTGTGGATTCATTTATTTTCGTGGGTACCAATATTTGTGGATTAAGGAAAACTTTTATGTTCGTGGATATTTAATTTCGTGGTTTTGCCCAGGTTAGCATACCTGCCTTTAGTAAATTTGTCATTCGTTGAACATTTAATTTCGTGGTTCACCTGTACCTAAGAAGTCCACGAAAATTGGTATCACACAATAATAAATCCATAGTAGTACATTTTAAGATTAGTAAGTTCTGTCAATAAAGTTCATATTTGATAAATGTAGTCTAAATCAAACTCTATACTATTGATTCCAATATGATATGTTTCACAAATTTTGATTTAAGGTAAAACTGATGTTAAAGGTTGAGAATAGAAACTTATAAGTGTTATGCTAAGGGAGAAATTATTGATTTATATTAGATATGAAGGAATTTCCTTAACTTTGTAAACATCCTATATTTACTGTATTCTGTGTATTAAAAAAAGTTATTTTTTAATACTACCGTACATGCTACATGCACTATCAAAAGAGATGGATTGGAATATGAAATTAGTCTTCCACCTTAACATACCAAGCTAATCATACATTAAGATACAATATGGATGTTACTCTTGACCTCAGATGACCCCAATCTCAGATAATGTGCCAGTCTGTGGATTCATTGTTATTCGAAGGATACCAAATTTTGTGGATTCATTGTTATTCGTAATTCCAGATTTTGTGGATTTCATGGATAAATGGGTACCACGGATGAAAATTTTAAGGAAGAGCTTGTATGCAGATTTTTGCAAAAAAATGAATTAAAATATCCATGAAGTTCAGATTTTTCCAGGTGCATGAAAATTGTTGCCCATGAAAATTGCTACCCACGATAATTAATTAATAGAAAGTCAAATAGTTTTGTCAAGTCCTTTTGAATTTCAACTAATAGAGAGATATAGTTACCAATATGTAAAAGTGCATATCACAATTAAGGATGTCTTTCTGGAATTTTTTTGTTATTTTTTTAAATTTACTGAGAAACAGTCTTAGTTATGTAATAATCTGATTTTGTTCAGTACTTAGAAATTAAATGATATGATGTCAATTGTATATGTAGAATTTCCCAATATTAAAGCTATTTTTAAAAATAGACAGTACAAATTCTGAACTTAAAAAAAAAATTAACTCCAGCACATCAAAACTACGGTATATATTATAAGTTGTGGATATTAATTCACTGTTATATTATAGACAAATTAACATGTACCACAAAATACACATTGTTTAATTTCAGATCAGAAGACTAGAAAGGCGAGTAAATCAGCTTAGAAGTGTGAGTAGCTATGAAATCTTGTGAAGTTAAACAACAAAATAAGGATTTTTTATGATATTATACAGAAACTATTGTTACCAATGTTTTTGCTTTGGTCCTTTTGTAGTTCCTTTTCAATTGCAGGTTTAAAAACAACTAAATCAAATACTTATATGACAATATTGCGTATTAAATCTATGAAATTATAGGTTCCAGGTGACAAGAAAAGTCTGCTTAAGCCTTCTTCCTGTACTTTCTTTTAACATTGTAGTTCGTTAATAATTGTAGACTGAATGCCACCATTATGATGTTTATTTCAGTTACTCACAGCTGATGAGTGCAGCAGTAATCCATGTAGGAATGGTGGAACCTGTATAGATAGATATAATGGATTTACGTGCAAATGTCCAAATGCATGGCAGGTATGACAGATAGTAGTGTTAGTGTGTCTAGATATATATGTCAAGGGACAAATTTACATAAATCTCAAATTGGAAGTCGGACCAGAAATCTGAAAGGTCCAGAACCTCGGACCACAGCTAATTAAAACCTGGCTTATGTTATGATGTTTCCATCTGTCATATGTCCATTGTCCTCATTTTCATGATTCAGTGACTATTTGGAAAAAAAAAGCTAAGATTTTTTTATAATGTTAATTTCTTTATTATAAGTAATAAGATAACTATATTTAGTTTGTGTGTACCTTGCAATGTCCTCATGCCCGCAGCCCATCGGACAGTTTTTATCTGACCTCGACCTCATTTCATGGATGTAAACAAGGTTAAGTTTTCGTGGTCAAGTCCATATATCAGATACTTTGAGCAATAGGTTTACTGTATCTGGTGTATGGAATGATTGTAAGGAGTACATGTCAAACTGGCAGGTGTCATCTGACCTTGACCTCATTTTTATGGTTTAGTTGTCAAAGTTAAGTGTTTGTGTTTTTTTTTTTGTTTTTTTTTATAATACTGTATACAATTGTCATAGGTCAACAATATTTGATGTATGGAAATATTTTATGATGTACATGTCGGTCTCACAGGTTTTATTTGACCTTGACCTCATTTTCATGGTTCAGTGTTCAGTTTTTGTGTTTTTGATCTGTTTTTCTTATACTATAAGCAATAGGTCAACTATAAATTTTCTATGGAAGGATTATAAGGTGTATATATGTCTGTCTGGCAGGCACCTCTGACCTTGACCTCATTTTCATGGTTCATTGGTCAATGTTAAGTTTTCATAGTTAAGTTTGTTTTTTAGATACTATTAGCAATAGGTCAACTATATTTAATGCATGGATTGATTATAAGGTGTACAAGTCTGGTCAGCATGGTTAATCTGACTTTGACCTCATTTTTATGGTTCATTGATCAATGTTTAGTTTTTCATGGTTAAGTCTGTTTCTTAGAAACTATTATAAGCAATTGGTCAACTATATTTGGTGAATTGGAGTATTGTAAGGTGTACATGTATTTCCCATTTGGTTTATCTGACCTTTACCACATTTTCTTGGTTCTTGTTAAGTTTATATGATACTTGTAGTAAAGATTTATATGTAAGAGTATCAACATAAAATCAATGGTCAGTAAAGAAGGTGAGACATTTCAGCATATGTACTCTTGTGTTCTATTAGAATCGAAATAATTCCTTCATGTCATGCTCTATGCGCTCAGTTTTAAATATTGACAAATATAATGCCTACCCATGTTAAACTGAGCATAGAGCATGATCGAAATGAAGGAACTATTTTTTAATTGAAATAACTTTGAACAAACTTTATTGATTGTAAAATTGTAAAATAAAAATACAGTAGTCTATAAATGTAAAAGGAAATTCAAAATGACATTTGAACAAGCTTGATTGTTCATGCATGACATTGTCAAAATGATGATGAACTTGTTGATTTTGAATGTAGTTTTTTCTATGAGCAATAACATGAAGAAAACGTGTTAAACTATTATGGGGTGTATCAGTTTACATTCTAACAAGCAAATAAAGTGAGGGTCTGCTTGCTGACTTCAGATACAACTGCAAATTATTAATTAACAATTCGATAATAAACATATTTTGACAAAGATTTTTTTTCTTCAAAATTTGATAAATGAAATGTACTATTTATTAAGAAAAACAGGACCTTTGTAAAAGATGAAATGAGGAAAACATCTTAAATGTCTGGCTTAAAGTAGTTAGAAACCCTTTTTAGTTTTTACCCTTAAATTTTGATTTAAGATGATCTTCAACACTGTCATTATATGCCAAGGATTAAAGATGAATATGTTGATCCTAATAGATTTATTGCTTTTATTCCAGGGAATAACTTGTGAACTTGATGTCAATGAGTGTGGTATTTATGCAGGAACAGATTTAGGCTGTCAGAATGGTGCCACATGTGTCAATTCTCAAGGAGGATTTAGGTAATATATTAATTTTATTTTTTAAGAATATTTGTAGAAAAAAGTAAAGGAGAATATTTAACATTTGAAAGAAAGTTAAAGGAAAGTTATAGCTGTGTAAAGTACTAGTGATAAAAGTGTCCATTTTTGCAATTTTTTTCAAGAAAGTTCTTGTCCAGTATTGATTTCTTGTAATATTATAACGCTGCCTCCCTGGTGTTAGAGTCGGACACCAGAGATAACAGGTTACAAATAAAAGGGATTTCTTTAACTGGTATGGTTTATATTACTATAAGATGTATGGCCCGACGTCTAATTGGAATACCGTCGAACCAACACACTTTACAGCTTCGTTAACCTAGTAGACTCTAGAGGTCTATCAATATAATTATTATTTATAAATAAAAGACAAAACATATAAAACTTGTGATCATTTATTTAACAATCTTAAAATGTCAGAGAGAATGGCTGTGAAGGCTCTAGCTGTTTCTGGTTTGGTTGGGTTCCTGGTATGGTTGGTCTAACTAATTAAATATATATATATACACACATATATATAACAATCCAGAGTATAACCACTCTGTAGATTCAGTCGACTAGTTTAAAAACTATCATTAGCATATAGCTCATTCAGGCGTACAAAGGGTCTCAATAAAAGAACACCTATAAAATTATGTAGCCTTAATTCAACAACATCTGTTTAAAATAACCATCTGTATATAAATACTAGTGGTTATTATCGTCACCAAGACATATATTTCTTTGACTAATTAAAACTATAGGTATAATTTACCCTCTACATATATTGTCACCAACTATTACCACCCAAACTGAGTCACCGAGATTTACTCCCAGCTTCTCCCAAATTCGTCTCCTTAATTTCCTCCTAATGTCTCCCTAATTGTCTCCTTAATTTCCTCCTAAAGTCTCCTAATTTCCTCCTAATGTCTCCCTAATTGTCTCCTTAATTTCCTCCTAAAGTCTCCTATTTTCCTCCTAATGTCTCCCTAATTGTCTCCTTAATTTCCTCCTAAAGTCTCCTATTTTCCTCCTAAAGTCTCCCTAATTGTCTCCTTAATTTCCTCCTAAAGTCTCCTAATTCCCTCCTAATGTCTCCCTAATTGTCTCCTTAATTTCCTCCTAAAGTCTCCTAATTTCCTCCTAATGTCTCCCTAATTGTCTCCTTAATTTCCTCCTAATGTCTCCCTAATTGTCTCCTTAATTTCCTCCTAATGTCTCCCTAATTCGTCTCCTAATTTCCTCCTAAATTCTCCGAGATTTCAAGTTTGGTGTTTCATAACATTCAATTCCAAACCACAACAATTACTGCTTTCCGTAGTTGATCATTTTAGTTTTATAAGAATGTCAGCCAATCACAGACCCTCTTACATAAGTCGGACCAATCAGCAACCATCTCTCTAATTAGGGAAATTCCCGAAATGGCAATTCAAAATGTAAACACTGGACATTTTATGTAAATAAAGATGTTTTCCAGCTTAAAATCATTAAGAACTAACCTATGTATTCATCATGAAGGTTATTAAACCAACAGGATAACTTAGGAACACATGAAAAAGGTTAATATCTCAAATATACAACAGAACTAAAGGTACCGGCACCCAGGGAACAAACTTTGTCACCGCGAGTAAATTCCTCTCATAACATCACTTGAAACACAATAGAATTAAATCAATTTTAGTGTAATCAGCGTATCGAATACACTCATATGCAAAGCATACCATCTCACAGACATCTCCGTATTATTATTTGTACTTAATAACACAGCATATTCAAAAAGGGGGGTTGACGGCATAATATTGCCCCCATCCTTCAGAATTTGGTCCCCAAATAGGTTAACTTGATTTGGTTCCCAGCAATAGGAACTAAAATTAGGTAATATTTGATAATATTCAACAAACATTTAAATAACATTTATCAGGCACATATATATAGTCAGTATATTTACAGTACTTTATGACTTTGATTTTTCAAAACAAAAATCTTATTCCAATTTGGCTGATATTTTACTATAACTAATAAACAGAGTATATAAATACAACTCAACTAAATATAGATATAATTTTCTATAACTAAAACACATAAAGGAGCTTATTCTTGACCAATAATACATGTATTTTACTATCAGGCTGTTTTTGTTTACTTCGTTTCACTCTGGTTTGAGGTTCTTTTATTCTGGTTTGTAAGCATAATGAAATGCTTTTCCAACAAAACCATTTTATCATTCAATGCTCCATAAACATTGACCAGTGATTAGGTCACTCGTGAGTTTATCTCTTTTGAGCACTAATGTCGTTCCTATCTGTTAATGATTTTTGTTTTTAACCCTTTTTGGTGTTAAATATACTTGTTGCTCTCTTAAAACTTTGAACCGGGCTTGCAAACATTGTACAAAGTTTCTCTTGCAGACCCGTTCTTGCCAAGCCTTGCTCTATAGACACTGACCAGTAATAAGGTCACTCGTGTGTCTATCTCTTTTGAGCAATCAAACACCACCTTCAGTACTATACGATCTGTGAAATATTTTAGGTGCACGCAGCCTTCTTAGGAAGGTGCTTCGTTGTGTACCTCTCGTTATTTACGGACCAACATGTACTCTATCTTTTCTGATCAACTCTCTCAAGAAACATACCTTCAGGTTTCATATTTTGACTGGCCAGGCCAAAACATCTACATTTCAGTACTTAACTGAGACAAGTCTTTCTAGCAACATATTTTATTTTAATTTTCTTTATTAAGAGTATAGATAACCATTATTTTCATAGGGCCTCTCACTAAGATTGCAATCATTTAAAAATCATCCTATCTGTGTGTTGAATAATCGCATAGCACCACATAACCAGAGTTTTAACCAAACTGTCAAATGACTTTCTATGTTTTAATATTAAAATTTCTGAAACTAAAATTACCAATATAGTGCAGTATTTTCACCCAAAATGTTCGTTAGTTTAAAACAAATCCCAACAGAATTGTATTTAGCGCTACCATTGACTGTGCCGTGAGTAATAGTTTATCTCTGTAGCATTAACTTCTACAATTTCCGCTTCGGAAATTTTACCTGAGACATCATCTCTCATTTTAAAACAAGGTATAACCTCCTCTTTATAACTAGTAAGCCATCCTTAGTGAAAGGATATCAACATAATATTTATACATAAAACCTATTCCACAAATAGCGACATCTTTTATGTCCGTCCAATAAAAAAGGATCATGTTTAAAATACATGAGTATTTAACTTTATTTCTAAATTTGCTTTTATTTATTAATTCTGAAGAGTTTGACAAAAATCTAATACATTGATTATATTTATGATTTTTGTTTTGTTTTATGGACAATGGTCTACAGTGTTTCAGTCTCGACTGTACGAACATTCCGACCTTTCTGTATATCAGCTATACGTAAAGCTTCAAGTCTAACAGCAATATTCTCTGCTCCATTTATTGAAGTTGGCCCAACCTCTCTCAATCGGAGGCGTATATCAGTCTCAGGAATTGCATCGATAAAATAATCGAGGGACAATGTGTCCATAACAAGAGCAGTAGTATCCGGGTAAGCCCTACGTGTAAGTTTCTTTATAGCTTGTGCCAGTTCTGGCAGTGTTTCATTTTTCATTCTTACCCTTGTTTGCAACTCAGCCCTAAAAATTTCTGACCTATTCATCGAACCGAACCGATTTTTCAGAGCATTAACCAAACACTCAAAATCGTGCCGTTCCCGATCAGTGATTTCATTTAATATAGCCCGAGCAATTCCAGATAAACTACTAGCCAAAAGTAAGGCCTTAGTCTTAGGGTCCCAATCATTTATTTCTGCCAATAAATCAAATTGTGTCAAATACTCCTCCAAATCATCCGAACCGTCATAGATTTGTGGTTTTATTTTGCATGAGATATCAGGTTTTGACTGTCTGATATCTGAAATATGACTGTTATTTTTATCAGTCTTACCGTGCCTGACTATGTGTTCCAGACTATTTGCTGTACTTTCAATTCCCCGTCCTAAAATTGGGGTTGACATACTTTTCATAGCTTGCCCTTCAAATTTTGCAAACATCTGGTTCATATCATTTGAAAAATCGGAAAAACATTTGTCCATCCGAAGTTTCATTTCTGCCCGTGCCTCTGCCATCATTCTCTCCGTTCTTTTAAAAATTTCACAACTTTGTGTCTCTAATAAACTCTCATGCATAGTTGCATCTGCTTCATCAACAATCTCATTGAGATGTGGGCCAAACGTAACAACATTTGAATCATCCATTCTTATTATAATTTTTGGTTTTATAATTAAATTATGTAATTGTACAAACAATAACAGACTCTATAAATGTATCCCACCGCTGCCACCAAATATAACGCTGCCTCCCTGGTGTTAGAGTCGGACACCAGAGATAACAGGTTACAAATAAAAGGGATTTCTTTAACTGGTATGGTTTATATTACTATAAGATGTATGGCCCGACGTCTAATTGGAATACCGTCGAACCAACACACTTTACAGCTTCGTTAACCTAGTAGACTCTAGAGGTCTATCAATATAATTATTATTTATAAATAAAAGACAAAACATATAAAACTTGTGATCATTTATTTAACAATCTTAAAATGTCAGAGAGAATGGCTGTGAAGGCTCTAGCTGTTTCTGGTTTGGTTGGGTTCCTGGTATGGTTGGTCTAACTAATTAAATATATATATATACACACATATATATAACAATCCAGAGTATAACCACTCTGTAGATTCAGTCGACTAGTTTAAAAACTATCATTAGCATATAGCTCATTCAGGCGTACAAAGGGTCTCAATAAAAGAACACCTATAAAATTATGTAGCCTTAATTCAACAACATCTGTTTAAAATAACCATCTGTATATAAATACTAGTGGTTATTATCGTCACCAAGACATATATTTCTTTGACTAATTAAAACTATAGGTATAATTTACCCTCTACATATATTGTCACCAACTATTACCACCCAAACTGAGTCACCGAGATTTACTCCCAGCTTCTCCCAAATTCGTCTCCTTAATTTCCTCCTAATGTCTCCCTAATTGTCTCCTTAATTTCCTCCTAAATTCTCCTAATTTCCTCCTAATGTCTCCCTAATTGTCTCCTTAATTTCCTCCTAAAGTCTCCTAATTTCCTCCTAATGTCTCCCTAATTGTCTCCTTAATTTCCTCCTAAAGTCTCCTATTTTCGTCCTAATGTCTCCCTAATTGTCTCCTTAATTTCCTCCTAAAGTCTCCTATTTTCCTCCTAAAGTCTCCCTAATTGTCTCCTTAATTTCCTCCTAAAGTCTCCTAATTCCCTCCTAATGTCTCCCTAATTGTCTCCTTAATTTCCTCCTAAAGTCTCCTAATTTCCTCCTAATGTCTCCCTAATTGTCTCCTTAATTTCCTCCTAAAGTCTCCTATTTTCCTCCTAATGTCTCCCTAATTGTCTCCTTAATTTCCTCCTAATGTCTCCCTAATTCGTCTCCTAATTTCCTCCTAAATTCTCCGAGATTTCAAGTTTGGTGTTTCATAACATTCAATTCCAAACCACAACAATTACTGCTTTCCGTAGTTGATCATTTTAGTTTTATAAGAATGTCAGCCAATCACAGACCCTCTTACATAAGTCGGACCAATCAGCAACCATCTCTCTAATTAGGGAAATTCCCGAAATGGCAATTCAAAATGTAAACACTGGACATTTTATGTAAATAAAGATGTTTTCCAGCTTAAAATCATTAAGAACTAACCTATGTATTCATCATGAAGGTTATTAAACCAACAGGATAACTTAGGAACACATGAAAAAGGTTAATATCTCAAATATACAACAGAACTAAAGGTACCGGCACCCCGGGAACAAACTTTGTCACCGCGAGTAAGTTCCTCTCATAACATCACTTGAAACACAATAGAATTAAATCAATTTTAGTGTAATCAGCGTATCGAATACACTCATATGCAAAGCATACCATCTCACAGACATCTCCGTATTATTATTTGTACTTAATAACACAGCATATTCAAAAAGGGGGGTTGACGGCATTACATTGCCCCCATCCTTCAGAATTTGGTCCCCAAATAGGTTAACTTGATTTGGTTCCCAGCAATAGGAACTAAAATTAGGTAATATTTGATAATATTCAACAAACATTTAAATAACATTTATCAGGCACATATATATAGTCAGTATATTTACAGTACTTTATGACTTTGATTTTTCAAAACAAAAATCTTATTCCAATTTGGCTGATATTTTACTATAACTAATAAACAGAGTATATAAATACAACTCAACTAAATATAGATATAATTTTCTATAACTAAAACACATAAAGGAGCTTATTCTTGACCAATAATACATGTATTTTACTATCGGGCTGTTTTTGTTTACTTCGTTTCACTCTGGTTTGAGGTTCTTTTATTCTGGTTTGTAAGCATAATGAAATGCTTTTCCAACAAAACCATTTTATCATTCAATGCTCCATAAACATTGACCAGTGATTAGGTCACTCGTGAGTTTATCTCTTTTGAGCACTAATGTCGTTCCTATCTGTTAATGATTTTTGTTTTTAACCCTTTTTGGTGTTAAATATACTTGTTGCTCTCTTAAAACTTTGAACCGGGCTTGCAAACATTGTACAAAGTTTCTCTTGCAGACCCGTTCTTGCCAAGCCTTGCTCTATAGACACTGACCAGTAATAAGGTCACTCGTGTGTCTATCTCTTTTGAGCAATCAAACACCACCTTCAGTACTATACGATCTGTGAAATATTTTAGGTGCACGCAGCCTTCTTAGGAAGGTGCTTCGTTGTGTACCTCTCGTTATTTACGGACCAACATGTACTCTATCTTTTCTGATCAACTCTCTCAAGAAACATACCTTCAGGTTTCATATTTTGACTGGCCAGGCCAAAACATCTACATTTCAGTACTTAACTGAGACAAGTCTTTCTAGCAACATATTTTATTTTAATTTTCTTTATTAAGAGTATAGATAACCATTATTTTCATAGGGCCTCTCACTAAGATTGCAATCATTTAAAAATCATCCTATCTGTGTGTTGAATAATCGCATAGCACCACATAACCAGAGTTTTAACCAAACTGTCAAATGACTTTCTATGTTTTAATATTAAAATTTCTGAAACTAAAATTACCAATATAGTGCAGTATTTTCACCCAAAATGTTCGTTAGTTTAAAACAAATCCCAACAGAATTGTATTTAGCGCTACCATTGACTGTGCCGTGAGTAATAGTTTATCTCTGTAGCATTAACTTCTACAATTTCCGCTTCGGAAATTTTACCTGAGACATCATCTCTCATTTTAAAACAAGGTATAACCTCCTCTTTATAACTAGTAAGCCATCCTTAGTGAAAGGATATCAACATAATATTTATACATAAAACCTATTCCACAAATAGCGACATCTTTTATGTCCGTCCAATAAAAAAGGATCATGTTTAAAATACATGAGTATTTAACTTTATTTCTAAATTTGCTTTTATTTATTAATTCTGAAGAGTTTGACAAAAATCTAATACATTGATTATATTTATGATTTTTGTTTTGTTTTATGGACAATGGTCTACAGTGTTTCAGTCTCGACTGTACGAACATTCCGACCTTTCTGTATATCAGCTATACGTAAAGCTTCAAGTCTAACAGCAATATTCTCTGCTTCATTTATTGAAGTTGGCCCAACCTCTCTCAATCGGAGGCGTATATCAGTCTCAGGAATTGCATCGATAAAATAATCGAGGGACAATGTGTCCATAACAAGAGCAGTAGTATCCGGGTAAGCCCTACGTGTAAGTTTCTTTATAGCTTGTGCCAGTTCTGGCAGTGTTTCATTTTTATACGACCGCAAATTTTGAAAAAATTTTCGTCGTATATTGCTATCACGTTGGCGTCTGCGTCGTCGTCGTCGTCGTCGTCGTCGTCCGGCGTCCGAATACTTTTAGTTTTCGCACTCTAACTTTAGTAAAAGTGAATAGAAATCTATGAAATTTTAACACAAGGTTTATGACCATATAAGGAAGGTTGGTATTGATTTTGGGAGTTTTGGTCCCAACATTTTAGGAATAAGGGGCCAAAAAGGGCCCAAATAAGCATTTTCTTGGTTTTCGCACCATAACTTTAGTTTAAGTTAATAGAAATCTATGAAATTTTGACACAAGGTTTATGACCACAAAAGAAAGATTGGGATTGATTTTGGGAGTTTTGGTTTCAATAGTTTAGGAATAAGGGGCCAATAAAGGGCCCAAATAAGCATTTTTCTTGGTTTTTGCACAATAACCTTAGGTTAAGTAAATGGAAATCTATGAAATTTAAACACAATGTTTATGACCACAAAAGGAAGGTTGGTATTTATTTTGGGAGTTTAGGACCCAACAGATTAGGAATTAGGGGCCAAAAAGGGACCCAAATAAGCATTTTTCTTGGTTTTCGCACTATAATGTTAGTATAAGTAAATACAAATCTATGAAATTTAAACACAAGGCTTATGACCATAAAAGGAAGGTTGGTATTGATTTTGGGAGTTTTGTTCCCAACAGTTTAGGAAAAAGGGGCCCAAAGGGTCCAAAATTAAACTTTGTTTGATTTCATCAAAATTGAATAATTGGGGTTCTTTGATATGCCGAATCTAACTGTATATGTAGATTCTCAACTTTTGGTCCCGTTTTCAAATTGGTCTACATTAAGGTCCAAAGGGTCCAAAATTAAACTTAGTTTGATTTTGACAAAAAATGAATCGGTTGGGTTCTTTGATATGTTGAATCTAAAAATGTACTTAGATTCTTGATTATTGAAGTTTTTTTGGTCCAGTTTTCAAATTGGTCTACATTAAGGTCCAAAGGGTCCAAAATTAAACTTTGTTTGATTTCATCAAAAATTGAATCCTTGGGGTTCTTTGATATGCCAAATCTAACTGTGTATGTAGATTCTTCATTTTTGGTCCTGTTTTCAAATTTCAAATTCTACATTAAAGTCCAAAGGGTCCAAAATTAAACTAAGTTTGATTTTAACAAAAATTGAATTCTTGGGCCTCTTTGATATGCTGAATCTAAACATGTACTTAGATTTTTGATTATGGGCCCAGTTTTCAAGTTGGTCCAAATCAGGATCTAAAATTATTATATTAAGTATTGTGCAATAGCAAGTCTTTTCAATTGCACAGTATTGTGCAATGGCAAGAAATATCTAATTGCACAATATTGTGAAATAGCAAATTTTTTTTTAATTAGAGTTATCTTTCTTTGTCCAGAATAGTAAGCAAGAAATATCCTATTTGTGCAATAGCAAGAATTTTTTTTAATTGGAGTTATCTTTCTTTGTCCAGAATCAACTTAAATCTTTGTTATATACAATATACAATGTATATACACTTTTTACTACCAACTGATAAATTTAAATAATCTTTACCATTCAGTGATAACAAGCAGTTTTTTTACATCTTAATATTTTATGATGTATTTAAATGAGTAGTTATTGTTGCAAACTCCATTAGAAATTTGAATTGATATCAGTTTTGAAAAAGGGAAACGGGGATGTGAAAAAAAAGTGGGGGGGTTAAATTTTTCTCATTTCAGATTTCATAAATAAAAAGAAAATTTCTTCAAACATTTTTTTGAGAGGATTAATATTCAACAGCATAGTGATTTGCTCAAAGGCAAAAAAAACCTTTTAAGTTCATAAGACCACATTCATTCTGTGTCAGAAACCTATGCTGTGTCAACTATTTAATTTTAGATTTAAAAAGTTTGAAGAAGAAATCTTTAATTGATTTGTAAAATCTTGGCATTTGTTTTGTGTAAAAAAAAACCATGTAATGTCAAACATTTGATCACAATCCAAATTCAGAGCTGTATCATGCTTGAATGTTTTGTCCATACTTGCCCCAACTGTTCAGGGTTCGACCTCTGCGGTCGTATAAAGCTGCGCCCTGCGGAGCACCTGGTTCATTCTTACCCTTGTTTGCAACTCAGCCCTAAAAATTTCTGACCTATTCATCGAACCGAACCGATTTTTCAGAGCATTAACCAAACACTCAAAATCGTGCCGTTCCCGATCAGTGATTTCATTTAATATAGCCCGAGCACTTCCAGATAAACTACTAGCCAAAAGTAAGGCCTTAGTCTTAGGGTCCCAATCATTTATTTCTGCCAATAAATCAAATTGTGTCAAATACTCCTCCAAATCATCCGAACCGTCATAGATTTGTGGTTTTATTTTGCATGAGATATCAGGTTTTGACTGTCTGATATCTGAAATATGACTGTTATTTTTATCAGTCTTACCGTGCCTGACTATGTGTTCCAGACTATTTGCTGTACTTTCAATTCCCCGTCCTAAAATTGGGGTTGACATACTTTTCATAGCTTGTCCTTCAAATTTTGCAAACATCTGGTTCATATCATTTGAAAAATCGGAAAAACATTTGTCCATCCGAAGTTTCATTTCTGCCCGTGCCTCTGCCATCATTCTCTCCGTTCTTTTAAAAATTTCACAACTTTGTGTCTCTAATAAACTCTCATGCATAGTTGCATCTGCTTCATCAACAATCTCATTGAGATGTGGGCCAAACGTAACAACGTTTGAATCATCCATTCTTATTATAATTTTTGGTTTTATAATTAAATTATGTAATTGTTCAAACAATAACAGACTCTATAAATGTATCCCACCGCTGCCACCAAATATAACGCTGCCTCCCTGGTGTTAGAGTCGGACACCAGAGATAACAGGTTACAAATAAAAGGGATTTCTTTAACTGGTATGGTTTATATTACTATAAGATGTATGGCCCGACGTCTAATTGGAATACCGTCGAACCAACACACTTTACAGCTTCGTTAACCTAGTAGACTCTAGAGGTCTATCAATATAATTATTATTTATAAATAAAAGACAAAACATATAAAACTTGTGATCATTTATTTAACAATCTTAAAATGTCAGAGAGAATGGCTGTGAAGGCTCTAGCTGTTTCTGGTTTGGTTGGGTTCCTGGTATGGTTGGTCTAACTAATTAAATATATATATATACACACATATATATAACAATCCAGAGTATAACCACTCTGTAGATTCAGTCGACTAGTTTAAAAACTATCATTAGCATATAGCTCATTCAGGCGTACAAAGGGTCTCAATAAAAGAACACCTATAAAATTATGTAGCCTTAATTCAACAACATCTGTTTAAAATAACCATCTGTATATAAATACTAGTGGTTATTATCGTCACCAAGACATATATTTCTTTGACTAATTAAAACTATAGGTATAATTTACCCTCTACATATATTGTCACCAACTATTACCACCCAAACTGAGTCACCGAGATTTACTCCCAGCTTCTCCCAAATTCGTCTCCTTAATTTCCTCCTAATGTCTCCCTAATTGTCTCCTTAATTTCCTCCTAAATTCTCCTAATTTCCTCCTAATGTCTCCCTAATTGTCTCCTTAATTTCCTCCTAAAGTCTCCTAATTTCCTCCTAATGTCTCCCTAATTGTCTCCTTAATTTCCTCCTAAAGTCTCCTATTTTCCTCCTAATGTCTCCCTAATTGTCTCCTTAATTTCCTCCTAATGTCTCCCTAATTGTCTCCTTAATTTCCTCCTAAAGTCTCCTATTTTCCTCCTAAAGTCTCCCTAATTGTCTCCTTAATTTCCTCCTAAAGTCTCCTAATTCCCTCCTAATGTCTCCCTAATTGTCTCCTTAATTTCCTCCTAAAATCTCCTAATTTCCTCCTAATGTCTCCCTAATTGTCTCCTTAATTTCCTCCTAAAGTCTCCTATTTTCCTCCTAATGTCTCCCTAATTGTCTCCTTAATTTCCTCCTAATGTCTCCCTAATTCGTCTCCTAATTTCCTCCTAAATTCTCCGAGATTTCAAGTTTGGTGTTTCATAACATTCAATTCCAAACCACAACAATTACTGCTTTCCGTAGTTGATCATTTTAGTTTTATAAGAATGTCAGCCAATCACAGACCCTCTAACATAAGTCGGACCAATCAGCAACCATCTCTCTAATTAGGGAAATTCCCGAAATGGCAATTCAAAATGTAAACACTGGACATTTTATGTAAATAAAGATGTTTTCCAGCTTAAAATCATTAAGAACTAACCTATGTATTCATCATGAAGGTTATTAAACCAACAGGATAACTTAGGAACACATGAAAAAGGTTAATATCTCAAATATACAACAGAACTAAAGGTACCGGCACCCCGGGAACAAACTTTGTCACCGCGAGTAAATTCCTCTCATAACATCACTTGAAACACAATAGAATTAAATCAATTTTAGTGTAATCAGCGTATCGAATACACTCATATGCAAAGCATACCATCTCACAGACATCTCCGTATTATTATTTGTACTTAATAACACAGCATATTCAAAAAGGGGGGTTGACGGCATTACAATATATTTAGTTATATAATTTCCGACAACCTGATGATGCAATCAGTTTTGTTCGTGTTGCATGTTAGGGATTAGGATTTGGGTCCCTTTAAAAAGAAACGTCTATTTAGTTGATTTACAAAATTATGTTGATCACAAGGCATTTGGAAACCTGCTGATGGATATTACAGTATTTTACTTGGATTTATATTTAATACTAGGATTGTATTTTTTTATAGAATATTTTTTACTATGATCATTTATTTTGTAGATGTCGCTGTACAGCTGATTACCATGGTGTACTATGTACAGAAAGACATGATGATTGTACAGGAGCTTCTAATGAACAGATGTGTGGACATGGTACATGTGTTAATAGACAGCGTACACAACCAAATATGGCAAGTATTTGTTAAAAGTTTTAAAGAATGCATATGCAATATGAATTGAGTGCAAATTAAAATATTTTAAATGTTAAAACCATGAAAATTTTGCTGTGTGAAAATAATAATTGTTTAACCCAATGTGTATTGAATTTGAGCTTTAAAACCATTGAGTTTTCATGGCACATAAATGGTGCATAAATTTTTTTCTTATACCCTATAAAGTTGATGGTTTGCTGACACCAAAACTTTGGAAAAGATAAAGCCATCATACTTTTAACAAATGATTTTTCCTATTTCATGGATATACATGTATGAATGTTGTCAAAATTCAAGATTTGAAAGTATGCTTGGATTAGTTTGATAATTAAAAACATACAATAACACGGTGGGTATGGTTGTCCTGCGAGAGAACGTTCTGTGCTGGTGATTCGGTCCTGACGGGTGCTGGTGATCAATGAAAAAATGTAAACAAAGACGAAAATGATGATTTTTGACGTTTTCACTCATAAAAAATTGAAGAAAACAGTTGAGATTTTTCAATTTTGTTTCTTATGGGTTCATATGTAAACCATTAAAAAGTTGACCCTCTAAACTGTTTCAGTAAGCGTAACACAAAAATGCTCATTTTCAGAAAATCAAGAACTGAAAAAATAAAACAAAAATGCTCATAGAGTCCGCTTTCTATACCGCAATCCACACGACAAAACTATTTTGTGAAAAAACATTGGAATTTATTAAAATTTAGCATTTTCTCAATTTATTCATGTCCTGATACTGTGCTGGTGGGTCCTGTCATTGTGCTGGTGGGTCCTGATACGGTGCTGGTGATTTTGGATAAGAAGTTGGTCATATTTGAAACAAATGTTAAAAAATCAATAAAATTTGGCAGATAATTGTTGTCAATAGGATCTATGACTCCTATTTTAGCTCTTGTGCATCCATTTGGCTGTTTAATATGTGTTTTCAAATGATCGTAACTTGTATTACATAATTACATAAAAGGGCAACATCTTTCGTCCAATATCAGATAACAAGATATAGTATCTAAAATAAGAATAGTTTTATTAAGATATTAAATGTCCCTTACATTGATGCTTCAACAATGATCAAAGCCCATGCCGAATAGACATGTTTGTTAGCGCTCCGCATACCCCTCCCCACTTCCACCCAATCAATCCTCCTCATTTCCTCCTTCATTGTTACAGTGGTGTATCAACACAACAATTTATCACATAAAATAATAACACAAAGACACACATTATTGAACAACGAATGCTCGCAGGTACTGAAAGCTAGTTCAAAGCCCCCATTTTCAACTAATAGATAAACCGTGTTCTCATATACAAAAATCCCAATCGTGTCGATTAAAAAAGTCTCAAATCTTAAGTTCACATTTTAATGTTTGATGAAGCAGAACTTTAAAAGTGTGCAGTGAATCTTGTGCTCACAACAGTTATTGTCATTATTATGTTTACATAAGACTTATAAAGGAATTAAGAAGGTACCAAGAAATATTTTACAGTTCAATTTAATGATCATGAATGGAAGGAAATGGTACGGAAGTTTACATAGGACAAAAAGAAATTGATAGTATTTTTTGGCGAAAGACTTAAACGCTTCTTTGTATTATATAGTACAGCTCTTCTATAAAAGCATGCAAAAAAAAACTTTGATTGACCAGGGCCGTAACTACATTGAGGCTAATGAGGCAAATGCCTCATGATGGAAATTTCAAAAAAACAAACAAACAAAAAAACTGAAACAAAAGATTGTCTTCATATCAAATTGTTTTCACAGAGTGTCTCTTGCAAGAAGCAAGTTCTCTTCAATAGCTGATGTCGCCCCTGCATGTTTTTTGTGATCCATGTTTCTATTTTACTTTTGGTTTTCAGAGTTGATGGTCTATTGTTTGTACTTTTGTGTCCCGGGTTTGTCTTTTGTTCATTTAATGTCCTACTTTATGACTATAGTCTGAATGTTGATTTTCATTTGTAAACGTGTGCAATGTTGCATGTCCACCGATGTCCAGACATTGTGCGAGAAAATATTTTAAGAATATGCGATGCTACTGGACACAGAAAAAAATGGTCGTTTCACTGATGTTTTTTAGTATTGATTGTAAAATTGGTTATTTTCTCTGAATCGTTTAAATCACTCGAAACTAGGCAAGACATGCACAGAAGTGATAGATATATGTATAAACATAGAAATTGAATATTTTAATCAACAACAAAAATAAAAAAATATCTGTATCATATACCCAAGCGCCTGTGGATAAAACTAGATAGCTGACATGGTTTAGATTAAAGTAAGACCATCAATTTCCCGGTATCAAATCATTTGAAAAAAAACAACAATGTATTGCCATATGACCTTTTACATTGAAGGGTTAAACTTGCATAAAGTCGTGTTCAGACCCTTTAACAGAAAGTAAAGAAATATGGAGTAAAACGTGTACCGGACCTTATCACACACAAAGTCAATGCATAGAAAAAATACAAATAATCATTGGCCAAAGTTTTTATTCCTGTTCTTCATCTTGATAGTTGCTGGAGGGTCTTCAATAATAAAAGAATCATTAATACCGTTAAACATGGTCAAGATGGTCCCTAGTGTCGACTTAAGCAGTAGTAGTGCTTAAAGTATTATACTGTACTGTCACTATATTTTAATCTAGTCATAAAAAAAATCACCAAAGTCAGCACAGTAACAAGACGAACAGACAGACAGATCTGGTATTAATGATTATGAGAATTACGATTTTTGCTTTATCCTACATATCGGTCTTTTAATGTTGTCCCTTTAACCTAAAAGTTTTAAATTGCAATGAATCTATGGATTTGCTTTGAGACCAGAATATTGTCGAAAAAAAAGCTAAAGATTATTTGCTTTTCAATGTAAGGAGAAGTCCTGGAAAGGCTCAGAATTCAGGATTTTGCATTATTTTTCTCAGAGCTTCTCGTAAAAAAAAATTCGCCTCGCTACGCTCGCCGAATATACTCTGCCTCACTATTAAAAGTGGCTAATTACGGCCCTGTTGACTTGCTTGCTATGTTTGCTTGGATGTTTTCAAACAATAGGTAGGCGGAGTTTCAATACATACTGGGATTTGATTGGACAAACACAAACTGACAGGAATTGAAGTTAATGTTTATTGTCCAAACAAATTCTAGTATATAGTAAACAGACTACTTATCTGTCGTTTACAAACATCCAAACAATCATAGCAAGCAATTTGATCAATGGTTTGCTTTGCATATATTTATAGAAGAGCTGTAAATTCTAAAAAAAAATCTTGTTGTCGTAGATGGTTAAATCCTCAACAAAATCTCAATAACTTTGTTGGAACGAATAAAGGTTTTAAATCAAATTTTCGTGGACTTTTTAGCTTCCACCCTGACGAGGCATGTTAGCCGTTCGTATGCTCTTGCACCTGACGCACGGAAACTTTCACATTTCCATCTTCTTTTCAGAAATATTTTACCCAGCTCATACTTGACAGGATTGTTATCCTAGTAAAAGGTGAAACCAATGAATTTAACAGAAGTTAAAAATTCCACAATACTATATAATTCATTTTATGTGTCAATTTGTTTGAAAAAAGTCGAAAAGAAGAGAGTTTTTTTAATGTCATGATTATCTGTCGCTTTCTAGATCTATGCTTACTAGCATTTATTTCAGATGACAAGGACTCCTCACTCTGGTGACCCTGCTGCCTTTCATAGCTTTATCCGTGTACATATATTAATAGATAAACAAAAGGCTGCAACTGGTATTTTTGTATTTAAAATGATTCGTTGTAACGAGAATATTTGTGGTGAATGGAAACTGTGAGGGTCAAAATCTTAAATTGCTTATAAATGTTGCTGGACCAAGTTTCGTTATCTTATCTGAATTTTCTGAAATGTGCAAGGTAGATATACATTGGCCTTTTGATTTTTTTTACTCGGTAAGTTTTGCCCTAATTGGTTGAACTTTTTCAATGTTAAAGCCGATTTCAATGAGTGTGTAGACAAAGGGAATATCCTTGGTTATCTTGCTTGCAGAACAGAAAAGACATTGTTAGGTTATGTAAACTACCCTACTTTAAGAGTAGACTAGTCCGACAAATGACACATCTTTCTGTCTGTAGGACCAGGCTACTTCGAAAGGAGGGTAGTATACCTTACCTAACAATGACTTCACGGTTTAGCTAACAAGCAAGCTAACCAAAGATATAACACCTGCCTACATACTCAATGGAATCGGCTGTAACTAAAAACTCGAATACATTTTAACAGACAGTTGTCATGTTTGTTAATGAATATTGTTTTTCCTAGATTCACTCTTGAAAAATCATTTGGTAACATTTGGTCAAGTAATTTCAGATTATATCTTTTTGTAATTGCGGACGCCAAGACAATACATGAACCTCACACAACCCCTCGACACAGGTGAGCTTATATATGATCTTATAGCGATTCGGGTTGATAACCAGTTGAAATTAAGCCAGTTTTGTGTGTGTGTAGATTTGTATTGTTTTAAACTGTTATGACCTTTTAAAGTTAAATGTAGGTGTTTAATCTAAGAATTTCTTTTTGAAACTTATATACTTGTTTTATACTCAATTGGTAGTATGATGCTACGAGGTATTTTAATTTTTGAAATTGACATATTCTAGTCTGCCCTTTCCTTGAATAGTGATTTTTTTTAGTGTTCTATCGAACTTTTGAAAAAAAATACCTGATAACCGTTCAGACAAAAAAATTATGATGAAAAAATCTTACAGATACAGCAAGTGGTTCTTAATAGCTATAAGATACATTTTTCTTTTAAAATACAACTTTTAAATCTTACGGGAAACTATTCCAAGCTTAAAACTTTCACTGTAACCTCGCTCTAACTTATCCCCCATCCCCCCAAAAAAAAACAAACAAACAAACCCGCAATACTATTGTCATTCTTATAGTCAGCACTAAATTGTTCACAAACAAATGTGTTTTAAGCTGCTAAAAACATATGATTCAAACGCTCAGAAAGTCTTTTGTTCTATATTTTTGCTCTCCATTTTTATGCAAAACCTTTTACATTTTTATTTTATGGGTTATTGTTGAAGGTCGTACGATGACGTATGGTTCTTAACACATACTTCCTTTGGTTTCTTATGGAAAGTCCATTGACAACAAACATACCACATCATCTACTTTATATAAGTATTGTATAAATTACAACGAATTTTCTTAATCTTGCAAAATGATCGTTATCCCGAAAATCGTAAACATATTTTCTTATCTTAAAAGGGGGCAAGAAGGGTTCCTTTAACAGGCCAATAAATAAGATTACAGTAAATTTAAAAAAAAAATTTAAAAAATAGGGGTATTTTTTCTCTCATAATAACAGTAAACAGATTCACAACAATGTCAATTTCAAGAAAACAGACAACAGTTAATTAGTCAATAACAGTACAGCATCAATGATCTTGAATATATGCCACTTTTAACTAAAATATAAAGGCACAGAACCAGGACATAGGAGCACAGAACCAGGACTGTTTTTCTTATCACCAGCACAGCATCAGGACAATTCCGTTTAACGAACTTGCACGACTTTTGCAATATAATATTGTTGTAATATACTTTGCATGGTACTTATGACGCATCAGAGAAAAATTAAGCAACAAAACTGTCGTTTTATTGCCGTTCTGATACAATGTAAACAAACCCACCAGCACCTGACAGGACCAAATCACCAGCACAGAACGTTCTCTCGCAGGACAACCATACCCACCGTGAATAAGGTACCCATTTGGGTTTGAATGTCTATCTTTCTTAAACATTCAGGCATAGTGTATATTAGCTTGCCCACTGAGCTTGTTACATACATTGTAACCTGCCTAATACTACATTCAAGTATTCCAACATCCTGCATTAACCAACACATTTTCATGGTCTCAAAATATGCCTATCCTTGCAGAAAAAACTTGAGTATTACCACCCCCTGCTTAACTTTTTCTAATCCACCAGTGTCCGATAACACAGGTTACACTGTATAATTAAGAATAGAATGCATATTTTTAGCCTAAGTATACCTGTATTTGTGATGATGGATGGACAAAGTCTGGATCTGATCCTTCATGTACTGTAGATGTGGATGAATGCAACGAAAGATCCAATGCATGTTCTGTTGACCCGCAAGTTCCTTGCATAAATCTTCCTGGAACATTCAGTTGTGGTCAGTGTCCAGCTGGCTACATTGGTAATGGCTTCTCTTGTGCTGATATCAATGAATGTGCCAATAACAATGGTGGATGTTCGTTAGTTCCCCGTGTAGATTGTATCAACACACGTGGATCAAGATCTTGTGGACCTTGCCCTTCAGGTATGCTATAATTTCTTTGGCTTTGTATCTTTACCTTTTACACA
The DNA here is from genome assembly GCF_965363235.1 of Mytilus galloprovincialis. Classification (NCBI taxonomy): domain Eukaryota; kingdom Metazoa; phylum Mollusca; class Bivalvia; order Mytilida; family Mytilidae; genus Mytilus; species Mytilus galloprovincialis. The sequence continues at coordinate 63,950,458 of NC_134839.1, forward strand.
ATGTACTTTTATATATTTTTTGGTTTTGCTGAAGTATGTATACAAGCCTATGAAATATTTATTCTCCGTTGAACATCTGAATTGGTGGTTCACGAAATCCAGGAAAAATTGGTATCCCAAAAATAATACTGAATCCACAGTAATACTGCCAGGATTTCAATGATAGTAAAGCTTAACAAAACTTGCTCTTTTTGCTTAGGGTTTTTTCAAAGATTCTTAAATTTTGAAGAAATGATGCACTTGTCTTACGTATTAACATAGTGCTCCAGAGTAAAGATATTGAATAAGGAGATGTGGTAAGGGACGACATCAAAAGATCGATGTAGGATAAAAAACTTAAATCAAATAGTTTGGGGGTGGGGGGTCAACATTGCTGCAAGTTTTGTTAATCTAAAATCGATTTTACATATATCCCTATTGGTCAATCAATTTTTCCCAAATTAAGTTAAGAGGGGGGTGTGGGGGTCAGTGAAAAAACTATGTGAATTAAGTTTTTTATCTTTCATTGAACTTTTGATGTCCTCCCTAACATTGCTGATGAGACAACTATCCAACAGAGTCCAAAAAACATGGATTAAATCACATATAACGGTTAATCACTTTCAGATGACCATACTTCTAAACAACAGTCACATGATTTGGGATGTCAAAATAATTGGTAACTTCAGGAAAAGATATTTTACATATTCTGATAACCCTCTTTACCATGTCCTGAGATCTTTAAGATTAAACACAAACCGAGACCATTATTAATCAAAACATGTATTAGGAGAACCAGATTCAAACTTTACTATTACTTTTTAAAGAAAAAGCTTATTTTACCTCCTCCCCTGTAATTAAAGATATTCTTAAAATGATTAAAAGTAAAAAATTCAGCCAGTTCAAGCAATTATGACAGATGTGCTGTTTCCAATATAGGTTACCAAGGAAATGGAGTCACATGTTCATGGGTCGGTCTGTGTGGAACAAATAATGGAGGATGTCATCCAATGGCAGTATGTTCTGAAAATCCAGGTATCTTTTTTTATCAGAAAAATTTATAAAACATGTTTCTTAATTTAATTATTTAGAGTGCATAAATTCATTTGCTCAAAATGTGTTTATACAGGAACAAAAATATTACTAAATAATTCAAAGATTTGAAATGTTCAGCTTATAGTTGTCTTTATTTTGCTATGTATATTTCAGTCAGATATATTTTTCTGTGTTAATTTATGGTATTACTATACTTGAATTTCTTATAAAACAAAGAACAATAAAAATCATTTTTTCTACTGATTTTGGCTGTAGAAACAACTACGAATAAAAGTAGCAATTAATTAGACTGCAACAAAATGATGCAATTAACCAAAAAGTATCCAGAGATTAATATATTGTTATGCAATTGTTCTTCTAATAACATCTTACAGTTGTTAGAGCATATATTTATAGGGTTTGGTGGAAGAATGTGTACCTGTCGTCAAGGCTATGTTGGGAATGGTATAGGAGCCAGTGGTTGTGTACAGCAGGGACCCACTACTGGAGCATGTGCTAGTAACCCATGTAGAAATGGAGGCCTTTGTCAGGTTATTTTACACCATTATTATGATCCTTTTTTGTCTATTTAATTTCTGTTGGTCCAACATATAAAACCCAATTTTAACACTATCACACGATGAACTAAGAAATAAAGGGAGAGAACTGTAAAATGCAATGGCTAACAGAACAACTTACCTTGGAAATCAGACATGACCATAGATTTACTAATACTGTGGATTAATTATTATTCATTGGATACCAATTTTTGCTGATTTTGTGGGAACAAGTTAACCATAAATTTAAATGCTTAACAAATTATTTATTTTCTATAGACTTGTATATCGACTTTGGCAAAACCAGGAATAAAATATCCATGAGAATGCAAGTTTTCCTCAATCCATTAAAATATGTACCCACGAAACTGAATGAATTCACAGTACTTCTGAATCCTTAATTTTCATGCAGTACCAATATTCATGGATTTCATTGGAATGATTGAACCACAAATTTGAGTGTTCTGTGAAATTTTCCAATAGGATGAAATGCAGAATTTTACAATACCACTTTCAAGTATCCATGACATGAAAATGAGTTTTAATGAAAATAATGAATCTACAATATATCATCCATCAGTGAATAAAAGTGTATCTTTTTCAGAACTCTGGAACCTCCTTCAGTTGTGTATGTAATCCAGGATTTGGTGGTTTGAGATGTGATACGAATGTTAACGAGTGCTCCAGTAATCCATGTCAGAATGGCGGCACATGTGTAGATGGCGTTAATGGTTATAACTGTCAATGTACTGGTACCTTCTCTGGTTCCAACTGTCAGGAACAACAACAGTGTACTTATATTTAAAGTTTATTATTGTAAAACGATATTTATATGTTCACAGCTCAGGAATAATCTCTGCTCCTGTTAAGTTTTCGCCAAATTTAATGGTCATAGGTCTAACAAAATTTCATGAAAATATTGTGGGCTGCATTGCAACAAAGTAAATAACTTTAATTATTTTAGACTGTTTATGACCAATGAAGTTCATTATGAAATACTTTGACAACATTTTGTGCCTAAAATCTAATTTCTGATACCTCATTTATATACAGCATGTGGAGGGACATTGACAGAAGAATCTGGTACCCTCATATATCCATCATCACCTGGGACATCATATCCACATGGTGTAAACTGTGCATGGGAGATCAGAGGGGCAGTAGGGAAGGTGAGGATACCAGTTCACTAAGAAACAATAATTGTATTTTGGAAAGAATACACAAGGATTGTATTGCCTTTTTAATGTTATCACAAATCAGAAAATAATAGACGCCCTTAATTTTTGTATATTTCAATACTTTTGAGGGAAAGTAACTTGTCTGTTTTGAAAACCATTAAGTTTTTTTTAAAGTTTGAAATGCAAGTTATAATTTACAATTATATGTATATTTCTCTATTTATTTCATATTTTGTAAATCCTTCTTTCTGCTTATGTATTGGTCTAATTGCAGATCCCCCTTTCTGCCCCTCTTTAAATAGTTACTTTATCTCTTGTCTTCAAACCATTATTGTTTGAGTCTTGAATTATTGAACATGGAAGTCTTATAAATTCATCTGTCAAATAACATAGGTAATTATTTGTTATTTTTCTATGAACTAGTCTTGATTTTTCAGATGAGCATTTTCCTACCCTTGATTATTGATATATTGGAAGCTCTAAAAAATAAGACCTTATTATTTGAAGGTTTTGAAAAGTTTTTAATACTCTCTTAAGTTTTCAAATTAGTTAGTGAATTTGATGTATGAATAAACAATGATAAATGAAAATGAATAATATGAAAAAAGTTGGGCTTTGCTCATTGTTGAAGGCTGAATGGTGACCTAAAGCTGTTCATTTCTGTGTATTTCAGTCTCTTGTGGAGAGTTTTCTCATTGGCAATCATGCCTCATCTTATTTTTATATTAAATTATGATAAATTGGAAGTTTTTCTCAAAATAAATATCTTGCTTGAATATGGCAGATACTGATGTTAACCTTTACACAGTTCAACATAGAGCAGCATTCCAACTGTAATTTTGATTACCTACAAATACATGATGGACCTACAGCTTCACAGCATAGGATTGGAAAATACTGTGGGACAACACTACCTAATGGTGGAACAATAAATACCACAACACACGAAGCATACCTGTGGTTCCATAGCGATGATAGTATTGCACGTGATGGCTTTACAGTCACCTGGAGATCTGTTATACCAGGTAGCTTATTGTTTATTATTGCAGTGAAATTTATGTTATGCTATATTTTAACTTTAAAAAATATTTATGGTCTCTGCCAGAATATCCTTATTGTAATGGTTTTATCATGGGATTTTGATTAAGTGCTTACTGATTCATTAGTGTTCTTGGTACACTAATTACCTAGGATTTAGTGGGTACAGATAGATTGTCCACAAATTTAAATGTTGAAGGAAGTGTTTTCTTTCTGCTTGAATCCAGACTGGCATACCTCGATGTCAACTACCCATGACACAATTCTTCCCTGATCTTGAAAATTGTTACTCACAAAAAAATTCAAGATATACAATATATCAGAGCAGCTAGAAATAATATTGACATTTTGTGCCTTAACTGAAACTTAATTTTGTTCAGGTATGTTTTGTACCTCAGTCCAATTTTCTGTATCTACATTTACAAATCTTTTAGATTTTGTTTGTGTCTCTTGATAAATAGTGTTATTAGAAGTTTCACTAACATTGGATGATTCCAACCATAATGAGAATAAATTCAAAAGTGTGCAACTATGGTAGTCGTTATTTAAGATTCAAAGAGGGCAAAAAGGTTGGTCTTTATTAAAGATTTGACTCTGTTCCATGCAACTATTTAGGACTTGCTGCAACCATAATAGAATGGGGAAACATGTGTTTTATGTCAAAAGCAAAATTTTATAATGTTAAAAGTATGATGATAATTTAATTGCAAAACTATGGAAAAAAAAGACTTAAGAAATCATAGTGAAATTTGTTTTAATGTGTAAACTTTAAATGCTTGACTCCTGTAGTCAAAAGTTCTATATGTTCTTTTGTCTTTCCTTAGTATGTGGAGGTGAAGTTACCGGAAACAACCATGGCATGATTAATAGTCCTGGTTACCCTGGCAACTACCCTAACAACAGGAACTGTGTGTGGAGAATTTCTGTTGATCCAGGAAATAATATAGTGTTTGCCTTTGCTTTTCTAAATTTGGAAAGCCATGTCAATTGTAGTCATGACTACTTACAGGTATGGCAGTATTTTTAATCTAAAAAGTACTTATAACTGTCTGTCAGTCAGCCTCATTTTCCTTGAAAAAAATACCTATTGGACAAAAGGACCAGCTTTGTTTTCAATTGCTTTTCCTTAATCGAATGTGGATTTATTAATTTAAATTTTAAAAATTGTAAGTTTTTAAGACTGAAAATGACCTCATTCTCAAATAATTCAAAGGTTAGACATTGTGATAGAATGACAAATCTTACATTTCTAATACAGTTTTTAATTTCCTAACACAATTATCAAACTGGTCACTGCTTTATTCAGTACTTAAATATTTGTTTGTGTTTCATTGTATTCAGTTCAAAAAGTGAACATGATTGTATATTCACATGGTTTTCAAAGTAGATTTAGCATTTTTAAGCACATAGATATTTAATGTTTGTTCAAACAAAGTAAATGAGAATATTATATTATAAAAGTTAAGTTTTCTGAAGTTTAAATGTATGTAATGTACTGTATCTGATTTCAGATAAGAGATGGTTCCTCAGATGATTCGAGATTGCTGGGTACCTATTGTAATAGCAGCATTTTACCAGCACCTCTGACTACTACTAGTCCTCATGGCTATGTATTATTCCATACTGATCACAGTGTTACAAGAAAGGGGTTCAGTCTTACTTATGCAGGGGTTTCAGGTTAGTATCTGTATAAGTTAAGTTGGTACTAAAACAAGGTGGTTACTCAGTTGTATGAATCAATTAACCTGCATTTCATTGATAAATTGTTGGGGATGAACATGACCACATGATGTTGCTGCACTTTTATGTGCTGTCATTGCATATTATTTTCGAGTATCGTCTCCTGTCGATGATGTCGAAAAATATTAGGCAGTAAGATCAAAGGGAAAATATACACGTTTCAAATAAAGACTAATATCAGTAATCTTTTAATAATATATTTGTGTTATTCATTATATCTTTGTGATGCCTCATTTTGGAGTCATCATAAATATTATGTGATATTTTCAGCTGGTCCTCAGTGTGGAGGAACCCTAACAGATGCCAGTGGTTCAGTGATGTCTCCTAACTATCCAAGTCCATATAATCATGATGCCACCTGTGTATGGGTCATTTCAGTTCATCAAGGTGACCAGATAACCTTGACTTTTGCTGCTATGGATTTAGAACATCATAATGATTGCCAGTATGACTATGTTTTGGTAAGAATTCTCAGTTATTGAATCAAGAATATGATATGATTTCTCAGACTGATAAAATAGTCCCTTAATTGGTTGATAAGGTTAATTAAACTTTGGAGAATTGTTATACAATTTCATGATTAAATGCTTGAATTTGGGTTTTCAGCTATGTTTTCATCAAATTCTACCAATATTGTCACAGTTAAAAAAATTCAGATTTTAGGGCCAAAAGATATGACTTATTGAACCAACTCCTTCACAACACTCATTGATAGGAAAATCATGATCAACTTTTTTTGGCTAGTATACAGCAGTTCTGGGATGCGATATTTAGACATATCTGTCATGTGACTTCCATCACCACATGACCAAAATGTATGCATCGTCACTTACAACACATGTTTAGCAAATGGGTGAAAAAGTTTGATTTTATACTGCACAAAGTATTTGGGAAATTAAAATCCAATAAGAATATTGTCTATAAATTAACTTTATCATATACTTACATGTAATAGAAAAATAGAATTAAAAAACAGGGTCACTGTTCATTTAAGTGCACAATCTGCCTTCGAAAGAAGCATGCATTTGTGTTAAGATACTTTTTTTTCTGTTGAACTAATAGGAGAAATTAGTTATAATGATGAAATAAAAAAGGACTAAATTACGAAAATCGCTTAAATTTTACAATTTTTTAGTTTAAGGGGACTCACGGGTCTAAATCATTTTTTTCCCTAATATATGATTTCGCTATATTTTTCTATAAATGAGCTTTATCTTATACTTAAATACAGCTTATTTGAAAATAAAAAATCTGGTCACCGATGATTTAAAAAAGATACTTCAATTTTTATGCCAAAAAATGGCAATTTTGCACTAAAAGGAGATAATTTGTACCCTCCAGCCTCCTTGAAAGGAATTATTTCATATTTGGTCTGCAGGATGATAATGTTGAGTTGTACAGATTAAGCAATTTCTATATTAACTGCAACACATCCTGTTTGCAGATAGTATGAACATTTACAATATTTTTGGAAATCTAATACCATTAGTAGTTTTATATGGACCGCAGTTTCTTTTATTGTCAATTTCTTTAATGCAAAAAATACAACAAAATAAACATCAGAGTAATTGTACTCAAATTTTATTTCATTACATATAGAAATTACTTAACTTAATCTGCAGTCATAATTTTGCATTTGAACTAAATCACACAATAAATTTCAAACTTTCTTTTGAATAAGACAATTGTATGTTAATAATGTTCGAGAAAAACATGTTTTTTTTCTCCCCTATAATCCTTTGATTTTAAGTTTATACATTTTTGCACCAGTCTCTCTGGAAGTGGAGTCATGTAGACACCCTACCCATAAATATCCTAATTCGTCAGTGTCCAAACAAAATGGCCTCTCAATTCCTAAATGAATTGATGACTGGTGTAAAATAAGAGTACCCTTAGTATTTAGAATGTGAAACGCTCTGTTACAACTGTCTACTACTATGATGATCTGAGTATTTGTAATTGTCAAATCTGTTGGATTGAATGGGTGTGAGCATGAACTCGGAGGGGGATCTTTGTATATCCACATCAAGATTCCTTCCGCATTAAGGGAGATAACTCTTCCAGTAGTTTGACTGACACGATCAATCACACATACTCCCCCTTTTTGAATGCTGAATATTTTTACTGGCAATGTGAATAGCCTTTTGTTTTCTTTTGTATATTGGAACTCTTTATACAGTGTTCTTTGATTTACAGCAACAACTTTACGAACGCTTCTTTTTGTAAGTTGAAAATTGGAGTCATCACCTATAATTCCTACCCAGGTTATGTCCCTTTCTTTGTCATAATGAACACAGTTTGGATTTAGTGGATAAAAATCATGTAAATCCAAAATTTTTGTTTGCCCTTGAGCCTTTTTTGTCACTGATTTTAGACAGTGATCTGATATGAAGAGAAGATCGCCTTTTAAGTTGATAGTAATATCCATTGGCTGAGATAGAAATCCTTCAATTTCACCAACTTCTATTGAATCTGATAGTTTCTGCATTTTGTTCAGAAATCCTGTGGTGTTGAGTTTAAGATGGATAATAATATTTCTGTCAAGACTCCAAATATAAGCTTCATCATCTTTAACCATTGTCATGTGATTTATGGCTGGTAAATCGGTTCTTACGGTATGAACTAACTCAAATTCTGTCATTAACAAACAAAAGGAATCTCTTGAAACTTTGTCTTGTTTCTCAATATCTTTATATACCTTTTTGTAATCTGCTGAAGTATCTGCTTTATTCAAAAATGTTTCCTTTACAAATTGAGAAATCTCAGCAAGATTATGTTTTGAATGGACTTCAGTAAGGCAGTCGGAGCAAACCAAAAAGTTGCAAGTTCGACAAAAGAAATTGTATGTTTTTATGTTATGTTTGGTGCACTGTTTTTTCCTTATTTCTGCTTCTAGTCTTTGTTCCATTCTATCGTTATTTACAGGCCTAGGAGTTACAGGATGGTCTGTAAAATTCACTATTGTATGTCCAGAGATTGATGGAATTTTTGAATGAATATCTTTGCAATTTTCACAAACTGTTAAATCACAGTCCATGCAGCGCCATTTTACATTTCGTGATTCTTTACACACTTGACAAGTAACAGCTACTTGAGAGTTGCATCTCTTCAATGTCAACGAGAATTGCGTACATTTTCCATCGATAGTTGGACAAGAAATCAACATATTTGGTTTAGAGTCGGACATCATGAAACTATAAGCGTCTTTTAAAATTAACAATTTCTTATGGCTCAAAATTTTCCTTGCTGTTTATATTTATACTAGTATGCATTTCTCATGTAGATTCCAAAGTTAAATATGATACATTTTTGAGGAATTACAGTAGTGCCTTTGAACAAAAGACAATATTATGTGTGTGAAGTAAGAATAACAATGAGTAACATTTACAACAGTTAAAAGATAAGATATGTGATCCAAAGTATCTTCTTATTTTACCATTGACAATTTTATAAGTTTCAATAATTACTTCCAGTCAATTTTTTCCTTGATACTATCATTGATGGTTATAGAAATGCTTTCTTTGATTGACTTTGAGCATGAATAGCTTTAGAAAACTTATTCTGTATGAAGGCTAGCAAGTCACTTAAACTGATAGTTCAAGCTTACATAATGTCTTTGAGCAAGTTGTTGGATATTTTCTGACTCAAATGAAATTCCATATTTTTTGTTTTCCGTCAATTTTAAAAATCATTAGTACTTTTAAAGGTGAATTTTGGATTTTTTTTCATGTTTTCATTGATGCTGTGGGTAAAAAATTGCTATGAAGTTCTGCTGTTCTAGATCCAGAGTTATGCTCCTTTACAAATGGAAATATTGCTAAATTTTTTGTTTCAATTCTCTCACTTTAGTTTGCCTCAACCAAATGATATGGAACTTATAAACAATGCTTACTACCACAAAACAAAGGTCAAGTGTGAATATTGGTGGCATCATATTTACCATTCTAGAGTTATTCCCCTCTACAAATGGAAAAATTCCAACTTTAGTTTGCCTCAACAAATATCATTTTTTTTGTATAAGGCTGTATATTGTTTTTATACTGCAACTTAATAAAAAATTGATAGCTATTTAGAATAGATTGTAACACAAATTTCAAACTTATTTTCATCCCTTAATGAACCCCTGATAGTGGAAAAAGTGTTCCATGATAAAATTGACATTGCACAAAATATAGTTACAGAATGTTACTAAATTTAGGAAATAAACACAACTAGCTGCAGTATAAACAATGCTTATTACAACAAAACTTAAGATCAAGTAGCTTCACTTTTATGGTTCTTGAGTTGTGTCACTTTATAACCTAATATGCAAGCAGGGGCATCATCTGTTAAAAACTTTGGTTTTAGTTGACAACCCTGTGTCCAATGGTAAAGATCTTACTCGCTCTATATCTTGAGAACTGTTATGATTTGAAAGTTTATACATGTATAGTAGCCAAAACCAGATGGTGGGTGATTATGTATGTACAACTTCCTTGGTCAAAGGTCAAAATCAAGGTAAAAACTTAGGTTTCAGGTGACAACCCAATGTCCTATGGTAGAGATATAAATTTTTTACCACATGATATTCACTGCGGGGCCCACGGATATGGCTCCCATCTAAATGATATAAAAAAAGAAGATGTGGTATGATTGCCAATGAAACAACTCTCAACAAGGGACCAAAATGACACAGAAACTAACAACTATAGGTCACCATACAGCCTTCAACAATGAGCAAAGCCCATACCAAATAGTCAGCTATATAAGGCCCTGAAATGACAATGTAAAACAATTCAAACGAGAAAACTAATGGCCTTATTTATATAAAAAAATGTCTAGTTTTCTATATTAACATGTAAAGGCCTTTCAAACGAATTATATACTACTCTTGCTGCACATATCATTAAAGCTATTAAATACATTTTTCTTGAGAAAACTTGAAATGGAACAATAAATGCAAGCAATACATTTTTTTTTATATTTTGTAGATTCATCTTACAGTGGAAAAAATACAAACATCACAATAAGTAAACTAAGATTTTGATTCTTGTGCAAATGCATTTTATTATATTAGGTACAGACATGACATTACTTAATCTCCAGTCAAACTTTGTAGTAAACCAATGCACACAATGAACTGTTAATTTCCATTTTCACTATGTATTATCCTTTTTCAAAATGTATTACGTTTCAGAGCCAGAGGAAAAAAAATCCTGTATTGTAATTTTTATAAGCCTTTGATTTTAATTTTATACAAATTTGCACCATCTTTTGAAGAAGAATCACGTGAACCTCCTACCCATAGATACCCTGATTTATCAGTGTCCAAACATAAAGGCCTCTCAATTCCTAAATTAATTGATGACTGATGTAAGATTAAATCTCCGTTCGTATTTAGAATGTGAAATGCTCTATTATTACTGTCTACCACAATAATTTTCTTAGTGTTTGTCATTGTCAAATCTGTTGGATAGAATGGATTAGGGCATAAACTTAGAGGTGGATTGTGGTATGTCCACAGCATGTTTCCTTCCCAATTAAGGGAGATAACTCGTCCAGTTGTTTGACTCACACGATCGATCACACATATTCCACCATCAGCTATGCTGAAAATTCGCACTGGCAAGGTAAATAGCCTTTTATTTTCTGTTGTAAATTCAAAACTTTTTCGCAGTTGTCCTCTTTGATTAACGGCAACAACTTGACGAAGGCTACTTTCTGTAAGTTCAAAGTCAGAATCACCTTCAGTAAGACCTACCAAGAAAATGTCCCTTTCTTTGTCATAATGAACACACTTTGGCTTCAGTGGATTAAAATTCTTAATATCGGTAATTTCTGTTTGATGTTGAGCATTTTTTGTAACTAATTTAAGACGGTGATCTGATATGAAGAGAAGATCTCCTTTTAAATTAATAGTAATATCATTCGGCTGAATTTGAACTCCACCAATTTCATCAACTTCTTTTGAATCTGATAGTTTTCTCTTCCTTTGAATCATGGTAAAAAATCCTGTGGTGTTTAGTTTAAGATTGACAATACTTTTTCTGTCAAGGCTGCAAATGTAAGCTTCATCATCATTTGCCAATGTCATGTAATTAATGGATGGTAAATTAGTTCTTACAGTATGAACAAGCTCAAATTCCGTCATTAACAAGCAATATGAATCTATTGAAGCTGAGTCTTGTCTCTCAGTGTCTCTATACTCTTTTGAATAACTTTCTAAAGTTTCCGCTTCATTCAAAATTTGTTCATATATTAATTGTGAAATGTAAGCGTGATTATGTTTTGAATGGTCTTCGATAATGCAGTCAGAGCATATTAAAAGGTTGCATGTTCGACAGAAGAATCTGTAAGTTTTCCTGTTATGTCTGCTGCACTGATTTTTCATTATTTCTTCTTCTACTCTGAGTTCCATTCTAGATACAGGAATGTCTGTAAAACTCACTACTTTATGGCCAGAAAATAATTGAATATTTGAATGAATGTCTTTGCAATTTTCACAAATTGTTCTTTCACAATCCAAACAGCGCCATTTTAGTTTTTGTGACTTTTTACACATTTGACAAGTTACAGCTACTTGGGAGTTGCATCTCTTCAGCATCAACGAGAATTGTGTACATTTTCCATTTATAGTTGGACAAGAAATCAACATATTTGGTTTAGAATCTAACATCATAAAACTATAAGAATCATTTACAATCAACAATTTTTTATGGTTGTAAATTTTCCATAGTGTTTATATTTATACAACCAGAAGTAAACATTTCTCATGTAAAGTCCAAAGTTAAATATAAAACATGTTCATGGTGTTTGAAGAGCAATAGGTGTGCCTTCTTAAATTAGACTATAAATGTATGAATATTTGAAACCACTTAAATATAGCTATTATTTCATATAGATTAATATCATGAACCCACTTATCTACTTATGTATCTATATATATTACTAATGACAATTCTATCAGTTTTAAAAATTTTAATAATAACTTCCAGCACAGTAAATGTAATTACTTTACAGTAAATTTTTCCTTAATAAATTCCTTGATGAACTTTGTCAAATTAATATAGACCTCGCAAACCATGACATGCATGATACCTGCCACTTAAACAGTCAATGGGCCCCCACTTTAAATAATTTATGGATCCGCCACTGGTCTCTGGTAGATATTTGTCTCATTTGCCACTGTACCACATCTCTTTGTTTTTATCTTAAGGAGACTCAAGGGTACAAAAATTTTAGCAAAAATTTAAACATTTTTTTTTTCATTATGAATTATATTTATTACTTTATTAATTGTTACTTCATCATATTGTACAAAAATCAACTAAAAAAATCAATTCTTTTTGGCCACAGATAACTTGTGAATGTACATATCTGTACATTTGTTTCTGGAGCTGACATGTCAGTTAACTGCTAGTAGTCTGTTGTTATTTATGTATTATTGTCATTTTGTTTATTTTCTTTTGTTACATCTTCTGACATCAGACTCGGATTTCTCTTGAACTGAATTTTAATGTGCGAATTGTTATGCGTTTACTTTTCTACATTGGCTAGAGGTATAGGTCACTCAGGAGAGTTGAGATCTCATAAACATGTTTAACCCCGCCACATTTTTGTGCCTGTCCCAAGTCAGGAGCCTCTGGCCTTTGTTAGTCTTGTATTATTTTTTAATTTTAGTTTTTTTTGTGTATTATTTGGAGTTTAGTATGGCGTTCATTATCACTGAACTAGTATACATATTTGTTTAGGGAACAGCTGAAGGACGCCTCTGGGTGCGGGAAATTCTGCGTGTTTTGAAGACCTATTGGTGACCTTCTGCTGTTGTCTGTTCTATGGTGGGGTTGTTGTCTCTTTGACACATTCCCCATTTCCATTTTCAATTTATATATCATTGAAAAAGCTCCAAATTATCTCCCTTTGGTGCTAAAAAGCAATTTTTTGGCATTTATATTGAAATATCTTTTTAAACTCATGAGTGACTTAAATTATTATTTTTTTTTAAAATAAACTGTACTTGAACTAAATTATTGTAAAATGTAAGCGATTTCTGTAATTCAGTTCTTTTTCTATTTCTCCTATTAGTTAAACAGAAAAAAAGGACCTTAACAAAAATGTAAGCTTCTTTCAGAGGCAGATTGTGAGCTTAAATGAATGACCCCATTTTTTTATTTCATTTTTCTATTTAGTATATATGATAAAGTTCATTTATAGAAAAATATAGCAAAATCTTATATTTATACAATCGAGCCCCCTTAAATAGATAAATAATAATATAAGTGAAAAGAAGGAAAAAAGCATGTAAATTAATTACACAAAATCTTAAAACAAATCTAGCAAAAGAACAGTGTGTCGATTGCTGCCCATTATCTCAAAGTCATAAATGTTAATGATAAGCCTTCAACAAAGAGCAAAAGCTCAACATTTAATGCAAGTTCAAGATGGTCCTCGATAACATCAATTATATGCATATTTAGCTTGTATTATTCTGAAGCTGTAGTAGATTAAACTTTGATATAATAGGGGTGTAAATGTTTATAATGTTACATTTTTTTTTTTGTGTTCATGTCAAAAATATTGTGTGAAGTTGATTGTGCTATTCATTTATAAATCAAACCATTTTCCCACCAACAATATGGATTTTTTTTTTGTATATCAAAATATTGTGTCGTAACAGGTGCTATTTCTCTATAAATCAAACTCTTTCCCACCAATGATGTGCAATACTTGTATGTAATTCCAACTAACATTTCGGTTACATTGACGCACTGTGTGAAAGGGGTTTATACATTATACAATTATTGACTTTTGATGAGATTGATACAATTGACTGAAATCAAAAATCAATAATTGTTTTATTACATAACTTTTTATCCTTCTAGTATTTGCTAAAAAAAACCTGTTAAATCTTCTCCTTGTGTTTATATTAAATAAATCATGGGCTTTTGCAGTTGGTAAGTTTCATAAGTGGAAATTTTCATTAAAGTATAGTAAAAACATATTTACAAAAAACAAAAAGAAAAAGAAAGAAAAAAAATTGGGAATTACTTTATGCCATCAATCTACATCATTGACGTTGCCTTTGAAACTCTATATTTACGTACAGGGACACTGTTTCTAATCTTATATTAACCTCTCATGATCTTTGACATATTAAATATAAATTTTATCAAAAAGGATTACCAATGCTTTTATCTAAGTTTATGCATGGACCTATGATAAAAAGAGGGGGCATATAAATTCCAGGTCTGTTCCTCCATCTGTTTGTCTGTCATTTATTGAACATGTATTATTAAAGTCTTGGTTACAGAAATTTATCATGAATTTATCATCACATCTACTTGAAACTTAATTCTGATGGGAAATATACCTTGAACTTTTAAAACATGCCAAATATAAGTTATGACTCATATTTTCCTGTTCATTGAACATGACAATATAAATGAGTAATATCAAAATACAATCTCAGATTAGTCAAAGATTATTCAATGAGGTCATCAGGTCACATCAATTCAAAGTGTAAATGTTATTATGATGTGAAGTATCTAAAAGATACATGTATGTCAAATTGATAGGGTTTGACCATTGATTATGGCATTGCCTCTAATAAAGACATTCTTTTAGCCGTATATTCAATATATATAAAAGTATTGATAATAAATAGATGCATGAAGCACTAACAATGATACACTTATTTTGGATTTTCTTCTTTATTTTACACTGAATGTGTATGCTCTTAAAACAAGTTCATTTTCCATGTTGAAGGATTTAGATTTTATACTTTTGTATCAGCATTTCAGAGATGCCTTGTAACCATTTTGATTTTTTTTTGCAAGACAGGATTTTGAGGAATGACATTCAAAAGGAATTAAATGACATTCTTTTGCATTTCTTTTAAAACTTTTTTATGACCGATAGATAGAATAAATACTGCATTTCTGGAAGTCTAATTACAGCTAGAGTTAATAAGTGGATTTTAATAAAAATTTACCATATCCCTGAAATAAAGGATGCATACAATGTAGATGATAGCTACTGATGCAGATGACATAGGTAGATTTAAGGGGAGGGGTCAATTATAAATAGCCACTGTGCTCCTCCTTATGGATCTTGATATATGATAAATGTTTTACATGTCTAGCAAGTTTGGGGCCCTTTATAGCTTGTTGATCGGTGTGAGCCAAGGCTCTTTGTTGAAGGCCGTACATTGACCAACAATGGTTTACTTTTGTAAATTGTTATTTGGATGGAGAATTGTCTCATTGGCACTGACATACCACATCTTGCTATATCTATAAGACATTTTACAAGTATTGCTTCTATTTGTTGGCTTGCCAGGAGGCCATCCCTTTTTAAAACCATAGATCCTCGACTGACTTCCTGGAGTCATTGCTTAACATTAGGCACATATTAAACAGATATTGCTATACTCAGGTGGCTTCAGACAGTTATGCCATTAAATAAAAACAAATAATTTTAACTTTTTAATATTTTATACTTCAGATTTTGTTTAACAATCAGACCTGATTGAAATGCCCAGTCTACAAACTCCAACAAGTCATATTGTCAAATAATGCTATAATGAATATTTCCCTCTTCATTTAAAAGTCCAAAAACTATGCCTTATCTCCCTTTTACCAAACACTCTAAGATTTATTGAGAGATTTATCTTATAGTCATCTTGATTACAAATATTTTTGCTCGCTCCATGTCAGAATCTTTGTCACAAGCACTTCCTACCCACAATTGTCCGTTCTCGTCTATGTCAAGACTGTAGGGATGTTCAATGCCAAGGTCAATCGTAGATTTATATGCGATCACGTTTCCTGCAGTGTTCAGTATATGTATAGCACTATTTGCTGTGTCTGCTACCACTATTTTACTGGATTCAGTGGTTGCTATGGCAGTAGGGAAAAACGGTTTCACATGTGTACTGGTTTCCTGTGGATCATTATATTCCCACATTCGATGTCCAAGA
Source organism: Mytilus galloprovincialis (assembly GCF_965363235.1). Lineage (NCBI taxonomy): Eukaryota > Metazoa > Mollusca > Bivalvia > Mytilida > Mytilidae > Mytilus > Mytilus galloprovincialis. Next base: position 63,966,942 of record NC_134839.1, read on the forward strand.
GAATTGACAGCTAATACTCTACCGGTATGTTCACTGGTGTGGTCTAAAACACATATTTGTCCAGCAATAGTTTTAATACGATATGGAACAGTGAACAGTTTTTTCCCGGACATTGCAAATTCAAATGATTTCACTAGTTGCCATGTTTCTGAATAGGCTATAAGCTTTCTTGTGCTTTCTGGTCGAACTTCATAATTCCCAGGTTCTTTCAGTCCAAACCAGTATAAAACACCGGAATTAGTATGTTCAATATGTAGGCAAGTAGGCTCCAAAGGATCAAAATCAAAGATATTAAGTATTTGCCTCTGACCAAATGCATCTGTGAATGCTCTTTTGAGATTTTGATCATTTATAGAAACAAACAAAATGTCTTCATTTATAAGTTCAATACTATTAGCTTGGAAACTCTGAATTTGATCTATCTGGTTGCATTCTATATCCTTGTTCATCTTATTATAAATGTACCTTATGCAAAACTTCCTGCTCTTAATTGGCATTTTAATCTGCTGAATTTCACTAATGCTGTCACAACCTATCCAGGCAGATAAATACGACACAGTTTTAAGGCAATGAATGACCGGCATTGGTGTGACTACTGTATGTATCACATGGAAATCTACGCTGGTCAGGCAATAGCCTTCGTCCCTGCTTTGAGAGCGAGCAAGAAATCTAGGCGGCAAATGGTCAGATACCTCTTTTCCGTCTTCCTGTAATTTCTCGGTAATAAATTGGTCTATACCAAAAATGTCATGAAGTAAATGTTTCTGGGGAATACAAGAATCGCAGACTAAAAGTTCACAACTTTTGCAGTATAATGAGTAATTTTGATACGGATGGTGCTGACAGGGTAGCGCCTTAATTCTGTTTTTTATCGTTCTGTCCAGTACGCAGCAGTCCACATCGTTAAATGAAATGATAGTATGTTCCTTTGTGGACTTTGCACTTGTATGAATAATTCTACAATTATCACATATCTTCATGTTGCATTGAATACAGCGCCATTTAATATTGACTGTCTTTGTGCAAAGTCCACAGTATATTGTCAGGTCAAATTCCTCATCACTATTAATGGTCGAAAAACTTTGCAGTTCCATGTATATTTTCTAAATAATTGTTTTGAAGATAATTCCTGGAAATCACACAAAAGTTGTAACAATAAATACCTTGACACAGAATCGGTAATTCAATGCTTTGAATTTAATAACAGCCTTCTTTGTCTGTAATTTGCAATCAAGAATGTAATTTTATTTTGTCCTATATCGTTTTTAAAGATATCATTGTAAGGAAAATATTTAAGGTAAATTTATTTCCTTATATGTGGTTGATAACATTTATATCATATTATTCATATATTGCATAACTACTTTAGATAGTAAAAAAATGGGGAAATCTTTAAAATTTCTTCCCTGGTTGAATGAAGTATGATTCAGTCTTTATTTTATTTTAAGGTTCAGTAAATCTATGAATGATAATTTAGAAGGAAATGTGATAATTAAAAAGAAACTAATACAATTTCACTTTATGTGTAGCCTTCCTCACACAATTGTATTTATCAGAGGCAGATTTAGGGGGGGGAGGGTGGCCCTTTTTGGGAAAAAAATTGGTTGCTTATATAGGGAATCACTAAAGCGTGACTGGAGTGGGCCCCCGTCTTGGGCAGTCAGTGAGCCCCAACTTATGAAAAATTCTGGATCCGCCACTGTTTATGATTTATGATTTATTGAAGAAAAGTACTATTTTTATTTTTCATTCGTAATTCGAAATGACCATTTTGATATGCCCCTTTTTACAAACTTATGTGACAATGCTAAACATTGTATATTTATAACAGTGACAAATGTTTTGCATTTAATATATAAGGCCAGGATTTTTTAATTTATTGGTTTACGGATCCGCCGACCCGATTTTGCTGATTTCCAGAATAAAAATAAAATTCACTTTTCACGCTTTTTTATTCCCGCCGACCTTAACAAATGCATTATCCCTGAAAAATAATTAAAATATTTTTTTTCCTGAAATGAAATGCATTAATCACTAACAAAATTGACAACACTTTCTGGTGTGAAAAAAAACCCTTCCAGTTTACGTTTCTAAATATAGACAAATCAATTATAACTGACCTTGAAGTGTCGTTTGCGCAAATAATTTTGCGGAACGAAACTTGTGTTTAAAACCAATTACACAATAAGGGGTTACACTAAAGACCTGAAAGTGGACCTGAAAAGACCTGAAAAGACCTGAAAATATACGACTAAAATTATTCAAATTGCAATAACTTTTTTATTATTGGATGGAATTTCTTCAAGTTGGAATTTTATTAATTGTAAATAATTATATTTCATTAAAATTTAAAAATTTTAAATAAGAGACAATTTTTTGATGCCAAAAGCTGGACCTGAACGGAGAAATGAAAAGACCTGAAGGGACCTGAAAATCTATGTCGGACTAATTCTAACTACAATAACTTTTTTCGTTTACCTTATTTGTCATCAGTCCGTAAGATGCATCATCTCATAGAAATAGACTTGTCCAAATGTGGACAGGGTGAAGGCATCAAATTAAAGAACTGAATATTAACAAATCATTAGGAATTTTCTTGTTTTTATAGGTAATAAAAAAAATGTCGTTCATTTGGATAAAAAAACGGGAATGCAAGACAACAGATTAACCCGATATCGTTTTTCCAGTGGACGATTCTATTAGGTTTTTGACACGTGTGTTGAAACTTATTTTCGTACGACGTTTATGCATTTTTTCTTTATCAGTTTTCGTGCTTGAAGATCATTATTTACCAAGTTTTCTGGAATTGATTAAGAGCTACGCGAATCTATTTTTCTTGTTTCTGAAATGATGATTTAATTTCGTCTTTGTCCGTGCATCCCCCTTTTTTTTTACTGTAAATTACTAGACAATGTCATGCGTAGTTTATAACAGCTGAGCAATAATGTTTCATCGAACTAAAATTTTAGAAATGATGATAAAATAGCATAACAAACATATTGCTAGAAAGGTGAAATATATATTGATTTTGCATATTTTTTTGTCTTCAAAGATGATTTTTTTTCTTTTTTTTTTCCCGACCGACCGACCCGACTTTTTCATGAGGAAAATCCGTAAACCAACAAATTAAAAAACCGTGGCCTAAGAAATGATGACAAATAGGCAACACCAATATTGAAATAAGGCTGAAGTACCTAGTAATTCTCTACATATTTTAAAAATGTCTTAAATAAAGAGTTGCTGAACCAATGACTCCCATGTTTTGTGCTGGTAGAGTTCTTGTAAGTTGATAAAGGGTTGACGGAAAAAAATTAAATACTGCTAAATTGACAACAACACTTAAGGAAACTGCATATTTTATGGTCAACTTGTTTCCTCAATGAGAACAGCATCTTCAGGACAAAGTATACCAAATCAGAATCCCTGAAGTCCAAAGAATAGTACATGTATTCAGTATTTTTTTTCTGACCGACCAACCTGAATTTTTCAAATAATAAAAAACTGCAAACCAAAAAATTAAGAAAAAAACATGGCTTAAGCCTACATATTCGTAGAATTCTGGAAGTCTAAATGTGACACCATTGGTTTTGTTGTCACCTCTCTACTAAATACTTGTATTGTATTGTTGTATTGTATGAGTATAATTCATTTGTTGAAGTCAAGCAGTGTGAAATTACTTTTTAGGAAAATAAGCATCTCAGTCTTAGATGTTTACTAAATTCAAATTATAATATAATCATAAAGAAAACTTATATGTACATGTAACCCTTATTAAACAATTTTTATAATTTCAGTATCTGTAAGCTTAGGTACAGTGCATAGTGGGGGCTGGTTAAATCAGACTGGCTTTGTTAAGAATTCACTTGAAATAATAAAAAAAAATTAGCAAAGTTTCAATTGTTGCCAACTCCTGTGCGAAAAACAGATACTATATATAGCTAGATAATGGGTTTACTGTTTGTGTATTTCCTAATGAAATATGAAACTAAAAAGGTTACACTCCTACAGGAATAAGTAATCTGAATCACCAGGAAAATGAATCTTAAAACAAAAAGATAATCTTTTAAACTATCTGTTAAAACTTTATTTGGATTTCCTTTGTTAAATATTTGTGTCAACAGATATTTTCATTATCTGACATTTAATACTTTAAAATGACGTACTACGGAAGAAATGTCCGGTAAGACAGTTGGAAAACCAAAGACGTGAGAACAATAGAAAAGTATCATTTGAAAAGGTCTATGAAATCAATAGTTTGTTTATGATACAGTGATGTACTAACCATACTAATTAAAAGTTATTTATAAACAAAAATAGGACATTTAATATTAATATAGTTGAATGGTTTTATTTAAAATATAGAAGCAATTATATAATGTCTTATTTGATAAAAATGAACTTGTTTTTGAAGCTTTTAAAGCATGCATCTATTATTGTTTACTACAAAAAGAGGCATATAATAACACTATATTGTATTTTTGTTTATTTTTCAATTAATTTTGATTTTTGCTATTTATCAGATTTATTATCAACTATGCCCTTGCTGAAAAAGGACAAAACAATTAAGGGTCAACTTTTCAGTGTTCGAAAGTGCGGTATTTTTATGCCCCACCTACGATAGTAGAGGGGCATTATGTTTTCTGGTCTGTGCGTATGTCCGTCTGTCCGTTCGTTCGTCCGTCCGTCTCTGTCCGTTCGTTCGTCCGTCCGTCTGTCCCGCTTCAGGTTAAAGTTTTTGGTCAAGGTAGTTTTTGATGAAGTTTAAGTCCAATCGACTTCAAACTTAGTACACATGTCCCCTATGATATGATCTTTCTAATATTAATGCCAAATTAGAGTTTTTACCACAATTTCACGGTCCACTGAACATGGAAAATGATAGTGCGAGTGGGGCATTCGTGTACTGAGGACACATTCTTGTTTGTACCTACTAACGATTCCCTATTTAAATAGATACCCTATAATAGTAACAGAAAGCAAATAATTGCATTGACTTCTTTGTGGATTCTATGTGCAGAGATATGAATAAAGAAAAAAATTATTTGCCCTATATGTATCCAGCATTTTTTTACATCCAAATAATTATAATGTGTTGATCAACTACAAGGTAGTGATACATTTTCAAAGAAAGGTACTTCAAAATTGTTTAGGGTTAGACAACAGGTTACATGAAATCGTAAAACTACTGATATGCATGGGCTAGATTTTTTGTAATGTAACCTTTTAACAATACTCCTTATCGCTATTACCAGCTGACCCGAGAATCTGTCCTGCTTGAACTATTGACGTCATACAACAATCACTTTTCCAATGTGGCGTCAGGTATTTTGTATTCTGACGTCAAAATTTTACGGGAACCTGTGTGATGTCCAGTAATGGCTGACAAATAGCGATAAGGTGTATTTATGTCTAAGCGTTCAAATAGATTTCATTTTACTATAAAAAAGGTATATAAGAATGAGGACCTTTTACTCAAATCTAAAGGAGTAGTTTTCACCTGAAAATAAGAACAGTCCTGGGTTTGTGCTTTATTTTTGTTCTGGCTGTATGAATCATAGTGAATCTGTCAAGATGAGCAATTCAGATTCTTTTGATCCACTCATTAGAAACATAATGGGCATGTATCAAGAATCTGGAACCAATGTTAAAAACTTTTCTTTTCATTCCAGGTGAGAGATGGATCTGATGAGAATGCAGATCTTTTAGGTCGTTGGTGTGGTAATGAAGTCCCTGCAGTTTTGACCTCAACGGGAAATAATCTATATATAGAATTTAGATCAGATGTCTCTACAGCGGGAAGTGGATTCAAAGCTGACTACACTACAGGTATTCAATATCTTGATTAGTAAGCCCAATTGCATTTTACATGTATGAGATCACATTAAACTACACTAGAAGATGCCTGTGAAACTGCTATACAATTGGGGTAGTGTTGAATCAAAGAGTTTTTAAATTTCACAAGCATTACGTCAAGTGAGCATGCAAGAAAGAGACTATATAAATCAAGATGGATAACAATCTCTTAATTGAGTTATTTTCTTAAAAGTTGTCATTTTCTGTAGAAAAAAGAATGTTTCAAAGACAAATTTAGAAAGTACAAAACACTACATTTATATATCATATCACAAATATTTCCGACTTTGTATGGTTTCAGAGGTAATGTGGCTCAAGGAAATCGGTCGCTTCCTTTGAAATTAGCATATCAAATGCCTACTCAGTGGTCTAGAAATGGCGAAACCATACATAAAAAATACAAAAAATGAACTGTTTTATAGAAAATTAATTTAGATTGTAAGCAAAAGTAAACATGAAGTGACTCATCGCATGTACAGTTGAACTGATTTTAAATTTTGAACAAGTGTTTGAGTGTGGAAGAATTTCTATTTATTCACTGGATACTGATTGTAGGTTGTGGAGGAACATTTACAACCGAGGAAGGGACCATTCAGTCACCATACTTTCCTGACACCTATCCTGGTAACAAGGAATGTATCTTCATCATTAGTTTACCTGCTGGCAGCAGGATTACGTTGACCTTCAGATCTTTTGATGTGGAAGACTCATCAGATTGTAGCTATGATTATGTAGAGGTAAGATTTGATATAAACTTTTACTGTTAATTTTTATTATAATTCAAAAAGATTATTTCTGTTTTTTAACATAATGGAATGAAAGGCCTAATTGAATTTTCAAATTACATGGAATTTGTCGCCCTTGTTTGCATAGATGTAACACAATTTCTGAAATTTAGACAGGTCAGCTTGGCAAAATTTGAATAGCCTGACAAAGAGGAACTGGTTGTGGGGAAAATTTTCATTTCTTTCACAAAACATTTCTGTCAGACATAAAACTATATTCTTAGATTTGAGAATGGAAATGGGGAATGTGTCAAAGAGACAACAATTCGACCATAGAACAGACAACAGCAGAAGGTCACCAATAGGTCTTCAATGCAGCAAGAAATTCCCGCACCCAGAGACGTCCTTCAGCTGGCCCCTTAACAAATATTTTTACTAGCTCAGTAGTAATGAACGCCATACCTTGTTCTCATTTATTGTTTTGCTTGCATGAAATGTTTTATCAAGTTATGATACTGTGTTATAATTCTGGCAGGCAGATTGAGAAAGTAGTGTATATGTGTTGTGGAATTAATTACTGGTACGATTATCAACATTGAGCCTTTACACTTTGATGACTGGGCATAAAGATGCATATCTAACTTGTATACCTATTTTAAGTTGTTTTGTCAGTCAGATATTATAAAATTGAATGATACATTTGACTAGTGAAGAGGGTTTCTAAAGATTCACCATATGTTAATAAAACTTGAAGTGCCTGGTTTGTTTGTACTTTTGTCATTGTATTTATACCTTAGGGTGGTATTGTAAAGAGAGGCAACTCTAAATTTAACATAAGGACAAATCAAATCGAACTTCTTTTGAGTAAAGAAAGCAATAAAAAATTCATTATTGAAAATATTGAAACGAAAAACTTTTTCAGATTCGTGATGGAACAAGTGATGATTCAGCAGTTCTCAATAAGTTTTGTGGCAGTCAGGTTCCTGACCCAGTAACAACAACACAGAACAGCATGTGGGTTAAGTTTGTCTCTGATGGTTCAGTCCATAATACAGGATTCCAAGCAACATATGCTGCCAGTAGTGCAGGTATTGACCTATTGCAAATGCAAAATAATAATATTGATTTTCTACATAAGCAAATGACAATAAGATTTAAGTAATATCTTCAACAAAAAGTAAATGTATTATGATTGATAATTCATAAAGAAATGCATTTATACCATGCAAATATTTTGATACTTCTACATCCAAGCTGGAGTATCTGACATCCAAGTGTAGTGAGAATATAACCCTTTTTGGTAATGTTTTAAGGTATCTATTGTTGAAGGGAGGATATGAAAATCATAAAAATTATCCAAAACTTAAACTTTAAAATAAATTTATTATAGACAATTATTTTTGAAAACGTGTTTGTAAAAGGTGTATGGACATTCTAATTGCCAATGCAACAACTCTCCATCCAAGTTACACTTTGTAAAAGTTAACCCTTATAGGTCAAAGTACAGTCTTCAACAACTCTATAATACATGAACTAGTAAAACAGTGATTAGTAAAAGTGGTACAAAAATTTTAATGAACAAATACATTTTCAGCATGTGGCGGTGTACTGACAGAGGATACTGATAGCTTTACAAGTCCTGGTCATCCCAACACTTATCCACATGGAGTTAACTGTACATGGCAGATAAGAGTCAGTCCTGGTCATGTCATACGGCTGACCTTTAACACTTTCAGCATTGAAGATAATTCTGGCTGTCGTTTTGATTATGTACAGGTTTTTGACAATGCAACAGCAACTCCTGGCAGTGGTCTAGGAAGGTAGTGTTTAATTTCATAATCTTGTGTTCTTGAATTGAAAGGCATTATAGGGATAAATTTATTTCGTCTTACAGAGTGCTTTGTATCATAAAGACTTTCTTACTAAATGCATGCATGTTAACATAATATTATTCAAGATTGTCTGTTCTCCTAGCTTGTACCTTTTGTTTAGGGAGCAAATAAATCTAAAATGAGGATTCTTCTTTTGTTCCAAACAAGAAAAGACAAGTTGATTATGACTTATTTAATAAAATATGCAAATACATGTATTCATGTTTGCCATTATTTGGATACTGAAATTATTCTAGATAAAATTATCTGTTTTTACCATTAGAAATTCATTTGTAGCAGTCGAATCAGAAAAAAATGATGGATTATTTTTCTTTCAGAAAATGTGGCTCCACAATCCCTCCAGTGTTGACATCCTCAGACAATGTAATGACGGTGGTGTTTGCATCTGATAACAGTATAGCACATGAAGGATTCTCAGCCTCTTACGTTGCTCTTAATGCTTCAACATGTACGTAAATGTATGAAAGGACCAATTAGAAAATAAATACGTGTTACATATTTTCCTATTATTTTTGCCTCATTACATCAACCAAACAATGGGGATAAAATTTTGTTTTCAGGAAGGGTAAGCTGTTGTAGTTGCACAATTGGCACCCATGATGTTTTCGATAATGCTAAAAACCAGGATAATTGATAAGCAATTGAAAATCTATAGAAATGATAATATTGCTGATGTCTTTAACTCATTATAAGAGTTACTGGTATTGCTCTTAGGTAGATTGGATGTTATCAACTATCTTGGATTGTAAAATAGCAGAACACAATTAGTCTAAATCTTTCATGAAACAGGCATATTTTAAGAGAAAAATGTAATTCATTCATAAAACTTTTCAACTCTATGGAAAAAAAAAACGTGTGTTTATCATATTTTTATAACTGTCTTGCAAATACAGAAAATTTTCTGTTTGATTATGTTTTTTCCAACTTTTGCCATATAAGGGGTGATAACTCAAATAATGTTAATATTGTGATCTGAATTTACCTATTTCACAAGTAGAGGAATCCTATGACAGAGTCAACATACAAACTGCTGTATAAGCATGTAACATTTACCAGTGAATCTTATACTCCTATTAATCAATCAATCAGACATATTGTACAGATGTGTGTGTGTGTGTTCATTTCTTGTTATTTCAATACAGACTTTAATATGAATAATTTTAATCCTCTCAACAGTTAGCCCACTAATATTTCATAACTGCTACAAAAACTATAGTTATATTTGTTTGATAAAAATCTTGCTATTTAGAGTTGAAGTAATATGATAATATCTTTAAGACTATATATGTGTAATCCTTCTTGATGTATTCTATCGTTTATGTAAAACATAAAACAAATTACCAAAAAAACCCCAGTAATACTGCTACTACAGTTATTGTGTCTAACTATGATCTATATATATATTTCAGTATGTGGTAACCCTTTGACAGATCGTACAGGACTAATTACCAGTCCCAATTACCCTAGCAACTACCCACATAATAGGGAGTGTGTATGGACAATTACAGCTAATGATGGCAACCAGATTTTACTGAATGTTACAGATTTTGAATTGGAAAGACATGACTCGTGTACATTTGACTTTTTAGAAATCAGGTATGGTTATTAGATAAAGAGGTTGGTTGTTTACAGAATAAACTCTCATCACATCAATTTTTGCAACAAAATTGCAGTGTGTTGATTTATCAGTACTAACATTGGCATTGTTTGAAGCTTCTGTTTATATGCTCAACCTACCATAGTAGAAGGGCATTATGATTTCTGGTCTGTGCCTCCGTTTGTTCATTCATCTGTCTGTCTGTCCCACTTCAGGTTAAAGTTTTTGGTCAAGGTAGTTTTTGATGAAGTTGAAGTCCAATCAACTTGAAATTTAGTACACATGATTCCCTATGATATGATCTTTTTATTTAATTATCAAATTAAATTTTTGACCTCAATTTCACAGTCCACTTAACAAAGAAAATGATAGAGTTTCAGATTATAGTTTTTGGTTAAAGTTTTTGGTCTAGGTAGTTTTTGATAAAGTTGAAGTCCTATCAACTTGAAAATTTGTTCACATGTTCCCTATGACATGATCGTTTTAATTTAAATACCAAATAAGATTTTTGATCTTAATTTCATGGTCCATTGAACATAGAATATGATGGTGCAAGTGGGGCATCTGTTTACTATGGACACATTCTTGTTTAATGGATGAAAATGGTTCATTTATATTCCTTTATTTACATAATTATGTTTCTTAAAGATGTTTAAAGTATATCTAGCCGGTATTAAGAAATGGATAATGTTGAAAAAATTGATGTTAGATTTGCATACCTTGTTTATCTACTGTTGCTGAATATTTATATTGAATATAATAAAAAAAAAAAATAATGATGATGATGATGACATAATTGTAAAATATCTTAGCAGCCTTCATACATATATATATAAACAATGATGAATACAAATTTATTGTCAGCAGTATAATTACAGCATCAGTAAATACTAAATATCTGTTCTATAAGCTTGAATATTTTGGAAATGAGGTGCATGCATTCAGCTTTGTTACTCTTTAAGAATGTTCCTCCTTAAGTAAATACTAAATATCTCTGTTCTATAAGCTTGAATATTTTGGAAATGAGGTGTATGCATTCAGCTTTGTTACTCTTTAAAAATGTTACTCCTTATTAAATTCCAGAAATGGAGGATACCAGACTTCACCATTACTTGGCACATACTGTGGCACCACGATTGATCCAATAATACGTTCCCATAGCAACCAAATGTACATCAAATTTAAGTCAGACTTCTCACGGTCAGCAAAAGGATTCCAGATTTATTATGATTCTACAGCCTCTGGTAATCATGTACAGATAATTAATATTTATGGGAAGGATGAGGATGGAGGAAGGGGTCTCATCCTGAATTCCTATGGGAAGGATGAGGATGGAGGAAGGGGTCTCATCCTGAATTCCTATGGGAAGGATGAGGATGGAGGAAGGGGTCTCATCCTGAATTCCTATGGGAAGGATGAGGATGGAGGAAGGGGTCTCATCCTGAATTCCTATGAAAATAATGTGCATCATGATATAGTTAGATCCTAAATTTCTCAATTACTAATACTTCAATTGGCTATTTCTGAATTCAAAAAAATTTAACAGCTCAATCCTGAATTTCAGAAAAAAAGGTCCTCCCCAAAGAATGGCTTGTAAAAGATAATAAGCATGCAGTTAACTGGAAGAAGCAAACCTACAATTTGAAATTTACAATTCAAGAATACTGTTCCCAATGAGAATTTTTGGTTAAATTGTCTCTACAGATTGGAAACAAATGTCATACCTGGGTAATGTGTATCTTTTAAAACTGCCCTAAGCATGATTCTTTTCCTCAGTTAGAATTTTTATGCTTAAAATGATCATATTATGTTCATATCATGTTCACTAAACATATGATTATATCTGATGCAGAGGATCGGAAGGAATGTACCTGTGTAAATGCTGTCAAAAAGGTTTGAACTTGCACAACCAAATAGATGAACTAAGTATTTTGTAAGACAAGGCTGGTTTAATCATTGTAGTATGTGTTACATATTTTTTTTTTTTTTGCTCATTTTTTGTGTAAAAATTTAGGCTGTTACTTTTGATCAGTTTTATCATTTGAATTATTTTACATTGTCATTTTGGGGCTTTTTATAGCTGATTATGCGGTTTGGGTTTTTTTATTGTTGAAGGCCTTACAGTGACCTATTGTTGTTAATATCTGTGTTATTTGACTCATTGGCTATCATACCACATCTTCTTTTTTATATTAACATTATTTTTTTATACTTCAGTTTTATAAACAGGACATAATGTGATGCATTTTGGATTTTTTAAAATTAATATTAGAAGTCCATGTTTTGTCAAATAAATAATTAAGATGAAGTAATGCTTATGTAATGTATATGAAAAACCCAACAAAAAACCAAAAGTTGAACATTATCTAAAGGATCCCTCATCCTGTCCAAGGAATATTGGACAACATATGTTAAAAGATATTAAAATGTGAGCACATGAAACCTATGTTAGACTGGGAACATAACCCTGTGTCATCTTAAATGTATAACCCTTTTGTTGTCTTTCATCTATAATTCTGTGGCATCTTTTATCCGTAGGTTGTGGAGCTGATTTGACTACACCAACAGGTAGTTTTGTTTCTCCTAACTATCCAGCTCCATACAGTCACAATGCTGAATGTTTCTGGACTGTAACTGTCTCCAGAGGGAGTACTATAACATTGGTCTTTGTAGACTTTGACCTTGAAAATCATCACAGATGCACATATGATTATGTAAAGGTATGCTGTACAGAAATATTATTTACATATATCTAATATGATGCATTTATTAAAGGAAACATTTGGTAAACATCAATTGGACAGCAACATAGCAAAGACAAAAAAAACAAACATATAAATATTTGTTATTTTAAAATAGACAAAAATGTGTAACATTTTCCAAGCTGTAAATGTCTTAATATTATAAATACATTTAACAATGATTTCCTGAAATTTTCAATTGATGTATCCAAACCATTTCCAGTGGTTAGAAAAGAATGATATTGTGAATGGGATAAAAATCACATCAAATCATTACGAAATTGAAGTATAGATTATAAATGATTTGCTGTAAATCTTGCTCATTTGATTTAGGTCCGAGAGGGTGGACCACAAGGACAGCAGCTAGCTCATTATTGTGGATCACAACCACCAGATCCTGTTACCTCTAACACTAATAAAATATGGATAAAATACAGGACAGACAACTCTGTATCAGGAAGGGGATTTCATGCTACATACTTTTCAAGTAAGTATTGTGTATATTTTTATGACCCACCTTCGATAGTAGAGGGGCATTATGTTTTCTGGTCAGTGCATTTGTCTGTTCTTTTGTCTGTTTGTCTGTTGGTCCGTCTGTCTGTCCCGCTTCAGGTTACAGTTTTTGGTCAAGGTAGTTTTTGATGAAGTTGAAGTCCAATCAAATTGAAACTTAGTACACATCTTCCTTATGATATGATCTTTCTAATTTTTATGCCAAATGAGAGTTTTGACCCCAATTTTACGGTCCACTGAACATGGAAAATGATAACTAGTGCAAGTTTCAGGTCCACTAAACATAGAAAATGATATTGCGAGTGGGGTATCCGTGTACTATGGACACATTCTTGTTTAAGGATTTTAAGATAATTAAAGGTTACTGTAGATTAAAATAAATTATTTTTCATGGATTTTGGGGGTAAATCCCAAATTTAAATGCTTAACGAAAAAAAAAATTTGAAAAAAAAAAAAACATGAAATCAAATATCCTTGAAAATTTCGCATGAACCATAAGCAACTGTACTGGTACTTATGACATTGAATAGCAAAGAGAAGTAACTAACCACGGAAACAACATTATGACATTAGTCTGTTTTGCTCATTATCAAAAATTATTCTGGCTGTAAGGTGTCATCTACTAATGGTAACAAATAATTTTGTTGTGATATAAATGAAGTATGTCATTACGCCCAGATTTTTAGTGCATCTAAGAGCTCGAGACAATGTCTGTGCCATCATTTCTAGATCTTGATTGATTTAATCAACTTCTATGTGTTCTTAGCACACTCCCTGAAAGTTGTTTGTCATATTGGGGTATAGAACTGTGGTCGACAGTCCCATGTCAGAGAAGGTCGTGATTATCATGTAGAAAGTTCATTGTTTATTTGTTGTATTCTCCTATGTACATTTTTTATTTGTTATTGCTTGACCCTAATCAGTGTCAATTTGCAATAATTGAAAGATTAATATAATGTTACCTCAATCCATGATCATTGGTATCCACTAAAATAAATAAATCTGAAGTATTTGTAAGTTTTCGTGTTGAAGTTTTGTTTGCCATGTATCATGAAAATGTATAACAAGTGAACAGGCCATACCTTAATATTAAGGATGTCAAGTTGGAAAAGAGTTGATAGGTTTTACAGAACAAACTGAAGTTCTTGAAAGCCTTCAAAACTATTTCTGTATTTTCAGATTGTAATGTCAGACTGACATCTTGGAGTGGTGTGATAGAGAGCCCTAATTTCCCTAATGCATACTATCATAACAGGAACTGTACCTGGACTATAGAGACCACTATGGGGAATACTATTAATGCTTCATTCTCACACTTTGACATAGAATCACATTCTAGTTGTCTGTATGACTATTTACAGGTATGTATGTAATTATAGATTTTTCATATACTCATATATGTATTTTTTATTTGTATGCCTGAATACTATTTTATTCACAGTGGAGCAGTTGAAAAAAATGGGTGTTCTTTGTATAAGCAGTGAAAATACTTGAATATAAATATCTCACACTTAGAATTCAATTTCTTAAGCTGTGTACAGGGGAGCCATGAATTTCAAAATTCCATAAATCAGAAATATGCAGACTTTATCAACACCATGAAATTAGATATCCCTAAAAGTGCAAGTTTTTCTCAATCCATGAAATTTGGTACTCTCAAAAATAAACAGTATTGTTGATATCTGATAAGTAGTGGTTCAGATTTAATAAGACAATTACATCCATCCTAGTCCATAGATATCCAGATTATCATCTTGTGAGACTTTTTTTATTGTTGTCAAAAGTCTGTGGGGAAAACATCCCTAAATAAGTTGACAATTCTTATTATCCATTTCCTTTAAAATATTGTAAACTGTATTTTCTGTAGATACGTGATGGTGAAAACATGGAAGCTAATGAGATTGGTCAATATTGTGGCAGCAGCTTGCCACCAACTATTGCATCCACTGGAAATACACTGTGGCTTAACTTTATGTCAGATTATTCTGTGGCTGGCAATGGATTTAGATTGGAATACATTACAAATGGTTTGTATACTTCTTATGAATTATAAAGATACATATTTTATCCATTACACCTTTTAAAGTTTATATACAGAATTAAACGCTTTGTCAATGTACTATAGTTGGAGTCTGATCTTACCATATTTGTAAGCATATTTTAATGCAGAAATTTACACTGATTTTGAGATAAAATTAAATGGTAAGGGCTAGTTACAAAATAAATTTAGAGCAAATTTACATTTCACATATGAGAAACTACAAAAGAAGTCATTCATATAAGCAAATGAATATAACATATTCTGTATACATGAACATCATGTATACGTCATGCATCAATGATTTTAATTTGAGCCTTTATTTCTAGTCTTGAGAATTTTAAATGTGAACAATAGTTTGAGACAAGATTCATTGTATGTTATTATTTGTGTTTTACAGGCTGTGGTGGATATTTAGTGTCAACAACCGGAAGTTTTACCAGTCCTAATTATCCCAATCCTTATCCACATCGACGGGAGTGTGTCTGGATGATATCTCTACCTACAGGCAATGCTATAGAACTGACAATAGTCGACTTTGACCTTGAAACCCATTCTTCATGTCAATATGATGTTTTAGAGGTAAATAGTCGCAAAAAGTCATCATTGTTTTTTTGGAAGAAATTTCAGATATCTAAATGACAAGTCAGGGCTTGTAATTTAAAAAAAATCCTGTTTGTTAGTTGTAACAGAGCCTGAAAGTATATGCATAAAGTAAACTTGCAAGTATTTTAAGGAATTCAACAATATGCCTTGGAACTCCAAATCGGAATCACATTTCTTGGATTAATAAGATTTTTTGTTGCAACTTATAAAAAAAAATCAAGTTCAAGATTGAGAGTTGCACATATGATGTAATTTGATATTTGAAACATTCAGTCAAATGGCTTATTTTCTTTTATCTGTAGAACCACCAAAATCCTGTGCATCTCTATTCACAAAGTAATATCTTAAAAGTTAATGATATAATCCTTACAATGTTATTGTCTCCCCTATTAACATTTTTTTCTCATGTGCAAGCAATGCATATTTGTTGTTCCATATTGTTATTTTTTATCATTTCATTGTCAAAATAAAAATCATTGTATGAAATAAAACGATTGTCAATGATTGGTCAAATATTTAAAAAAAAATCTATTTCAGATCCTATTTCTATTAAGGATTGATTAATGTTTATGTTCAAAATAAATTAAGGTGGTACCCAACACTTTCACTAAAATTAATTTGGCTCGTTTAATTTTCATAAAATTTTTACAAAGTATTTACTTTGACCCTTTAACAAAACTATGAAAAATTGAAAAAATTTAAACCAAGCGTTTTATCAGAAAAAATACACTGGTTATATAGCAGTTTGACAAACACTAATTTTGATCATTGAGAAGCTTTATATTGCGTTCACAACGCAACGTAATTAAAACGTTTAGCTGATATTACAGAGTTATCTCCCTGTAGTGTTAGGTACCACCTTAAACAAAACTCTTCTAGGTGTATGAAGGCTCAGACACATCAGGACCCCAGCTGACTAAGATTTGTCACAAACAGAAGAAACCACAGCTGTTGACATCTAGTGGCAATATAATGTATGTTAGGTTTGCCAGTGATAGTTCTGTCAGTGGTAATGGATTTAGAGTAACATACAGAGGCATTACAGGAGGTATGTGGTCAGTTTAACATGTACAATTCTTTAAAATACACTTGATTTATTAGTTTTTGTGGGATATCAAGTTTTGTGGATTGTGTGGATAAAAGGGAACCTCAAATTTAAATGTAAAACACAGTACACATTTTCTTTAGGCTTTTGTGCAGACTTGGCAAAACCAAGAAATCATGAAGAACAAATATTTCTTCAAAATTTTACTTCTATTTAATCATCTTCTTGGTACATACTAAATGATTAGACTCAATCTTAACTTTTAAAATGAGAGGGATGCTAGTAGATTTTTAGCTCACCTGGCCCAAAGTCCGTCGTCCGTCGTCGTTAACTTTTACAAAAATCTTCTCTTCTGAAACTACTGGGCCAAATTAAACCAAACTTGGCCACAATCATCATTGGGGTATCTAGTTTAAAAAATGTGTGGTGTGATCCGGCCAACCAACCAAGATGGCCGCCATGGCTAAAAATAGAACATAGGGGTAAAATACAGTTTTTGGCTTATAACTCAAAAACCAAAGCATTTAGAGCAAATCTGACATGGGGGTAAAAGTGTTTATCAGGTCAAGATCTATCTGCCCTGAAATTTTCAGATGAATCCGACAACCTGTTGTTGGGTTGCTGCCCCTAAATTGGTAATTTTAAGGAAATTTTAGTTTTTGTTTATTATCTAGAATATTATTATAGATAGAGATAAACTGTAAAAAGCAATAATGTTCAGCAAAGTAAGATTTACAAATAAGTTAACATGAC
The DNA here is from genome assembly GCF_965363235.1 of Mytilus galloprovincialis. Lineage (NCBI taxonomy): Eukaryota > Metazoa > Mollusca > Bivalvia > Mytilida > Mytilidae > Mytilus > Mytilus galloprovincialis. The sequence goes on from NC_134839.1 coordinate 63,984,705, forward strand.
CGAAATGGTCAGTTGACCTCTTTAGGAGTTATTGCCCTTTTTTACACGCCCGTCGTCTTTTAGACGGGACGTATTATGGTATACCGTTGTCCGTCCGTCCGTCGTCCACACTTCAGACAATAACTCAAAAGCACTTTCACCAATTTCCATGAAACTTAAGTGAATTGTTTATATCTATTGACGTAAGCTCCCTTTTGTTTTTTTTTAATTTCAGATTTTAAGTTTTGGATTTATGGGGCTTTATTCATAAAAAAGGGGGGATTTTCAACACTTCGGACAATAACTCAAACAGGCTTTCACCAATGTCCATGAAACTTTGGTGAAATGTTTATATCTATTGATGTAAGCTCCCTTTCAATTTTTATAAATTTAAGATTTTACATTTCCGTGTAATGAATTTTTATGCTTAAAAAAAGGGGGATTTTCCAATTTTGGGACAATAACTAACACTTTCACAAAATTTTATGCAACTTTGATAAATTGTTTATATCTATTGACATAAGCTCCCTTTCCATTTTTATAAATTTTAGATTTTACGTTTTCTTAAGTAATGAATTTTTATACTTAAAAGAGGAGGATTTTATGAAACTTTGGTGAATATATTAATGTAACATCCCTTTTGATTTGTATATATATTTCTAGTTGATCATATAAATTCATTTAAAGTATAAAAGACGAGTTAAAAGAGCAACGGGCGTATCATGCGCTAAAGCGCAGCCCTTTTTAACAATTTTTAAGCAGTTAAGCTGCTTTATGCGAGCACCCTAGATTTATGTTCTACCCAATAAATGCTGAAATATGTGCCACTTTTATTATCTGGCTGGCTATCATGTTATTTATAACTAATTGGGCACTTTTTTCATACTTTTTATTTTGGAATACAAAAAATATTACCATAAAAACGTTTAATGGTCGTCGATTATCCCAAAAGTTTTGAAGTTGCACATAGGAAGTAGTGCTCGATAGAAATCCTTCTATAGTTTATTACCCCCTGTGCTGTGGACTAAGATGTCAAAGAACAATTGTTTGAAATATTTGATCGCTGAAAATCTATAAAGATGAGTCGTTTACATTTCCCAGATGGCAAAAGTCATAGGAATATTGTTTGTCATCGATACGTATTACATACTTCAGTAGTCTATTGATAAACTGATAGAAGTTGGCGGCAATTTCAAATTACATGGAAGACGAAATTTACGTACCTTTTAAATTGGGAGAATTCTGATGATAAATCGGTACTTCATTATTAATCATTTTATTCGTTTTTTTGTCTGATTGAGATTATTTAAATCATCTTTATTCAGTAATCTTTAATGTATGCTCATTTGTTTTCTTGTTAATATTGTTCCGATTTCTAGCAAATCACCTTCATGCTTGTCAAATTAAGTTGTTGTTATTGTAGTTTTCTGATTGGTCGATGTCAAGGTCATTTTAAGATTGTTTCGCTTTGGTGTTACACAATGTAACATAATGCTACACGTGCTTTGATTAAGCTCGATGCGGTTCAATAAATATTGTGATGTAAACTTTAACAACTGTTATCTAAAGGACGGCATTATTTAACTTCAAAGTCGCATATTTTGTAAAATATTAAGTCCGAATCTGTGACACGTATCACACCGTAATTGTTTTTGATTTACAAGGACTTTTCGATTTCCGGTACAGAAAAATACGAATTTTATGTTTCTTTTTATAATTTTTCACATTTAAACACTCGTTAAGTGTTATTGAATCAATTCTATGCGGTTCCTTCAGCAACTTTATGCTGGTAAACGATTTCCCCATGAAAATAATAAGAAAAGAAATCGCATGATACGATAAAAAGGTAACGAGTCGACTAACGAGACTCGAGAAACGTTTAATATGTTTTCAAGTTGAAGTTACAAACAAGTTTTTCTTAATTCTTACTATTACAGTTATTGAAAGTTTAAATAAATGTTTTTTTATTATGATATTAGTAATGGAAGACAGTTAAACCGTAATCAACATATTTTAATTCAGTTATAATTTGAGACGTAAAAAAAAATCGAGAGTGAAAATGGGGAATGTGTCATAGAGACAATAACCAGATCTTAGAGCAGACAACAGTCGAAGGTTACCAATGGATCTTTAATGCAGGGAGAAATTCCTACACCCAAAGGATTGCTTTTGCTGGCCCCTTAACACAATAACCATGATAACAAAAATGTAAACTATTTCAACTAGTCACTTGTTCAGGTGGAACTTTTAAACCAGAGGAAGAACAAAGTAACTACAATGTAGTTAATAAGTTCTGGAGAACTTTTCGGCTAGTTAGTTCTTTCCGCCTGGAACTTTCCAACGTCGGAACAAAAGAGCATTTACAATAACTTGGACATCATACTAAAATCAGAAATATACACAAGAAATTAATAAAATTTTTAAAAATGTACAAAACAATTATGAAAAATAAATATGATATACAGCAACAATCACCGCATTAGTGGGTCCTCACTATAGACAGGTACATACAGAATATGGCGGCTTTAACATCTTAACTGGCACAAAACTCTCCCCTAACATAGGACAGTGTGACTGTGTATGTGTATAATCTCAGACATTGAATCTTTATAAATATAAATTGGAAATAACTTTTGAAATTGGTAGGATTGCATAACATAAACATTACTGTACAAGCATTATTTGATACTTTAGAAATAGCTGAAAACAATGCCTGAGATAAATATTTTGACTAATTCTTTACACTATTCATCTGAACGTGGCCAAGTTTGCCTTTGGGTTTTTGATTAACTGCCTATAGCACCCTTTGGTGCTTTGATTCGTAAATCTTAGTAATCTTTTACAAAAATCTTCTCCTCTGAAACTATTAGGCCAAATGAATCCAAACTTGGTCACAATCATCATTGGTGTATATTGTTTAAAAAATGTGTGGAGTGACCCTGCCAACCAACCAAGATGGCCGCCATGGCTAAAAATAGAACATAGGGGTAAAATGTAGATTTTGGCTTATAACTCTAAAACCAAAGCATTTAGAGCAATCTGACATGGGGTGTAATAATCTATTAAGTCAAGATCTATCTGCCCTGAAATTTTCAGACAAATCAGACTACGTTGTTTGGGTTGCTGCCCCTGAATTAGTAATTTTAAGGAAATGTTGCAGTTTTTGCTTATTATCTTGAATATTATTATAGATAGAGATAAACTGTAAACAGCTATAATGTTCAGCAAAGTAAGATCTACAAATAAGTCAACATGACCAAAATTGTCAGTTGACCCCTTAAGGAGTTATTGCCCTTTATAGTCAATTTTTAACCATTTTTCTAAAATTTTAGTATTCTTTTAAAAAATCTTCTCTGAAACTACTGGGCCCAATTTAACCAAACTTGGCCACAATCGTCATTTGGGTATCTAGTTTTAAAAATGTGTTGGTGACCCTGCCAACCAACCAAGATGGCCGCCATGGCTAAAAATAGTCCATAGGGGCGAAATGTAGATTTTGACTTATATCTCTGAAACCAAAGCATTTAGAGCAAATCTGACAGGGAATAAATTGTTTATCAGGTCAAGATCTATCTGCCCTGAAATTTTCAGACAAAACAGACAACCTGTTGTTGGGTTGCTGCCCGAGAATTAGTAATTTTAAGGAAATTTTGCAGTTTTTGGTTATTATCTTGAATATTATAATACATAGAGATAAACTGTAAACAACAATAATGTTCATTAAAGTAAAATCTACAAATAAGTCAACTACAAATAAGTCAACATGACCAAAATTGTCAGTTAACCCCTTAAGGAGTTATTGCCCTTTACAGTCAATTTTTAACCATTTTTCTAAAGTTTTAGTATTCTTTTAAAAAATCTTCTCTGAAACTACTGGGCCTAATTTAACCAAACTTGGCCACAATCATCATTTGGGTATCTAGTTTTAAAAATGTGTGGTGCGACACTGCCAACCAATCAAGATGGCAGCCATGGCTAAAAACAGTACATAGGGACGAAATGTAGATTTTGACTTATATCTCTGAAATCAAAGCATTTAGAGCAAATCTGACAGGGAATGAAATGTTTATCAGGTCAAGATCTATCTGCCCTGAAATTTTCAGACAAAACAGACAACCTGTTGTTGGGTTGCTGCCCGAGAATTAGTAATTTTAAGGAAATTTTGCAGTTTTTGGTTATTATCTTGAATATTATTATAGATAGAGATAAACTGTGAACAGCAATAATGTTCAGCAAAGTAAGATCTACAAATAAGTCAGCATGACCAAAATGGTCAGTTGACCCCTTAAGGAGTTATTGCCCTTTATAGTCATTTTTTACCAATTTTTAGTTATATTTTACAAAAATCTTCTCTGAAACAACTGTGCCAAATTTAATCAAACTTGGCCACTCATCATTGGGGTATTTAGTTTATAAAACGTGTGGGATGACCCGGCCAACTAACCAAGATGGCAACCCTGGCTAAAAATAGAATATAGGGGTAAAATGTAGATTTTGGCTTAAAGCTCTGAAACCAAAGCATTCAGAGCAATTCTGACTGGGTTTTATTGGTTATCAAGTCAAGATCTATCTGCTCTTAAATTTTCAGATAAATCAGACAACCGGTTGTTGGATTGCTGACCCTGAATTGGTAATTTTTAAGGAAATTTTACCGTTTCTGGCTATTATCTTGAATGTTTTTATAGATAGAGATAAACTGTAAACAGCAATAATGTTCAGCAAAGTAAGATATACAAATAAGTCAACATGACCAAAATTGTAAGTTGACCCCTTAAAGAGTTATTGCCCTTTATAGTCAATTTTTAACAATTTTCATATATTTTGTAAATGTTTGTAAAATTTTTACAAAATATTTTCCTCTGTTACTAATGGGCCAAGTTCATTATAGATAGAGATAATTTTAAGCAGCAAGAATGTTCAGTAAAGCAAGAACTCCAAACACATCACCAAAACATAATTTTGTCATGAATTCATGTGTGTCCTTTGTTTAAAGTGCACATAGACCAAGGTGAGCGACACAGGCTCTTAAGAGCCTCTAGTTACTTTTTTCACACTTAGGTTGTGGTGGTAACTTTAGTACACCTACTGGTACCCTGTTGTCTAAGAACTACCCTGACAATTATCCACACAACACCGAGTGTGAATGGTTAATAACAGTACAGGAAGGTCAGACAGTTGTTCTAACATTTGAAGACTTTGATGTAGAAGGTGGAAGCTGTAGATATGATTATGTGGCTGTAAGTATTTGTTTGTATGATTGATGTACATGCCTACAGGTCCAGCATAGTTATAGCTTGTCAAGTCAGTCTCATGTGATATATATTTATGGTACTTTTATTAGCTCACCTGGCCCGAAGGGCCAAGTGAGCTTTTCTCATCACTTGGCGTCCGGCGTCCGTCGTCCGTCGTCCGTCGTCCGTCGTCCGTCGTCGTCGTCGTCGTCGTCCGTCGTTAGCTTTTACAAAAATCTTCTCCTCTGAAACTGCTGGGCCAATTTTTACCAAACTTGGCCACAATCATTATTAGGGTATCTAGTTTAAAAATTGTGTCCGGTGACCCGGCCAACCAACCAAGATGGCCGCCATGGCTAAAAATAGAACATAGGGGTAAAATGCAGTTTTTGGCTTATAACTCAAAAACCAAAGCATTTAGAGCAAATCTGACATGGGGGTAAAATTGTTAATCAGGTCAAGATCTATCTGCCCTGAAATTTTCAGATGAATCGGACAACCCGTTAATAGGTTGCTGCCCCTGAATTGGTAATTTTAAGGAAATTTTGCTGTTTTTGGTTATTATCTTGAATATTATCATAGATAGAGATAAACTGTAAACAGCAATAATGTTCAGTAAAGTAAGATCTACAAATAAGTCAACATGACCAAAATGGTCTGTTGACCCCTTTAGGAGTTATTGCCCTTTATAGTCAATTTTTAACCATTTTTCGTAAACCTTAGTCATCTTTTACAAAAATCTTCTCCTCTGAAACTACTGGGCCAAATTAAACCAAACTTGGCCACAATCATCATTGGGGTATCTAGTTTAAAAATTGTGTCCCGTGACCTGGCCAACCAACCAAGATGGCCGCCATGGCTAAAAATAGAACATAGGGGTAAAATGCAGTTTTTGGCTTATCACTCAAAAACCAAAGCATTTAGAGCAAATATGACACGGGTAAAATTGTTAATTAGGTCAAGATCTATCTACCCTGAAATTTTGAGATCAATTGGACAACCCGTTAATAGGTTGCTGCCCCTGAATTGGTAATTTTAAGGACATTTTTCTGTTTTTGGTTATTATCTTGAATATTATTATAGATAGAGATAAACTGTAAAAAGCAAAAATGTTCAGCAAAGTAAGATCTACAAATAAGTCAACAAGACCAAAATGGTCTGTTGATTTCTTTAGGAGTTATTGCCCTTTATAGTCAATTTTTAGCCATTTTTCGTAAATCTTAGTTATCTTTTACAAAAATCTTCTCCTCTGAAACTACTGGGCCAAATTAAACCAAACTTGGCCACAATCATCATTGGGGTATCTAGTTTAAAAATTGTGTCCCGTGACCTGGCCAACCAACCAAGATGGCCGCCATGGCTAAAAATAGAACAAAGGGGTGAAATGTAGATTTTGGCTTATAACTCTGAAACCGCAGCCTTTAGAGCAAATTTGACACGGGGTAAAATTGTTTATCAGGTCAAGATCTATCTGCCCTGAAATTTTCAGATGTATCTGACAACCTGTTGTTGGGTTGCTGCCCCTGAATTGGTAATTTTTTGGAAATTTTGCTGTTTTTGGTTATTATCTTGAATATTATTATAGATAGAGATAAACTGTAAACATCAATAATGTTAAGCAAAGTAAGTCATCATGACGGAAATGGTCAATTGACCCCTAAGGAGTTATTGTCCTTTATAGTCAATTTTTAACAATTTTCATAAAATTTGTAAATTTTAACTAACATTTTCCACTGAAACTACTGGGCCAAGTTCATTATAGATAGAGATAATTGTAAATAGCAAGAATGTTCAGTAAAGTAAGATGTACAAACACATCACCATCACCAAAACACAATTTTGTCATGAATCCATCTGCTTCCTTTGTTTAATATTCACATAGACCAAGGTGAGCGACACAGGCTCTTTAGAGCCTCTAGTATTGATGTCTCAAAGACTATCACAAAAACCACTTAGGTTGTTTACTGGTAAATCAATATTTATCTAAGTTTATTCATAACACATAATTATTATATATAAAATAAATGAAATATTTAAGATTCAGAAACAAGCCAACTTGCTTAAACTGTCTTCTTGAAAATTGCTTATTTATGAATTTTTAATAAACTAGTGCAAACTTCTGAGAGCCAGGGCATTCTTGTATGCAGTTAAAGGTTTGTTCAAATTTTCAGCACAAGCGTTTTGACAGGAAATTATCATCACTTTATATAAACTGATGACAAAATAGCTATTAATGCTTGAAATTTCAGAATTTAATATGGGGCTATGAATTAGGTGTTTTATTCCTTCTCCATTTCTTATTTTGCAGTGTATTGTTTTATCTCATTTGTTATATATTTAATCTATTTATTATATATATTATAGTATGGTGAATTCCCTTGTTCTATATTTTAGGGATATGATGGACGAAATAGGAACTCTACAGAAATATTTAGGCATTGTGGCACAGCTGTTCCCAGTCCAAATGTATTTACGTCTACAGGGAACCAGATGTTTGTCAGAATGAGAACAGATGCATCTGTTTCTGCCAGAGGATTTAAAGCTACATACTCCACAGGTTCAATATTTGATACTTATTTGTTGTCAAATAATTTTCACAGAACATATATATTGATACCTCTATATACAACTCTGCTATATATTTTCTCTGTAATACAGATGTGCATACACTATTACAGGCTTTCACTAAAATGTTGTGAACATATTCTTCTAAGTAACATAAGTTTAAAACTCAGAAGCCTCTTTACAACTATCACTTTTAACCCTTTCACTGATAGCTGCCCAGACAGAAGCTACTCTGAGACGATGGCTTCCCTGGCTACTATTACTCAAGTGGGAGATCTTCATAATAAATGTCAATAAAAACTTGTCTGTAGTTATTTGTGTATTTATTTCATTCACTAACACCATGTTCACAGTTTTGTTCATGTTTTGATAAATTTTTCTTCATAAAATATTCAAATTTGTGGCATTATCTAGGTGAAATTTTCAAAATTCTGCTCTTTGTCCCAAAATCGTAATTTTTAAACCCAAAACATCAAAATTTTGAAAAATTGTAATGAGGCTGTACAAATTCCTTTCACTGAATGATGTCTATTCCAAGTGTTTTGTACATAAAACGACATTTTATGTCAAAAAAGTATACTAGTTTGCTTCAATTCTTCCATATTCTTTAAAAAAAAAATGTTCTATCATTTCAAATTCTCGTAAATTCCGTAAATTTCATCTGATTTTGACACGGTTTTCAACAAACAGAAGCGCCAAGTTTACACTTTCATGCAGGTATTCAACAAAGAAAGATAACTCATGTTTACACTGTTTTGAGCGGGAAATATAAAAGAGGTATTCCGATCCTCGTACAACAGGACTCATCATCAGCTGAAACGTGAATCCCAGTAAACCGGGACTCATCGGCGAAAGGGTTAATATCCCATACCTCTGTTAAAAATATATAAAAGTTGTCAGTTATAAACCCTTATCAAAGAAAGTCAGGTCAATACCGTGATAAACAAACAGCAATAACCACAAATCTCCATAGAAACCAAATTGAGTGACACTGTCAAAATTCAAGTACTCCCGATGGAGCAGCAGTTCCAGGTGTGACAAATCATTGTTTACTGCTGTTATTATCCATTCACAGAATATAACTATGAAACAATCATTTAAAATTCAATCCCTCAAGGGGCTTCTCTTTGTTGAAATTTCTGGCACAGCTTGCTTAATAGGAAGAAAGTGGACTATTAGCTAATAAATTTGCTTGTTTGTGTGTTTAAATGAAAGTATTTTATTTTAATCTGTACATTTTCTATATTACAGGGTGTGGAGGATTATTGAGTGCTGAAGAAGACGGAGAAATTGTTTCACCTAACTATCCAAATAGTTATAGGATGCTGAGCAATTGCACATGGATCATAAGAGGACTTCATTCCAGTAAGTTCACAGATTTTTTTTTTTTTTAAACCATAAAATGAATGTTACACTTTACCCATTTGCTGTTTACAATACGCTTTACTGTAATTTACTTCAAGCAGGATTTTAAACCCAAAATTTAAAAGCAAAAATGTATACTACCTTAACACATAAAAGCTTTATATCCAAAACTGACTAAAAAGAAAAGTAAAATCAATCTTTAATAGGCCATCTTTGTTTGAGGGATGTGGAACCTCAGTTTCTTAATAAATTCCAAATTTATCACTGGACAATTGAAGAGTGCTGACTTAGTGCTATAAAATAAATACTGATAGAATGCCTTGTCTATGTATTATACATTGGTATCCTCAGTATGATTAACTGATTAGTCCTTACATTATTTTAAATCATAATAACGATGTTTAAAATATTTTCAAATAGATGCTATAAGCACTGTTTTTCTTCATGATCTTTTCAGATGATCGTGTCACTTTGACCTTCACTCACATGGATTTAGAGCTTTACAATTCCTGTAACCATGACTATGTAACAGTTTATGATGGAGATGATGTGAACGGTACTGTGGTAGGAACATATTGTGGCAGCACTGTTCCAGCATCTATCACGTCACAAGGTTCAGCCATGACGGTCCAGTTTACATCAGATGCATCAGTTCAAAAGTCTGGTTTCCGAGCCCTGTATACTAAATCTGTTTCCAGTAAGTATTAATATATGACAAGCTAAAAAATGTTTCCTATAGTTGTTAATTTCTGTGTCATTTGGTCTCTTGTGGAGAGTTCTCTCATTGGCATCATACCACATCTTTTTTATATTATATGTAGGTGTTTAAAAATTTGTATAAGCAGAAAATGCAAGAGCTGTAAGTCAAAACTATACTAAGGGATATTAAAGAAACAAAATTTTGATTTGCATTTAATTCTATTAGAAGAAAATACTTTCTGTTTTCATTGTAAAAGGAAAATTCAAATTAGTTCAAAAGTCTCTAAAGTTTACTATTCTCAGTCTAGATACTGTGAATCAACTTATTTTCATGGATATTTTATATCATGATTTTCAAATTCACTTGATGTTGTTAGATAAGGAAAGATCTTAGTTTAAAATTTTCACAACAATTTATATTCGTGTTATTTTTCTAATCTTGAAAGTCGTGGAAATAATTCTCTGTTTTTAGGTTGTGGTGCAAACTTTACAGCAGAACACGGTAGTTTTACCAGTCCAGGATATCCTAATGAGTACCCAATGGACACAGAGTGTGTATGGACTATATATGCCCCACCTGGAAATAATATTTTGATTGCATTCAGGTGAATAAATGACCATATGAAAAAAATTAAGGTGTTAATTTGAAAATGTTTTGAATATTTTTCAGAATTATTCCTAGCAATAAAGGTAATTATTTTTCATTTTGATGATTTGATGTTCCAAATAAGGGGACATTTTCTTTTATTTTGTGGAAGACAGGCATACTATGAAGGCATGGGACAGCTGCTTGATTCAATAGCTCTTCAATATTGCATCAAACACAAAAGTTTTGCCCATGTACCTCCTTCAAAATAAATACACCTAGAAAAATGATATTTGGAGTAATTATTATCACATGGAAACATACAAACATCTAGCAAAAATGACCATGAAAAGTAAATCCTTATAATCCAAATAATTTTGTTTTAATTTGTATTTCAGTTTCTTCAGTTTAGAGGATCATTTACCAACTTGTACCATGGACTATTTAGAGCTTAGAGAAGGAAATGTTCATGGCAGGTTATTAGGTCGTTACTGTGGTAACCAAGCACCATCTAACTTGACAGCTGTCAATGGATTGTGGATAAAATTTAGGTCAGATGATAGTCTGACAGAACAAGGATTTATAGCTCAGTACAGTACAGGTAAATACTGTTCCATTTAAACATATGGTACATTGATCTAGGGTAAAGCACTTCAAAATGGGTTATTTACCTGAAAATTTAGAATATTCTTATATTTCCACTGTACTTGACACCCTCCCATAGATCTAGAAGTACCCTCCCTGCGTCCCATGTATGATTTTATGGAACAACCATAAACAAGGTTTTGTGGAAAATTTTTTAATACTCTTAAATGTTTCACTGAAACTTCAAACAATTTATATTTCTATTGGATAATTGACTATTTTGAGAACATCTTAATTAAAAAAATTAAATAACCAACAATACATACCAATAACAAATAACTCAAAACACTTGGCATGTTTGTGCATTAATATCTTCAGTCATGAGATGAATGTATTTGGGTAAATGCATTTGTTCATTATTTATTCATTTAATTGCATTGACATTTAATGAAAATAAATAGGAAATACAATGAAAAAAGTAAGATCACAAAAAAACTGAACCCAGAGGAAAATCAATTCGGAAAGTCCATAATCACATGGCAAAATCAAATAACAAAACGCATTAAAAACGATTGGACAAGAACTGTCATATTCCTGACTTGGTACAGGCATTTTCAATGAACTGTATGTTTTCAATGCATTCTTACTTAGTTTTGATGCAACATAATTGATGATATCTTGACAATCCTTAGTGTTGTTTAACATTATTTGTAAATATATATAATTATGTATGTGATGTATGCAAATCAAGCTTCCAATATCCATACCATTGCATTTGAAAGGTCTGAATTTAATTTGCAGTATAAGATGCAAGAATTTTAAATCAAACAGTTTCTCTGAGAATGTATTTCTCTTGTAGTATATGGTGGAACATTGTCTGGAAGATCAGGACAAGTTGCCTCCCCTAGGTATCCTCGTGCATACCCTAACAATGCTGATTATGTATGGACCATATCAACAGATGTTGGGACTAGAATAAGGATTACTTTTATGATGCTAGATATGGAGCGTTATGGTGCCAATGATCAGTGCACATATGATTATATTGAGGTTTGTATGTTTTTGAAAAGCTTCGTTTTTTCTTACTTAGTCATCGAAACTTTAATAAATTTCGCCTTTTGCCATTGGCACTTTTTTTTATCAATATTGACAATTGTACACCCCTCCCCCTTTTCCTTTAAACTCTGGATCTGCCGCAGCAGTATATGAATGTACTTTCAGAAGAGTTTGTCTGTTGCTCACCAAAATTGCTGCATAGAAATAACTCATCTGGTTTCCATATTTATAACATTTTATTATAAATTGTAAAACAAACACTAAGTATGAAATATTTGGGTTATGCAGTGAAAGTCTTTAAATATGGATAGTAATTTAATCTCTTCAGTTCAGAGATGGTGATCAAGCTGACAGTCCTGTATTATCAAGTTATTGTGGGACAACTCTACCTGCTCCTTTCTTAACCACCACTAATCAGCTGAGAGTAAGGTTTTTGACAGATTTTGCTAGCTTTGGTAATGGTTTCCTGTTTAAATGGGAGGCAACCACAGACCAGTCAATATCTACAACTGTATCACCAACCACAGCAACAGGTAATATAGGATAGAAATTATTAAACACATTTTTAGCTCAGTGAGCTTTTCCCATCACTTGGCGTCCGTCGTCCGTCGTCGTCCGTCGTCGTTAACTTTTACAAAAATCTTCTCCTCTGAAACTACTGAGCCAAATTAAACCAAACTTGGCCACAATCATCATTGGGGTATCTAGTTTAAAAAATGTGTGGCGTGACCCGGCCAACCAACCAAGATGGCCGCCATGGCTAAAAATAGAACATAGGGGTAAAATGCATTTTTTGGCTTGTAACTCAAAAACCAAAGCATTTAGAGCAAATCTGACATGGGGTAAATTTGTTTATCAGGTCAAGATCTTTCTGTCCTCAAATTTTCAGATGAATCCGACAACCCGTTGTTTGGTTGCTGCCCCTGAATTGGTAATTTTAGAGATTTTTTGCTGTTTTTGATTATTATCTTGAATATTATTATAGATAGAGATAAACTGTAAACAGCAATAATATTCAGCAAAGTTAGATTTACAAGTAAGTCAACATGACCGAAATGGTCAGTTGACCCCTTTAGGAGTTATTGCCCTTTATAGTCAATTTTTAACCATTTTTGTAAATCTTAGAAATCTTTTACAAAAATCTTCTCCTCTGAAATTATTGGGCCAAATTAATCCAAACTTGGCCACAATCATCTTTGGGGTATCTAATTGAAAAAAATGTGTGCGGTGACCCGACCATCCAACCAAAATGGCTGCCACGGCTAAAAATAGAACATAGGGGTAAAATGCAGTTTTTGGCTTATAACTCAAAAACGGAAGCATTTAGAGAAAATTGACAGGGTTAATTTGTCTATCAGGTCAACATCTATCTGCCCTGATATTTTCACATAGATCGGACAACCCGATGTTAGGTTACTGCCCTGAGTTGGTAATTTTAAGGAAATTTTGCCGTTTTTTGTTATTACATTTGTATCTTGAATATTATTATAGATAGAGATAAACAGCAATAATGTTCAGCAAAACAAGATCTACAAATAAGTTTTCATGACCAAAATAGTCAATTGACCCCTTAAGGAGTTATTGCCCTTTATAGTTAATTTTTAGCATTTTTCATAAATTTTTGTAAATTTTTAGAAAATATTTTCCACTGTAATTACTGGGCCAAGTTCATTATAGATAGAGATAATTGTAGCAACAAGAATGTTCAGTAAAGTAAGATCTACAAACACATCACTATCACCAAAACACAATTATGTCATGAATTTATCTGTGTCCATTGTTTAATATGCACATAGACCAAGGTGAGCGACACAGGCTCTTGAGAGCCTCTAGTTTTGTTGTGCTTGAATAGTCAGCTAAGCAATATTCCCCGATCGGGAGACAGTTTTCTATTTTGGAGACAATCTCCTGATCTGGAGACAAATTGATACAAAACATACTGAAGATCATGAATGACTATTCAAGCACAACAAAAAAATGTGTTTAATAATTTCTACATAGGAAATACCTGTACTAAGCCAGGAATATGACAGTTGTTTCCATCATATGATGAGTCAGCTTTCAGTTGGCCATTTGACAATGGAATTTCTGTTTTGAAATTTCTTAGTAGTTCAACATTTTTTACTTGAAAATTTAACAATGCATCTTTAATTAAAGCAGCACAGATACCAACATAAATCTTATAGCAACATATCATATCATATCTGATTGCATTTAAAATATTTTCTTTCTTCAGTTCCAGGATGTGGAGGTGATGTTAACCTCACACCATCATCAAGACAACAAACAATTACCTCTCCTGGATATCCTAACGGTTATGCTCACAACTTGAATTGTGTCTGGAGAATAACTGCACCAGAAGGTTTTAAAGTGTGGGCAAACATTACTGATATAAGCCTTGAATCACATGGGACATGTAACTATGACTACGTCATGCTGTCTCAAGGTGAGTAAGAATAAAAAATGGTAGATATATATATTGTGGAAAATATTTTGATGCATTACCAACTAACACAGAAATTGCGCTTTGCATGTGATATTTATGCCCCATTCATGGGCATTATGTTTTCTGGTATGTGGGTCCATTCGTCCATCTATTCGTTCGTTCATCTGTTCGTCCGTCCGTTCATCCCGCTTCAGGTTAAAGTTTTTGGTCGAGGTAGTTATTGTTGAAGTTAAAGTCCAATCAACTTGAAACTTAGTACACATGATCCTTATGATATGATCTTTCTAATTTTTATGCCAAATCAGAGATTTTCCCCCATTTTCACAGTCAATTGAACATAGAAAAAATTATAGTGTACTATGAACACATTCTTGTTTTGTTGTTTTTTCATTCAACTCCATTATATAATTGTATTATATTTGGGTAGATAATTTATGCCAAAATGAGCTTATTATAAATACATTAAGGACAGTAATTTTTGCCTCTAAAAAAATCATTTGATGGTATACTTATTTATTAGGATTAACTTTAGTATAATTCTTATTTAAGCATCATTATTGCTATTTTGTGCATTTTTCCTTTGATCCTTTTTCATATCATGCTACTCGCTTGAGATGGAAAATTATCGCTAGAAACTAAGGAGTCACGTGGCTTTGCTAATGAAATTGACAAGAAATTGACGTCATAGGTAAAATAGCGATAAACAGATTATCATTGGTCATCTCAACTCCATTGCTTTTCTCGCTTCCCCAATATGGGCTCAAACAGGAACAAGCAATTTCGTTGATATGATCAAGGCTAATCTATAAATATATAGGAAAATGTTATAATATGAAATTGTTAGTTTTAATTCTCATAGCAGCTTTGCAAAGGAGGGAGACATATTTAGGAAAGTTCTGTGGGCGAGTAGCCAATACTCAACCAATGGTTACAGAAATGAATAGTCTGATGGTTACTTTGGTAACAGATCAGTCTGTTAATTATACTGGATTCTCCATCACAGTCAAATCAGGTATTATTTATCTCCCTTAGCTCTTGTGAAAAGATTGACACAAATTCTGAAAAATAGTATTAAATTTTTTTTTTTTTTATTTTGAGGTCTAGATATTAAGGGCTTTAATCATATCTCTTTCATTTCAATGAATTTTTCAGTATAATTTTTCAATTTTGCTAAAATTATCATACTGCCTGTTTATATTTAGAAAATTTAAATTAGATTATAATGTTTATTTCATGTTATCCTTAAGAAATACAAAGAAACTAATTTTGCAAGCCTGCAACATTTATATTCTATATTCAGTAAGCAAAATATAGCATTCCTAGATGACGTTGTCGGTGTCATCACATTTAGGGATCTATTTTCAGGGATTGAGGAACAATTTATATTTGATGGATATTTTGATTTTATGGTATTGCCAAAGAATGCATTCAAATCTATTCAAAATTTGTAATTTGTTGAACAGTTGAATTCATGTTTAACCTTAACAGATGAAATCCTAGAAAATTGGCATCTCATAAATCATAATGAATCCACAGTATTTAAATGTATACTTATTAAATTTTGTATTATATTTAATTTCATATACAAAAAGGTGCAAAAAATGGGGACAAGAACAAATTTTTAGGTGAAAAGAAATAGACAAAACAATTCAAAAAGTATTTTCAATATATGGTGCATTCTTGAATAAATGATTTAATTTCTAGTTCATATAAATATTTTTTTTTTTTCAGTATGTGGAGGCAGGATCTATGGAAGCAGTGGTAGGATAGCAAGTGACAATTATCCTAACTCCTACCCAGCTAATTCTAACTGTTCATGGGTGATTATTGTGCCTACTGGTAGAACTGTAAGAGCCCAGTTCAATGGAACTTTTAACATTGCTGGATCTGGTTCTGGTTGTCAAGGAGATTATATCCAGGTATGTTTAGTTTAAGCTGACATTGCTTGACCTGTTTATGGTTTTCATGAAGCCTTGCCATATTTGTAGAGGTTGATCAAACTTTTCCAGTACTTCTGAAGAGAGAGACTTCTTATTTGGTCAGAGCTTGACACTACAAACATGTAAATAGATACAAGAAGATATGGTATGAGTGTCAATGAGACAACTCTCCATCCAAGCTACAATTTGTAAAAGTAAACCATTACAGGTCAAAGTAGGTCTTTAAGCACTCTTTCAGATCCCTACTTATTGTGTCCTGATACTTTGAACCATGAGTGCTTGTGGGTAAACATAGCATGATAACCACTGAAACTTCTTGCTACTATTAAAAATACTGATTTTTTTGAATTCGGTATGATATCTCACTCTTTAGGTATTAAAATTTCATTGACCAGTAAACAGTAGCCAATTTAAAGAGTGTTACATATTATTGCATTAAACTGTTAATATTTCAGCTTCTTACTGGTTCCAATGAAAATGCACCACCAATGGGTAATGCAGCACAAGGAAAATACTGTGGTACCAGTCCTCCTCAACCATTAGAGACTACAAGCCATTTTATGTATGTCAAATTTATATCAGATGGAAGTAACAATGCTGCTGGATTTTCAATGGTCTTCAATGAAGTTCAAGTGACCTGTGGAGGTCATCTGACCTTGAGCAATTTAGTGACCAGTGGTTATTTCACATCACCAAATTACCCTAGTAATTACACGCATAACGTGGAATGTGTTTGGATTATAACAGCACCTGCTAATGAAAGGATACAGATTGATTTTGATGAACGTTTTAGAATAGAAAATCACATGAGGTATATATGTCAGCAGAGATGGGACAAAATCCTTTTCTGTATTTGTAAGCTTATGTTGATAAAGAAAACTGCCATTCAGAAGATGTACAAGAAACAGTCACAAAAAAAAAACCAAAATGACAAAACATTTACTTTACTTTGATTTTTATGCCCTTCCTAGGAAAGAAGGGGACAGCTTATTTTTGGGGTTTGTGTGTCTATCTGTCCATTCACCCAATTTCAGTTGTAAACCTTGGTTTGATATACCTGTATGTAAATGTTTCGTTTTAACACTTTTACTACTGAATTTATTTTTTTCGCGGGATTCCCTGGCCGAAATTTATTTGCACGAGCCGTTTGCCTGACCGGGATTAATTTGACATGTGCTTCAGCAAAAACGACCTCGTAGTTTTGGTCATTGAAAACTTGGCCGCCGTAGCGAGTTGTGCGGTCAAATTTTGATAAAATGTAGATAAATATCATAGGTTGAGCGTCCGTAACCTCTTCATAGAGTGAGAAGCAGTTTACCTTAAAAACGTGTGTCGAAAACGTAGATTGATTGAGTCGGAAGATAATTTTTATCATTGCCTACCGTATATCACTTTCACTTCCATTCGGCTACATTTCTTAACCACACATGTGTTTCAAAATTATATTTCTATGAGCTACTGAATTATTTTCTTTCAAAACCCGTTTCCGTTTTCGTTTTCTTGGCAAAAATACTTGTAAATCGAGACTGTCGTTCACGTAGATTTTGGCCGCCATTTGTTTACGGTTTCGAAAGAAGAAAGATAACTCGAGCTCGATAACGGACAATAACTCTTCCAGACGAGTTGTATAATACCCCCAGCGTGGATGTGCGATTACTGAACTAATTAAAAATAATTTTTAACTGCAATAATAATCGATGGAACTTCTTTACTTTATGACTTAACACCAGTAATGCATTAATTCTTCCACATGTGAATGAGATAAAGCTTTCCAATAAATAAAAGTAAATGAACCCAAAAAGTGATTTTTTTTTAAAGTTCTAAATCCATGAAATTCCAATAAATTTGATTTGGGTCATGGGGGTTGTATAATATAAAAAAATATTTAAGCATAAATAAATGTACTACAAATAAGAAAATATTCAACTGTATCTCAAGACAAAGAGCCTAGTGAATTATTTTTTTTTAAATTGTTGAAATTAAAATCTGAACTATGTAGTCACAATTTAGGATGTATAAGATAACATAAAATTGACAAATACATCAACTGTTGTTTGTAAAAGCAGCACAAATAAATACCAAAAGCTGCCAATTAATATTTTATAAATTTATTTTCATCATAGTTAAATTTATTAATCACATGCAGTAGAGGTATTAAAAGAAGATAATATATGCAGACAACTACTGAGTACTGTTTTATTTAAACTCATGATATGTACACACAGATTCAAGTCGTTGAAAACTAGTGCCAAAAAGGGATTAAAATACATCATGTACATGTTTTACTGCAAAATGCAGTTTTAAAATTCATTGATGGAAAGCTACATCAGGGAGCTGATATAGTTTGTAATAACATTTGGAAGCCATGAAATTTGTTTTAGTTTATAATGCTGCATACTCGTTGAATAGGAGGATTCATATCATAAATTTTGATTTTGAATCTGAGTGAGGACAATGGAAACTATTTTTTTATTTTCTGTTTATATTGTTGGGTTATTTAATTGAATGGTTTGTCAAAAAGTGAATAAAAATTACTTGAGTGAGGTTGTTATACTATTACCATTGTTACCAGTCTATTAATTAATCTATTACATCCAGTAGCAAGTGTTACTTACATATAAGCCTATATATTAATGTGGTATGAAGATACCTGCTTATGTGTACTAGTCCCATAAACAGTGTTAATTTAAGAAGCTGACTTACAAGGTAACAGCTACAAGACCCTAATGTGGTCCCATTATCCCATTTCCAATTTGATCATTTTTTTCTCTTACTCCTTACTACTACATGTATATGAATTGGCATCTGAGAGAAGAAGTAATTTATATACTATTTGAAGTCCCTTTTTGAACACAAAAAAGATGTTTCCTAGTGTTAAAAATGGTTGCTTATATTGGCATTACAAATTGTAATAAACTTAAGGCATTGCCGCACTGGTAATTTATCTTTTGTGTTTGTGTGCAACATGAGGGGGGGAGTTCTTCCTCATAATTTCCAAAACAAAAAATTGAACCCTATTAATTGTTTTCAGAAACATACAGGAACAGTATTATTTTACAATAATAAATGATGCCATCTCAAGATTAATCAGAAGCAGCAGGCAACACCTTATGTTATTTCACTTTTGGGAAAAAATCACTTCCCTTCAGCAGAGACAAATTTTTTAAAATTTTTTTTTCCCTTTCCAATTCTGAAAAAAATAATTTTCCCTTCCCTTCTAAAACAAATATTTTTTTTTTCACTTCCCTTCTTTGACAATGTTTTTCTTTTTTTAAAATGAGAAAGAAAACAATTTGTACATAAAAATAATCATCTTGGCATCTTTCAGGTTTTTTTTACTCTCTGTCAACATTGTTTTTCAAAACAACTTTTAAAATTTTGTATGCTGAACAAGACTTTTAAAAACCTCTGTCACAAGACGAGATACACCATGGAAACTAATTTACACTCGATTAAAATACGAATAAGATTGCAGAATATTGTCTCATCTTTCGAAACCACTTTTATGTAAAATAATAAAGCTATGAGATGTAACAACACGTGTGTTTATGAACCGCACTATTTATAGACTCAGCTGTCAATTTTGTCAATATCCGGTTCTATTTTTAATGAAAGTTGACTTTCGTTTTGTCGACCTACATACTGCAGTACAGCCTTTCAATGAAAAGAAATGAAATCCGTAGCACTGCAGACTCATGAGAGTGTCTAAAACGATGATAAAAGACTCTGACTCAATTGGTAATGAAAGGTTGACTGTCAAACGGCAACGAGAAATAATAATTTACAGTCGTGCACTTGATGGCGACAATCAAAGTCTCGATTTCAGGTTGTTTTACAAATATCCTTCTCACAACTCCAAAATATACGGACAATCACTACTTTTGTACAAGTTAAACGATTTTCATGACCGCAGGTTAAGTTTTCTAAATGTTTCAACTCGAAATGAAACTCCTGACCACGATTGTTTATGATTCCGCCATTTTGTTTTTCACGAGGTTTTTTTTCTCAACAATCTTTGAAAAAAAAAACCATATTTTAACAGTGTTTTTACACCCGATACTAAAATATCGAATGCATTTGGTGTTTATCATAACATCCATGGAGCAACGGGGCCAAGAAACATGTTTAAACATTATTTTTACTGTTTGCACTGTGACCGTCTAAAAATAGAAATCTATGTATCCTTAAGGATACATTCGGCATCTACACCGGTGTGCCAAAAGGATACATTCGGCATGCGCGTGGGTGTGCCAAAAGGATACATTCGGCATGAAAGGGTTAAGATAATATACCATCAAGTTGTGGTCAAATTTGTTATTAACAATTCACAAAAACAATTTGCTGCAATAATTATTTGCCCTTGCTATTATAGTGTATTCTATTGCATCAGAAATGTTTCAATTAACAGATGTTATCTCTCTGTAGCAAAATGGTAAAGTTTGGTTGAAATTTAGACATACCAATTACTTACCTTACAAATATTTTCTTTCACATGTCAGCTGTAGATTTGATTTCATTGAGTTGAGAGATGGAGGTACAACTAATTCCCCCTCACTTGGTAAATTTTGTGGCATCACTAGACCTGGAACAGTGAAGTCCACAGGGAACGTTATGTATGCCAGATTTAGAACTGATGGAAGTGCTTTCTTTACAGGTTTTAAAGCAAATTATAAAATTGGTAAGTATGTCTAAGTAGGGTTTGAATATTTTAAATTCCATAACATAAATGTGATTCTTCCGACGGGAGTTAAAATCTCCCGCTTTTCAGACCCTCTTCCGTCCCTCCCGTTAAAATTTGAAATCTTCTGCTTTTTGAAAATGTCAATCTCGAAAAAATTTCAGTAGACATTTCTGTTTACAAAATAGATACGGACAGGGAAAAAGTCTGAGAAACTCTAAATTGATATGGGAAAAGTCTGAGAAAAACGGAAGTTTCTTGTAATGGAATTTGTGTCAAAAAGGTAAATAGGAAAATAGCCTCCAGTAATCAATGAAGGTGTTAAGGATTAGACTGTTTATACAACAATAAAAAATGATTGGCATTTACCTAGTAATCAACTAGCTAGTTAAATATACACGTCTGGATGATTAAAAGGGATATTGACAATGAAACAGTTGTATAAACATCGACTTTAATAAATTTTGATGTTGTTGAAAACATGGAACAGACTTAGTTTATACTGAACCTCAAAGACAATAAAATCAACTCAAATATGATATTTATGGCTTGTCTTCTATCTAGGCCAATGGAATACCTATATAAGTATGTTTGTCTTATAATTTGACAAAATACAAACTGTATCATGTTATCACCAAATACATGTACCCCAGCATAATATTAAAGAAGACACAGTATCTAGCCAAATTTTAAAATGGTGCAAGTCCAGTGCCAAGGGTCAAGACCATACTTACTACATGCAAAGTTGATTATAGGGCCCTAATTACTTGACCAAAAATATGGAGACAGCTACCCACCAGAAAGCCCACAACTCTATCAATTCAACACCTTCTGTTACAAGCATGTTCAGTAGTGGTTCTAAAGTTGACAAAGTGGCTAAAGCAGAGGTACTTTTTGACAACTATGTACAGTGATGTATGATGGCTGATCACTTTATCTTTGAATTATATATGATGAATAAATATTTGAACCCCCCCTCTTTATCTTCTATTTTACTAAGTAAAAATGGCTATGCAGGTGCTTGAAGGTATTGAATCATTGTTTTTTTTTAACAAAAAAGGAAGATATGCAGTTTAAACACACACGAAAAAACCATTGCGTACGTCGATAAAAAATCTCCAGTTATGAGGCCCAAACTCCAGCTGAAAATTTCCAAATCTGCAGTTGTGTCTTGACAACTCTGTCACATGTATGCCATAACCAATTTTTTTTTTTATCTTTTGTTGATAGTCATTAAAAGAGAATTAGGCTCCACTGTTTGCAAGGCATCAACAATGTATTAGTTTGTGATTAGATCAGTTTACAGTTTACAACATCTAGTGGTGGGTCAACAAAATATAATCTCATATAAATATGAAATTTAGTTTTTGATATTTTTTTTTTTTTTTATAAACCTTTCCATTATGTAAGTTTTATACATGTATGAAATATATTAGAAAATAGTACAATATATGTGAAAAATTAGGTATTCAATTAGTTCTTTTTTTTTAGCAACATGTGGAGGAACGATTCGTGGTCAATCTGGATACATTCAAAGTCCAAACTTTCCCTCGCCATATGACAGTAATATGGATTGTGAATGGTACATCCATGCACCAACAGGACATTATATGACCTTCAACTTTTTGTCCTTTAACCTTCAGTATGGAAGTAACTGTACAGTGGTTGACTATGTAGAGATTAGAGAACATAATTCTACAGGTTTGTTAGATTATAAGGGAGAAAAAGACAAGACTTCTAATGTAGTGGTAGTGTATCATAAGTACACAAAAACCTGTCAAAATACAAAAAGCTAAAACCTTGAAAAAAAAAGTTATTTTAAAAGAATGAAGGTGACCAGTACTATCCTGTACCTATAAGCTGTATTGCTTTTGGTTTGAAATAAACTGAACTGTTTAAAAACATGTCTTATTTAAAAAAAATAAAAAAATCTTAATTTTTAAAACCTGATCGTTCCAGTTTTTGATATTGCCATTAATTGATGAAGGACTTTCCATTTTCAATTTTCCTTGGAGTTCCCTGTTTTTGTTGTTTTACTTTTTTCCATTCAGATTAATCTATTTACAACACTTAATGTAAAAATAAGATATGTTAAATTTCACAGGGATATTATAAATTTATATGATTGCAAGAATTGAATTGCACAATTTTGATGATTTAAAAATATTTAATGGGATTAAAATAATGAAAAATTCTCATTTAAGCTACTGACTGCTACAGAAAAAAATCTTAACCAAAATGTGTGCAGTAGTTCCTGAAATCATGTTATAGGCAATCATTTTTTAATAGAAACAACTCTCTAAATATGAGAAAGAAATTGCTATTAAAATATTTTATAACAAACAACAAACTATAGGAGCTACAAGGTTACAATCTATATTGGTTGTAAATGAATTAAAAAAAAAACACCAACTCAACGTACAAGCACATCATAAATTGACTTTGAAAGGTTTAAAATATAGTCTTCAACAATAGACCAACATCTGTTCAAACTGACAAGGCCTAGGACTGTTTTACCACAAATATTTTTTAAATCAAACAATACTTATCTTACAGGTCCATTATTAAAGAAAGCTTGTGGCAGCAGCACCCCAGCATCTGTTGATACATCTGATAGTTTTGCCTATGTTATATTTAAATCAAACAATACTTATCTTACAGGTCCATTATTAAAGAGAGCTTGTGGCAGCAGCACCCCAGCATCTGTTGATACATCTGATAGTTTTGTCTATATTATATTTAAATCATACAATACTTATCTTACAGGTCCATTATTAAAGAGAGCTTGTGGCAGCAGCACCCCAGCATCTGTTGATACATCTGATAGTTTTGCCTATGTTATATTTAAATCAAACAATACTTATCTTACAGGTCCATTATTAAAGAGAGCTTGTGGCAGCAGCACCCCAGCATCTGTTGATACATCTGATAGCTTTACCTATGTTAGATTTTAATCAAACAATACTTATCTTACAGGTCCATTATTAAAGAGAGCTTGTGGCAGCAGCACCCCAGCATCTGTTGATACATCTGATAGCTTTGCCTATGTTAGATTTAAATCAAACAATACTTATCTTACAGGTCCATTATTAAAGAGAGCTTGTGGCAGCAGCACTCCAGCATCTGTTGATACATCTGATAGTTTTGTCTATGTTATAATTAAATCATACAATACTTATCTTACAGGTCCATTATTAAAGAGAGCTTGTGGCAGCAGCACTCCAGCATCTGTTGATACATCTGATAGTTTTGTCTATGTTATATTTAAATCATACAATACTTATCTTACAGGTCCCTTATTAAAGAGAGCTTGTGGCAGCAGCACTCCAGCATCTGTTGATACATCTGACAGTTTTGTCTATATTAGATTTAAATCATACAATACTTATCTTACAGGTCCCTTATTAAAGAGAGCTTGTGGCAGCAGCACTCCAGCATCTGTTGATAATCTGATAGCTTTGCCTATGTTATATTAAAAACAAACAATACTTATCTTACAGGTCCATTATTAAAGAGAGCTTGTGGCAGCAGCACTCCAGCATCTGTTGATACATCTGATAGTTTTGTCTATATTATATTTAAATCATACAATACTTATCTTACAGGTCCCTTATTAAAGAGAGCTTGTGGCAGCAGCACTCCAGCATCTGTTGATACATCTGATAGTTTTGTCTATATTATATTTAAATC